>NC_079335.1:132828309-134028309 GCF_029582105.1 Oenanthe melanoleuca
AATGCATTATCCTGCAAGTAAACCAGTGTCTGTTTCTGGTTTTGTCTGGATCATAAAACACCTGATAGCATCCATGTTGGCCCGGAGGCGTGTTCTGCACCTGGATCAGGGGCCACAACCAGTCTGTGGCAGGACTAGGACACAGCAGTGGCCAGAGCTCTGCCAGGGCCCAAGACCAGGGCTGGCTGTGGCCATGGCCTCTGGGAGCCTCTTCCCCATGCTCCCTTGGCAGGCCCAGGCAGCCAAACCCCAGGATCTCATGAAGCCAACATATGTTTTCTTCTTTGATAACACTCCAGAGAAGCAGGCATTCAGTTTATAGTGGGAATGCTACTGATAATGGCTTCTTTCAGTCATGCCTTACAAGAGCATCAAACATTGATTATCACTGTAAAGTAAAAATGCTGTATCCTAAATGGACCCATGTAAATGTTTTAGTTAATGCAGTCGACAGACTAAGACGTGTCTTACTCCACAGGCTGTTCCTATGGTGCTGGTGGGATGTAATTGTGACGTGATGCAGCACCAGAGCCAGCTAGCTCTTCTATGGCACAAGGCCAGGAGGGGGACCACCCTTGGGAGCAGGATGACTTAAGGAGTGGCTAGAGCTAAAGCTCTGGAATTATTTCTCTTTTCTCAAAATATAAAACACACCTGAGCAGCTGAAAGCGAGAAATCAATTGCTCTCTCTGGACTTGCCAAGTTACTGCCCATAGAAATGTCAGGTTTGCTGGTGCTTTTCAGAAACATTTGCTTTCAGCACTGTCATGCTTTAACTCCTGCTGGGTACAAACTACCTGGTAGCCACTCTCTAAATCCCTCCCCCTCCCTCTCCTGGTGGGATAAGAGGCAGAAAAAACTATACTTTGAGGGTAGAGATAAGAGCAGTTCAGTGATTGAAATAAAGTATAGTAATATTAATAATAGTAGTAGTAGTAATAATAATAATAATAATAATAATAATAATTATTATTATTATTATTATTATTATTATTATTAATAATAATAATAATAATAATAATAATAATAATAATAGTAATATAATAGTAATAGTAATGAAAAGGGGAGAGAGAAAAACTAATAAAATCCAAGAAAAATCAGCCACACTTAATACAATTCCTCCCCACCCACTGACTCATCCCAGCCCCAAGCAATTATCAGCAGCTCCAGGCCAATCCCCCCATTTTATATAGGGAGCATGATGTTCTAGGCTATGGAACAACCATATGATTATTTCATATCAGCTCTTCTAGCCATGCTCCCTCCCAGATTCTTGTGCACCTGCTCGTGAGCAGAGCATGGAAAATTGAAAAGTCCTTGATTTAGAGTAAGAGCTAGAAGCAAGAAAGAAACCATCAGTTTGTAATCAACTTTGATCTCATACTACATCCAAAACACAGCACTGTACTAGCTAGTAAGGGGAAAATTATCTCAGCTGAAACCAGTACAAGCATGCAAAAGCAGAAATATTTGTCTTTATATTTTAGAAGTCCCAGCTGTGCTTCACAGCTTGAATATCCTACTAGAAACCAAGGAAAAAATAGTTTTGAATTTAAACCAACAGAAGTGGACTCAACACTGCCTGGGATTGCTGCTTCTTCAGAGGAGACCACTGAGCAATGCACAAAAACTTGATGCTGCCTTGTTTTTAGGCAAGCAATAGCACAGAAATAGGGTAAAACCCCAAATGTTTGTAGAAACATGTCCCCAAAGAGAGGTTAAGTGATATGTAGACACTTGGTATACTAACACTAGATATCACAAACCTTGATCTGGGATGTATGACTGACTGGCAGCCCCTCTGTGCATCATTTGCTCTTTACCTGAATAATTTCTCTGAGTATCCCAGTGCCTGTTCCACAGTACCCATTTGATCACAAGAAATCCATGGGCTGTCTGGATATAACTGCTGCTGAGAAGTTCTGAACCTGGAATGGTCAAAGGTCCTTTCATTGCCAGGTCTGGACCACTCAGAGGACACAGGAGCAAAAATACAAAAGCTGAATAAACCTGGCATTTTTACTGAATTTAAAATCCATTACTACATTTGTCAAATAAAGAGAAAGGTCAGGTGCAGAACATCTGTCATGATTTAATCCCAGCTGGCAACTAAGCCACACACAGCCACTCACTCACTCCCCAGGGGACGAGGGAGTGAATTGGAAGGGTTAAAGTCAGAAAACTTGTGGGTTAAGATGAAGACAGTTTAACAAGTAAAGGCAAAAGCTGCATGCTCAGGCAAAGCAAAATAAGGAATTAATTCACTATTTCCCATTGCAGGCAGGTGTTCAGCCATCTCCAGGACAGCAGGGCTCTATGATGTGTAATGGTGACTTGGGAAGACAAACACCATCATCCTTTCTCTCTTTGCTTCTTCTTCCCCCAGCTTTGTATACTGAGCATGACACCATGATGACCTGGGATATCCCATGGGCTGGCTATGGTTGGCTGTCCTGGCTGTCTCCCCTCCCAACTCCTTGTGCACCCCCAGCCTCCTCCCTGGTGGGCTGAGGAGCAGAAGAGGCCTTGACACTGTGTAAGCACTGCTCAGCCATAGCTAAAACATCCCTCACTTATCAACAGTTTCCAGCACAAATCCAAAACACAGCCCCACACCAGCTACTGTGAAGAAACTAACTCTATCCCACACAAAACACCACAAGCTCCAAGCATGAAAATGAAACTAATAAAATTGTTTTCATGGAACAGAGAAGAAACATGAAAATTTTGACTACTGCCACTAATTGTAGAATCACCTACATTTATGTCATTAAAATTTTGCTTTCCCCTGCAGTTTTTACAGTGTTCACATAACATGCAGCAAAGCTGAAAACAGTGGGAGTATTACTTCTCTTTTCCAGTGCAATGACCTGTGAGCTGTATCTTTGTATTTGGGGCATTTCTGTGGAAGGGTGGAACAAGGAAGTGGGTTTTGTTTGCATCAAGCTTCTCCATTCTTTCCAGGGGGAGCCCACAGTCCTGCAGTCATTTCTCAGCAATGCTGTCTCCTGCCTGTGAGCACTTCCCAGGCTGACCCCTCTGTGCTGTGCAGCTGGACAGGGCCAAGGGCAGCAGGGAGCCCTCTGCCCATCCTGCACCATCTCCAGGGCTGATTGCAGTGCCTTGTTCCCACTGACCACAGGAGGTCCCTGCAGGACTGCAGTGCCACTGGTCCAACAGCCAGCTCTCCTCTGTGCATGATATCAATGTTTAAGATTGCTTAAAAAATCACTGGCAAGGGTATGAATAAAAACCAGATTAAATATTAAGCGACAGCACAACGAAGTTTGTTGTCAATGTTCTCTCTAGGATTTACAGGACAGTTAAAAAATAGCAAGGAAAAAAAGGAACAAAATCCAGTCAATCAAAACAGAAATTACCTGGAAAGTACCTATGTATGCTTGCATATGTGTGTCTTTAGTTGAGTGTGGCAAAGACAGAAAGGGCAAGGATAGAAAGGAATACAACCTCAAAGCTTAATAGCATTCAAACTTAAAACTACTTAACTTAATTTACAACTTATCTGTAACAATTTAGCAAAGGAAGAGCACGAAACAGCATATAATTTAGCTTATAAATTAAACTTACTTACAAGCCTAGTTTATTTAGATATCTAAGGTACTTAAACATCTAAGAGAGCAGCATCTTTCCCAGATTTGCTGTAGCATATGTGTATGTGTGTATGCTTGAAGGCAGTGATATACTCACTTTGGATGCTTTTGCATCTCCTCCATGAGTGAAGGATTGAGCCTTGAGGAGTGGGGTTTTTGGCACAAAAAACTGATGACACACTCAGAGTTGCAGAGGAAATGTATTTTATTTAGTCATGTTAGCAGTTAACACATATCAACCCCTGGATTCTGGAGAAGCCACTGAGTAGCAGAAGGAGGTGGAGCATGGCTTCTGAGAGGGAGGGTTAGGAAGGCAGCACACTTTCGGGGTGTCTCCTGGGTGAAAACAGCATGCTCTCCCCTCCACCCCAGGACCACACCTTGTATCTCCTCCTCAGGATATGCCATTTTCAACAACATCTCACGTGGGGCCAGCATGTGAGAGGAGGTCTTAACAGTCCATGATAACAACTTCCATGCCAACAAGGGATGTATTGTGTATCATTCCCCTTTCACAGGATGAGTTGCACCAGATGACTGATAGTATAATGTCTGAAGGCTGGAGTCCTAGCAACTAACGATAAGGTCTTCTACATTATCTCGTCGGCGTGCACAACAGTGGACCAAATATGGCAGGATGTAGACACATCTTTGGTACCTGACACAGAGACAACAAAGATACCTCAGGGGATAATGTGAGCATTTATTCTGTTATCCGTAGAGGGGATGAATTTTCAAATTCCTTCCCATTTCATTCACTGGAAGCAAATTTTATACTTCCCTGTCAGGGATATTTTCTGGCAAACACACAAGTAATGTAACCACTGCCCTTCTGCTCCACAGTGTTTTTGTGCCAACAGGATATTAGAGAAGTTATCTCTGTGTCAGGGTAATCCAGTCTCTCCTGGCATATGTTGATTTATTATGGGTGTGCATGTCAGGATAATACCTTCTTCTGTTGCTGGTGCAAACATGGAAGTCTGCTTGTCTGGCTCTATCCTTGCCACACTGATACGTGTCGTTTTCATTTTGTGAGCCAGAATGTTTGCAGAGGTGTCACTACCTGGGTAACTTGCTTTACATACAATATAGCAGAACCCTCTAGAGAAGTTCTGCTTTTCCTAGAATGCTGACATGTCAGATGGAGACTTCATGTCCTTAGAAAAAGATCTTTCTGATCCCTCAGTTTTGACAGCCACATTCAATATTACTTCTCATAAATCTCATCCTGATCCCACCTTGGTCTATTCATGGTACCTTCATTTTTCTTCACCCCTTTCTTTATCCTTGCTGGTCACCTAGATTGTGGCCCAGGGAAATGACTCCTGTTCATTTAGCAGTGATCATAGTTTACTAATTGTAAAACAGAAATGTAATGCCAGTTATTTTCCTTTCCATTTACCTATCTTGGATAGGAATTATCCTGTAACTAAAATAGTGTTTTTTCTTCCTTCCTTTCCCAAGACATTCCTCAAACATTCTTCGTGTCTGCTTGGAGTGGGAGTGCAGTAACCACTTGTGTTGGTCCAGCACCCAGCTCTCTTCACTGCTGGTTACAAACAAGCGTTTGAGATTGCTTGAAAAATCACTGGCAAGAGTATCAGTAAAAGCCAGATTTAATAATAAGCAACAGCAACGAACAGAGTTCATTGGTTAGGCTCACTCCACTACTTACAGGACAGTTAAGGCACAGTGAATAAAAAAAAAAAAAAGCAACAAAATACAGTCAATCAAAACAGAAATGAACTGAGAAATATGTGTGTATGTGCGTAGGTGTGTATGTTTAGTTGAGTGTGACAAAGGATAGAAAGGGCAAGGATAAAAAAGGATACAACCTAAGACATTAACAGCACTCAAACTTAACAGTTCTTAACTTAAAACATAATCTTAACAATTTAGCAGAGAAATAATACTTAACAGCATTAACTTAGCTTATAAGTTAAACTTACTTACAAGCCTAGTTTACTTAGATATGTAAGGTACTTAAACATCTAAGAGAGCAGCATCTTTCCCAGATTTGCTGTAGCATATGTGTATGTGTGTATGCACACAGACAAAGGTCAGTGCAAGGTACCTGTGAAAAATTCCCCTTAAAGGCAGTAAAATACTCACTTTGGATGCTTTTGCATCTCCTCCATGAGTGAAGGATTGAGCCTTGAGGAGTGGGGTTTTTGGCCCAGGATTCCTTGTTTCTCAGTGATCCACTAAGTACAGCAAACCTCAGAGTTTGCAGGTTCTGAGAGGCCCCACTCAGTCCTTGGTCACAGCTCACTGCAGCCTGAAGAGCTCAAAGAACTCATTTTGGACCACTGTACCTAGGGCTGCAAGAGAGTGGCTTTAGTGAGAACAGTGTTCCAGTCTGGCCACACTTAGGGTTGGCACACTTTCTTTGAAAGTGTGAGAACAGGGATATTAAGCCATTCAGGCAAGGAAAATAATTTCCAAGGCTGTTCATGAAAAAAACCTGGAGCTAATTAGAGAGCAGCAGCTCCTAGGAGCAAACAGTGTTTCTGATAAGCTCAAGAGGAGCTGAGCCCAGGTGCTGTTCACCAAGGCTGAGGCCTGATGAGCATTTCTCAGATGTGAGTGTGGCCTGGGACAGAGAAGGGAATGCACCACCACAGTGCTCCATTACCTTTGTTGAGCAGACCTCCATTAACTGTTAAGGGCACTTAGACACTCATCTGCCATGGAAGTAGATCCTTGCACAGTTGCTATCAAGAGTGGCTGAGCAGTTCTAGGTGAAGAGGTTTTAATTTATTTGAATTCATTTGATTCATTTGAATCTGCAGCAGATCCCCCCTCACAGTTCATGGGGCTGTCTGCCAATTCCATAAAGTCTGTTTAGCAGAATAATGTGTTCTAAAGGAGTATTCTACCAGGAAAGCAAAAATTGGTGTGTCCAGACTCTTCTGGGTCATTCTAAGGTTACAGGAAGATAAAAGCAAGAATTTAGAGAGAGGCAAATTGCCAGGAACTATTTAAAATCCTTTTGGTGTCTCATGCATTATTGTGAATGGGCTGAGTTTGAAACAAACCAAATAAACTGAAGAGCGACAAACAAACTCATTCTACCTGAATAGGGAGGACGTTAATTGATGTGGAACAGAACCTCCACAGGCAGGCAGGCAGGCTAACTCTGTGGAGAATGTGTTTACAACAGTACACGGCCATTCCCAAAGTCTCCTTGAACATCTGCGATTGCCCTTACAGAGAGTTCCTGCCATGCAAGAGAACATAACCCTGGTGGGGAGCACTCTGCTGAGGGGTAAGTGAGGTAATTCCTCCTCAGGGCCACAGTGGGTCAAGTCTGTCTTGTGTTCTTCATGCTTTCATCTGGAGCAACACGGTATATATCTGTGAATGGAACCTTCTCTGTGATTTTGAAGGTTCTACAGTGTGTTTCTGATTCTCCTTTGATTTTTTTTTGTTGCTGTTTTTTGAGATCAGGCAGAAAAGTATGGAGGTGACAAAGATTAGATTATGATTCCATGTAGGTTAAAGTTTTGTGAAATAGGGTGTAAAGAAGTGCCATTTCATTTGACTCTGAACTGTTTATATGGCTTTCATCATCAATCATTAACGTTTTGAACTTTGCTCAGGATTTCCATATAATAGGGAAATCTAAGTCAATATGTTTTCAGGAGCTGTTTTATTTTTGTGACTTCCTTATAAAACCTGTGTAATTTAGATCATAGGCAGTTATTAGATAAGTATATTTAACTGTATCAGCATTAAATGTTATGAATGTTTGTATTTTATCTTCAAGGAGAAACTGTTTTTATATGAGGTACACTCAGATCATCAAGGCATCATAATGTGGTTTCTTAGTGGTTTTGGAACACAACAGAGACAGCCCTTGTCCTCAGTCCAGCTTCTGTCTCATCCATAACTGTGCTCTGCTCCAGAAGCAGACCCCAAAGACTGGAAGGGAAAATAGCCAATGAACTTTTGTCACTGTGGGAAGCCACGGGCTCTTTTCTTTTACATTATAGTACACTTTATGCAGTGTACTAGATAAAAAAACAGATGGTGTCAGATGAGGTCTGAGCCATAAGAATGTTCATGTTTACAAGCAGTGCCAAAAGTCAGACTTGCAGAACTCCTGCATCTCTTGCCTGAGACTCCTTTGTTCACCCCATCAGGTTGACTGCCAAGCTACACATACAAACAGGGAGGCACCAAGGTCTTCCCCTTTATTATTTGAAATCTGCATGTGGCCTTTTATTTACCCATCTTGCTTCTGTCCAGATGCTCTGTGGCAGATCTCTGTGCAGTGCTGGTGCATGTCAGGCTGTATTAGACCTGTGACCATCTGGTGTTGGTCATTGCAGACAGTCAAGTCCTTGTGTTTCTCACTCTCCTCTTCAGGGATGCCTCTTGGTGGGCAAAAGGCAGGGAGGGGACACAGCTGGGACACATTCTAGGACCTTGTACTAAGAAACCGTGAAGGACTGGTTGAAGACATGAAGTCTGGGGGCAGCCTTGGCTGTAGTAATCATGAGATGGTGGAACTCAGGATCCTGCATGGAGGAAGCAAAGCATTAAGCAGGACTAGATCCCTAAATTTTTGAAAAGCTAACTTTGGCCTCTTGAAAGACCTGCCAAGGGGAATCCCATGGCTTAGGGCTTTAGAAGAGAAGGGCTTCTACAAATACAGCAGCATTAAAAGGGAGATTAAAAGGAAGATTGGGGAAAATGTATTGTTGCTGCTGAATCAGAATGGTGTTCTGGTAATGGAAGACACAGAGAAGGCAGAATTACTGAAAGCCTTCTTTTCCTCGGTCTTTACTGCTGAGAATGGCCCTCAGGAGTCCAAGAACTTGGAGGTGAGAGAAGGCTGGAGAAAGTAAGGCTTTCCCTTGGTCTTAGAGACTGTGAAGAGATTGTCTAGGCAGATTTAACACCCATAGATCCATGGGCCCTGATGGGACAAAGCAAGGTGTGCTGAAGGAGCTGTCAGATATTGTTGCTAAGCCACTCTCCAGGAAACCATTAACCATCTATGAATGTAACCCTGTGCTCCCATTACAAAGTCACAAGAGGAGAAAAATTAGTTTGTATGGTTGGAGTGAAAGCAGATGAGGGAGATTGAAAAAAGGCACTTAGCAGTGATACTGGACTGGATCCCTTCAGAGTTTAATCCTGCATGTTCCACTGATATTTGGTTTATTAAAAGATGGCAGTTTTTAGAAATAAAGCTTAATCTTGCCTTTAATATTGTGTTATACTCAGAAATATTTTGGGTTTTTTTGTCCTTTGAGAAGTCTTTTGTGATTGTACATTTAAATGATCATGCTTTGTAAAAGAAAGCAGTTTGGAATCAAACATGAGACTTGGGTTTTAAGTTCATAGAGAGTTTGTTCTTCATTTTCACAAATGATGCCTCCTAAAAATAGATAGGGTTTTAACACTAGTTCATGTTTATTCATATTAAGAGCTAACCAAATTGAATTGTTATCTTAAAGACCAAGTATTTTAAATACTGGTAAGATCATAAAAATTTATTGGACTATTTAATGATAATCAAAGGGCTGGAGCACCTTCCCAGTGAAAACAGGCTGAGAGAGCTGGGGTTATTCAGCCTGGAAAAAGAGGGCTCTAGGAAGTTAATATGGCCATATGGGGCCCTGTAAGGTAGATGGAGAGGGCTTTTTACAAGGTCATGGGGTGATAGGACAAGGAGGAATGGTTTTAAACTGAAAGAGAATAGATGTAGATTAGGTATTAACAAGAGGGATTGGAGCTAGAGGATGTTTAAAGTCCCTTACAATGCAAACAATTCTATGATTCAATGACTTGTGACAACATAATTTCAGTATATTGTTTTGCTAACTGTAAGATAAGATAGAGTACTCTTGTCCTGGTGTAAACCTGGTGACTTCAAGAAATCTATTACTTCAGGGGAGCAGATTTGAAGTGTAGTCTGGGACACTGACTAATCACATTTGCTTTGTTTTTTCTTTAAAATTATTTTCACCTTAATAAAACATAAGAAACCTATATAAACCTACATAAACAACTTCCACATATTCAGGCTATTACTCCACCTCATTTGGATGATATGAGGTAGGAGTTGCATAGCTCACTGGATAGCTCTAGAGATGCCAACAATATGTTTTATGCTATGACTGGAAGGTCCTTAATTTTCTATTATTTGCTATTTAAGTGCTAACTTAGGAAAAATGTTTAAAAATACATTTGTGATATAAATATTGTGTTGGGCTTTGCAGCTTTAGTTTACCAGCTACACCAAAATAAGAAATAATAGAATCAGAGGAATCAAAGCTAATTCTGAAAGAATTGAAAGGAAACAATTCTTGTGTCAATATTGAATTTACATTATTGGTAAAATAGCATTTACTCTTAGAAAGCCAGATTCTGTTCTCCTTACTTTTCCTAGGTGGCGTTTCAATGTTTTCTGTCTTAGCTAATGGAACCTGGAAGTAAATTTTTAAAGTATGAATATGAGCAGTCGCTCCTCGAAAAGTAGAGACAAGAGGAAAAATATAGAACAGTTGTGGTCACTTGTGGGCAGTGTCATTTGTCATCACAACCAACAGCAGATCATTCCAGATTAACTAAGTTCTGAACAAATTTGTGTCTTTGTGAGAAATTCACCTCTTAACCTAATACTTCTTCAGTGGTAAATACATAATTTTTTTAATTGGCTGACACTACTCCTGTCTTGTGCAGCCCAGGAGATGGAGATTGGAACTGCAGATGAAATTGCTATTGTTGGAATAGGATGCAACTTTCCTGGAGGTAAGTTTAGGGTAAAAGCAAAGCAGGCTGTGAGTGAACATTGAAAAGCAGAGTCTTTTATTAATGTTGGAATGGAGGAAACCAACATGTTTGTCCCTTAGTAGAATTTGTTGCTTTTCTGCTTGTGGGATCTTTCTGAAAGGTGGTGCTGTGCTGGAAACTACTTGGCTTGAATTAGTTTGCAGACAGATAGAAGCTGCAGTGCTGGCTGTGGGCAGGGCATTGAGGTGCACATGAAACTCTCACAAATGAGCTGCATGGGTGTAGGATGATTTGAACTTTCTGCATGTTCACTGTCTGGGTGATTGTGCATTGTTACAGGACTCTACATCCATAGGGACAGGAGACAGATGAAGGGCTGGACATTGTTATCAGCAGTGCCTGTAATATAAACAGGTTGGGTTTATCTAAAAGAAAGTTTCCTGCTTTATTACAGTACTTAGAGTAGATGCAGTGAGAGGGAAGGGAAACGGGGAGAGAAGGTGGTTAAGGATTTTGTGGGAGTCCTTTGGTTTTAGACAAGCAGTGAGGGGATCAGTCATGCTTTTTCATTTTCCTCTCACCAAAGAAGGATCACTTATTTCTGTGGCAGGTCTATTTAAGCAGCCTAGATTTCCATGCAGGAGGTCCTTGTAGCTGATTGTGCATTTCTGAGTCTGCATGGGGAGGGGAGTGCATCCTTTAATCTGTTTTATAAACTTTGTGTGACAGGAGATGGAATTGACAGTTTCTGGAAAGTCCTGGAAGAAGGCAAAAACTGCATCGTAGAAATCCCCCCTGAGAGATTTGATGCCAAGGAGTGGTATGATGGAGGTGATAACAAGCCAGGAAAAATGTGCACAACACGAGCTGCTCTTCTTGATGAGTGAGTCTGTTACCTTGCTGCACCACTGATTTTTGTAGTTACTTAGACTATGGGTACTGCTGCTCAGGGACTGTGATAGTGTGAAGAACAGCAAATTACAGTAGGGTCAACCTAAGAGTCTTATATTGGAATTCCAGATTCACCTTAGATCCTCAGGCTGGAGAGCTTCATTCAAAAGAGAAGTTGACACGCACAGAAGAAATCTCGTTGTCTCCTGAAATTTGTACCTGGCAGGGCTGAACCATAGGACCCAGAATTAATTTAGTGCTTAGTCCCATGTTAGATACTGAATCCTGCTCTGGAATCAAGAAATTATAGAAGGCCATATAAATCTGATCTTGAGATACAGATTAAACTCAGACTTGGTCTTTTGTAAGCATGGGCCTATTTTGAAGATGCTTTTTAAGACAAACACACACAAACACACACACACACACACACAGAGAGTACTTATGAATGTGTTATTAGAGAAACATGGGTATCTGTTGAAAACACGTGAGCTGATCCTCTACCTTTTGGTTTTAAATTGTAAAGCATTGGTATGTATTGGCTAAAAATCATGTAAAAATCATTATTTGTTTGTTACTTGTTGGCTATGATCACATTACAGCAGAGGGAGTCTCATTCTGCACATTTCATAGTTTGAGGAATCCAGTTGGTAGTAGTGCATTAACCATGAGCGTAAGAATGGGTAGGAGTGTGCTCTTACCTCTGAAATGCAGAATTATTGATAAAATGACATATTTTGTGGTGGGACATGAAACATCTTTGGCTCATAAATATTTCTTTTGAATTTTATAACTGAGAACTGTGGCCTAAACACCAGTTACTGCTCTGCTTTCCATGAAGTTGCAAAAAATGTTTACTGTGAGTCTAGAAGGAAATGCATATTTTATACATATGTCATATCCTATTCTGGTCTGTGTATTTCAGATTTAATTCATTTGACAACCACCTATTTGGGATTAATAATATGGAAGCAGAACGCATGGATCCACAACAGAAATTACTGATAGAATGCACATACAAAGCCCTGGAGGATGCAGGAGTTCCTGTAGAATCTGTCAGTGGCACCAGAACAGGTGTTTTTATTGGTAAGATGAAAATTGGTAAGAAAGTGTGTTTGAAGTTCATAAAGGTTGGAGCAACCCTTCATAACCTTTCAATATGTTATCTGGCACGGGATCTAGGCTGGATCTTGCCTGGAGATGTAGGGCTACTGTGCTATGGCACTACTGGTTACTTTTGGTAAGAATTACCAGGCTACTCTAGAAGTTCATGGTACAATTCCTGTATCTCTTTTTGGTGCTTTAATTCCTGTGTTCAGGCACTGAAGTGAATCAAGAAACAGTTTATCTGTTGCCAACTAACAGTTGCTTTCCAAGCCAACACTTCTTGGGAAAGAGTCAAGCAAGGCTGTGATGTTCCACCCTTAAGAGGAAGGGAACACACAAGATGTGTAATTGTTTGGGTCTGCAAAAAATCACGAAGTTTTAATACTAAATTACACACTTGGCATGGAAATTGGTATGTTAGTCATCCCTGAGATGGTCCCCCACAACATTCTTTTCCCTGAATTAGAGAGAGATGGATGTGATGGGTAGACTGCTGGGTGGATGAGGAACTGTTCAATTGGTTGCATGTGAGGGGTAATCGTCAGTGTCTCAGTGTCCCAATGGATACTGGTGACACGTGGTATCCCACAGAGGTCTGTACTAGGAACACTGGTATTTAAGGCACAGACAAAGGCATTGAGCAGATGAAACTGAGCTGAGTGGTGCAGTTGACATGCCTGAGGGTCAGGATACCACTTTGCCTGGAATACTGCATCCAGCTCTGGGGTCCCCAGTATATGAGGAACCTCAACTTGCTGGTGTGAGTCTGGAAGAGGCCACAAACATGATTAGACTGCTGGAGTACCTTTCCTTTGAAGACAGATCGAGACAGATGAGGTGGTTCAGTCTGGAAAAGAGATGGCTCTGGGCAAAAGTGGACCTGGAATAGTGACAGGAACAAACATTTTAGCAGGGCCTTTGATATAAGACAAGCAGTAATGAGTGAACTAAAAGGCAGTCGACTTAATACAAGGAAATTTTTTTACAATGAGGGTGGTAAAACACTGAAGCAGATTGCCCAGAGAGCTGGAAATATTTATGGTCAGTTTGGACTGGATTCTGAGCAACCTGATCATGTAGAAGACACCCCTGCTTACTGCAGGAGGGTTGCACTAGAGGACCTATAAAATGTTTGACCCTGGCCAAATGCCAGGCATCCATGCAAGCTGTTTGTTCAACTTCTCTTGCTCTCAGCTGGGCAGAGGAGAGGGAAAAAAAAATAACAAAGGGATTGCAAGTTGAGATGAGGAGTTGGAGAAAACACTCTAAGGGCAAAACAGGTTAAAATTTAAAGGTATAAAGTGAATTTATATTAACAGAGTCAGAAGAGGGCTATGAGAAGTAAAACAAGCCTTTAAAACACTTTTACCACTTCCCCCCCCACCCCCAGCACCTCCCTCTTTCCCAGTGACAGCTCAGGAAGACAGGAGATGGGTGTTTTCTCCGAGATCTTTTTCTGTTTGCTCAGGGAGAGGAGCATTTCCTCTTCTATGCTGTGGGTCCCTCCCACAGGAGACAGTTCTTTGTGAACTTCTCCAGCATGGCTCCAACCTCAGGAGCAGCAGTACTGCCAAAACTGCTGCAATGAGTCCTTCCCACTGGTCCTCCCAAAATTGCTATGGCATGGGTCACTTGTCCATGGGGTGGAGTCCTTTAAGGATAGGCTGCTCTAGTTTAGAAGCAAGCGTTCTCTCTCTCGATCTCTGGAAGCAGGGGCACTCTCTCTCCATTTGGATCTCTGACTGGATCACAGCTTTCTCCAGTATCCATCTGCTCTGGAATGAGCACTTCTGTCATGGGTTGCAAGTGGATTTCTGCATTCCCCATGGACCTCATGGGCTGCAGGGGGACAGTTTGTTTCACCATGATCCTCACCACGGCCTGCAGAGGAATCTCGGCTCTAGTGTTTGGAGCTCCTCCTCCCCTTTTTCCACTGACCTTAGTGCCACTGTGTCATTTTCCCTCACATATCCTTACCTCCTCCTCTCCTCTGACTAGAAGCTGCTGCCTGTAAGTACCACTGCCAACAAGTTCCACCAATTAAAAGATTCCTGCAGGATTCCACAGTGCCGAGAGGTCAATCTAGGTTCCTTGCTGGGAGTCACTCACCATGCTTTCGCTGCCAGCAACGTGGCCCTGCCTCCACCGAGCGGGCAGTGGTGGCTGCCGCGACACTGGCACTATTTAACACCTCTCTTCATGTGGGGCTGGGAAGGAAAAGCTGTGGCCACCACCCCTGCCCTTCTGTCTCCAGCACGGCTGGCTAGGGGTGGCCAAGGAGGCATGACTCACCACAGGCCACGCCAAGATGGCGGCAGGTGCAGCGTATTGCCTCATGCTGCTGGGATGGTCCTGGTGGCGGCACCTTGCCACCCCTGGAAAAAAGCTGCGTGTGCACTGCTTGGATCTTTTTCTTAAACATGTCATCACAGAGGCATTACCAACCTCTCTAATTTGGCTTAGCAGCATGTCCATCTTCAGAGGCATCAGACATTAGCTCTGTCAGACATGGTGGAAGCTTCCAGCAACTTTTCACAGAAGCCACTTTTGTGGCCCTCCTCTGTTACCAAAAAACAAGGCCGTGCCAAACCAACACAAACTCAAGTCCCTTCCAACTCAAACTATTCTATGACTCTCAAGAGAAGGATCTTGCCTTGTTTACTGGGTCTCATGAAACTGGACAGATATCCACAGGGAACAGAGGCACTCTCTGGCTTTGTTACACTTGCTCAGTTTCTCAGAAGAAACTCCCACAGCAGCAGATTTGGACTGAATGATTTAATAAGTTTGACAACAATTTTTCCAGAATTAAACACTGGTTACCATCATTTATTTTATTTCCATGATATTGGGTCATTCATGATATTGGCTACAAATTATGAATTGATTTTCACCTACTGCCTTGTCCCCTTAGGTTAGAAGATTGCCTCATATATTCTTAGCTACTACTCAGTGAAAGCTCCTCTGCTCTATCGACACATCACAGGATGGGTTGTCGCTCTTGAGCACAATGGAATTTGTGGGATTGCAGTTTTAGGACTGATCTGCTTAAAACCTGGGTTTCTTTTTCACTTTGTCCCAAATCAGGCTGTGATTCTCCCTAAAGAATGCTTGCCCTGTCATACCATGGCGCAGCATCTCCCAGGGTGGTTACTGAGGAGGTCCATGCAAGTTCAATAACCTGCAGCACAACCCTTTGCAAACTGCAGCCAACAGGAGCTACATACAAACTTCTTAAGGGTACCAGATGTTCAACCTTAGCTAGAAAACAGGACACCAAGAAAAGGCTTTGAATAGAAAATGGCAGTCAGCTTGGGTTTAGTCTTCCCCAATGGTTTCTCATGCTCTTTTAGGAACCTAAGCACATTTTGTCTCCTGAAGGCTTATGAGTTATTGCAGTCTGAGACAGTTCAGACCTCTTACAATTTTGCTGTAAAACATCCAGATTTGAGCCTCTTGGGGAAAAATTGTCTTCCACCTCAGTGTTAGGATGAGTTACAGGGAGGAAATAGAGTCCAGTGGGAGTTAATCTTCCCTACTATGAACATGTCCTGACAAACATTTAACAAAGTCCATTAACCTGATGCAGTGGTCAGTGTTTGCAATAATTTTAATACATTCAGTAAAAAATTCACACAAAAAAGATAATCAACAACATTAAGGTGGTAGTTGAACATACACAAAGATAAAAATTGCATATCCATTCTGTGTGGTTTGTTGTTATTTTTCTTGTCTGGCTGCTCTGAAGCCTTTGTTGATCTGATGTATTTATTCTTCTGTTTTTCATGTCTTGTATTCTGTGACAGTTACTGCATTTGAACCTACACATAGTAAATATATAAAATCTCATATTTAAATTATTCATGGACAGTCTTTATCATTTCTAAATCTATGCTCTAAATTTTTAGACAAGTTATTTTGGGGAGAACTGCCAAAGTTTCCAAAAAATGTTAAAAACACTGGAATAAAAACAAGTCCATGAAGAGCCCCAAACAAAATAACAAGGAACATGATCTTGAAGAATGTCCTGAAGATGTAGGTATTTGCTGCAGCCAGGACAACTACTCCTAGTATCGTAGAAACTGCACCCTGTAGTACTGGATAACCCAACAGGGACAGAGCTTCAGTTGCCCTTTTATTGGCCGATGACTCTCCACTCGTAACAAAGGCATAGGAAATATGAGCAGAAAAATCTACTGAAAACCCAATGCAAATGACCAGGTTGATCATGGATATGGAATCGAGATTGACGCTCCAGAATGTCATGAAACCAGCAACGCCAACTATAACAGAGGCTATGGCAAAAGTCACCCACAAGCAGCACAGCGGGTTGGGAATGAGCAGAAGGGAGACAACGAGCATCGCCCCGGCAGCAATGACGATGTTCTGAATCGTGTTCTGCACTATTACCAGGTACTGGTCATAGTAGATGAAGGCTGGGTGATACACCTGCAGTGGAATGCTGCACTGCTTGGCTGACTCTCTTAACTGATTGAGGAGATTCTTCTCATCCACGGCTGATGTCACGTTCACCGTCTGGATAAAGAAACGTGAAGCTTCTACTCCATCCTGAGTCATGTTTATGTCCCACTCAAAACTGGGAAAATCCGAGAACAGTATATTTAAGTTGCTTAAGAAGTCAGTTTTACTGTTTATACTTACCAAACCTCCTTTGGCAAGTTCTGTGTATACTCTCAGCCATGACTCTGAGAGGTTCCTATCTACATAGGAAATGTTCTCTAAATTCTGTGCACAGCTCTCAATGCCAAGACGCACGGACTCATTCCAGTAATCTACACTCTCAGTAATGACAACCATGACCCTGGGTCCATATGTGGAGAAGTATTTCTCATCATTATCATAGTATGGAATAACGTAGGAGTCATCATTTGCCAGATTTCGGAGATCAATGCCTTCCCTGATCTGAGTACACCCGTAAATGCTGCCACCCAAATACGCTCCATACAGCAACAGCATGAGCAGCTTGATCCATCTATTTGTAACAAAAGGGCCATAATACTTTTTAAAGAATATGCTCATTGGATGCTCGCCTTCTGGCTCAGATGGCTGCCCAGAACCGCTGCCGATACAGCAAGCATTGTACAAGCAGGAGTTCTCAGCCGGATCTTTACCTACATCCACACGCATACAAGTCAGCCAGTGTCGGTTCCCTTGCTCCCTTTTGTGATTTAATACCAGAACTGCCCCAAAGAAGGTCAGGGTATATACATAGCAGAAGACAAAGGCTGTGCCTGTGTAGAGGCAAAAAGACCTCACGGATGGAAAAGCAGTCCAGGTGCCAATGAAGAAGGCCAAAACATCTGTCAGAGTAGTGATGGTCACAGAAAGCGCTGCCTCTGCATAAGTCTCAGCCAGCAGAGATTTAACATTGGATTTATCTTTTTTCCTTGAACTTTGTTCCCAGGAAGCAATCATGATGAACATGTCATCAACACCAACCCCTGCAAGAGGAGAGACTGTTAACGTTGCACTGCAAGTGGCAGCTTCCACCAACACCCAACAAAACTACAACATCAATCACATTTCATTCTGCATAAAATTTTGAAAAAGGAAGTTGGGCTACTAACACTGCCCAAGCGCTGATGAAAGTTACAAGAGAGTTTGGAAAACAGATCCTTTGAGTGTAGCTGAATGTATCATCTTTCAGCATTTCCTGGTGACCTGATGGGGTGTTGATCCCTCACCTACTCCACTGAAGGACTCAGTACACCTACTGCATCTCTGACAAGTGTCTTGTAGCTGATGTCCATGTGTCCTCTGATGCAGATGACACAGATTTCAAAGGATCACATATTCTGATGCTCAACTGTTCTCATCACTGGAAGCATCCTCCATTATCTCTGGAATCTCTTCTTCAGCACTGTAGCAACTTAGACCAATAATTTCTTGTTCTGCCTTCAGAAGGCAGGAAGAGCAGCTTCTATCACATGGGAGAAGAGTGATTCCAGTTTTCCAGTGACTCACATTTTTTTATGATATGTTCCCTCCACTTCACTCCAGTTTTTCTTCCAGCACTTATTCACAATTTATTACTCATTTCTGTTCACATTTGTACTGATGCGCTCATAAATATTACCTGCCAGGTCCCTGGGAAAACCTGCCAGGAAAACTGGATCCTGGGCTTGGGTTTTTGCTATAATGGCAGAGGAAGTGAGCTGAAGTTCAAAAATGAAGTGCCTATGGGCTTCTCTAACATCTGCTAATTCTCAAGATTATCACCTCACAGTATTTTTCCATGTTGTCAAGGGCTCTACTAGTCACTGAAAATTAATCACACAAAAGGGAAATTAAGGCTGCATGAATAGTGGAGTGAGATTTAGCCAAGCATAGAAGAAGAAGAGATAAAATCATTACTTGCTACCTGAACAGCCAGTTGCCAGTAAACATGCAAAGATGAATTAAGCAGCATGTCAAAAGGTACTACTGGATGCAGTGAGCCTGGATGCTTTGGAAAGCAAGCAGCATTCAAAGCAAATCCTCTGATGTACTGACAATTTGTTTGCTTTAACACAAGGAAAACAGAAGTCTGCATGTTATTTCTGAAGATCTGAAGAGATTGGCTTAAGCCCTTTCCCAGGGATACAAAAGGGTCTTTTGGATAGTCAGGGCTGCAGCCATTGATGAGCAAACAAAAGGAAATAAAAAATGCACTGGAATTATGCAGGAAAGAAAGAAGCAATGCCTGCCCAAAGGAGCATTTGCATTGGACAGTTTAAGATGTCAACTTGGGAGCTCCAAGTGTTTTCCTCAGCATGAAACCAAGCCCAAGAAAACATCAGATGCATTTATCATATAGGAGACCAGTAAGGATTTAAAAGCAGTAATTTGTTTCCAGCAACATTATCTAATTGGAAACATTATCTAATTGCAGCAACATTATCTAACAGTATCTGGAGAGTTCAGTATTGGCTGTTAAGCAGTCTGTGTAACAAGGATGCAGTGATACCAACTTCTGTGGGTTTTTGGGGGAAGCTGCTTGCACAAATGGTGCATCACTTCAGTTGTGTAGGTGAATGAGACCGGTTAGTACACAGATGTTATATTGCAGAGGATTAATCATCCTGGCTCCATTTCCAGGGACATTAGAACAATGCCAGAAGTGCTAGCCTTACCACTCTCTCATTTACAGTCTTCCTGCTCTAACAATAGGTCTAGATCAGATCTTCTCTTCTGGGAAAAGCTGCCCTTGCACCAGAACCCATCTCCAGTGCCACTGTGGGCACACTGAGCTGAGCTGAGGGGCTTGCCTGCCTGTAGGTGCTCTGAGGGGGCTGCACTTCTGTGTATCTCCTCCACTCACTTCAGGAGAAAATGTTGTATTAGCTGACATTCACACCATAAGACTGACACCATTAGATTGCTTTAACTTCACTCGGGTCTTTGTATCTGAATACAACTCACTTTTTCTACTTACCCAGAATCAGGAATGGTGCATTTGCTACTGTGACCACAAATGGCACTCCACAGAAGAGTAGCAATCCAAAGCTGCTTAATACAGCTAAGCCAGAAGAAAGCACTCCACAGCTTGCAAGCCAGATATTATTTCTTATACAGCTCAGTCTGAAAATAATTCACAGAATATCTTAGTTATGTGACAAATATGTCACAGGCCATACCCTGCCTGAAAAGAACACGTGACGAATGATGCTATGAGAGATCCCAGGTGTCAGCATTTGTGAGGTTAGGACCTCCGGTGCTCTAGGCACCAATTTCATCGGGTTATCTTCTTAAATAAGCAGCTAATAGTTGCTGAAAGGTTATTTATTGCAGAAGCACATCAGTCTCAAAAGGCACAATCACAGACATCAAAGTCCATGCTAAGTTTTGATATAAAGTCCCAAACAGAAGTAGAAGCTGATCTTGTCAGGGTCCTGGGAAGCTGATGTTGCTGTGGCAGCTCCTATCTTCTTGGGTGTTGACTGATGACAGTGAGAGAGCAAAGCAAAGCAAAAGCAAATGGCAGTGGCAAAAAGCACCAGCTCTTCCCAATGCATGCTCTTATCTTCTCAAAAAGCTAAGAAAAACTTGGTCCACCACTCCTTAAGCGATTAGAATTCTAGTTTCCTAACACGCTAGGTTACGTATAAACTATTCATAGGTCTCTCTTGTTCTATCTGAAAAATGTAAGCAATATTCTTACTATAGCTCTACTATGTCTAAAACTACGTTCCTGGAGCCTCCACTGAAAACACTAGTATGTTTTTCAACCTTTACTAGAACTCACACTTCTGCTATGGCATTTGAAACCTTTCACTTACTAAAAGCACTAGAGCTCATACTAAAACTTATTGACTCACTTACTTATCCTAAAACTTAAACTAACACCTCTACCTTATGCATGAGTGGCTTAATACACTTCAATCCATCCAAAGTCTTTAATTCAATCCCTGCACTCTGATTTCTCTCTGAAGAATTCAGAAAGACCCCTGACTCACTGACTCCAACAAGCACTAGACATGATTAATTTCTCTAGGAGGTGAGCATTCGAGTTGGTCATGTCTACACTGAACACTTGTTCAGGTATTTATGCCGTAGTCACCATGAACCCTATCTAAGCAGCTAGGAAATATTCATAGACAGACAAGAAAAAGCAAAGAAATACATTTTGCCTATTCTTAAATATCACTATTAAATGCAGCTTCAAGAACACCTTCACTCGGCAAGAACAGAAACCAAGTGAGGAAGGCAAAGAAGAGCAGAGATCACTGCTCATTGAGCCATAGCTTAGAGACATTTTACCTTAGGCAAGAGACGATTGCAAAGGTGATTGTCAGGAAATATGTTATGGAGAAGAGTGGGATCACACTCTTGGTATTTCCTTCAAACTCTTGTTGTCTGGACAATGAGGTAAAGTAAGTCACCTGCCGTTAAACAACAAGAAACGATAAAGCACTTTTCCTCTTCTTGTTCTTTGCACACACGCACGGGCAAGGCCAAACATCACGTTGGCAGCCGCGCATTGCCCTGGCCCTCGCAACCCGCCCGCCTTCTCCCACATCCCCGTCTCTTTTCCTTTCCATTCCGCGACGGCGCTGCCCGGACGTTTCGGCCGCACCCGTCCCTGCGTTACCTGGATGGAGCGGAGGCGCAACTCCGCCAGCTTGGAGGAGATGTTCCGCAGGAAGCTCCGCAGCCACTGGCGGCTGTCCTGCGCCTCGGGGCCGTCCTCCCGCAGGTAATAGAGCAGCTTCAGGGCCCGCGCCGTGCGCACCCGCCCGCCGTCCGTCTGCACGCCGCCCAGCGCGGTGCCCAGGAAGACGCTGCCATTGACGGGGAAGCGGAGGCTCCCCGGGGCGGGCGGTCCCGCATCGCCCCGCCGCGGCAGCAGCGGGTTGGGGCTGGCGCAGCCGTCGGCGGTGCGGGCGCAGAGCCGCTCGTACTCGGCGTCGTGCACGGCCGCGTTCAGCCGCAGCACCTCTGCCCACGCCGCCGGCTCCAGGACCGAGGTGCCGTCGGTCGCCACGGCGATGAGGGCGGCGTAGGCGCCCTCGGTGGGCAGCCGCGGGGCGGAGAAGCGCTCCGAGTCGTTGGGGGGAAAGTGCTGCCGCACGAAGTCGCGCTCGGCCTTGGCGGGGCCCCACGTCGGCGTGAACTGCCCCTCGATGTCATTCGCCTGCAGCTGCGGCAGGAAGATGAAGCCGGCACCCAGCCCGCCCGACAGCAGCAGCGGCACCAGCACGAAGGGCCAGGGGCAGGCGGCCACGCCGCTCGCCAGCCCTTGGAAGAGCCGGCGCAGCGGCCGCTCCAGGCAGTCGGTGTTGCGGCAGGAGCAGCGCTCCGCGGGGTCCCGCGGCCCCGCCATGGGCGAGCACGGGCTGCGGCGGCGGCTCCTCGCCGCGGGCGCGACCCACTGGGACCCGCGGAGCGGTCTGTGCCGGCGCCGGAGGAGAGCAGAGAGAGAGGAAATGAGTTCAGAGCCTCCCTCTGCCCGTCGGCGCCGGGAAGGTAACGCAGGTTTTCAGAGGCGGGCGCGGCCGGGGCGCTCCCCCGCCTTGACTCACGAGCTGCCCGGGATGGGCAGGAGGGCTGATCAGGCTTCCCCCTCTGCGCTCCGCCGCGCCCCGCCCCGGTTTCGGGTACCCGTGTGCTTCGTTATCTCGCAAAGGGGACTTTTCCTGTGTATAGCGTGCTGAACAAACCTACTGGGGAGTCAGGTGAGATCTGGGCCTATTATGAGAGAAGAATTTAGATAGAGCAGAAGGAAAGAGCCTCTGGCATGAAGTCTGTGTTTGATGAAAGCTCACATCTAGTGGACACCAGGGATTTCAAGTAAATTTGGGGCTACCTCTTGGGATCTCATACCTTGAACTCCCTATAGTAAAAAGGATTTAATGTGATCCTTGGGTATATGAGCAGAGAACAAGCCAAGGGAAGGGACTTTCATTATATGTAATGGAATCAATAAATCCACTGTTACAGAGCTAGCTTCCATGTTGTAAGAAGGAGAATTAAAAGGTGAGAGGTGAGGTGTAGTGATCCTGAGCAGGAGACCATTGCCTGTCGAAGAGTTAAGGAGATCACATGGCAGTGAGGCTGTGCTGTGCTGCATGCCCAGTGTCTGGGCATGCACCAGTCTGTGCCTGCAGGATAGCTTCAGCCAGCCCATGGTTCCAGGGGAGCCTGCAAAGCATCTCCTATTTGGTGCCAGTGGTCAGAAAGCCTAGACTTTTGTTTCTTGTTTTCTCCAAATCTGCTGCAGCTGTTACTTCACCACTAAAAATTATTCTTCTGTCTGAAATCGAAGCACAGACAGTGGTGATGTGCATCTTGTCGTGTTTGCTCTTTCAGTGTACAGGTTTACAAAACGGGAGTGACAGCAGAAGAAATAAAAGACTTTGGAACAAGAGTTAGCTATTCCAGTGAGCAAGTCACAAGAATATCATTGGTGTGATGTGCCAGCGCTTTATGCAGTAGTAGTGATGGAAAGGATCTTTCCAAGTCCAAAACCTACCCTACAGCCTGGTGTTCTTGAGACTGGTAAGTGACAGTGGTTTGAGTGGCTTCTGACTGAGAAGAACATTAAGCTCAGATGTGCTAGTCAGGTGTACAAATACTTTGCTAATGCTTAACAGGCATGCACTTCTTCTCCTTGCCTTTGAAAGAAGTAACTCTCTCATCTCTTCTCCTACCAGTACTTACAAAGAAAAGCTGTAGGTATTTCTTCTCTCCTGTCTAGGGAAGGCAGGCTTGGCACCTGTGAGTACAAAATAGCCAGCCAGGCTCTGAGCAAAGTTATATATCTTCTGCTGCATTCAGCACCTAGGGCAGGTTGGATCTTGGTGATTCCCTTTTCTGTGCACAGGTGCTATGAGACAAGTATGCCAGCTCTGAATTTCTCTCTGGGAGACAGGCACTTTGAAGCTATTTCCTGTAGCTCCTAACTTGTCAAAATCTAAGTGCTAATTAGCATTAATCCAGTGATAGCTTCTCCCATGTTCGGTTCTCAATTTCTTTGAATGGTTTGACACTAAAGTAAGTCAGAGCTTAAAGTAAGAGCTGTTTACATAGGAGGAATTTGTCAACAGAAAAAGGGGTACTTGATGTCATGTAGACATTTAAGTCTTAGTGTTAGTTACCCAGCTGAAAAACATAGCCTTTCTTACAGAGAGATAACTAGTAAGAAGAATAGACATGTACCTGGGAATAAATTACAGAGACACACCTAGCCATAGCCAGACACCAAGAAGATTTCTAGGAAAACCTGGCATTATACCATGTTGTGGAGGAATCACTGACATTGTAACAGACATGAAAAGATGGTGTCCAGCTGTAAAACACAACCATGAAGTGTTAGTGACTTTTTTAAGCTCACAAGGCAGAAAATAAAATTTAACCACTTGTCCTAGCCAGTTTCTTTCTGGCTCCTCAGGAGCTTGGGACAAACTCTGGTAATAGTCAAGAGTGGCCTAGTGGCAGGAGCTATCCAGTCAGGACACCCAGTGCACTGGGCTGAGGTGGTGCCCTTGGGTTAGCTCTGAGACTTGGGAATCTCACCTACAGCGTGGGAAGATTGTTCCGCCAACACTCAATTCAGAATGGACTTGGAGAAAGAAGTATATGCCAGTCTTCTCCCACAGCGTGGATTCTTGTCCTTGTTCCCTGGCCCATTCATGTTCTTGCTACTAATTTCTAAAAGGATAAAATCTGAAATGTTTCTTGGGGAAGAGCTAGGAGCTGGTCTACAGGACTTCCAGCCAGCCAGCTTTCTGGTATTTTTTGGATGAAGGCACAGGCTTTTCTGATTTTTGTGTTTCATTTGCTGGGAGTTTCAAAGTGAAATCCCAGTGAATTGGTGTTTAGACATATTGCCCCATAGATAAATGCTCACAGAGGAACATTTCTTTGTATTTCCTAGTGCTAAAGAAATGGTGAGAAGGAAAGCTGATATATAATCTGACATGCCTAGAAGACAGCTGAGATGGATAACTGGTGCCTCACATTTAAGCGAATTTTGCTTGCATCTTTGCAAGTTTTGTGGGGTTCAGCAATGCAATAAATTAATTTCTAATATCCCCAGTGGCCTCATCTCTAGGTGGTGTCAGAATGTACCTAACACAGGTACATTGTCCACTTCAAGACCACATGAACCAGTGAGAGTGGTAAACACCAAAAGGAAAAACAAGGCCAGGAGGAGAGAGAAGAAGGGAGAGGTCCTCACTGGAGCAGAAGGAGGGAAGAGGATACCTGGGCAGGGGCTGGAGCCAAGGGAGCAGGAGCTGAGACATGCAGCCCTGAGGAACTGTGTCCTGGTGTGTGCTGGCCTGAGTCTCCTGTGCGGGCCACTCCCTCAGTAAAGGGGCTGAGCATGGCCTGCGGTGAGGAGCAAAAAGGGTAGCAGGAGAAAGAGGTGTCTAAAGGGAAGCAGGGTTTTTTCCACAGGGTTGGTTGGGTTTTTTACTGTCTCCCTTGATACCAGAATCTGTATTTAATAGATTTTAAATTGGCAAATAGATTAATTCATAGAAATTCCCTGAAGGAGTAAAGAGTTTTTGCCTGTAATATTGCTGGAATTTTTCTTGATACAATTTGTGACAGTTGGTCTTTGTCTTTTCCCAGGAGAAGGACACATGCATTATGAAATTCTCAGGTGGCCTATTTCTACCTTACTTTTGAAATGCCAGAACAGAGACAGAACAGGCATTTCCTAAGGCACCCAGGCTGCCATTGGAAAGTTCTTTGACAATTGTGTGAGATACATGGCACATTGGAATAGAAAAAAAATTGCTATGACCAGGAAGACTTCTATCCCATTTCTTCCATCATAATGCAGCATCAGGCATGCTTATGCCATTTATGAAGGAAATTTCTCTAACCTGATCTTTACAGTGCCCACCATAGCACCTGACAAAGACAGAGAAGTCCTTTCGTTTCTGTGAGGCAGGACTACTCTGTGGGCTGCTTAGCTTCTGCCCTGTTTGCATACCTGGCTGAAACAATAGGACTTTGTTACCTGTACTAGGCAGTGACAGCCCGTGGCCCTGAGGTTGCTTGATCACAGATGATAGAGGAAATGCAGTGCTTCAAAGCCCTGTGTCCAAAGGGAGCAGTTTAATTGTCAAGCTGGGGGCTGCCAGTGGTAGATGTGTGCCCTCTGTGCCTTCACCAGCCAGTGTGCAATAAAGGATTACATTTTCCTTGGCCTTCAGGAAAATGCCCACAAAGGAATGATGGGGGTGGCTGGGTGATGGGGGCAGCAGAATGGGAGGTGAATTCCTGATTTCCTCTAGGTGGCTTGTCTGTCTAGAGTATAAGATTCCAAAGAAACTCCAGAAGTTATTCTGGCACCAGGACCCAGAACTAACAGATGTTTATTTGTGTTGAGAAGCTGTTTTTCCTTTCCTCTGTGAGTGCAGAGTGACACTGTGAAATTGCCACGTGCTGGGAGCTGGCAGGATGAGTGGCACCTCTGCTGCATGATGAGACTGTGTTAATTTGATTTTTCATTTTTGCTTTTGGGAAGAATGAAGGTGCATAAGTGTTTTAACTGTCTGGGTGATACTGTGGATAGAAACTGTCTGTTTCAAATGAACATTATCGTGGTGAACAGAATTGCAGCTTATCAGCATAAGATACCAGAAAGGCAAGGTGAGCTGCCAGATTTTATTACTTTAATTCTGGGGAATATTCCTTTCCAAGCTGACTACAAGAAAAATTCCTGTCTCCACAGCGATTTCATAATCATGAGGTTTCCCAAGAAGAGTGCATAGAACCCTGGAAGATGAGAGTATGATATAACATGAACAACAGTCTACTAAATAAGCTAATCAACTTTTGTACTTGTATATCCTTATCAAGGGTCTATAGCATTTCACTTTCCTTTTTACATGAAAGATGTACAACTTGCTTGCATGAGAACTGCAAAAGATTTGATTGGTTGTTATTACTAGGGAGTATATTATATTTGTAGTTTGCTTTTTCTTTGCATAAATGTTGTAAGTTTCCTCATAAAATGGTCAGTCAGGTCTCAGAGATCTTCAGGAACTGTAAGCATATTATTTATGGAGAAAAACCACAAAGTAAACTACAGTGCCTCTCTTTTACTGTTGCTTTGATCAGACAATGTCTGCTTGAAATTTTTTGGTAGGTTTTATTTTAAATACTACCATATTATTTTGAATGTGTATATCAGAAAATACTGATCTGAACATGAACTGAACTTTGATTTGTTAGAGATCAGAGATACTGTTACAGGTTCAGAAGGAAGCCCATGCACAAAAAACTGATGACACACTCAGAGTTGCAGAGGAAATGTATTTTATTTAGTCATGTTAGCAGTTAACACATATCAACCCCTGGATTCTGGAGAAGCCACTGAGTAGCAGAAGGAGGTGGAGCATGGCTTCTGAGAGGGAGGGTTAGGAAGGCAGCACACTTTCGGGGTGTCTCCTGGGTGAAAACAGCATGCTCTCCCCTCCACCCCAGGACCACACCTTGTATCTCCTCCTCAGGATATGCCATTTTCAACAACATCTCACGTGGGGCCAGCATTTGAGAGGAGGTCTTAACAGTCCATGATAACAACTTCCATGCCAACAAGGGATGTATTGTGTATCATTCCCCTTTCACAGGATGAGTTGCACCAGATGACTGATAGTATAATGTCTGAAGGCTGGAGTCCTAGCAACTAACGATAAGGTCTTCTACATTATCTCGTCGGCGTGCACAACAGTGGACCAAATATGGCAGGATGTAGACACATCTTTGGTACCTGACACAGAGACAACAAAGATACCTCAGGGGATAATGTGAGCATTTATTCTGTTATCCGTGGAGGGGATGAATTTTCAAATTCCTTCCCATTTCATTCACTGGAAGCAAATTTTATACTTCCCTGTCAGGGATATTTTCTGGCAAACACACAAGTAATGTAACCACTGCCCTTCTGCTCCACAGTGTTTTTGTGCCAACAGGATATTAGAGAAGTTATCTCTGTGTCAGGGTAATCCAGTCTCTCCTGGCATATGTTGATTTATTATGGGTGTGCATGTCAGGATAATACCTTCTTCTGTTGCTGGTGCAAACATGGAAGTCTGCTTGTCTGGCTCTATCCTTGCCACACTGATACGTGTCGTTTTCATTTTGTGAGCCAGAATGTTTGCAGAGGTGTCACTACCTGGGTAACTTGCTTTACATACAATATAGCAGAACCCTCTAGAGAAGTTCTGCTTTTCCTAGAATGCTGACATGTCAGATGGAGACTTCATGTCCTTAGAAAAAGATCTTTCTGATCCCTCAGTTTTGACAGCCACATTCAATATTACTTCTCATAAATCTCATCCTGATCCCACCTTGGTCTATTCATGGTACCTTCATTTTTCTTCACCCCTTTCTTTATCCTTGCTGGTCACCTAGAATGTGGCCCAGGGAAATGACTCCTGTTCATTTAGCAGTGATCATAGTTTACTAATTGTAAAACAGAAATGTAATGCCAGTTATTTTCCTTTCCATTTACCTATCTTGGATAGGAATTATCCTGTAACTAAAATAGTGTTTTTTCTTCCTTCCTTTCCCAAGACATTCCTCAAACATTCTTCGTGTCTGCTTGGAGTGGGAGTGCAGTAACCACTTGTGTTGGTCCAGCACCCAGCTCTCTTCACTGCTGGTTACAAACAAGCGTTTGAGATTGCTTGAAAAATCACTGGCAAGAGTATCAGTAAAAGCCAGATTTAATAATAAGCAACAGCAACGAACAGAGTTCATTGGTTAGGCTCACTCCACTACTTACAGGACAGTTAAGGCACAGTGAATAAAAAAAAAAAAAGCAACAAAATACAGTCAATCAAAACAGAAATGAACTGAGAAATATGTGTGTATGTGCGTAGGTGTGTATGTTTAGTTGAGTGTGACAAAGGATAGAAAGGGCAAGGATAAAAAAGGATACAACCTAAGACATTAACAGTACTCAAACTTAACAGTTCTTAACTTAAAACATAATCTTAACAATTTAGCAGAGAAATAATACTTAACAGCATTAACTTAGCTTATAAGTTAAACTTACTTACAAGCCTAGTTTACTTAGATATGTAAGGTACTTAAACATCTAAGAGAGCAGCATCTTTCCCAGATTTGCTGTAGCATATGTGTATGTGTGTATGCACACAGACAAAGGTCAGTGCAAGGTACCTGTGAAAAATTCCCCTTAAAGGCAGTGAAATACTCACTTTGGATGCTTTTGCATCTCCTCCATGAGTGAAGGATTGAGCCTTGAGGAGTGGGGTTTTTGGCCCAGGATTCCTTGTTTCTCAGTGATCCACTAAGTACAGCAAACCTCAGAGTTTGCAGGTTCTGAGAGGCCCCACTCAGTCCTTGGTCACAGCTCACTGCAGCCTGAAGAGCTCAAAGAACTCATTTTGGACCACTGTACCTAGGGCTGCAAGAGAGTGGCTTTAGTGAGAACAGTGTTCCAGTCTGACCACACTTAGGGTTGGCACACTTTCTTTGAAAGTGTGAGAACAGGGATATTAAGCCATTCAGGCAAGGAAAATAATTTCCAAGGCTGTTCATGAAAAAAACCTGGAGCTAATTAGAGAGCAGCAGCTCCTAGGAGCAAACAGTGTTTCTGATAAGCTCAAGAGGAGCTGAGCCCAGGTGCTGTTCACCAAGGCTGAGGCCTGATGAGCATTTCTCAGATGTGAGTGTGGCCTGGGACAGAGAAGGGAATGCACCACCACAGTGCTCCATTACCTTTGTTGAGCAGACCTCCATTAACTGTTAAGGGCACTTAGACATTCATCTGCCATGTAGATCCTTGCACAGTTGCTATCAAGAGTGGCTGAGCAGTTCTAGGTGAAGAGGTTTTAATTTATTTGAATTCATTTGATTCATTTGAATCTGCAGCAGATCCCCCTCACAGTTCATGGGGCTGTCTGCCAATTCCATAAAGTCTGTTTAGCAGAATAATGTGTTCTAAAGGAGTATTCTACCAGGAAAGCAAAAATTGGTGTGTCCAGACTCTTCTGGGTCATTCTAAGGTTACAGGAAGATAAAAGCAAGAATTTAGAGAGAGGCAAATTGCCAGGAACTATTTCAAATCCTTTTGGTGTCTCATGCATTATTGTGAATGGGCTGAGTTTGAAACAAACCAAATAAACTGAAGAGCGACAAACAAACTCATTCTACCTGAATAGGGAGGACGTTAATTGATGTGGAACAGAACCTCCACAGGCAGGCAGGCAGGCTAACTCTGTGGAGAATGTGTTTACAACAGTACACGGCCATTCCCAAAATCTCCTTGAACATCTGCGATTGCCCTTACAGAGAGTTCCTGCCATGCAAGAGAACATAACCCTGGTGGGGAGCACTCTGCTGAGGGGTAAGTGAGGTAATTCCTCCTCAGGGCCACAGTGGGTCAAGTCTGTCTTGTGTTCTTCATGCTGTCATCTGGAGCAACACGGTATATATCTGTGAATGGAACCTTCTCTGTGATTTTGAAGGTTCTACAGTGTGTTTCTGATTCTCCTTTGATTTTTTTTTGTTGCTGTTTTTTGAGATCAGGCAGAAAAGTATGGAGGTGACAAAGATTAGATTATGATTCCATGTAGGTTAAAGTTTTGTGAAATAGGGTGTAAAGAAGTGCCATTTCATTTGACTCTGAACTGTTTATATGGCTTTCATCATCAATCATTAACGTTTTGAACTTTGCTCAGGATTTCCATATAATAGGGAAATCTAAGTCAATATATTTTCAAGAAATATTTTATTTATGTGGCTTCCTAAGAAAGCCTGTGTAATTGAGGTCATAGGTTATAAGATAAGTTAGATAAATTATGAGTGTATTTTTCATTTTTACTGTATCAGCATTAAATGTTATGAATGTTTGTATTTTATCTTCAAGGAGAAACTGTTTTTATATGAGGTACACTCAGATCATCAAGGCATCATAATGTAATTTCTTAGTGGTTTTGGAACACTACAGAGACAGCCCTTGTCCTCAGTTCAGCTTCTGTCTCATCCATAACTGTGCTCTGCTCCAGAAGCAGACCCCAAAGACTGGAAGGGAAAATAGCCAATGAACTTTTGTCACTGTGGGAAGCCACGGGCTCTTTTCTTTTACATTATAGTACACTTTATGCAGTGTACTAGATAAAAAAACAGATGGTGTCAGATGAGGTCTGAGCCATAAGAATGTTCATGTTTACAAGCAGTGCCAAAAGTCAGACTTGCAGAGCTGCTGTATTTCTTTGTCAACTCCCCGTCAGGTTGACTGCCAAGCTACACATACAAACAGGGAGGCACCAAGGTCTTCCCCTTTATTATTTATCTGAAATCTGCATGTGGCCTTTTATTTACCCATCTTGCTTCTGTCCAGATGCACTGTGGCAGATCTCTGTGCAGTGCTGGTGCATGTCAGGCTATTATGAACTGGTTTAAACACTTTTTTAAAAAAGAAGAGCAATGTAAACTAAGCCTCTGTGAATAAAATTGATCAGACCCAGAAATACCCAAAAAACATGATTAAAATCAAAGAAGGTTAGATGTAGGTGCCAAAAAATTTTTACTTTTTTTTTTTATAGTAGCAAAGAGAAACTGAGAAAGAAACAAAGAAACTGAGAAACTAAGAAAGAAAGAAAGAAAGAAAAAGAAAGAAAGAAAGAAAGAAGGAAAGAAGAAATTAAAAGAAAAATATGCATGGGTGGGTGGGGGAACAGGAAGAGTTAGGTATAAACATAAAAAGTGTATAAACAGGAGTTAGATATAAACATTATCACGTTTCTGGGCATCCCAATGATGTCTTGTTACTCCCCTCCATCTGGTCTTCTTGGTGATGAGGGTCCCCCATCACAGAGCCACATCGAAAAGTGTAGAATCCTGTGGATTAATATACATTTGGGCCAGGTGGGAACACCCAGGTGCCTCTCGTAAGGGGTTTAGGTTTGACACTATCCCTTACAACACTGTGGATTTGTTGCATCGTGCTGCAGGGCTTTGGTGCATGCTCTGCGTCTGGGGACCCCTTTGGGGATGGCCTCTGATGGCCCATGACTCTCTAAGCTGTCCTTCATGTGGATGTGGCTTTTTCTGGCGGAAGGGGCCCCACAGCTGAGCTCCTCTGCACAGCAGAGGGTGGATGCTCACTGCCTCAAACCAGAGGCTTTTTTCATTACACACCCAAAACCTCTCATCTTCCTCTCAACCTTTGGTCTTTGAGGGTCTGTCCCAGCCTGGCAACTGATAGCCCTGGGGCTGCCATCTCCACCTTGAACGTGCTAAGCTTGATCGTTCTGTGAACGTATTCTTGTCTTCATCAATGGACAGTGAGCAGTTCAGGGCCCCATTCAGGGTTTTGGTGATCTTCTCTACAGCTTTTGTAATACAGTTTTGCTATAATAGGCAATGGTCCTTCATGAAGATGTTAAAGTCATAATTTATAACATTCAGTCTCTGACACAGGCTGTATTAGACTTGTATTAGACCACCTGGAGCTGGGCATTGCTGAGCAATGCTTACAGACAGTCAAGTCCTTGTGATTCTCACTCTCCTCTTCAGGGATGCCTCTTGGTGGGCAAAAGGCAGGGAGGGGACACAGCTGGGCCACATTGCTGGGCCACGTTGCTGGGCCACGTTGCTGGGCTTTGTCCTAAGAAAACATGGAGGACTGGTTGAAGACATGAAGTTTGGGGGCAGCCTTGGCTGTAGTAATCATGAGATGGTGGAACTCAGGATCCTGCATGGAGGAAGCAAAGCATTGAGCAGGACTAGATCCCTAAATTTTTGAAAAGCTAACTTTGGCCTCTTGAAAGACCTGCCAAGGGGAATCCCATGGCTTAGGGCTTTAGAAGAGAAGGGCTTCTACAAATACAGCAGCATTAAAAGGGAGATTAAAAGGAAGATTGGGGAAAATGTATTGTTGCTGCTGAATCAGAATGGTGTTCTGGTAATGGAAGACACAGAGAAGGCAGAATTACTGAAAGCCTTCTTTTCCTCGGTCTTTACTGCTGAGAATGGCCCTCAGGAGTCCAAGAACTTGGAGGTGAGAGAAGGCTGGAGAAAGTAAGGCTTTCCCTTGGTTTCAGAGGGTGTTGAGATCCAGGTATTAAAATTATTAGCAATTCTTCTGCTCAAATTAAGCTGCAAACAAGACTGTGAGATGAGGGTCCGTAGTAATGCAGGGTCCCCAGGCAAGTGAAAAGGAGAACTGCTTCATTCGAAAAATGAGGTCTTTTTAAGCAATTAGCTGGTTATGAGGTACACAGTTTTAAATAATAACAAACAATTCACCCAACCACTATACACCATGATGTGAGCATGCGATGGTTACATAACTTCTTTTTCGATCTCTAATTCAGTTGAGTCACTTTCCCATAGTCCTTTTCTGCTTAGCCAAAGTAGCAGGCCTGAGCCATGATTTTACAAGATCTTCCCTTTGTAAGATTTTGCCTATATGCAGTGCAAGATCATATGCTGAAGTCAATAGTATAGGTTTTATTTGATAGTAAATATGAGAGAGAGAAAGAAAGAAAGAAAGAAAGAAAGAAAGAAAGAAAGAAAGAAAGAAAGAAAGAAATAGAAAAGAGGTGGGGGTGACGGAAAGAGAGTGACAGAGAGAGAATAAAGAAAATATCACCATCCACGGATTGCAACCAATGTTCCATTTATCCTCTCCAGCTGATCTTCTAGGTGGTGAAGGTGCCCCCAAAAAGCATAGGTCCGATGAGAATACACTCAGGCAAGGTAGGAAAACCCAGCTACCTCCCTGGGAGCTGGGGGGGAGGGGTTGCCATTGTCTCTTACAACAAGCTCTGGATTTGTTGCAACACTCTGGGGAGCACTTTGGGGGGGTCTTTGATGGATTAAGGCACCCCCCTCATCTGCCTCTCACTTGAATGCCTTGTGGATGTGGTCTGTGGGGTTGGAGGTTCCACAGCTGGGCCAGTTTGTGTAAGGGAGGATAGGTGTTTGCTGACTCTGAGAGAGGTTACCCCGAAACCACCTCCCACCTGCGTTTCAGGAGGGAGTCTGTGTAAACCTGGCTTCTGTGAGCTATGGTCTCCCCGACCCCAAACCCAGCCAGAGAAGAACCTCAGCACAGCTGGGGGGTTTAACTCTTATTCTTTTCCTTGTTCACTTGTTTTCTCAGATGAGTGAAGATTGCATTTCCCTTAATCTAATCTTAGCAGTTTGATTTTCAGTCCAAAGTTCCAGTCAGGCATTTTTAAGGGATGAGTGGGCTTCAAAGGCTTCTTTATATATCTTATCTTCCTTTCAGTTTTGCTATAATGAAGAAAACTTTATATCAGTGTTTGAGGCATTAACTATTTCAGTCTCTGACATCAACCCTGTGACACAAACATTGTAATAAATGGTTGTATCCCAGCTATCTTCCTCAGTTTGTGGATGAAGAAAGGCAATATGAGAAAAGATAGAAACAGCTGATGCAATAACAGGAGTAATTATATGCCATCCAATAGTTCGATTCAATTGTAGTCATCCATCCATTTCTCGTTAATCAGTGCCCTCACCCCCTGAATCATAGGAATCAGTTGATTTTTTTTAAATGGGAAGTGGGTGTGAAGAATATCACAATATTTTATCTCTTAGGTGTTGGTTCAATATGTTTTGAAATTAGTTATAGAATTTTACAGCAGGCCTTAATTTTTATATTCTATAGAGGGGTATCCTCAGCAGATACATGTATTAACATGTGTCAATCAGCAGAGTTTCAAGAGCGATCCCAGCTCTTGTAGCATAATTGATTCATTTTATACTCTGGAATAAATGGGAATTGATTTGTTGAGGATGTGTGTTTTCTTCTTGACTGCATTCCCATATAGTTGGAAGAATTTTATAGTTTCCTCCCCACTCTCCGACCTGTACAGAGTCATAACAGTGCGATACAACAGGTAATATTCTTACTCTGCTGGATAATTATATAATTATGAAAATTAGCTTTTATGATACAAAATTAACACACAAAACATTTTCATACAAAAGGTTCTCATGCAAATGTATTTCTACATAAAGGCTATGCTCTGTTTTCCTGGAGACAGATTATAGCACTGCTGTAATTTAATCTTGACACAAAATAGAAACTGTGGCTTTTTTATTGGTATCATTAAAAAGGAAATTAATTCCCTTTCCCACTTAGTTGTATTATCCTAAGTAGAATTTTTTCCTTCGAATTTTAGCAAGCAAATTGCCCTCATCACATTCTGCACCCACAACTAAAAAGCATGTGTATGAATATGTTATAGTCACATGGATAAGCATGAACAGAAGCAGCAAGGCAAAGTTAAAATACTCTCTTACAACATATGGCAGGAAATTCAACAGTGCATTGAGAGCTGGTGGAAGGCTTTTCTGTATTTTATTCATGCCCTATTTGCAGTCCATGGCTATCTCTGCTGGTTTAGGAAGAGGGATTCAATAATTTCTCATGTAAGATTTGCTTATGTTTTGTTAAGATTCTTTAGTTCACTAATTAGTAACTCCAAAATCTTTAGACAAATACTAAAAATTCTAAAGCCTTCTGAGGCAGAACTGCGAAGGTTCATTTTTACAATGCTTCCAAGAAATAGATGGAGCTTTAAACACTTGTTCATATTTATTTATATTAAGAGCAAGCCAAATCGAATTGTTACCTTAAAGACAGAGTCTTTTAAATCATATTCTTAAGATCATAAAAACTTACTGGGCTATTCCATGATGATGAAAGGGCTGGAGCACCTCTCCTATGAAGATAGGCTGAAAGCTGGGGTTATTCAGCCTAGAGAAAGAGGGCTCTAGGAAGATTACATAGCAGCCTGCCAGTACCTATGGGGACATATAAGAAATATGGAGAAGGAATTTTTAGAAGGCCATGTGGTGGCAGGACAAGAGGAATGGCTTTAAACTGAAAGAGGATAGGTATAGATTAGGTATTAGGAAGAAATTATTTATGGGTTGCCCAGAGAATTTGTGGATAGTCCATCCCTGAAAGTAAAAAAAGTCAGGCTGTATGGGATTTTGTGCAACCTGGTCTAGTGTAATACACACTGCCCATGGCAGGGGGGGCTGAATGTAGAGGATCTTTAAGGTCCCTTACAATGCAAACTATTATATGAATCTATGGTTTGTTAAAACATAACTTCTGTTTATTATTTGCTAACTGTCAGATGATGGATAGTGCTCTTGTCCTTGCTGACTTCAAGAAAATTATGACATCAGGGAAATAGTTTTGAACTTTAGTCAGGTCACAGACTAATCACATTCGCATTTCCCCCATGATTTAGCATGCCCATTTAAAAAGGAGCCACACAGAACCCTACATAAATTACTTCCACAGACTCAGCATATTTCTCCACTCCGCTGGGATATAAGGTAAGAGTTGCACAGCTCACTGGATAGCTCTAGAGATGCCAACAATATGTTTTATATTGTGATTGGAAGGTCCTAATTTTCTATTATTTGCTATTATAAGTACTAACTTAGGAAAAATGTTTAAAAATACATTTGTGATATAAATATTGTGTTGGGCTTTGCAGCTTTAGTTTACCAGCTACACCAAAATAAGAAATAATAGAATCAGAGGAATCAAAGCTAATTCTGAAAGAATTGAAAGGAAACAATTCTTGTGTCAATATTGAATTTACATTATTGGTAAAATAGCATTTACTCTTAGAAAGCCAGATTCTGTTCTCCTTACTTTTCCTAGGTGGCGTTTCAATGTTTTCTGTCTTAGCTAATGGAACCTGGAAGTAAATTTTTAAAGTATGAATATGAGCAGTCGCTCCTCGAAAAGTAGAGACAAGAGGAAAAATATAGAACAGTTGTGGTCACTTGTGGGCAGTGTCATTTGTCATCACAACCAACAGCAGATCATTCCAGATTAACTAAGTTCTGAACAAGTTTGTGTCTTTGTGAGAAGTTCACTTCTTAACCTAATATTTCTTCAATGGTAAATGAATAATTTTTTACTGGGCTGACACTACTCCTGTCTTGTTCAGCCTAGGAGATGGAGATTGATACTGCAGATGAAGTTGCTATTGTTGGAATAGGATGCAACTTTCCTGGAGGTAAGTTTAGGGTAAAAGCAAAGCAGGCTGTGAGTGAACATTGAAAAGCAGTCTTTTATTAATGTTGGAATGGAGGAAACCAACATGTTTGTCCCTTAGTAGAATTTGTTGCTTTTCTGCTTGTGGGATCTTTCTGAAAGGTGGTGCTGTGCTGGAAACTACTTGGCTTGAATTAGTTTGCAGACAGACAGACAGACAAAAGAAACTGCAGTGCTGGCTGTGGGCAGGGCATTGAGGTGCACATGAAACTCTCACAAATGAGCTGCATGGGTGTAGGATGATTTGAACTTTCTGCGTGTTCACTGTCTGGGTGATTGTGCATTGTTACAGGACTCTACATCCATAGGGACAGGAGCCAGATGAAGGGCTGGACATTGTTATCAGCAGTGCCTGTAATATAAACAGGTTGGGTTTATCTAAAATAAAGTTTCCTGCTTTATTACAGTACTTAGAGTAGATGCAGTGAGATGTAAGGGAAATGGGGAGAGAAGGTGGTTAAGGATTTTGTGGGAGTCCTTTGGTTTTAGACAGGCAGTGAGGGGATCAGTCATGCTTTTTCATTTTCCTCTCACCAAAGAAGGATCACTTACTTCTGTGGCAGGTCTATTTAAGCAGCCTAGATTTCCATGCAGGAGGTCCTTGTAGCTGATTGTGCATTTCTGAGTCTGCATGGGGAGTGGAACTCATCCTTTAATCTGTTTTATAAACTATGTATGACAGGAGATGGAATTGACAGTTTCTGGAAAGTCCTGGAAGAAGGCAAAAACTGCACCGTAGAAATCCCCCCTGAGAGATTTGATGCCAAGGAGTGGTATGATGGAGGTGATAACAAGCCAGGAAAAATGTGCACAACACGAGCTGCTCTTCTTGATGAGTGAGTCTGTTACCTTGCTGCACCACTGATTTTTGTAGTTACTTAGACTATGGGTACTGCTGCTCAGGGACTGTGATAGTGTGAAGAACAGCAAATTACAGTAGGGTCAACCTAAGAGTCTTATATTGGAATTCCAGATTCACCTTAGATCCTCAGGCTGGAGAGCTTCATTCAAAAGAGAAGTTGACACGCACAGAAGAAATCTCGTTGTCTCCTGAAATTTGTACCTGGCAGGGCTGAACCATAGGACCCAGAACTAATTTAGTGCTTAGTCCCATGTTAGATACTGAATCCTGCTCTGGAATCAAGAAATTATAGAAGGCCATATAAATCTGATCTTGAGATACAGATTAAACTCAGACTTGGTCTTTTGTAAGCATGGGCCTATTTTGAAGATGCTTTTTAAGACAAACACACACAAACACACACACACACACACACACACACACACACACACACACATAGAGTATTTATGAATGTGTTATTAGAGAAACATGGGTATCTGTTGAAAACACGTGAGCTGATCCTCTACCTTTTGGTTTTAAATTGTAAAGCATTGGTATGTATTGGCTAAAAATCATGTAGAAATCAATAATTGTTTGTAACCTTTTAGCTATGCCCGCATTACAGCAGAGGGAGTCTCATCTTGCACATTTCATAGTTTGAGGAATCCAGTTGGTAGTAGTGCATTAACCATGAGCGTAAGAATGGGTAGGAGTGTGCTCTTACCTCTGAAATGCAGAATTATTGATAAAATGACATATTTTGTGGTGGGACATGAAACATCTTTGGCTCATAAATATTTCTTTTGAATTTTATAACTGAGAACTGTGGCCTAAACACCAGTTACTGCTCTGCTTTCCATGAAGTTGCAAAAAATGTTTACTGTGAGTCTAGAAGGAAATGCATCTTTTATACATATGTCATATCCTATTCTGGTCTGTGTATTTCAGATTTAATTCATTTGACAACCACCTATTTGGGATTAATAATATGGAAGCAGAACGCATGGATCCACAACAGAAATTACTGATAGAATGCACATACAAAGCCCTGGAGGATGCAGGAGTTCCTGTAGAATCTGTCAGTGGCACCAGAACAGGTGTTTTTATTGGTAAGATGAAAATTTCACGGCAAAGAAAGTGTGTTTGAAGTTCATAAAGGTTGGAGCAACCCTTCATAACCTTTCAATATGTTATCTGGCACTGGATGTAGGCTGGATCTTGCCTGGAGATGTAGGGCTACTGTGCTATGGCACTACTGGTTACTTTTGGTAAGAATTACCAGGCTACTCTAGAAGTTCACGGTACAATTCCTGTATCTCTTTGGTGCTTTTCTTCCTGTGTTCAGGCACAGAAATGACGCGGGAAACAGCTAAAACTGCTTCCCCAACCCAACCCAACCCAACCCTTCTTGGGAAAGGCACTCCCAAAGGAGGTTGTGATGTTCTCCCCTTAAGGAGAAGGGAACATCCAAGATTTGTAATTTCTCATTTCTGCAGGAAAAATTTGATTCGTAAATTACACACTTGGCATGGAAATTGGAATGTTGGTCCCTGACTTGCTACATCAGCACATGGCAGTGGGTTGTGGAGGGTGTAGGGTGGAAGAATAGAGAGAAAGGAAGAGATTAATTAAAGAAAGAGAACGAGAAAAAGAGAGAAGGAAAGACCACCACTCCTGGTTGCAGTGTTGTTGGCCTATGATATGTCCATTGTCCTGGGGACACCCTCTATCCTAGGTGGGCATACCTTTTTATAGATTGGTTTCCCTGCCCTGAAGACAGGTTTTACTCTTTCTATGCAAATTAGTTATCATGTCCAGTCCCTTCCTTCAGAACTTTCTGGAGGTCTTGGATCTTGAATGGTCTTGATCATCCCCCTCTCCAGGTTGACTTTTGGTCAATGCTTCATTCTGGCTTCTGTGCTGGTGCTGTCTTTTGTTTTTTGATGCGGGCAGAGTAGTCTGAAAGTGGCCCAGCGAAAAAGAACCTGATGGTGCTGGTGGACAGCTGCTGAACGTGAGCCAGGGTGTTTCCAGATGGCCAAGAAGGCAAGTGACATCCTGGCCTGTATCAGCAATAGTGTGACCATAGTAGCAGGGCTGTGATCCTTCCCCTGTATTTGGTGCTGGTTAGGCCACAACTTGGGTCCTGCGTCCACTTCTTGGCCCCTCAATTCAGGAGGAACATTGAGGTGCTGGAGTAAGTCCACAGAAGTGCATCAGAGCTGGGGAAGGTTCTTGAGCACATGTCCTATTAGAAACAGCTGAGGGAGCTGGGGGTGTTTATCCTGGGAAGAGGAGGCTCAGGCATGATTTTATTGCTCTCTACAACTGCCTGAAAGGAGTGTGTAGTGATGTGGGTATCAACCTCTTCTAACAGGCAACTGGAGACAGGATGAGAGGATATGGCCTTAGTCTCTGCCAGGGGAGGTTTAGATTGGACATTAGGGAGAAATTCTTCACTGAAGAATTCATCTGAATTCACTGGATATGGGAATTGGCTGCTCAGGTAGGTGGTGGAGTCACCATCCATGGAAGATTTTGAGGAAAGGCTGGATGTGGCTTTTAGTGCTGCGGTCTAGTTGACGTGGTGATATTTCACCATACAGTGGACTCAATGAACTCAGTGGTCTTTTTCAAACTAATTGATCCTGTGATTGTGTCTCTATGGGGCAGGACAAGGATACTTACCCCAGAGAAGTGCTGCTCTACCTCCCCATGGTCCTGTCTTGTCTTTTTTTTCTAAAAATTCTTGGTTGTTACTAACAATCGTTGATTGGCTCCATGGCTGTGCAGCAATCGGTGTTTGACACGGACACATTAGCCCCTTATCTTCCGGGCTTCTACACAGGCCTACACTTTTTCCCCGGTATATTGGTTTCCAATATTACTTTGGTTAAGGTGCTCTGGGGGTTAATATCCTTTTAAAGCAGCAGAAATCCTCCTGTGGACATTAGAATGGTACCACGGTGCACTTGTCCAACTGCCTTTGTCAGTACCAGGAAAGTTAGGGAGGAGATGATACCAGTTGAAAGACATTTAAAGGACAACACTAGAATAACAGCACATTATTGCTAGTGTAATCTGTGTCCCTTTAAAAGGGAGTTTTCTGGGGGAGTTTGGCTGATATACCTATAGGGGAAATGATTTAGATTATGTTTTAGACTGAGAGATGCTCTTCTTCCACTGAGGGCACTACTCCTTGCTCTCTGAATAGAGCTACTGCTCATGGATTTGGGGATCCACAGTATTTCAAGCGTTGTGTTCCCAAAAAGAGGACACAACTGCTCTCACAGGCCATGTTCTTTTTTACTATTTCTTACTGGTTGCAAGTGTGAAAGTTGATGATAAATACAAAGTATTTGATGTAGTTTGTACTGGGACCTTTAACTTGATATACATCTGAGGAACTGAAGCTAATGTCCAGTACGTTTATGTCTGAACTTCCCTCCTTGTAACTTACTGATGAATGTTCTCATAGCTAAACTAAAACAACCTGAGTCTCAAAACTATCTCAGTCTCAAACTGAGGTACAGGGGTCTAAGCAGACTACAGAGATCTTAGCTGCATCATACAGTGAGCTAAGCCATCAGGAAAGGCCATTTCCTGGGCAGGTAGGAATTTCCTGTCATTTCCTGGGCAGGTAGGATTTTCAAATGTTTGGTATGTTTGTGTAAGTTGGGTCCAGGGGAAATTGCTGTGACTTTGCCTTTGACTTGTGTTGGAGCAAAGCTTCATGACAGGAGCCCTGATGCCACATGGTTTTGTATTAACACTGAAAACCAAACCACACTATCAGGTTTTGAGCTGTACATTCCAATTGTTGGCTTGGCTTAACTTGACACGTATCTGATATTTTCCAGGTCTCATGAATCGAGACTACGAAATCATAACCAGCAGAGTAGTGAGTGAAATAAATCATTATGATGGTACTGGAACAGCAATGAGCATTGCTGCCAACAGGGTCTCTTTCACATTTAATCTGACTGGACCGTCTCTGACTGTCGATACTGCGTGTTCATCTTTTCTTTTTGCTCTGCACTACGCCTTGCGAGCCATTAAATCAGGTAATGGGACTGAAGAGATGCTGGACAATGACACCAGGATTGCTACTGTTTCTGTCACCTGGGCCATCTCAACATGAGTATGCTTCTGTTTGACTCCAGGAGACTGTGAGGCAGCAATCTGTGGTGGGGTGAACTGCATCATCGACCCTCGCACCTTTGTATCTCTCAGTAAAGCCAAAATGATCTCTCCAGAGGGCATAAGCAAACCCTTCTCCAAAAAAGCAGATGGCTATGGAAGAGGAGAAGGCTGCGGTGTTGTTTTCCTCAAACCACTGAAAAAGGTAAGATTGCCTGTGAAGTAGCCTGAAATAAGACTGGTTGCTTGCCTGAGTTTTTTTAGTATCTTCAGCTCTAATAATGACTATTCCAGTGAAGTTTTTCCAATTCAAGTTTAAGATTAATGAAGGATTTCTTAAGAATTGGTGCACTTCCCCTTGCATAGGGTAAGGATCCCACATTTAAAAGGTAGCCTTATATTCTTGGCTTTGCTGTGGTGTTTTTTTGTCTTCTTTACAAAAGATTACCACAGAATCAGTCAGGTTGGAAGGGGCCATAGTGAATTTCTGGTCCAAGCTCCTTGGTCAAGCTAGGTTGTCTTAGGTCAATTTGTACAGGATTGTGTCCAAATGATTCTTGACACATTCTGTCTCCAGTGAGGTAGAATCCAATCCCTTTCTGAGCAATCTATTCTAGCGCTTGGTGCTCACAGTGAAGAATTTCTTCCTCGTATTTAGGTGGAACTTCATGTGCATCAGTTTCAGTCCATTGCCTCTTGTCCTGGTTCTCGGCACCACCAAGGGCCCAGATCCATCCTCTGACACCCTCCTTTCAGATATTTCCCTGTTGGCTTCTAAATCTGGAGCCCCAGGTTTGCCTTTGTAAGATGGCTAGTGTGCTCCAGTGTAGCCAGTTCAGAGTCACCTGCAGAGGGGGCCCAGAAGTACGCTGTCCCTCTAACTTTTTCATACTATCTCCCAGTTTGCTTGGGCCTAGCCTGATATTACTGCCCTCCTACATTATAACTAGTTTAAAGCTCTCCAAGGAGTCTTGCTGGTTCCCTTGTTAAGAATCTCCTTCCTTACTCAGAGAGGTGAACCTCATCTGATGACAGCATGCCTGGCTCTGCAAAGGCCATTCCATTGTCAAAAACCCCAAAATCTTGGTGGTGGCATCAGCTGCAGAGCCATGTCTTAGTAGACTCAGCCAATCTGTTTCTTTTTATATGGAGGCTTTCAACTATTGCTATTTTCAACATTTTTTGATCAATATTGCTGCTTTGAACTGGAAATATGGAGGGGAAAAAAAACCTTATGCCTCAGATTTCCTTAGCAAACGTCCCAAACCCAAAATCTTCCTGGATCCCTCTCAGACTATGCATTGCTATTATCTCACCCCCTACATGGAGGATAAGTAATGGGGAGTAGCCTGTGGGCTGCATCAGGCTTGGAAGGTTCATGGTGACATCATTAACTGTAGACTACTAGTATTATTAAAGATAATTTACCTTTTACAGGCAAAGGAAGACTACAGCAAAATCTGGGGTGTGATAAATGTCAGTGCAGTCAATCAGAATGGCAGATCCATGACTCCAATCACCAGACCGTCTCAAATAGAGCAAGAGAAGTTACTGCGCAGCATTTATGGAAGTCGTGTGGACCCCTCAGTCGTGCAGTACATTGAAGCCCATGGCACAGGAACTCCTGCTGGAGATCCTACTGAAGCTGAGAGCCTGGGTAGTGTCATTAGCAAAAACAGGTCTTCCCAAGTTTCCATTCTGAAAATTGGTTCAGTGAAAGGAAATATTGGACACACTGAATCAGCTGCTGGAGCAGCTGGGTTAATCAAAGTGCTTCTGATGATGCATCATGGAAAGATTGTTCCATCCTTGCATTACTCAAAGGAGATGAGCAGCATCAATACAGAGAAATTAAACCTTGCCGTTGCCACAGCTGTAGAGCCCTGGGAAGAATCCAGTGAGTATGGGAGAGTAGCTGGAATCAACTGCTTTGGATTTGGAGGAACCAATGCTCATGTTGTAGTCAGGCAGGTGAAGCAGCCAGAGCCTCTTCCTGCCTTTAAGAAGCCCCTGGAATTAGTTCTGCTGTCAGCAGCATCCCCTAAATCCCTTCAGATGACACTAGCAGATACAGCTGAGCAGCTGAGCACAAGGAACTCTGTAACTCTCCCAAGCCTGGCCTACACATCTGCCTGCAGAAGAAGCCATGCCAACTACAGGTACCGAAAAGCCTTTGTCACAAATTCCCTCCAACACTTGCAGCAAGAGCTTAAGTCAGCGGTGAGCATGGAACCTGCCATGTCCAAAGGGGAACCACAGCTGGTGTTTGTGTTCTGTGGCAATGGCGTGACTCTGAAGGAGTTCAGCGAGGAACTGCTGAGCTCAGAGCCCGTGTTCAGAGACAAGTGTAAGGAAATAGAAGACCTTTTTCAGCAGCATGCTGCCATCAGCCTCCTGCCAGCAAGAAATCACAGCCCAAAGGACTTGTTGAATCCAGAGCTTTGCCAGCCCCTGCTGTTTGCCCTGCAGGTTGCTGTAGCTTCCCTCCTGAAGCACTGGGGTATTAAGCCCGTTGCTGTTGTTGGCCACTCAGTGGGGGAAGTTGCTGCTGCACATATTGCTGGGTACCTTTCCCTGGCAGATGCAGTCAAAGTGATTTATCACCGGAGCAGGCTGCAGGCAAAGACTGCCAGCGGCAGGATGCTGGTGGTTGGAAACATCCCTGTTGAAGAGATTGCTGAGCACCTGCATCCCTACTCTGGAAAGGTGTGCATTGCTGCTTTCAACAGCCCCGTTTCCTGCACCTTGTCTGGGAGTGTAGACGCTGTGGAAGCTGTCCAGAGGGAGTTAGCTGAAGCTTTCAGACAGAGAAACATCTTTCTTCATGTTTTAAATGTTCCAGCTGCGTACCACAGCCCCAGCATGGATATGATACTCAGGGAACTTGAAGAGCAGATAGAGCCTTTAGGGAAGCAGAAGGGGGAAATGGAAGTGATTTCAACACTGACTGGGGTGGCTGCATCTGAAAATGACTTTGTTCAGGGCAAATTCTGGGCGCAGCATACTCGTGAGCCTGTTGCTTTCACACAAGCCATCCAAACTGCAGCCAGAGGCAGGGAGAACGTGGTGTTTGTGGAAATAAGTCCTCACCGAGCATTGCAGCGAAGCATAAAAGAAACACTAGGAAAAGGCACAAAGGTGTTGTCCTCTTTGCAAACAGATGCAGAATATCAGACACTCTTCACCCTGGTAGGAAATCTCTTTGAACTGGGATTTAATCCCAACTGGCAGCACTTTTATAACGGGTACGAAAGTGTTCCTGTGGCCATTCCACGATATCAGTTTGATCGCCAAAAACTCATGGACTATTTGTATATCCATCAACAAGCAAACCAAAGAGGTGTCAACGCCAGTCATCCTTTGATTTATGGCATAAACAGTGACAACGTGGAGTTTGGCTGCCTGGTGTCCCAGGACACAACACCGTACCTATATGAGCACCAGAACAATGGGGTGGCTTTAGTTCCTGGTGCTTTCTATGTGGAGCTTGGTCTGGCCTGTGTGATGAGCAGCTCAAGACCTAAAGTGCTTCTGAGCACTTGCCAGCTGAGTATCAGCTTTTCTGCGCCGTGTGTTCTCACACAGAGTTCCCAAGTGCTGAGTATCAAGCTGAGTCCACAAAAAACCATGACAACCTTTGAGGTTCTCTCTTCCTCCAATGCAGTTTATGCTGCTGGCCAAGTGGCAAAGGGGCTTGAAGGTGTGGTGGAAGAAAGCAGCATCTCCTTCCAAGCAATCTATCGAAGATGCAAGTCAGTGATTAGCAGAGAGGAGGTTTATGAAGCACTCTCTCAGGTTGGCTTTCAGTATGGCTCCATTTTCAGGCAGCTCGGTGATGTTCATTATTGCCAGGAGCTAAAGGAAGCTATAACAAGCATAAAGGTGAATGAGGAGACCATCAGACACATGTACAGCTACTGCATCCACCCAGTGCTGCTCGACTGTTTTCTGCAGATGACGGCTGTCTTGAGCTCAAGGACACTGCAGTCCAGAGCAGGCTTTCCTTCAGGGATAGGCAGCCTGGTGGTGCTCCGCCCGCTGGAGGAGGAAATGATGATATACATGAGAATGAGCAAATCCACTGGGAACTGCCTTGAGGTCTGCGGATGCTTTGTGGACAAGCATGGCTCTGTTTTGGCTGAGCTCAAGCGTGTTGCCATCACTTTCATGAAGGAATCGTCTTCCAGAGACAATGAGTTCCTGTTTGAAAACAAATGGAAAGAAGTCTCCCTTTCACAGACAATTGGACATCTGGGGTTTAAGCCGAGAGTCCTTGTGTTTGCAGACAAATTTGGGATAGCTGAGCAGCTCAGAAAACATTTGCATCCTGCTTCGAGATATGTTATGTATGAAGGCTGGGAATGCCTCACGGAAGGCGATGCCCAGAGTAAAATGAGAGCGGAGGTTGAGGATTATGATGAAATCCTCTTCCTGTGGGGAATTCAAAAGCTAAATGAAGATTTCCCAGGGAAAGCAGTAGATCAGCTGGCAAAGTGCTGTGAAGCCTATCGCCAGGTAGTGGTGGCACTGAGAGAGAAGACATCCCGCTGCTCCGTCAGAGTGATCACCTACAGAACAACAGACAGATATGTGGATCATGTTAACTGTGGGTTTGCATTGTATGGCATGACCAGAACTTGTGTTGTTGAAGTTCCAGAAATCACATTTCAGTTGATTGACCTCAGCTCCTCCACTTCCCTGGACATCTCAGTGTTAGCAGATGTTCTTGTCAAATACAAAGGTGGGGACTATCCAGAAGTTTGCATCAGCCAGGGAAGAATTTATGTGTCCGAAATCAGGCGCACACCCTATGTAGATGAAGATTACATCCAACCTGTACGATCTCTCCAGAAAGCACAATCATTCACTTTGTACACTTCTAATCCATATGCAGCAAAAGACTTGTCTGGGGATTTATGCACCAGTGCTGCTCCTCAGCTTGACAAACAGAGTGTTGAAATTCAAGTGGATAAAATTTGTCTGCACTCAGAAGATTATTTTCCCATTAGTGTTTCTAGCTGCAACTTTGGTTACACACTGTATTGGAACTCACAGGCAGGAGACAAACACAGGCTTCTAGGTCTTGATTTCAGTGGCACAGTCACTGCAATAGGCACTGATGTGAAAAAAGTGAAAGTGGGAGATCATGTGGTTTCATGTTATCCCACTGCTGCATCATCCAGAGTTCAGATCCCAGGAACAGCTTGTTTCAATGCAAGGAAATTCCCATTCCTCCAGAATGTCCCTTGTGTGTCATACTTCATCATTGCATGGGAAATCTTCACTCAGAGGTTACCCAAGGGGAAACATGGCAGAACATTGGGTATTATTACTGCAGAGCCAGCATCAGTTTTGTGCCACGTTCTTTCTGCAGCAGCACAAGAGACAGGTTGGAGAACAGCCCTTGCAAAGCCCACTCCTGACATGTTGCAGTGTATCAACCTGTGCAATGCCCTTGTTATTCTTCCTCCAGTCAACAAACTGTCTTGGGAGGATCTGGCCCACATGCACTTTCTTAAAGATGTGGTGATTGTGTGTGGCAGTCAACAGTCTGAATGTATCCAGAACGCCAGTGAAATTGATCATGAGAACATCAGCTTTCATATCCTCTCTGTTGCCAACCTTTTCCAGAAAGCACCTCTAAAGGAATTGCAGAAAACTGTACATGCCTGGATCAGTTCCATGGATATGAAACAGTTTAGACATCTCTCAGGTTCAGTTTTCCAGCAGCCTGAGAACTTTGAAGGGCTAAACTCTGTGACGTCCTATTTCACCTGCACTTCTGTCCCCCTTGCTGTTCTGAGAAGGCAGAAGGACACGGGTGTGCTTTCAGATATCCCGTTGTACGAGCCCCAGAAGCAGCTGTTCAAGCAGAATGCTGTTTATGTAGTAGCTGGGGGGCTCACTGGACTTGGCTTTGAAACGGTGAAATTCATAGCAGAGAACGGAGGAGGGTGTATTGCAATACTCTCCAGGAGAATTCCCAGCAGGGAGAAGCAAGAAGAGATGAGGGCTTTGCAGCAGCAGTACAAGGGGAGCAAAGTCGTGTCTGTGCAGTGCGACGTGGCTTTGACCAGTGATGTTGAGAAAGCTTTCCAGTCCATTGCCAGCACCTTTGTGGGCTGTCCAATCAAAGGGGTTTTCCAAAGTGCTGTTGCTTTACACGATGGCCACCTTGAAATCCTGAAGCTGGCTGACTTTCACAAAGTGCTGAGCCCAAAAGTAGCAGGGACCCTAAATCTTCACCGGGCTACCAGAGGCCAGGAGCTCGACTACTTTGTGTGCTACTCCTCTGTTACTTCCTTTCTGGGCAACGCCACCCAGACAAACTATGCAGCTGCAAACTCTTTCCTGGATCTCTTCTGCCTCTACAGGAGGAACTGTGGGCTCTCAGGCCAGGCCATTAATTGGGGTGCTTTGAACCTTGGCATTCTGCTCAATCAAAACCACATTCAGAGCATTCTGGGATCCAAGGGCATAGATATTCTGCAAGTGCATGAAATTCATGACTATCTCAGGAAGACCTTACTTATAAACAATCCTCAGCAAGCTGTTGTCAAATTGAACTTTCAAACTTTGTATCATCATGTTCTTTCTCAGATTACTTATCTCAAAAGTCGCTTCATATCACTTATTTCAGAAGATTTCAGGAACAAGATTGAAATGTCTGAGGAAACAGAAGTCTCAGAGACTGCCTTTCTCAAATCTGAAGACTACATCACCTCACTGGTGAGTGACCTCACAGGAGTGAGAACAGACGAACTAACCATGAATACAGCACTCTCATCTTTGGGCATAGACTCCATGTTAGCTATGACAATTCAGAACCGTGTCTTTAAGGAGAGAAAGGTGGACATACCCCTTGTCAAACTGCTTGATCCTCACACAACTCTGTCAAGTTTAGTGGTAATTTTAGAAGAAACAAGCAATGCAAATGGAACAGTTGAAAACAAGAAAGCTGTGGTTGAAAGTACAGAAGATGGGAGCTGGCTATAGGAATCTTCCCAATCAGGAATTGTGTAACTTTGACAATGCTGAGACTCCTTGCAGCCTGTCAGAATGTGTCATTGCAGAATGTCTAGTGATTCTGAATGCAGTCTTCTGCATTGACCCAGAAAACCTTTCACCACATTTCTCTGTCGTAGAATAATGACAATTAATTTAATTAACTTTTAATTTCAGTCAGTTGTTTGACTTGTTAGTGCACCTCTACATTATGAATATACATATAAAGTAGAATAAGATTATTTTGCCATTAATGTTTTCTTTATGTATTTTTTTAAAGTATTATCAAATTAACTCCATTATCAAGTAATTTGATTATGCAATGTGTATAAATACCTGCATCATTTTGAAAGTTCTTTTAGATGTTGCGAATTTCAAGGTTTCTTCTCAAAAAGGAAACTTGATTTTTTCCTTATGTTTTCAAAAATAATAAAAAATGTACCAAGTGCAAAGCATACTGTAAATCAACTGGATTTTTAAATTAATTAACCATTTTATGAAAACTGAAATAAACAAGAGTATTAGAAGAGTTTAAAAAGCAAAAGCCAAAGTGCAATTTCTTCTAATTTTGTTTTTGTCCTTCATTCACTCCCCTAGTTAAAGTTTTCCTAATCTAGACAAGTGGCCTTATTTTCTTACAGTGAGACATACCTCACACTTTTGAAAGGAGAGCCCACAGATGAAAAAAATTAGTGATATTTATGCAGTAGGGATTCAATTCTAGAAGTTCCTGTATACTTTAAAATATATAATGTTTAAAAAAACAGAGTCTTGTATTCAGTTTTAAACCTATATATTAAATATGTTTCATACTTGTAAGAAGGCATCTTCTATTGTGAACTTAGCAAATGCTCTCTGCATTGAAGTCAAACAGAATATAGTTTGCTATATTGCATGCTGTCATTACCTGTGACTTTATATACACCTGAAATTCATGAGGAGATGGCGGTCTTATCTACTGCTTTGAACATGGATCCACTTCAGTCATTCTCTTCAGGTCAGGTCAAGTCATTCTAGGGAAATCTAGTGAGGACAGTACTTTGTGTTACACAGAGGAAGTTGTAAGTATCTTTGATCAAGCAGGAATCAGCATTTTAGATTAATCTTTTCCTATAGGATGGGCTAATAGTATTAAATCCTATGATGCAAGACAAATTTAGTGTCAAACCTTCTCTGCAAATGATATCTAAGATATCTAAGGCACTTCCACAGCTACTCACCAAATTATACACAAATAACATTGTCCTAGAGACTCACTGTTGGCATCCCTGGGATTCCAAAGAGACATGAAACAGAGCAAGAATGTTACACTAGATTAATTGTAAAGTATTTATTCTATACAGGGGAAATGCTTATACTTGTTTTGGCTTGTGTTTACTAATCACAGAGTGGAATTAATGAAAAAAAAAAAGTATGTGTTTTTACATTACCTTTATCCAAAATGGAGGGAAACTTTTAAGGAGTTTTCAGGAAATGTATAGAATAGTTTGAGTTGGAGGAGACTTTTAGATAGACCTAAAACTCTCCTGAAAAGCTATATATATCCTGTTCTGTGCACAGTATCTATCAGGACAGGCTAAACCAATTCTGAGCTCAGAGAACTGTCTTAAAAACAGCTGGACCTAGAATATAAGTACATCTTATACAGAAGAACTTGGAGTCCCTCCAGAATCACTGAGCCTGGTGCTGCCAGTTTTATGGATGGACAATGTAGTCAGGATTTAGGCCTGGAACAAGGCTTGATCTTGGATTTAAGTGAAAACATTCTCTAGTCATATGGTATTCAGATGAAAGATAGCGGATATTTGCTGCCATTCAGGTTTCCCACTCTAAACATGCAGTAAAGTGTTCACATGGTTCTTCATCTGTGTGTTCCCAGTGTGAGCATAAAAAAGATTTCATCTGTTCAGAACTGGTTATAAATAAACCCATTATAGAGAAGCTGCTCAAATCCCTAGCAGAGATAAGTGTAGCTGACACACCTCACAGAGCAGACAGGCTGCTTTTTTTTTTTTCTCATCAGCAGTGTTAATTTTGACAATTTTGACAACAGCATGTGACTCTGGAAGAAAGAGCCTGACCTGTTCTTGTATAATTTTTGTGGCTAGTTTTTGCAAAGGGTGGCACCTTCAATGCAAAGTTTATCACTCGCAAAAAAAAAACCAAAAAAACAAAAAACAACAAAACCCAACAAAAAAAAAAAAAAAGAAATCATCTTATCCTAGAAAAAACATGAAGTGAATTTGAAGAGCTGCATTCTAAAAAGTCTTTGAGGCCAGTAATCTCCCAATCACATTGTTTCCAGAGTACATCAATTGTGTATTTCCTAGACATGGATTCCCTGAATTTGTTATGACAGACTGAAGTCTGTCAGACAAAATCTGAAAGAGACCATGGATTTCATCGTGCAGAACACTGGTAATCCCAGTGTGAGCAGTTTCAGGAAAATAAAGCCAGCATGGATCAGAGACTGTTTGAAGGAGATGCATAATCTGGAATAGAGCCATACTTTCCTCTTAAACCAAGGACTCTTACCAATTCCCTGAGAGCCAAACTTCCCAGTTTAGAACAAAGTGCAGTGGAATACAGATTCTGATCTGAATATAAGTAAATCAACCATATAAAGATGTCTAAGTTATACTCCTTATGCATGACTGACACTCCAAGCCCTGCAGCTGCAATGGGAGTTTCATGTACAGAGTGACAATTAGTGGCTTCAGGGATTGCAGTTGTAAGAGAGCTGTGTCTTGAAGGTATCTTGAAGTCACATGAGGCCAAAAGAATCAATTTTCTGATAGAGAAGGATTTGGAGCTGGCCAACACAGACAGGGTCTGATGTGAAAAATGGAGGAATGAGGGATCGTGTAAGGCCACTACAGAAACAAATGTCTCAAACTGGCAATAGAAAACACAGCTGAGCAATTGAATGCAAGAAATCAATTGCTCTCTGCAGACTTGCCAATAGAAATGCCCATAGAAATGTCAAGTTTTTGGTGCTTTTGGTTGTAGCACTCAGTAGAAGAAATGTCTGTCTTCATCCTTTAAATGTCCCAGGTGTGTTCCATAGCTCGAATTCACTACTAGAAAATATGGGAAAACGCCCTGAATTTAATCAAATAGGAGTGGATTCCTCACAGCCTGGGGTTGCTGCTTCTGCAGAGGAGGTCACTGAGCAAAGCATAAAAAACATGAGGCTGTATTAGTTTTAGGCAAGAAATAGCACAGAAATAGGAGAAAAAAATGAGATAACACATCCTCAAGATTATGTAATATGTAATAGACACTCTGCAGAAAATAAGGATTAGACCTCCCATGCACTAACACTGGATGTCACAAACCTGTTTGATCTGGTGTATAATCCAGACTGGCAGCCCATCTGCACATTGTTTGTTCTTTCCCTGAATCACTTGTCTCAGTGTCCCAGTGCTGGCTCCCCAGTACCCATTTGATCACAAGAAACTCATGGCCTGGCTAGACTTGACAGTATGAGCAATGGCTGATAAGAAGCAAACTAGGATGTTTGTTTGTTGCTGAAGCCTTGGCAGCACTTTATCTGCTGGTTCAAGTTTGTGGTAACAGTCATGACCACAGCAGCCAGATGACAAGTAAATACTGAAATGCTGGCTTGGGTCAGAAATGTCAAACCAGGGAAGCAAAAACAATATTGGAACCTGAAAGAGGCTTACAACTATGAAACCTCTAAGGGAAAGCAGTTAGCTCTGGACAGTGTGTAGGAAGGTAGGAGAGATTTATTTAAGGATTTTTATTTCTGTCTACCATATTGATCAAACTCAAAGAGAACATGCTAAAAAATAATCCAAGGCAGGATATAGTCTCCCAAAACCTTTCTTGGCAATATTTGTTTAGCCTGATCCTTGAAATATTTCAGCAATGACAATTCCACAGCGCCCTTAAGTAACCTGCTTCAGTGCTTTGTTACCCTTTGTGTAAAGAAAGCTTTTCCTGATGTATTGCACTGCTTCTTCATACTGCCCTCTTTGCTGTATTTCTCTCTGTTCTAATGGTTCTTTCTTTATGTGGCTCTTTTGAAGGTCTGAAGATCTTTTTTTGGTTTCTTAAAACTTCGAGGCAACTTGGTTTGCTTCATATTTATCACTTGCTTATGACCCAGTTTCAAAATACATTTCTGTTTCCCAAAATTATTTCACTGATGTACATTCATTATGAAACTATTGGGTTGCATATTTTTAAAGCTGCTCATTGATATAAATATTTTCCTACAAACTGGAAGCAGCTGTCTGTGAACTACATTGATAAAGTTAATACAGTAAATATTATCATGTAAGAATTGACCTTGGCTGTTACACAGTCTACACATGCTTACACTTTCCACTGGTGATTTTCTTGATATTAGTTATAAATTCAGAACTGGGTTATGTTGTAGCAAAATATTCAGAGCTTCCCAACTTGGCTGAATAAAAAGCACCAAAACCAGATGTTCATCCTGACATTTCAAAGAAGTAGCAAATACACTTACTGCACTATTAGCAAAAGAAACAGAAATCAATATTTTTAAACTGTACAGTAGGGTAAAAAAAGTGGGAGAGGACCTGTCTTACCCAATGACAAGGTGAATTTTTTAGAATTTCCTGATTTTCTGAAAAGCAGAACAAACCAGCCCCTTTGGCAACACGTTAGAAAAAGAGAGAGACCACTGGTTCTCTTCCCTGCAGTGAGCTCTCAAAGCAAAACAGAAGACATGCATGGAAAATTTCTAAATATCCCACTTTCTGATGATCATGGAAGTACTTGGAATTTGCTTTTGGTGAGGACAGAAGTCTAGTTAGAAATTCTAGAAGTCTAGATAGAAAGAGGAGTGCACCATGACCTTAGATGTACAATTAATGGCTTTGATTCTTCTGCTTTGCAGAAAAGGACCTAAATCACTGCCAAGTTAAACTGAAATCAGAAGACTTTCCACATCAGTTCATCAAGGAATGAACATGCTGCTGTCTGCTAGAGGCTGCTGGGTCCAGCACAGGGAGGAAACATCCATTTCTTTCCTCATCCTTCAGGCTTTAAAACAACTCTGTAAGCAACACTTTTAACCAGTTGCTACTTAAAATTTTCATCACTTAAATGTGTGGGTTGAGTATTCTTCTGGCTTCTTGTTAGTGCCAGTCCCAATCCTGCCATATTGTTAAGGCTGTTACTAAGCACTGTGCCAATACCTCTCAAAAGCTCCAACTCTCAGCTTTCCAAACACAGTGGTAACTTTTTAAGTAATGTTTTCAGTCATGCCAAAATGACTTGGGTTCCAAGCCAGAAACGACTTAGAGATGTATGTTTGTACTGGCAAAAACATTTATTCCTTCATTCAGCCTCAATGGGTGTCTGCCTGTGCTTTTACATACCAAAGGGCAAGAGACAAGGAGTTACATCCTTGCAAAACTTTCAGTTCATCCTTTTGACGTGCTGCTGAATTACTTTGCATACATGGGGTAGTCAAGCAGCAAGAATAGTGTTAGAAATACACACTAATCCATCTTTCCCTGACAGGAACACTCAATTCTTTGTGAGATTTACAGTGAGAAGAGCAAATGTTTTGGAACAATGACTTCTGGCTTATCCCTGCCTAGTTCCTGGTGCCTAAGTCATTTATTTGCAGAGCAGATCTCTCAAAGCTGACAGATCCTGATCGTGCTAAGCTGATGAAATAAATGCACTTTCCTGCCAACTAAGGAGATATTTCTCAGAAAACCCAGTCTACTGGCAGGACAGTGTCTCTCAAGAATTGTTTCCCAGAGGCATTACAGTGGAGTCGGTGCAGGAACTTGCATAAGCTCCAGGTGGCAGCTGAGACAGGGCAAATGAGCACCATTGGAGGCACACTGTGAGTTAACAGCCCCACAGAGCTGGTGCCCCAGGGCTGACACAGAGAGGGGCAGCTGGGTGTGGGGATGCTGAGAACAGCAGCCAGAGAAACAGCTCAGCTTCACTGTATTCAAATGTCCCCCCATTCCATGCCACAGTGCCTGAAATCCCCCCAATATACTCCTACACTAGGAAAGCAAGGTACATGGAGATTGTTAGCAAAGGTGCAAGAAGTGGGCTTCTGACACTGTCTTGAGCTATTTTCCAAGAGTAACCAGATCTGTTTTCCTCCACAGCTGCACATACTTCAGTGCAAGTTTATGCAGGAACATTCACTTAGGAGTAAGAATTTCCTATCTTGACTTAATTAAAGTCACTCTAAAAAAATAAATCTCCTTAAATTAAGTCAAAGGCCTTATTTTTGTCCTCATGTAGCTTTGTACTAGGGTTGCTGGAAGCATACATTAGAGCAGATGTAGTCAGTTCACTACCAGTGTTGTGATGAGGAAATGCTTGATCTGAGCTCGAACTGATCATCTGAGAATTTTATAATACATTTCCTGTCAGCAGTCACAAGCAGCAAAACACTTCAAGGCCTAAGCCAAAGGAGCAAGGTTGGACAACAAAATCCAAAAACAGGTTGCCATGGCCTGTGATTGAAATAGAAAATGGCTAGTTTAATTTCAGGCACAAATCCCATCACAGGACTCAACTCAAATCCACAGGAGTTTTTCCTGGGATCAAGGATAATTCACAGTTTGGGCACCAGTCATGGCAATGCCTGGCTTCTTGTCATTACAGTTCAGAAATAATTATAAAAATCATACTGGTGTTGCTTACAAAGTGCCTGTAAAGACACATCAAATTACACATTCTGCTCTCTCTGCTGCCTACTCCTGTACATAGAGAGCTGTTATTTCTCAGCCTATTGGCTGCTCATACTTTTATATAGAAAAAACATTCCAACTCTTAGTCTAAAGACAGCAAAAATTCTGGACAAATGCAGCAACTAATATTTACTAATCTAGGAGCAGTTTTTCTTTGCTGGTCTCCAAAGGAAAGAGAGAAAAGGTTGAAGGGCCAGTTTTTCAGGCCAAATTTAAAAATCACCATTCTCTTCATAAGCATTTACACTAGGAGATATTTCCATGTTGGAACACCATGTAAACAGATATGTGATTTATACCTACAATTCAATCCTTACAGATTTCCACTAGGCATGCACAGAGAAATGCAAACCCTTTTGAGGTGTAGGTGGCAGAAAAGAAGCAAGCAAATAAGCTGTCTATTAATCTCTGATGGGAGTTATCACTTTCAAGCCTATGTTCTGATAAGAGTAATTAGCAGTTAGAGTAATTAGAGTTATACAATGAAGGGACAAGGAAGATAGGAAAACTTTAACCCCCAGAAAATATACATAACTGGTTGTCATGGTTAATATGGAGGTTTCTTTGGCTGATATCTTCAACAGCAAAGTTATAATACTTGTACAAAAACATGTGCCATCTTTTAAGTGTTCTGTAATTCAGCAAAGTCCCAAGACCTAGAAGCAGAGAACTGTTCATTCCCATTTACCTTCATGTATCATTGTGCCTCCTTTGCTGTTTTTTAAATTTTGAATTAAGCTAAACTGACCTGACTTGCTTGAGGCTAACCTCAACTGAGGCTAACCTGCACCTTGGCAGTTATATTAAGGCTCTCAAAACCATACAGAACTGTCCATGTTCCAAGAGGAATGAACAGAAGCCTGAATTAAATAATGACTACAGACTATCTTAAAGTGATTAAATGTTAAGAAATTATCAATGGCAAATTTTATGGGCTTTCTTTTAGCCCTTGGAGGAAAAGCTATCTTAGCCTTAGAGAAGAAACTGGTTGTTCTTTGGCAGTGGTCAGCAGAGAGTCCTAGATGAACATAATGTATTTATTTTTATTTTAAAGCCTATCTTTGTGGAAGGTGGCATTAGATGGTAGTTTCTTCTCAGATTACTTTCATGCTCTTTTTCTTCCATAACCAAACTCCTTCAGGTTCTCTTCTCATAATTCCTGGCTCTCCTTTATGATTCATGCTTTCTCTCAAAGTCAAAAGGATTTTCCTTTCACAACTTTTCCTACCATTCTCTAGTTAGCTAAATTGTATAGTAACCTCTTGGGATTAAACCAGCCACCAAAATTAAAAGCCAGAAGGTCTGAGGTACTTTTTCACTGTAATACTGCAATTTTCAGGCAGCTGAAAAGGAATTCTCAGTGCCACACAACGATCTGAAATTCTGAAAATAGGAATCTTTCTCTCTTTAAGTCATCTCATCACTCTATTTTCTTAACTCACCTGGTAAAGGTGGCATTTGCTGATCACTTGAATAGATTGGTGACCATGGCACCCCAAGCATTGCCACTATCACATCTTTGAATTCAAAGGCAGGAGGCACAGCTCAGAGGGAGATAAGAAAGCAGAAGTACATGTGAATGTAAAATGCTTTATCCAGCTAGGTTTCACTTAATTTCCTAGGTTGAGATTTTAGGAGGAAGCTGTGATTCCCATTCTCATCTGCCCACAGAGAAAGAAAACAGCAGTGCCACTGACAGCACAGTCAGTTTGACTGCCTGCAGGAGCTGCTTCCTTGCAGGTGTTTTTGTAAATGTCTGCCAGACTACAGCACTGGAGAAATCACAGGTGGGGCCACTTTTTAGGCATTAGTTTATTCTAAATTATCTTCCAAAATGCATACCAAAAAAGAGCTGTGAAAGGGAAAGGCTTCCCTTTACTTTCTTGCTGTGGAGGAGGATCATTCCATTTCCAGAGTCCTCACTGATGCCCTTCCTGAACACTTTTATCTTCTTCCCCCTTTTTCTTTTGTTCTTCTTAAGTGTCTGGTCAAATCTGCAGCACTTTCTGAGTGTCCATGAGTGATGTTATAATCAGGAACACTTGTGAGGAGAGGGTGGAAAGGGTAAGGAACAGGATGGAGTAGGATCTATTGTTTATGTTTCTGGCACTGGAAAAGGAGTGGCAATAGGGAAAATTCCTTAACTGGAGATTCCAGAAACACAGAGAGAGAGAGAGAGTTAATATTTAATTCTGAAAATGGAAGCCAGTCAGAGGACATGGAAGGAAAGAGCATGAGGCAGACAATGTTTTAAATCTTTGCATTTCCTTAAAATTCTTCAAATATGTTCTCAGTAGAACTTTCCAAATCTGATACTGATTTTTGAACTTGCAAGTTAACGTTTCAACATCTATATGACACAGTTTAGAGTTTATTAAACAACCATTAGTTATGAACTTCAAGCAGATATTATTCATGCTTTTATCACATATATCAAGTAATATAATTTTGTTTTGTTTTTTTCTTAAGGGTCTGGGTTTCTTCAATTGTAAAGAATACATGCGTATTTCAATTTTTATAATATAACAATTTTCTAGTACTTAAACTGAAAGCTTGAAAGTCAAAACAAAGGCATGAATATCAGAAAGCAAAATTTTGAATAATGATTTTTAATATTGTTTCTGATGCTGCTGGGACTGTAAATGGGCAGGTTCCAAATCAGGTCTTTAAATCCACACCTATCCCCAAGAGTCTGTAGTTGGTCCAGTGTTACAGGACAGAATCACTAAGGTTGGAAAAGACCTCTAAGGTCATTGACCTCAACCATTCACCCAGCACTGCCATGCTCACCACTAACCGTGTCCCCAGGTGCCACATCTAAATGTCTTTTTACACCTCCAGGAATGGTGATTCCATCACTTCCCCCGTTCCAGCGTCCGAGCACCCTTTCAGTGAAGACATTTTTCCTTATATCCAATCTAAACCTCCCCTGAGGCTGAGGGGCATTTCCTCTTGTCCTATTGCTTGTACCCGAGAACTGCAGGTGCTGCACCCTCCTTTCAGGCAGTCGTAGAGTGATCAGCTCCCCCCAAGCCTCCTTTCCTCCAGGATAAACCCCCCAGCTCCATCACCTGTTTCTCACCAGATTTGTGCTCCAAACCCTTCCCCACCCTCGTAGCCCTTCTCTGGACATGACAATACCGGATTTTATCCTTCATATAGTTTATCCTCTTATATAGAATGTTATCCTGTATATATAATTATCCTGTATACAGAGTCTTTTAACAGTGAGTTTGTCCACTCAGAGACGGAAGGCTCTGACAACATCCCCTGAATCCGCGCTCGCCTTCCTGGCGCATTCTGGGCGCATTCCCGGCGCATTCCGGGCGCATTCCGGGCGCATTCCCGCTGCATTCGGGCGCAACCCGGGCGCAATCCAGGCGCAATTGCAGTGCAATCCGGGCCCATTCCTGGCACATTCCTGGCGCAGTCCCGGTGCAATCCGGGCGCAATCCTGGTGCAATCGTGGTACAATCCCAGTGCAATCCCAGCGCAATCTGGGCGCATTCCGGGCACAATCGTGGTGCAATCCCGGTGCAATCCGGGTGTATTCCTAGGACAATCCGGGTGTATTCCTAGCGCAATCCAGGCGCATTCCCGAGGCAATCCAGGTGCAAAGGCACAATCCAGGCGCAATCCCGGGTCAATCCGGGCGCATTCCCGGCGCAATCCCGGCGCTCTCTCGGGACAGGCAGGAGCGCTGCAGTACCGGCAGCGCGCGGCAGGGGGCGCGCGCAGGCCGCGTTCCCGTGGCCGGCATTCCCAGCTCCGCTCCCGGCGGAAAGCGGCGGCCAGGAGAGGGGCCGGGAAGGGCCGGAGGGGAGAGGGGCAGGGAAGGGCCGGAGGGGAGAGGGGCCGGGAAGGGCCGGGAGGGGCCGGGAGAGGCGCCGGGCATTGGGGCAGGCAGGGCACGGAGCAGGGTTCTCGTTCGCCGGGCTGAGTGCGGCCACGCTGAGGGTCAGAATCACTGCTGGTGTGTTGGGAGCGCGTCTTGCTGCCTCTCAGGAGAGCTGCCAGCTTTACGCTGGGCTTGATGATCTTAGAGATCTCTCACAGAAATGATTCCTTGATTGTGCAGCACTGAAAGCTGGAGTGGCTGTTTCAAGGGCTGTGTCACAGGCACCTGCCACATTCACGGTGGATTTGGGGAAAAAGCTGGGCCCTGGGGAACCAGCTATGGCTGGTTAAAAGGTCGGCGGTTTCTTGCTTGCCAAGGGTGGGATAAAATCTTGAGCAGATCCTGTTGTGAAGCTCTTGATCAGGCAATGTGTAAAGTGCTAGGTTAATGTAAAACACATATTTATAGTGATTTCTTTTAAGTGTGCTGTAATTTAATAGTTCAGAGCCTGGTTAGTGATGACATGAGGGAATGGATGATAGCACACAAATATTAGGAAGAATACTGTAATAGCTGTGGAGGAATTATGAGGACTCTGAGTTCCTATAGCATTAAGTTTTATTTTAGAGTAAGAGTTTGGTTTGTTGTGTTGGCTTGTGGTTTTTGTTGGTTTTGGGGTTTTGTTTTGTTTTTTAAATAGTACAGAATTCAAAAAAATTCAAAAAAATCTAAGATTAAATCTAAAGCTTCTAACCTACAAGTGAGAGGTAAAAATGTGTCAGTCTTCAAAGTAATACTATTCCACATGGCAACCAGCAATATTTTCCACTCCTGTTTTTCTTTTCAAATGTTTTTTTCTGGTGCTGCTGAACTTCTTGCCCTCTTGAATGCTTTGCTTTCTGATACTAGAAGCACTGCAAGCTCATCCTCCTTGAAAGGGGCTATTTATTCAGTAAAGCTTTTGTCAGACCACTTATGTATCTTCAAAACCAATTCCCAGTGCTTTCCTTTAGCTGCCTCTTTGTGAGAAGCATATGGATTCTTGGACTGAATGGATATTATAAAAATACTATACACTGTGCTGCCCTACCAGCATCAATTGCTGCAGTTGGGTCACTGACGCTGTACAGATGCAGAAAGGAAATGGTCTTGACAAATAGGATACATGGGATTTTTCCAGGACAGTATTTAGAAAGAGCTGCCTAGTGAAATCCCCATTAGACAGCAGCATGACAAATATGCAGGCAGGCTACATGAAATACCACAGCAGCAAATGTGAATCTCTCCCTTTTTTACCAAATTCTTGCTTGCTGCAATCATCACTGTGCCTAAGTGAAAAACAGCAAAATGTATTGCATTATTGAGCATAGGAATGGTGATACAGAAAGCTGATGTCTGACAGAGAAAAGCAGCTTCACTCCAAGGCACAGATGGGAAGTACATACTGTCCTGAATTTGTCTGCTTTTCCCTTAGAGAATGACAGGTATTTAGCATTATACATCCCCTGGGTATCGGTGTTGAACCGTGAGTGTTAGACACATATAACATTTCAAAGCAGTCGTACTGCTGGCACAGTCACAAACAGACTTGATTAAACCATCCTACTCCATGAAAAGAGGTTTGGAACAATAGATTCAGGGTCAGCTTTTCTTCTTGGCGTGGACCTGCTCAGAAGTAGGTCAATTACGGGCCTCTGAGAGAGCTGAAGTGGTGAAATGAACTATGTTGTTGAATGATTAAATTATATTTTGTTGTTAAATTGTTTTTGCTCTTCACTCTTTGTTTATCTTAGTACCTGCAGTAGTAATGCAGGACATCCTAGTATTAATGCAGGGGTTTGCATTATTCATACCAACTAGTAGGGAGACTTTGCAATACAGATGTACTGACATTATTCCAACATGCAGTAATTTGCTGAGATTATTCCATGCTCTTCCCTCAAAGGATGATGGCACCCAGCTCCTTCAAATAAGCCATACATGGCCCACTGCTAGTAAAAATACTCTTTTTCCATTAATAGAACCTGGCAGGGGGAAAGACAAGACTCATCCCACAATCTGCTGTCTTGAGGTTGCCATTGACAAAAGATTTTACCTAAATATTTTCAGGCATTTAATGAGGATACCGTGTCAGATGGATTGAAAAAGGAAATGACAGGAAGATTGTGAAGATTTTTGGGACAGACCTGGAAAGTGAAAATGTCTTTTCCAGATCTTTTCAACATTCCTCAAGTTGGCCAAAAAAAGGAAGGCATTTTGCATCTAAAGGGTATTTTAGTAGAGAATCCAGAAAGTGCTACTGGCTATAAAAAACTTACCTTTGAAAACATCTTGGCTATCAAAGGAAAGAATTAGTCTGTCGCTGGAATATTAAATTATTTGAAATATGAAGGATACTATTGAAAGGAGTATTGGAGATGATGGATTATACCTATTTGCTACACAGTGGCAAAATAGATGCAAAGTAATAGTTTCTAGTGTGCCTCTTTTTTATTTCTAGTGATTTATTGGCAGGAGGCCTGTAAAAATAATGGAAAATCAAACAAAGTAACCACTTAGCCAAATAATGATAGCACGAATATTCTTAATCTGTTCAGAGGCCATATTTTTATTTTAAATAATATTAGTCACTTTTAAATAGGGTATTGTACATTGTGTCTGAGGTCAGAGCAGGTACATGGTGTTTGCATAACTCACAGGGTACAAAGATCTCTCTGCTATTTCTGGATGCTCAGAGCACCACTGAACCAAGACTGTGTATTTATAATGCACATTTTCTTCTCGAAATTCATGTGCATCTCTGATTATAATTCCTCCAAATTACTTGAATGTTTCTGTGCAGTTTAAAGCCATGTGCCAGAGTCAAGTCTTTTTAACAAAGTGATTTGCAGAAAATGAAAATATACTGAGCCCGGTTATCTTAAATCTTATCCTCCTAGGAGAAGAAAGGGATCTGAGTAGAAGAATACTAACTGTTCATATGAAAAACTGGAAAATGTGTAAGAGGAAAACATACATGAACTGCTAACAACAGCAATCTAAATATTTTGGATGCTGTAATTCTGAGAACTAAGAGAAAGTGTGTTCTGCTGATGAGGTATCTTCACTGATAGAGAAGGAACAGCCTGAAAATGTATGAAAATTTACAAGGTACAGTCTAAAAATAATATACCAGAAAAACAACTTTTGAAAAGTACCATTTCAAAGTCTGTTTTTATAATAAAGGAAACAAAATTACTCATCAAGTGCTTCATCACAATCTTCTATAGTTTCTTGGCTGCTTTCTATTATGAGTCTTACCATCCAGACTGATTTAGTTGGACTCTTCCCTTGATGGCTTAAATTATTTACTATCCATCCTTCTGAGAAAATAGGCTCCAGGAACATTCTTTCAAATCTCTAGGACATGCCTACTCTAAAGAAGGCTTTGGGTTTGCTTGGGAGTTTTTTTTTGGGCATTTTTTTTTTTTTGGGGGGGGAGGGGGGATTGTTTGTTTGTTTGTTGTGTGTTTTCTTGTCTTGGTTTTTGGTTTTGTTGGTTGGTCGGTTTGGTTTTTAGTTGTTTTTCTTTTGCTTGATTTTTGGTTGTGGTGGGTTTTTTGTTTGTTTGTTTTGTGGTGGAGGAGGAGGAGGTTTGGATAATTTTTTTGCCTTTTTATCCTTTGTACAAAACTGTTGAAAAAACGACCCTCGGTTGTGAGGTGGATGTTGCACATACCATTTGGACCAGTTCAAATACTAGACACATACTAACTTGCTGAATACTGAGCTTCCTCTTGTATCAGGGAAGATGAGAGCAAAGAAATTGAGTAAATTTATCAACTTTTGTAGTAGAGAGGTCAGTGATAGCTGAGATAGCGAGAGCATGAATTTAGTAGAAATATATTTTTTGAGAAATAAGTGCAACATGCTTACACATGTTCAGAAGCAGCTCTGTTTTCTATGTCTCTTCAGCCATCCTTTGGTAAGTTTGTTTAACATTACAGAGTTCAAGAGACTTAAGCTCAGTCTATCAGGTTTAAGTTTAAGTAGTCTCTTCCTGAAAAGCCTCCTAGTTTGCTGCCTGCCAATATCTGTGCAGTGGGCACCACCAGGCAGCCTGGGTTCAGGTGACCATAGACTGGGGATTGCACTCCCTCCAGCTGGAGGGATTTCTGCTCTACTCTCACTCTTGGTTTATGGTGCAGTGCCTTTGGTTTCAGTCCTCTTCTTCCCTTCAGATGGGCAGGAACTGTGAGGAACAGAGGGAGCAGGCAGATTTCTTTAATTGAAGCATTGTTTTGTGTTGACAATAACAGCATAATAACACCTGAGAGGAAGGGATTTTGAGTAGCAGAGTTTTATATCACATATATGTGCACCTGCCATCCTGATCTCAAGCAGACTTCAATTCCCTAAAGACTGTGGGCTGTTGCCCTCCTCCAAATCACCCCACTCTGTCTGCCTTGCTTTTAACTGTCTCTCACCTGCTGACAGCATGTCCTTGTAATTTGCTGTGCTCATCAAGTTCCTGGGCTCTTTTTGCTGTGTTCACAAGAAAACCTATTTCAGTGAGTTCAGCAGGGGCTTAAGGGTAAAACTCTCAAGTGAATACCCTCTCTATCAGTAATCCTGTGGATCTGCTGTCTTCAGCCACTGTCATATGTCCTCCTTATTCTTCCAGGTGCTGTTACACTAAATCAAGAGTTATACAGAAATACACCAGCAACAGGCCCACAGCCATACCCTACCCAGAAAATAGCAGAGAGCAGCTGTGATACAGGAAGAGCTGGTAATGTTAACCTGAAGCTACTGGATCATTCTTTTGTCATTCTTTCACTTAAAAAACAAACTAACTGAACAACAACTGCTTTGGGCTGAATTTTGTGGTTTTTGTAATTAAGACTTTTCTGTTTAATGGGAGTTTTGACTTAGAAGTCCAATACCATATCTTTACTTTATTAGAGAGAGAGTGAAATATTGAAATAGAAGCAGACAGGTAAGTGTAATGTTGGATTTTCTCCTCTAGACTCTGCTTTCCTGACTAATATGTTTGTATTTAGTTATCAAAATATAACATATGTGTAAATACATATAGAAATAATCCATTGTTCTGTACAATTTGAGTACATGCATTGTTTTGTCTTCTTTTTATCTTTTTTCATATATTAGAGATGCTCAAAGCTATACAGCCAGAAAAGCTAATCTGTTTTACATTTTATATGTGTAACATAGGAGAGCCAAAGGCTATATCAGTTTTTCCATTTGCACTCACTGGTGTTTGCAGAACGTAGCCATAACATTCTCTTTGATCACTGAAGTACATTTTGCATGCACACTGTTTGATATCAGCAGTAGAATACTCTGCCTTTGTAACCAAGGGACATTACATGCAGCCTCTATGTAGGCAGAATAGGCAGAATCAATCAAAGTTGCTGTGTGACAGGAAGAATTCTCTAGAGAACAAGCTTAGGCAATGGCATGGGTGATGTGATAGATTGGGCTCTACCAACAGAGCAGACTGAATGAACATCCCAGTTCTCTACTGAGAAGGCACTCACTATATTTTAGATAAGATATAGAACTGAGACTTTCACTGCTTGAGAGCTTAAACTACTTTTGTGGTGTCAACACTAATACTGTGGCCAAGAGCCACACATGTTGCCTTCCACCCAATCAAGCCCCTCAGCTGTTTCAGTGGTGTATGAGGCCCTTCTCAATTTCCAACTCTCAGCTCACATTCAAAATCATTCATTGTCAGGCAGCTACTGTGCTCCTTCTTTAGGTGGGACCCCTAATTCTTGGGGCTACTGTTCAACATTTAATAATTCATCCTTCAGCATCCTCTGAAAGAAGGAGACATAGAAGGCCAGAAGAAGTACATGAATGTATATGTATTTAAAAGCTTGTTTCATAACTTTGCAGGAGGCTCACAGTTGTGATACAAGCAAATTTTCTGAAACTCTAACAAGGGAAAATGCTGGATTCTGCACCTGGATGGGGCAACCCTGGTTGTGTGTAGAGACTGGGCAATGAGAGGCTGCAGAGCAGTGCCACAGTAAGGGACCTGGGGATGCTGGTCCATGGCACGTTGAACATGAGCCAGCAGTGCCCTGGCAGCCAGGAGGGCCAACCCTGTCCTGGGGGCATCAGGCACAGCATCACCAGCAGGGCAAGGGAGGGATTGTCCTGCTCTGCTCTGCTCTGCTCTGGGGCAGCCTCCCCTTTGATATTATGTGCAGTTTTGAGTGCCACAATATGAAAAAGACTTGGAGCTGTTAGAGGGTGTCCAAAGAAGGCCTCCAAGGATGGTGAAGGTTCTGGAGAGGAAGCTGTATGACGAGTGGCTGAGGTCACTTGTTCAGCCTGGGGGAGACTGAGGGAGTGACCTTCAACATCCTCACAAGGGGAAGCAAAGGGTCAGGCACTGATCTCTTCACTCTCGTGATCAGTGACAGGAAAAGGCAAGAAGCTGAGTCAGGAAAGGCTTAGGCTGAATATCTGGGAAGAGTTTCTTCATCCAGAGGGCTGCTGGGCACTGTAACAGGCTCCCCAGCACCAAGCTTGACAGAGTTCCAGGAGACTTTGGACAATGTCAGGCACATGGTGAGATTCTTGGGGTGTCCTGCAGAGAGCCAGGAGCTGGACTTGGTGATCCTGATGTGTCCCTTCCAATTCAGAATATCCTATGATTCTCTGAATTTTAGCTATCTAACTGATATTTGGGGGAAAACTCTTTCATTCTGCAGATAGATAGCACTGCTATTTATTTCCCACTCCCTTTTTAGTCTCCAATTATTTGCCCTTTCTAATTATTTATTTGTAATGGAAATAAACATGAAGTAGCTCTCTTTGCAAGAAGCAGAAATCCTTAGCAGCAATTACTTGGTTGGAAATTTAGATGGATACTTAGGAACCTTGCTTAAGTGGAATCCAGGATGGAAGACATCCAGGAAAATCTATTGGCGGCTCAGATTGTACTGAATAGTGTTAGAAGATTTAAGTCTCTCCAGAGATGCTTAAATCTCAACTAGATTCGACAACTGCAGCATCTGCTGCAGTTCTAGTTAAAATAAAATAAAGTAAAAGAATAAAATAAGATAAAAGTTAAATAAAGTTAAGATACTAATAAGCTATGCTAAAGTGCAGTATCAATACTCAAATGAAAGGTGAAACTAGCAATATGGAATCTAGAAAAAAAGATATAGCTGAAATCATATCAGAAATAAATTTCACCAATATCAGTCACTAGGCAAAGATTTTCAAATAGCATATCCCTGTACAGGTGCATGGGGTATTGGCAACAGAACAAGAAAAGTTCAGCTGTGGCTCAATTTCACTGGAAAGGAGAGAAAGTTACTGATATAATGAACACAGTGAAAACAGTTATGTTTCAAGACTGTCATTCAATTTTTTTTGTGCATCTGGAACATATTTTTCTTGGAACACAGGTAAAGATAAATCCTCATTTGAAGCCCAAAGAACTCAACAGAATTCTTTAAATTGACTTCAGTTGGTTTTTCACCACATCTGTGACTTGCACACCATGTAAGCAGAAGCCATAAATAAGAAGCAGATGAATACTTTTGCCTTGCACTGTTGTGGACACCATTGCTATCATTCTGGATGGGGAAGCAGAAACATTTTTATTCAAGTATTTTGGTTTCTTGCAATGTTCACGAGACATTGTTGACAATACCAACACCAAGAAACAGCAAGAAACAATAGGGCTCTGGAGGGATGTAACCCTACCAGAGGTAACCCATCCATTTAATTTAAACCTGGCCCATTTGCTTATCTGGAGTCAGAGTGCCCAATGCCAGGCATTAATAAAGCCTCAATGCCCAGTCATCAGGAGGCTGCCACAGGGGCTTAAAATACCAATTTCAGGAGCTCAGAGGTTTCATGGTATTTTCCACTATAGTTTTACCTCATTCAGCAGTGCTTAAGTTTCTTTTGGGCTTTCCATGAGTAGGCACTGACCCAGTATTTATCCTTTAATGAGGAACAGAAGCATTAAATGCTCTAAAGTTTTCCAATAAAGATGCGAGCCATTACTGAAATTCACTCATTTTATCCTAATAGCATTGCATTTCCTGCCAATAACTTAAAATATGCTGTTATTCTGCCTGAAAAGAAAAAAGGTCTTAACTCTAAAATAAGACTCTGGAAATGATATAATATAAACATGTGCTGACATTAATTACTGTAATATTTATGTATAAAACAGATGGTAGTGCTTTCAAAAACGTGTGAGCAATGATCAGAATGAATTCATTAGGCATTTATACCGCTGTCATATACACACATAGGTGTTGCCTTGGACCCTGCTATATGCTAAGGGACTCTTTCTTTTTAAGTGAAGTTTTACCAAACAGATGGAAAACATTATTAACTACTGTTTTCCTTTCTTGTCAAAGATGTTTTGTCTAATCATCACTATAATTACACATCCACATTGTAGTAAATCACGCTGTATAAACATTTGGAACAGAGTGGATTATTAGGGTGAAATGCAAAGTATTCCAGACATTAAAACAAAACAAACATGGACTGGGCTGTGCTGAATAATAACCATTTTTAACATTGAGGACAGACAAAACATAATTTAATAGCTTTGGCTTTTCTTTCTTCCATTTATGTCCCATTATTCTACATACAGTGCATCCTGGGTGCTTTCAAGTGCCTCCCACCCCTTTCTTTGTGTGAATATTTAAATGAAGAGACATTTTCCTTTATACAGAAGCTTCATTCCACATCTTGGTGTCACTGTTTTCTTCTTTCCACTTAATATTTAAAAAAAGCACTCAGCAGAAGCACTCAGGAAGAAAGTGGACAACAATGAAATCTGAAGGCCCTTTGTTTCCTGAAGTAGCCACAAAATTTCCATTCTAGGTGAAGCAAGTGTGTTTGATTAGGGTAGCCAGCTACTGCAAGACCAGAGCTGCAGTACTCAACTTTTCCATCTGCAGTGTCAGGTTCAGAATCACAAAATATCAGCAGAACAACTGCCTTCCTGTCAGTCTTGTGACTCCACTCAAAGGCTGCCACAGCCCCTGTTTGGGTCACAGACACAGCCTGGCAGTGGCTGGCCCAGGTGCTGGTTTGGTGCTGTTCACACCACCTGGCCATGCTTGGCCCTACCTGGCCCTATTTGGCCAAGCAGTGAGCCCAGTGGGGATGGATTTGGTGCAACATCTCTGGTGTAGGTGCCAATATTTGTGCTAGTCATCCTCTGTAGTCAGTGTAAAGAAATGAGCTTTTATGGCACTGGACTAATTGACTGTACTGACAGGGCAAATTCTGCTCTGGTGTCCCTTTCTTTCTGCTTCAAGGCTCTCTGAACTTCTAGGATTTAAAAGGTCCTGCTTGAAACTAATATATTCCTATAATCCCAAAGGCTTGTGAATATTGCTTTACAGCGACAGAAAATTGAGTTATTCTTCTATAGACATCCTGAAAGGCATCTGTTCAATTGTTATAGACAAAATTCAGATTCCATCAGAGACTAGAAGAACATTTATTGCATCTTACATGTGGTTCCTGCTTGGAAAACAACAAATACCCTGGCACTGTATACAATGCCAGGACAATTTTCACATCTTCTTTTCCAAGAGTCAAACTGCATCAATATTTCCCCCATCTAACTTATTTAAATGTTATTGCACCAGATGTTTCTTGCAAGATCAAAAATTTTATTTAGCTATAGAAGTAATGGTTAAACACTAAAATACACAAGGGTTTCATTTGGTTTAGACCTTTTCTTCATAGTGGAACATCCAAAATAGAATTGTGCAGAGTCCTGCTATTTCTGAGAAGACACCATGGCCTGCTGTTGAGCTAGCAGATTGCCAGTGATACTGGTTAAATGAAGTTGACTTACAGGGGAGCTGAAATAGTGAAAAAAAACCCCTTGAAAGACAGATGTAAGTAGTTCCTATGACAAGCAGATTAACGATGTTTAATGATAAAAGAAAGTCTGTCTGTACAGAATTGATACAATAGCATGATCCCTTCTCTGGTTCAATATCAAAAACTATTTAGAGGATAATCATGCTGGTGTATTTTTTTTAAAACCAGAATGGTGTAATTTTCCTTTGTGTATCAATACTGGTTTAATTTCTATTAAAAATATTATTAAACAGTACAAATCAATTTTTTCCTGCTGCACATCAGTATGTTTTTATCTACAAACATTTACATAGAATGTTTAAAGTTTATCATGCCTTAGATTTTATCAGCAATGTTCTTTTTTTTGTAATTCCATGTGTTGTCTGAGAAAATCAAGGGTACAGAGCTGGCTATTTCTACAACATGATTGCAAAGACTTCAAGAAATTGGGAGTGTTAGGGCTTGATTAGTATCTGCTACAATCAAACACATGCAAATTGTTGCTGCATCAAAACAGGTTGATTATGAGTAAATCTGTTATATCTTTCCACAAATGCATTATTTTATTACTTCTTCGGGGCACACCTCAAGAAACAACCTTCTCAGCTCTCCTAGGTGGGTGGCAGAAGATTTTTTCAGCGTAGTTTTGCTGTGTTGAATTACCCTGCAGTTCTACTATGCCATTAGCTGGCAAGGCAGTAGGTGTTTAATAGTGCTCTTTCAAAGCACATTAAGGCCACCACAACTTTCCTGGCTCAGGAGATGCATTTCCAGCTGCTGCTTCACCCTGCAAATACTGGGCAAGGGCTGCCACATGTTCACCCTCTGTGTCCGACCCTGCACCAAGGTATGATCACAGAATCACACAGAATGTTTTGAGTTGGAAGGGGCCCACAAGGATCACTGAGGTGAGGCTGACCAGATGACAGCTCCCACTTAAATGCTGGTGCATGGTTAGGATCAGTCTGTTTGCAGTGGCACTGGTAGGGCTGTATCAGAGCACACTCAGACCTTTCAGTGAGTTGTTTAGGACTGCCATGCCTCTTATCTCTACTGACAGCCATGCAGGGGCCTGGCACACTGTGCCTTCTGGAAAAAGTGGGTATTCAGGATGTCTGTGAGAAGAACCACAGAAGGCATGAAAGGAAAGGCTACACAAATCCCTGCCACATGAGGGCTCTCTCATGTTAAGAGAAAGCAAGACAAAATGAGACCTCTGGCTGCTATGAAGCCACCTGTTTGATTGGAACAGGCCAGAGAATTCACAGAATCATTCTCATGTCATATTTTAAAGCTGATATCAGTGAGCTGTCCAAGCTGTCAAGGACACTGGGACAGACTGATAACAGCAGGAACTCATTCCTTACCCCAGAACTTCTTTGACACACAGTCTGTAGCAGAAGGCAAAACCAGCCCTAACCCCTCAGCTGGGCACTCTGATGGGAAAACCTCATCTGGTAAGTCCTGTTTGTGCATCACTTACTGGAGCAGATAGTCTGTAGACCCTTTTGGTGAACACACCCTGATACTGTGGGAAAAGGATTTCTAGGATGCTCCTAGATTTTTCTGTTAATTTGATCTGAAGGGATAACCTGATGATATATGATGGTAAGTATTATAATATATGACTGCTGTTTATGGCTAAAACTACTTTTTGTGCTACCTGGATGTTGATGCTTTGAGCAGATTTGAGCCACTAAATAGCCTTTCCAAAGTAAAAGTATATAAGTTATATATATATTAATTGAAAGTATATAAGGGAGGTATCACTTTAAAAAGGGCTGTCTGGCTTTTCCTTTCCAGAGACTTCTCATGTCTTTCAGTCAGCTGTCAGCCATAGTGAACTCTTACCACCAAAATGTAGTGGGGGGGAGGTGGGGGGTGAATCAAAGGAGATTGTGCAGGAAGGAGCTGTTTAGGACACTGCTACTCAAAGAAAACTAAAGTTCTCAATCACCCAGCCATGTGCTCCTCTCAGTTTGTCATGGATGACAAAAAATGGCAAATATATTCCTCTTCTCTTCAGTGCAACAACTTCAATAATATTCCCTTATAATGAAAATTTGTTAAGGGTTGTGGTAATGACACATTTTCAGCTTGCTTTTTTAATAGTTGGACTCCAACTCAACAGAGGACAGGGAATTGAGTTTAAAAAGCCTTATTCTCAAATAATCTTATAGATGACATCTGTGGCCCAAGCAAAGGTAGGAAAGAAATGGGAGATACTGAGCAAGGTCCTGGAACTCATGAGGATACAAAGAGCTTGACTGAAAACATGCTTGGACAGCACCTTCCTGCATTTGTGGCACTTGCTTTACAGCCTGCAGAGTGTAGGTGTCGTGATCAGCTTCTTCCCACACAGATTAGGAAGTTTGGAGAACAGAGACTCCCAGGGACAGGCTTTGAATTTCCAATCCTACCAAAGGTCTTATGTCTTGTCATTTGACTTTTTGAGTTTCCAGACTGAGAGCAAGAAGAAAAACCTGGAGTAAAAGTACTCAGTGCACACACCTCAAATTGGCTCAAATTCCTTTCTGTAGGGAGAAGAACCTGGCAAAGTTTATTGATTGATATCTGGTAACCAGAATTATCTAAGCAATGAGAGGTGAATTCAGCACCCACTGCAGCAGAGTGCCAGTGCTGAAGTTTCAGGAAGTTTCATGATACACGACTTCCCATACAAAAAACAGGTTTGATACAAACAGCACTGGCTGAGTACACACAGGCAAAGCTCTGTTATGTAGTTAGATCACACCATGGTGACTTGGTGACCAGGGTGCAATTTTGAGGCAGTTAGTTGGATGAACTATAAAAATTAAATCATGTATTTATGTTATTGTTACCTTCCTTTCTGCATCTGTGAATTCAGTACAAGAAAATAAGCTCCTTTACAGAACACTTCTAGTGATGGAAAGCATCATGAAAGAGCTAGACATTGCTATAGAACCATACTGTGAGGCAGAAACAGTGTAACATTAGCTCTGTGTGCTGCATTGTGTCTTACTAGGACTACAAAAGCAATGAAAGTGACATTAGAAAACTTCCTTTTGACCTTTAGATGCCTTAAAAGACAGGGTACGTACTCAGACTGGCTGACATTGCCTGGGAAAGGCAATTCCATTTTACAGACATAAGCAGTACTGTCCACAACTTCACTTCATAGCTTCCTTTCATTCTAAAGTTGCATTGCCTGCTAAGATCATATTCCAATCAAATTCAGTCAGGTCATACCTCTTCCTTATTCCAAGCTGAAGGCACAGTCCTGCTGTGCTGCCTCTAACATCTAAGAAACAGCAAAAGGAGATGGTCTCTGTGCTTTGGGAGCAGTCAGTGCAGGGGCACCCTGCTGGATGTTATTACTTCTAGGGAGAACAGGGCAGCCCCAACCTGCCATCCATTCCCTCACTAATTCCATGGAGTTGTAATAGATTACCTGCACAAGTCAATGTAACCCTAAGACTGTACTAGCAACATTGAAAAGGTTAATTTTTTCCCCACAGCTTCCATGAAAAGGCTTTTCCACCAAGATGAGGGATCAAGCTGAATGCAGGTTTCAGGATTTGTCCTTTCAATAAAAAAAATTAGAGGAGTCTTTTCTGTCTCCTAAATATATGCTAAATTAAGATATGTGACTATTAGCAAAAATATCCTATTGATTCAACTGGTATAAACAAAAGGCTGCTGCTTTGTCATTCAGATATTCATATGTACCATTAAAGGAGCTGGCATGCTCTGCCTGGATATTACAGGCAACTACAGCCTTTAAAGGGTTACAGACTTTAAAGGCAAAACAAAATGAATTATTAACTTCTGAAAGAGATTGATTAGGTCCAGGGCAAAAGTTGAGATTATAACCATCTCTAATCTAGGAAGCACATAGTATTATTATTCTCTCACCTCTCAAAATGAAGGCCTCCCTCCTAATCCATTAATACTCAGCAGCACTTTTTTGATGATACTAGTCAATACAACAAAATAGTACCTGGCTGAGGGGCTGTAACATGATGAAAAGAGTTTGCATAGCTCCTACAATCTTGTTTTGACTAAAGCTAAAGGGTGGCTTTACCAACTGCTCAAACTGATAGCACAGGCACCCAGGGAACTGCCACAGGCTGCAGAAGCCTCTCTGAGACCATTCTGCTGTCAAAGGTGGGTACTTTTTCTTTTTTCTCACTGCCTCCTGACCTTGAGCAGTGGGAAAACTCCAACTCCTGACTGAAAACAAACAGTGCAGAAGGAACAGAAGGAAGGTTTCTGTCAGATCACCAAGTTGCTCTCCCTTCCCTGTGACTGCAGAGCTGGCACAGGTGCAGGGGCAGAAGCACAAAACAAAAGGGTATGAGGGGGTCTCACCACAATTTTAGGTCCACTTGACTCTCCTGCAGTCCCTGCTTAGTATGAATTTAGACTATTTCAGGTTATACAAACACCAGGAAATTGATAAGCTTTATGTCTGTAAGAAAATTAAAGTAGCTTGCACTTCAACATGTTAATTATGTCAATGAAGCAGAAAAAAAAAAAGGCTTTTTATCTCTACCAATTTTCTTTCATTTTTGTTTAGCTTTATTTCTGGGAAAACTTGTGAAAATATTTATACAAGAAAATAGGTACAACCAGGACCTATCTTTATTCATAAAGATACCCTGTAAATCAGAATCTGGCTTGTAACAAAGAATATAGTCATCTGCTTTGAGTACCACTATTATAGATTCTGCAGACAACTGATGAAACCAACATTTTTTAATGGGAGATACTAATTTCAAGGGTAATTTCAGTCTAGGAATTCCACCCACCAACACTGTGGAAACAGGATACAAAACTGCAAACATTACATCATCAAAATGATATTGCCTAATAATACCCTTGTGTACATGAAACAGGAACTAGCAGCTTTGGATAGTGGTTGACATCTTCTCCAGACATCACATACACGACTGGGCCCACTGTGGTGTCCTGGGAGTTCATAACAAGCAGATCATATATCCACAGGTGACACCATCTTCCCGTGCTTTCAAATTACATGGGGGTCATATACAACTCTAAGCTTGTTGTCTCTTTTAATTTTTCCTGAGTGGTGGTGTGGAGATTGATACAATTCAAATCAAAATAGGATTGTTTAAGGAAAGAAAGAAAAGTTTTTATAAAAATTGTTCTAAGACTGATAAAATCTGATGACTTGGTAAGAACACATACTTCTCACCACTGTGATTAACTATTGTTTTGCTAAAGGATGTCAGAAGAAGAATTTCACGCTGAATATTTAAATATTTGAAATTTAGGAGGCACACAGACTTCAGAAAATTTGAACTAATAAGCCTCTGTAAAGGATCACCGATTATTTTCTACAACAGCAGGACTACAAAATTATTAAAAGTATAGAAATTGCTTGAACTTCTTGTATCCTTGAGGGAAAAATTGAGGAATGGATAACAAGTAAAATTATCACTGTCATTTTCTGGCAGTGTCATGCTTTATTTATTGTTTTTAGAGCTTTCAGTCTTTGCACTTTTCTTCCAAAGCTGGTTCAACACACATGTTGATTGTGACACAGATAAGATGTCTGAGATGAGACATGGCCTGTATATAAATTCTTAATAGGCAATCAAGGGATGAACAGCCTTTTTTCCATAGTTCTTTTAGTTTCCTTGCAGATTAAATACAATACAAGATATTTCAGTGTAAATACATGAGATTTCCCTCTTAATTCTGTAAAGTCTGTGCTGCATCCTTTTCTCAAAAACATTATAATGTAGTTTTTTCTACCCTATATTTTAAAAGTATGACTGTTAGTCCTAGTTCTTGAACCTTTCACTATATAAACAGTTTCACCTTTTTTCTGTTTTATGTGCCTCATCTGAAACCCACTGCCCGGCACATCCCCTTCCATCGCAGCAAGGGGTGTGTAGACGTGCCTTGGTGAAGAAACCTGACCATGGGCTGTCTGTGTACTCAGCATTCAGTCAAGTGAGAAACAGAATATGATAGCTTCATAAATTGTTTCCTATGACTTAAACTGAGCTGTCTAAAGTCTGCTCTTTGGGATTGTGTTATAATTGCTGTCTAGAAGCTTCTTTCCTGATTGCTTCCTCTCAGCTCTGGCAAAAACCCCATCTCCTGACAAGTGTCCTTCCGGCAGAGAAATACTTAAGAGTCTTTCCCCTTTTGCCATTAACTTCGTGCTGAGCACAGGAGGTTGGAGGAGGCTGCTGAGGGGCAATAAGAAGTCTTTCTTCTCCCTGACTGTGTCCTTGTCCCTGCAGTTCTCCCACTGACTGGCATCTGGGAAAAATCAGTCTCTGCAGTGCATCATGACACACTGGTGCAATACTGACATGCAGCTATGTAGTCTAACCCTGTGTAATGCAGTTCATCTCTGTCTGCAAATTGAGGTAGACTCCTGCAGACATGGCATACTCACAGTGTAAGTACAGATAACCTCTGAACTCATTTGCCAGGACATGTGCCTGGTTTCACACTGGCAGAAATTTGGAGTCAATTTACTAATGCTAAGGAGTTACTAAACAGCAGCTGAAGAGGCTACTGGAGCAGCCACAGGACCTTTCTGCTCCCATGTGGAGGTTACACCTATCTGCACTGCATTGGGGCTTACCTGAAAACCTGTAATGCCAGAGTCCAGATGGCTATTTGTCCCCTGCTGCAATCTCAGCCTGTATTTCCATAGATCAAATTTTTTCTCTTTATTAAGCATTCAGCCCTACGGGCAAAAATTCCAAACGTTCTTTATGCTCGTGCTGGGCCCTCTGCCTTATGGAAATTCATGATGCATTATGAAATTACTAGCAGAAACCATCCAGAATCAACAAGAATAACAGGTGAAACTCAGAGTTTCCCTTGTTTTACTGCTCTCCTATGATCTCTGCTTGCTTTGATAATTAGCATTGCTATTGATCTCTTGCTGGCTAGCATGGAGAAAATGCTTTTGGAGCTGTCAGTTTCTAGCAATGTATTTGACAGTGTGCCAAAAGTTTTGCAAATAGAGCAAACCTACCAGGCTAGAGGTTTGTTTTTCCAGTGGTACTTGTCCATACCCCATCAGAGGCTAGAATAGTAGGAAAATAGTAATGAAAATACTAGGAAAGTGCACATTGACTGGACACAAGTATGGAAATAATTTTTAGTTCATTTGCCTTTTCTGTAATCCTACTTTTGAGGTCCTCAGCTGGCAGCAAAGGGCTCTGCTGCCAGAAGCAGCGTGGCTGATGACAGAGAAACTTCATGACATGGGAAGTTGTATATCATGAAACTGTGAGTGCAAAGTATTCTTAAGATCAAAGGATCAAATATATACAAAATTTGTAAAAGCACTTCCAAAGTTCAGTGCCCTTCTAGGACCTGACGTGGAAAGCTCAAGTGACAAGTGGAAACCAAAGGCTTTAAAGTCCTCTGTAAATATCACTTCATAATTGAAATGTCTGTGGGAAAAACTAGTTTGACACAATGGATGGCAGATGATGGAACAAAAGATCTTAAGGGTTGAATACAAGACCTTGGGGCCTCTAGTAGTCTATCCAGACTCAATGACAGATCTAAAAACTGTAACTTCATTCAGGTTACTGGACGCTCCATAAACAGAGTTGAGCAGACGAAACCAGAGAATCAAGGGGAAGTATTACACTGATGCAGGAAACCCTGTGGAAAAGTAATCTTTTCAAACTCATGGGAAAAAAAACCCCTATGTGTAACTATATATATTGTATAACAAAGGAGGATTAGGAGAAAGACAAGGAATAATCCTCACATGCCAGGAAAATGCAGTCATCTAATTCAAACTCCTGATCCAGAAGACAATATTTTGGTTTATTTGCAAGTGTTTTAGCTTACATGTTGTCATGAGTAGATGACAGCAGATTATAATTAATATTGCTATGCAGGACGAGTAGCCTGATTACTGTCATAAGATAGATATCACCACAAAAAACTGTTAACTTATAGGAAAAATTCCTGCCTGAAAATGTAGGGATAGTTTCCTCTTTCAACAATTTTAGAAGCCAGTGATTTTGCAGAAATTAATACAGTTGGGATCTGTTCTAATGAAAGTCTCCAGGCATTCATGCAGTGGAAATATAGGAATAACAGGAAATCAGTACCTCAGCTTAGTATTAAGGAGATTTGCTCATTTGCTGGCACTGTTTTGTATCTGATGAGAAATAAGGAGAAAGAATATGAACATGAGTTGTAGATTCCCATTTTGTAACAGTAGAAGGGTATTATTAGCTTCACTACATTTTGACTGTGTCCACCCATGTTTTGGCTTCAGTTTCAAATGGAGATTGTGTTTTGCCTTGCTTTGTCTTCTAAACTGGTCTTCAGGGTTGATGTGTCCCTCAGATTTTGGCTGCCCCCTCAAAGAGCTTTCCTTCAGTGGATGTCAAAGGCCCTCCCACAAATTTTACAGCTAACATTTAGGAGAAAGGGATTATACAAATATATTATATATTAATGGTAATTTTTTATTATAGACTTGATTGCAGTAAGAACTGACTACTACATCTCTTCTTGAATGGGAGGTACAACAGATTATCAGCATGTCTCAACAGAATGTTTCAAAATATTAGCATACTCTAAGTGCAAGAGAAACCTGATGAAAGTGCAAAAGAGCTACTCAAACATGCTACTGCAAATCCTTCCCAAACTCTGATGGTGCAGTTTTTATAAGGGAAGACCTAATGATGTACAATGTTTGTTATCATGCTGCCATTTCTTAGGAAGAAACATGCTTCAACCAAAATCAAATTACACAAAACTTGGCATAAGCTCTCTGTTGGACAAAAAACCAAGGATCCTCTGCCAAGTATGTTGGTGTATGAAATAAACTGTGCTCATGAAGGAGAAAAGAATGTCACATTCTTCATGCTAAATTTCTTTCTACTGCCCATGCATTCACAGTGAAGCCCCAACTTAGAAGGTACTCCATCTGCTGGAGACATTGCCAGAGACAGATAGCTCAACCTCTTCCAAATAGCCATTCCCAGTGCCTCCCTTTGCCCCATTCCCCACGTACCAGGCTTGTAAGTTCCTATGTTATCAGCTGTCTTGGGTGTTAGAGCCAACCTTTGAGCCACATGGTTATTATGAACATTAGTATTAAGACTTTTCCTGATTGGAAACTGATTACTTAACAGGCAGACAACAACCATGTAGGATTAGGAGTGTGCAATGGATTACCTGACCAAGGTGACCACAGGGAAAATGAAGTGAAGAGTTTCTCAGCCATGTAGAGAGGACAAGAAACTCAAATAATAATGAAAACTCCAGTTAGGTCTACAATATAATGTCTGGACATGGTCCTAGGAATAAAGGTTTGGATTTTAAAAAATAATTTCTTCACTTGTTGGGAATGACTGGTTTAGATCGCATAAAGAATCAATATCAAATTAGAAAAAGCAGCTTTAATATAAATTTACTGAAAGTTTCACAACTTCACAAAATTCGGTGGCAAGGTTCACTCTATTATTTGCTACATGGATGAAACATACAAAGGAAAATTAGATTATAAACAATTTTGAGTGGTTTACATAGAAACCAGAGATGCAAAAGGATAAAGGAGACCCTCCCACTGAACCACAAGGCTCAGAGGGGACCCCTTGCTTCCTAAACTCCTGCAAGGTCCAATCTTAGTCTCAGATTGGGTAAGTGGTTTATATTTAAAGGATTTAGCAGCACTTAACCAAGGATTAATTGAACGTTTACAAAGTGACTCAATAGGATTTACTACAACCACAACAGCGACTTTATTACAGATATGAGATGACAATATTTGTACTACACTTGCCATAGGATATTTAAATCAATTCACATACACATGCACCCAGGCACAAATATATATACATAAATATATAAAGATATACCTGTTAAAAATTCCTTTTGAAATACTCACATCAAATGCATTATTATTTCTCAGTGGGTGAGGGTTGAGCCTTGAGGGGTGGTTGGGAGTATCAGCCCAGGACTTGTCCTTGACTTTCAGCTGCAGTCCTTTGAGTATTGTAAATGTGAGAGTTGGTGAGCGCAGAGATGCCTCCCACTCCAAGGGAGATGCTGGTAACAGCCCATTGAGCTTTGGGAAAGCTCAGAGGGTGTCCCCTAGAACCACTGCTTATTGGCTTCCCAAAACTTTTGCTTTAGTTATTAGCAAATTTCCATCCTGGCCCAAATACCAGTCAATAATTACGACAGTATTCAAAAGTCCAGTCACAATGGTACCATTCCACTCAGGCTACAAATTGGGTACTGAATGAGACAAGGCTGTCATGGGGTGATGGATTATCTCTTTTTCCGCACTGTGGTCAGGCAACAGGAGTACCTGGTACGATCAGTGCTGCCCCCACCGTAGCCCTGTAAGAGTTCCTGCTGCGGTCAATGGACAATTCTCACAGCCCATCATAGAAAAGCCAAGGCCTAATGAGAATTCCTGAGATCACTGAGTGGCCCCAAGGAGGGAGAAAGGGAATGCACCACCACATGTCTAAACAGATAGCACAAGAGGAAGAACGACTATTGATATTGGCCTGGATGGTGGGGACAGAATCATAGAATCATAAAATGTCCTGAGTTGGAAAGGATGCACAGTCAAAATGTGACTATGCAAAAGTCTTAGAGTAACAATTGTATACAGTAGTCTTGCAGAAATAACAAAAGGAGGAAAATTCTGCATTAAAAAATTCCTAAAAAACTCCAATGAAGAGCACTTTAAAGATGACTAAAGGGTAGAATGAAGGTGAAATGCAGACGATATTGAGGACACCATACTTGAAGTTCAGAGTATCTGTAAGCCACCTGTCAGTAGCTGCTTTTGAATTATTCAAAAGGCCAACATGAGTAAAGAGCAAGATAAAGGAGTATCCAGTGACAAGTGACAATGAGCACATATTAAATGTAAGAAATTCTCTCCTTCTGCTCTGTGAGCCTCTTTCAAAAATATCCTAAAAGTGCATTTGTGATGAGAGCAGTGACCTGGCTGTTACCACCCAGAATGAATGGGAGGGCAGGATTTCAAACAGACAAATACTGTTTAAACTGTAGGAAGAAAAGGACAGGAATAAATAGGCAAAGGAAGGATTTAGGAAACATTAGAATGTACACATCTATGAAAATGTTAGCTCAGGGCTAATTGGTAACCATTAAAACAAGCAGACTGTTTGAAAATATTTAAAAACTCTCATAGAATAAACCAGAAACATCCTATTTTCAGCCCTAAGGGCACTAATTTTTTCTGTACTTTCTCTAGTTCAGTCTTCATCTGAAAAATGATACATCAGGAAAACAACTGTACAGCAAAGTGAAAAGATGATAATTAAAGTTTTAATGGCTTCCATATGAGGAACGATTAAACAGATCACGATTCCTCTGTCTGAAAAATTAGAACTATGGGAGGATACGCTGGAGATCTATATGTGGTATAGACTAAGCAAATAGACAGTTGCTCACAATTGTGCCTAATCTGGGAAGGGAAATTAAGTGAAGGCGATAGGCAGAAAGAATAAAACAAAGATTTTAAGTAGTGCAACTGTGCCACAGAAGGCTTTATGTGTTCTTTTGGGTTAAAAATACATGGATGAGAAATTACCTTCTATAAAGAGAAATTCTGCTATTCCTTAAGAGAAATACAGCTATTATATATGAAGACACCATCATAATGGGCTCAAAAAGGCCTGGGTCACAAGCTGCTCTAGTCTGCAATAACATTCTCGGCAAGTGCTATTTCATGCTTGTCCTGTCTGTATGCTGCTGCCTAAGCAACGCTACTATCACTGGTGACAGATGGACTTTGCTCTGACCTGATAAAACTGTTGCAATAGTAGGCCCTGATTTGCCCCCATATGAATATACATTTCTGTGTGCATTTCTTTCAAAGATCATTGTAGATTTCATACAAATTGTTTTTGGCTTACTTGGCAATCCCTGCCTTGACATTATGTCTCTGTCCTTTGCCCACCAGATTCTCTGGTTTATCAGAATTGCTTCACACAATGTTGTGCAAAGAGCAGGATACTGATGGCAGTGGTTAGTCAATCCACCCTGTCCCATTCTCCCAGCTAATCCTGCAGGCGCGTGTGATCTAATGCTGGGTGAGGTATGTTATCCCTTCAGAGGGGATTATGGATAGGATAGTCTCACAGCAGGGAAGGGGTTATTCCTTCCCTTCCCCCTTAACATTAACCATATTAAGTACTGAAAACAACTGGAGAAGGAGAAATAAGTTCTTTATTAAATGCAAACTCCATTCCATTCTTCCCCCCCTCCCTTGAAATAATAATTTGAAGTATACCCACTTTGAAAGTGGGAAGAATTTTCAGAACAGCTGCTTCCTGAGAAAGACCCTGAGTTGTTTTGCTTGTGAGAAATACAGACCTTGTCTTTGTCTTCTTTAGCAGGTTTACTGTATTCATACAATCCGTCTTTAGCTCTCCTCCAACACAGGAAATCCAAGGAAAATCCTAGAGTGCCTTTTGAAAAACTGAGGCACCAATGTGGAAATAGTAAGATTTGGACATGTATTAGTTGTTTTTATTTCATTCAGAATGAGAGCAAACACTTCTATTGACTTGGTCTGTCAGATAATCTGTGATTTCCAGTTGAGGGGATTGATTTGTTCACAGATGACACCAAGTGGGGTGGGAGTTTTGTTGTGCTGGAGGGCAGGAAGTCTCTGCTGGGAGATCTGGGCAGGCTCTGACGTGGCCTCAAGCTGTGCCAGGGAATGTTTAGGCTGGACAGAATGGAAAATTTCTTTACAGAAAGGGTTGTTAAACACTGGAATGGGCTGCCCAGGCAGGTGGTGGAATCCCTGTCCCTCAAGGTGTTTAAGGAAGACTGGATGTAGCACTCAATGCCATGGTCTAGTAAACAAGGTGATCACTCAAAGGTTGGGCTCAATGATCTCAGAGGTCTTTTCCAATGTAAGTGATTCTGTGATCTGAGTGGTAAATATATTATATATTGTGCTCCACTACATTTGCTATGAAAAAAGACAAATTCACAGCACTCACAGTTCAGTATGTTCTTGAAGTGCACATGAAGTACAACCGTGGGAAAACTCTAACATCCACACTTTTTTTTCTTACTGTGTCCTTTGAGTCTGTTGTCTCATTCTTTTCATTTTGGATGTACAGTAGATGATTCACTTCAGATATCAAAGCTGTTTTCTTATTGTGTAAAATGTAATTAATATTTTTAAGGAATCTAACATTCCTAAACAGTAATCTACTTCTCTATCATTGTTGTTTACTATTTCAATGGTTGCTTTATAGACATTTAAAAACGAGTATTTCGGTCTTCCAGTACTACAAGCTGTCCTTGGTATAAGGTTCATTATACAATGCAGAAAGATAAATTGTTGGTTTTAAGATTACTGCTTGCATTACTCAGGATTAAATGATTAGCCAATTTATCTGAACAAATTTTATATAAGTAGGGGATGGCTAGCCTTTATCATCATTTTCCAGCAGAGAAGTAAGACGTGCTGTCTCATAAGTTACACCTTGTATCTAGCAAAATAAAACTGCAAAGCATGCAATCAAGTTTTTCATATTATTTTCAGCAATCACATTATTCTAGCACAAAATCTACTCATGGTCATTATGCAAGTCTCAGTTAATGATCTTCAAAATATATGTTGGTTTCCTCTGAAAAAATACTGGCATATCATTCTCATATATAACCATGGCTCTTTGAGTGGCTGAAACAATATTTTTCTTGTTGTTCTTCCCCAAATAGCTGATTTCTGTCACAGTCCCAATGCTTTTTTAAACTGTTTTGACTATAAGCAGTGTCTTTTAATTGCCCAAAGCTAATGTGCTTATAGTCTTAAATCCCCCTTACTGTTCACAGAAACCAGGCAGACACTGAGAAGATCAACAGATGGGAGTGCCCAGCTCTGGCTGCTGTTGGAAGGGGGGAGAGAAAGATTATTATGTAGTTTCTGCATAAAAATAGGCTGGATTCTTTAGAAAAGGAGTGGCCAGACATAGCAGAGTCATTTACATTGCAGTGTGGTCTCCAGAGGAATCCTGCCCAGAGTTCTGGGACTGCTGCAGCACTTTCACTCCTTGCTTTAATTCACTGAATGTGAAATCATATAGATGTGCTGAGTGTGTTTAAGGATGTCACACAGAAAGGAACCTCCCTTAAAATGACACATACAGTGCCAGTTTTACAAACCTTGCAAATTACTTCATGAAGCAGCAAAAAACAATGAGCATGTGCATGTGTGTCATTTCTGCTGGGAGTGACTGGTGAGTTTTGCAATCATGCTTATTTCACTGTGAATCATAACTCCTGACTCACTGCCACAACATATGGGTCAGCCTCACAATGTGGAAACAGGACAACAGGATTAGTCTTTGAGCAGTGGATTGCTGACAACTTCTCTCTGAAGTGGCTGAGCCTCTCAGCTTCTGCTGCACACTGTGCATGATTGGTATAACTGAGAAAATCTTTGAGAGTATCAATGAATTATAAGGACTTTGACACCTAGAGAGGTGCATGCTCCTGAGACTTGTGTGTGCCTGGACAGCCTAAACAGAACTTACACATTTCAAGGCCTGTTTTCACTTGTGATGGCAGAGACAGGAGGATAGTCATGTAGTTAAGGAGACACTCCCATCATGAAATTCAGAGCTCATGCTAAACAAAGCAGTGCTGGCAGCTTAGGTCCCTTGACCCATTGCCGTTTCTGCAGTCTTCTATAGCAAATACCATTATCTCCATATTTAAGCTGTGCAAGTAAGGCAGATGGTTCAAGTGAACTTACCAAAGGCTCCCAGGTGTCTTTCAGACACAGAATGTGACTGAGGGAGCTCTTTGGTTTTTATTCCAGATTGTCTCTCACGGTAATGGCTGATTGTTATTGACACACTCATCTCTGTTGCCAAGGTTACTCTGCAGCTGGTTCAGCAGGACCAAACTGGATGGAGGTCCTTTTCACCTTTGCTTGCTCTCACTGCCTGCATAAGGGTACTGCACTATGCTCTACAGTGCCTTGATGGTACCTGAAATGCAATGTTCCTTTCATTATAGATCCCAGCCCTAAGGAAGTGACTACAGTTTCCCATCTGTTTTCATGGTCAAAGATATAGCCAAGTCTGTAATACAGTGGACAGGGAATTTTAATGGTGAGAGTATACATGATATCGTTGTCAAGATGTCTTTCCTTTTTTGTCACATCCCTGAAGTAATCAAAAGCTCAGGAACACTGATCACATACATTCGCACAAGCTGAGATGGACCTGACAGTTTTCTACTTTTCTGAGCCCTGTATCAAGCCAGGAAACAGGAAGACTATGTACAAGACTGTAAAGCATGAGGGAAATTCTGAAGTGCAAAGTTGATGTCTGTCTGTCTCTATCTCCACATAGCAGTGATCTGCCTTGGAATCAGTTATGCTAATTTTCCACCATCAGACTGCTTCCCTTAGTGGTGTATCCAGAATAAGGAAAGTATAAATGCATAATTATTTATAAATATTATCTGCAGACAAATTAATCTGCTCTGTGCCATTCTGTCAGAAATGCAGAGATCACTGAGAAGAAATCAAGAAACAGCATAGCATAAAAAAAAAAAATCTCCAGTGTTCTTCTAGGAAGATTGATTATCAGGCAGGGCTAACCACAGTGCTGTGCCTTGACCCTCCCACATCGAAGGTCAGGATCAGACAGGACAATAAACAATAAAAAGAGAAACCCTTCCAGCCTTATTCAAGGGATTGGCCTAGTTGTTAGGAGTAAGCAAGGACTCCTGAGGAATACTGAAAAGCAGGCAAGGAAAACTCAGCAGGTTAGATGTTTTTCCCATTTCAGAGATGGCTTCAATGAAGAAACTATACAAACATTGTTGAAAGATGTTCTGATCATTGTACATCTTTCAACGAATAAATAACATTATTGTTTTGAAAGACTGAGACACCTTACTTATCCAATAGCTGGTTCCTGCAACAGGCCTGGTTTCCCAGAATTAAAATAGATATGCAGACAGCAAACAGGTTGACTGAAGCACTCAGATCCAATCTCAAAAGTGAGAGACTAAACAGTTCCACCTTAAGAAGTATAACCTGGAGAAACACCTGTTCTCAAAGGGCATGCCTAAGAAGGTCTAAAACATCACATCCATAAGTATGAGACACGGAATTGTTCATTTAGGGCAGGTTTTCCCTCTTTTCTTGCATATGCTCATCATTAAAATCAAAGGTCTGAATGACATCCTGACCAATCCATTCATTCTGAGTGAAGTACAGGATTATGATCTGAATCAGGATTAATATCCACACTGACTAGTTTAATTCTATGGCTGCAGTGGGAAAAAACCAAATCCCAGAATACAAATACTCTCCGAAATACTCTCTGACTTCTAGAGTTTCAGTAGCCTTAGTGGAATACTTTGCTCTTTGGATATACCTTCCAAATTCAAATCCTCATCCTGATCCATGCTAAGACCCCACAGTTCCTGTACACTTCAACAAAAACTAGAGTATAGACATTCTGCCTTCTTGCATGACTGCAAAGCACAATCCAAACTACAAAAACTGTCACACCTTCAAGAAATTTTAGATTATTCATTATAAACAGGCACAGTGCTGTTGTAAACACAGCCAGCCATTTGCATGTATAATTATAGAATATGTTTCCATAGTTTAATAGGATAATTACTGTTATTGTACTTATTCTGGGACTTGTTTTTCTGAGGTAAGAGTCAGGAGACCAGATCCTGAAAGTGGAAGAAGCCAGGTAACAGAGAGGTTTACCACAAAAACACAGGAGAATGATTTCTGTGTTGACCCTGGAGCTCAGGTGAAGGCAATAGCTCAGCAGTCAGGACCCTGCTGGAAGAGCCGTGCCCTCTGCAGCCGTGGTTCTGACAGAAGCCACGATGGCCTCACCTGCTTGTGCTGACACACTGCTGACATGGCCCGATCTCTTCCTTTAGAGTGACTGGCTGTGTGACTGATGGATGTGATCATGGAAGAGCCTGAACTTGTTTAGATTTGATGGCATCAGTCTCTGGCCTGCCCAGAGGCTGCCCACGTGGGCAAGGACTACAGCACTGGTTGAGGAATCTCGGGCTCACATCTGACATGTACTCTGTTAATTTTAGAAGAGTTGCACTTGTTTACGCGTGGCCTGAGGTAGGTTTCAAGCCATAATAGCAGGTTAGCTGGATTGGCTAAAAAGAGGCTTTCTCATACGAATTGGTTTTAAAAAACCCCACCAAACCAAATAACGTTTTTAGCTTTTAACGGAGAGTGTAAGAGGCTGGTAGAAGAGCACGGGGTGTCACCAGCTGGCCCCAGTGCTGCTGTGTCCCCGGACGAGCCCGTGTTTTGGGGCAGGATCCCCGCGGGATCGGCAGCTGGCTCCGCTCCTCACCGGGCGCCGGCCGCTGCCTGCGTGCGGCGCAAGCAATGGCAGAATCGGTGACGCTGGAAAAGACCTCTGAGCTCATCGAGCCCAACCGATGACCGATCACCCCCGTGTCAACCACTGCATGCCACGTTCCTTCCAGGGGCGGGAACTCCACCACCTCCCCGGGCAGCCCACGGCAATGTCAAACACCGCGCTGCCATTCTATCTGGTGTCTTTTCTGCCCACAGCCCTGATTCCGCACACCCCTCGGCCCCGCTGCTCCCCTCAGGTCACGGCCCGGGCGCGCGGCCCCCCCGGCGCGCACCGCGCACGCGCGCACGGCCCGGCCCGGCCCGGCCCGCCCGCTGTAAACAAACCGCGGGCGGCCCCGCGCAGGCGCAGCGCCGCCGCCGCAGCTGCGCACGGAGCTCGGGCGGTCGGGGCCGGTCCGGGGGCGCTGCCGGGATGGACGAGGACGTGCTGACCACCCTGAAGATCCTCATCATCGGCGAGAGCGGCGTCGGCAAATCCAGGTGAGGGGGCGCCCGCCAGCCTTCCACAGCCTCTCCTGGCCGGGCGGTTCCGGCCTAGGCCCCTTGTCGGACAGCGCCGTCTGGGCGCGGCCTGCGCCCCGCAGGGCCGGGCCCGCGGGGGGAGCGCCCTCGCCCCTTCCCGGCCAGCCCTCCGCTGGGCCAGAGGTTACCCCCCCTTCTCCTCCTTCTCCTCCTCCGCAGCCACTGGCAGAGCTGATGTCTTACAGGCTCAGCTGCGAACACATGAAGCGAGGGTTCTATCGGGCTGCCCTGTGTCACCTGGGCCGCCCTGAGCCCGGGGCAGCGCTGGTCATGGGGAGATAGGTGTCCTTGTACATCTCCATAGCGCCTTGGGGTTAATGTCTAGTCCACAGTATGTGTATGCAGAGTCACAAGTGACCCAGCGTTGGGTGTGTGCGGGGGAGCACGGGGACGGAGCAAAGTAGTTCTAAGACAGGGTTTTTTGGTAATGACAGGCTTTTTCAAATACTTTGAGGTTAATTTCTTCCTCCCTGCCATATTCATGGCTTTGCTAAGATACAGATTCCAACCCTAAGGAGTTGGGATTTTATTTGTGTGGGGTTTTTTTAATAACTTTTTATAAATGGTAACATAGTTCTTACTAAAGGGTGTGTGATATAAATCTAGAAGGACATCTGGGAGTGTACCACACAGGTAATTTTATATTTGATATTTTTGTGGCAATAATATATGGCCTTTGCTAAGACCCTAAATTACATATAAGTTGCTAATTAGGAAAAAAAAAAGCACACATATTTGTTAAAAGTCTGTCAGTTACTCGTTTGAGTTAGCTACTGAATTGAGAATTAGTACAGTAGGCCGCTGGTGACAGACATGATCTGAGCAAATTTCTTTTAGTTGAGGTCATCTCTTATATATGAGTGGCCATATGGAAGAATTTTTCCTGGGGCAGATAAAACACACAGCAGCTGTGCATACCTATTTATGTACATGTTTCTTTACATCAGAATGCTTGTTAAAAGAGACATTGCGTAGAGGAAATAAAAATGCTATTAAACCATAACATTGCAGTTGTTCAGGTGCAGGAACTTAATATTAAATTATTCCTTAATTTGTGTCTCTTACCTGATGGTTGACAAGGAAAGGTCAGATGTTAAACAGGTATTAGCATGGTGGAGTAATACGTTTGAGTCCTGACTTCTGAACAAATGCTGTCTTAAATGTGGTCTCTGTGAGGTGCTATACTTTGTAGAAGATGATAGTTATATATGAAAAAAAGGTAGAAGTTGGCTGGGCTTGGCATACAAGGCTGTTAAAATGGTGGTTTTAATCTAGTAGTGGTATAAAGGTTCCACATTTTTTCTGTTTTGAATGAAACTAGTATTAGTTGTAACTAAAAATAGCTGCTTTTAAATAGCATCTTTATACAACCATCTAAAGATACTGGTAAAAATCCTGTGTGCTGTGATTTTTTTAAAAAAATATTATTTTAATTGTTCTTTGATAAATAAAGCTACCATTTGGTTTTGGTGTTCTAGAGTAAGGCGAGAAAAAATGCTGATTAACTTGGAGTTGTCATTCATCCTCATTGAAACAAGGGAATTTCAGTGGTCACTGTTTTTGTCAATGCAGGACTGTGTCCAGACACTAAAAAGCACTTGACTTCTAAATTCCCATACTAAGTGAGGGAAAAGAACAAGATGGTGGGGAAGGCCAAAAAGTAAATAAGGCTTTGTTTTGTTTCTCCATCCTGGAAATAAGTAGAAGCTGTGGTCATAGCAAACAGCTGCCTGCCACATGCACTCACCACAGATGCATAAGGCTGTTGATTTTAGAAACTGCACGCTCAGAATCTTTCTCTCTCATAAAAATATTACATTGGACACTGGTTACATTCTTTAAGGGACCCTGCAGTGCTATGGTGTGATGTGCTGTTAAATCTTAGTTGTAAATTTTTCTATTGGTAGCAAACACATTCATCAGGGTAGGGGGAAATGTTGTGTGTGTGAGTTGCTATATACAAAATCATAAAAGATTGGGGAGCTATTTCTGCTCTTCAGCTTCTGTGTCTTTATTTCTGATGGGTGTTTTCCTTGCTGTTTCCCTGTGTGCCCAGTTCAAGGAGTTATTTCTGGGATGAAAAGCTGACTTGGAATTTATTTCTCAAGCTTACAGAAATACTGTGTGTAGCAATATTGAAACAAAACAAATAATACTACTTTTGTACTGAATTCTGAAATAAGAAAAGTAGAATAAGGTTGAAGTAAAATGCTTTGCAAAGCAGATCACATGACTGTTCAGGCAACTGATTTGACATTTGTGTGGAACTTAGTTTTCAAAGAGACATTCTTGGTAATACATGCAGAGAAGAGAGATGGGCTCAGGTAGCAGAACATGTCTGCTCTATTCTTTCCATATTCTTTTCTTTTTTCCATATATTGTCTCCTGCAAAAGAAGAATCTGATGTGGGTTTATTTAGCTGTGTGGTCTTGGTGTTCCTTTCAGACTTGTAATTTATAGGCTTCTAGCAAGGTGAGGATATGCTGCAATAATAGTATCTCTTATTTTTCGTTTTTCCCCTACCAGCCTTCTGCTGCGGTTCACAGATGATACATTTGACCCAGAACTTGCTGCAACAATTGGTAAGTATGTGCTAATACAACCTTAGAAAAACTGATAACATTTTCAGTGTAAAATTGTGGTTTGTTCAGACTTGACTGACATGTATTGGAGTTCAGACGTGTTTGGCTTTCTGTAAGAACTACTACTCTCCTACTGATTTGTCTGTGCAAAATAGTTGTCAGGTTTTTGACTAATAATATTGCTGTCCAGACCTTGTGTCTATGTAATATGATACTTGGTAGCTATCTTAAGACTCTGTACCAGGTAGCATTAACTCTTCCAACGTCTGACAATACTTGAGTGCACTGGGCTCTGCCTGGCTTCTGCTTTTCCTCTGTAGGGAGGAAATTACAATGTGGCTTTTTTTTTTTTACTTAGCAATCAGTTCCTTGGCAGCTAGACCTCTGAGAAAAACGGAAGAGAGCCAAGAATCTAGAGCTGCTGGAGAAAAAGGCAGTGACGTGTCATTGCTGTGCTTGTACTCTACCTACTAGCATGGGTCAGTTGTGCTGGGGGAGGGTGACCCAGAATGCAGGGATAACTAAGTAGATTGGCTCTCAAAGGAAGCAAAATGGAGCCCTTAAGAGTGTGATGCAACTCTGTGCCAGAGTAATAACTGAAATTATGGAAAATAGAGATACTTTTTCACACCATCATTTCAGTTGTGTTTTTTTATTTTCTCTGTAGGAAGAGTTCTGTGTGAGAGTTTATATAGAATTTTTTCTTTGAGTTAGCTGTTGGAAGACAAAACCAGCTCTGTCTAATTTATTAAGAATTAAATAAAGATTCAGGAGTACTATTTCTTATAAAGCACTGAGAAGCCAAGGGGAGGAACATGGCCTATTTTTGTTAATTCCTTTGCTTGTAAAAAGTGGAGTTGTGCAATCTGCCCCACTTCAGTTTATGAGGGAGGATAGTGTGGAAGGAAACAGGAATTAATTAGATCAGGTGGTGAAGATAGCAATCTTGGATTCTAATCTAATAGTTTTGGCACTGTATATATTTCAGATCCTTTTACGTTCTTGATTTATCAACCGTGTGAGCCAGGATGTTAGTGCAGAATAGCTACTTCAGCTTTCATGATATTTTGGATACCAGTAGAGTAGTTCAGTCTCTGAATGGGCATCTTTATTGTTTGAGTTTTTTTTTTGTTTGTTTGTTTATTTCTAATGGTGGGGTTTCTTTTTTTTTTTTCATTCTGCTTTTTGTATCTGTGTCAAAAACTGGAATCAGTGCACTATTTGAGAAACTAAGGAATTATTTCCTGAAGTAATTCTGCTTTAAGTTTGTCAAAATGTACAGCAGCATGTGTGGTAGCTAATCACTGGTTGCTAAATAGCAACAATTCAAGGTTTACTGCTGACAGATCCTACCTGGCAGGTCCTACTCTGCTCCATTTCTGATGTAGAAACGGAGGAAGAATACTCAATGTAAGCATTGATTTGGGTTGAGTTTGAGTTCTGAAACAAATACACTAATCTGGAATGGATGCAATCATTTGGCAGGAAAAGTCAGTTTCTAGAGACCGAGCAAATGCTGGTGTAAATCACCCTGTCAGGCCCATCTAGCTGATGTCTGAGGTAGTGCTGTGCAGTAGAGGTGCTGTGACCCCAGCTGTGCAAGTCCTACAGCATGGTGTGTGTGGTACTCCTAGGGGAGAGCAGATCCATTTTTTTGTCCACTTAACTGGAAAAGGACAGAATCTGGGTTCTTATTTGTTTTCTCATTTTTCTCTTTAAACTACTATCCACTGACATTGTCACTTTTCTGGTGAATGTATTTCTAAGAAGCAAAATGTCAGCTTTAAATTCAGGGCATGATTTGTTGTTCATATAGACTAAGCAGTTGGAGTGAGCTCCTAGAGGTAACTATTCTGCTGCATGAAGACAGACCCTAGATGCCAATTTCAGGTACTTACAAGATGTTGAAATGTCAGAATACTTTGTGAGTCTCAGCTTGGAGTTCTTTTTGTGCTAATTAAACACTTTCGTTTTGAGTTAGGGAACATAAGGACAGAAGAGGTTTTAAAGCCTTTCCTGTTGAAACTGAAGAGTATTGTGCTTTTTCAAAATGAATGGACTATAAGTAATGTCTTCTTTCAATGTCATCTACATACTGACTGCTGAACTGGCTAACGTGACTATGTTTATTTTAATTTGGATTAGAAAGTGAGGAGAACTTTGCCTGGTTTGGTTTTCTTTAAGTTAGAGCAGAACTACACACAAACCCACAATACTGAGGAAAGCCTTGACAGCAGCACAACTGGTCCCTTGTGATGACCTGTTGAGACATATCTTACCTTCATAGATTGCACAGACCTATTGGGTGCAATTTAAAATAAACCCTAAATGATTGTTTCATGTGGGTTATTCTTCAGAACTTAGTAAAAATCCTGTGATATTCTTTGAATAATAAGCTACTTTTGGCAAATGATGCAGATACAGTAACTTCAGTTGGATTAAACATGTTGTATTTAACCTATCAGATTACCTGTCCTTGTATTCTCTTGAGGCTGGCTTGTTTGTTGGGTTTCATTACATGGGTCTTGCCAGATTTCATGTACTCCAATATTTTCTGTTGTCCCTACTGCTCATGCTTGTCTTCACTTGCTTGATCTTTGTATGAGAGGTTCTAGATGAGTGTTCAGTACAATCCATATTTCACAAATGAAATGATGTATTGCACTAAGCTGTCCAACTTGTCACTTAGCTACAGCACAAATATTACACTGTAGCTAATTATGCACTTTCTCTAAATACAGCATGGCATTACTGACCTGAATATGGCAGTATCAGTGACAGAGCTCTTCTTGCAGATTTGAAGTCCGTAGTATGTTAGTGTGTAGTGCTGAGGCAGGAGGTGTTAACACACTGGAGTACAGTCTAGTAGTGCTGTCTTGTTTCTGGCTGCCTTCCAAGGCATGGTGGAAAGCACTGTCAGCTCTCTGCTGTCAAGGGTAGACAAAACACTCTTGCAAGGTCAGAACTGATACTTGTTGCACAAACATGTCTGTGTTTCACTGTTGGTTTTAGGAAATATAAGTGCCTGGTTTGTTCAATTCAAAAAGATTTTCTTGAACCTTGATTTTTTTGTGCTTGTCTTTCCCAATGGAAGATTGGCAACCAAAAACCTAAGTATTTAAAAGTTTTCTTGTTAATTGGCTTTTATATGTCTTGAGTTCCTTTGTTAGAATTCTATTTTACATGCATCAGTCACTTTAAAAGGTGTATTTTGGTGTGTTATTAGTTAATTTTCATACTTCTGCTTTTAAACAGTCAAACACATGGAGTTTAGCCACTATTTTAGTTTTTTATTTTACTTGCATTGCCCTTGCAAAATTTAAAGTGAATTTTAAATCAGCATATAAAGGTATATATATCCATTTCCATTAAATAAAAATTTCTGAACTGTGTAGGCACAAGATACTGAATGGTAGAAGGATACTGTGGCTTCAGAATACGTATGTTTATCTTAAGGAAGGAAGTTTTCTTTCTTGAAATTATTATGACATATTTTAATTGGCAATTAAATGTTAAGTAGTTAAATGTTGAGTATCCAATAGACTTGTAATATCTGCAGTTACTGGTTTTGGTGCCAGACTAATGGATAAAAGAATGCACTGTGAACTGTTGGACATGCTGACTGAACTGTAGATGGGGTTTTTGGAGTTCAGGGGAAGAAACATGCAATTACAGTGGAAGAAAGAGATTCTTTTAGTCTGAAATTTACTGCTGAGTGCTGAAAAGCAGACAGAACACAATGTTCTCTAGGATCAAATTGAGTCAAATTGCGAGCATAGCAGTCTTCTGTGAACTAGGTAAAGTTCTAAGAACTGATGTTTAAATAAAGTTTATAACAACTGTTCTGTGAACATAACTATAGAATAATGTCCTGCTCTTGAGTAATATATTGAGCATTATATTATTGCTAAGTTAGGGACTGGGATTCCTAGTACCTGAGTTCTGTTCAGTTACTACAAAAGTTGATGTACTTTGGGGAAGTTTTTCTTGAAAGAGAGTATGGGCTGCTCCAGTGCAGAATGTTGTTGAAAAACACCTGACACTTCAGGGAACACTTTAATGAGCTGAAGCTGTGAAACAGTGGAATAAAGATTGTCTTGGCCTGTTTAGAGTTCAGTGCAACTGAAGTTTAAATCTGCTTATAATATGCAGTTTCTTAATCATCCTGTATATCCTTTATGACTTTAAGTTGAATGCATTTTGGCAGCTATTTGTATTTGTTTTTAATCTGCATGAATTTAGGAATGTAAGTGCAGCACAGTCATCCTGATACTCTACTAATTTTGTAGTAGAATAGTTAAATTCTTTTTCTGGTAGGGAATGTGATGATTGACATTGTAATTCCAAGTACAAAAAGTTTGCTGTTGCACTTGAAAGTTGTTCTTCTAGAAATATCAACTTTCCAGACTGCTACTTCATTTTAGAGCTGCTGCCTGGTGGGAAGTAAAAGTAACTCCAAAATACTTGAAACTTATTTCTAGTTAGTTACTTGTTATTAGTAACCTAAGGGTTGAATTAAAGCATAATGGATCATAACTCTGCTGGGCCTCTCAAACAGATGTGTGTCACTATATTCTTTAAATTTGCATTCACTAACATGTTCTCCTTGGCCTGAGTTTTGTGCATCTTGTCTGTGAGCAGTTGATAGACTGCTAGTTCCTGGGGGTGGAGGACACATGAAGGAGGAAGAATTGTTACATGTTGGAATAGATGACTGAGCAGCAGAACCATTAGTATGTCTGTTTGGAGAATGTTTGTGAGTAATGAATAGAAAGTTAATCCATTTGAATTGTAAACTTGGAAATTTGTCCTGGAATATATGCTTTAATACAAGAGATGTAGTATTTGCCTTACTTCCATAAAATATTTTGAGTCAATGGCTTAAAAGCCCCTTAGGCTTTTGCAAAAGCCTGTCAGCAAGAAAACCTTGCATTTTGAATAAGGTTCATAAATAGCTGATTGAACTTACTCTTCTTGCTTGCGTTAAAACATGGGTTTTTTTGGAGTTTGATTTTATTTTTTCCATTTCTCTTTATTTTCTTTTTCAAAGATAGCTGTAATGTGTTTGAAGAACTAAAATATTTTTCCTTCTCTAGGTGTGGACTTCAAGGTGAAAACTATTTCAGTTGATGGAAACAAAGCTAAACTGGCAATATGGGTAAGTCTCTTCTAAGTTCTTCATGTGCTGCGTTGCTTCAGGAGTAGCTAGAGTTTCTATAATGTATAATTTGTATAGAGTCCTTTTCTGTTAATAGGAAGGAGAAGTGAGAGGTTAATAGTGCAGCATTATATATATAATATATAATATAATAGTGCAGAAGGTGCAGTGAACTGTGGGACAGCTGGCTGATGGGGTAGTTCTGCTGCCTGTAAACTTCTGCAGGACTAATTCCAGGTCCGGTTGGGATAGAAGTAGAAGGATTTAAATGGTATTAAATGGTATTAAATCAGTAGAAGGGTGCACTTCTTTACTAAATTTTGTCTGTAACACTGAGATTGTATTCTAATAGGTTAAGGATTACAGTTGCATGTTTTTTTTTGTCTAAACTTCATAACCATCACACAAAGGCTTTTATAGGCTCAGTGTCAGAATTATTTGTAGCAGATGGATTTCAAGGAGAGAGGGGCAGTGTTCGTAATCACAGCTGTTCAACTTCTGCTTTAGTTAAAAGCAGAACTTCCATTACAGCAAGTGAAGAAAAAGTACTCCCAAGTTTTTAAAAAATATTCTCCATTATGTAAACCGACCTCCACACTTATGTGATTTGAAGCACATTTTTGAATAGTCAGACCCAGTTGTGTCTTCTTGTACCAAGCAAGATTAAAACTTTGTTTCTCATATAAGCAAGTTATCAGACCTTTGTTTCCTTGGGAAGTAGTAGTAGAACTTGAAATGTGTATTGCGGTGTTTCTGTAGCTTGGAGAATGCTTCATAGCTCACTAACAAACAAGACTTATGTCTTAGTTACAGTAGTAATCACCAGTGAAATAAATGGGTTTGACAAGGGAAAAAATGCAATATCTTGACAGAAAATAAAAAATGCATACAGGAGGAAAGCCACACTGATAGCAGAACCAGGAATGTTAAGTTAGGGTTTATTTTCTCTCATTTTGCTAAGTAGAAATAATCCTGAGGCAAACTGGAAAAGAAAAGCTTGTGAAGGTGTGTCATGACACAAAACCAGTTTTGGATGTGTGACATTGACTGAGTGGCTTGTAGAATGTTGAAATCCAGTGAAATCCTGTTTAACCAGGTTCTTTGTCAGGGATTCCACAGGGTTTCATGTGCCACTTCTAACCTAGTTGAAAAATGTTCTATGCATAAAGTCTTCAATGAGAGTGCACTATAACTTAATCTCTGATAGTAAAAGAGCATTCTAATTTTGGTGGGTTTTGTTGTTTGTTTTTCTTTTTTTTTCAGAGCTATTAACTCTCTAAATTTTAGGATGTAAACTCAGCTTTGCTTTAAACCAGAAAAACGTCTAACTTATTTCTGCTTCTGCTTTGTTATAGCATGTTAGTGCATTTACCCAGATACTCAATCAAATTTAATGGGACCAAGTGATTGAAGTGAAAGAACTGATTTTGTTTTCATGGGCTGTGATGCTTGTTAGAAAGCTATGCTGCTTTCTTGCTGGTTGCTGCAGTGCTAGCTGCAGATCAAATGTCTTTGCAGAAATGGCCATCTTACTGTTATATAATCCAGTTACATACTATATCTAGTAGTTCAAAGGTGTTTCCCAGGACAGATTACATAAAATCTCAAAGTTAATGTGTAGTAAACCAGCTGGGAATGGAATAAACTCAGGTAATCTGCTAGTGGAATATAGTTTAAATCTTACTTTGTATGTTCATTAGAAGTAGAATACCTGAAAGCTAAACTACATTCTGCTCAAATTCTGAATAATGGAACTTTTTGAATGGCTTGTTAGGATACTGCAGGTCAGGAGCGGTTCAGAACATTAACCCCCAGTTACTACAGAGGTGCACAAGGTGTTATCCTAGGTAAGTATATCTTTGCATGCTAATTGAAATGTTTATGGTTTTCTTGTGCATTGGAGTTACACAAACTCATATAGCCTTTACATAATATCTAGTTGATATTAAAAATTTTTGTATCTGTATTGAGCAACTCATATTAAGGCATCTTGGTGTCTCAGCCTCTTTCTCAATGTAGTCAATCTGACCGGCTTGAGAACCTCTGATTTTTGCATGAGAATAAAAGCTACTGCTATCTGAACAGATAGCTTGGAGCTGTTGTCCTTGTGCTGTCATGAGTTTGTCTTTTATTTATTCGTTTTTATTTTTGTCTGTGCTTACTAAGTGCAGAGTAAAAAAAAAATCTCCTCTGTGTAGTATCTCTGTATCAGTGTGATACTTTTTCTTATCCCTGTTGTTTTTTTCCTTAATGAAATTAATAATGTAAACTGTGGAATCTGGCTGAGGTATTTTGTTATTTGCCTCCCAACTGATGGAATGTTACGCAGTCAGAATCACTTAGAAAAGACCAGCTGGGCATGTAGAAAGCACCAATCTGAGTGTGAGAAGCCCAGGCAAAACCCATAATTGCAGCCTCACAATGAAGTCTCATTTGTGCTTTTTTTTGTGTATGGAAGCCTGTTTGCTAGGCACTGAGCTCTGAAATTCTTCTTCTCCACTGCTAGGAGTGAGGAGCTTACTGAAGTAAGGGCAGGGATGTGTGTTTAATTTTCTTGAAGTTGCTTCTGACTTTAGAGCATCTTGCTTAGCTACTGTGTCTAGTTAAATTGTTTAAGGTGGAATAATATCTGTCATGTGACCTCCTGGTAGGTTTCCCAAGTTGTGAGTTGCATTATCTTCCAGGTGTAAGAAGGTGTTGTCAAAGCATGTCGTGTCAAGTCCCTCAACCTGTCACTTAATGGTGGAAGATGTAAACAAGCAGTGTTTGGGAGATAGAAGGTTCTGCTGTTGAGATTTGCTTTCCTAATTTATTCAGTACTTCCTGACTCTTTCTTTGTTACCTGTCTTCCAAAAAAATAAGGTTGTTCATGCAAGCCAAGTTACAGATTTGAAAGAAGCTGTTTATGCCTGTCTGCACATGGGATGTGAAAACAAAGGAAAAAAACACTTTCATAGGTCCAGTACTGAAGGTTGTGTCATGCTCTTTCCTTAGCTGTTGTGTAGTGATTTTAGGTACCCTACATGAGGTATCTGCTAGTGTAGAATTCCTTGGAGAAGGATAGTCTCTAGCCTGTAAGCTAGGATGTATCAAGTCTGAGAGCTGTTTCTGCATCAGAGGTTTGTACTGGTGGATGTCCTACTTTTTTTCCAGTTGTTCCTATAGAAGGTAAATTAGAACTCCTTCAGTTTTCTGATCCAAAAAGCTATCTTTTTTGCTCCTTTTGTATTGTAAGCTGTAATTCTTGAAAAAATATTGTGGAATAATATCACTAATATCTTTCAGTTTATGATGTCACAAGAAGAGATACTTTTGTCAAGCTGGATAACTGGTTAAATGAATTGGAAACATACTGCACAAGGAATGACATAGTGCAAATGTTAGTTGGAAACAAGATTGATAAGGTAAACCAAATTCAACTGCACTAAGTAATCTACTGGTGTATTTTATTAATAAGAAATATTAATGCTTTGTTTTATTATAGGAAAACCGTGAAGTTGACAGAAATGAAGGCCTCAAATTTGCAAGAAAACATTCCATGTTGTTTATAGGTATGTCATAGATATTTGCGGAGATATTTCTTGATTTTTATTACATAAGAAAATGTACCACTTCTGTAGGAATGAGAGTCTTCAGGTGTACAGTCCAATAAATGATATTTCTCAGCTGCACTGGACACAAAGATAATGGATATTCCTGGTTTTTAAAATTGTGCCTGAGTCCAGGTATCTGTTCTAACTGTGGATGATTATGCAGAAATTTCATAAGGATGCAGGGCAGAGTACAAGCTCTCTGTAGCCTGATGAAGCCTGTTTTGGGTTTGGGGTTTTGTCTGATTTTGTTTCCCAGCTGACTTGCTAAATCAATAACAGGCTAAATGAAAAAGGGAAAACTGGTGCTAGTGGCCAGCCTTCAGTATAGCAAAACAGCTGGTACCTGAGAGAAATCTGTATTAGAACTGGGATGTAAAAATAGGTAGGTATGTAATTAACTTATAAATGGTGGGTGGGATTGAATAATGACAAAATTATGACTGGAAAAAATATATTGGTCTCGTCTTGCTGCAAAATGAAATGGGTCTTGTAGGGCCACGTAATAATAAATTTAAAAGGTGACTCTATGCATATGTTTATCATGTGTTTCACCTAAGGATCAGAAGGGATTATTTTACAGGATTATTCCAGTAGCAGAGCAGTTCATTGACATGTACTCGTTCATTCTTGTACTTAGACTTACATTCTTTATCTTGGACTGAAAACTCCTTTTTGTTTAGTGTCCTGCTGTTCCTTTTTAGCTGCAGTGTCAGAAGTGGAAATAAAAGTTCAAAGTTGAGGCACAAGCTACTAAATGCATGGGAGATGAAAACAAAAATGAAAATCAGACTATAAGTGTGCATATATATATATAGTGTATATATATATATGCGCATGCTACATGTGTTAAGTATCTACGTGGCTGTGTAGATGAGCAGGGCAAGCCCTTGTGGAACTGAACAATTCCTGATGGTGTCTGTTATTGTCATAACATAACCTGTGGGCAGATTTCTTAGTCTTGATCAAAGTAAAGACCCTGAGTGAAATGACCTAGAATTCTGCTAACTGCAAAAGGAATGAGATCCCTTATTGCTTTTTATCAGGTGAGTTTTATCATGGAGACTGACCCAGAATCCTGCACTGTGGATCCCTTGATTCATATGGTCTGGTGGTACTACAGTTATGATCAATGTACAGAACTGAAATACGGAACAGCAACCAGATTTTTCAGACAAGAATCCTAATTTTTCTTACTGGAGTGCTTTCCACAGGATAGTAAAGCTAAGCTGTAGCTGTCTCCGTATGTTTTGGTGAAGTTTGACTTGAAAGCTCTTCTATTAAAAGTATTTTGAGGTGCTACCTGTGTGGTGACAAATCCATGTAGTTGCCAATTTTGGCACCACTGTGTTTTTAAAGAACAGATTGTAGAAGTTTTAAGTCTGTTGTAGGTTGAAACTTAACTGAAAGAGAATATTAAACAAGTTACCAGAATTTATGCTCATGCTTGACTTTTTGTGTCCCTTCTCCAGAGGCAAGTGCAAAAACATGTGATGGTGTGCAGTGTGCCTTTGAAGAACTTGTTGAAAAAATCATTCAGACTCCTGGACTGTGGGAGAGTGAAAGCCAAAACAGAGGTGTAAAGTTATCGAACAAGGAAGAAGGATATGGAGGAGGAGGAGCATGTGGTGGATATTGTTCTATGTTATAAACTTTGGGAAGCTTATTCTTCGCATATTTAAACAGATAGTTACATCTTTCTGTACATAAAGTCATTAAATGCTATTTTTAGGGACCTTGCAGTTTGCACATATTTGTTTTGTATCATGGCAGTGAACACTTGTAGGAAAAATGTTCTGCAGCTTTCCCAGTTTGAAAATGTTATGGTAAGCATGCCCAATTTGCAATCTCCAGATTTTTATAAGTAGCATAAATAATGTGCAAGAACAAATGCACTAAAAATTTTACAACTGTATACATGAATTGTGTAACTATTCTAAACAAATCCATCTAACAAATACTGCATTGTCTGCTCTTTGTCTTACTTTAAAATTCTGTTGAAATTATAGAACTATATAGTATGCACAGATCTTGGAAACAGTATGAGCTATAAATGTTACATTTCATCTCTTCTAGGAAATGCTTTTTGAAGGTATTAGAAGCAGCAGGATTATACAGTTCTTAGACAAATCTGCTAAAATTTTGTCTTTCAGCAGTGCAGTCTAAAACACTAATTGGCACAGGCCCTAGTTGGCATCAGCACTTTCTTGAAGAGATGCTTTGAAAGCTTCCTTTGCAAAGCTGGGAGATGCCATGTTTTCCTTTTAATCATCACTTCAGTTGATGGCTTAACTGGAGTTTTAATCCTGTGATATTTATATACTAAATTTGTGGTACTCTTGCACTCTAGGTTTTTATGATGGTCTGCTCTAGACTTGCTGCAGAAAGTCTTCATTATTGGCAAGGGGTCTGAGTGATGTCATTGTTCTTTCATTGTGAATCATTTTGCCACACTTCCGTATGGATTCCTAATTTTCTGAAATGTTTGTAATATAAGTTTATCTCAACTGTAGCTCACTGTTACTGTGAGACTCTTACCACGTCTGCTTTGTGCAGCTACTTATTCAGAAATAAAACTTCTGTCACAGACACTAAATGGGAAGCTACAGGGCTTCTTGATCTCTGTATGAAAAAATACTATTGCAATGAGTATTCACTTGAATTTACTGTATCAAAGCCAATGGTTTGTTTCAGAAGACTTGTATAGACTTAATAAATTTTTTTCCACAGTATTCAACCTTTTTAACCTCTTTCTATCACAGAGTTCTATATTTTCTAGCATGGTTTAAACAAGGTCATTTCGTACGTACAAATTCTTTCTAAAGGACAAGACAAAGATGCTGTGCTGTGTGGGTTTTTTAAATAATCACTATAGTGCAGTCAGTAAATGAACTATAAGGCAGTTTCTTGTAAGTATAGTGAATGGCAGCATCTTCTATTACTTAATTCTATTACTTCTATTATATCTTCTATTACTACAAGGTTTGGTCTAAATGTCAGCATACATGATCTGTGTTTTGCAACAGGTCTTGGCTGCTTCTGTTAAAGTATACTTTCTTCTTTACATGGAAACTTTTTTTCTATTCTGTTTTATACTTGGTAGAAAACTCAAAATTTGAAGACTTAACCATGCTAGTTGTTTTTTCTTAATATTGTATCTAGTATTGTTAATGTAGTAGGATAATTTAAATATGTAAATGTAATTAATATTAAATATGCGTAAACATTATATTAAAATCTTAGATTTGCGTTACTGTTGCATGCAGAGTATGTGGGCTGAGCAAATCATGTTAGCATTGAGGTCAAAGGATTTTGGCTTTTGTAGACTCACAGTAGAGGAAAGTTGTAGGTGAATTAACTCTGAATAACCTATTTTTGTCAGCCATAGTTGGCAGGTATCATAATGCTGGCAGATGCTTGTAATTTATTTTCATATTTGTTTCCCCCCTAGTTTGGGTGCATCCCTGTGCTTAGAAGAGACTTAACTTTTGGTTTCTCACAGAAGGTCCTTTTATCATAGGACCTGGATTCATCTTTTATTCATCCCTTGCCAGATATGACAGCTTTTGTCAGAGGGAGGGAATGGCTGGGTTCTCTGAATAGTGGGTATTGTTCTGTAAAAGAATTAAGTCATTTATTCCTTATTGCACTGCAGAGTATTTCTGGGAGAGTATTCTGAAACAGCATAATTAGTGAGACTGTGAGCAGTTAGAGGGTTGTTGTTTTTTTTTTTTTTTTTTAAGTAGATGTTTTCTAATTGACTTGCAACTAGCTTTTCTGTCTTCGTCATTTAAGCACGTTTAGTTTTGTCTCTGAGGAATGTTTTTCCTAGAGTATCACTTTTCATCATTGCTCTGTCAAGAAGCTCTGCACTGGAAGGCTGGGTTCCTGTGCTACCAGTATTTGTTAAAGAAAATTTAGCACAATTACTGTGCTGCATTCTTTAATTCTTTCTCTCTCTCTCTCTCTTTTTTTTTCTTTTTTTAACAGGAGGGTGGGTTTTGGAGCTGGCATCTTTCGAATACATCAGTTCCTATGCTTCCTAAGTTTTTTCCCTCCTTGTAGGTCAAATTATCTCTTAAGTGCACATCCACTGTTGTAGTGTAATACAAGTGTATCTGAAACTACTACAAGCTGTAACATAAGCTCTGCTCAAAACTGATGTAGGCCTATATGTGGAATAGTGGGTGTATTGCATCCAGAGAAGCATATGCAAGAGGTCCTTCAGCCTACCTCAGCAGGTAGCAGAGGGATAATGGAGAGATCAGTTTGCTCTTCATTAAATAATGAGTATGTGTCCATGCCTGTGGCTGGGAGTTTTATGCACTAAAGCACTAAACCACAATGAGGTGATCGTGAAGGCTGTTACCACTGAAGTTGCTTCCAGTTCATTTACTCTAGTCAATAAAGTACTGATTAGCAGTTTAGTACTCTCAGGACTGGCAGGTGTTTTTTGTAGGCTTTACACTAGCCTGGAAGAATATGGCACAGCACTTGCATCTTCTTAAATTTACACTTGAGAATACTGCTAAGTGTTGTTATGGTTTTGTCTTGTGTTTCTTCTGCTGCTGTTTTAAAAAGGGAGGTGTGGCAGCCTTCTGATGGAGGTTTCAAGATTCTGGGTTTTTTATTCTAGTGGGGCTTTTGTCCAAACTACAGCATTGCTTTCCCTGTTCTCCTGCTGCAATAATGAGATCAACAGCTGGTTCAAAGTAAGTCTTAACTAAATGAAAATGGGAGTTCAGCGAGTCCCCAGACAATAACAGTTATGGCCTCATCATCCATGGCAGAACTTCAGGGCATGGTGGTCTTGCTGCCTTTGTGTACCACAGTGATAACTGCTCTGTATGATTCCTTTTTAGTTCCCTTGTTTGCCAGTAACCTGATACATAGTGAGCTATAATAACCCCTCTAAGTTTGCCTTCTAGTTGGGTGCAGTAATTCTATATTTTGAAGCCTGACTGATAGATTTTTTTCAAGCATAAAACTTGGCAGCCTGTGTTGTGATCAATACAAGTTACTGCTATTTAGCTATTGGAGGATTGATGCAAGTGATTATGGTGTTGCATCCATCCTGTCCCAAGCCCCTGTGGTAGGTTTGTGTCTTGCTGTCCTGCTTGCCTTACTGATGCCTTAGTAATGCCTTATTGATGAAAGCATCAATAAGCAGCATTAGCATGAGCAGGACCTTTTCATCTTGCCAGACAAATCACTACATACATTTCAGACCTAACTGAGCCTTGAAGGGCAAAATAGAAGGTGTTTTTCCTGGCCACTGTCCAGCGGAGTGGGAAAAAGGGAGAAGCTCTTCATTGAAACTTCGAAGTTTTTTTTTTTTGTTTTTTTTTGTTTGTTTGTTTGGTTTTTTTTTTTTTTTTTTTTTTTTTTTGGTTTTTTTTTTTTTTGTTTCTCCACCCTTTGTTTTTAAGTACCTGTGATACCTTAATTAAAAATTTATGAAGTGTTATATGGGCAAAGAACTTTGAAGATGTGTTTTCAAACTACTGCATGTGTGTGTTCTGTGATTGATTTAATGGAAATGTCCTTATCCTTGTGCCTGAGTAACATCTGGTCCTTTTGTTAGAGTGAAAATGGTCACAGTGAGTAAATATTTCTTTTTCTTATGCTCCCAGTTTCTGTAACATCTATGCATGTTTTATGTGCAATGATAGCAAAACTCCCAGTCAACTTCTAGAATTTCTGGGCTCTAGTTCTTTATTTTAGAAGCTTAAAGCAACCTCAGAAGAGTTTTAAAATAGAAGTGTTAAATCATGATTGGAAGGAAACTCTTCTAGTGTTTTCTGTGTATCATCAGCTCTGGATTTACTAGCATCTGGTAATAAGTCTGCTTGGATCCTTTTGACAGGAGTGCTTGGTTCCCAGTTCCTAATGCTTGTCAGGCTGTACTTTCTGAGGAATGTGGCTATCCAGATGTTGACAGTATGAAAGTTGTTCTTTAGCAGTAATGAGAAAGTCCAGAAGTAGCTACTTAGGATTAGGAGTGAAGCTGTGAACTGGGGTTCAGGGAAGAGCAATAGCACCTCTCCAAACTTTGAAGACAGTTTTAATAATGTGTAATACATTGTGTACACAAAACAGAAACTATTATAATGCATGGTATAGTAAGTATATTTAATATAGCTAACAATACTTGTATTAATACAATTTAATAACTATGTAAATGTATAGACATTTTATATCAGGGATTATCTATCATATCTTGAAGTTCAGCTGTAGACATAATTATTTTAGTTCAGGTTAGATATCAGGAAGATAGATAGATGCATGCTAAGCCTGTGGGCAGGTGTCATCCAGAAGAACAGGAGTAAGGATGCTTATGGAAGCAAGATGGAATGAACCTGAGAGACTGCTATAAAGTTGTCAGGAGAGGATTTGGTTGGATATTAGAAAAAGGTTCACCCAGAGGGTGGCTGGACACTGGAACAGGCCCCCAGGGTAGTGGTCACAGCACCAAGCCTGACAGAGTTCAAGAAGTGTTTGGACAATACTCTCAGGTCCATGGTATGCCTCTTGGGGCTGACCTGTGCAGGGCAGGAATTGGATTTTGATGAACTTTTTGGGTGCCTTCCAACTCAGAATATTCTTTGAAGAGTTAAGTTTTCCCCAGAAATGGACCTGGGGGTTCTGGCATAGACTAAGTGAACACAAGTCAGCAAAGTGTCATTGTGACAGGTCCATATCTGGGAAACTGCTGTCCAGGGGGGTGCCCATAACATGTACTGGTGCCTGTGGTTATTCCTTTCCTGGGGCAGGACTTGGCACTCTCCCTTACTGGGCTTCATGAGGTCCTTTTTGGCCTTCAAAAGGGATCTGCTCCGTCCCTGGGTGGGCTCGAACCACCAACCTTTCAGTTAACAGCCGAACGCGCTCTCCGATTGCGCCACAGAGACTGATGTGTTGCACTGCTCAGAGGAGTCAATTCCTGACTGTTCAGTAAGTGCTGCTGCTGGTGCCGCATGTGCTGCACAATGACAGGAACGCTGCTGCAGCAAGCCTGCTATTGTGTCAGAATACAGGGGGGAGAAACACTGTTAACTCCTGTGGGGAGTGAAAGATGAGATTCTTCTGAAGTAGCTGTTCCTCACTGCTTACCTCTCTCAGGAGAGGAGGTCTTGGGGTCATGTCATACCATGCAAATTGTTAGTGGTTCCAAGTTAACAGCACTGTTTCTTGTGCTTTTTGTGGTTGTGGAAATTTAGCTATAAGAGGTATGAAAACCTATGTGGCTATGTAACCTATGTTAATTGTATGTTAATGCAATTAAAGCAAAACACAGGTACATTTCAGAACACGGATTGTGAGACATCAAACTTACTGCATAATTTTCAGTGCATCTGGGAACTGGCGATTAGAGGTGAGAGCTGTTGGGCAGGTCTTAATGAACAGAAGATTTTGTGGTGAAATTTCCATTTTTAAGCTTCATACTACAAAGAAACATAATGTTATCAATGCTAGTGGACATACATATTTTTTACTGTCAGTCATCAGCCAGGAAAAGATGAAGCCTCCTGCTCCGTGTGGCTTTGTGTATTGCTGGAAACAAAAGGATAGGAACAACTGAGATACATGACAGGAACTGAGTTCTGTTCAGCTAGTGAATCTGTATCTGGTTTGTCTAGTTTTCTGCCAGAATAAAACCGTTATAGTATTCCAGCCTTTTTGTTGTTGCTCAGTTGGTGAAGGAAATACAGCAAAATGTTTGCTTGAAAATGGTTGAATTGCTTTTGAAAGTTAGGGAACTTAATCTCTGCAGGGCTGTGCTTTGGAGTGTTGCTGAAAGCATTGCTGCTCAAGTTCTGTCACTGAACTGCAAAAGCATGGGAAGATGTGTAAACTGTAGAAGGGCTTGGAGCAACTTTCTTTTTGAGAGATAGGAACTGTTAGGTGGGGAAAAACATACTCTCAGTAGCATCAGTAGATAGCCTTTCCTAGCAGGCAGTATGACAGCGAGCTGCTTCCTTTCCCTTCCTGTCCTCTGGTATTTTAAGCTGTACTGTAAGCAGTACAGTGCCTCAGAGCTGTGGGACACATCTGTCCCACAGTGTGCACTGGAGTCCTCCTGCTTAGCTGCACCCGTTGGGAGCTAAAGTGGTGATACTTGGCTCCTGTCTGCCCTGCATGCTGGGTTACCTGGCAGGATCCCTCATGTAAGCCAAGGGTAGAGATCCAGGTTTCATCCTGAGCTGGATTTGGAGGGTAGCTGGGCTTTATGGACCTGGGATGGCCTGTGTTAAGTGTTAAAGAGAGAATCCCTTCATTTTTGCCTCCCCCACCCCCTAAATGCTTGTAAGTCAGATGGACATAAAGGTTTCTTTTCTGGACTATGCTATTTCTCAAGTGCTTGTATGTATTGTATGAAAAATGATACCTAATCATGTATATAGAATAACTTTCAGATGTGAGAGTTTGTGTGTGTTCTCATGCTCTGTAACTTCTGCCTCCCTCACAGCCTCTACTGTAGGCTTTGCAAGGGTTAGATGAGTTTGCCACCAAGCAGAACTCCTTCCTCCAGAGCTTTTATCTTTTAAGTGACCTATTGAAAAACTCTCCCTTTGCCTGTGCAAAACAGATTTCTATCAAGTCCTGTCAAATCTCCTAATCCATTTTCATCTTATGGTGCAATTTACTTTTATCCAAAATACTGCTCTCCAAATTTGCCAAAGAAAACACTGGGCATTATAGAAAGACTGTTTAAAATGAAGGTGTTTGGAGGAATCTGTTAGGAAAGTGAAAAAGTATAAGAAAAGAAAAAAGGCAATGTGGTTTTTATATATATATTTTAAAAAATATTTTATGCTCTGATTAGAAACTAAGTGGACCCTTGAAACCACAGTCTCTTTCCTTATTGACATTTTATGTCTGTCAGTTAATAAGGAGCCATGAAAGTGCTGGAATTTTTATTTAAAGTCAGTATGAGCATTAGAAGAGCTTTTCAGACATAACTGAGAAATGCTACTAAATCAGACTAGCCAAACTGATACAGAAGTCTTGGGCACCTGCAGTTGGCCCTCTCCAAAGCCTGAGTTCTCCATAGTCATTAGTCCTCTACAGTGCATAGAGAGGCTTGCAAAGGCAGTGCTAGATGGGTCTTGATTGCTGTAGAAGCATTTAGGTGGCAAACTCCCTTTGAGTATTTGGGCACAATTTTTTAAAATAAAATCTTACAAGGACACAGAAACCTTCAGCTTGAGCTAACATACCTGAGTTCCCACTTAGTGTCCTTGATGCCAACCACTTATTTCCCCCTAGTTCAGTAGCTGTAGCTTTCCTGTAATAGTTCACAGGTGCTCTATATAAACTTCATTTAGGAGCATATGGGGAAATAGGGATTATGGCCATTATGTTCTAGGAGCCTTGGTTGCATACTACCCAAATCTAGCTAGTGCAGCTTAATAATGTAGGGTTATTGCATTGTAGCTGTTCATTCTCAGTAGGAATTTTTTAATATCTTCCCTGCTTACTAGTGGGTTGTGATGCCTGGAACTCTTTCATGAGGAAGAAGAGGAAAAAGAAGAGCTCAGGTCCAATAAAACAAAGAGGGTGTTTGACTGGTGAGTGTATTTTACAGCTTGGTGCAAGCTCCAGAAGGGCTGGGGAAGCTCAGGTTTGCTGGTAGAGTGTCAGCGTTAGCTGCTTTGGGAGGGGCAAGGAGGACACTTGGCTCCTGTCATACTTCTTTCAAAGATATTTATGATTTTTGGAATCTAATAATTTAGATGTTCAAGCTGAATATTGTGTCCTAGGTCACGACAGAGCTGTGCTTGCATGAGCGCTGTGTTCATACAAATGGAATATCTTGGCCTTTCTGAGCACTCTCCATTCACAGGCAGTCCTTACCTGAAAACTTGCTTTCCTATAAAGCGTAACATGGAAATTGGTGGAAGGAATTTCCTTTCAGAACAAAAGAAAAATCTCTCTGGTGTTTTGCAAATGCATCTCTTTGTGACTTACAGATGGAGAAATTCAGCCATTATGCTGGCTTCAGGTTTAGACTGGCTTATTTTTTATTTATTTCAGCATTTTAAGTCACACCTTTAGTTAAACTGGTTTGAGCTGGCTGTGTAGAGAAGTCCACAGATGGAACACACTAAGTGACTGCCTGAAAATGGGCAAAATTGATGACTCTAGCCTGTAGTGGCTGAATGGCTCCAGCTGGCTTTTGTTTTATCTTACAAGAAACCTCTGTCTGAGGCAGTGTCAGGATTAACTGCCTGGCTGGTTTGTTCCCTTTCTTGGAAACTACTCCATTTGACTTCCTGGATGCTGTGAAAGTTACTGTAAAATCAGAGGTGAAAATGTTACTTCCCCAAAGAATACCTCATCACAATAGACAGATTTTTGCAAGGACAGGAAATTCTTAAAAAAATAAAATGTTATTACAGAGTAGACCAAGGAAGGTGAAAAATGCAGGAAAGGAGGAAGAGCAGAATTGGTTTTGTACCAAGTGCTTTTCAAATTCTCTTCCATAAGATGGCAGCAGCTTATTTTGTGAACTGGACTGGGAGACAGATCTGCTGAAAGCTCTACAAAACAGACATTCAATCTAAGGCTTTAATTCTATTTTCTTGGTACACATCCCTTACAATTGTCCCAGTGTAGATCAGTTTGGAACCTTTATGTGCAAAGCTGTTTTCTGTTGTTTGGTGCAGAGATTATTTTATTTTATTTTATTTTATTTTATTTTATTTTATTTTATTTTATTTTATTTTATTTTATTTTATTTTATTTTATTTTATTTTATTTTTTTTCTGAATACAGGCACCAATTCTTTTGCATTTGTAAGGGTTTAGTGTGCAAGATGTGTGGAGAGTGACAGGGTTGTTTGGCCTATTTTGATATTTTAGAAGTGTTTCACTTTGTGTGACTATTTTGTTAGTAATTGCTCAAAACAACTTGAGTTCTGTGAACAGAAGAGGTAGAAAAACTGTTGGGATTTTTCTCTCCTCAAATAATTTGAGTTCAGTTTCATGACACAACTGTTTTCAATGGAATCAAGACACTCATTTTCTTTTGAAGGAGACTGGAAAGAGGGGATTTCCCCTCCCCCTGACAGAAAACAGTGGAAAGAAAAACATATGAGAAGAACTATTTTCTGAAATCTTGTGACATAAAGGATTTTATATTTCAGCTATTTCATTTTCTCATCTAAAGGTTTTCCATATTTTCAGTAACACCCACAGTGGTGTGTTCAATACATTTGTGCAGTCCTGTCTCCCATTCTTTCATGCATTTTTTCACTGCAGATGAGTGTCAGACACTTATCCTATTAGTATCAAGTACTTACCAGTCATAAACTCTGTGATACTCACAAATATAATATTTTATTTAGGTACAAATTATGAAAAATCTTCTCAGTGTTTGTGTTTATTCTGAGTAGCTGGATAACATGGGAGGAGTGAAAAGCAGCCTGGTTTTGCTTTCCCTGGTGCTTACACTTACTGGCTAATGTTAGTCATCTGTTTTGGTTTCCTGTGGCCCATTAGTATCCAATCTATCAAGGGCACAGGAGCCACAGTAGCAAAGCTGTAAACTTGAAGACTCAAGGAACAAGACTGTGGTATTTGTCTTCTCTTAATTATTAAATGAAACTGTTTAAGTTCTGTGATTCTGGTTTCTGGTGTTGATGTACTGTTCGGTACAGCCCAAATGGGGTCCACCACGAGTCAGTTCTGACATTGCTCCCCTGTCCTCAGGTTTGTGCTCTGCCTTGGTGAGGACCCCAGGCTGGATCTTGTCTGGATCTGAGTGGGCCAAGCACAGCAAGTGTGAGCAGTTTCCACAGATGTGCTGGGAAAGGGATGTGCCCAAATTGCTAATGACAGGAATCTGATAGTTTTAGTCCCAAAGGAGAATTAGGGGTTTAGAGGTCAGGAGCATCTCTCTCTTAAATGTTGGACCTGCTTTTCTACTGAAAACATCAACCCAGATGAATTGCTTTAGCCCTTCCATTCTCTGAACTGTGCCCCAGGTTGAACTAGGAAAAGAAGGACTTTGAACTCACAAATTTTGGCCAGTGAAGTTTAAAGTCTTCAAAGAAGTTATGCTTGGCAAGAAATGCAGTATTTTTAGGGGTCATTTCATTGTTACTGGTGTGCAGTGCGTGTGCTGCCTGATTTATACCAAGGAGACTCCTGGAATGTGTGTCCTCGTGACTTCTTTCCTTCTTTCTTTCCAATTAACTTTAAAGAAATAAAAAGAGAGATGAAAGCAAGTTATTTGAATAATATTTGAAATGTATTTATTCTAGACAGATTCACATTCTTTTCAAGAGTCCACTTTCTTCCACTTTTGGAATGGAGTCCTTTACACCTCATATTATTTGCCTTGTGATAGCATCCAGAGACACTGGTCAGGGTGGCTCCAGAGGGCTTGGGGAAACAAAATGGGTGAAATGAAAATAATGAGAGCAGTTTGGAGTGCATGCAGAGCTGGCTTGTGGCACTGAGCACAGGAACAGATCAACACAGAGCTGGAGGCTGCATGAGGGGAGTTCAAATCCAAAGCAAAATGCCTGGTTTATTCAGTTTAGGTGGAGTGAATGAGGCTGAGAGGGCTGACCCAATGTACAGCTGAGTGTTAGCTTAAGAATGGGGCTTTTTGTGGCCACATACAGTGCCTTTGCTTTTCTTTCCTGCAAAGTTTTGTTACAGAACAAGTTGATGGCAATAATTTTGGTTAGCAACTAATTCCTTGGAGCAAATATCTTGAAGTCAATTGAGTATCAGATGTTGTCAAATATTACTTTGTTTTGGTGTTCAGCCACAAATAACTCATGACAGTTTTTTGTGTTATAATACACCATAATTTACTTTAAGCAAGCATGTAATTCCTAAGAGACAGAGTGGCATTGGGCTTCTGTGTTCTTTGGTCTGTTCTATATTGAATCCAACACAATGGGTGCAGCTGATTGATTTAATGTCATCCTGAAAGAATTCACATAAGCTGCTGAAAAAGAAAGCAGGCCATGGAAATAAACTGTAACTGTGTTCTTAAATATAGGGCTACAATGCACACAGACTGTGTATAATGCTATCCCTTGCTGAACTTTTTCAACTGTTTTGAAGCCTTAACCTCCTGTGGAATAAGAGGGGAAAAGAATACCCAGTAAATATCACTAAACAGTAAATTCTGTGAAATGCTCCTTTCATGTCAGACAGGTGGAAGTTCAGAATTCCAGTGCAGTTCAGGAGAAATGTGAGATTCATACCAAGCATGAAGGTATTCTGTTTATTGGCACAATAGTTTGAGTGAGAAATCCAATAAATCTGTTAAGATCTCTCTATTAGATGGAGTTAACTTTTGGGGAGTTTTCAAGTCTGCTGTATATCAAAGCAGTTTGCTAGTTCACTGTCTGCTCATGGGCTGGGTGGCAAAAAGAGTCGTGGAGCTGATAAATAGATTTAAAATAGGTTGGCCTGCAGTGGTATACACCAGAGCAGACAATTGATGCAAATATACCTGTTCCTCTGACCAGATCCTGACATGACACTAGCACTAGGTGTTGGTTTGTGTTACAGAAAAACCAACAGAAATTCAGTGTTTTGCTTGATAAGCCAAATTATCTGGAAAACACATAAAGGGTTGATGCTTGTTCCATTAAAGTAGAGAAACAGCATACACAGTCACCTCTGGCTTGCACCACTTTCAGCAAACTGACTGTGTTTTGATTTTGGAGAGGCTGTGTTTTAAAAGTGTCAGTATTCAACTGAGACAGACTATTTACCTTTTATTTACTCGACGAACCATGTGATTCCTTGCATTAGGATGTTCATTAATTCTGCTCTGTTTTTACTGTCAGAAACCTACTAAAAAGGTTTCAGAAAAATTCCATGCCAGATATTTCAATGTACTTTAGATGATTTATTTTTTTCTATTTCTAGCTTATTATATTTAAAATTATACTTGAACACATTCCTGAACATAGGCCTAAATAAATCATTTTTATTTCAAAAACAATGGAAGTAACTTCACCCAATACACAGAAGGATATTGCTGAGCAAGTGTAATGCTTGCTACATGGCTTTGTATGCTGCACTTGAAATAGTACCTATGGCAACTCTAAATCACATTTTTCTGGTACAATTGTCCCCAGTGCTGCAATAGGATCTGCCTGTTAGGAAGTTTGCAGCCCTTGAATCCCACTGAGCTCTGGGGGGCCTTTGTGTGAGCTTGAGGATCTGTGCCATGGTGAGCTTTGTTGCAAAGTGGAGGCTGCAGTGTGTAAAATGGAGTGACAAGATGGGGTGGAGAAAATATGGGTCCTCTTGTAGCATCTCCTGCCCAGGGAAATGACATCTTTGGGACTGCAAGGGTTTAAGCAGGTTGTATTTCCTAGTCCTCTAGTATTTAATTAAAAGATAGAAGTGGACAAAAGAGGCAAAACAAACAGAAGTTTCCCTTACCCTGATGGGTTGCTGCAGGTTCATGTCATTTACCTTATCATGCCTGTTCTTGGAGAAACTGGTACCAATAAAATGTGTACCAGTAAGAAGCCAATTTCTGTACCAGAAATGACTACATGTGTTACATAATTAGAATACCTGCCCCAGCTGCTGAAACCTATCACTGCTGGGCCTGCTTTTAATCTAGCATCGTCTCTTCAGCTTACAGGATGAAATGTAGCTGGGGAGCCTTATGAGAACCAGATGGGGAGCCTGGCTAGAGGGCTGCTGGGGATGGAGACTACCTTGCCCCACTCTGAGCCAAGTGTACTGTGTGCCTTCGAATGATACCTTAATCCATGATAAAGACAGACAGCTCACTTTTCCAAAATCAAAACCATATTCAGCAATGGTAGCCTCTTTCCAACGCAGTACAGGCTACTGCTCTGAGAGATGCTGTCTGGAACAGCTTGATACAGGCAGAACTAGATGACTACACATGGATAAGATAAAAATCATTCAGCTACCTAATAAATAAAGTTGAAAGATGTTCTAAGATGATACAAATTCAAGTACTAACTTGATTTATTTTCCCAGAGGGATATTTGCTCCACCTTTCAGTCAGTGAATCCTGATCTATGGTGCATGTTTTTAGGCTTGATTTTCTTTTCCCCCCTTTTAAAGAAAGAAAACCTTTAAAATACAGTTAGTTGACCTAGTGCTCTCTGTCCAGCTAGCTTAATACTTCTTAAATTAATACAACTCATTCAAAACTGTTGTTGAATGGATGGATTTTTAAAGCAGCAAGGATTCAGATTTGGTAACTGAATGTTATTCCTATATGGTAGAATACCAGTAGAAGCAAAGTCAATAAACTCTAAAGGCAAATATATTAAAGAATTCTTATGCAGCATAATTTTCCTCTTGCCATCGAGGGAAAAGATTGTGTTTTACACAGGAACTGAGATGTTTCCCTTTCTGTGGTCCTGTGTGGATTTAACTAAAGCAGCAACTAAGAGAAACAGGAGTTTCATAAAGAAAGCCTTGTTGATAATTATAGAGTGGTTGTAAGCATATGTTCATAGGCTTTATTTTTCTTGTTCAGAATTTTATTATGGATCTTTAAGTTTCAAATGACTCTTGATACTTTGCATGTGTGAGATAGGTTCTAGGTAAATAAACATAGATTATTATTTTGAGACAATACCAAATATATATTTTCAATGTTCTTTGTTTGACCACGTAGGAGTCCTATAAATCTATAAACTATTTTAAACCAGATTACCAGATTGTAAATAGGGTAAGAGAGAGCTAGAGGAAGAAATAAATACTTTCTTGTTAACAGTTCTTATTTTATCAAATTGCCCATACCATGGCACAGATATAAATTATGAATTGGTTCAAGGTTTTCATCATAGTTAGAGTTTAAAAATTTAACCACAAAAACATAAGACATTGTGTTCATTTGCTAAATCAGGAGCTATATTTATATTTGCAGAAATAAGAATCTTTGGCAGCCATCTTTTGAACAGCATGACATGTTTATCATCTATATAGTCCATCAGGAGAAGAAATTGATTGAGGAAAATGTGAAAGTTCTGTCTACAAAGATAAAATACTTCCTTGGCTAGGATTCTGCCTGTTACTTTTTAAATATCTCTTGAACTCCAGTGGTGGAATTTTTTATAGCCTTGCACATGTGAACGACTTGGTGGTACAAGTAACCTTCAAAAGTTGCTAATTCATTGATCTGGAAGAAAAACTTTAAGTAACCTCTCTTCTTTCCAGGTGGTGTTCTCCTTTGGCAAACAATTTGTATTAAACTTTCAGTGTCCTTGACACTAAGGCTATGATTGATACAACCAGCACACTGTGTTATATACCATAGTACTCAAACCATTGTATGCTGTGAAAGATTTTCACAAACCACTGATTCAAAAGGCTGTGGACTTCAGAACAGCATGTTTTGAAACTTTGAAGGATTAACAAAAGACACTCAGTCCACCAGAAGAATGAGTCTTATGGGCACAGTTTGTAGTGCTGCTGCCTGCAGCATTGGGTGGATATCTAGATATAAGAATCATAGTTCTGTTTTTGCTGTAATTTATTATGTCCACATTTTGTTGGAACTGGTAGCAAAATTAATCATATCAGTCCTTTTTCTTCTTATTTTTTTTGCATTTAAAAGGTTAAGATTTCAGAGAGCCGGGCCTTAAGCTGTATTCCTTCTGTTTTGAACTGGTGGTGTCTCCATTTGCATATGACACCATGAATTTCTTTGATTTATTATTTTAGTCAAGGAATAAGAAAAACATTCAAAGCCTACTGTAGGCTACTGACAAATAAAATTACTGATTTCTTACATCTGAAAAGCCAAGTACCCATAGTCTGGCTGGTTCAGATTTGTCTAACTGCAAAGGCGTTAGACTGCTGCTTATTCATGCTTCATTTGAGATTCCAACCATTTAAAGAATGTTATCCTACTAGTATATACAATCCATTTATTTTATTGCACATACTTTGTTATTTAATGCCACCCAGAGTTTTCAAGGTGGCTTAGATTAAGTAAAAGGGCAGTGTCAACTATTAACATCTACAACTTAAACCAGACCTGGTACAGTAAAGGGAAAAACATTAATCACAAGATGCCAGTGTGCCAACAGTGGAACTTGCCCTTGCATGGTAAGACAATCCTGCAGGCTGGGGGAGCTTGGTTTTGGTCTGACTCCTCGGGATGCCTTGAGCAGCAATCAGCCTTCTGGAACTGCTGCCCTGAGAAAGGTGCTGGACAGTGGTGCCCAGACCCAACCACAGTGATGGACAGCAGGCAGGGAGGGATAATACCCCGTGACAGCAGATCTAACAGCAGGAAGAGGCACAGCCCTGGGACTAAGCTACACTTAAACCTTAGGCAGTGCAGAAAGGGGAGCTGTGAATGACATCGGTGGTGGAGACTCACACCAGAGCTAAAAATGGCCTGATTTTTTATTTGTAGCTGTACTGCCTGTGCCTCAAGGAGATGTTTTGCATGTCTTAAAGCAATGCAGAAAGCAGGAGGTGCTGAGGACATGAGTTAAGTCTCTTCTCCATTGGAGTTGGTGTTCTCTGCCTATCATTTGCTTCATATGCAATATGTTTCAGTACAAAGAGCCCAGTTAGACTGTATTGTTCCACAGAGAAGAAAGCTAAGCTTTTCACTGTCTAATCAACATTTCCTGAAGAGTTTCCAATGTCTCCTGAGCAGAGTCATGATTTTTCTGCAATAAATCATGCCATTACTGGCCTTAAAATTTCCCTGGACAAATGTCCTCCCTCCTGACAAGTGGCATTTCAAACAGGAATATAAGCATTTAAGACAAGGACAGTGTGTTCTACATTCTTGGTGTTCTGCAGACAAAATATCTGTGAGTTACTTGTGATAATAATTTTGGGAGATTTCATAATGCCTCAGTAATATGCCAGAATCCTGGATTTTGACCAGGATGGTGTTGTAAATAATAAACATCAGTAACAGTGCCATCCACTGTAGCTAACTACCGTCTTGCATGTAGATTACTTTGTGGACTTGTATTGCAACCAGACATATACAAAGTTTAGATTTCTCTTGAAAACACTTGATGTTTTGGTAGCTAACTAAATGAATAAACATATAATCTTTCAGGAACTGGCAGAACAGCATCTAGTTCTCATTACCCTCTTTGTTTCTCTCCACCCTTTGGCTCTCACCGTAATTGAAGACAACTGCTCTGGCCACTCAGCTCAGCATCTGCAAGATGAAGTTATACATCTTCCAGACGTGGCACCCATATAGAGTTGCCAGCACTTTTCTTACCCTTTAGTATGCTCTGGGCCTCTGCTTTGGCCTCAGAGCTGTCTACCTGTCTCCAAGTCTGCTGCTGATGCTCTTTTAACCGTGGTGCTGGATCCCTGTGTTGCTCTTTGTCATGCTATGAAAAGGGAAAAGAATGGAGAATGCTGTGAGAGACAATTACATTGAGCTAACAGTACACTCATTTTATTTGCAAACATATCCAGAGCAATCTAGTTATTTCAGAGCTCATGTCGAGCTTTTTTCTGTGACAGAGATGCAAGCAGAGGACTACTCTGCCATCATGCCATGGGTCAGAGTACCTGCATATTTCTGTAAGAGCAGCAGTTAATTTTCTATTTTAAGTAGAATGGTATTACCAGAAAATTGTTATTGTTAACATTTGCATAGAGCAGGTTAGCTCTTTTAAGTGGCTTCATGCCACTAAGTAGGAATGTAACCACAATAAAGCAGTTGGTCCACAGAGAGGAAAAATAACCCTTCAAACCCCTGGCACCAGTTCCACATTAGAGCTCAATTACTGTAGCAGATTGAAATGGCACAACCTGCATTTTAAAATGAGCATGTAAACAAATCATGTGCCCAGACTGGCATGGGATAGGAATCCTAATTTGCACATATGCCTTGGGATTTGTGCACACACACAAAAGCAGTTACAAAACAATCAGGCAAAGAATACATAACACAAGACTGGAGGGATGAGTTTCATATTCTTACACCAGCAGTGTGTGAGAAGACCTAAGCAGACTTTAAGTATCCAGTGTTTTCTCTAACAAGTAGTACCAGGACAGCTCACCACAAATGCCCAAGGAAACCTGTTATGGCATGTACACATAGAGTATTTGTAGAGTCTGCCCAGTTTATAACATTTATGCATATATGTGCTCTCCCACATGCTTGGAGAGAGAAGTGGGATAACCTCAGTGAGGCCAAGAGTGGCTGGGCTTTGGCAGGCTATGCCCAGGTGGAGGCCACAGTATCCTGCTACACACTGGGAAGGGTTCTTGACTGGCAAATGCAAGCTTTGTAAAATTATTCTCTTTTGCCAGCCATGAGTAAAACACGTGTTTGAGTGGTGGAGATCTGGGTGTCCTGGAGCACGGGGTGTGTGGTGGGGCACAGTGACAGCTAAGGCTGGATGGCCAAAGGCTGAGCTTGGCACTGGTGCCCTGCTGCCACCACAGCCAGGCTCACTGCAATGGCTGCAGCAGTTATTTGGGCTGCAAAGCCAATGCTGGGCTGGCCCTACAGCAGCCTCAAATACTAATTAGTGTCTTAGAGATAGTTTCAGAATGGTACTGTCTTATTTCCACTCTGTTTTCATACAATTGTTTTATATATCCAAATCTTTGGTAATTGGCCAAGTTGAAAACCCACTTTAAGGTGAAATCCATATATTTCTCAATGTAAAGACTGTGTTTTGACAGTTCACTAACATCATGCTGTCTGATATCGTTATGCTTTATTACAGTACCTGACTTTCAAATATATGACACTGTGAAGTAACTGTTCATGTGAGTCAGTAGAAAACTATGAGTAGTGGATGGGGGCTCCTTCAATCTGTGTCTAAGCACAGATGAAGTGACTGACCCCAACCCAAAGGCCTTTCAGCTGAGCAAATGCAAGAGTTGTACTCAGCTGCTCAAACCCAGTTTATGTCTCATATTTATGCCTTTTTTTTTTTTTTTTTCCTATTTTGGGTGAACTTGAACAGAAAGTTTTGCTGTTAGTTAAGTGTATATACATATTTTCACTTGCAGCTCAATTGCTGCCAGTGTTATAATGCACCTAATAATAATTTTTTGAAAGTAAAAAAAAAACAAAACAGGTCCTCTTCTCCACCCCTGTCCTAAACCATATAGCATGTCATGGAGTGGATTTTCCAATAGCATCTTGAACTTGTTGAAGTGTTGTCTCTGAGCCATTAATGAAACCCATATTGCAGGGATGGCCTTGAAGTAATGGAGGTAGGAGAAAGCAGCTGTACTTCCTATACTCTGGCTCTGTGTTTTTCATTATGTTCTCTCTTATTTTTGTTTTGCAGTATATTTTCTAGAGCAAACAACCTTCCTGGGAATGGTCTGCTGGCAGAGACCAGGCTAAATGCCTGTTGCTAGCTCTCCAAGGGGTGCCAGATGTAAGAGTGCAACCTGTTAAGCAAAGCACCAAGGTGCTCATAAAGGAGGAGCAGCATTTTCTGGGGGTGAAAGTTCTGGCACAAGTATTTGACTGAATGACTGTGAGCATTGTTACTGAAAAAACAACCCAACCAGCATGATACTGCCAGAGTTAGCTTAATGATCCCAGCACTTTACGTAGCTGATGATCACAACAGGTTTATTCCCTCTGAAAATGACACATTGGAATAATATTAGCTAACTGTCTGTAGCCTGGCTGGAGCGTCTCCTTCCAGACACATAATTGGTACTGTCACCTCTCATGCTCTATGGTATGCAAAGCTGATGCCTATGAATTTTGCCCATATGTTTTTAAAGTGCACTGGAGTCAGTCAGCCTTGAATTCTGAACAAACAGTGATGGGTCAATTAATAACGGACTGAAAAAGCACGAAATTAAAGCGTGTTAGAGTGCATACATTAGCAAGATGGTTTTTCAACAAGCTGTCAGACAGCATATGTAAGAAAAGTAAAGCTACCACAGTAAAGACTAAGAGGGTGCACTTAGGTAACTAAAGCACAACTCATCTTTGATCAGGTTTGCAAAACAGGATTCAGTTTTCTTTTTCCTTACTTCATGCAATTTCTGTCTGTCTATAGACATTGTAGTGGAGCAGAGGGTTGAAGCTCACCAAAGAGCTTCAGAGAAGTGCTTAATACCCTTCAGCTTTCTATAGTATCCAAACAAATCTCTCCTCTAATGAAAGACTACGAAACTGAAAAGCAAAATTAGACACTGGCTACATTTTTAAAGGATCAAAATAATACAGGCCCATCACTGCTTGTTTTTTTGCCTTCTTAGTAACTAATTTCTCCCAAAATGTTTCTGCACATTGGTAATGCAAAATGTTTTACTTCACGTTAATGTAAGAGTGTTTATTTATGCAGCTTCATTTCCAATAAAAGCTACACTTTACAGTGCATGATGCAGAATGACAGCAGTGCACTGAATTGCAAGGTCACGCTATAGATCATACTCACTCTGCCAAACACCCAGAAAGGAATTTTGGAGTAGGCTGTAATAAGGGGCTGAGCAGTGTGCAGAGCCAGAAACAATACAGGTTAGAAAAATGTTTGGTTTATTTAGTGAAAGAAGAAAGAGTTTGACTTATTAGTAAGGCTTTTCCTACTGTATTCATTCTGAGTCCAGGTCCTGGAAAGAAAGCTTGGGATGGAACTTCCTGAAGCTGACCCTAATCTGTTCTCAGAGCCTCATGTGTTTTCCTCTAAGCTGAGGGGTATGGGGTGTGTTTGAAGATCTAACCAGCAATTTATGCTCTGAACTGTTATTTTACCAGACCCTCTCCTTTTTCCATTTCATATGTGAGGCTACGTGTCTGGTGAAAGGTGAAGTGTCATCCTCTGCACATAGATTAGGTGTGTGCTACTGTGTAGCTGAAAGCAGTGGGTCTAAATGGTAAGAATGCCTTATTCCAGATGTTTGCAGAAGTAATTTGTCCTCCAGAAGAAAAATGTACCCTAGGACAGAGAGGATGACAGAAGTAACAATGCACAGCACAACCACTGTATGGGTTTGTGCATTTTCTGTCTGTGGAAAATAATTTGAAAATAAAGGATGTCTAGAAGGCCAAGAAATGCCAAAGACAGCATGGCAAATAGCTTCTCTTTAGGAGGTATACAGCTTTCAGGCCCTGTTCCAGATGTGGGACAAGCAGCACCAATTATGAAAGCAGAGGGCCACAAGAGACGTTATTGTCACACCCACACAAAATGTGATGGCAAATTCGAATTTCACTATGTCAGGCTGCTCTCCAGATGTTGTTGGTGAGCTGTACCAAAAGCACTGAGGATGCCTATAGTAAACTGGCCTTGCAACAGAATCAAAGCTGAGCAACAACATGTGGTATTCCCCAACAGACACAGCTGGTTATTTTGGGGGGGAATAGAACTTGGTGGTGTTGTACTGCCTGAGGGGGTGCATTTTGGACAGCAGAGAGGTGCTGGTGGCATTTTAGAAATCCTCCTTTTTACCCGTGCTTTACCAGGTTATTTTCTGCAGAAGAAAGAGATTGGTGATGAAGTGAGAAACATCCTTGATACAGACCAACTTATCTGTTTATTTATGTATTTAGATGCAGAGAAAGCACAGGAAATTCATTTGCAGCAATGAAACAAATTGGCAGCAGAAGACATTTCAAAGTCTCTCTTACTGACTTTGACAGAACTGCCTGCTACTTCAGACGTACTTCATCAGGGCTCTCATATCACTGATTCATTGACCAGAACTTCGGTTTGTTATTGCCTCTGTCAAGAAATCACATTCCTCTGGGTGGTTATCATCAGGTGCCATTGTAACATGGGATTGATGGTCCCAGGACCTTGTCCCACTGTTGGCAGCACAAATCACTAGTCTGAAATCCTTATCCAGGGGACTTAGTATCTGCACTTAATGCAATTGCTCCTGATGAATTTGCTTGAATATTGTCATCGTTTTCAGATGAAGCGAGGTCACTCAAGAGTGAGAAATGGAAAACTGGGATAGAGACAACCAAATCAGAGTATTAAATGGTTGGTGATGGGAGTCCATAACAATAGAGAAGTGGTGGATATGAGTTTCTTTACATGGGTCCATAAAGTGACTTCTGTACTTTATCCAGAGGAAGACTGGCTCCTTCACCCTGAACTTCATCAAACCTAAGAAATAATTATATCACTGGCTCAAAGTGAGGGGCTTTCATGAAAGTATGTTTTACCTCACCCTTTCTTGCTATTGTAGTTCTTCACCCTGCTGCACATTAAAGCAGTGTGCTTCTGAACACAGCAGAGTCTCCAGGGTGTTACAGCAGTTTGGTGTCTCATTCTCCCTAATAAATACGCATCTCCACTCCTTTTGCACTGCAGTGCTTGTCTTCTGTTTGGAGCCTTTCAGTCTCATCATGCAAAAGGGTTCTTTTTACACCCAGCTTAAGGGAACTCCACTATTGCTTTTATAGTAAGCACAGATGCCAACAGTCTGGTTCAAAGTTTATTGACAGCTCTTAGTGGAACCTGTCATGTTTGTTGTTCTTGTTCCAGCCTACCAGAGGACTGAGGACTACAATATCAGGTCAGATAAGTCACAGCTTTGCTGTTTTAGCCCAGTCATGCTCTGGCAGATCATCATTGTGTCCACCAAGGTTTTACACGAAATAATATTTGCAGCTTAACACACTAAAGACATTATCCATGCTGACTGGCAATACAAGAAGCTGTTAAGAAAGGGCCACCTGTGCTCTCTGTCCAGAGCTGATGTCTCAGATCCATGCTACAAAAATAGCTGCATTTCTCCCTGGACCAGACAGTCAGACTGTGACATTGCTGCCTCTCTGCTTGGAGTCACCATTCTCAGAGGTATACAAGAAATATGGATGTGGCACTCAGTTCTTTGGTTTGGTTGACATAGTGTTCAATCTCAGGTTGGACTTGATGATCTTGGAGGTCTTTTCCAATATAAATGATTCTAGGATTTTATGGGCATTGCCCATCTATGCTGAGCTATCAATGTGCGAACTATCGAGATTAAGGCTGATGTTAGGAGCAGCTGGACCCTACTCTGATTTCAAAACCAGTTAAGAAGTTATTTTTGATGGGCTTGTCAGTGTGTATAAGGCAGTGTCTGAACTTTAATGCTTCACTGGAACCTGTGCTCTTGCACAAAGTGTAAAGCAAAAGCAGTTAACATAGTGTGTTAACAGTCTGTGTACTGCTTAGGGATGGGTGGCTCTTGCTACTAGAAATTTCCTTTTGAGGAAGAGTTTCTCTGGACAGATTTGTGTTTAAGTCAGTGGTTACTGCTGTAATTTCATTACCTTGTAGTTAAGTGAAGAAAAAGTGGATCTAACTAAAACGGAATAGATTGCTTTTATTGAATTCTTCTTTAATTAAAGCTCTTACTGCCTTCATGCTGTTTTGATGGCATAGCATAGTTTAGATTTTTACACTGAATGACAAGAGAAGGGAGGAAAAACGGAAATGTTTATTTAATTCATGCTACAGAATGTAATGACAAGAGATTGTTTCCATACGTACTGTTTTTGTTGACCTTTTAACATTTGGAAATGTCAGGAAATACCATTACTGTAGGTCTATCCAGCTTTAATGCTACAATAACTTTATAGCTATTCACAAAGGAAATTATTATACATTGCCTGAAACAGTGAAGGTGTATGCAAGCATGCACACAGATCTCTCTTTCTCCCTTCCTGCCAAGCAGATCTCTGTGGTTGCATGCAGTCTCTGTTAAAAATGCAACTTCTGCGATTTTGACTTTACCAGACTCACTGAGACAGCACACAGGCATGTTTCTGGGAAGTTTAAGGAAGGTTAAAATAATGTATGATGCATTTTAAATTATGTGATTAGACTTTTGCCAAAATTTCACAGGCTCTTCAAGCACAAATATTAACCTTTGCTTGGTTTGAGTTGTTTTGAGGAGGCCTGTTGAAATTCAGAGAAGTTGAAATGCTGGTACTTGGATTTATGCATGTGGTCTTGCCTTTAGAACTGAGGAGGAGGTTCCAGTCCTGACTTTGGTTCTCAAGCCCCAGGAGCATGAAGCAGAGCTGCTGAAGCCCTGCTCTCCCTGTCTGTGTGGCAGTGCAGTCACAGGGTGATGAGCTGTGTGTCATGGAACAGCCCAGGCAGGACAGGTCACCTTGGACAGCACCAGGCGAGGAAATGGTTTGTGATGGTCCCCTTGTGTCCCACAGACACAGATCAACAGAGAGACCAAGAGAAAGTGATTAATATCAAACACATTGCTTGTCAGATTCTGGCCCAGAACCTGAACCTTCAGTGCTCTGGGAGGGATTCGGATTTTATCCTTTGGTTGGAAAAAAAAGAACACAGTAGCTGATGGGAATTGACTCTTTCCCCTCAAAATCTCAGCTGAGGGCATCTAGTACTAAACAAGGGAAACTTGTAGGTGTATTTGAAAATATTCTAAAGTGTAAAGGTGAATAAAGAGAATGGGCATAATTATTGCATGTTTCACAGAACCAAACCAATAAAGTGTTACCTCTAAATTTATAATTAACTTTACACTCTCTCCTCAGAAGTATCCTGAACCTTTCACTGTCTGGGGGAGGAAGCTCTTCTGTCTTCAACAGAATCATAGTCAGTTGTGAATCTAGTTGATTTTACTTATCACATGTGCAATTAAAAAACAGTGATAACTCAAAACACTCAAATAGAAATACCCTACACAAAAAATTGTAATTTGAACTAATGAGGAAGTATAGTTGCTGCCACTTCACAAGCTTAATTTGATTTCTGAACAAAACAATTTTGAAATACAATAAATGAGTAGTAGTTGTCAGGTATGATTTATTACTTTGCAGAAGTTTGAAGTGAGAACTGTAAAACTATTTGACAGTATCGACAAATCTCTTCTCCTGGCTGAGATCAAGATCACAGCTGAAGTTTGTATGTATTGTTCCAAAGAATAAATTTTAAAAGATTTAGATTTTGACATAATTTTTTGATATTTATTTATACATAGTATTTTAACTATATATATATTTATATATGTATGTATGTATGTATGCATTTTTGTAAATATCATTCACACAGAGTAATCTGACTACACTGTCTTTCTTTGCAATTCATTTCCATGATATCAGTATAAAAATTATCTTCCAGATATACTGACCAATTGGCTGAATTTAAGTGTATCAGTCATACTTTGCTATGTGCCTTAAAACTATGGATATTTTTAAAAATACGGAATTGTAGTGGATTATCCTCATAGTGATTTAAATTGATTTGCTTGTTGTTCATTGCATCTGTTAGAGAAAAAATATAAATAAGCTTTAGAAAGTGTCAAAATAAAAAAATACCTTTGGTAGTCTTAGTATTTGTGCATATATGCCTATAGTGTGGATACTCACAAAAATACACATATGGGATTCAGCTCTGTGCTTGATCTCAGCCAGTAAAAGAAATTTCTCCTGCATGTGGATAGCCAGTTTTCACAGTTGTTGTTTCCAAAATTTTGTGCAGTTGTAAACCATACCTGACAGTTTGGACTGATGTAGTCATGCTGTCTCTATGTTAGTAGCTTGCATGTGCTTTATTACTTTGGCTGTATAATTATTTATGGTCTTTAAACATAAACTCAGACACTGTGATGTGTGTGAACACTAACAGACATGCTTCATTTAGAGGTGTAATGTGCTTCCAAATTATTACATGTGATTGCTGGCAGTATCTGTTGTCTTTCTGACACCTTTCCCATCTACATATTGGAAAAGAACTTTCCATTATTTTCTAATCTGGTGGATTTCTGATGAGTACAGTTAAGCACAAAAATAGACTTTAGTGCACCTGATAATCAATCCAGTGGTGACCAGCTTTGAGATAAGATTTTGTGCAGGATTTTCTGGTCGACTTTTCATTCGTGAAGGATAGAAGATTTATTGGCCCAGGTTGCTGCTGTTAGTGCCTAAAGCAGAAACAGTCCTTCAGTGTGTTGGCCTATTGAGAGTCCCCATGTGCTAGGACTGGAGTGATTCCCAGGGTGGGCCTCCTGCTGCAAGATGACCTAAAGGGAAACTATATAAAATAATTGCTTGGTGTAGATGTCTGGTATTCCTTGTGAGAAAAGCTAAAAGTTGGGGTAAGCCTCTGGGGCCCTCCAAATCAGAGAGGCAAGATTTGAAGTTGGGTCATTCTTGGTATAAGCCAGCTGAGATAACTGCTGGGCTGCAGACAGGGGGAGGGAGGGAGAGAAGACAAACCTTCCTTCTCCTCCCCTCCGAGAGCCAGCCCATGAACTTTTGCTTCCACATGTGCCCACGCTGCCGTGCAAATTTGCAGGAGCTGCAGAAGGTGTTTAATCACAAATTTTGTACTGTTTTGCCTGCTTCAAATCAAGGGGTCCTTTTTTCCTTTGCAATTTGCTGAACTTAGCACTTGCTTAGCCATCCTTGTACTAGTTTTTGTGAACCTGTGCCCAATTTAGGTGAGGTAACTGCAAAACCCTTAATGGCATAGAACAAGTACATATCAAGCAGTAGATATATGGGTGAAGTTATCTAAATAGCAGTAGCCTCCAAAGGGTCACAAATGCTAATATATTTGAGGTACTGAGGCCTTGGTTTTGCCAAAGTGTCAACACAGTCTGCAGCTGGCTGTGGTGGCAGGGACTGAAAGTCAGTAATCCACAATGAAGTATCAGTCATTAAACATGAGACTTACTCCCTCCTCGCCTTCACTCTCTTTGCTAGTGGAAAAAAATAATCCTGCCTCTATGGCAGAAGCTTTGGTCAAGACCTGAATGGTCCTCAGGCAGAAATGGTAGGTGCTAAAAGAGAAAAATGTGCATGATTTGATGCATACAGATTAGCAATGAGTTCAGTGTTGAAAATTCCTGGCTGTGGGTCAGTTTAGCAAAACATTTGGACAACATTTCCCTGAACTGACGTTTCTTAGTCTGGAAATCCAAACTGGTGATAACAATTAGTTGTTCCTTTTGCTTCTGTCCTTAATTAGAAATCAGAAAGGGGAGGGTGGGGGATGGGTGCAGAGGAACAAATGAAAAACAATCAATCATTTTCAAACCTGTCAGAAGGTGAAGGTCAACCTAAATTTAAGCCATGTCTTAGGGTTGATTTCTATTTGATCTGAACCACCACACATGCCTCAGACTTTAATACATCCTGGCAATCAGAAGTTCCAGAGCTGCATTTTTCCCATTACTTGCCAGACAGCGGCAGGGTTGGCTCCTTGCAGAAGCTTTAAGGAGCAGAGAAAGACAAGAGGTCATTAGTGACCACTAAAGAATCAAAGAAGGGGAAGCTGGGTGGTTTCATACAGTCACTCTCCTATGGAAAATGATTTTATATTGCTCAAAGTCCAAGTCTGGTTCAGTCTATTGTTACTGCTTTTCTAAATATCCTGACTTGTTCAGAAATGCAGTAAAAGGCTTTCATCCCAGCCCATTCAACTTAAAAAATGGAAAACAAAATCCTCTTAATCCCTCCTTGGATCAGCCTGCACAATGAAGTAGCCAAACTGGTAGTCACACTATTGCTATGGTGCTCAGCCTGCTGCGATTCCTCCACTGTGTCCTTCTCAGATCACCAGTAGGATCAGTCATTCTCTATTAGGTTGGAAAAGCTCAGAAAATAGGAACAAGAAAAATGCTAAACGTGCTGTGGAATTTCATTCCACTTCTATAATGAGCTTAGCAAACTCTCAAGCAGAGAATACGTAATTTTAAACAGATTTTTAAGTAGCTTTTTTGTCAACTCTCTTAGAAGAGAAGCGGAGCCAGATGATGGTGCCTTGTTAGAAGCAGAAGCAGGAGCGTTCTGGGCTTGATCCCCATGGTGCTGACTGCCCCTGGCTTCTCCTGCCATGGGCTAAACTACACTTTGAGGGGTTGGCAAGGGAGCTTTGGGGTGCTCCTGCTCCTACCTGTAGTGAAATAGTGGCAGTAAAAGAACTCCTGGTATTTGGGCATGGAGGCAGCCAGCTGGGTCTGGCTCTGCTCACGGGAGAACGACATTGCACAGCCGTAATTGTAGTTTCAATAATTCCTTCACCATCTTCACCCTCATTTAATTCCCCCCTTAAGAGTCTGCTTTGAAGGAAAAGATGCAAAAAGAGCTTTTCAATTATGGGATTTCTTTTGGACACCTTAAACAATGGCTGTAAAGTAAGGAGGAGGATTGCAACAAAAAACCATCACATCTTCTCTTTGTTCTTAATCTCGTCTGACTGGTAACTGCTCAACAGAGCAATAAGAAAAGCATTTGAAGAATCCCATCCATCCAGCACAGATTTTAAACACAGGCCAGTCCAATTAGACTATTATGGGTGGCCAAAATAAGATCCCCATGCTCCTGATAAGTCACATGAATAAAGTACTGGATGATCGTGCTGTGCTGGGCTATTTGAAGCCAAGAGCAAGAACATTTCTGGTCTCAGTTTCTGTCTAGAGAAGCAGACAACATGGAAAGGATCTGCTGCTCTTGATTTAAAAAAAAAGTAGAGCTGGAAATGAAACAGATGAAACCATTAGTTTAATTCACTTGAAAGCTCCTGCTTTGAGGAGAGCTATACCATATTGTTCTGTACAAGGACACCAGATTAATCGCCTTTTCTCTCCTTCACCTTTTATAGTGATGCTGCACAAATGGTATCAAGCTAACAGAGAAAATTATAAATATACTGTGGCTGCAATTTAGCAGCATTAATCACACAAATTTAGTAGTTTTAGATGGTAGTAGGTCATCCATTAGCTGAAAAGTTGACAGTAGTAGCATAGAAGCCCGAGTTCAGGCCTCATCTTCCCCTTTCAGGCAATCTATTTCTTTCTCGGCAAAAACATCTGGTCATTTAAAAACTGTAATTTTCATACATTTTAGCTAACAGTGGAATGTTGAAAAGCTGTTCTGAAAAACATAGTTCTTTCCTGTGCCAAACCAGTTGGCCTAGACTTAGCAAATGTTGTTATAAATCTTCCCTTGGCTTTTTCAACAGCTCTAAAACTACAGAATTAAATGCTTCATAAAGACTAGCCAGTGGATGCAAGTTAGTATGCTGAAGAAGTTGAGCATGCAAAGCCCACAAGACCTTTTGAATTCTGCCCCAGTCATCCCATAGAAACCCAAGCTGCCTCCCAACCCCAAGGAGATGGAGGATCCTTTGGTTTCATTTCCCTCTCCTCAAGTATGGCTTAGTATAAGCCTCTGAAGTGTAGTTGCACCGAGAATGCTCATAAAGAAAATAACAAAACAGAAAATCTGCCTTCTGCCACATGTATTCACTCTTCCATTAATGTGTGTCACTGGAGATGGTCTTCCCCATTGCTTGTTCTCCAAATTTTACCCCAGCCTTGTTTGTAGAGTCATAACTAGTAGTCTGAGGAATTTCCCACCCCACATCTCATTTATTTGCCTGAGAGAAGAAAAAATCCAGAGAAAAATAGCAGCACAGCCATTTTTGTCAACCCGAAAGAATTAGCAATATGCAGTGGTGAGATAATTTTTAACCTTTCCATTGTAAATTTCATGCAGAGGGAACTGAGAACATCAGAGGTATGCCAGCGGCTGTGATGCTTTGTCCCTCCAAACAACAACAGAATAGTGTGGGAATGGCAAAGCTTCTTCCTTCTCCAACAGATATGTAATGATGTATGTCAAATACAAGGAGAGGGGATTCTGGAAGTGCTCTACCCCCGTGGATCCTATGGTACATGGCTAGGGAGTGCTGCACAGACACCAGCTATGGTTGGAAACCTTGTTCTGCCTTAGGCATAGTGATGAAAAATCCCACTCCCATCCCACACCAACCTCCTGGGGCAGGAGAGATTCCATTCCACACGCTGTGAAGGGTGCATGGATCTGTACTGCCATTGCTATTGCTATGGCTCAATGGTGCTATTTTAAAAAGCACACAGGGAAACAAGGCGGCCCATTCAACCAGCGCTTGATTTGGTTTGCTGAAAATTCAAGAATTATTGAAACTCCAGGTCTAAGCCAAAGCAATTTTTTCAATTAACATTCTGGTTTTGTGGTCCTGACGAGGACAGTAGGAATGGAATGTTCTCCGCTACTGAGTCCTGACATGATAACAGAGCTCACCCAGAGCAGCAGCCCTGGGACAAAGCAAGAGGAAAATACTGACTGCATGGGGTATTGTAGAGCCACAAAATTTCTGGTCAGAGGCAGGCAGCTGTATTTCAGAAAATCCCAGCAGACCATAATAGTTGTTAAACATATGGAGGAGGAAAATTCAAATTGCTCATCTGTGTGGCAAATCCCAAACAAGTACTTGGCTGCCAGAAATGCTGGGGTTCGCTGTCTCTCTCGTGCTCATCATCTGCAATTAAAGCTGTTCTGCTTTGTGTAAGGATTAGCCAGAGTAAAGATTAAAACTGAACTGCTAAGCTGCAAGCTGAGTGTCTTCTATCTGTGGAGCTGTTCACAAGAGGCACTAGCCAGCAAACAACTATTCTCTTGCTCAGTAGAAGGAGGCAAGTCTTCAAATCCCTTTATTTGACAAAGAACAGGGACTTCAATATGTGGCTTCCTCAAAGGAGGTAAACAGCCTCAAAACTGGTGTCCTAGATGAGAGATGTTGCAGGATGATTTTTTCTGTTTCTACATAAAATGTGAAATAACCATATTTTCCTCCAGAGAAAGACATTTTTAAGTAACAGATGTCGGGAACCTGAACAGGACTTTTTGTGGTCACAGAAGACTGGAACCAGTCACACATTATGTTAGGAAGAAGAGTTATGCAGAAAAGTTATTTTTGGCCCCTTCTGCCACTCCCTAATGTGATGTCTAGCAGCCTGGTACCTAAGCCACTGGCCTGGGATGATCAGCACGCAACAGTGAGACGCCTCTCGCAGAAAACAGCACCAGCAACAGAAATTGCCTGTTTCTTAACCCTGATATTATGCTTTGCTTTCAGACAGATTCCCTCAGCTCAGCCAAGGCTTTCCCCAGTCTTAAAGCTATCAGACAGATAATACCCACCCTTGGCAGGACCGAGGAGTAGAGGTACAAAAAGAAAGGTGTGAGTCCCAGCTGTTGGCTGGACAGGCTTTCAGGCTCACGTTTCAATAGCGTCCATGCGGAAAAACACTTCTTATTTCCAAGTCCTTCAGCCAGTCATGGTTAAATTGCAAAATATCTCCTTATGAGCCAATACCTCCTGTCATGTGCTGTCCAGGAATGTGGAAGCCCATTCAATTTCTAATGGAAATGAATTTAGCAATGCTGTTTGTCTTCCTCCAGTCCAGAACTCACGATGCACAGATAATGGTATGGGAGAAGGGCTTCTCACCTTTCATTTCTTCTTAGCCTAAGTCTGTGAGGCCTTTATGCCTGTACAAACCAGTATAAAATATTATTTTTGCTGTAATGGCAGTGTTTTATATCAAGACTACACAGATAAATGGTGACTTTGCAAGCAGTAAGTTAGATGGGAGCCAGAGTTTTGGTTGCCTAAACAACACTTCCAGATCCTAGAAACAGACTGCCACTTTGCAGACCTGACCATGCAGGAGAGGGACAGGTATCTGTAAGACATCTGTTATCCAGTCTCCCCCACATCATGCTCCAACCTCTCCATGCTGAAGTGGAGTAGCAAAGTTATTTTTATTCAAGGCAGTAGCAAAGTTATTTCAATACTACAGATAGACCTGGCTTTGGTTCTAGCTTGCCACAACTTCAATTCCCTTCTATCTGAATTAGTTACCCTGTTCTTTTGCACTGATGGACTTTCTGCATGTTTACCTAAAGTGTGATGACATTGAGGCTGATCGTTATTTTGAGAGAAAAAGTGTTTTTCTGCATGTCCATCGCACCTTTGCTTTTGCCAACAGTAGCCACCAAGGCTTCCCTTCCTTTTGCACACACAGCTCTTCTCTTAGAAGTAAGGTCTCTGCATGCTTTATAACCAGAGTATTGAATTTTAGAAGCTGTATTTGGGCAGTGTGGATTTTCCCCCCACCTCTCCAGTGGCTGTAACCAGCAGCCCATTTATAGCTGTGTCTGTGCTGTGAGAGCCGTGCTGCCTTCGCCCCTCCTGGGCTGGGACTGGGCTTTCCTGGCCAGCACTCAGGGCTGGCAATCACACAGCCTGCAACTGCAGGAGCCAAGGAGCAAAAATGTAGAAAGCTACTTGACAAAGAGATCGCATATGTGCGGCTTAACCTGAAGAATGAACAATGACTTTCCTGACTGGTCTGAAAGGGAACTGCTTTATTTCAGTATCAGAAAAGAGATTCTGGCTTTCTCCCCAAGTACAGGCAGAGCAATCCTTCATTAGTGACACTGTGTGGAGACTTGTATCAGCCTTGGAGCAAACTCAGCTCCTTCAGCTTCTTGAGCCTACCCCTGATCACTGCAGTTTTCTCCTAATGCTCTCCATGAGCATGTAGTGGCTCTCACTGCTGGTGGGACAGAGGAAGAGGAGAGCCCTTGCTCCCAGCCCAGCACTGTCAGGATGATCCAGGGAGGGTGGCCTCATGTGCTACAAGGAAGATGCTGTCACTCCTTTCTCCCACTTTTTCAGCCATGGCTCTTCAGTTTGGCACTCCATACAGAGCAAATCAGAAAACTTCCCCTATCCACATGGGCAGAGGACGTGAAACAAAATCTATCAGACTCAAGGGAAGGAATTGAAATTCCTTTTTTCCATTACAGTTAAACCTATGAGCTTCTCACCTAGAGCAGGACACACAAGTGAATATGGCCTCAAATCCCAGGAATGGGCTACTGGTCCCCTTTCTGTGCACATCCTCCCCCCCGACCCCTTGCTGCAGAGAGCATCTGTTGCATGGCTAATGCCCTGTGATGGGGTTTATGGCCAAAGCTTCAAGAGATACTACTGCAACATGTCAGTGAGAAGGGGCGTGTGGTGGCTGCCAAAAAAAGTTGTAAGATTATTCTCTCTGCAAGAGGCATTAGAAAGGGTGGAAACAGTAAAGAAAGGACAGGAGGCTGAAGGGGAAGAGACTGATGAAACATTCAGAGACTGCTGGAGCCCTTGCTATGAGCTCAGATTGCTTACAAGGCATTCTGTGCAAACTGTTTACAAAGGCCCAAAGTTTAAATTATGGTGATGTCAGCAAGCATTAAAGTTTGCTGCACTGGAAGTATGTTATGCCTGTCAAAATTTGCCTTCTGCTTTAATATACTTGAAAGACTTATAAATAAAAGTGAAAGTATAAATAAATAAATTTATAAAGACTTAGAAATATAAATAAAATAAGAGGACTTTATCCTGTTCCTTTTATTACCCTACTTCCCATTATCACAAAAAAAAAAAAAAAAAAAAAAAAAAAAAAAAAAAAAAAAAAAATCAGAGAGGTCTTGCACAGACATTAGTCTCATAATGATGCTTTCAGTGATGAATCTACTTTTCCTGTAGTAATTAGGCCTGGCTGTGCCATTCAAAGACTTACCTCCATGCTTCCTATGGAAATCTGACCTTTTATCCTTACAATGGAAAATTCTAAGCATTCCTAAATGCTGTCAGACACTGTAGAGAGTGTCTGCATAGAAAATAACCCAAACCAAAAAACAAGGTAACTCTCAGCAGTTGTCCCATAGCCCACACAGCTTTATACAAAAAGAAAGCTGAGTAAACAAGCATTTAGGAGCAAGTAGTATTTGCACTGTAGTAAAAAATATACAAAATACCTACCCATCCCCCTTCAAGCATGAAGAAATTGTTAATTATCTATTAATTATCTGTTAAGTGGAATTAAGCAAAAACTGTTATTTTGATGTTTTCTTCAGGCAGGATCACCCACCAGAGGATTTAATTGATATTTGAGCTTTACTGGGGAGAGGCTGAAGCACAGTGTTTTTATTAGACCAACATAGTGGGGTCACTGTGGCTCAAGGCTTAATTTTATTCCTCTCAAAATGGCTTGGGGCAGGAAACTTCAGGTCTGGTCTCACTGCACTTTGCAAAAGGCAGAACCCAATTTGCCATCTGGGGTTGCTCCCAAGCTGCACAGCAGCACAGTTAGATTTGGAGCCCCTTTGTGCAGGAAACACAGAGATGATTTTCAATACTGGTACCTTCCCTCTCCCGCCTGACAAAAGCAGTATTTTACTTCAGTTGACTTGTCCTCCCTTTGTAGAGCTCAAAAATAAACCTTTAGTGTAACTGGATCTTCCTCAGGTAGCAAACAAGCCTCTCAGAAAATTAACATTTGTAATTATCCTCGGTGGCCGCTGGATGTCAGTGATTGCTGGACTTTAGCAGCAGATTTGGTTAAAAAAAAAAAAAAAAAAAAAAAAAAGACAGCCTTTTCAGACCTGCCTGAGCCTAACAGGATCAGAATCAGGCAGTGCAAGGGCAAACAAATGATGCTGCAGCCAAGCTGGGGACCAGAAGAGCTGCTTTTTCTCAGACTGCATTGCTGCCTTTGCACCCACACATGCTTGTAGGCACTCATTTGTTAAAACATACTGTAAGAGAGATAACAGACTGGTGAAAAGGAGGTGCTCTTTGTGCTGATAGACACGTTAGAATTTAATGGTCTCCTTTTGATCTGCTCAGTGTCATGAAAGCTTTCCAGAAATTGTAATCTCAAAACGTGGCATTGGCAGATGGAAAAAGGAACCCCCTGAGAAGGGAAAGTGCATTAGTTCATGCTGAGTGACCCTCCAGGGCAGAGCAAAGGGAGACAGGAGGCACAGAGAGCAATACTTAGTCTTAGACATCCCTGGATTTCTGCAGGCAAAGGCAGGAGAGGTGTGGGGTCACTTGTGTGTGCTGGGTGCAGTCAGTGTGGATGATTTCAGATCAAGTAGATCTGCTCCTACGTACGAGCTGGTCACAGGAGCAATACTGTGACATGGTTTGTGGGCATGCTGGATGCTTCCCTGCTGAGTGTGTAACTGGGAAAAAAGGAGATGTCAATGGAAACACATGAAGACCAATCTGTTAACATGCTACAGCAACCTTCAAGAGTGGGGAGAAAACCTGTAGAAGCAAACTGGATGACAGGTGGGAGGGAAGAAAGGTTGATATGCTCAATTTGCTCTTCTTCCATAGTTAAAACATGAGGAATGTACACAAGGCATGAATGATGAAGTGAATAACTGCATAAGGCAGCTGCAGCAAGCAGCTTCCCAGTGGTGTGGGGAGCTCTGAAGAGGCTGTCAGACACTCCAGGCATGAGAAACTCCGTGGAGCTCTGCATCTGGCATGCAGTCTTTGAGGCATTTGTTGTCCCACAGGGAAGGTGCAGGCTGCCAACACTACTTGGGACACTTTGCTGGGACAAGGGCATGTGGCTTCCCTTACAAGAAGGTTCCAGGAATGGGACCTGACCCTTCTTGTCCCAGAGCTGCTCATTGTCTTGTGACCCCATTCTCTTCTACCTTTCTGCATCTCTCCTTCACAGACCTCCTCTGTACCTTCCTCTCACAGGGAATGCTCCATTTCAGCAGAAGGAATGGAGTGACCCTCCCAGCAGGGTGACCACACAGCACTTTTGGTGGTCCTGCATACTCACAGGAGGGAATGCACCAGCACTGAAACCTGGTCTTCCAGTTCCCAGCAAAGTGCTCTAACCACTGGACTAGGTGGAAATATGAGGGATCATATCGCTGGATATGTTTTAAAGAAAGATCTTCCCATGGTTTTGTGCTGAGGCATTATCTGGTATGCATATAGGAGGGCAAATGGACTCCTCTGGGGACTTAGGAAAAGAAGAAAGTCAAGCCCAGGGTCCCAAATGGTTTTACGTGTAAGCTAGGACTGACCTAACTTGATTCCTTGGGGTACCAAAAAAACCCCAAACAAATGAAGACTGAAGAGGAGACTTAAGCACTGTGAGGATCTCTTAATAAGAGAACATTTTCAAGATAATCAGTTTTAGACGTAGCTATTTAAAATTTCCTTGGCTTTAGATTTTAAAACAAAAAAGTCATAAAGAATCCATCACATCTTTAGATAAGTTTTGGTGAAAAAATACCCAAACACTTAAAAAAGGAAGTATATTTTTAGTACCTTAAATATACCTTCAGCAAATAGCAGTAGATTTCATGGTGACTTAGGTAGAAGAAGAAAATGGTTTCATAGCAGCAGCATAAAATATACCACTGATAGCAGGCTGTCAGCCTACCTTTATAATTTAGGGCATTTGAATAGACCTTGGAGATAATTGATAAGTCTACAAGGATCTAGTCACAGGATTCACTGTCCTTCACAGAAGCTGAAGACTGTGCACACCAAGGGCCATGGCTAGTAGGGCACTACAGCAGGTACCAGGTGCCAGCTGTCACTGGGGGTAATGGAGACATCCCATGACAAGTGCTAGTATGTGAAGCAGCCCACATCCTCTCTCAGGTGCCTCCAGGCATTTCAACACAGCCAGGTACAGAAATTCCAGAGTTGTTCCCATACTGTGAAGAGCCGCATGCTTGAGTGTCCTGCATCTGGGACTGCAGGTGACGGAGATGAAGTAGAGGGCTGAAGGAAATTCAGGCTTCTGCAGCTCCCCTCTGAGCAGCTGCTTTGCCCTTGAGTGGTGCCCTTGCACTGTACCACAGTTTCCAGCCTCAGTGGAACAGCCATGAGAAGCAGAGCCTGTCCTGCCACTGCTGTAGCACCCGTGGGTGAGGTGACATGTGAGGATGCTGCTGGATGCTCCAGGAGCCCAGCACCAGGGCAGTGTGCAGCTGCTCTTGGCTCCATGTGCTGTCCCACTGGAAAGCCAGCTCAGGTAACACTGCCAGCACTGCTGTGGCTTGAGGGAAGGAGGTCCCAGAACAGCCCTTAAGCTTCTGCTCTACCTAAAGACAACATTTTCTTTCTGTTAATTGTAGCCCATGCTGAAAAGACCCCTATTCCATTTCAGAAAGAGCCACTGGGGGTACCTGATTCGGGGTAAATAAATATTTCTTAACTAATTAGGAAAACAAGAATAGAGGGTAAAAGTCCTTTGCTCAGCCATGTTCCTGAAAATAAAGACTTCTTTCACTCTATTGTTAATGTAGGTATTGAGATGGTTGTCTCTTTCTAGAGTCTGGTTTTCCCAGCCCATAAGGGTTCACAATGTGTTAGTACCCTCCTTTCACTCACCCTCCCTTGCCACCACAATGTTGATGCTGTCTTTGCTAAGTGCTTTCATTAAATAAGAAACTGGATTATTTGCCACAATCATGTGCTCAAAATTGCTTGTTTTAAAACTAAAAATGATCCCTTGTCCTAGCTGTCATCATCTTGCTCGTGAATCATTTACTCTGATTGTCGCAGTATGTGAATGAATGCTGGGCTTGACTTCAGTGCAGGCTCTGCAGAGCTTTGTAGACATGAGGAAACACTCCTGCACTGATGGTCAGACCTCTCTCACACCAGGTACTGCAAACACAGCAAAATCAGTGGGGACACGTAGATTTCCAGCCTGTCACACACAGGGTGTGATTGCTTTGCCTTGAAAAGATAGCTGTAACAAATGAATTAGTTTTCCTTCACAAGTGTATGCTTTCTGCTTTAATTTTTTGTGAGCAGTATTTTATATTTTCACATATATCCAGAGGCACATTTTAAAAGTCCCTTGGAAAAATGGCACACATACTTTATTTCACATTCAGTAATTTTATGTCACGCTACACAGAAACTTCAGTACTTTATAGCAACTGTATTTCTCTGGATGCATTTACCATCACTATTAGTAGGCTAGGGAAAGAAGAGTGAAGAAAGCTGGCAGGTGTAAGGCTAAGAGGAACACATTTCAGAAGGCCTTTTTCAGACTACCAGGCAAAGTTGTTATATAAATCCTAATCTTCAAGCTAAAAAAGCCAACATGAAAAAATTTCTCTCCAACATCCCTCAAATAGCCCATTGTGGTAATTACTGCCTTTATCCTTATGGTCAGAGAGCTCTGACAACGGGCAGCAGATTAATTTTAGATCTGTCTACTCTGTCTTATCCAACAGCTCATAAAAGTAAAGTTGCCTTTGAAAGCTCTTGCACTCCTTAGCTCTTGGGCAGCTTTGGGAGGCAATATAACAAAAAGGACTAGAAGCACCTGTTCTATTTCAGAAGTGCTTGAGCTAGGTTTTTGGATAAGCTGTTTAACTCACAACAAGAAGCATGCCCTAAACCAAGCCAAAGCCCCTAGGTTTAGCTTGATTCTCCCCATAAACTGATCCCACAATCACACATCTTCCAGCCTGGGTAGCAACACAGGTCTGCTGCTGCAGCTGGAGCCCAACAGCAGTGCCAGGGGGAGCTGGGGCAGGCAGGCAGGCCTGCTGCATTCACACAGCAGCTGATTTATGATCTGCTGGGCACACACGGATGAATTCCACTGCAAACAGACACAGCTGGCACAACGAGGGAAAATAGGCTCCCAAAACTGCTGCTGACATTTGCTTGCCCACTGATCACTGTATCCCGTGCACCTCTCTTGGTCTCCATCATACTCTGCTTAAGCACTTTGCAGTCGTTATGAGCTTGATTCTCCACTGCCTCTCACATTGTGCAGTCATTTTCACCTGTGTAAAGTGAGTGCAAAGTGAGTTTACATCTCCTTTGCACAGGTGTAAATGATTACACATCCCTGGAAGGTACAACTCTGTATTGAAGCTGCTCTGGCCAGAAGTGGCATCTCTGTTAACCATAAAGAATCTGTAGGGGGCAGGTGACACACTTACTCAGAGGGGAGAATAATCCCTACTGGATAACCATGTAACCATGGGATTATAATCATGGGATTACAACCATGGGATATGCCATGTAGGGAGAGTCCTTTTGTTTTAGCATGAGCTTGCCGCATCCTATAGCACACAGTCATTGTTCTCAGAGGCACAAAGATAACATGTAAATTTGATTTTTTAAAAGCAACTCTGACACTTGGTGTTTTGCTACAGGGGCAGGGAGGTGAAGCTGGAAATAAGGAGCTTATTGAAAGAATTTCAGTGGCTTGAAAGTGTTTCTAGATAACACAATTACTGTTAGCACACAGATGCACTCCACCTCATTTTGGAGAACAACAGGTTCCTGCCTTGCCTCAGTTAATGCTATAGAAAACAGGGCTTGACTGGTTTTTTAGTGGGGGAAAAAAAGTGAGTGGTAGTTCTATCAGCAACCAGTTAATTTTATAACAGAAATTGATTGGTTTGAGGGAGTTTGAGTAATGTAGCTGCAGAAGGTTTTAAAGACAATGTTATAAATAAGTCTGCTGAATACTTGCTTGCAAACTTCATATATGAACTTTAATGACACTAAAAATGTTTAAGAAAAATAATATTATTCCTTTTCAACCTGAATGGTTGCAACTTAGAGCCTTGAAGGTGGGATTCCACCTGCAGGAGGGATTTTCTGTTAGGAAGAGAAATTGCTCACTAAATAATATGGTATTTATTCTAGCCTCTTTATTCATAGTGATCATTCAAAGTTTTTTCTCCTCAACAGAGGAGGAATTAAACAGCAACTGGTCAGCATTCTGCTCATTATCCCTTTTCCTTTTTGCAGGACACTTGGCCAAAGAATTTCCTTTTTTGAGCTTTTCACCTAGTTTCTTGGGTCAAGATTTCTTTTCTTGTTCTTCTGCTATGTGCAGTCCTGACTAACACCCAAGTTTTACAAAATAAGACCAAGAGACATTTGTCTTTCCACAGGTGCCTGTGAAGAATTTTCCCTGGTTCATATGGAGGCTGTTGAGGTTGAGTTCCAAAAAAAACTTCTGAAAGAGAGTAGCTACATTTAATCCATTAAAGCACCTTTGAATCATTCCCACCAGTGTCATGAGTCTATAATGGTGGTAGTCTAAAGAGTATGTTCTAGACAAACAGAAATATGTTATCTATCACAATGATATTTGAAGCAGTTAAGTAACACTTATTACATAACTATGCAATGCCTTCTTGTCAGAGTATTTTCATTGTTATTCCATAGTTATTTCATTTCCATCCAATCAGTCTTGAAAATATACAAATAAGTATTTTATTATTTCAGTAATACAATAAATTGACTCAGAGGCCTGAAACTTTTGCTGCAGTCAGGACACTTTCAAATCCTTTATGTTACTGTAGTAGTACTGCCACTAAACTAGAAGTTAAGTATCTTTTAATATCTGTTTCATATGTGAAAGGCATTTTAAAATCAACAAAACCAACTGTGGATGGTGACAAGAGTCTTAGTAACTCCACAAATACTAAATTATGTTCTGGTGACTGTTGCAATTATTTTCTGCCACAAGCTCACACAAACTAGCTGATGTGCAATATCCTCAAGCTTAGAATTAAACTTGTTAGGAACCAAAATCTTCCCTGATCCTGCACATCCAGGAGGAGTGGCTGTGTCACGACCTCTCCACTATCATTCTGTCAGCAGAAACTTCTCCTTCACTCCTCACCTGCCCAAAGCAAACTGCTCTTTCATTAGGAAATGCTTCTTTCTTTGGAGTTTTATTGCAGCCTGATGGCTTTAAGCTTGTCTCAGACACCTGTACAGCCCCTAGGTAGAGACCATGGGTTTTGATGTGTGCAGCTGAACCTCCCTGCTGAGGAGCCAGGGGAGGCAGATCCCCCAGGGCAACTCACCACAGGATGGGTGTGCCAGTGCCATGTGGAGGTGCTTAAAAGGAGTTTGATTGTGTTTCTGCAGTGGGGAAGAAGCCACGTTCAGTGGCCACTGAGAGAGTTGTTCTGCTGCTGTATAACAGATTTTTCTGCTGAGGTCCACAGCTGTTTGTGAGATTCAGAGTGGAAAACAAGGCTGCAGTGGTCCAGACTGTACAGGATGTGGGGCTACCTTCCTCTGAACAACCAGTATACCCAAGGTGGTGTCAGACCTCAGTCTCACCTTCCAGAAATTCCCAGCTGCCTGGAATATCTCCTGTAGTTGGCTTTAGTTGAGCAGTGAAGCTCTGTGGCCACATTACAGTATTACAGTCCTGTGCTGCTTTGGCAACAAGAAGGAGGACAACTCCAGCAGCCTCAGCAGCAGAGGTTTGTAGGCATCCTCAGCACTGAACACCAAGATCCCAGCATTTGTCTTTCCTTGATAGTTTTCTTCTGTATATTTGCTACATCTGTTTACTTTATTATGTTTTCTGGCACTTATCCTCTTTTTTCCTCTTTTATTTGCTCATCATCAAAAATGTCTAGCACACAAGGAGGAACATATTCCTGCTTCCCATATACCAACATTTGAGCAGCTAAAATCCCTTTGAGATGTTAGTCTCAAAACCAGTTTCATCCTCTGTGAATTGATTTCTTTGCCAGAAAAGCCCCCATGGCATGTCACTTATAAAGGTGCCATTCCCTGCTCTGTGCAAAACAGTTGTCTACATGTCATTTTACTCACCTGTGATCTGTATTTTAAAAGAAATTTCTCAGGCAGGCTTTGTAAGACATGGTTTCCTGGCACTTACACAGCTATTAGCCATAATGAAATCCAAACTGTTTATTAGCTCATCCACTATCTTGATTATCCAGAAATAAAGCTCAAATTCCAGATGTCCAATTTTCAAACCCAATTTTCCCAACTGTTGGACAAGTGCACGTTTCTCTGTCACTGTCTCCATTCGAGACCAATTAGTTGGCTCTCTTTTGGACAGTCTACCCCTTGCTGTTTTTAGCATGTCTGCTCTATTAATGGTTATCCTTTAGGCAATGTCCACTTTTTCCATGCATTTCACAGATACCAGCAGATGATTTGTAACCAGCCTCCTCCGTCTGTTCTTCAACTGTGAGGATCTAAACAAAAACCTGGGGCCTTATTTGTGTACCTCTGGATTCAGCGACATAATGTGGTGTCCTTGCAATCCTCAGACTGGGAAAGAGGATTTTTACTAGGCTCTTGTGATGTTTTGTTCTGGCCCAGACTCCTATTATAACAAGCTAATGTTTTATAGCAAACTTTTTTACTGTACCAGCACTTAACTGCTTTTTGCATTATTGCCAATTTCTCTTGTTTTACAAACCAAATCTATCACTATTTTTAATTGTTCCAAAATGCCACAGACCAGACTAGAGTTACCTTTTCCATTTGACATATCTGTGCTTATGGGGTTCGTGACAATTAATGTCCATCTTGCTAGCAGCTGCTTCCTTTGCTGATTGGCTGCTGCAAAGAAAAACTCAAATGATGGGGCAAATTTCCCGAGCCCTTGGGGTATCTGGTTTCCTTTCACTGATCTGGACCTGCAAGCTGAAGTCCAGCTAAATATAAATTGTAAAAATTGTTCCACTGCCCATTTATCCTGGGAGTCCTTGTTTGCACCAGATTATGCCAAGAACAGGTCTTGTCTGGTCCTCAGCCAGGCTGGAGGATTCAGCTTTCCCCTTGCTGCTAATTTTTTGATCTGGCTCTTTTTGCCTCGTGGCTGCCTGTGCACCACATCTCAGCAGCTCCTGCAAACTTGGAGCCCTCCTGCCTGCCGTGGGCTGGCGTGCACAGGCTGCCTGCTGGAACCTCTCCTGTTCCTCCTCCTGGCCACTCGCTGGGGCGAGACGCTGAGCAGAGCCAAGCAGCCTGTCAAGGAGTTTTCTCTCAAAGAAATCCAGTTTTGCATTATTTGAACTGGACAATCTCTCCTCTCCCTGATTGGCCTCTGAGGGTTACAAATGAAGTAGAAAATAGTTTTACTGAGGCCATTTGGCTAACCCACTTGTGCAGCCAGGTGGCTGAGTGAGGTCTGCTCTGACCTCTGCCCCTTTCATTGCTTTCTCAACACACTTTTTGAGATCTGTCATTCCTTGCTGCTGCTCATGTCTGTTAGCAGATTTTGGGTTGTCAGGACACCTTTGAGTCTCCTGGCTCCATGGAAATTCTCCTTGTTCACAGCAGACAGGTCTCTGCTTCCAGCTATGGGGCTTCCCAGTCTGGCTAGACACTGTGTGCAGCATGTGCAGATGTTGCCTCAAAAGCAGTTCCATCTCCACTGCAAATGATCTCTTCACTGTTACCAAGGGACTTCTTGATGATTCTTCCTTTTTTATTTGAGTATTTCTGCTTTAACCATGCCTCATGCTGCTGGCTCTAGGGAGGCCTTTTTCCTGGGAGAGTTGAACAAGTTCAAATGTGCTGAGGCTTGTCCCAGTCTCCTTTTCCAGCACCACTCTGGAAATACAGGTAACATTGACAGACTCATTGGCAGCAGAGATGGAGGTGATGATAGGCTCAGACTTCTTTTATTATGGTCCTCTGTCTACAAGGAGTGTGCAGTGACCTCAGACACAAAAGGAATTAGGAGCTGTTTTTTTTAAGGTTACAATTGCCTTTTAATCAGCTTAGCCAAAATTTCTCTCCTCCCCCACTCTGGCTCTGTTCTTGGAGCCATAATCCTGATGTTTGTTTAGGCCAAGTCCTTACCTTCTCTGATCTGCTCTGCCTTCTTTCCATAAACACACAAACCCAAAAGCTAGTGAGACATGAGACACCAGTAACTAGAGGTAATTTCTCTAAATAATTTTTGCAGGAATGTATGTGTCTCTGTGACGGCCAATTAGCTTTTTCTGGTTACACAAAACATCGTGAAGGCTTTTGTCTCTTGTATTTATCCCAAAGTCATGGTGGCTGTTACAAGCCTCCTTGACTCCTTTGAGGACAATCTCAGTGCTAGACTGACTGCACAACTGGCATCTCAGTTTAAAGAAAAGGTGTGGTTGAGTTTTTGTAGGTTACAGCCATTCAGCTCACTGTTGCTAATTTGCTTTAGCACTAATTAAAATTACATGAGATTAGTACACAATCAGGTGTCTTCCTGCTGGCCTTAGTCTAGGGTGGTGAGTTTGATGTCTGCAAACAAATTGCTGTTCTGGCTGATGCTGTCTTGGGACCATTAACAGAAAGTCACAGTGACATGTAGGTCTTGGAGAAGGAGTATCCTCCTCCACCTGTCTGAGATGGATTAGCACATATCCATCCAAAAGGCAGCTCTGAGGCTTCTTGTACCTGCTGTGGCCACCAAATGAAGCATTCAGCCTCAAGAGCAGTCTATCAAGGTACTTCTGCCAATGGTATTTTCAACCATTAGGTAAAATTTACTCACTGGAGACCTGTTCAAGTGTGATGCAAAGAAGCATGGGTGGGAAAGAGAGGTAGGGAATCAAAGAATGGCTGGATCAAAGTTCTGGCTTTGTAATTCAAATGGAATGAGCTCAAGTCCTTTGAAAGTTGTCCATTTGAAAACATTTCTGCTTTTTTTTCCTCACATCAATTTGCTTATAGATTAATTTTCATAAGCTTTCCATAGGGGGAAAATTGATAATGTGACCCAAAATATTTCTTTTCCAAAAATGTTCAAGTTACTGTGGAAAAAAACAGTTCAGCCACATAAAGATGTGATAGTTATAAAAGCAATGTGAGGGACTTGCATAGCTCTCCACCTGCAGCAGCTAATTAAGAAGCAGAGGCTGAAGCCAGGTCTCTCCCCTTGCTCAGAAAGAACTGCTTCCTGTCCTCCAGCACGGCAAGAATTGGGATGTGCTTCTGTGATTATCCACTGCCTCCAGCAGACAGTCAGCATGGGGGAGCCCTAAAAGTCCTTTCACAGCAATGACTATGCTTTCCTGGAGACAGCAAATAATAGCAGAATTAAGTTCTAATTCTGTTTTTCCCAGAGGGTTGCAGCTAAGTGAGTGATTGAAACAGCAGAGTCTTAGGAAAGGGTTAGATATTTATACAGTCAAACAAACTGTGTAAGGAATCCACACCAGTGCTTCCATGTTAGCTCTTCCATGTGGAGAGGCAAAGATAGAGGAACTTGTCCTTGCCTCTCTTGTGGTTCAGTTCTTCCATCACAGCTGCACTGTCCAGGGTATCACAGAATCACAGAATGGTTCAAAAGAACTATGGAAAAGTGTTGGAAAGAACCTTAAAGTTCATCTGTCTCCAAACCCATTGCCATAAGTAGGGAACCTTCCACTAGACCAGGTTACTCAGAGCTCCATCTAGCCTGATCTTGGGCACTTCCAGGGATGAGGCATCCACACCTTCCCTGGGGCAACCTGTTCAGTGTCTCACCACCCTCACAGTAAATAATTTCTTCTCATCATGTAATCTAAACTTACCCTCCCATGTTGCCCTCTTTAACTTTCCACTAACTGTACCTCTGTAGGCTCATGCTGGTGCCTCACATTTGTTTCACAAATCTTTAAGATCAAAGCTGAAACAGGTCTGCCCATCTTTCCCCTTTCCCTCTGTGCAACATACCTCAAGCTCTAACCTAAACAAAGTCTCCTGGTACAACCACTGAATATGGAGAATGGTATGTCCCAACTCATTTTTCACCCAGGTTGACATGAAATAGAATAGCTTTATAGCTCTGAACAATAAAATTTTGGAAGTTGTGCTAGTTCCAGGAGGAAGGTTGTCTGCTTCTTCTTGCCCTGCCCTGGGTGTTGATGCTTCTGCAGCCAGCAGTGATCAGAGGGCTCTTTTCTTTGTTGGATAGAGCTGGGTGGTTTTGGTGGTGATTTTCTGCCATTCAGAGGATGGGCATGTCCCACCCGAGGGACAGCACAGATCTGGACAGAGCAGCCAGTTTACAGCTGTGATCACAGCTGCTGCTGTGCAGTTCTCTAAGGGCAGGGTTCCACCTGACACCTAACTGGGGGTTCCTCATGGTAGGTGTCCACAGCTGTCTGAGGCACAGGGGAGATGTAGGCAGTTTAGCAAGAGAGCTGTACTTTAGAGGGACAGAATCTCTCTTCATCCTTCCATGGCAATTTTGTGAGATCTCCATCATGTTGATGGAGTTCAGCTGCCTGGTTCACATTGAGACCTACATCCTGACTTAAAGATTTGAAGTCTGGAACTGAATCACATCTTTGGGGTTCGTCAAGATCTGCTCTCAGAAGGAGATTCTCATCCATCTTTGAGCTGCCTCATGGAGCCAGAAGCCATTCCCAGGAGTGCTGTGAAAGCCAGACTGCTATCTGCTGTTTGCAGACAGCCTGCCTTCCTGCTTTCATAGCTTGGGTTTGGGATATTTGTAGTGCTAGCTTCTTCTGGGCAGGTTCCTAGGAAAATCCTGATGGAGCATGCTTGGTTGGTGATCCAAGCACACAGTAAATGCTCTGTAAAACATTTGTGTGTTCCTGTGAGTAAGTAACATGGGAAGGCATCAGATCTGGGCTGACTGTTCTATGCAGGCTGCTCTACATGGCAGACTAGTGCAGCCAAACCAAAATCTGAGTTCATTTTGCCTGAATCAAGACATTAATTTGTACCTTCTACCTCCTAACTATCCCCTGCAGGCCTTAAACATTAGCATTCATTATTACCTCTGTCCTCATCCCAATGACATTCAGTTGTCTTCAGAGTCTCAAGAGAAAGATGCTACATGGTTGGCTGAGATATTAGGCTGAACCTAAGTAATGTCCCATGGAGACAGCTTCAGCTGCTGGTCCTGGGGCAGTGTCAGGTCTGTGTGCAACATCTGCCTGGCAGCAGGAGAAAGCACGGTGAGCTTCCTCCCTTCCTTCTTGGGGTTTAGCCTCAAGTTCAGCACATGCCCCTGAACTTAGAGAATATATTTCTTGAAAGCTCCAACTGAGCTGCCATGGCTGTGCATGGAAGAGTTGTCCTTGCTGGTTCCTGTGGTCCCAGTGTGCAGCACCAGTGTGGGTTTGTTCCTTGCTGTCTACAGGCACTGTCCCTGTGCCTCCTGGTGCCTTGCACAAAACCAGGCATGACCTCTGCCCAAAGGAATTCCACCAGGCAGCGAGATGTCTAGCTGCTAGAAAATCACCTGCAATTATTCACACCCTCAAAATTGCAGGAGCAAAATGAGAGCCTGCTTTTCAAAATCAGGTCCATTATGTGTCTGCAAAGTATATAATCTCCACATAATTCATCAACACCATTAATCTAAACTCCTAGGTACTGAGCTCAATAGAGCATGTGTTTTCCATGTGTGTGTAATATCAAACAAACCTGTGTTTAACTTGTCAGAATATAATCAACTTCCATTAATTACTTCAGCATGAAGTCTCTAGTACCAATGGTTCTTCATATGATCACTCAAAAAGCTTTTATTGGGGAGCTAAACAGCTCAATAATACTAATTAATTGTGTTTCTTGGACAACTGAGATTGTATAAGTGGAAAGGTGGTTTTGGTACATTTCCCACTACATTGATTTTCACATTTCTGGAACGCATTTCCCCATAATGCTCATTAGAGCACAGAGAGAAGAGTTGGAAAGGTGCGGTAGAAGCACGGCATTCCTAAAATATGATTTGAGATTTGTACTGGATCTGTGCTGTTTGCCAGAAATTCAAACTCTGGCAAATAACTTAGCCTTTCTAGGCTGTTTGCCCAATAGGCTGAGTGAAAAAAGCAGCAAACCTAAAAATCTGCCAATATTTATGTACCAGCATGTGATTCAATTGTTTTATTGCAGAGTAAAAGTGACACAAGAAAAAGAGGAGGGCAGAAACTCTACAAGTCCAGGGGAAAAAATATGAAGTATTTGAATGTTAGTGTTAAAGAATTTTAAGACTTTAATTAAACCACCCCAAAATTCACAAGTTCAACAAAACCAAAAAAAATAAAAAAGAAAGGAAAGAGAAAAAGCACAATTGCTCTCCTGGGGTTTTCAGGGCTTTACTTCTACACATATTTTTCTAATTCCATGTAGGGGAACAAAGAATGTGTTTTTCCCACCTGAGAAGTGTTGTTTGGTGATTCATGAAGCTTTCTCCCTTGTCTGAAGCAGAGGTTTCTCAGTTTCGTGCCCCAGGGCTGCGCTGCTGCAGAGCGGAAGAGAACTGGCTGGAGGGGGATTGCCAGTGGGGAGGGTGTGGGGCCAGGGGAGCATTTCAGATCAGCAGGATATTACTTGGTGTCATGTGTGTGTGTGTGTGTTCTTATATAAGGAGTAAATGAATTGTTGCTCTCCATGGCACGGAAAAGTAAATAAAAAACCTCTCTCAGCAGGATTGTGAATGCTGGCTGTGGGCTTGGATTCATGTTTCAAGGCTCCATTCACAACTGGGTTTTATGTTTTCAGGCCCTCTCTGCAGCTCCAGTGTTACCTCAAAAGCACCATCTTTTTGTCTTCACAAATAGCAGAACTCAAAATACAAATCTACTTATTCAGCAGTTACAGTATCCAGTTCATAGTTTTTTGCATTAAAAAAGTGTTGGCTCCCCCCAGCATGACAAAATACAGATTCCACTCAACGGAAATGGGTGTCACAGCCAGTGTCTTCATAAATCAAAATCAAAATGTGCTTAAACCCTACAAGACCATTCCTATTCAAGACTATTCTTATTCAATAACTGCTTCTTCTTTAGTAGTAAACATTGTCAAAAAGAAGCCATAACTTAGTCCTGTGCCCTATTCAGCTAAGCCTTGTAAAAAGTCAACTCATCCCTGAAAAACTTCATCTCCTAGGTGGTAAGGATGCATTGGGAAGCGGAAGGAGGGAGGGAGAAAAGTTTCAGACAAAGCTATTGTGATGCTTTAGGACTTCACATTTTCGCTTAGTCTAAAGGGCAGAGTTAATTCCAACCTGAAGAAATGAGGAATGAAGTTTGCATTTTAATTCAGTTCAAAGAAAATAATTAAACTATTAATAATAATTATCGTTTGGAACTGGAACATTTACTGATGTGTTGCTTTTGCTGGCAATTTGAAAAATACCTGTTCTGGCAATTCTAAGAAATAGAGAAAAAATACTGTCTTTACATACAATCAGACTGTAATTTCTGAAAAGACATGTTCTAATTCTTAACGTTTCACACTCTTATTCAGACTATGGAGTTAATACTATATTCTCCAGGCAGACCTCTCAAAACAAATTTGATAAAAAGTTGGTGTCAAGAGACAGTCAACAGTATCAGTATTATGCATTGCTCCTGCAAGGATCTCATGAGACATTTCTGTCATTTCCTTAAGTAAGTATGTTTTCACAAGTCACTTTTTGCAACTCTTATTAAAGGAGCAGAATCCTAATATAAGAAAATAGATGTTGGTCTAAAAAAAGAACTAGACTTGCAGTCTTACTGAAATACTGGTAAGTGACAATCATGGCACCAGGTGAGGTAGAGGGAGGAATTCATGTTCTGTTGCTGACAGTTAATTTATTATGTTGGTCAAGTCTTTCAGATTTAGGATATCTGACTGGTTTCCATCCTCCAGTGATCAGTAGTTTAATAACCAGTTCCCATTAACAGTATCTCTGATATTCTTTCCTACCTTGAGAGCCAAAGCCTGTTTCTATTATGCTGTACTTGGATCTCTTTCAGGTTTCATCATCCTCCTGAACATTTCTGTCCATATATGTGAGTTCTTTGCATCCAGAATAGCTTATTCGGCACAGACAAACAGCAGGACTGTCAGTCTTTTTAGTGAACACCTTGTGAATCATGTAGCTGGCAGAGAAAGGGGATTGAATTTTCTGTATTTCCTGGATTTGATACAATGGTAATAAAATTCTTGTCTCTCTTGTATCAAAAGTGACTGTGTATCTCTTTGGCTAATGGAATTTCTGGTGCTTGCAAAAACGCCCCCATATCATAATGAATGTATGCAAGACTTTTAATTTCTGATTTACTTTTCCCCTTTCTACTTCTGGCTCATTCTCCATCTTTGTATATAGCTTGACCGTGTTTTGTCTCCTACTCCTACTCCTGTCCCCCCATCCCCCCCTTCCTTTTCCCTGTCCCCTAGTTTCCTTCTGAAGAGAGCTGCTCATACCTAGGAGCCATCCAGTGTCCCCTTGAGTCAATAAACCAGATCATTACATTTCAAGCAGTCTTCCTTCTGAATGATCCATCTTGTCACCTAAGGAACATTCCTGATGTGTTTTCACACATCCTGCCACCCTATGTGCACTCACTGAGCAGCTCTGGGGATCCTCCAGCAGCAATTTCCTTGGCTTTGTGGTGCAGAGTGTGAATCCCTGCTCGGACTACAGGCGTTTGTTTTCCTGTTCGTTAGCAGCAGTGACCACAAACCAGCCTGTTCAAAAGTGTGTTGGTTAACATGTTTAGCAACCTCTTTTGAAGCTTGAGGCAAACTGTGAAATAATTTCTTCCCCTGTTGGCATCTTCTGTGAAACTAGAATTTCTCAGCATTCACCAGATGCTCTGGAGCAAGTGTTATTTGAAACGGCTTATAGGATCTGTTCCTGTGCTTTTCTTTGTGGTCTGTCTGCCTGTGTCAGGCTCCAGAAAACACTGAAAACATTCAGTCTCCCATGACATTGAGTGGAGAGAATATGGGCTAATCCTGCAGCACAGCCTTCAGAGAGCTTTGTGCAGGAACTCCAGGTTCTGCTCAAAACAAACATACCTTCTGGAGGGTTTCTGCCCAAGTATTTTTGAGGCCAAAAGCACTTACAGATCCTTCAGGAGCTGTTCCATTGCACCTAGTTGGAAATTTCCTTGCTTTCTTCTTCTGGCAATTTGAACTTACATGTTAAATGTACATCCCTCTCTGTCAACTTTCTTGTTTTTCAAGTCTGCTGTCTTCCATCTGGGAGCCACCTCTGTCCCTGATGTTAGACTCTGAAAAGCTGTGAAAGCTAAACAGCCTCTGATGGATGGCTGCCCAGTCTCCTCTGCTGGCTGGCTGGTGGGATCAGGACTTGCTGTCCTTCCCCTCCACTCTTACGCCTGGAATGTAAACACACCTCACAAAAACAGAGGGATAAACCAGCTGCTATTCACTCTTTTAACCATCTATTGAGCAACAGACCATGCCATGTTTATAAGGCAGATTGCTGAAATGGAAAGTAAGGGTGGAGATGTGACCTCAGAGGCCATCCTGTCTCAAAGTACCATCAATGATACCTATTTAATTCCTGATTAATCTGTCTCTAACTTGTTCTTTAAAAAAGCTTAGTTGATGGAAAGTCTGCTACCCACACAGAATATGTATTCCAGTTCTTCCCTATCTGATCCCCTTTCAGTTGGCATGTCCTACTCAGGAACTCACCTACCATCTCCTGCTGCAATTAAAACCCAAAATTGCTCAAGTGTACTGCTGTATAAAGAAGGGATTATTCTCTTCATGTCTCCGCTGACCACATAACACCAGATCAATTAGATTTCCCTTTCAGAACAGGTTCAGTCCTAGTATGGTTAATTGGGTGCCTCCAGTTGGTACTTATCTATTCTAAGTGCAGCCCCAACAGAGCTCAACAGAGCAGAAGACATTCAATTACACATCATATAGTGCAACACCTACATATACAACTCAGTGTGGCATTTGTTTTTTCACAACAGAATAGTTTTGGATCATCTTCACCTTGTGATCAGCCTTCATCTTCTACAGAACTCCTGTCATGGTTTTAAGGAAACCAGGACACTACCTCACCATGCTCTGCACAGTTCATCACTTTGTTCACAGATCCTTGCAATACAGTTGATGAATTCTGTTATTTTTCAAGCCATTTCTCCAATGTATCAAGGTAATTTAGAATTCTAACCTTGGCCTCTGATATACTTGCAAGGAATACCAAACTGACAACAAAAAAATGTATCAGGATTCTGCATTGCAAGAGTTCCACTTTTTTTCTGCTGCAGACCACCATGAAGAGCAGTGAAGGCAGTGGAAGCACATCCCAGCAGCAGCAGCCAGGTGTCTTTTCTGGGCTATATGTCCCCTAGGAAGTGGTTGCATAAAGCTAATAGCACATATTGCACAGCTGGGGAACCTTTCCTTTATTTCTTTAGACAAGCTATTGATGAAAATACTGAACACAAACTGCCAAGGACAGACCCCAGTGGAAGTCCTTGATGGATACTTTCACTTTGACAATGAGTCCTTAATAACTTTCTTGAGCTTTCCATTTGTTTTATACACTCTGAATGGTAATTTAAGCTGCATATTTCCTCTGCTTATTTCTAAGACTGTCATATGGGAGGTTGCCAGAAGTCTAACTAGGATCCCAGTGGCTGTCTGATCTATTGTGTATCCTCCATACATGCAGTTTGCTCTACTGTCACAGGAGGAAATCAAATTGGTTTATGTGATGTGTTTATAAGAAGCTCATGCTGACTGTTACTTTCAGTACCTTCCTGCCTTGTGCACAGCTTGACTGGCTGCTCCTGCAGATCCCTGAGATGTCAGCCAACTGTCTGGAATTCCACAATTTGTCCCTTATATGGCTGAGCAGCACATGTTTTGGTGGATCAGTTGACACCCTTGTACAGTGCAAATAGCCAGAAATGGAGCTGCCTATGCTGCCCTATGGGATCAAGTGCCTCTTCCTGCCCCACTATTGTGAAGTAGGTGTGGCCAGGATCAGGGCACAGGTGAGCCTCAAGTGTTCATATTGGTGCTTTCCTGGTTGATCTACAGGCCCTGGAGAAGTGGGTAAATGACACATGAAGGTAACTTGATTCCTCTTAGAGTACTGCCCTTCTGTCTGGGTTGGTGCAGCAGTGCCTCAGGCTAGAGCAGTGCTGAATCACCAGAGCTGTGGTTTCTCTGGGCTATGGTTTCTCTGAAATTTACTTCCCACTTGAGCAACAGGAGCCATCAGAACAAATTACTGAAAGCAAGACATGGGAGTACATTGCCAGGATTCTCAGTAAAAGGTGAAAAAGGAGTCTCTGGGATCTTTCATTATCAAGTGGAAACCAGTATCAAAGCTCCTTTGGTTTTGATGAAAGCAGAGCTCAGCCCAGGGTCTGTGACATTTAAGACTTCACAGATGAAAAAGTAATGACTCCTCCCAATACATGGGACAGGTTTTCTTTTCATTCTCACAGAACAAGCTAAAAATTACACTTGGCCTTTTGTTTCCATGCTACTATTTTGTTGCTGTTGAGGGAATGCAGCAAGAAGAAGCTTAGTATTAGTTTACATAATAATGTTTCCACACGCCTGTATTTAATTTCAAGTTGTAAATCCAGGTACCACCAAATCCTACTCTCATGCTGGTACAGGTCCTTGTGAAACAGATATGGGGAATATTTCATTTTATAAATTGTGTATATATTCCCACCACAGCTACCCACAAGGAAATCTCAGAAAGAGTGCAACCTCCTTGTATTTTTGTTCCTGAAGGGGAATCTGATTGATGCTCCTTGGATGTTTGATATTGACTGGATTATACAGCAATACCTACATTGTTTTCACAGTAAACACTTGTTGCAAGTAGCCTTGTCTGAGATAGCAGTAAGGGAGATGTGGTTTTCCAGGAACTCATAAAGGAAAGGCTTTTAAATAAAAAGGTGAAAGAGGGTGGATAAATATAACTTGTAACTATATAACACTTCACATACTTTAAAGTGACAAAAGCACCAGACTTTCCAGCCGAGTCTTTTCCAATTTGGCACTGGGCATGGCCTGATGGGGTACACCAGTCTGGGCAGGCTGCTCTGGAGAAGACCTTCCTGCTGCCCACCTACAGACATCCTGCTTAGCAGACATCAGCCTCAGGACTGTAGTCAAGGGTTTAAAAGACTGGAAATTACTGAGATTTCTTTGTTCAATGTCTTGAAGCATGGTGAGACGCTCTTGGCTGTTTGCTGGGCTTTTTCCTCACTTTTTTTTGCATGTGGTTTCACTGCCAGTAAAAGGTTGGTGCAAAACTTGGAGCACTCTCAGTTTTCTGGTTGCCATTACACTTCTCACTGAGAAATATATTTATTATTGGTGTTGCAGTCTTTAAGTGATGGAGATGCCTTCTTCAACTGATGATCTCCTTGCTTTCTCCAGCTTCCTCTATTATTTTTAATCAACATACATGAATGAACACCACATAGATTCTTCCATTACTGTAGTCGGTGTTTGCTTTCCCAAGGATGAAAAGTACTAGCAAATGCTATGCTCACTATCTTCATTTTCTATCTGAAGGCAAATTCCTTTCAATATCCCAGACAGCAGAAAAAGCCTCAGAGTTTCTCTTAAACTTAAACCAAATTTTTTTGAAGGCAACAGGACACTGATACAATGCAGCAAAAGCAGCATTGTACTGGCTGAAATGATTCAGCATAAAAACCTTCTCTCAAGTACTGAAATACAGACTTTTATATCCCAGCTCACCATGCAAAACTGCTCTTGTTTTCAAGACAATGAACATTAAAAGTTCTTCAGTGCAACTATGGAGAATGTATTTTCCCTGCCTGTAGATACTTTTGAGATGGGAAAACTTTTTTTTCCTGGTTGTTATAAAATGGGTTAGAAAGTGTAAATATATAAACAAATGAAGACAAATAGCTAAAAGAACATTTTTAAAAAGTCAATAAACATCATTTGGAGACCTCAATATTTTTATAAGTTTCAATTATTTCTATTTTGGCATTGATTTAAATCCTTTTTGCTATAATTATCTTACATTTCAAGACAGCTAAAGTAAATCTGAAAACCTAGACTTATTAATTTAAAAAATATAAATTGGGGATTGATCATCTCCAAGCTTCCTTAAAAGAAATCCAAAGAAATTAAACACAGTTGTCCTGTTCCACAAAAGGTTTCCGATTTGCTGACCTGGCATTTAATTCACAAAGATTTAGCTGAAATACTGCTGACCATTTTTCATGACTACACTGGCTGCCACTGAGTACTTGGAACACTTTAAAATCCGGCCACATATTTTGTGGCCATTTCACAAGATTCCCAAAGTCAAGATTAACATTTTAAGTGCTGCCCAAAGCATTTAGCCATGTACTTCAGTTATAAACTCTCTCTCTTCCCTGTGAATAGAGTTTTTTCTCTGGATGTGAAGGCAACAAACATGAATAGAGAATTTACTATCTAAAAGAAACCTATTTGTGCAGTGCAGTGACAGCACTTAAGACCCCAGTGTGGTGTCTTTGGGTCTGCTGTCCTTTCCCAAAAATGACAGCAGGGTTTTCTTGTGCTGCCTGGCTTCTGGATTTCTTCTGATTCTTATGAGCACGTTCTCCAGTTCCCAGACCTGGGAGAAAAATTCTTAAAAGGGTGCAAAAACAGAGCTTAAAACCCTTTAGAGTGAGGATTCTCCTCCCTGTACCAGCTGATATGAGGAAAATCAGACTGCTCTGCTGAACATTCCCAAGTCACAGGGACTGTCCTAAATAAAACATCTTATCTTACACCTGAACTGGTACATCCACACATTCCTGGGCAGCAAGAAGTCTTTCTTAGAGACAGATTTCACACTTCCTAGGATGAGGTTATCCACATGTTTCAGTGTGCTCCTCGGCTGATACTGCAAAGGAGGTAAGCAGCTGTGGCCTGGGCTCAATAGGAGTCTTCGTGGTGTGGGTCCCAATGGTTTCTTGATAGTGTGGTTTGTCTTCCCCAGTCTTAGCTATGTCAGATTTGGGCATCTGTAGCTCAGTCTCATGCTGCAGTCAATGAAGAGATGGAAGTGCTGCAGAAGGTAATGCCTGCCCTGGGACATGCGACTGAGATGGAATTTTAAATTACACTTAACATCAGAAACCCACAGACCCTTAAGTGCATCAAATTGTGTGTCACTTACAAAACAGCACTGCTGTCTCATACCAGCAGTGAAGGACACCTCAAGACATCCCCTGGTGTTTAGAGCATCCCCAGAGAAGAGTCAGCTTGTCTGCATGGACCAAACTCAGGATAAGCCTTACCTGGACTCACACAGGAAGCCTGTGGCATAAAAGGGTCTGCACTCTAGTTCTTTATCAACAAACTATCCTTCTTATGCTCAAGATAATGTGCCTTTACTGTAAAGAAAGAAATGTCCCTAATTTGTGGTTATTTACAGCACTGTAAATCAGGCACATGCCACGAAGTACCAATAAAAATTGTTTAAAATCAGCCTTAAATAGCTAAACTCTCAAAAGCAGCTCATAAAATGAGACTTGGCAGTTCTTAGGTAGTTATGGTTAAATTGACAGTCCTTTTGGGAATTAAGATAGCCAAAAGCAGTAGTAGTTAGGAGTGAAGTGATAGATGGTGAGCTTGTTGGTTGAAGAGCCTCTATTGCACACTCCTGAGGCTTCATACGTTCATTGGCCCTGGTCTGTGAGAAGGGAGATACCAAATTTTGTTATTGAACACCAGCTTGTTGAATCATACATCGTTTGCCTATATGGCCTGGAAACTGCAAAGCCAGAAGACTGAGCTTTGGCAAGAAGGATCCCATTGCTGTCTGCATGAAACAGGAGACTTTTCAGGCAGGAGGAAAGATAGAAGGACAATTAAGTCCAAAGCAGCCTGAAAGGAAAGTTAAGGGAATCTGGAGAAAGGACCAATACCATGAAAAAAAAAACCCTTCCATAAAGAAACCAGATCTCAGCTCCTTTTAAAAAGTCAGGTGCACAAGTTATATTAGTCTTGAGCCAGGTCTAACTTCCGCTGCCAATAACCACTTCCACTGCCAATAACCCAAGCTGACATAACAGCAACGTTAAGGAGTTTTGGGGTTTTTTTTTTCTGTTGCATTAGGCATTCATGTCTCTTTTCCACATCTTTTTTTTTTTTTTTTCTCTTAATTCTTTCCCCCCTCAAGGTTCTTGTATTTTAGCCAGCCACCTCCCTTCTTGTTAAACAAGAGGAGTTTCAAGATGGGGCCCAAACCTAAACACTGGCTCCATAACCCAGCACTGTGAAAGCTGTGGCTTTGGGTCTCAATTCTGCTGCTAATGAGAATCAAGCACACCCAGGCACTTGCAAATCAGCTCGTAAAACATGAACTGGGATCAAGGCTGGATTCCTGTCGCCTCCCTTGCAGTGTGTCAGTGCAGTGCTCTCAGGCAATTCAGCCCCTTGCATCATGCTTCACCTTTCTTTCCTGCCCTACATAAGTAGGCTGGGCAGAGGACAGCAGGGATGCCACCAGAGCAGCTTCCAGCTACCAACATCCTCCTACAAACATCAGCTCAGCCACACAAAGGTGTATTATTGCCTTCTTTGGAATACTGCACCAAAGCACAGAGAAACTTGTGGATATCGTGAATAAGACATAGAACAGTCAACGACCCAAAGCTGCACAGACAAATTCACACCATACCAAGCCCAGTTCATGCTCTTTGGAGGACTTTGGTTTAGCAGCTCAGGCTTGATGCCAGACTTGGTTACCCAAGCTTCTGTCGAGCTGGCTCAGAGCAGGCATGCAATCGCCTGCTCTTGGCCATGAGAACATGACTTGGCCCTCAGACCTTCAGAAGTGTTTCGATTTGTTAGGTTAGGAGCCTGAAACCCTTTGAGGTTCTTTCTAATTCTCCAAGAGTCTCACAGATTCTTCATAGTAGCACAGGAATGAGAACAGGAGGCTGTCATGCTTAAAGCTGTCACTGTGACCACTGAATTGGTGCCAACTGGACTTCAGAGCTGGTAGTGGAACACTAGAGGATCTGGTATTCTCAGTCTGTGCTAAGTCCAGGCGCTATTTCCCTGCAAGTACCAGGCTCAGGTTTAAGAAAGTGTGGTCACACCAAAGACTGAATGGAAACACACTTGTGTAGAAGGTTTCGTAGCAGAACATGGAGTTTCATTGCAAGAATAGTTTGATTGTGTGAGAAAATCATTGAATTTGGCCAGAAATGTGGGGGATGCTAAAAAGTTTTTTTACAAATATATTAATGGTAATAGGCAGCGCAAAACCAACTTTGGCCCATTGTAGGATGAAGATGTTCACCTCACAAACAGGAAGGGACATGGACACAATAGAGGTGTTTGATGCATTCTTTGCCTCTATCTTCAACATGGATGATGAACCAAGGGGGTCTCTGCCCTGAGCTGGAGGACCCCGAATGGTCAGTTTGAATGAATTGCAAGAATGACTGGTTTCCATTCAACCTCAAAACTATGCAGGATTTGCTTCCTCAGCTGGATCTCTACAAATCTATGGGATCTGATGGAAATCATTCAAGAATCCTCAAAGAGATGGCTGGTGTCTTCGCAAAACCACTCTTGATGATTTTCGAGCAGTCCTGGGAATCTAGAAAGTTGTCCCAGTTTTCAAGGAGAGCAAGAAGGAGGACCCCAGAAACTACAGGCCTGTCAGCCTCACTTTAGTGCCTGATAAAGTTATTTAGATTATTCTGGAGATTATTCTGGGAGGTATTGAAAAACACCTGAAAGACAACACAGACGTGGTCACAGCGTGAAGTCTGACAGAGTTCAAGAAGTGTTTGGACAATGCTTTTGGGCACATGGTGTGATTCTTGAGAATGGTGCTGTGCAGGGATGGGATCTGGACTCAGTCCTTGTGGGTCCCTTCCAATTTAGCTTATTCCATGATTCTTTGATTTTGTGAAAGTCAAACATGATAGAAACAGCTGCACCCTTCCCTTTGCCACACAGCAAGAGGACATCTGAAGCAATGCCAGGAGCAGTGGCAACCTTTGCTGTTCTGTTTTTCTCTCCTGGCGGTACTGGGATCATGGCTCTGCCAGGACTGCTCTGAGGTCCTCAGTGTTCTTCTGAATGCAGAAATTATGAATAAGAATTGTATAGCCCTGGTGGAGCTCAGTTTATAGAAGTTTTTCTGCAGCTTTGGAAAGCTGGATGATGAAACACTCATCACTTACTCATCTTCAACCCCACACAGGGGATTCACTAGCAGATACAACCATCTTCTCCAGCCCCTAGAAGCCATGTGAGGAATATGGCCCAGGATTTCCACAAGACTGAAAGATACAAAGGCATGATGGATGGAACATGAAAGCCTCTAGAAAGATTCCTGAAGGAGGATCCAAGCTTGGTGGCTGCAGTCCCACTACTTGGCAGTGCCTTAGCAGGCAGGGTGAATCGTGCCCCACTGGCAAGGCTCCCTGACTGGCCCTGAGTGATTACACATGCCAGTGATTCCTCATTCACCATTCACTGTGAGAAGGCACTTCCCTGGCATTTCAGAGCATCCCCCAGAGCAGCCACCAAGGCTTTTCCCTGGTGCAGGTCCCCTTTTCACTAATGCAGAACAATTCCTACGCTGTCTCTTGTTGCTGGGGATGACACACAGGGTAAAAAGAAGGACTTTCTGAGCATTAAAAGTACAGCCAATTCCAGAAGCTCATGATTATTTTTATAATCAAAGCTGCCTCCTGTAATAGCATGTCACATTTGGTGTTGCTCATCTTCACTGATGGATAATTTAGGTAGATAAAAAACATAATTCATCAAAGCCAGGGAACATAATGAAAACCTCTGTGAGTAAGAAAATTATGAAGAAATGGGTTTAAGCCCGCACAGCCTTTCCCATACCAAAGCTAAATCCATTCTTCCTTTCACAGAACAGACATGCTACCAATGTTCTTCTCCCCCATCTTCTCTTTCTAGCTCAAAATACAGTGGCTATTTCACACACTTGTGTGTGGGTATCCAAGTCCAGCTGCCATCCTGCCAAACCCCAAGTTAAAACAAGCCACCAAGTTATCAGATGTCTTCAAAATAGCCTATGTGTTGTCCTGGGACTTGCCCTCATTCTCCCTGGTGGAATGCTTCACCTGGCATGCATATCTGTGCATTAGTGGAGGATATGAGGCTACAAAGTGAGAACTATAGCTCAGTGGTTGCAGCAGTGTGGTGAGGAGAGGAGTCTGCAATCCTGAACCTAATATATATTCTAACTACTGAATTGAAAATTGGAGCTCCTCTTACTCAGTGGTTTATAAGAGTTTGGAGTGCTCAGCTCTGGCAAGTGATGTGACAGAGTAGGTGGGAGCAGATTGAGTTGGTGTCTTCATGTCAGACTCGGGTACAAAGTAGGTGCCAAGTAGCTCAGTATCATTAAGATGTGGGTGTTTTTACACATTCCCAACAGCAAAAGTCAGGCTGTACATACTCCCTCAGGAACTCAGGTATCAGCTGAATATCCACATCTCCACTGACAAGCTGGAAACCCAGAGGAGTTGCAGCAGTACTTTATCACAGAACAGCAGGACATAAAACCTGGACATAAAACCTGGAAGTGCTGATTGCCCACCAAATCTTAGCTATCGCCCCTCCATGCAAATGGAGCAGCTTTGCTGATGCACAAAAGTTGAGATCACTTGGACTGGGCTCTCTACTATGAGCACTGAGCTTCTGGATGGGCTGACTGCATCTCCTTCTCCACCAAGGCTCCAGAGCCAAACATCCACACAGTGTAACGTAGGCAAATGTAGCCTGTGCTCCCAAAAAAACCTAAACTACCACAGTCTTTCCCAACTGATGGACCTTCTCCAGTGACTCAGGTCAGTGAGTCTATGGCTTCCTCCTGCTCTCCTCCAATGTGGAGGATTTATTAGCATCATGCCATGTTGCCATTACTCAAACCTTGCTGCAGTCATTCTCATCAGGGATGAGCTAAACTGCTTCCCACAGCTACACAGCACAAGGTGTATTGATCAGACTGACCCTTCTGTTTCTTGCCTATCACATGCTTGTGTCCCAGTACAGGGAAACCCTGACTATTACAGGAAACCAGAAAAGCAAATGCCTAAGGACAGATAAATGAATATTTAATTCAAACCAGCAAAATGTTGTTTGCAGTTATTTATTTTACTAAAATGGTTACATATGTTGAAACAAAGAAGAGCAATAGTAATAATGTTTGTTTTTCCAATATCATAAATAATTACTGAGTTTTCATTAGCTGTTGGCTCAGCACTGATCATGACTTTTGTTATTTAAAAAAGACACACACATAATTCATCAGAATTCGTGTTTTCAGAAAACTCTAAAGCAGCAGTAGAAAAAAAATAAATTAAAGGAAACAGTAACAAGAAATTAGGCCAAGTATTTCTTAAATTTAAAACCCACTTGATGTGTTTTACAGATTATTCTTGTGCTTTGATCATTGGAAAAGAGCACCATTAACAAGTTGTTTATACAATGGCTTGCCTTCTCCAGTTTTACTTCAGAGGAGTCCCCAAAAGTACCCTTTTTACATGAAAAAATTTGTTGTTTATACAGACAAAAACACTGAATATTCCTAACAGAAGAGTTTGTCAAAACCATGAATTTATTGTCACAAAATATTTAATACCAGAATAACTTATAATAGTATGAACAAAAGTGAAGTATTACCTCTCTGCTATTAGTTATAAACTCACATTATTATGCCAAAATCCAGTAAAGTATTAAAAATTAATGTCATGGAATCTTAGACACATAATGATGCAAGTCAGTAAAACATACTTCAACTGTTCATACAGTCACAACATACATTTCTTGCTTGGCACTTTAAGTCAATGCAAATCAGCAATTTAGAAAACAAAGTAAAAATATATATGTACAAAATATTTTCATATCAAATAATTTTCATTGTACACTAAATAAAACCAACAACGTTATGTTACATCAAGAAGTTTCCTAAGAAGTCACACCAAGGCTGATATTTGCAATGTGTCTTGACTATTTTAGTGCAACTGAAACAGCCTCTATTTGCAAGTTAGTTACATCATTAGCATAGTCCTGCTTCCATTGATGTGGGAGTTCTGTCATTAAACTCAGCAGGAGCAGAACTAAAGTCTTGTCTTGTTCATTGATGGCTCACCAGAAAGAGAAGCAAAGAAAGGGATAAGTAGGAAAAAACCTGACAGAATACCCACAGGAAAAAATCCAAATCCTAGCAACAATCATCTCTTTTCCAGTTTTCTGTAATGGATTCTGTATAAATTGGTTTTGGCTTTGCCACTGTTTATTCAAGCACTGTAAACCTCATTAGACTATTGTTATATGACTTAAGAATAACTTGTACACCTCCAGATAAAATTTAAATATAACCCTGGTTTTATGATAGTTATTACACTCAATAGTCAATTTTAGAGACATGACATTTAATACATGGTTTAGTATCTTCTTAAAACCCTCCTGCCTTAAATGCTGAGATTTTTCAATGTTTCAATTCCTTTTGTGATTCTTGTTTGGGCTTTGATAGTTTATGTAATGGGCTTTTCTTACTGAAATGTGAATGTCAATCAACTGTCCTTCTTTATGCAGTACATACAAAATAAAAATGTTTAAACCACATTAAAGTAATAAGTTCCACCATGGAAACATTTCTGAATGGCACTATAGTTTTAGTTTTGTACAAGAAGAAACCAATTTTACTTCTATCAAAACTTCAGTAAGTCACTAGTAAAGCTTTAAAATTATAGAAATTCAACTTGAATTTACAACTAGTCTGACTAAAACCTTCTCAACTAGAAATCTTTAATGAGCAACACAGCTGAGAGCATATGTATAAGTTCAAAATAATCTGAACAATTAACTTATTTCCTAAATTTGTGTGTTCTAGAGTATTGCACTTTTCAAAGGAATGGTTTTGGTATCTTAATATACTGCATATACAGGTAAGAAACATGCATAACAACCTTATTGTCACTTTGACAAAACATACTGTACAATTTTTATAACACTGTTGATTAAAAAAAAAAAGAGAGTGAGAATGATGTAACAATTTCATTAAGACTCGTCAATTTGTACAAGTCAAATAAGCACAACTCTCCAGGGCCTTCAGCAGTAATGTGTTTAGCCCTCGGCTGCTTAAGCCCACTTGGAATAATATACAAAGTTTAAGCATTATGGCATTGTCATTTTGAGGCATAACACTGTTGTACTATGCCCACGTTATAGCTTATTTTTTCAAAGCAAGGCACTTACTGTAATAGCAATGCAAACATCTTATGCGCACTTTGATTAACATAAAATAAGTTAATGCTTTGATAAAAACAGGGTTTTTATAATTTACATGCCTTTTATAGAAGCAGTTGAACATTTCATTTAATACAATGAAAACATCTGAGTCAGAAGGGACCTTAGTTTTTTTAAACTGACCATTCTGTAAAAGGGGACTTATTTTCCACATTTTCCTCCTGTCTGTGAATCTGATTTTGCTGAAAACCAATCCTGTGAGGAAAATGCCTGTTTGACGTGGAAAAGAAAGAGAACCCGTCCCTTAAAACTGCTGAACTAATGGCACTTTAACAGTCTTTACTTCTGATATATGTGATGATTTCTGAATGATGCAGCTGGTAGTTCCCTGCAGTTTGTCCTTCCCCTGGGCAAGGTTCGTTAGGGCCATAGCTGCGTTGATCTCCTTCCAGTACGTCTCATCTTTGCTGGGTCCCTTTCTGTTAGCTGCACTAGATTCAAGCAATAACAAATATTTACACACACATCTTACACAGCCACGTGCTATCAGGAAAACTGTGGTAACAATAATAGTTTTGGAAAACTGTGAAATCCCTTACTCACCTTTCACACTTATTTGGTCCATTCTCCAGATTTTCTGAAAACAGGAAAAAAAGAAGTCTATTTTATTTTAATAGTTTTAAAAACAAGCATGTTCAGGGAATAGGCATACTGAAAAACAACCCAAGATTTATTCCAAAATTGATACCACATTTAAAATAAAATCTTTTCTTTGACACACATAAAGGACCAGCTTCATGCAGGCATCTTCCTGGAAAAAGCTACACTGAAGGTGTAGCTGTTCTTGAAGGCTCACCTACATTTTGCAGGGTAATAGAGAAGTTCTTCAAAATATATTTATGTTTTGAATACCAAGGCCATAAGGAATTGCAAAACCTAAAAATAAAAATCAGCTTCATTGCCTTTCAGTGAATGCCTTCTAGTATGCACTAAAAATAGGACTCTTATCCATGCACACAAGATGTGAGTGGGTTTTAATGTGCCCCTTGCCCAGGCAGTGCCTCAGTCACAGAGGAGGCTGAAGGGGACACAAGTAACAAGCACCCTGGGTTAACAGCCCTCAGAGATGAAATTGCATCACAGGCATAAACTACACTTCCTCATCAAGAGTCATATTTGTTCATTCACTAAGTCCTCACATCCCAGAGAAGCCAGAAATATTTACCAGGCAGAAATGTAAAAGCTTTATTCAGTGGGTTTGCTGTCCTGACACAGAAATACATTATAGAGAAGCAAGAATCCAATGCCCAACTGCAGCACCTATGGAAAACAGTTCAAACCAAAGAAACAGCAAATGGCATGGGCAGGAAAGGCTACAAGACCCAAAAACCTCTAAACACAACATAAATCTCATAAAGTACTCTACACCTTTGCAAGGCCAGATTGCCAAATACAAATCAACCTTACTGCTAGATTTCCATCAGATTATTAATTAAAAGTTAATCTTGTCTTTAAACACAGCTTCCAGTGGAATAACCCTTGGTAGCCCTCTGCTTAAGAGCAACCTCAGCCAGCAGCCCATTGTCTCCTACAGCCAATAATTCAGCTTGGCTGCACAGCCCAGTGCTTGGAGGTGACTGGAGACCACAGTCCCACTGAAGAACCACAGGGAGACCAGCTGCAGTTTCAGAGACCAGCTGTTGCCAAACTGTTCCATCTAGCAGAGCTCCATCCTTTTGCAAAACAGCTTTATAAATAAATGTTCACAGGTGACCAAGATTTAAGTTTTGTTCCAAAAGTGCACTGCTTAAATCAGTATCTCTTAAGATCTCCTAGAACAACGCTTGAATGGGATTCAAGAGGGGGAAGACCAGCTTATGCAGAGGACAAGGAATTAAGGAAAAAAGAAACATTTGATTCAAAAAAAGGTACTGGGTGACACATAACTTCTTCATGCTGTACTTGGCTATGAAGAATTCTTCAGCCCTGCTTCATTGTTTATTTTTTAATTAGAAACAATTTTCAAGACGAGGTTTAGGACTGAATAGGTCAGTAGGTATAGAAATGGAAATGGCAAGTAATAGAGAACATCATTGCCAGAGCAAACCTGGATATAAATACAGCTCTCTTAAGCATCTGTCACTTTCTTTTGCTGTTGGAAAATATTTCCTATGAACAAAAAAATTGCTTGTACAAACCTCTGAGGGAAGTAGGTGTGAATGGTGACACACATTCCAATTCCAGCGTTTATTTGAAGGAGTATTTGCAAATACTTTTTACTGGTGTTAAGCCCATTCTAAAAGAAAGCATCTTGCCCATGGTATATAAATGCAGTAGCAAAACTAAAAAATAAAATCCATGAGGGAAAGAGATGCCCATTTTTTTACTTTAGTGAAGATTTTTCCTGAATCACACATATTTTATTAATCTGTTGGGATTTTATGTTTTTTTCAAACAATTTATGTCAAAGAAACTCAAAACTGGGTTAAAATAAAATCATCACTGCTAATTTGCAAAGCTCTGGCTAATAACTGCTCTCAAAGCATGTTAGTACAATAGAGTTGAAAATACATCATTTCAAAGAACAGGCCCTCTTTTTCTTGCCAAAAATCCTTCTCTGACAGCATATACCAGTTTGCACTACCACAGCATCCAAGCAGCTCCCTTGTGTCTGAACAGCCCTTAGCAAAGGAAATAAGTATTACCATCTTTTTTTTTTTTAGTTGGGGATGACCACAATGAGACAGCCAAAGACCTTTCCTTATGCTCTCCTTGACATCTTGCCAGTCAAACCAACTTGATGTGACCCAAAGCAAAAGTGGGGTTCACTTCACATGCCATGAAACTGTCATTTAAGTCATGTATCTTTGTATCTTTACTTGTCCCGACTCCATTCATAAAAAACAGAGATGTCCTCCAAGAAATGAATTCAGCTGTTCTATTTAACACTGCAGCCCAAAGTCCCTGAGTGCTGCTGCAAAGCCAAACCCCTAAATCCTGTTCTGTGGCCCCTTCCTCACACTTCTGTCCTTTGGACAGCATTATCATCCATGTGGATATGCTGAGAGCTGGATGGGGGAGGACCATATCTCTCCTTTGGCTATTCAGTATATCAATGATTCATATCTATTTTTATATAGAGACATTAGTACACTGCTAGTATAACTGCAGCCTTAATGGCTTAGCTCAGACTGGAAGAAATGCAGGCTGGTCATGTCTGGCTCTTCACCGACCAGGGAAAGAACATAGATGACAAAATGTTATCAAATGTATTAAAAAATCACAAAACGGTGAGCCTTACCCAATATTTTGCTTTTTCTTCATCTTTTGTAATCTATCTGCTCTGCCTCCAACTACAAATTAAAAATTTTGATAATTGAAGCTTTTGATACTTAAGGTATCTGCACAAGAGTTGAAAAGTATATTTCAGCTGTAAAACCAATGTTTTGGTGAGATTACTCCATGAAAATAATCAAAGAACTGCATTGTCAAAACAGAAAATGTTCATTTTCTTGACCATCACATAACACGGTCCTAGATTTCATCTCTGAGGCAATGATGAAATGGCAGTGGGGCTGGGTAACCTCTCTGGAAATGGTGATGAAAGGAATGGAAAAATGATAGAATTCCAGGAAGTAGCCTCAGCTGAGGGCTCACCCCAGAGCAGGTGCTGATGGGCACTCCACTCATGACCCTCTCTCTACTGCATGAGAGGCAGCACTTCACCAGCCTAGAGGTACCAAGGCTGCACCAGAGCTGTTTTGTTCAAGCACTGTGGTTGCCTTTAATCTCATACACCTCCAGTGGCAGCACCCTGGCCTCTGCCTAAAGTGTGGCTCTCTCACTAGTCAGATCAAGGCAAGCTGTCACACAAATTTTAATCCCTACAGACTTGTCAAGCTTAGATCTGTGTGTCCAGTGACTCCTGGGAAAGCCAGCACTGATGAATTATTTTATCCCACACTATTCCCAAGACTCATTTGATAGGTTAAAAATGACATTTACCCTACTCCATACAGACATGAATATATTTTAACAGCATACAGCTGGCCAGCACAAATAATTTTCCTAAACAAACAACAGCAGTGCTCCATAGCATATTCAGTAATTGAAACCAGAAGAAGCTGCTGCTGATGGTGTTTTGTAGTGTCTCAAAAAGGATCATGCTTCTTGTCAAAGGATGGTGGTAGGCTTTCACCACATATTGAGATCCTATAATTAATCTATTTAATATTAAACATCAGAAATACCTTTTTGCTACAGGTTTGAAAATCACCTAAAACAGTGGTCATTTGCTTTGTAGCCAGAAAGTTTTAAACACTGTGAAAATGGAAACTTGATCATTTAAAATTAGGGATTGTCATTTACACCTCACTTTCTGGTGCTTCATTCTGCTCCCAGTTGTAAGCATCCAGAGAATCAGCTTTTGCCTGGCCAAGAATGTCTCATTCTGCTCTCAACATCCACCCAAAGAAACCAGCAAGGCAGGATATTTGTTCCCTCTTGTTTATAATAGGAAGTCACTATAAATCACCTACCAATGGAATTCTGTATACCTTTCCATTACTATGAGTTTTCAGTATACAGTTTACTGTAGGGCATAGTGCCAAGAGTGTAGACACTAGACAATACCAGCTTTGTGATACAGCATGGTATTTTTCAGGACTCACATCATTACTAATAATATACATGGCATCATTTTTTTTTCACCATGAAATTTCTTCATAAATATTAACTGGCTGATCCTGACAACTCTCTTGCAAGGTAGCCTGCTGTCCCATTTTAGCAGAGATGGAAATGAGTCTCAGAAGTCCAAAGTCAAAATACTGCCTAGGTAGTATTTTGACTATTTCAAAAGCATTTAAGAACAGGATTTTCCAGGATTTTTCTTGTATTTCAAATATTTTCCTTTGTTCTTCTGCTATCAGAAAGGACCAGCCAAAGAAAATGAAGCCCAGTGTTCTTGCAGGCAAGCCATCCTTAAACTGCACAATAGCATCACAGACCTCCAATTTATTCTGCACAAAGGCTCTGGTGACATGGAGCTTGCAGCACATTCAAATATTTCAGAATAACTCAGACACTTCCAGACTAATAATTTCTATATAATTGGACAACTTCAGGAGTGTGCTAAATAATGTTAATTACAGTTACATTTTCCAATTCGGATTGGAGAGTTCTAACCTAAGAATATGTGTGTGTGGTGATAACTGCACCTAAGGCTGTGCTGGGAACAGCAAAGGCAAGACTGACCCCTCTGGAGGCACCGTGCAGCCTCCACTGCTCCTGGGGTGTCCAGCTCGGGCTGAGCCACAACAACTGGCTTAAACCCTGCTTTGTGCTATCAGGTAACACTGACAAAGCAAAGATGGCTTGAAACCAACAGGGGAAAGAATGTGTGAATGAGGGAGTGAGACAGAGAGGGAAGGGTACAGAACATTATGTAGTGGGGAAAAAATGGACATAGAAGTCAAGACACAGTAGGTCAGTCTCACATGACCGTCATATTTCTTGAAGCTACTTAAACATGTACAGATTCCTGATGAATTACATGTCTTCTATTCTAGCTTAAAATAGAGGGGGAAAAAAAAAGAACTGCTGGCCTCAAACGGTGAACACTATAAAACATTTGTTGGTTCAGTAAAAGGTCCTGTATAACTTATCTTCATTTTAAAATTGGCAACATTATTCAGTTGTTTCTCTCACTGCCTCTCCTGAACTTTCTTTTGTTGGTTTTGGAGACTCTGGCTTAACATGTGTTGACCAGCATTTTCAAAACAAGCAAGAAGAGGAAAAAGAAGGAGAAACAGGAAATAAACTGGAGCAGCTGAAAGAAAAATGAACATTACATGTGTGAGTAAATTAGTGGGGAGATGAAGTATTTCTGTAGGTCACATACACACACCTTGACTCCAGTATTTTCCAAACCACACTTTCAGGGTGCATAAGACTTTCAGATATCTGTTTCTCCAAGAACAATATTAGGTTAATTTGAGTTAATACTCCTGTGTTCTTCTGCATTGACACAGCTCCTTTACCCCTGAAGGATCCCAAAGTAAACCATGAATCACACACCACCACTAATATTCACCCACATCTGGGGAGGGAACATGGCTTAGCCCAGGCTGTTCAATGCAAGGGAGAGGAAACTGTAGCCCAAAGGAGCAGACCAGGGCTTTTGCTCTTATTAAAAATGTCATTTAATATTGGTGCAAAAACTGTAGCACCTTTTGAAAAACAAGAAAACCTCAGCTTCTCTGGCATGAATTGGAGGAAGGAGGAGCTGACCATCCCATATTTATATTTGCAGTCTCCCATTTTGAGCCTAATGTAACCAGACAAATGAGTTTGTAAACATGGATAACTGCTCAGCCAGTGACCCACACTACCACAGGCTTTCCACACCCAGACAGGACTCATCCCACCCAGCAATGAAACTCCTAAAACCCTTTTCTTTTTGCACCATCCTCCCAGTTTCCTCAGGGACAGCAGACCTATTAAGGATGAATTATGGAGAAGTGCAGACAGGAAAGCTCATGCTGGAAGAGACTCCAAACCACTGAGTCTCCTGCAGAAACATCCCTCAAACACACCCTGGTGGCTGATCTCCTGCAGACCCCAGGCCATCTCCACATGGGACCCCTTCAGTGCTGCTCCCTGTGAGTCCACTCCTGCCCAAAGCAGGGAAGGTCTGTGTGAAACCATCTGGTTGGGGCTGGCAGTGCTCATGCAGCAGAACCTTTTGGTGGAGGAATGAAGGTCCCTGCTGGAGTTTCAGGTGACCTGTGGCTGCAGACACAGCATGGCAGTGTGACCTGGGAGAGTGCATGATGCCAATCACTGCTGGTCTGATCTCAGGGGCGTACTGGATTTCTGCTGACAAAGATTTATTACCATGTCCTTTAGTTGGGTGGGAGGAGGAAAGCTGTCAGAAGCTTGCAGGAATGAGCTCTGGGCCCAGGCTCTAGAGAAAGCTCCTTTTCAGCAAAGCTTTATTTTACTGCTGTTCTCTTTCTTCCAGGAGGAGGTTACAGAGCAGCTTGTAATAAAGTCACCCCCACAACCCTGTTACCTCACTCCTTTGGCTTCAGAGGGACACCAAGTGTAACAACTGACCTGTCATCAGCTGTTACGTCCTTTCAGATGAACAAACTGCATAATGACAATTTATGTTCACAGTGACTACTAGAGTGAATATTTTTCCCTATTCACCCAGTGGGTTTTTTCTCAAGAACAGCTATAACCCTGGTCTGACATCTTCTATTAAGATGCATATGGTGGGTCTTGCCAATGTGAGAAACATCTCTTTTCCATCATGCCCTAGACCAAACCTTTTCTGTGAAAATATTTCATTGCAATTTGTTTCTTGCATCAAGCTTCACATACAAGTTTCAGCTGTGAAGGACTGCTAACACTCAAGTTTTTCCTGAATACCTGAGCATCCAGAGACTTTTTTATGTTGTGCAGCCTGGAGCCTGCTGCAGTGGGAGTAGGCATCTAATTACATTTTAATACATGTGATTTTTATAAAATGAGTGTACATGCCCACAGAGACTGAGATAGGTGTATTTTATAAATCACAAGAGAACTGAGTTTGCAAGTCTGTATTAATATTTGCATTAGTAAGTGCACTGAAAGCCCCACATAATAGTAGGCGTGGTGCAAATGGTCTTAGAATCTTGAATTATGCACATGAATGTAGGAATTTATGAGTTAGCAAAATAGATAAAAACCTGGTGTAAATCACTTCATTGCTCAGGCTATGACAGCTGACTCTAGATTTCCCCTGACCAGTGACAGTGTGTTCTCCTTGGTGAGATTCAGGGCACTGTGTGATTCTTGTTTTCTTAGCCAGACCTTAGCAGAGCCTATAAAGGGAGCTGTGAGTGTTGAGGTGACCTGTTAACAAACTGATGGCTACATGTTTTTATTTTCTTTACAAGTTTGCTGCAAAGCTGACGGAAATAACTTTTTTCTCATTGAGCTGGCATGTTTCTCATTGAGTCGTGCAATGTTGTCAGATTCCTTGGTGACAGTCTCCCACATGCATTTCACAATGCATAAAGAACATCTGATCTAGGCTTCTTGTGTGTGTGTGTGTGTTATTTGGGAAGGGATTTACAGCACAGGCTGTGCTGACTCATCAGATGAAGTGGTTTGTCCTTCTGTTGCAAACCATTAGGGGTTAACTTTGAAAACCACATTAGGCAGCAGGTAAGGGGGGGGGTGAAATAAAGAAAAGAGGAAAAAGGAGAGGATGAAGAGAAAAAAGAAATAAAGGAAAGACTGTGGGAGATGTTACAAAAAAAGAAAGTGACAAAATGGCAAATGAAGATTTACCAAGAAAAGGAGGAGTAAGGAATATAAAGAGAGAAAACCTACCACTGTGTCAACTTTCTTTATTTTTATTACAAAATTATCCTTCTCCCACCCAGGAAAGTTGCTGTTGTGCAGGCAGGCACGTTCAGTCTTTCACTCTGGATCTAAAGATTTTAATTGGGAGCTCTTAAAGACTAAAATAAGGCTTTAAAAATAAAAAGCTAAAGTCAAATGCAGCCAGGGTAAGCACTATTACACTCCAGCACGATTGTTTTTCATTAAGAAAGCAAGGTGAAAGGGAGGGTTTCAAAGCCATATTTCAACCCTAGGCTGACACGACAGCAGTAAAATCTGATTTTGTTATGCTAGTTGGCTGTGGGTTTGGGAGCAGACCCTATATATGTGGTGTAATGTTATGATATGAATGCATGCACACGATATTTTCAGAAGCTTCTTGCAGAATTTAGAGAAACGTGCCACCCATTCCTGCGGCCCCGATTGCAGGAGCCAGCTCCTCTCCTGTCCTGGGAGCCAAGCAGGCTCAGACACGGCCCATGCTGCACAAAGACAATTTAAATTACAAGGTGCTGTATTTTCAGCAGTGGAGGAACTTCTCAGTGAATGCCAGAACTGATTTCCATGCTGTGTTTAGCCAGAAGCATGGAGTAAAGAATGGGTAAGTCTGAGAGACGAAATTTGGTTTCTTTCACTTGCCTGTAAGATAAAGAACTGACAGATATGGTCTCTTTAAACACAGCTTCTTCCACCACTGTATGGAGTACTGAAATGTGCACAATATTTAACAAAGAATCATAGAATATCCAGAGATAGACCCACAAAGATCACTGAAGTCCAACTCCTGTCCCTGCACAGGACAGCCCCAAGAGTCACACCCTGTCCAATCATTTCTACAAATTCAGCTTGGTGCTGTGACTGCTTCCCTGGAGAGCCTGTTCCAGTGCCCAGCCACCATCTGGGTGAAGAACCTTTTCCTAATATCCACATAAACCACCTCTGACACAGGTGCAAATACCAAATCCCAGATCCCTAAGTAGTGTCCCAAATTTACTGCACTGTGAGATCATAAGCATACAAATTCAAGCAGCTTGTAAGAAAAGTGCGTCAGCGGGGCTCCAGCCATCAAACAGCCATAAAAATGGCTGTAAGCTGCAAAAAAGCCTCATGGTAACCCAGACAACTGTTGCAGAACAGATCCTGCAAATCCAGGGATTACATATGAAATTTAAAAGATTGTTTATATCTCCAAGGAGATACAGATATTTTCAATATATACCTACCTGTATCTGCTTCTACATTTTGTTTGCATAAAATTGGGAATGGCTAAGCAATCTGCCTTCACACTAAGTACACTATGAGATCCAGCAGCACAATCACACATGGCATTTTCTGTGGTCACTAGTTCCTGAAGGCACATGATGAGGTTGTGCCAGGGCTGGACCTGGAGCAGTTGGTGCCACCTTTCCCTGCACAACCTTGGTGCCATGACAGCAGCTCCAAGGCTGCTGCAGGAAAAGGACACAAGAAGAGAGAAGACAGTCAGGTGGACTTACCACATTAAGTAATCATGATAGTGACTGACAGTCTCTCTGCTTGTGCTACAGGTTTGTGAGTGGCTCAGTAAGTCATTCTAAGCTTTTCACAGGTGTTTGCCTGGGCTTTCAACTTCAGCATGGCTGAGCACTCACAGGTGCAAATGAAGTTAACAAGAGTGTTGTTTTGCATGCATAAAAAGCCATGAAATCAGAAGCATCCACAAGGTCTTACACATCTAAAACTACATTAAATTGTTATTGTTTGGTGCCTTACTTATCCATTTGTGAAATCCAACAGATAGCTTATGAAAGCACCTTTATTAAACTTTGAAAAGGCCCAGACAGAATGTATCAATTGGCACTGAGCAGCACATCATGAAATCATCCTGTCCTCAGAGGGGCTCAGCTGTGCTCATGCTATGGATTCAGTGGTACATAATCAGCAGGGAGAACCCAATGAGGATATAAGACAGGTTTTGAGGCATCTTTCAAACTAGGCCAGGTCACATATGTCAGAAAAGTATCACTTTCCTCATCTAGCTCAAAATGTGATGAGAACCCCTTTATTCAGCATCCTGAGGAATGAGCACAACATGCACAGAAACCTGTAGTCACATACCTCCCAGACCTTATACAGAATAACCAGCAGAGAGAAACTGCTCAGTGAGCTGCAGGGAAAAGAGCTGCCTGTGGATTATTCTCATCTCTAGTTACACAAAAGTGATTTTAGTGTTTGATAGCATTGTTTTTGAGTCAACTCTTCAGTTTGTTTCCTTTGCTTTCCCTCGTGAATCTATTGCAGTCTCCGTGCTCCTGCTCTCCACAAGTTACATTATTATTTCCATTACAGGATACCTTCCCAATCCAATATTCCCAGGCACCTTTTAAAAGCCCCTCAGAGGTTCTAGTAGATTGAGAGGCATATCAAGAAAGGCTATGTATTCACTGGGAGAGTGAGAGGCAGTGCATCAAAAGGTGGAAGGCTCTTGAGCAGAACAACATGCCCAGAGTTATTCAGGAAGATGTGCCTATTTGCCAAGAGCTTTTGAAGCAGAAACATCTCCTTCTATACTCCAAACACCACCTTGTGTTTAAAATGGTTTGAGTCCTAATGCAGTGCAATTCCAGTAACTCTGCAGAAGAATCATACTTAGAAGAGCTCAAAGCCTCTCTGGGCTATCATGGAGATTGGTGCAGTGTAATAAATCAGCCACACTGGGCTTGAATTCTCAGGGATCAGCTAAACCTGAACACTGCAGATGCTCACTAATTGAAAGATGTAAGCGCCCTTCATGGCTGAGCCTTTGCCTAAGACAGATGAGGCTCCTGCACTCGAAGGAGCACATGTGGGAGGTCCTGAAACAGTAGTATCCCAGTACTTAACATTGCAAAGGCCTTGGATGTGAACAGCTTTGTGGAAGAAGATGAAATTGCTTCTCTGGCAAAATGTATGAAACAGTCTGTGATAACAGGAATGAGAACAGGGATGACTGAACAAATATTTGCACTGAATGCCTTGTCAGGACAGGGGAATTGCTACTGATATGATCTTCACTTTCAGTGTTACTGTTTCTGACAGTCTTACAGACCTCGCAGATGTTTATTGGCCACTAAATCATTCTTCAAGAATGTTGGCTCTGTTCCCAAACCTGAAGAGCCTGAATGTGAAGGGGTTTGTTATTCAACACACACTGCTGCTTTTGGAGACTGATTTTCAAGCGGGAAGCATCGTCAACTGATAACAAGACAGGGACTGGATTCAGATTTCCCTGCACTCCAGGGCTCAGTTGCTAAGGCAGGCTGAGTAAATGAGCACCACAGGGCATTGAGCACCCACGTGGCAGAGAGCTCTGCCCGAGCCCTGACAGTGACAATGATGGACCTGTGCAGCAGCAAAGATTGCTGCTGAGAGACAGGGCTTACCAGCTCTTCCTGACCTTGGCTCACTCCGTGGTGCTGCAGAGAGCAGCTCTGTTCTGGTCAGCTCCTCTCACTGCAGGACACACAGCGAGGCTCATTCAGACCCTTTGCCATCCATCCCAGCAAGAGCAGCTCCCAAAGACACAACTGCTGAGCTGTGGAGGACCCTAAGCCACAGTATTTCAAGGCAAACAGATTTGGTTTGAAACAGAGAGTTTTTGAACTATGGGCAATGTGCTCAGGCTGTTTCTCTGAGTAAAGAAGCCAATTTTCTGAGATCATTGCAAACCTGAAAAAGCTACACTAGCCACAGGAAGCTGTACCTAAATAGAGACTGGACTAATAATAATAATTGTGACAGTAATAATACATATCTTTCAAACAATGAGTGATAAAAAATAATCCATTTCCTTTGAACTATAAAATTATTTCGTAATAAATTTACTAATAAAATTTTGTAATGAAATTATTATTGATGCGTAATGTATTATTATCACAGGAAAAATACACTATCCATAGATATTGAACATATTTCTCCCAAAAGACACCAACACATTGATAGTGGATGTGATCCAAAAGCAGTTAAAGCCAATAGCCTCCTCTAGAACCTAACTGAATTGCTGGCTATCAGTTTCCAAGATGAAAGACAATGCTATCTAAAGTAGCCCTTGTGACATTTCCCCCCAAAATAAAGTGAATACTGTTTAAAAATATCAGGTTAGCACAGACATAAAGAGCTTCAAAAATATGTAAGACAGCTGCAGAAAGTGATAATGTCATATTTACTACATATTTGTTTTACATTAGCTCATACGTGTTTTCCTGGAAGCCAGGAGGTATCTGCCAGGGAATTCTCTCCTGCAACAGTTTGCCCTATCACACTTAAAACACACATACATATTTGTGGTAAAGCCATATGGTATTTATGGTTAAATCAACTGACATATTTCAAAAATATGAATTTTGATTAATTTGGAAGCTCTGTAGATCAAAATCAGCTCAGAAGCTTTATTAGCATTATAAATAATCGGTCTTTCCTCATGTTCCCATTAAAAAAAAATTAAAAAATCTTCACCCAACAAGGTTTGCAATGGAAAACTGAGCTATTGATATGTGAATAAAAATTTAGAAAATACCTACATTCATAGAACACAATTCCTTACACAGATGCAGATGGAAATCACTATGAACTCCTTGTTCAAGGAGCAATTAAATTATCTCAGTGTAATTCACACTTATAGAATTTTTTTAATGTGTCTTCCCTGATCTACTTAGATGGTTTCCTAACAGTAAGCAGCATCTGCAACAATCACATGTTTGTACAGACAGCCTTGCACTCTCACCTGCCTTCTAAGAATTAAGATCCTGAACTTCCACTTCTATAGAGAAAATAAACAAGACACAAAGCCACGGCTCCAGACATAAAGAACATTTATACTTTTGTGGAAATAACTATGGTGAAAGAAAGTGAGATCCTTTGATCCCTCCAACATAGTTCAACTCGAGGTTCTAAGCTTTTGGACAGAGGATAAGAGGAGGACTCAGCAGACATGCAAGCCAGGCAGCTACAACACAAACTCTTTAAGCTCTCTGAACTGTTTCATGTTTTTTAATTAACTTGCTGCTATTCTTAGTAGTACTTCTGTTTCCACTTTTATAGCAACAAAGGCTTTTTCTTTCTTTTTGCAAGAACTTTTTATTTTTGCCCATGAGCCAAACTTTTCCCATAGAACAACTGCCTATACATCACAGTCTGTGAAGTTTATGGGGCTCTGCAAAGGGCCTGCAAAGCAGACACAGCAAATCCCATGTGCCTGAATTCCTGCCCACTGTCCTTCTCCAACAATGGGCAAACAGACCTTGCACCACCAGCAAATCTGTATTTGATAATACAGATCCATCAGGATGCACAAAAAGATTATAGTGTTACTATAGTAAGTTATAACTATAGTTATATATAGTGTGTAACTATAATGTTAAGGTAATGTTAAGGTGTTGGCAAAACCAGCCCCTCTGAGACCACGGGGAGTGGCTCACCCAGCTCATAGGCAGGTCTTGGCTAGTACTGGCAGACACCATCAACCCCAACTGCAACACCAGGTTCAGCAAATCTTTTAAAAATTCTCTCTAGATAGCACTTCCTAGAAAACTGCTGTCTCAGGAAGGAGCATCCTGAGAGCTGCTAATACCCACATCCCCATCTGCAGTGACAGTGTCCCTGCCTCTCACACCTCAGACACTGCTGGCTGCCTCAAGCTGTTACAGCACGGTGAGTTCTGTCTGAATGGCCCTAAGCTCTGCAACTAGTATGTGCCTTGCCCCCCTCAAACACCCAGAGGCTCACTTTGGGGGCTTAGATGACACCTGCCCCATTCCTCTATTTTTGTTTTTACAAGACTCATTAGCCTTTGTGGTGAAGCAGAGATTCCAGAACACAAACCAGGACACTGACACTGAGTATCTGTACCCTTAGACCCCAATAGGAGCTACCCCAAAAGAAACAACAAAGTGACTAAAAACCTGACATCAAGGACTTTTCCATATTATTTTGGATGATGTTAAGATGCCACATTGCTCAGATAGACCTGATAGGGAGCAGCACCCTCTTTTTTATTTGTGAAATCTGCATTTCACTAGATGTTCAGCCATAGCCAGTAATTGCAATTCTCAATCACAATTGCTTCTCAATTGTATTGTTTTCTTTTCTATCACATCTGTCTTTTTCCACTTCCTCTCCATTTCCAAATGGATCCTCATTTTTCTTTTTCTGCTCTGATAGGGAAAGAGAAAACTGAAGCAAGAAGAGTTCTTTCAAAAAACAGCCAAGACCACCTGGTGGGATGGCACTTGGCTTGCAAAGCCCAAGTCACACTGTGACAGCCCATCACATACGAGGTGCTGTGCATGCCCAGCTGCTGGCATTGAACCCTTGTTCTGTACAATCTGAGTAGAAATTGGTAATTGCTGCCCCCCAAAGAGGCAGATTGGCAAGCACAAAGACTTAGGGAAAGTTTCCTCTAGCCCTAACTCTGTGCACACTTCCTACTCCTGAGTTTGGTATGGAAGCTGGTTTCTATACAGCACTTGAAATGGAAAAAAAATCCCTTTGAAAGAAGCGCCTTGAAACAGATACTGGCAATGGATGACACTCACTTGCTGCAATTACTGAAAGACAAATTTTTGATCAGGACTCCTCTCTGAATTCTCTCCAAAGCCTCTCTGAGCTCCAAATGCTGTGACCTTTAAAATCAAGGGAGCAAAATGTTCTCTGTTCTAATGACTGGCACTGTAAAAGCAAAAATCCACACGTTAAAACTAAGATTTAAATTGTACTGTTTGGCAATCAAATCAGACTTGCTTCTTTTTGGGTATCAGAGGAAAACAGGGTCTGCATGAAAAGTTTAGAAGGATACTATGCTTTAGAAAAATGGGAAAAAGTTATTAATAGGAGTCCTATGTTTTCAAGGATGATGAAAACAGTATCTAAATATGTAATGGCATAAAATTACTGCCTAAATTCTCCACTTACTTGTATAAAACATAAAAAAGTGCATTTACGTTTCAAGAAAACAATAGTAAACTTTCTCTGATTATATGATGAAGTTTCAGATGAGTTTACAGCTCTAAATGTTGTTCTTGTTCTCATAGATACATGCAAGAAATACTTCTGTACAAAACATCCCTACTTTCCAAGCAGCAGAAAGGATGCCCTCCTTTGGACAAATACACACTTTTCATTTATTTGGACAAAAATATTAAAATTAAACAGAACAAATTTTCAATCAACACTTGTTAATTTGAAACACTAAAAATTCTCCCGTATTGAAAGCAGATTGCTCTGAAAAAACATTCATTTTCAAGGTCATAACAGTGCTGGCAGAACTCAAAAAATTGTAGTCCAACTTGCTTGTGTTCAGCTGTGTTTACTTAGTCTCAATTTGACAAAAGTCTGCCTCTGATTATACATAGCAGTCATCTGCCCACAGATAAATAGATATTACAAAATGCTTGGAGGGAATGACATTTGGCTACCATTATTTTTGGAATAATTTACCCAGCATCCTGAACTTAAAACACCAAAATGATTCATAACGGTTTCTGGACCCAAGTATTTCCATTTAATAAATAAATTTACCTCTATGACCTTTGTGGACTTTATATTGTACGTGTATTGGATTAAAAAAAAACAACAAAAACCAACAAACAAACCAACAAACAAAAAAACCCAACAACAACAACAAAACAAAAGCAGCAAGCACTTTATTGTTAAATATTCTGTATGCTTGGGATTTACCAGAATTCAGACCAGTGGCAAACTTGGTTCACTCACTCACAGCTCACAGCCTGCTGGAGTGGGGGCTCTGACCCAGCCCTACAGGACACCCCACTCCATCACCTGCAAGCACAGGGGCACTGCCCAGCTCTCTGCAGAGCAGGCACCTGCACTGGGAGCTCTCACCAGCAGAAACCATAACAGCACTGCCTGAGATAGAAATGGGTTTTCTATTTCAAATGCACTCCCCTCAAATGCAAACTTAATAGTTCTCTGCCTAGTATTTGTAGGAGGGAAAATTAACACATATTGGATGCCAAACTGAAATTTTGTGTTATCTGAGGGAAATAGTTGTTTCATTACATCTATGGAATATCTTATATTTTAAAGGACACCTGCAGTGTTTCTCTGATGTGGAAAGAAATTTTGTCCAGTTAAAGATACTACTTGGTCTGGGCATTTTGTGTTATAAATTATCCATGAATAAGGCGAAAAACGTATGAATAAATTATAGTCCTTACTCTCATTCCTTCCCTGATGCCTCTTCCTAATTCTCTCCCCTCCAAGTAATCACCTCTCAGTTCCCCAACTTCAACTACCCCATGTTTCCAGATCACACACTGTAAGTACTGAGGGCAATTCAAAGTCCATGAGTTATATTGTTACTGCAGCACATTTAAAGTGGAAAATGTTTGCAGAGCGTGGTGATGGCTGCAGGAATAAAGCTAGACCCAACAGAGTCAGAGTAGTTTCTGTAAAGTTAGCATGCTTTCAAAAACGTCTCTTCAATTAGAACACCAAAATTAAGAAAGTCCCTGATGCAATAGGAACCATATGTGTTTGATATGCCCAGCTTCTCTAACATAACATCTAAATATTCAGTTTAAAGAACATTAAGAGACTTGTTTACAAAGAACTAGTTTATGTGTTTACAAAACTAAGCTGAATATTTTTAGATGGAACAATTACATACAAGTTATTTCCCCTCATTTTCCCTTGTTTCATGAAGGAATATTACTGTGAAAAAGGAATGTGCTTTCAGTGTGGACAGCTGGAGGTACAGAAAACAGATTTCTGTCACGTGGAACAAATGCAGCAAATTCCTTCTTTACAGGGTGTTTCCTTACAGAGATTAAGTATTAGTGTTCATTACACTATGATGCAAAGCCCCACTCATTCAGAAGTGTGCTAATGACTGTGTCCCAAAGAAGAGTTAATTCAGATGGAATCCAGGAAAATGAGGCAACACAGAAAGCTCATCAGCAGTCCAATCACATGACAAAATGCGAAGCATCTCCAAAGCCACTTTCTGCCAAAAAAAGAAAAGCTGCTGCAAGAAAAATACTTTCACAGCTTGATATCTGGGTCTTGTGACTGCTATCCAAACAAGGAGTAAAAGTGGTACTATATAATGTGGCAGGGTAAACAGAACCACCCACTCACCATCACCAACCATGTTTTTAATTCAGATAAATTCTGTTTCTTTAAGAAATGATGGGGGAAAAATAAACAAAACCTTTTGCTGAACTTGAAAATTATATGTGTAATTATCAGATCTGGCATGACATATTTTAGGTTCATACATGCCATGAACTGTATAGGAATGCATGTTTTGACATGCAGGCTCAAGCAACCAATCCATTCCAGGTGATGTCCTTTCTACTCTACTGACAGATGCTCATCTTGGAGGAGCACAGAGACACTGCCCCCAGCCAACTATACATTAGATTAAAAAGATTTCTCTCTGTAACTTACAGATGATGACTTGAAAAATTTTCAAAGAGAGAATCTGATTTGAAAAATTTACTGAAAGGAGCAGACCTAAAAAAAGTTAAAACTTTCAGGAACACTGGGCCAAGGAAGCCTCCACACTTGGCCAAATTGTCTCACAGTAGCCTGAAAACTACTTACAGTTTTCAAAACAGGTCTTGATGGAATCTGCCAAAGTCTGGATTTGGTATGATTAAGCCAAAGTATGGGAAGTATTCTATACTTGTGTGTCCAGCTTAGTCAGGGATTGCAGATGCACCAAGAGACTGGGAAATTAATAACCACACACCTCCACAAACAGATGCCTCCACTGCTACCACCACTGCCACCAGCACTGGAGTATTTCTCAGTCTCAGACTAAGCTGTGCCTTTGCCCTAAGTCGTGGAGAAACAGTTTGGATTAATTTGCTTTGTATCCTAAGCAAGGTCATACCCTTTTCTGGAACTGTATTTGCTCTTAGTCTGTGTCTGTAAAAAATGCCAAGACACCACAACTGGACTCAAAGGTTCCTTCCAAGAAGGGTGCCAATTACTTGGATGCTTATCTACCCTTGTTTCTCAAACATGTTGAAAAGGAAAATATCAAATTTCTAAATTTGGACAGTTAAAAATGCTACTATCTCCTACACTTCTCTAATTTATTCTAGAACTCTTCCCTATTACACTCCAGATTCCTACCATTATTTTCATACCTGCTTCCTCAGTATTTTATCTTCTTGTCTTCATCCCTTTCATCCCTTTTCTTTCCTTTTCCTTCTTGTTCTTATCCTTAATCTTGCATTCCCCTTTCCACATCCTCTCCTAGCACTATCTTCTCTTAACAATCTTCCAAAACTTTCTGCTCTTTATTTTCCTACCTGTATTTATTTCCTGGCTCTGAGTTTTTCTTTCTCCCTTCTTTCTCTATCCTTTCTTCTATCTTTTCCCTCCTAGAGCTAAAATGATACTCCAGCCATGACCTACCTGAAAGGAGAGTTACATCTTTTAAGTCCATTGTCAGTACTAAAGGGATGGAAAATATCTCAAAATGAGCTAAACGACTATTCCAGTCACTGTCCTGGACAAACAAGTGTAACTCCCATCAACAGCTGGAGAAGTTCAGCACCTGAGTCAAGTTATTTCCCATTTGCCACCAGTGACTCTTTGGCGTGGGAGTCCTGCTATAGCAATCTGTCCTCACACTAGGGCACGGAGACACAGACAGAATTTCATGCAGTGGCTGCAGGCTGCTAGTGATGAGAAAAACAACTCTGATACTGTAAATACTTTCTTCACTCTTAACTGCAAACAGAACCTAACTGAAGTGAAAAATTTGTTGAAACTTTAAAAGTAAGGAAGAGACCTGTATAAACATGGAGATAATATGCAGCACTTCACCCTGGTATTCTGCTGGATCTCTAAGAGAACATCATCACAAGAAAAGTTCCTTGCATGGCATGCATTGTGTAATCAATATCACGAGTAATGAAAGTCTTACTCTTGGCTTCGGTTAAAGTGGTGCAACATCCTGTGAAAGGACAGAATTACCACACAATTAGGTCAAGAGGATGAAAAGACTAAGAAGCATTCTCTCCCTGAACTTCTTGAGATCTGCCCATCAAAACAGCAATGTTTGCTTTTCAAGACAAAACAAGCTAACAGAAACATGCACTAGAAATCATCTTTATGGCCAACACTACAGCACTACAGACAAAATACTGGGGAACACTTTTGCTTTTCATGGTGAATAAATTGCCCCTGTAACACTTCCCAGTCAAAAGCCCAGTTTCCCCTCCAGCTGGTGCTGCCTGGACAAGCTGGAGCTGTCTTGTGCATGGCTCAATCCAACTTGTACACCAGATCTTACAAAATTTTCTGTTTTCTTTGTCTCACTCTTTTTATATTGCTCTGGTGGTTTTCTCTGTGTGTTTTTGTCGCTGCTTGCTTCCCACCCTTACCACTCTCCAACTGCTTGCTGGGCAGGCACAGCAATTCCATGTAAGGAATGCAGGAAAGAGAAGCATTCCTTGATTATTCTGTGCACAGTAACTTGCACGACATTTGATCATAGACAGAGATTAAGTCATTCATGAACAGGGCCCAAAGGGAGGAACAACTCCAGAAAAACAACCCTTCACTGTTAGTGAAGCATCCAGGACTCCACAATCATTATTGCCACACTTACAGTTCATAGCCGATCTGGCAAAGCAAGGAATCCAACTGCAGGCTCTGTGGTTTAAATAAAATGTATCTACAGCAGCTTGGATCAATGTTTAAAAATGTTCCATGTTGTTTTAGTCCAAGGACAAGCTTTTAAAATTAAAAGAAAACTTTGGCTTTAATTACAGATTAAAAGTGAAAGTTGTTTTAAAAGAATGCATATTCTAAGAACAGTAATAGGAGTTATTTAAAATTTAAAACTCATTTTTCTCTCTCCCAGAGTGTGACAAGTCTTCTTGCAAATATTTAAAACACAAGTTTGAAAGCTATTAACTTGTAGACGATATTTAGGGTGCTTCTGCCTTGCTGTTGTGAATCTTTGGCAGAGCCCAACTTTTTCCTACATTTATAGTTTCAATCTAAAATAAGTGTCAGATTTTGACACGTTACAATGGCCAAAAAATAACCACAACTGTAACTTGTACCTCCTTTTCCCCTAAATTTTGTCGCCACATATGTGTGATGCAGCAAATGTCTCCACCCTATACATAAATGCAAAGGGTTTATTCCAGAGCAGCTACAAGCAATGTGATCCCACAGTGGTTAGGTGCTACAATGGAGAAGCTGCTGCTCCTGGGATGATTTTCAGCAACAATTGCCCATCTGAAAATCATTAGTGCATAGCAGTGGATTTTCCACATGTTCATATGCTGGACAAGCAGGTTGCCCTTGAAGTATGGTTCCCCAGGGGAAGAAGGAAAACCCAGAGAAAAGTATTCTATTGTCAGATCATGGTTTCACTAGAGCCAGACAAAAATATGGTCAAGCATTCACTTGGCTGCTCTGCTGGCAAAACGATAGGGTACCGAAATGGAGACAGCTAATGAGGAAGGCAAAGAATGAATCTCAGGAAGAAGACCTCAAAGGAGTACGGATTTTATTTATTTTTTCATTTAAAGAATCAAAAATAGGGGTAAGTATATAAATGTAATGACTTTCAGATTATTGACCTTTACTTTTATAAGGTCAAAAGGGTTTAGACAGGGTAGTATTTTCCCAATAAAATATCTCATCTTTTAATTTAGCTGTGTTTGAAGCACCAATAAGAAAGTACTGAAAGAGCCTAAGTAAAAAAGTCTATGATTCTAACTAGGCAGTATTTGTTATTTAATGCCCCATTAATCGATAATTTGGCTTGAAGGAGGAAAAAAAGTTGGCAAAAGGGAATGGAATTCTTTAGCTCCTTGTTTTACTTAAGAAAAATTCCCAACGGGCTTCACTTAAACAAAGAACTTTAGTTTTCCACTGGAAAGACAAAGAGAAAATCTTGGTCTAGCATGTCCTGCCACATGCTTTAACTACACAGTAAAAGAGTATGTACTTGGATCCCAGGCACATTTCAAAAGTGTAGTATTTATTAGCTGCTCTGTTGCCAAGTTCCACTATTATCATTTTATTATAACTAAGGTATATTTTTACTAACTAAATTATATTTAGGTTTTTAGTTTAAGCATTTGAAGGTCTTGGAGTGTCACGTACAGATGACATACAATATATCAAAGCTCTCTGTTGATTTTCTCCCTCCTTTCCTCTCCAAACAGTTATCCTCTATTTGTGAACTCAGGGGCTGATTTACCTAAACCCATATTCCAGCTGTAAAGATATGCAGGGGCCACGAGAGCAAAACCTTTGGATGAAGAAGAGCTCGCCAAGATGAAGGTGAGCCCTGGGATAACTCACTGCACTCATGTCCCTCACACCCTGAGGGGCAGGACAAACCAGCTCTCCCCACCAGCTCCTTCAGACACCTTGCTCCAGCACTCGTGTCTCACCCTTTGCCAGCTCACCTGGACCTGGGTTTTGCTGGACCTCCTGTTCCCAGCTGTGCCATGGGCTGGAGGTGTTGTATGGTGAGACACGAGCTCCCCACGGGTGAGGGTGGGCAGGGGCCAGCAGCTCATGGGGAGTTTCCCTCAGAAGACTCATCTCCCATACCTTCTGTAAAAGGATTTTTGGTCCTGTGGGGGTGTGGAGCCACTGTCTGGGGGCTGTCCAGACACAATGGAAAGATGTCACAGCCACGAGGCAGGAGAGGGTTTTGGTGGGCTCACGTCAGGCTGAGTGCTGCCACTGCTCTGGACAGGGAAGGAGTGTTTCTGAGCAGCCATGAAGCCCATGGAGAGATCTCAGAGCTCCACAAACCTCAGCAAATGCAGCAGTACCACAGCAATGAATAGAGCCTTTATTTTCCCTACTTTGTGCAAGGAATGAAGGATGAGATGAGGAGTACCCAAATAGGAGCACTAACATTCTCTGAGGCTCACAGTCTTTGATCTGTGAGCAAAGATCCCACTGAAAGCAGCAGGAGCACACAAAATGAAGTTTGGAAAGCTTTGCAAACACATGAACGTTGTGTGTCAAGTCATGTAGCATGCTTTGGGCCCAAGACACTCAAAACCCAGATCAGATCTTGGCAAATTGGATTTTTTGCACTTCCAAGCGCTTCCAAAGGGTTGGTTTTAAAACATCTGAGTGTCTGTGCCTCAATTATCAAGTGAAGATAAAGGCCCTTTGAGTTGGGTATATGTATAATTATCGGCCCCTTCTGAAATAAGAGGGAAAAGAATCAGGGGTGTGAATCTGTCAGTTGAATGAGGTATAGAAGAACGAGAAATATTAAGGACATTTTCCCTATATAGATTCACAGCAAATGTAATAAACACAGATTAATGCTTGTGTGCACTTGTAGCAAGGAGAAATTATCACTCACAGTCTCGTTAGACAAGGAGTGAAAACAGCAGCAGAAAGGCTGGGACAAAATACTAAAAGGAAAACAGGTTTATAAAGACACCTGCCATTTTTATTCATTTAAATGTTTAAACAAACATTTCTTCTCATTGGTTTAGACAGAAGAAAAAAAAAAAAAAAATAAGCCTTTGCATATAACAAAGGATTACTGGGATCAATACCTGTAGGTCAGCCTTGTCTTCTCTGCTGACTTCTGTGAAAAGCATTTTCAGCTTTGTAGGGGCAATCTGGAGTAAGCAACTCAGTGAGGTATGGGATTTGAAAGCAAGATATATCATTGTTTGTAGACAATACAGTTGGGAGACTCTTTTCCTCTGTCTTTGCAAAATTCACTGCCATGGTAAACTTCTGCACAGCAAACAGCAAGAGAAAGTGCTTGAATTCCACAGATATCATCATTGTAATAGAGCACTAAGGAAATATATGTGCATCTCTGTGTATGTATACATAGGAAAGAATTGAATCTCACTTGAATCTCAAGTTCTGGCCAGAGCAGAACAGCTTTTTTGGTTTCTCTTCACCTCAAAAAGTGCCACTAAATATCCAGCTCTACTGAGACTCAACAAGTAGGAAGCCCAGAACTGTTGTAATTATGATATCACAAAGTGCTCCAGGCTTCACCCAGCACCCCTGCTCCCCTAGCTGACATAAATTTCACAGGCTGCACGTAGCTCTCTCTTACCCTGCTGGCACAAACAGTGCTGCAGACACCCAGAGCTTCCCCTGATAAAGGAACAAAGGCTGCTGTCTTCTGGAGGAAGCTCCTATTTGAAGATGATCCCACGGAAATGAATTTGATGCAGAAATCAATAGCTATGCCAGCTAAACAGCATGAGAGGGAGAAAAGCAGGACAATGAATTTTAGTGTGCCTGTGTAATGGACAATCCACCAGCACAGTGCAAAGCTGCCATAAATAGTCAGGAGCAGAGCACTGGATTTGCACACCAACTCTGGAACCTGCTCCCTGAGCAGCCACCAGTCCAGACTGTATGGGACAAAGCCAGATCCTGCTCCTTGGGGTAGAAAGAGCAATTAGACAAACAGAGACCTGGGAGAAAAGCCTCCCTGAAGTCAGGGGCTGAGACAAATCCTCCAGCACACCAAGAGCTCATTAAAACTGCCCGCAGTGTCTGGCCCACAAAGTACATCCAGTGCGAGGAGCGCAATCCTGCTGCTGTTTTGCAATGCATTACAAAATACCTTGGCTAGCAGAAAGAATTTGAGGCAATTTGCTCCTGAAGAGCCAGGTCGTGAAGAGCCTTCATTTTTCCAGCAAACTGGATTTAAGTTGACAAATAGTAACAGAGAAAAAAACCCAAAAGCCTGACAAAGTAAGGGGAGATGGAGAAACCGACAAGGTTTAACTTGATCTTGGAGGGTGTAAATCTGTCAATACCCACAAATGACCACAAGGCCACATGCCAGTTTTCACTCTGAGATACCGTAACTAAGACATTTGGCTGGTACCTCACATTGGAAAGAAAGTTTTTACATTTAGAAATGTAAAACATTGTAACATTTAAGGAATTTTGGCTACAGCCCACTAGCCAGCCTTCCCCCAGCCTCAGCTAAGGGATTATTTTGAATGTTGCTTTGCTTTTCGTGCATCTGTTGCCTAAATCAATGTGGAGGCATGAGGAGGGACTGAAAATTGGCTCTAGGAATAGTGGTATATTTTAGTGTCATAACTGAGAGTCTTGGCAATCCCTTTTAACTTGAAATGTCAGTGCCATACCAAACGATCTGGTCATCATAACCTCAATTTCTGGCCATCACTGAAAGAACAGAGATAGTCTCTGACATCGGGTTTCAAGGCCACTGTGAAAAACTAAGGAAAACAGATTTCATGGCTTATTGGAATTTTGCTTTACCTATTTTTGTGTTTCTTTTCAGCTGTTCCAGCTTCAAATGTTTATCTGATCTCTTTCTGTTTGAATTGTTTTTCACTTTTCCATATTTTCTACAATGCAGTTTACCTCTCCAAGTCTCTTCCCTGCTTTAAACTCCTGGTCTTTTTTTTTTTTTTTTTTCCCCTAGCTCACATAAAACTCACTTATACAAGCCTTTTGCATGCTTTTACTATTAGGACATATTTCTCCCTTAGCAGATCTAAAGTGGTGATTTGATGCCAATTTAATGCCATAAAGCACAAAAGACCTTAACAGGTCTTTAGTAATCACTGGCAATTTCCACATCTGCCTCTTTATCTCATACCCAAATTTTTAAGTCTGTAGTAAAGTGGATTTAATATCACTGAATCCAACTCTGGTTCTTTGGATAATTAAAAATTGAGCTCTACAGATGAACATTAGATAAGGTTTTGAAGAACAGTTGTTTTAAAAGTGCTCCCCTTTCTCCTTCAAGCTGACAAAACTCTCATTCACAAACAATACCTATGGGTTCCTGACATTTTCTGAATTGTATGTACAAACTCATCCACAGCCCAGCATGATTCCATGCAGATATTCCTTCAGTCCACTTCTCAAATTGTGTCAAAACCCTCCCAAGAGCTTCTCTGTGAGTACACATGGAGTATCAGAAGTCTGGTCTCACTAAACTGCTTTCATCATTATGTTTCTGGTATTCACATTATGGACAAATGACCTAAAAAATTTCAGTTAAACACATAAAGGAGAGGGGTTTCTTTTTCAAATTACAGAATTACTTTTAAAAACCACAAACCTGCAAAAGGAAATAGGATTAGCTGGATCAGATAAGATCATTAATTTATCTGGTCAGGCACATTCAGTACATAGCTTTTTAGAAAAGAAAATTAAAATGGGAGGAAGAAATGGTGAATAAAACTAATTTTGCAGTTCAATACTATACAAGTTTTTACATTATTTTAAGAAGAATAAAAAAAACTCACCCAAAAGAAAACAATCCAGTCTTCTTATTTCTCTATTTTTTTCTATTATGATCAATAGATAAATTCTACCATTTGCATGAATAAAATTTCTTAACCTACTTGAGAATCATCAAACACTGCTTTGGTGCATGAGCCTGGAGAGTTTCAAGTATTTGCCACTCATATCAAAATCTTGCCATGGTAAGGAAAATGCATGTGTTTGTTCATGTAAGCAAACACAGAAATACCCAAACCATTTTCTTTATTTACAGCTATATGACTGAATACAAACAAGCTGCTTTTCACCAGTTTCACCACAGGCATAAAATATTTCAGACTCCAAGACTACTGAGAAGCTCACAGGTTTTTTTTCACCAGTCATCATGCTCCAAATTTACAAGCCTAACTCAGATGGTTATTACTGGGATGTACCTGCTTAAATCCCTTCCACAGATGGGAGAGTGAATACTGCTCATGCCAAGCTTCAGTCTGGATTGAATTTTTACAGCTGGGTCATAAATTTGCAGATTAAAAGGGTTCTAATGGAAACACAGGTACAACCTTAACTACAGCAACATGAACAGCAGCAATGTAACACTGCACGAGGGACAGTCTGCACTACAAGCAGAATCTACCAGGAGTTACCCAAAGTCACATTATTTCTCCCCAGCAGCGGCGGAAGGAGGCTGGGACATGCAGAAAACTCATGCTAGGTGTGAAGTTTCAATTCAGATGTTTTTCCAGAAAGAAGTGAAACTTTTATGGGCTTGTCATTCCTTTAAGTTTACTGCTCCAGCCAGAATGTGAAAAGTCCAGCCCTTTTTTCCCTTCTGCTACTACCCCGTCTCGCCTGTGCCTGCCCTGTCTGCACCCTGTCCCCTCCTGGTCACACTCAGTATGTTAGTAAGAATCACCAAAGGCAGTGGTTACTTGTGATGAAGATTATAGATTTCATATGTAAAAGTGATCCACTGGGCAATAAAGAAGAGGTTTGTCCCTGTAATTTCTCTTTCTTCATGCAGGTGCCATGGGCAGATGTCTTGGTGCAGGAGCAGAGTCAGCTGCAGTCCCACAAGAGCCCTGAGGAGCAGAACAGGCACATTTCAGTGTTGGAGCCAGCACAAGCCTTGCTCTCAACCCAGTGATCTGCCTCCAGCCATGGCTTTGTCTGCTCAAAAGTGCTTCCCCATCACAGATATATAAAGTTGTGTGTGACTTCTAAGCCACTCCTGATGAGGTGACAGCACGCATCTCTGGCTTTGTGTTTTGTTCCTCTTTTTCGCTATTCCATCTATAAAATTTTTCAAGTTCATTGGCCTACATCTTCTCTTTGGCACAAAGGGCTGAGACTCACATTTTGCTGCTGGGTTTCCTGGGTAAGGGACAGAGCAGATACACCCTCCTTTGTGCCTTCAGAAGCATGCTGGGGCCAGCTGCAGTGCCAGAGCCCCTCTGCACTCACAGCAGGGCAGTGTGAGGCAGCCAGGCTATGGAACATCCCCCAGGATGCAAACCACTGCTCCTGCCTGGTGCTGCCCTGCTCTGTCCCCAGCTCTTGCACCAGGGCTGCAGCACCCAGGGCTTTCTGCTCTGCTTGAGCTCATTTACCTCGTCTCTTCATCTCCCCTGAGCCCCACTCTGCCCTCCTCTCTGAGCAGTGCCTCTTTTCACAGCAATATCTGCAGCTGGCTTTTTTTTGCAATGTTTGCAAGGCTGAGGGAGCCCTGAATAAGGGCAGAAGCCATGGCAAGGCAGCACGTGAGCCTGGTGTTTCTGCGTCAAGAGATCTGCACACAAATTTGGCTACTGGGGAAAATCCTGCTCAGGCAGTGGAAGGGGAGAAGGAATCACATCCATTTCACTAAATGAGTTTTCCCAAGCTGTAGTTTCACACACCTTTTAAATATCCTTAAATTAACTGCTAATTTTCTAACTAATTTCCCTATTATGTTCATTACTAACCATTCAGTCTAGAGCTAAAACTGGAAAACAGTCTGATTTATGACTATGTGCTTTTCCATGCACATAATTTCCTGAAACATTCAGATTTTGGCTGGCCCCAGGTTTTAAAACCAAGCATAATTCTGAAGACATTTGGAACAATGGGGAAACAGGGATAAGTATTTTTTTCTCTTTGAGAACACTTTCACTAAATGAGTGAAGCCTAAGGCTGGCCAGAGAACAGCTCTTGCTAAGGCCTGGAGCATTGACTAACTTTAAAGAGGAATATTAAAATATATAGTTGTTAGAGATTGGTGACAGTACCACACATTTTTCCTGCTGTGTCTGAGAGAGGTCTTGGGCAAGCACAGGGGTCTGATGCTTTTTGGCCACTGCTGTGAATATTTGCATTGGGAAAATTTTAATGATCTTGGAGAGACAAAGGCGGGTTTGCTGCACCGGCACAGGCAGCGACAACCTGTGGCCATGGAAACATGGCTGGTGCCCTGATTTTTTTTGGTGTCTCCTCTGATTTTTTGGTCAAATGTTGTAATCTTTTCCATTTCAAATCATTCATGCAAGAACATCTCATTCTCTACAATGATAAAGCTGTCAGGAGTCCTGACACGTGCTGCTCTGAAGCAAGCTAACCTGGAGAAAATCCTCTGCAGCCAAACAACTAGCTCAAGACAGTTTTTACTGAAGCATGTGGAAAAACTGCCAATGACATCAACAGAAGCAAAATCAGAAGATGTGCCCACAGTCCCCCTCTGCTCTGTGGGGTCTCCACAGCAATTATACCTGAATTACAGAACAGGCACAAATATGCTGCTATTTGAAGCATATCTTAGCATGGAGGTGGAATCTTTAATATTCTGGCTTTAAACAGGAAAAAAAAGCCTTAAACATTTATAACCTTTTGTATCTGAAAACAAACAGATTAAACAAGAATGCACTATTTTTGCATCCAGCACCTGTGAGAAATAAAAGGATGGATGGAGAGAAGTGGCACAGGAAAACTGCACTGCTGGGAGTGCTGCATCCCCTCTCAGCAGGGCTGGCTCCAGGCAAAGCTCTTCCCTGCTGGCTGGCAGTCCCTGTGTGCCCAGGCTTTTGGGACAGTGCTCTGCCCCCAGCTATTGCTGTTCCCAACCCACCCAGGGCTGTCTTCCTCCATTCTCCTACCTGAGAGAGGTTGGAATTGCTACCTTCCCACAAAAAAGACTCAGTTTTGATGATGCACTGTTTTTGGGATCATGTGGAGAAAATTCTGACCCATTCCCCCTTGCAGGTCAGGTACTGAGAAATCAAGAAACTAAAGAGAACTAAAAAAGCAGCTTATTTGATTTTTGGTGTTTGAACTGAAAGAAATGCAAAAAGTGAACCAAACTAGCAGGGAATGGGTGAGATCTTTAAAGTTCTTAGGTCTGGGCTATCACTTCTGGTATATTAAACTGATGCTTCCCATGTAGTAAAGATATTTCTTTTTATTCTTACTTTAGAAAAAACAAGAGAACAGTAAATTAAACACAATCTTCTCCTCAATTCTCAATTCCATACTATTTTAGTTGACGAATCAGATCACGTATTAATAAAATTCCTGCAGAAATACCATCTTAACTGTGTAACCTTCAAATTGCAGTTATGCTGCTGTGTGCATTTAATACTGTACTTGACATTCACCTTCTACATTTCACTTCTGGATGACATTAGAATCTGCAAAAAAGACCTCCTTCAACTCTCCCAGGTTACCATTTATTTCAAAGTATCCCCAAGGTCTCCAGCACCATTTAGATCCAACTTGCAAAAGTCACTGCTGTGAGCAGTTTTTGTGGGTCCCTTGAGCTGTTTCTGAAAACAGGTTCCATTGTGTTCATATTATGCTTTCAAATTTTATGGCTTATTTTTAAATTACATGTTAATTTCTAAAAATGTTAAATTGCGAGGGAAAGTTGGCGAGGACCACACAAAATCACAGCACTGTTCTGCAGTTTGTGTCTCTCTGTAGTACTTATGTGTATGCTACAGCCTTACATTTAAGTGCTCTGCAGGAATGTGGGCCTGATCCTGCAGTGTGAGGGTCTCATCAGAGGTGCTCAGTGTGCTACTATAAATGATCCAGGATCATTCTTTATAAATCACCAACATTGCAGGATAAAAAAGAAAGCAAGAAAGGAAGGTGAGAGGAAAGAAAAAGTCAGTAGTAATGAAAACATCAGAAACAGAGCTCACTCCTGAGTATAAATGTCTAAAAATAGAGATCAAACACCAAAAATCAGCCAGTCATTCAAGCGCTTGTTTAAAACCACCCTCTTTTCCAGGCCTGCAAGTCTTGAGTTTCCTCACTGTTTTTACTTGTTCTGGCTTTTCTACTGTGCTAAGTAACATATAAAGTGAAATCAATGAAAAATCTGCCTACAGAGAAAGGACTCCCTATCCTGCTATTTAATCTATTTTTCTCTTGTTTAAATTTTTGCTTTCCTTCACTAGACAACAATATCCCAGAAAGCTGGGAATTTTTCATTTCCTTGTGCTACAACGAGGCAGAACATTTTGTTTCTGCAGGTGACTGACAATAGGGTACTCAGGGAGCACTGCAGCATGATTACAGAAAAGTCAGCATTTTAGTGATCCGTAAACCAAAGATTGACATTGCCTCTTTAGATTTATATTCAGCTTCACGACAAACATGAGATCTTTTCCTTGTAGATTTCTAGAGTGCTTGTTGCAGTTAAGACTGTTATTTCTGCATGCATTTGTACAACAAATACAGGTAGACAAGTCTGGTTTCACTTATTCCTGTCACACAGAGAACCCGCTGTGAGCGACTGCATGCCAAGCAGTTAGTGAAAACCAGTTCTCCAACACGGCTTTTTAACTAAACAAAAACACTGGATCAAGCCTTTCAGTCATCAGTTTAGGATACATATTTGACCAATTATCTACACTTATGTATTATACCTGCACCAGGATTGATTTGAACTTGAACTGAAATTTTCTGCTTTAAGTGAGCACACACACTTGTGTATGCCCTGTTACATCCATAGGAATATCAGTTTAGGACAGAAAGACTTACAGAAGCCGAGAGGGCTGCACTCTTCCCTGGCTGCTCCGTTCTGCCTGCACTGTCCCCCTCAGCACTCCCTGGCTCCCCAGTGTGGGCACTGCACCTGCCAGGGCTCCCACTTGGGGTTTGCTGCTCCTGCTCCAGCTCTGAAGCTGCTCCCCATGAGCTCACAGTAATTGCATGGAAGTATAAAACGAGGCTGCTCTGCCGACAGCCAGTTACACAGCCTGTCCTTGATCTTTATGTGGGATTTCCCAGTTGCATGGAGCTGGAGTAGCATATGGTCCCGTGTTTATAAGCATGTTAATGACTGAAATGGGAACCTCTACAACTCGTTTTCCTTACAAACCTTAGACTGCAATTTCTTGTTTTTGTTGCTGGACACTGCGCTCACTCGCCGTTAATTTGGCGCAGGCGGTTGAGACGCGCGGCCGCAGTGACCCCGGCGCTGGGCAAACAGAGCAGCTCCAGACACACTGACGGACTGAAATCAGCCTCCAGCCCCTAATCACAACCAGACAGGCCGAGTAAGCTTTCTTACTCATCATCTGCTACAAAAAGTTACCTTCCCAGGGAAGCACAATAAAGAATTTGTTTAAACTCCAGTGACTTCCTGTCCTTACAGGCACGACGACATTGCCAATCATTTCTCAAAAATAAAACATCAGTTTTCACTCTGTGCTTTTTGAAATACTGCTTAAAATGTGTTCATAAATTAAAACATCTAGTAGGGACTTGACAATCCTGTAACAGCTCCTTTGTATTAAAAATTAGCTGTTTTGCTCTACAAAAAGTTGCAGCAGGGAGCTCCTTGTAAGTGGCGATCTCACTTAAAAATACACTTGCCACTTTCAAGAGGGTAAGAGTGGTAAAGTCAGCCATACTCTGTTATTTGCTTAACCAATATGTATTACACAGAAAAACATACTTTGAAACTTTGTTGAAAACACAGATACAGGTCTGGTACAGTACTGCACTGAGAATTGCCAAGCGAGGTATTCAAATTACAAAGAAAAAAAAGAAGTAAATAATCCTTATTTATCTCTTCCTACCTAACAATATGTAAATAATTTCATCTATTTGAAGGTAAGTTTCATAAATGGACAATAACTTGAAAATATCTACTTTCTTCATGAAAAGATTAATTCCTGCACATACAACATCATCAGAAAATCATTAATGGGACTGTAATCTTGTAACTGAAAAAAAGTTTATTTGTACCTAGATTTTCTGAATGTTCACACATATATAGCAACAATACAGCAAAAAAAAAAAGTATATATATATATATATCATATATATAATATGTGTATATATATGATCTTTTTTTCTTTCTATATAGTGCTTGTCTGCTTTTGAAGTGCAAAAAGAATAAAACTACATCATAAGAGCTGCTAGTCTGTTCTCAAAAAATGTGAAAAGGTTAAGGAAGATATTTAGGAACTGACTTAAACACAGTCTCAAGAGGAGTTCCAGGAATGTCACTTACTAGTGACAAATATGCTAGTTTTTAGTCATTCCTGCACAGCTGGTGAATTTACGCAGTTACAGCGTGCCTCCCTCAGCCTTCACATTAATGATCATATTTTTCAGTGCAGCTTTAAATTTGTCAAGAAGAACTTAACCCAGTAGCAAATTTATTACAAATTTTAAAAAGTCATGCATCCATTTTTAGGTTATGGTATAAAGTACAGAAAAACAGAAGTTTACATATCTGAGCTTCTGCATCTGTTCTTGAGTAACTTTTCACTTAAAAATAAAACTTGGCAGACAATATACTTGTAATGCAGACCAAATGCATTTGGTATGTTCAGAAAAAAAAAAAATAAACTAACAGAGAGAGTTTATTTTGAAACTTATTAATTGAGCATGCACTATTCTTTCTCCCCAGGAGATCCCATTTCTCTACAGGGCCCCTACTAATTTTTTGGTCATTCCCAATAACCTGCACACACAAACATCCTCTTAAGCCCTACCAACAGAACTCAGCCATGTGGCCCTTCCACATGGACAAAAAACCCCACAGAAAATGTGCCAGAAAAGAGAGAGCAAAGGCTACAAAATTGAGAGGCTGCAAAGGTACCTGAACCTGTCTGCCAAGGAAGCCAAGGGAAACCAAGTACAAAATCTAAATCTGTGTTAACTTTACTGGAAAATCCTCCAGTACTTTTCAGCCATCCCTAAAGTGATGCTGCCCTCAGGGTGGTCCCTGGCAGAATAAACTGCCAAGAAGAGCTCAGGACAACTCAAGGGGCTGCTGCAGAGTCGAAACCCTGAGATGCTGGTGGAGACCTTCAGAGACTGGGATGCAAAACTTCATATTTTTCAAAATTATTTTTTTTTCCCTGTGTCCCAAAGAAATACAGAAGTTTCATAAGAGGAGCCTTCCAGCATTCCCTGCCTCACAGCGACTTGAGCAAGTCCTGATCTTGCCCTTATTTACAGCAGTTTACTGGCATGAACCAGGCAGTCCCATGTGCCTTGCTCTGACTGGTAACATAGTGGATGACATTGCATCACGTTTGTATGTTCTTATTGATAAAATTAAAATAATAAACTATGTGTAACCCTTCAAAAAATAGTAAGACATGGTGTTTAATGACCAAGTCTGTGGCTCCCTAGGTCTGGAGAGTGATGCAGAAATTAGTCTACAGTAATGCCTGTATTCCTAAGGTTGCGTGAGGACCACAGGGTCACATATTGGACAAGGCACTCTGAGGACAGAAAAGGTGCTGTACAACAGGGGAAGGTGTCCACATGTACTCCACTGAAGTGCATATGACTCATGTAAGTGTCACAAACATCCACCCTGAAATTTCATGCCCTCCTCCTCCTCCCAGCTATAACCATGGAGAACTTCATTTCCTCCTCTAGTCCCCTCTTATTGTAATAGAACGACCAAGAGGTTTCTCCTTCCTTAGGCTCATCTTAGTGATGACAAAAAGTGGCCTGTAAGTGTCATTTCAAAAATTATCCCCATTGCTCTGCTTGAAAAGCAAACCAGCTTCATTAGTGGCCAAAAACAGCACTTCACTGTAATACTGCAGGTTTCTTCTTCTCCAGAGAATGAAAGGGTGGACAGGATTTATCCACTCTAATGTGAAAGGATGGACAGGAGTAATCTACTCTCATGCAAGGAGATGGACAGGAATTATCCACTGTCATATGAGAGGATGGACAGAAGTCACCCAGTCTCATAAAAGCACAATCAGGTGACACCTATTCCAGGAGCCAGTGCCTACTGGAGATGTCTGTAATAGAAATCATGCAGAAAAATATCCCTTACCTGTCCGATAGACAAAATTGCCTTCTGTCTCTGATGATGATGGAGACACCAGCTCTTCCTCAAATTCATTGGAACTAAATGAACCAGAATGATTCCTTTGCCTTGTTTTTTCCATCATAGCTGCATTAGTAGCCATGACGTGTCTCAATGAGTCATTTAGGTAACGATTCAGTAAGCTGCTTTTGTATTTGGGGGGTGACACATAATCCTCATTGGCACTTGCTTCTGGTCTCACTCCTGTTTTTATTACTGAACTTTCAGTTTTAATCACAGTGTGATGAACTGGTTTGTTATATCCCCCTTCATTCATATGGTTTCTCGGAGGATTTTCTCCATCTGAAAACAAAAGAGCAAAGATACAGTAATACACTGAGTACTTAATATTTAACATGAAGCTTTCTCTGATGTTTTGAATTGTGATAAATATAACCAAAATTAGACAGTAACTTCAGCACTAGACACTGATTTTCATTATCTTCTGTTCACACATTGCTCATAGTAGTTCCCATGATCCTCAGATGTTCCAGCTATTCAAAATTAATTGGCTGTAGAAAACAGTTTTTGAGTCTAATTTGTCCATGAGTAACACAAGACAGGTAGAAAAAATTTGAAAAGGGCCCTAACTCAATGATAAGCATTTAAAAAGCTGTGTAAATAGGCTGAATTCTTACTATCATAACTTGAAATTTGGTTCGCCTGAATACCACAGCATATTTATCTGCATTTGCTTAAACTGTACTCTCTTAATTGTTCTGCAAGCAATCTTTTCAAGGGAAATTAGTAGAAATGTGAGTACATTCCCACATTTTTCAAGAAATGTGAGTACAGACTGAAACTGGAACACAGATATTTGAAACTGAGTACAAATTGAGACATACTCTTCTAAAAATTCACATACAGATTTCTGACAACGTTCTGTAGGATTTGCTCCTGTCATTGCATCTCCATGTCACAATTGTCTAAAAAAAGTACTCACAGACAGAATTAATACAAGAGTTCTATTAAAAATACTGGGTACTTTAAAAAAAATCCTATATTGTTAATTTGAGTAAGAAAGACTGCATCCTTTATGGAGAACAGCTGCTAGTAAAATACAACAAATAAATAGCATCAATATTCAGTTTTTCATCTAAGATGCCCCCCTAATCAAATTCTTCCTTTAATGATGTATATTGCTATAGCCCTTCCATGAAGGAATGTAACAGTTAAGTGATTTCCCATTTCTTTATACCAACAAATGTAATTTTTTTTTCCTTTAATGGTGATTAAAGAAATAGGTTTGTGCAATGTAATAAACTAACAATTATCTTTCTAGCAACAATGAAATATAATAACATGCAGCCAGATTGCCACCTTGAACAACTTACACAATCCTGCTTTTAAAAGCTGCGTAGTAGTTGGGAGCCAAAAAAGGCACCTTAATTTGCAAAAAACCAAAATAAATAAAGGCAGATCCACTGAGGGTATTTGTGATCAAAAATTAGAGCTAATTAGGGTATCTAACACTTCCCAAATATATTTTAGTCAGTTTAAAATCAATAAAAGAGCATCAGCAAACCTTCAGAGCACGAGTCGTCGCTGCTGACGCTGAGGCGCTCAGCATTTCCCTGAACGTATTTGTTGTACAGTTTTATTCGCAAAGCCCAGCTCAGGTCTGGCTGCCTCACTGTGTTCTTCAGGCGGCGTCTGGCGTTGGCAAACCAGTTTGATACCTGCACACAAACGTGTGGATTAGTTTCCCTTGAAAATTACACAAATAAACAAACCCGTAGAGTCCTCAAGAGTTTTAGGTGTGCTTCAAGGAGACAGCAAACACGAGAAATATGAACAGAAGTCCATGAAATTACCACTGAGCAGAGCAGGAATCTCACACAGGAAGGCAAGCTCAGGCTTCCCACCCTTCCCAAGAGTTAGCAAAACCACATTATCACAAGGTTTCAATTAAGGTGTCCCAAATACTAGTTTTATATTAATCTTCTTCTTCTTTTTTTATTTTATTTTAAAGATAAACTTCTGAACTTTCAATATGAACTTTCAATATATTATCAACTTCCTAAATTAAACTAACATCTAATATTTAGGAATTTCCTTTGATATTTATATAGGCTACAATAAGGCTGCTGAACAGAAAAAGACATTCTAAATTTGTATACATAAAAGCCCAAATTCTCCCTTGTTCTTTCACAGAACTCTTACTCTGACAAGCCGTGGGCATCAGGAAAGTCTTACACAGAGTACAACGTACTTTGACTCACTGCAGAAATCAACCATTTGCTCTACAGAGCAGCAGATTTTAAAAACTCTTTTTGTTGTGGACAGCCTAGAAAATAGTAAAGATGCAATTCCTCATAAGGTGACTACTAAGCAGTAGTCTGGTTTGTCTTCCTTCCCAAATGCAGAGCATTTTCTAGAGTTTGACATAGTAAAATGGATATGTGTTGGTATCCCTCTAGCATACAGGCTCATCACAAAGTCAGGTCAAACACAAATATTTCACAGTGTTTTAGGCACTGAATGAGCAAAAAGGCACAGTCTACCCTTCAGTGCCAGCAGTGCTAATTAAGCTTCCAAATGGGATGCATGTACTTGCAGTGATTTTGCAGGGAAGCACACGTGAGAAAATGCTGGCCTTGATTCTACTGCAACTCAAAAAGATAGAAAATAGAAAATACTGACAACTTTATCTTTTCTGTGAACAAGAGCAGAAGCAAGTGACCTACATTCTAATGACATTTGCTTAATGATAAATAAGGTGTTAAAAATATTATTTTACCCTGGCAGGAATAAGTGTATTTTGACAAGAAGGAGGCAGAGTAGAATCACTTACAAAGGAGAATGTAACGAATGTTAGCAGCCTACAGCCCTGCTCACACCACACACACACAGAGGAAGCCAGACTACTGTCATCATATTCTGACCTGGGAACAATCACACTATTTAATTTATATCAACCTGCAAAGCAAGTTCATACATTTTTTATCAATACATGCTACCCCACCAGATAGAGAACCAAACTGTAGGCCTTAATGTTGGATTTTGGCCCTAGTTTTGCCATCTGTTGCAGCTAAGGTTACTATATAAATCACACAGAAGTATCTGTCTAATTATCCTGGATCAATAAAATCTTCTAAAGTGATTACAAGAAAAATAAATACTACATGCCTAAAGAAAAAGCAAAGCTTCAGTTCAGAGTCCCAGCTAGAACTTAGCAGTGGTGCCTTATGCCTGTCACTTTGATTTTACTTAAAATGACCTTTACATGAAACAGGGTTCCACTGAAAATACAGTGAGCCCTGGATCAGTGCTCAGATGGCAAACACATAACTTTACAAGCCATGTAGTCTACTATGACAGGTTAGAAAACCAAAACTGTAGCTGGCAGAGTAAGTAATTTTCACTGTCTTCTGCAGCTACTTGCTTATAATCATCATATTTACACAGTATTTTTTACAGTAAATGAGTTAGGGTGGGCTGGAATCCGTGCACTTTCTAATGCTGTTAACAAAGTCACTCCAGACTGCTCAGCTGAAGCAGCAGTCACCTGCTGCATGACAGTGTAATTCTGAAATCAAGTATTTAACAGTAGAGATGGATCAATCCAGGAGTCATATCAACAGGATTGCAGTTACTGCAGCATTTACTGAACTGACAGCTTTCCAACCTCTCACAAGAAAGACTTCATTATGCTTCATTTTATTACATACTGAAATTTTTCATCAGTGAAGTGCCATTTACAGAAAAGATAGGGTAGTATTAGTGTGATTCATACATAAAAGCAATTAAATTTAGCAGGAGTGATTTCTGCATGGTACTCTTGGTTTATTTTTGGGCCCATTCTTCCCATGCCATTGCTTTGCTTTCTGCATATCAATATGAAAAGATGAGTCATATTTTAAGTCTTCTGCTATGAGAGAAGGGAATAGTAGTATTTGATCATTATTTCATAATGAAATAAATATATTGCACCTTGTTCTCCTGCTTTTTTTGGAGCAGATGATTTTAAATGCCATCACACAGCACATGCAAGACAATCAGGGGATCAGGCCCAGCCAATAAGGATTTGTGAAAAGCAGGTTCTGCTTCACCAACCTGATCTTCATCTATGACAATGTGCCCACTCACCAGATGAGGGAAGGCTGTGGATGTGTCTACCTGGTCATGAGTAAAACCTTTGACACCATTTCCCACAACATCTCCTGGAGAAACTACTGCTCATGGCTTGGGTAGGTGTGCTCTTTGCTGGGTAAAATACTGTCTGGGTGGCTGAGCCCAGAGAGTTGGTGAATGGAGCAACATCCAGCTGGTCACCAGTGGTGTTCCCCAGGGCTTGTTATTGGGGCCAGTCCTGTTTAATAGTTTTATCAACGATCTGGATGAGGGGATTGAGGGCACCCTCAGGCAATCTGCAGAAACACCAAATTGGGTGGGAGTGTTGATCTGCTGGAGGGCAGAAGGCTTAGGGAATTCCTTACTGCTCTTCACAACTAGCTGAAAGGAGGTTGTAGGTGGAGGGTCAGTCCGTTCTCCCAAGTGACAGGACAAGAGGAAATGGCTTCAAATTGCATCAGGGGAGGTTTATTTACAGGAAAGATTGCTGCCCAGTGAAAGTTACCACGGTTGAGTCACTGTCCCTGGAAGTATTTAAAAGAAATGTAGACAGGGTGCTTAGGGACATGGTTTAGCAGTGGACTTGGCAGTGTTGGGTTAATAGTTGGACTTAATGATTACAAAGGTCTTTTCCAACCTAAATAACTCTGTGATTCTGAAAGAACCTCAAGTCAGCTTTTAGAAGTGAAACCTTTTACTAAAGCATTAAGCAGCAAACTCATTCTAGAAACTTACCCCAATTGCAATTACAACAAGACCCATTAAAGCCTTGGAAGAAAGGAAAGTTAGTCAAATCCATTTAAGAGATTTTTAGGCTTAATCTATGATGTGGTAATCTCTAGGTGCTTTCCAGGTTTTGGGCACTGGTGCATGTTGCAGGAAAATCCTGATTTCTAAGACATCATAAGATTTAGCACCACTCTCACTCTACAGTCTTGGAACTGGAACTGGAACAGGCTGCATGGCCACAGGCTGTACCAGCCAGCACACTCACCCTGACCTCCAGCCACCACCTGTCTCCTTCAAAGACAACAACAGTTCTACCACTCATTTCAACCAGCCCCAAATGTTACATTGTCCACCCAAGTGGTCTTTAAAAACCTGCCTGTCTACTGCTGTAGGTCCCACTCACAAAGAGTGCCAGTTTGCACCTAAACCATTACAAAAAGAAACAATCAGAGCTGCCAAAAACATCCAACCTTTCCCATGGTCCCAAGCTGTGCTACTGTGATCTCCAAAAATAATAATAAAAAAAACAACAAAAAATTATTTAGATAAAAGCCAGAGGGAAAATCTTTGTCACATAAACCTCCCAAGAAGTATCTTGAAAAAACACATGATGAAACTCACTATTCTTGTAAAGTAACGATCGGGTAGTTCTTTGAGAAGTAAAAAGACAAAACCCAAGGGGAATCATAATAGATGTTCTTTCCAGCATTCATTTTTTTTATAGCAGTTCAGTTGTTCTCTAAGAGCATCAGGTACTTATATCAGCATCATGAAATATTGACCCTCTGGCTTTACTTCTGAAGACACATCTTCAATTTTATTGTAATTTGTTCTGCTTCAGTGCTTAAGAGTGGCCAAACTTTCAGAAACGGAACAGACATCAAGCAATTCTCCTCCTCCAGTAATCCAGATATGCCTTTATAAATCTGAATACTATTAAATCCATAGCAGCACATGACTGATATACAAATCCTTGTATTGAAAAAACCTTCTTTCCAACAATACACACATTCATATTTCTTTCTGGAAGGAATATACTGCCATTTTTCTTTTTTATTTCACAAGAACATCTAAACCAAAACTTAAAATTAAATAAATCAAGCACTGTGGTAATAATACAAATGAAAATGCAGCATATTAATAGGACAAGTTATTGGATTCTGAATTGGAATCTAATTGGAGTAAAATATAAAATGCCTTTTCAAACTATATTGCTTTTTTGGTTTCCTGCTTTGGCAGTTGTGGAAGTAGAAAACTTTGGACTGTTGGACTGAAATCTGCAATAACATTTGCCTTGAGGACTCCCAAAGACCTTGTTGGCCTGCACAAGAGTAAGTCAGCCCAGAATTTGCCCCAGGTTTTGCTACTACTACTTAAGAAACAAGATGATTTATGATTCCTTCAAAATCCTACCTCCTTGAAAGAGTCTAACTTTTCTTAGCAGTGCAGTCGGACATGCATCTGGAATATTCCTCTCACTGTCTCACTGTCCCCAAAACAGTGGGGTAGCCCAAAGTATTAGTAAAGTAGAACAAATTAATTTAAAATCAGTCAAATGGGTGATAATAAAACTAATGAAAACAAAGTTGAAGAAGATTTGACATGTGGATACTTAAAAATTATTAACATCTGCATGTCATTAAATGTTTGTCCTAATAAGAAAAGTAAAAAACAGGGCTGGATGTTCACCTCTTCGTCTTACAGAAGAATTGGTTTTATCTATGCAATGGTCCTGAAAAAAGCTCCTTTAGGTAGATGGTACATACTGGAATAAGGCTCCTTGGATGAAAGAGAAGCACAGGGAGGAGAGTTATATCAGTGTTATCAATATTACTGTGACCACCATCATCTTCCAGAAAGCTGCTGAAGACCTTTTCCAAGGTTGTCAGTCAGGTGAAAAACAAAAAACCCCCAACCATTCATTCCCTAAATGGTATTTTGTCAGAAACTCGAAGGGACATTCAACAGTATCTTTTGCCTTTCCTACGGCTTGTGACGACAAGGTGTCAGCACATGAGGGATGCTGGGGAGGTGCAGCAGCTGTCAGCAGACAGCAGCCTCCACAGGAGTGGAAAGCTGTGGGAGCAAACACCACAGGACAACACTGAGAAATGTAAAAAGCATAGGAAATATGAGAGAGGACAGCAAATGTGAAGATGTTTAACCCAGAGGAAACATCATACACTGATTCCTGTCTCTCCAACCATGTCCAACAATATCACTAGATTAGAAAAACAATATAGAGACAACTCTGGTTGATACTTTTGCAAAGTGCCCCTCCTGGGACAAAACCAAAGCTTTCCAACAGACAGCAGAGCCCAGTCCCAACCCTGCTCTTGGTTACACCACTTGTCTGAAAGAGCACAGCTTTCAGGAAAGCTATTTCAGATGTACCCAGCATGACTGAGATCACACTCTGGCATGCTCTCTCTCACTCTTAGAGAACAAAAATTTTGAACTAAAATACAATCATCTTTTTGAGCATCCAAAAAGTAGGTGTAGGGTGTGTGTTGTTTAGCCCTTTGTGGCTCAGGAATTACTGCTGGTGCCAGACATATGTATTTACATCTCATACGCATGCTATCAAATTCCTGGACTAAAAGAGCATTGCACAAAAACGATGGAAAAAACACCTTGGATTTCTCTTTGATGTTGTGTTTCTGTAAATGAAGATAGCTGTGCCTGTTTGCACAGTTCTTTCAAATATTACAGTTCATAGAAACAAAACTGGTCAAATTCCTCTTCAGTGTAAATCCACCAGAGTCACAGGAGTACAATAGCACTAAATGCAGCTCTCCCTGATTCTTTTTAATTTTATTCTACACCTTATGTAGATCATAAAACCCTGTGGAAAAGTGTCCATGGCTCACTTGATGCTTTTATAAAAGCTAACACATCCCCATGAGGATTCATCAAAGCTGCCACGAGAGAAATGCTGCAAAAACCCACCAGTGTTTTCCCCTTCTCTGTTCATTCCAAGGCATTTTTAAAAGAAAGCAGAACTCTTCAAGATGTCATTAATGTGAAAGTGTCCCAACACATATTCTAGATATATGTTTTAAATCTCATGTAAAAATACAGGGATATTCTAAGAACCATGGTGCAATAAAATACTCCTACTGAATTGTGCCATTGAAGGGATTGTGTTTATGTAATCATAGTTTAAAGTTTTCACGTATATTTTTAAAAAGCAAGAGAAGTTGTTTCAACTGTATCTTCCAGTTATAACTGGCATTTTCTGAGACATTAATATTATTTTTGTCAAAGTTGTAGCGTTTTTCCTAGAGCAATAATTTCATAGTGAGGTACTGAAGTGTAAAAATTTCCCATTTTGCCATTACTAGAATTGAAGTTCATAACACAGGTTTTTTTGAAGGGGCACTCAAAATAATAAAGCTGAATTACCACCTGGTTTTTTCTAATACTTCAGGTTACTTTGATCTCTTTGTGTCCTTTGCAAAGTAACACATGATGTGTTAGGCAGAGTGATGAGGACCCAATCCTGCAAACACATGGGTTTCATTTGACGCACCTAGCAGTAGCTTGCAGTAAGGAAATTAGATTATTCACAATGCATAAATCTTTGCAGCATCCAGACCTGAGATAGCATCACTCGGCAACTGATAGCATTTAACCACATATTTTAGTAGAGTGCCAGATGGCAAAGAGAACAAAGAAGTGAGATTTATAAACATTTGCAGCAAAATTTATGCCTCTTACGGCAAGACAACTGCCATTCACTTCAGGGCAGAATTACCTAAGAGCAAAACAATTACTCCCCATGTCTAATTATATTACAAAGATAATTCCTGCAAGACTCTGTGTGCTGAGCCACTGCACACAGTGTGTATGGTAATGCTCATGTCTGTGCAACAGGTGATGACAATTATTATCAGAACAATAGAACAGTTTCCATCCTGCCCCCTTTTCGAAAGGGAAGAGCAGCTCCCTGCAATTTCCTCAACAATTCCTATTCTGTGCTGAAACCTCCCATGACTGGTATTATTTACTTGAGAATTTTTAAAGACTAAGCAAAAATATTTCCATTGTGTTTATGAATGAGATGAAAGGATGAGGGCATCTATTCCCAGGAGGGCAAGCACACGCTTTTTGCTGATTGTCTTTAGCACTTCTCCAGCCACGACAGCTCAGATGTGATAATTCTTGTTTGAGAGTCCTGCTGGGGAGAGTGGAAGAAGGATGTGCACAGGACCCCAGGTCTTGCTGGCTGCACTGATGCTCCCCCGATACCCAGCACTGTCCTTCGCTCAGCTCACAGAGGAGCTTTGGCAGATGCATTCCCCATCCCTCCCATCCATGAAACGCCTCAGAGCGGCTTTTTGAGGGGGGGTAAAAGAGTTCCCTTCCTTACCTGCACCAGGGTCATCTGGGAGCCGAGGGCCAGCAGAATCTTCTCCGTCTTGGTGGGATATGGGTTGTCGCGGTGCTTGTAGAGCCACTGCTTGAGCGGCCGCGCCATGTCCTGCAGCGCCTGTCGCTTGTGCCGCACCTTCCCGCCGCTCTGCCGCGCCCTGCGCCGGAGAAAGGGCGCTGAGGACCGGGACGGCGGGGCGGACACCTGCCCGGCCCCGACCCTGTCCGCTCCCATGCCCGGGCTCTGCCTGCTCTCCTGCCCGGCCCCGAGCTCCCCTCCGCGGGACGCGCCCCGTCCGAGGGGGTCCCGGCTCGGGGGGTGCCCACCCCGGGGTGCGCCCTGCCCGGAGCAGCCGAGCCCGGTCCCCGCGGGGAGCTCGGGGGCTTCCCACAGCCGCAGCCCTCGGCCGGGACGATTGCTAAAGAGAAAGTGATGCCACCAGCTCCCTGCGGAGGGTCTGGGCGAGCGGACTCGGAGCTGGTGAACGGCCGCGGTAATGCTGCGGGCCCGGGCGGCGGGGATTCCAGCGGGGCCGGGGCTCCGCCGGTGCCAGCGTCCCGATGTTTTCGGTGCTCGGCAGCTGACAGGCGTGTGGCCGGTCTGTGCACAGAGGGGCTTCGCAGCGCGGCCAGGCCGCACCTCGCACGGCCGGCCGCGCATCCCGCAGCTGCGGTGCGCGCTGCCCGGGGCCCAGCGCAGCCTGATTCCCCCGCCCGGGTTTATTTCCCGCTGACACTCAAGAGATACCCGCGGCACCGAGCAGCTCTTGGATCATTTCCCCGCTCTGCGCCGGCGGTGCTCCTGGAGGAGCCGGTGTGCCGCTCCCAACGCCGCCGGCAGCGATGCGAAGCAGCCGGCAAAGCCCCGCGCCGACCGAGGGAAACAGCCGGGGGAAAAGAACCCGGGTTCCATTAAAAAAAAAAAAAAAAAGAAAAAAAAGAAAAAAAGAAAAAGATTAAAAAAAAAAGGGGGGGTGGGGGGAAGGCGTCCCTTTGTAAATAAAAGCCTTCAATAAAAAATGAGCGAACAAAATAACAGAACCAGAGGAATGCCAAGGAAAGCCAGAGGCGGGCTGGGCCCGCGGCGGCGGCAGGGGGCGCCCCGGGGCCGGGCGGGCGCTGCCTCCCGGGGCTCCGCGGCCGCCCCGCGCCGCGGCCGGAGCGACAGCGCTCCGGGGACACGCACCTGCGTCCTCCCTCGGCCAGCACCGCCGCTAAAACTGCCAGCTGATGCAATCGCTAAGGTGGAAATTCGTCCGTACAAGCAGCCCCCCCGGACTCCTCGGTTTCGCGGCCGACCGTGCTCCTCGATATTTACTTTGTAACACTGACCCGAAATGTCTGGTCAGCGCTCGCCAGTTCAACTCTCCGAGCTATGGCTGTCAACACGCCAGAGCTCGCACGTTCTCTCATCACCTTCTACTCCACGTGTTCCAGCATCATTAAAAACCCCCAAAAAATAACAAACCAAAAAAGCCCCCCAAAAACCGACTTCGGGCGGCTTAGCCACAGCTGCCGTTTTAGCGAACCGGATCCTAATATCACGTTACCCAGTCCCTGACTGGCATCCCGCTAGTTCGTTCTAAATCCCATCCCTGGGAGCGCACTGAGACCGCAGCTCCTTCCCGCCCGTGCGCCCGTGGCGCGGCCCCGCGGGGACGGCGGAACAAGTGCCGGGGCCGCACCGTGCCCGACTCACCCCGCAGCCCCGGCACTGCCGGCGGGACCGGCCGCGCCGCCGCCCCGCTCCCCCGCTCTCACCCGTCCCGCCCGGCGCCTCCGAGCTGGAGACTAATTGCATGAAGCACCCGAAAAAGCCGGTGGATACGCGGTGTTCCCGGTTTGTTTTTGTTCGGAGGCAGAGGGGGAGGTCAGGCACAGCAGGACAGGAGCGCTCTGTCTGGTACATTCCAGCCCAATCGGACGCCCCTGCATCACCTATTGCCGGAATTTCCCACCGCAGCTATGGAATGACAATCCCAGAGAATACGAGCCCGGGGCCGCGGGCACAGACCCAGTTAGAAACCCATCTCGCAACCCCAAATCGGCGACGCGGCGGCCGGGAGCGCCGGCAGCGCAGGCAGGGCCGGCCCCGAAGCCGGTGCGCGGCGCGGAGAGGAGCGCACGGCCATACCCCGTCCGCCGGTTGCGCAGGCTGAGGCTCTCCTTGATGGACGGGCTGTCGGGAAGCAGCACCTCGGCGTGGTGCGGGCCCTCCACCACCCCCACGTAGGACCGGCCGCTCCGCTCCCGCTCCTTGGCGTCCTCCTCGAAAAGCACCTGGCCGCTGAGCTTGCTGAAGACGATGGTGTTCATGGTGGGGGGCTGGGGGCCGCCGTCGTGCTGGCCGCCGGCTCCGAGGTGCGGGGGCTCTGTGTGCGCTGCGGGGAGGCGGCAGCGGTCACCGGGCAGCCGCGCCGAACCGCCGAGACCCGCCCGGCGCGACCGGCGGGGGGGCAGCGCGGAGGCACCGGGCGCCGCCTGCCCACCCACGGGGGGGGAGCAGCCCGCCCCTCCCACGGCCCGGCCCGCTCTCACGGCCCCCCCACCCAGCCCCGGTCCGCTCCCTCGGCCCGGCCCGCTCCCACGGCCCGGCCCGCTCGCACTCGCACCTCAAAGCCGCCAGCCTTCGCCGCGCTCCTCGCTCCGTGTCGCAATAGTTCGGAGCGCGGGTTTTCTGTCGGCTTTGGTGCTTCTGTCTCTCTTGCTCTCTCTCACTCACTCCTTTTTTCCCCCCTTTTCCCTTCCCTTTCCCTCCCTTTCCCTCCCCTCCCCTCCCCCGGAATGATTTTCCCCTTCCCCCTCCCCAAACGGGGAGGGAAACAAATTGTTTTTAACGACCACCAAATGCGCAGAGCCGGCGCCCGGAGGCACAGCCGCCGCGCAGCCACTCAAACTGTCGGGACTGGCGCTCCCCATCCCCGGGGGGAGTCACCGCTGGCCAGTGGACCCCAGCAGCCCCCGCCAGGGCACGAGCCCCGCCCGGGCAGAGCGGCGTCGAGGGGCGGGAGGAGTCTGGCCAGGGGCATCTGAGGGTACGGCAGGGCACGGCTGGGCAGCTCACCGTGTGTATGGGGGAAAGGCGGCTGCGGACAGCGGCTGGTGTCAGGCTGACCGCGGGAGAGACCCCCGTCGGGGGCGCGAGGCGCAGCCACAGCGCCGTGCCACTCATTAACATCGCTGTTTAATGATGCCATGCCAGGAGCCATCTCCCACCACGCTTCCCCATCTTCTCTTGTGTGTCGTGTGTCCCCCCCTATACCCCGCTCAAGGGTTGTAAATTAGCCCCCGCTCCAAGCCGGGAGACAGCCCGCTGCCTTTAGCATCCCCGGCGCTGCGGGCGCGCTCCCGCGGAGACACGGTGCTCATGTGCCGCCGGTGCCTCCAGGCGCCCCCGGCCCGCTCCCACGGATGTGCCCCCGCTCCCACGGATGTGTCCCCGCTCCCACGGATGTGCCCCCGCTCCCACGGATGTGTCCCCGCTCCCACGGATGTGCCCCCGCTCCCGCCGCTCCGCACCCCCTGCACCCCCGCAGCCCTGCGGAGCAGCAGCCCGGCCCCGCCGGGCGCAACGTTTCGGTTTTTGTGCGCAGAGACGAAGAAGATGGCCACAGTCAATATTTACAAGGATGTAATTCAGACGTTGTTTGACCGCCGCGGGTGAACGGGAGCAGCCGTCTGCGCCTGCGGGCCCGGCGGGACGTGCGCGGCGCGGATCCCTCGTGCCGCCGCTCCACGCTCTCCATCGCATCCCTCTGTCCCCGTCCTTGTCCCCGCAAGCGCGACCCCAAAGTACCTGAGTCTGCACAGCGCTACCACTTGAATTCCCCCGCTCTCTACCATCACCCTGGCCTCGTTCCTTCCCGTTTTCCTGGGCTGCGGAGGCCACTACGGAGGGTACGCGGCTCTCCGCTGGCTTGGCGTGGAGCGGCGGGGACGGAGGGGGGCAACACGCTGCGGTCCGAGGGGAAACACGCTGCGGTCCGAGGGGAAACTCGCTGAGGTCCGAGAACCCCCGCCCGCCGCCCCCAGGGCTCAGCCTCCTTGGGGTCCTTCTGGGGCTCACCCCCATCCCCGCACTCCGCCTCACGGGTGCGTGATGTCACGGCCGCTCTCCGCGACGTCACACTGCCACACGCATTGGGACAGGGTTCCTGGAAGAGGGGCAGCTTGGCATCGGGATTCACCCATCCGATTGTAATTTCTCCATTCGCTGGCGGGAAGCAGGGGAGAGGTCGTGGAAGGGCAATGCACCAAAGACGCCCCAACGTACAGGGAGAAAAATTACTGTCCCCAGAGAGAGAGGAAAAGACATTAACAACTTGCTGCCAGTCCCCTGCCGAGAAAACAGAAGGTAGAAATATGTAAATAACCGCACTAGTGCTCCTGTGCAGGCTGTGCATCCTGCACTTCCACAGACTTTTGGGCAAAGCCCTGGTGAGGCTGCCCCTCAGGCCGTGACACGGCCGGAGCATTCAGGAGCCGCAGGGGGAGAAGCGGGCATAGGGGAGCAGTGTGGGACAAATGGCTCCTGTTAGACTGTGCTAGTATGCTGATTAGGAGCTTCCTGCAAAACGCGCAACTCTGATCATTGCCATGCCCATACGAACTCTTTATGACATGGGTAGTGTTGTTGTAATTGTATCACAGCAAAAGGAGTCTTAGAAAGTGACACATTTGACCGAAACCAAACTCCCTTGGGAAGGTGATCTCAGTCGCTTGCAGTCTCAGACAATTGTTTGCTCTGCAAACCCCTCTAGCAAGCAGGGGTGATCCCCCGTGCTAGGGCAGAACAGGTTCTGGTCCCCAGAGCCTGAGGGGAGGTGCAGATGGGGCATGACATGTTTCTGTGGGCTCTGCAGGCTGAGGCAGCCTCTGGAGAAGGGGCAATCCATGTACAGGCAGGGTACTGAGCAAGTGTCCTTGGAAGAGCCTTCCCTCTGCCTGTCCACCATCTGGAGTGGATGCTCATTCCCTGTGTGGTGGCTCAGGAGGATTTGGGAAGGCAAAAATATTCCTTCTGTGTGTCTACTGATGATGGTGCTGTTTGGTCATGGGCTTGGAGGATCATTGCACTTGCAGAGCATGTGGCTGTCCTCAAGAACATGCGTGGTCCCCAGGAGAGGTGGCAATGTGCACTGCTCACCTGCCTGTCTGTCCAGAGCCGGGCAGGGCACGGGCAGCCAGTTGCAGGTTGCTGAGGGCCTGGCAGATCCCACACCCACACCCAGAATAAGTCCCAGCAGCAAGAGCTGAGGGCAGAAATCACCATTTGGAAAGCAGTTCTGGAAAAAAACAAAAGTGTGTGTGGGGCAGGCATTACCAAACGTGGTGAGGCAGTGGCAGGAGCAGTTGGCACTGCGGCGCCTCACAAACCTCTAAAGCAGTGAGATCTCCCAAATCATCACATGTAAATCTCGCACACGCCCGCCCCCTCCATATTTTATTACATAGATCACAGTTGGAAAGCTTAAATGAAAACAGTGTTTCTATTTCCAGAGCTTGTTTAACATCGTGAATGTGATACAAACTGTGGGCTTCATGTTTTTAATTAAGGTTACTTACCCTTCCATGCACGGAAAAAGAAGTCAACAGTTGCTGGCTGCATACTTCAGCCTGCAGCCGGCTCCCCTGAGGATGCAGCACCGGCTGATGGAAGCACTGTGGCTCCCCTGCATCCCGCAGTGGGACAGGAGCCCGGGGCACAGCAGGACTTCAGGCACCTGCCAGGCTGGAGCTGCAAAAAACTCCTTGCCATTCTTTGCAACACTCCTCTATTGGCCCATGCTTGTGTGCCAGCTCCAGACAGCTGGTAGGCCAGGCTGGCATGCCAAAAAGGGGCAGCAAGGCATATATCCAAGGGATATCGTGCAGAAAGAGCCTAAAAGTGCTGCTTTGGGTCCTAATGTGTCTCACTGGAGGATCCAGGAAAAAATCAACTGTACTGTCAAGCTGAGAGGAGAATTCACTCCTGAGGCTGCAAGTGATGGAGCTCCTCCTGAAGCCCCAGCCCTGCTGCCTGGGGTGGGCAGACACAGAGCTCAGATGGCACCACTGGGGCTGCTGTGAGCACTGCTCTGCCTGCTTCCCCCTTCTCCAGCCATGGGCAGGGGAAAATCCAAAACCAGTTCAGTAGGGCTCCGTCTGTGCTCCTAAATACAGTCCTTGCTTCTGGTATCCACTTCCAGCAAAATGTTGCTTTTGTCCATTGTTCTGCTTACTTTCTATATGCTATCAGTAAACATTTCATTGGTGTTGCATTCTCACAGCTCCTCCCTCCAGCTGCAGATTCCTTCATGATAAACATATATGCTTGAAATTCAAAGAATTTCCTCATGTCCCTGGCAGTCTCTGTGCTATGGCAGGTTGGATGGTTAAATAACTATGACCATGCATGGTGAAAGGCCTGAAGTTGTGTAGGTGAGAAATTGTTTAGGATTATGCCAAATGGGATGTTATCCAAACTACAAGATAGCCACACTCACGGGTAAAGCAGCTGCAGAGACCTGTTGCTATCCCTCACAGCAGCTGGATCACTGCTGAGCAAAGTCCTGAGGTACATATAGACAAGGATGACCCTGCTTAGCCATGTTGGCCAAACAAGGTTTGGTCTGCTTCTGCAAGGAGCCAGAGATGGCAGAGTAGCTTTAGAACAGGCTCTTTGTGCTTAGTCTGGTAGCTTCCAGATCACTGGAATAAGATAGTATAGGGATGAAGTTAAATCTTGTAATGCTGAGTTTTGTGAAGTAGAGTCCTAAGAAAGGAAGAACTGCCTCTTTTGAATACTTTGCTGGAGCAATGCTTAGAATAGCCACTGTCTTAGAGCAAGGCAGGTGTCAGTGCTCCATCCTTGGGATCAGTGAGGTCATCACAAGGGGCATATAAAATCTGAGAGGGGGGAAAATTATGTTGGGCCACTAGAAAGCAAAGATAGGGTCTGAAGTCGCCACCTGATTTTTGCATGCAAAGACCTGTGGAGAAATGAGCTTTGGAAGGTTTCTCTACAAGACTGAAGGAGCACTTGAAAGAAAATATATGTGCTTATTTCTTTCCTTTATGGATATTTGGTTTGGATGAACTGGTAAGAAGGTGTGTTGGAATGATGCATGCAGGAAGGAAACACATCAATGTCACCTGTGACCATCCCTAAAGCAGCTTTAGTGCTGGTGCTGCAGCAGGTAATATTGTCAGGGCTGCAGGGCCAAAGACTTCTGCAAGCAAGGAGGGCAACCACAGCACAAAGGTGAAATGGGGATATTGTCAAAAGGGTGTTCTGAAACCTGGCTGATGTGATCATTAATAAAACCCTGGTTTCAATTCCAAATAAAGTAAGACTGGACTGACATACAATGATAGACTGTAGCTCCAGTGCAGCATTCAGCACAACTCAGGTATTTCCTTATTGTGTACACCTGGGAAGGGTGTCCACCAAGAGAGCTGGTCTGCTGTCTGCAGGCTGCTGAATGTTGCAGAAAGGTGTACCAGATGAGAAAGCCAAAAAAGAAGCCCTGTACAAATGCAGGAGATGATCTAGTGTGAAGGTCCAGTTCTTGCCTTCCACAAATCAGGAAGTTTTGCATGTAATTTGTGTTTGGAAAAGAGTAGGTTGAGGGCATGGGCTGGTTTGTAGAGTGGATTTGTGCTACAACATGCAATATTGCAAGTGGAAGTGGCCAGGGTGCTTCAGCTGGAGGAAGAGTCTAACCAAGAAGCTCTGAGCATGGCTTTAGTCATGGCTGTCAGATGTGGTGGGGCTGAGACCACTCTGAAGGCAGGGAGCTGATCTTGCAAACATAAGGAGGGGGCAGGTGCCTCTTCCAAGCTGCATCTGGCCTCTGTTTCTTTTAGGAAGCACAGGGTCCTATGGGTGGCCTCCCCAATAACACCCTCAAACTGGGATAGTGGCACAAAAAGCCCCAAACTGCAGAGCTGGGAGTCCCCAGCATATAGCTGTCACTTTATCTAGAAGGGTGGAAGACCCAGTTCTGTTCTACATATGTGCTTTATCTTAAGAATTAATAAACAAAACCAAAAAAAGGTCTCCAAACAAGGATCTCAGTTATTTCTACTTCCATCTAAACATCTCCCCAAAGAGTCAGAAAAACCATCTCCCAACTTGTGCTCAAGGTCTTTATTTTTTCCCACTTCTCTGCTCCACCTCCACTTTTTATTGCATTTTTCAGGTTTCCATCCCCTTGGGCCATATAAAACAAAACTCCTTCCATAAGGCCTCTGCTGTGCATCAGCTGCTGTGTGCAGTGGAGGAGGGCCCTGGTGTTTGCAGGAGATTTGTTTTCCCAGCACCCCACAGCTCAGGCTCCTCTGGGGCTCTGTGACCAGCCACCAGGGCAAAAGGGCTCCAGAGAGCGGCCAGATGGTTTCCCTGGGAATGGAAATGGTGTTCAGTGCAGTGTTAATTAGGAAGAAACGTGGTCAGCAGGAGAAGCTCTGCAGTTTGGCCTGGGGCAGAGTCATTGTCTGGAGATCAGGCTCTTGGTTATTTAGCTTCATTTATGTGTGTGAGCTGCTCTCCATTTTGTGCTTAGGGTCCAGGTGGGGTCTGTGTGTGCCCCTTGGAGACTCCACTCATGGCACTTGTGGCCTGCCTTGTTTCTTCAGTTTTGTGCCCTCTGTGGAGCCAAGCAGTGAGGGTTGCTCCAGTCTGTATCATCTCCCCTCAGCTAGAGCTTTTTGCTTTAACCCCAAGGAATACAAAGCCAGGGACTCCAGCCTTAAATACATACACGAGCTCTTTTTTCTGTAAAAAAAAACCAACAGCAGTTCAAATGTCCACAAAGAGGATGATGTTCTTAATTACATGTAATGTATCAAAATAATAAAAATTAGTAATTTTGCAATGTTTTGTACATTGTATTAACTTAACTGAGCTTTAAATTCTGTACTTAATATTCTCAGAGCAAAATCACATCTCTGGTGTCTGCACTGCCCAGGGAGTGACTCAGTTCCATTTGATGTAGTATCTCAGATGGATGATGTCTGTTCTACATTTGGAAAACAAATGTGGATTTGTTTGGATTTAACATTAACGGTGCAGGCCACATTGCAGAAATTACTGCTCTGAAAAGTTAAGCTGAACAGTTGATAACAATAATAATTATAAATCTAATTTTTCTTCAGCCACCTGTGCAAAAATAAACACTCCACTCTGTGCTATTGAATTTCCTACTTTTTATGCCTGTTCTCTCATCTAGCTCCACTGGAGAGCACAAAGTCAGGTAATTTTGCCAATATTCTTCAGTATTACAGATACAGAGGTCTATCCATACATGAAATTATCTGCATAATGATTCAAGCCATGATGAATTTTTGCTCAAACTTGTCTTTTTTTTTGGGCAGGAAGAGAAGAGGATGTGCACGTGTGTGAGAGCAAAGGTAGTGCAGTAACGTGCAAGGACACTGTGATTGATGTGGGTCTGCGTGGGACCCATCCCCAGGGACTTACTCCAGCAGCCCAAATATCCAAAAATGTCAACCAGCCCATCAAGGCAGGGAGAAATGCGTGGGCTGAGGGGATGGAGGGGCAGCTGTGAGGGTCTGACTCCCTTCCCTGCTTGAGCTGCACGCGGTTTTGTGTGACCTCGAGGATTTCACAATCCCCATGCTTCTCTTCTGCAGCTGTAACAGGAATAATAACGCTTCCTCCCCTTTCTCTGCTTCCTACTCTGCTTTTGGCACACTGCTAATACAAGAGGGCTTGATCTCAGTTGGAATCTATCACTGCTACTGACATGTTAATAATACCAGTAGAAACGTTTCCTCTTTCCTTTGTACTGACAGAGCTCTGCACGGGGTAGCAGCTCCCAACACGTCAGCCCAGAGCGTATTCACTTTCAACCCCAAATCTGAGGCGTTTTCCGGACACAAGACAGAGAGGATGCAAGATTCAGGCTGACTTTTAGGATATTAAACAGGGAGAAGTAGTCATAACATGCTTCAGTTTGATGGTCCTCCAGTTATTGCATAAACCTCTGAATTATCCTCAGCCTCTTGGCTGCTTGCACAGCGTTAAACCTCGTGTGGTTGAGTCAGGGTTTCAATGATTTTCTGTCTAGAAGCTCCTCTGGTAGATAGCAGGTCCTGGAGAGGACAGGGAGAGTTGGAGTGCGTTGCCTTGGCAACACGGATGTGATCGAGGGGATTTTGTGTCTTGAAGGAAAACCCCAAAGTTAGTGCCAGTTTCTATAAAGACTGTGTGGAGTCAGGCACCCGGAGCTGCCTGGGGAGAGCTTCCTCTGGGACACAGGACCCTGCTCTCTCTGGCTCTGCTTGGGAGTCACATACTGGGGAGCTGCTTTCCCGCAAAGGAAGCCTGAGAAAATCTAAAGATAAAATAAGGTTGCAGGAAGATTCTTCTAAAGATGGCCTGAGTTTGAATATCTCCTTTCTCATTGCTTGTTGTCATACAAAAACATTTCCCTAGCTGCTCTAGCTCTTACATAATTGATAATTTATAAATCTCTAATCATTTAGAAGTTTTCTGAAAGTTGTCCAGTAATAATAAATGTTTGTTTAAGCAGATCAAAAAGTCAGACCAATCATATTAATCTGTTTAACCAGTGCTGATATCTGTATTATCTCCTTTTTAGCAGAACTGAGGTTAAACCTCTGTAAATAGCTGTAAAATACACAAGTGCTATTTTAGCAGAGGCCAAAGCCAGAGACTCAAGATGCAATTTGCCTGTGATAGCTATTGCAAGGCTCGAATGTGGATACCCAAGAGGCAACAAACTTTCACTCTGTGCTTTCCTGCTTGTGTACAGAATAGATGGATTCTGCAGGGTGCAAAACATGAGGTGTAGCAGCATAACTCATGTACACACTGTTGCTATTTATTATTGGTGAGGCTGAGGCACGCAAGCCAGCAAAGGAAATAGCTGGCACATCTTCATTAATTCCTTCTGGTTCTAAAGTAAGTAGTTTTCAGGAAATAATTCTCCAAGACCTTGGCTACACACACAGTGTATTTATTCAGAGTTGGCAGGGGCACCAGAAAACATATAGCTCATAGAGCCCTCATTTCTTTGGGTCCCGGAGGTGTTTATCAAAAATGATTTTTAGACAGATTAGAGCCACACACATGCACAGAACCATGCCTATGACAGTGCTGTGTCTACAAGCACTTTAGGTTTAATCATAACCCCTGTCTACCCTTTGAATAAACTCCAAAAATTTCCCAATGGCATTAAGGGTTATTTTGAGAATGAGGAGACATCCACCTTAGCTTGGCAAGTGAATATTGGCTTCACAGGTTTTTTTCCTCCAAGTTACTTGAATATAACTATTATACTTTCTTCTGGATTGTAACTATTTGACTTGTGACCTCACAGATACTTTACTTGTTGCTTTGAGATCTAGCCATTACTAACCCCAGAAATTTAGATATATATCCAGACTTTTTTATCTGAAAAATAGACTGAAAATCTTGAATATCAGTCTCTCTCATGAGATGTCCTGATTTCATGCATTACAACAGGGCCAGAAATAACACAAGAACAGCTTTTCTCACAGTATTTCAGTAGTTCTTTTCTGGCCATTGCCAAAAGCAGGATGTGAAGACATGCACGAACATTAAAGCAAACTCTTATTAGAATAGTTCAAGTTCCTTTTGCATTGTGGTAAAAATTCGTGTCAATTTTCATTCTATTCAGACTATTTCAACCCTTTCAGTACTTAAAAAATCCATCAGTGTTTTTTCTTAATAAATCATTCTGCTAGCTTAAATGTGATTTGTGGGTTTTCATGTTTTTTCTTTTTCTTTTTAAACAGAGGCCAAGGATATGACAAAATGTTCAGACCTAAATTGCACATTTGATTGTACACATAAATGTTGGCTATCCCACTGGCTATGCCATTGACATTGCAATAATTCCTCATTGGTGTAATATTAAGCCTTCAGTAAGACTTTGCAGGACTAGGACAGAAGGATGCCCAGGGAAAGGCTGCAACTGCCATCAGTGGGGAGGTGCCCCAGGGACAAGGACAAATTCAGTTTCAGGTTTGCATAATTAAATTGTTTCCTTCAAAGCTTTCAAGGGACTCCAGTGCTGGTCACCTCACAGTCTTTCCACGAAGTAGCAAAACAGTATAAAGTTAACTCCTTCAGTTGCCAGGGGAAATGCTGGGAGTAAGTGCAAGCACAGGGCAGAGCTGTAGGCTCGTCCTGGGCTCCTCCAGTGTGGGATGTGCACTGGGCTGACAGCCATGGCAGTGCTGTGCCTGCCTCATCCTGGCAGAGCAGAGGTGCTCCTGCCCTTTCAGAGCCATGTGCTCTGCCACAGGCAGGTTGTGCTCTCCTGGAGAGGGTTCTCCACCCTCTCCGGAGTTGTGGGCATCAGTGAGGTTCAAATCTCCCTGCAGAGCAAGGTTTTCCAGATGTCTGAGCTTGGGTGCTTCCCAGGGCACAGAGGAGGTCAGCTAAGCCCCTTGGACTTTATTTTCTCCAGCAGGCATATCCCAGTCTGGTTTAATAGACTGGTACATCCCCTACTTGCCTATATTTTCTCTTCACAAAATCAGTAAGGAAAGGATTGCAGGGATGTGGTGAGCAGCTTGTCCATGCAGCACCTGCAGGGACACCTTGCTGCCACTGCTGAGGAGCTGAGCACCTTCCTCATGAACTAATCTCTAAGCAGAGGGAAGGTAAACAGCATTTTGGACTGCCCAGGGCAGCAGTGAAAGCCCAGACCTCCTGAACTGAACTGTTTACTAGCTGCAAACTTCCCATCACCACATGGCACCAGGTGGTTAGCTCAAACACTTGTGTCCTTAGGAGAGCTGTCACCCTGCCAGGTCCTGGCTGGAGAGGGTCAAGTCTCTGCTATAATAGAGAGGAGACCTCTCGTTTTTTTTGCTGATACTCTCCCCAAGGATAGATGAGATATTAGTGTCTTATTGCAGATGGGTGAATCAGAGCATGAAAACACCTGCCTGGCAAACCAAGAGCTATCAGGCCATTTACAGGATACAGTACAGAGTTTGCAGCCCTGGGGTTATGAATCCTAAAATCTCACATCAAGAGGGCACTTCAGGAGCAGCCAAATCCTAGAAGAGGATTTTGCTGCTCACCTTTCTAAGGACAATAACAGGACTAAAACCACCTGGCTAAATAGTATTTGACTTGAAAATTGATTTCCTTTGCAACCTTTGTTTCTCCTCCAGTGGCCCGTAATATCTGCCTCCATGGGCAGGGATGCAGATACCCAGGAAGGAACAGACAGCCTTCCACAGTGCACAAGTGACACACTGCTGGTTTTATTGAAAAAGCCTTTGAGGAGGATACACACTGGGCCTCCTGTAGTTCAAAGAACTCAGTTCTGAGATCTTTTTCAATGTTGTAACAGCCACTGTCCTGTAAAAGGCTGCAACGGGGATGCCTGGGCCCACTTGGAGCACTGTCTCTCAAAAGAAAACCACTTTGATTTGTGCCTGTGTTTATGTGGGAGACTCTCCATGGATTGAGCCATAAAGTCCCAGTTAAGGTAATTCTGTCTGGCAGCAGCACTAGATAGTTTGCAATGAACATTTACAAACTGTCCAAGGAATATGATTTCTTACACAAAAGATCCAGCTTTTGAAGGCTTTTACTCATGGAGCTGCTTCAAGCGGTCCTCATACCTCAGTCCTCCCTTGGAGGGACTCTGCAGCCCTGGACCAGGCACTGATAATACAGAAATGCTCAAAATGCCTGGAAAGGACACAGTCATGTCAATTGTCTCCAATGAAGGTAGCAGGCACAAACACAGGGGTTTGCCAAAAGTCCCTGGCTAGTTCCAAGACGCTTTAGTTTGTTTGCATTGCTAATCTACCAGAGACTGAGACTGCTCAGAGAGATACCAAAGCCTTTTGTGAGCTTTCTTTCACCCTGCTTCTGTTGGGATCTGCCGGACAGCAGCCATCTGAGAAGGTTTTGGGAGACTGTATGGTTATCAGACGGAGACAGAAGGAAACAGTCTGAGCTGGAGGCAGGACAGCCTGTGCACATATTCATTCTTCAAGTTCTTTTGCTTCTCAGCAGCTTGTCAGGCTGTCAGACTCAAGGTCTCACTGAAGCAGGGTCTGGACAGGCTGGAGGAATGCCCTGCTGAGATTCATCCCCATAGAATTCAGTTAATGCTGTAACAGGCTGGGCATTTGGCTCACAGATCATGATGGGATCCCCACTAGAAAAAAATTTCTTTCAAACTTTCTGAAGCTCTCTTCTCATAGCAGAGAGCCATGTACTTTTGGAAAAAGGAATAGCATGGGAGTAGTATAGGCCACACATCCCTTTTCTGAGTAGATGAAGCATTGATCATCATGAAGCTGTCCCTTGTCAGCCAGAATGATGTGCCAAATGAGGGGATGGCTTTGGATCATGGCAGCCTTGCCATTCCATTGTGCAGGATCCCAAAAGCTGTGTTTACCAGGCTAAGAAACTAAATCATCTTTCCTTGCTTCTTGCTAAAGTCCTTCCTTAATCAAACCTTTCCACCTCACTTTCTTCCATACAGTGATGTGACTGATTAGCAGCTCCCCTGCAGCTGAAGGTGCAGCTGCTCCCTCTGGGCCCTGCAGCAAAGAGCCAGGTGAGAGGCAGAGAGCCTGAGTGCAGTTGTGCAGCCCCAGGCTGGAGCACACTGGGTGCCTGCACATCAGCTCAACAAGTGGGAATCTCTGAAAGTGACTCCTCCATCCTGCCCCCAGACTCTCCTTGGGCAGGAGTGATATCCTACAATCCATATCTGGAATTTTTATGCAGTTATTTATCACCCAGGGCTGCTCAGGGCAGTGTTCCTGCCACAGCAGGCTGGGTTTGCAGCACATCCTCAGCCAACAGGAGCTCTCCAGGGGTAGCCTGCAGCCTCCCTTTGGCTCCTACTCAGCTGTTTTGCCATCATTTCGCTCGCAGTTATTCAAGACAGGTACCCAAATCACACTTGCTACTGGCCAAGACAAAATGTTACCTGTCTCAGCAAGGTGAGATTTCACCTATTTTTCCACAGGCTTTCTTGAATGAAACCCTGAAGGGGTACCTGCAGGTGGCAGCCACATTTTGTGACTGAATTCACTCCACATGCTTACAACTTTGTAAAATTGCTACTAGCTGATTACAGAAGCACAATCTTGTTATTTCATTGGCCTGTTTAGTTTAGAAATGTAAATCTCATGGACTTCTGACAATTCCTAACTTTCTCATTGGATTAAATTCTTAGACAGCTTTATGGATTCATTCTGCAAGGTTTTCCAAGGTTTTCTTTGGCTGGGTCAGCTTTTCTAAACTGCCACTTAGATTTGCTATGAAAATATAAGCCTCTGCATCCAGTGCACACCCTGCCAGATGCACAGTGGAACCCCTGAGCCCAGGCTGCCTATAGCTCCCCCTGCCCAATGCTGCAGGGTGCTAACACTCCATTGGGACTGCTGGTACTGGGAAACCCCATGGAAAAGCTCTGTGCTAGACTTCAGCCTCTCAGGATTTAAACTCAAGGTTATAAAAAGATGCTTTACATCCCTAAAACTGCTTGTGGAATTCAGCGTTTTTGCCAGTACTTAGTGAGGTGCCAGCACCACAGTTGTGTTTTGTCCTAGTTGTAATGGTTGTCCATGATATGGAATACCTGCTCCAAGGCCACAAGGGGCCGGTCTCATGTCTGCTTTCTCTGATAGAGACTCCGAGTCTTGCAGTTTCTGAGGGTGCTGTGGGACAGCTGAGCCTGCATTTCTAATCTCCCAGAGCAAGAATGTACACAGTAGAGTACACAGTATTCTCCTCTTAAAGCTGAAATATATTTCAGCTCTTCTGGGATGGTGGATGTGGATGTGGATGTGGATGTGGATGTGGATGTGGATGTGGCTGTGGATGTGGATGTGGATGTGGATGTGGCAGTCTTGTAGGAGAGGAGACACATGATTCAAATGCAGTTCTAGAAAAAGTTGAAGTGGTTTCTATTACGCATTCCTACAAAGTTCAGAACAGATAAAGCAGTAATTAGATATCAGTAATAGTCAGTGGAACTAAAATAATAACATAGATCTCAGAGCTGTTGATATAGAAATGTTCACAGTAGGGAGTCTACAGCCATACTTGTAGAGCCCCAAGACTGGTGAAAGGAGCATGTCCACACAATGCAAGTGTCTTAAAGATACATAAAAATCTGAAAAGCAACTTGAGAGGACTGGAAGGAGTTCTGCTTTGGGTTGTTGCTTTTTTTTAATGCCGAGTTTGGAAATAATTAGGCCTCAGTTTCTTCAGACAAATCATTCCTCTTTGTTTCATAGTGCTTTTTTTAATGCCGAGTTTGGAAATAATTAAACCTCACTTTCTTCAGACAAATCACTCCTCTTTGTTTTGTACCTCTTCACGCCACATCAGATCCAGTGCTTGGCAGTCACCTACACTCCTTAGTTGCTGTGCTGAAAAACATTCACCTAGTCATTACATTCTGGGAAGCATACCAAGGCTGGCCCACAGATGTCCGCTTTTCCAAATATTTTTCCTTTTACATGACACCCCACCACAGACAGTTGTGGAACGGGTTAGAAGGAGGCATCAATCTGACCATAACTTCTGTTTCTGAACATATTTTGCCCCTCATCTGCAAGTGCATATGGAATAGTTCTCTCCAAGAGTTGCTCCAGCTTCACTTTGAATGTTTTCCTGCCTAACCTCATGCAGGGGTAAGAACTAGGTAGTCTGTTTTCCAAATGGTGCTGTTAAAAAAAGAGTCAGCCATAAGTGAGTTCAATGAAGGTCTGCAGAGCAAGACCAGCAGCCATGGGGACAGAGATTTTCCTGATACTGAGCAAACACAGGACAGAAAACGGCAATCCTAGAGCCTCTGACTACTGCACCCATGGTGACTGAGCAGTTATCAAGGACAGCACGACTTTGGTTATGAGAATGAAGCAATACTGATCTCTTCTCTCTGAACATTATGAGCTGTTTTTCTTTTGGGCGGATCACCCCTGGAAAGTGGGCAAAGAAGACCCACAACATCAATACCTGATGTTATCCTCCAGTGGGTCTCAGCTCAGCCTTCATCAACCCCAGTCCCATAACCAAGGTTTACATAACTGCTGACCATCTACCACCAGCCTCCTTCTCCTCTTTCTTTTTGACTTTCTGAGTGTCTGTTTGTCCCAATATGTGTTCCCCCACCCTTCCGTCATTGGAAGGTTTAATGCTGAGTGAAAAACCACGAACAGCCTTTGAACGTGTTCTGCCAAGTCTCTTTACAGTACAATACTGGCAGGAGTAAAACTCTGGAGCCAGGCAAATATGCAAGCTTCATCACATTAAAGGAAGCAGAGCTGTACAGTTATTGCATCATTCTATGGCTTCCCAGACGTTGTTGTTATGTTTTCATTAGAGCAACAGAACTGCACTTGGTGCTTTCTGCAGAGGAGCCAAGGAGGCCCCAAAAGGCTGTCAAGTGGGGCAGAGAATGCAGCAACTGGAAAGATGAGTGGTTTATTACACTAATTTTATAGTGCAGCCTTTACCAGTTAGTGGTAGAGGGAACCAGCAACATGATCTGTGTTCACTTTTTTTTAAAAAGACACATAGCCAAATACTTATAACTATTTGCTTGTTTAAGACAAGTTATTTGGAAGTTTAACTACTACTGAATCAACCAACATTTTTCAGCACTAAATCATTTCAACTCCATATCATATGTTTTTAATTTTATCGGCATCTGTATTTTTTTAATTACCATTTTTATTAAAGCTTCTTTTTTTTCTTTTCTTTCCAGAAGCAGGACACAAATCCCTAGCTATTTAATCTGGATATTAGAAGGTACGGTTCAAGGCTTAGCCATTGAAAGAAAACTCTGCTGCCAGATGCACCCACTGGAGCACAGGTGCTGAGCTTTGCTTTCTTGCCTTCACCAAGCCTCTGAAGAAGTGGGGTGTCACGCAGCATGGCTGAACAAAAACTTACCACCACTATCAATTGCAAGGAACAATCTGGACCCCCAAAAGCTTCTCAGCCATTTCTCTTCTCTAATGAAGAATGGAGCAGCTTTAAAGGCATTCAGGATCCTGGTGCAATGGGGAGTTGACTGAAAACAACTGGTTTACAACCTCTTGTTTCATGGTTCAGCATTAGTACAATGTCATTCTTATGGTCCTTTTCCAATACACAGTCAAAGTAACAAGAGGCAAAGGTTTTGACTGGCCAAGTATTATCTTGTCACCATGTCAGGATTCTGAAATGACGGAAGAAAACGTGAAATTAGTGAAGATAACTTTGTGTCACTGCAGATCTACAGAAGTGGCAGATTAGGTCACATCATATTGTATGGAAGCCAAAGTCAACACTTCCTTATGTGCATAGATGAGCCTTTCAGAAGGAAAACATTTATGTATAAAGTAGAATTGACTGCAGTTGTAAAAGATCAAGCAACTGAAGGGTCCTGTGCTCTATGCAGACCAGGATAAAAACACATAACTTGCCAATGACAACAACTGGAAAAGAGAAAGGAACTTGCCAACTGAAAGGTGTCTGGCAGATAACACAAAAACAAGTCAAGAGGACAAATACAAGCCATGGTGATGTTGTCCATGGAAAAACTTCCCAGAAACTTTTATTACTGAACTGATAACTAAGCAAAGTACAAGTTACAATGAAAATTGCACACAGGGAAAAGGTTCATGGAAGTGGGTGATTTTTGGCTGCTTTCAATAGCCAAAGCAGCAAGATATTAAACACTGAGGAACATCACTGTTTAAGCGAGGGAGAGAACAGTAAGTGGCAAAATTAATTCCTTTAGAAATGGTGCAATGTGATTTACCACTGCAATGGCTATGGCTGAAACATGCTGGTCCTGGCCTGTGCCAGGTCACTGAACAGTCCACAATTAGGTTGTCTGAATTAAAGAATGGCCAAGATGCAGCACAGCCTCCTTCTGTTGTTCTGGATCCTGAGCAGTGTGTGGCAAAGCTTAAGTGGCTAAAGAAGAGGCAAACCACAATTTGCAGTTGGGGAGCAGTCGGCTTCTGACTCTGGAAATAAGCTCTGCAAACAACCTGCATGGAAATTTGAATTCCACTGCTGAAGAAACACATTACATGTTTCCATCTCAGTCATCTTGCTGTCATGTATAAAACAAAGATTATTTTGGTGGAAATGTGCAAGGAACAACCATTTAATTTATTATGAGCTGAAATTCTTAAACTAACATATTATCTAGTTCAGCCTCCTGGGATGATTCACATCTGACCCCCAGCACAAGCAGTTCACTCATTTTAGGAGACATGGAATTAAAGAGGTACCACGCTTTCACACGAAGTGATCAGTTAGCCTAAAGCATATTACTGAGCCAAATCTTGAGACAGCCCTGTGAGTCTCAAGCTCATTTAATTTCCAAAGGAAAGTTTTGGTGATGGAGCAGAATAACAAAGCCCCTAATATATCACAGATTCCTTGCACCCAGGCCGTGAAGTTTATATTTCTCTTACAACTTGGAGACAATATCGTGTGTCAGAGCACATGCACTTGTCATTAGCATGAACACTAAAAGGAAATGAACATAAATTCCAGATTCAAATGTGTAGTTTGAACATCCTGGGACAATTAAATTATTGATAATGGTTATCTGTCACCAAGCAATAAATCATAAAGTCATGGAGTGGTAGAAGAAAAGTTATCTTGCTGCTGACAGATGTGTAGACTGAAAGATGTGGTGGGCCTGTAAGCTTCCAGAAATAATTGCATAAAGGTGAAAGATTTCTTCTCTTGCTTTTTTTCTCATCAACTCTAGTATTTCAATACTCAAAACAACACTTTCTCACGATAACTTTTCTTACTTGGACTCTGTGTATTTGACATTTTAGTGTAATTGAGGAACAAAGCTGACAGTGAGCAGCCAGTGAAGAGCAGGTCTAGCCTTGTGACTGCCAGTTAGAGCATGGCTCTCTGCAGAGCTGGGAGCTGGATTCTGAAACTGTGAAAAGCGATGGATACTCCCTGCTGATGGTACCATCAATGTAAATAAATTGCAAAAAAGGACATATTACAAAACTGTGAAACTACAGGAACCACATTGAGAAAACATGGAGGGAGCAGACTGAGCAGATGACAGCAAATGAGCAGGACAAAGCCTGACTCCCCTTTCTAAATCACTACATTTTCACAACTAAAATAATTTGCACATCAAATCATTCTGAGTTTAAAATAATACTGAGCCCTGTATACAGTATAACCATATTTCCTAAGAAGCTACAGGTTTATATGGACAAGCAGCAGCTGGTGGAAAGAGCAAGGAGTGGAGGCATTTCCCTTCCAAGCATGGGAGCCAGGGAGCAGGAGCTGGCTGGATCTGCGCCGTGCGAATGCTGGGCCTGGGGGTGGCAGTGCCTTGGGCTGGTGCCAGGGCTTGAATAGGCTGGTGGGCACTGCCAGCAGGGCTGGAGGCTGTGTGAGCAGCATGGGGGACCCAGCTTTGCCAGGATCCCTTTTCAGAGGGCTGCAGCGCTGTGAAACTCGGCGCAGATCTGCGGACAAAGTGGAAGCTTTTCAAATGTACTCGCTGTACTGCACTGCTCGCAGGGGCCAGGGATCACATTCATTTATTCATTTTCCAACAACTAAATCTCTTTTTTTTAATTACATGGAACCCACCAGTTTTGGCCAAAAAAATATATGTTTTCCTAATACTAGTTCTTTGCCTATGTGGTGATCTGTATCAATTTCAACAATACTCCTTGTACAGAACTTTAAAAATGCAGGCATGGTAAAGAAAACAGCACAAGTAAGTTATCTTAAGTCTGGGATTAACTGTCCGAGGTCTTAAAATAAAGATTTCAGATTAACTACTTGGAGGCATAAGGGCTACCAGTGTGAGTGAGAATGGCAAAATGAGGCCATTTCATTGTCAGAAACATGACATTTATTGCCCTGACACCTGTATCATAAAATTAAGCTTGTTTTAGAACTTATTCCATTTGAAATCCACACCAAACAGTCAAGTGTGCCTTGAGAGGTCATGCTAAGGACAAGAGTTATTTTCAGGGAGTTTTTTTTCCCTTCAGCAGTTAGAAAAATAAGCTACCATTTTACGTGTTATTCATAAGTGAGACTGTGATAAACTATTTGTACCCACAGCTTCTCACAGAAAAGACAAAAATAAAATCAAGCCCCTTCTCTTTCAAATGAACTTGACAATTAGCATTTATTTTAGAAGTATTTTTGGGCATAGCAATGAAGCATATGATACTACTACATCTGTGACATCAGAATAATAATATAGATATGTTTATTCAAAATAACATACCAGGCCTGTGGGGCAGAGCTTGAAAATACCTAAAATAGCATTTACGTGGTCACTGGATGCTGAAGGAGCTTGTGATGAACCCTGTGACTATGTTCGTGTTTGCACTGATCAAAAATACTACTTGGACTGACATTTTGACTTCCACACTGTCAGCATCTGTCCATAGCTAACTTCCTTTAAAATAGCCTCTACACCTTCCCTAAGGGCCCAGTGTAATTCTCCTTTTTCAGAATTGTGCAAATCTTCCAAAATGAAATTTTAAATGAGTCTTCAGGTCTGCTTCAGAGAAAACACTAATAAAAAGGTGGATTGGCATTATGTCTTCCTCAGAAGCTTCTGTCAGCAAGAAACTTAGCTGCCTTGAGAAGTCATGCTAGTTGGAGGAAAAAAATGAAATTACAAAATGCTTCTAAACCAAGAAAATTATTAATTATTAAGGAAAGTAAAAAAATAATTCAGAAGTGATTCCTTGACAAATGCAAGTAATTTAAATATTTGCTTTTTTTCATTTTGTCAGCAGTCTGTGTTTGTAATTAAGACCTTACTGGTCTCAAAGAAATGCCCCAGCATTATTTGTTTAGCATGGCACATACAGTGGGTCTACAATTTATAATAGCAATAATAATTTCTGTGCATTTTTGAAAGCAACTGTAATTCTGAACATAATTTTATATAGAAAAAAGTAGCTACATCACTACAATGTTGTTTTCAGTTTAAAAATTAAAAACCACAAAATGATAATGTGCAAATGTGAATCTAATATCTGACTCTTTATTTAGAGCTGAGTTAAATGTGTTAATTAAAATACATTTCACCAGCTACTTATAAAATTAAGCACTATTTTGTTTGATGTTGGTAGAAATGGGAAATTTGGAGTGATGTCTATTGCTACAGCTGTTTGCAGTCTTTATATAATGCCAGATGTGAGATTCATATATCTGCATTTTCTGCTCTCCTGTGACTCACAAGTGATCAAACATGCAAAAGCATAATGAGAGGATGACTGGAAAAGAGTATAAGGTAGGGAATTTTTCAAGACATTAATAAATTGCTGCATAACCACACACACAGAGAAGCAAAATTTATTGTAATATCACAGATAAGCAAAACCATGTATATCTACAGTGAATTAAAATAAAAGCATATCAATTGTAGAAAATGTCTTTGACATATCTTAACTGATGGTCTTTTGATGGATGTAAAAGACACACAAAATTAGGTATGAGTGTTCTATCAAACCTAGGAGTGACAAACTAGTTATGTAAAATCAAACGTAAGCTTCCACAGATTTGTTTTTATTAAATTATCTTCAGATAGATGAGCTCTGCTATGAAATACAGATGCTAGAAGGAGTAATTGTGTATTTAAATGTAGCTGAATTGCTAAACAAGTGTGTTGGTAAAAGCTGCTGAAGCATCAGCCATATTTTGCTTTTTCTGTTGCCAGAGCCAATCTGCGAATGTTTGCTATGCAACCAGCTGCTGCCTCCTGCAGAGTGTCATCTGTAGAGCCTACCATGGCCAGTAGGAGCTAGCAAAAACACAGAGGAGAAAAAAACAAATCAGTGTGCTACTGCTTCAATAATGTTCAAATCATATCTAGAACAATTGCATGAATTAACCCACACATGATAAATAAAATACTTACAATCATATTAAGAACACGGCATTATACATATGCATGTATCTACTACATGAATACTTTTGTATGCATATCTATTAACATCCACATAAAAGTGCAATGCATTATATTCTATCATATTTGTACCTGTGAATTGATATTTTCATGCCTTATTTTCTGCATTTCTTATTCACTGCACTATGTCTGTCTATTGGTTGTGACTTGTATTTTTGTTGTTGTCAGGAGAAATTGCACATGCTTTATGTGAGTCATGTGAGTCACAATTTTCCCCCAAAAGTATTCCAGTATAACTGTACATGCTCAATATTTTTAATAAACAAAGCCACGCTTTTTTTTTTTTTTCTTTGGCCTTGATCATGAAACTGGATTCATGTAATGGGCCCTTGTGTCCCATTGACCGAAGTATGCTTCTTTATTGTCTCAGCAAACTACTCATGTTAAATATCCCTCAAGATCTGGGCATACCAGGTAAACATTCACATGTAAAAGTGAAAAACAAATGCTCAAGAAAGGCACCAAACTTTTGGAGTTGATTCAGCTTTTCAGTTATATGTAGGAGATCCTTTACCCTGGAAATAATTCAAATTTTTCAGTGGAAATTCCCTGGGAGTAAGGTACTGTTCAACCTGAGTATGACACAAGACAGGCCTTGGTGATAAAACATTTTTACATATCAGAAAACCATCAATAATGGGTTTGGATCTCACTTCAGGGTGTTGCAAGTCAGTGATGCAACTTCAAATGCAATGTAGCTGGAAAAGAGAAGAGTCTTGCTTAGCTTAAATCAGCTTCACGCAACCCCCAGATTTCTGAAAATTTGCCAGGCTTAATGTGCGTTCAGGTATTTTGAAGCTCAGACAGCTCTAATTAAAACCTGTATTTTCAGTCTGCAATACTTAGGAATCTGTATTCACCCAAACAATGTTGAGTTAAACCACAGAGAAATCTGTTATCACTCAACTCTGGTGCATATTTTTCATGCAGCTAAAATATTACACAAAATTATGAACTGCTAAATATAAAAGCATAAATTGAATGCAGACATCAAATTCATATGCTACCTTTTCCTAACCTTCCAGCAGTCGTGAGGCATGGGCCACAGCTGCACACATATGGCATTTACTTAGAGAGATCAAAGCATTTTGTACTTGAGGAAGTATTTGTGTTAGCCAAATGTACAAAACAAGCATCTTTCCAGTCACCTTTCACCCTTTGACCCCTACATGCAACATATAAGACTGTCTGTGATAGGCTTGAATTATGTCAGAAACAGTATTATGTCAATTAAGCATCGATGATAATTTTTTCTAGCAATCTAGCAGTCCTTCTTAAAATTTCCATCAGATATCTAGGTTCAAGTAGCTAGGTAGAACTCTCAAAACATGAATCCTTCTGAAAGGATAGGCCAGAGTTAAAATGGCATGAGAAGAAATGATATGAGAAAGGTTTATGTTTCTAAACTTTATTTGTGTGCAAAACCTGGGCCAGGGTCAGCAACCAGAGAGGTCAGTGGAAGGTTCACCATTGATTTCAAGTGGACATAAGACCAAGGAGACTACAGGTTTACCTGTAATGATAAAGCAGCTCTACAAAGCACAAAGACCAGAATGCAAGCTTATCAAATGGTTAACTTCTATTTTTTTCTTCAGAAACACTGCTGGAGAGAGATCTTTCTTTGCCATTTGTCAAGAGCTGGTTTCTCATCAGCTTAAATTACCAAGTGATTCTCTGGGTGCCTCACAAGAAAACTGCTATAGATCCTTCATATCCCTGACTCAAACCCAAAAATATGTATGCACACACCATTCATATGGTGGTTTTAGTAAAGCTCTAGGTTTTAAATCTGGGGGCAAGGAAACCATACGCCTTATGTGACTATTCATTGCATCTTCCCAGATCTAACACAAGGCTTTTCAGTGTAGTGAGTGTGGAACTCTAACATCCATTAAAAATTCAGATAAGACTTGTATCCATGTGCAAGAGCAGAATCTAATCAAAAATAATATTTTGGAGATATATTATCTAGCAGGAACACAGGAAAAAACAAAAATCAACCTTTGCCTTTATTATGACTACACTTTAGGTAGGATTCAATTCAAGGTTAATTATCTCTTATTTTAGCCATCACTTCTTCCTACGCTCAAAAGACATGGGAGAATAGGTATTTTTCTGTCACTTTCCACAGAGAACTCAATATTAAGCAATGACCATAACTGTAGGGGAGGGTCTGTGCTCTTTATTGCAGGTGCATTTTGGAAAATCAGGGTGAGGCAGCAAAGAAGAGAATCCTGCATGAAACTGGTACAAAGGATCCAAATAGATGCCTAAAGAACTAGTGGTACATATGCAACCAATGTAAAGACCAGTTTTTACAAAGGTATCAAATACTGATTTTTTCCTTCTGTGTTCAGGGGATCAGGGATCAGTTTCTCTCTGATTTGCTGCTCTTCTAAATCACTTGCCAGTGGTAACATCTGCAAGAACTGCCACGTCATACAAAATCCACTACTACACTGTGTCTCAGGATTTTCACAGTGAGACTTCAAAGGACTATTCTTGGAAACACTGCCCAATACAGTAGCTGCCTCTAAGGACTGTGGATATACAGCAACATTTGTCAGTTAACCTACTCCTTTTGTAATAACAAAAAGACAGCTGAAGATTATAAAAAATGCAAAATATTTCAATAGAAGTAGGTAGTTCTGTATTTAGAAATCCAGCTTTGAAGATTTTGATATAAATCCTGCCTTTAATGAAATAAAAATTTATTCTTTTTTTAATAAACCAAGACATATATAATTCTTTCACCTCCTGATTATCACTCCTTGACCCTTTTATGGGTTCAGTTCCATTTACTGGCAATTTGGGTCATTCAATTCAGGTATGGAAATGCATTCATAGATAGTATATATAAACTACACCCACATATTAGGTATATTTGACAAGTCCAAGAAATCTTTTTCCTTTTTCCTTTTCTTTTATTCCAATAAAATAGTGCAATATGACATGCCATTTTTCTTGATATAATGCCCTTGAACTCCATGTATCCCTTCCCTTTACTGTTCAGGTATTGTTTTCTGACACATGTAAATGTTAACAGATGTGAGAAGCAGTAAAAAAAGCATGTGGTATAAATGCTTCTTTCTGGCACATAAAAGGTACTTTCCATAGACAGAGAAAGCATTTGCAGCACCATGTAGCCTTCATTTTCTGTTGGCAGGTATCTATACTATAAGGCTAGAGTCCAATATCTTTGCACAGTTTGCACGTCATACCAGCAAATAAGCACAAATACAAGCTGTTTGGAGAATTAGGGCATATGTAGCATTTCTGGATTCCAAAAGCAATGCACAGCCAAGTCATTTAAACATTCAGAATAATTAAGATTTTACTATTATTACCCCAGACTTGTGATACTATACTATGACAACACAATCACAGAGGAGTTCAGAATGGAGGGGCTCTCAGGGAGTCTCTAGCCTAGTGTCATGCTCAAAGCAGAGTCAAATACGAGGCTTGGCCAGGTTGCCTGGAGTTTTTAAGTCTGATCTTGAAAAACTACAAGAATAGAGATGGCACAACATCTTTGGCAACCTATTGCAATATTTGACCGACCTGGTGGAGAAAAAGGTTTTCTCTGTGCTAATCAAGTTACTCTTGATTTAGTTTATGCTCATTGTTTCTCATCCTCTTGTCATGCATCTCTGGGAAAAGCCTAGCTCCATCTTTTTGATGACCGAACTCCCTGTGGGAGCTGCAAGGTTGCTACTGAGTCCACTCAAAGCTCTCTCTTCTTCAGGCTGAAAAAGCACAGTTACCTTAGCTTCTCCTCACAGAGCAGTGCTTCAGGTTCTGACCATCCTGGTGGTCCTGTCCTAAACCTATTATGCTTTATTCCCTACATCGAAGGCCCAGCTGGGTGCAGAATTCTAGGTGTGATCTAATGAGTACAAAAGGGAACAATCATTTCCCTCAACCTACTGGCTGTGCTCCTGCTTTAAGTCCAGAGTCGTGACTTCGTTGCTATCAAGGCAAATTGCTGGCTAATGTTCTGCTTGTTGTCTACAAAATCTCCAAACCCCTTTCAGTAAAACTGCTCCTCAGCATATCAATCTCTAGCCTGTATCTCTGTAAACAGTGAAGTCTTTCTAGAATTTTTCACTTCTGCAAAAGAAGTAGCCCAAGGGCATTTAAAAGCAGAAAAAGCAGAGGTAATTATTGTACCAGCAAACCCTTAATCTGAAAAAATCTCAGATGGTCTCCATGCACTGGTTAAAATAATTTAGAATTACTCACTTTCCTTCAGCCACAGTCACTGCAGCTTCCAGACTCACGGGGGGAAGCAGGAAACATAGGGTGTCATGTTTGCAGGAAGTATAGAGGTTTGCATGGAATAATCTTTAAATAAGGGGTTAGTCATGTGATGTGTCCACAAGTTTTCTAAAACAATGGAAAGTGTAGAACAAGGCTGTTGAAAAAAGGCTCCTTTGCTCACAGGAAACAGATAAAAGGTCAGCCTATTCAATACCCCAGAGTCCTATGAGCATGAAAGAAAATTATGAATAAAGAATAACTATATGAAAAAATACTTAATGCCCTTTTTGTCCTGACTTCTTTAGGTTTTCTACCCTGTAAAACAAATCTTATTTAAATTTTTCTAATCAGAAGGAAATATGGACAAACTCCTTCAACAAGATTCATATCTATACTGGGAAGCTAGTCAGAGTTCACATAGAGCTTAAAATTCCTGGAACTAAAGACATACACTTCAGTACAGCATCTTGTAGATTGACATAGCATTTCCATTTGGTGGTAGGACTTGGTTTTTTTTTTTCCCCCTTAAATTTAGATTTAGTATCTGGCTTCTTTTACATGCAACATTTCCTGAAGGATGCTAAATTTCTAGCACTGTGAGTTTCTAATTGTGTAACACTTATTTAAAAAAAAAGACATTTTTCACATGTTTTTTATAAATCTAACCTAAAAGAAAAAAATACTTTAAATAAAAGCATATGGTAGAAGTTTATCCAAGAAAGTATCAGTCTAGATCCAGCCAGCATTTTCTAACTTTCAACACCATAGTGCACACTGGAAAATATTAAAGCACCTAGTTTGAGTGTTATGTTACACATATTCCTATGAAAATACTTCTCATAAAATTAAATTATAAATAATAAAACATACTCCACAATCAAAGCATAATGAAGGTTAAGTTAAGTCACTGCTTCTAAACTAAAATTTAGTCCAATTTCCTGATTTTCCTTTTCAGCTGAATGAAAGGATAAGACAACAGGTACCATACCCAGACTCTTAAGAAGAAGATGCTCATGTAAGTTCTGAGGTGTTTTGTTTGTTAGTTTCAGCTAGCAGCTGTACAAAATCCAGCACCAAGAAATTCCAGTGAAAGCAAAAAATGGGCAGAGCTGACACTCACTGTGCTAATTTCCCCTTGCACAGGGTCTCTCCTGCCCAGGACTAAAGTCAGAACAACCCCTGGTGCAGCCTACTTCACTCATTCTGAACACAAAGAGGTTGGGGTGGGAGAAATTCTGGGAAGATTACACCTGGCTTATTTTCCTTTCTTGCCCTATTTCTGTCTTTTCTCCCTTCCATGAAACACATCTCCATTCTGGCAGGAAAAGGGCAACTTTTTGGACTCACTCAAGAATGGCTGGGGAGTATCAGGAGGTCCAAAGGATGCAGCTTGGGCTAAGGTACACCTAAACACGGTGGCAGCCAGCAGGTTCTTCTTAATCTTTTCCATTTTCCCTCAGAAGGAGTAGAGGAGATGGAAAACCTGGGCACTTCCTGCAAAGAGGTGCAGGACTCCAAGTCAGGATGAGAACAAACTTGCCTGCAGTTTTTTGTGCACTTAAACTATCTCATCTGTCTCAGGACTGATCACCTGTCTGACAGATCACCTGCCTCAAGACAGGTGATTTGTCCTTGGCAAGTAATTTTTCTTATGTGACTGCCTGGGACAAAAGGACTGTTGGCAAGATGAATCCCACAAAATGCCAGGAAATGAGGAGAAAGGAAGAGTAGGGCTTGACAGTCCCAGTGGAGTATTCTGAACATATGAATATATGGTACTTTACCATGAGATGTTTACTATTTTGTTAGGATAAACAGTTTCAGGGAGCTACAACTCATTTTACACCATGATAGATTTTAAATTTAAAATCCTTCTGGGTACAGCTCCATTTTTCTATTTTTCCTACCTGTTGTCTGCTCATTTTTGTCTATTTTGTTTAGTCCCCTCCTTTGTTGCAACTAAACTGAAAGGTATCTGTGACAAGGGCCATATTTCTTTTACATCTGAATGGGAACAGCACTCTTGAAAAGAAATCTCTTGACCACACAATAATAACATACAAAATAAGAATATAGTTGTCATATTCTCCAATAAGGTTAAATGTTGCATTGCATTACTTTGGAGACATACATACAACCTATATGCCTAAAGGGAATTATAATGCAGTACACACACACATACTTGCAAAGGTTTATATAGCTACAAAATATGAATACTCTACAGCTCTCTCTTCACCTCATCTGTTTTACTGTCTTTTTCTTATATAGTTATTTAGAGAAAGATGCCCTCCTTCTCTACAAAGACACAATAAATAGGCAGAGAATTGTGAATATCAGTGACAAGGAGAAAAGCAACAAAACTTCAAATGATGAAATGAAGAATAGTTTTAAAACTGCAAATCTGCAGACCACTTTAGAATACTCTAAGTTTAGAGGTCTTCCTCTTTCAATTCTCTACTTACAGGATTGCAGAGGAATATTGACAAGTATTTCAGGTGTAAATCTATCTATAAAAATATCATGCAAAGCAATCAAAATTATTTCTAATCTTTGTTTAAAAGGAATTATTATAAGGAACTAATTGGAGACCTTAAAGGCAGACAGCTTGAATCTACATTCAGCTGTAAGACGTTTGGTGCAATATTAAGAAAGAATTCAATCATCATGAACATTCTAATGTACAAAAAGTCTTATGAGATATGAAATTCATCCCCTAAAAACAATAGGCAGATTTTGTAATCCAAAAGTGATGAAGCCCAGGGTGTCATATATTTATTTGAACCACTTTCTGTATTTCATTTTTATTTCACAGTGGTTTTCAAAAGAAGATTAACATATAAAAGGCTTTTGATGGCAGAGAGAGAAAAAAGAACTTTTTTCATAATTTGAATGGAATGACATTTCAAAAATTTATTTTTCATTTCAATGGAAATTAATTTATTCAGATTAAATTATTAGCCGGCTTATTTATTATATGGAATGGACATTCAAAACTGTAAACTTATGTCATGAATGTACCTTTCCTTTCATAATTTACTTTGGTTTAGTAACTAACATGTTGAGGACTGCCCTTCCTTTATATCATTGCAAGACTGACCAGTCTTTCTTTTTTGTATTTCCTGCTCCTTTTCCATACTTACCTGCTTTTTCACTCTTTGCTTTCCTTTACATTTTGCAGGAGCATGACTTTTACCTTTACTTTCCTTCTCAAACATTATTGAGGAGGTAGTATAGGAAATTGAGAAAGAATTGTTAATTCAGTTTTGTTTCAAAATTTTAACATCACTATGGATACAAACATTATAATTTTATCTATCTCTAACAATCATATGAAGAGTACATGAAGGTTAATCGGGGCAGTTGCAAATAAACTATCAGCAGCAATTCAGAGGAGAAAAAAAGATGTTTAAGCTGTCCATTAACTGTAATATTCTGAAGGGTTCTGCCTGAATTCTCAGCAATGCCCTGAAAACTTGATGTGGTTTTTTTCCCCTGTCATTTGTTTGATATTCCTGAAATACACTGTAACTATTCTGTCTTTGAAGACAACACTGAACTGCTATAAAGGTATTACAGTTTTCAGACTTTTGACAGATTCTGTAATGTTTCTCTCAAGTGCATCTTATCCTGCAAATAGGGATCTGAGAACATAATCTGACTGTACCAGTATTTTAAAAGTATGTTAGATCTACTGGTATATGTGAACTGACTTCAAAATCTATTCTGTATTCAGATACAAGTACTGATTTTGATCTCTAAAGTTAATATAGCTTTAGGTCCAATGCTCTAAGGGTCGGTCTCTCTTCCTACGTACAATCATAATCAAAACCAGCAAGGTGCTTTGGCTAGTAAACCTTACATATCAAAGTCTGGGGATAAAAGCAGGAGGTTCTCCCTGTGAATTTGTACAATAGCATTTCTTTGAAATAAGTAGCTAGCATATTGTAAAGATTTTTTTTTTGTGGCACACAAGATTGTTCTATAGTCTTATGTTTTAGGATGTGGAGGTGGCAACAGTGCATACATTTACATAAACTGGAAGATGAGTGGTACTGTTCAACACATAATCTGATTTTAGACTAGTAAATATACTAGAAAATGTTCAATTAGAACACAGGGTAAATAAATGTATAGATGGTATGAACACAGATCAGCTCTATTCATACAAATATGAAACTGAATGTGATGAAGCAAGAACGGATATGGGGTAGGGCAAGGGTCATTTATAGTCCAGATGTTCATTCATATTAGTAAGTCTAAATGTATGATATCAGAAAATTAAATGCTTGATACCATTTATTTCTCAAGATTCTCAAACTGCTTTTTTGTTATTGGAGAAAAACAAATTATTTTATACTAAGGAGTCACCTTCCTATAATACACACAAATTTCTTTATGAACAGTTTGGTCAGTTGTCATAAAATATATTTACAAGTGCTGGAAATTTGCATGCTTTTAAAAAGTCTGCATTGTGGAAAAACATTACCATGAACACTTATTGTGACAGATAAATGCTTTGGCTTTTTGGCGATTGAAACCAAGGGCGTTCCTTGAATTTGCACTCCAATCAGACCATATTCAACCAAAGTATTTGTATTTGCATACAGTTCTTTAGAGGGGAGTTAGATATTTTTTTAAGAATAAGCAAAATGTCTCTCCAAAGCCACTCAAGCACTCTGGCCACAAGGGCCTGAATAGCTGTTGGCTTTTGGAAGCTTTGTGAGATCGGAGACTTTAAAAATACTGTGTTGCATGCAAACAAGCAAGCAATAATACCTGTCTGACTTTAATATGTCAGAAATACTAGAGACCTTGACCTGCTTCCTTCCATCTCTAAAGATGTAACTATGAAATAGGGAATGAAAAGTTCAATAATAAAAGTTAAATTTAAAACTTTTCTCTGATTAGAACAAAAACCTGTTCCTCAATGTTTTTTATTAACTTCTCAACTTCAGTTCCAAGCTTCAGGTTTTGGAAATGTTTTTGGCTTATTCATTTGCTTCAGCTCTTTTAGTTCTATAAAAAGAAAGTTATAGTTGTGCTTGGGCAAGTGGAGGTTGTACCACATGCATAAAAGCTCTGCTAAAGCTGGTTAAAGCATGCGGGGGAAGATGTGAAAATTAATTTTCTAAAACCATGTAACTCTGTGCTTTAACACAGGAAAAAAAATCATGTGAACCTTCTACCTGAATGCTACTGCAAAAGGTAAAAAACAATCACGATTTAAACCTGGGGTGGTGGTTACTTTGTCTCTCAGGTAGGTTGAAATGGTTGGAGCCAATCATCTACCCAAGACATTATTTCACAACATTAGTGCAAGCACAAGAATATTACTGACCACACGTTGGGCATTCTTGGGTGAGTATGTTTGAGGCATTCTGCCACCTAACAAAAACAGTATGTGGAAGATGATTTAAGTACTACTCCCACACAGGGAATGTACTCTCTACTTTATCAGCTCCCCACTCAAACAGACTACTTTTTCATTTAAACAGTGCATCATGGGCTTGATTCATGATGACAATTAAGGAACTTAACATCATTCTCAGAACAGAAGTATTTTATGCAGAATATTGTAAATTTTGTGAAAGAGTGGTTTCTCAAAACACAATTCCCTCATATGCATTTCTGATGCAGAAGAATTAAACAGACTATCAGTTTCTCCCCACACACACCAGGATGTCAACAAAAATCTAAGGATAAATAAAACCTACATATAACTGCCAATTTTATGAGGATTCTTGGATTATGAGACCAAGAGCAGAAAGATTAACAGAAACAGCCTGATTAATCAGAAGCAAAGTCAGGGCTTCATGGTGTCCCTAACTGTACCTTACATTGAAAATTTTTCTGTCCAAATTGTTTGCAAGGACTTTATTGCCTCACCCAAACATTCGGACATCTTTTCAGTTCTAACCAATAGTTACTGGCAGTCCCTCTGCATCTGCTGCACGTGCAGTGTGCAAAACTGTTGAATGTAATAAATTCCTGAAAGGGGAAAATGTTGCACTGAGCTGTGAAGTATTTGCACAGGAGATTTGATCTCTCTGGTTCTGCACTGTGAACTGCAGTTTGCAATTGTCTCTGCACTTATCATGGAGAACTGTACTGTCAGCATTTGCGACCTCACCATTTACCACCCTTCCCATTATCATTTATTAAATACTAAATTACAAGATCCTCTGGCTCCAAAACTTCATTTTAATTTGTACACTTTGATTCCTGAGTTTTAAACAGTTATTTATCCTCTCTAGGACTCTGCCTTCTTATCACATATGATTTTAACTTCTTTAACAGTTTGTGGCGAAGAGTGCTGTTCAATGCTTTCTTAAAATCCAAGCTTGGTCAATTCCACCCTTCCAAACAGCAAGAGGATTATTGCACACCAATAGAGTAATCAACTGATGGAAAGACAAAATGCTTTGAGAAGCAAAACATAATAAAATATTCTCTATACCATGAATGTTCAGCAAATCCAGTGCCAAAGTATGACAGACCTTTTTTTGATATATACACACTCCCTTAGCCTATAATGCCTCTGGAGTCCAGCAATTATGTCTCTCTGAAATTCTGAGAGGGAGCTAATCCAGTCTAATGAATGTTGTATTTGTGCAGATTGCACAGATTCAATGTAAGAGATACAAAGAGCAAATAAACCTGTATTCATGCCACACACCTGTGGTCAGGATAGACAGTAAACAAGAATTGGTGAAGGATGGAACCTTCAGAGGGGCAATTTTGATTTTAGGTGTTCTAAAAACCTTTTTGCTATTTAAACTTTTTATATTTCCACAGAACCTTAATTATGTATCTTATCTAGTATTTGGAACTGTCATTTGGAACCTGTATAGCAATATGGAAGCACCTTTATGAGTCGCTGCTCTCTCAGTCCTATGTCATGGAAAAGTTTTTTATATTTTTATCTATACCTTCAACACAAATTCAATGAGTAGACCAGAATCAGCCTAAAGGCACCTTCCATCTAGCTTTGCAGCTTCCCTAAATCCAAAGGTAACATGTCATTTGCAGTGTATCAGACTCTTGGTAATTAAAAAGTCTTATTGGCTAATATTCTCTCACTTTAACATTGCATTTATTTCTTCAAAGCTTCCAGAGATAAAGAATTAGCATAAACCATGGCAAGAAATTCTGCACTGACTGGCAGCTGATAAATACAGCCAATAATCAGAGATAAAAGAAAAATTAATTGAAATCACATTTTCAATACAATTAAATCACATGAACGTTCATTTACAGTCCAGGAAAATATACATTTTAGCTTTCACATGCAATTCATTGTAAAATGCATCAGCATAGTAAAATAGTTGCATCAGCAATTCATATCCTGTCCCTGCCCTTACTCAAGTCAGGACAGAATTCTCATCAGGCTCGTGCTGCCTGGCAGCCTTGTCAGGTCTTTAGATTTGATGCCAAAGTACAGAACACTGACCAGGAACATTAACACTAGAGCCCATCCCATAATCTCCACACTGTAAATGAGCTTCTCCTTAGCATCTTTACCTTGAAAGTGGTATCAATAAATTGTGCCCTGTCACTTAAAAGATAGAGTGCTGCTCTTTGCAATGGCAACATAAGAGAGATTATAATGAGTAGGGCTTGAAGCCAAACTGAACTGAGTGATTGATTCTACAGGAAGAACTTTGTTCTTGGTATTTCTTATGTTCAGATTCTTTGAATAGCTCCTTACATACAAGGAAACTATTTTTGATCAGCTGAATGTCAAAAATAATTACCTGGCATTCTGTCCTTACACATTAAAGCCGGTGTATCTTAATTAAGAAAACTAATTTTATATCTGACAGTTTAGCTAGGATACTATTGCATAAACAAAAATATTTCAATGCTCTTCTTTCTTATTATTGCCAAATTAGAATGAAATGATTCACACAGTCACAAGGATAAGACTGGTGCAGGGAGCTAAACAATTGCAAGAAGCTGCTCTGTGTATTTCTGTGGTTTGGAAATAGCGCCAAGTCAGAAGGAAAAGACATTCTCTGCATTTTCTAAAGCAAGATAAATACAGAAAAGAAATATAGATGAAAGATGGAACTGCTATCTGCGGATTCTGCCAGATTCCTTGGCTTTTTGGCACACCTATTGAAGCTGGCAGACCTAGCCAGTAGCAATCTTTTCCATTAAAAAGAGCAGCATATATTTTGATTTAACATACTTTGTTTGTGCATTTTTAAGCTTCAAAAATGTCTATTTAAATTTTTTTAATGATTCCTTCTGCACAGTTGGCTGCAATTGCCCTTATTTGAAATGGCTCATTTATCACTAAAAGAGCTGCAGGGCACAGCTACTGTTAAACAGCTCCAACAAACGTACAGCTTAGTGGGACAAGCTTCTTTTTATAAGACTAAAAGATGCTTAAAATGTGCCAAGAGGAGCTTTATGCCAGCCTCTAGGTTTGTTATCCAAATGTTACAAAATTAGAGATCTCCTGAAGCACAGAGTTTGGGCAAAAATAAGCTGATCTCCCTCAGGCTGCTGTTCTTTCCCATCCACAATCAGCCAGATTTTAACAGAACACTTGCTACATATCATAAACTTCAGTAATGTGAAATTTTGAAAAAAGTAATTTAAAGTCTGAGGCTAATCTATACTAAAGCTAAACTTCATTACCTTTTTCAATGGTGCAGAAGCAAAATGTTTTACATAAAATTAGCCTTACTTTATGAATGGTGACATTTTGCTCATTAGGAAGGTGGAATGGCTACTAGCTCCTGCTTCCTGGAGCTGAAACTGTAAGCAAAATGTTTAAAGCAACTTGGCAGTTGCTAACACAATGGAAACTGGTGTAACATTGTCAATTTACATTAATCCTTCTGAAATGGAATAAAACACGCTAGTATGTGACTTAGTTTATGGAATCTCTTAGATCCAAAATTTAACTGTGATGTGATCAATACATTTGTGGATGAAGGGATTTGGCATATTTTCTGTAGATAACAGACATGCAGAAATTTTGGAATCTAGTGCCCTCTTTCTTGATGTCCAAGAACTGTAACAACTGTTATAAAAAGCAACAGGCATCAGCTTGTAGTTCGTGCCAGATGCGCCGTATCTCCAGCCTGAACTGTGGAGCCTGAACAGAGCAAACCATTACAGTTACTAAGGGGGTTTTTCTTAAAAACTTAAAATTACAACATAAATACATAAATTGCAAATACATACTATTATAGCCCAATAGTACTATTGCATGGAGATCACATTAAACATTTTTGAATTAATTTATGAAGATATATTAAACTTTGATTTATAATGTAAAACTCCATATTATGTATTTAATGTTCTCACCAAAGGCCCCCACAAGAAAACAATGAAACCTGTTGCCAAATACTCCTAAAGGGGTGGGTGCCAGTGCTTTTGCATTTCATTTTCTATACTCCAGATAAATACAGTATGTGATAAAAAGTTGGTTTTCAAATGTTTTCAGTAGAAATTACTAGTAATTGTCTTCCATGTTTTGTAATTCACATCAATTTATTTCACAAAGATGGTCTTATGAAAGTCTTTGAACATAAAATGGTTAGCCAAAACTTCTTGTAGGGATTTATGACTTTAGCAAACAATGACCAGTTTTCTGGAAGCTCTGCTCAATAAATTACAGAAGTTGTATTTTTTAACAGTCATAAAAAACCTTCCAAATATGAAATCTACATTTCACAATAACTTTCAGAAATTGTGGTTAAACAAAATGGTTTTGTATCTCATAATATTACAAGGGAATAGAAGAGCCTAACCCTTCTGCCACTAAGAACTGAACTCAAAAAGCACAAATACCTCATATTAACTCCACACAGGATTTAGAAGATTATAGCTGTTATGCCTTCTTTGCCAAATAAACCAAAACGAACCAACCAACAAGCCCAAGTCAAACACATCCACCCTCTCCCCACCTGCTCTGCCATGCATCTCTTGAGGCTGTAACCTGACAAAAAGACTAATTTTAAATAAATAATAAAAGGTGTGACTATACAAACCAAGTCCCATTCTTAGGGCATGACTGTCTTCTTTGCCCAATTTATTGTACCAAGCAGTTGAAATTTTTCAGCATTCATGGTGATGTTTTTATAAGCTACAACTGATATTCCAGAAGGCCTCCATTAGTACTTTGCAATATAAGGAAACAGAGCGCTTCCATCTTGGGAAAATAACAGTTTAAACCAGACCAGAGAGTAAGGCTAAAGATCAGTTCTATGCATGGGTAGGTTGGATAGACACTTTCAATAATAAAAAATATCAGAACGTGAACGAAATCTCTGATCATCCGCATTTCAGTTATGCATCTTAATCATTAGGTTAGTGGTTCCTCTAACCCAAAAAGAATTAATCCTGTACGGAAAAAGGAGTAAGAACAGGAGTAAATCGACTTTTTCATAGAGCAGCACAGAAAAATACCTTTAAATGAATTTGGAAAATAAAAGCTGCTCAGAACAATGCAAAAGTTCAACAGAGACTAATTGACTTCGTTTAGTCTTCAGCACAGGCACACACATGCAAAAACCTACCAGCAGCACCAGTTATGGCTCCCATATGGTGTGAGTGCCTTAAAGTCTGGGTGACTGGCGACTCTCCAGTGGTTCTAGATTTTTACAAAAAGCTTACAGTCAGTACTCATTATCTACATTTCATTTGAGATGATGGAGTTGCAGCTATGAATTAGCAGCAAAAAATGTATCCTGGTTTGCTCAAACTATCAAATATGAACACATCAATATTTTATATAATCTCTCTAGCATTCCAGGCCTATCTGTTCACCTCCACCTTGCTGGGTGTTACATCTAAATTGAAAGTTTTCTGTAGTTATATTCTCCTCATGCAGGTACACATCACTCTCCAGCAAAGTGAACCTCTTATTTGCCTTTAAGCACCATCACAGTACACAGAAAAAATACATAAATAGAAAAATTAATAACTTTACAATTTTGTAGTTCATTAGCTCAGAATTCAAGCAGAAATTTAAGTCAAAACATCAAGGGATCCTTGTATGAGGCACTGGAAATCAACTCAGTGGAAAGTTCTCCTCAAATATTTTAAAATATTTGTGTACCATCTGATTGGGTACATGTAAAGGTAGAATTTCATTGGCAGGCGGAACAGGCATTTTTTAGCTTCACCCTTTACAATCAAAGTCACCGGTATCCTGTTCACAGACCTTAATACACTTGTGCCTCTATAATTCAAGTGTTTACCACTTTCTCAGCCAGTAAACTCCTTCAGTTTTCTAATGAATCATATTTCTGCCAAAGCTGCAATCCTCTACTGTGGAAAGGCAATATTTTGTTATAAAGGCTTTACAAGAAGAGTCACTGTGTTGGTCTCTGAATATTTTCCTTTCTAAAACAATAAAACGAGTGAGCTGCATTTTGTGGCTGCTTTTGAATTGCGAATTACTCTTACAAAAATGAGAACTAAGTCATCTGACATTTATAAAGTGTTTTGACAAAAATTAAAATCTGATTTAATCACCTGAAAAAAAAAATCAGCTTGTATCACAAGGTCTAAATTCACTGGTGATATTTAGTCCTGTGCATGAAGGTCAAAATTATAGCATGCAAAGGTTTAACCTGGGTATCTGTTTCCAAAAAGACATGAAAATCAAAGTAGAAAATTGGCCAAATATGAACTTTGAGGGCAATACTGTGGCCAAACAGAACAATGAAAATCTCTGATGTTCAAACAGAGCTTACACAGAAACAGGGAAATTATTTTACCTGATTTAAGTATTCATACAGATATTACTGAAATACTGAATTTTGTTCTGAAGTATGTCCAAATTCAGTCCAAAAAGGAAGTCCAAAAAGAAAAAATTCAGAATTGACACACAAATATAATTAAAGAATTAAAAAGACAGAAATCCCATAAGTGATTACAGTAGCCTAGCTAATTATAAATATGACAATGAAACAAGCAATTTAATTTTTTTCAATAAGAATGTATATGAGAACAGAAGTTATGTAGGGCTTGCCACTTTACCAAGCAAAAGCATAATACATAATTGCAAAAGATAAAGCTAGACAAACCTTAGGCTACAAATAAGGTGCAAATGTTTTTATGGGGAAGGTATTTAACTACTGGAACAACTTATGATGTCTCTGGTGGATTTTCCATCACTGGAATTTTTTAAGTAAAGAGTCAGTGTTTTTCTAAAAGATATACTCTATTCTAAACAGAAAAAAATGAAGCAATGTCTCTGGTTTGCATGAGCAAGGCTAGTCAGACTCGGTCATTAAAATGATCCTTCCAGTATTTTAACGTATGGACCTACAACTATGTAACATGAGAATACTGTCCAGTTTACCAGACTATAATCTTATTTGGACTTTTTAAATTTTGGCATATTACCTCTCTTCCAGCCCTGCAACTTCCCCTGTACCACAAGCTTGTTGAAAATCAACATCCAGGAGGATATTAATTTAAATTCAGCTGTCTGAAAATTAGCTGTTTAGTCTGAGCTAGTCACCTAGGTCCTTTCTACATTCAGTGGAGAAAATTAGGCACTTTCATGAGTCTACTCCTTGTAGATATCTTGGGCATCTGTTTTCAGCTAGGATAAGTCTGCAGGTGTCTCTCTCTTTCCATTGCCTGCAGAAGGTGTCTTAGTTTAGACTACTTTAAACTCCATACCTAAAAGCAGCCAAAGTTGGATGAAAGGAATCCATCCTTAATGCTCCAAAGGTCTCTTTCAAAATCCTTGGACTCAAGTTAGTTAGATCCACTAATTTAAAACATCTGGCATTATTAGATCATAGTCAAAGTGTGCTTCAGTTACGGCTGGGCAGATTGAGTTTCATCACCATCATAGTATATAAATTCAACTCATTTGTATTCTTCTAGGAAAAGAAAAATTAGTATTTTTAATAGCTCTTTCTTATTGCACTATTATTCAGAATTCTGCCATTCCTATCTAATAATGAAATGGACTGTATGCTCATTTTCAAAAGTTCTCCACTGCCTTGGATGGGATTCATCCCATTAAACATAGATACCTACAGCATAGATGTGCAGATCTGACCTTTGAACCTGCACTGTCATTACAGGCAAAGGAGACCAGAAAATACTGCCAATAGAAACCAAGGTGCCTTATCTTTGCATAAATGTCCAAATTAAAAGAGATGAAACAGTAAAAAACCTATTCCTCTTCCTTGACTATTATACAAATCAGGATGAGGATTTCAGTTTGGCATGTGCACAGTGTAAACATTTAAAGTTAAGATGTATTACTAATTTGATTAATTTTGTTCTTCCACAGCCTGACTTTGGCTGCTTATTTTCTCGTGTTCATACTTTTTTTATTTACTTACTTACTTTAATAACCTCCTCAGAGGCTCCTCAGAGTCTCATTAGCCTCATAATAAAAGACTGGCCTCAACTCTGTAGTTGATGAGGCCATTCAAATTCCTAAAGCCTTCTTTACACAGAAATCATCATCATCACCATCCACAAGACTAAATTCTTTATATCACTTACAGAGTCAGAAATTAACTTCCACAAGAGCAGAAATTAACTCCTTAAGAGATTGCCTTTCATCTTCCTTCATTTGCAAAGGAAGAATGACCAGGAATAATCAGCTACATGTTTTTCACTGGTATATACCTTGGTTTCTTTTAATCTGAAGCCTTAATCTGAATTTTTTATCTGAAGCCTTTTAGAAGGTATAATATGAGCAGTTGCATGAGTGCCTGTCCTATCACACCACCATCCTCACTAACTCCCTTCAGAAACAATCCAAATCTACAGCTTGCCAACATAACCAAGAAAAAGAGTGACTGTAGCACAGAGTAGCATTGTATTATCTTGACATGGTCTATAGGATAATGATTTAAATATCTTTTAGCATCTTCTGATGACTTTACTTCTTCCTTTAAAACATATTTACACTCATTTTTTCACTACTAAAGAAACTGCACTTTCTCAGTCTCCCATTTCCTCCTCAATCTTTTTACAATTTGTCTTACAAGGGCATCCCTTATAACAAACTTGTTCTCTTTAGTTCACAGTTACATATCTTTTTCATGAATGATCTTGATTGTTATAAGATTTCAGCAGCAGGCAAATATAGGTGGACATCTTTGCTCCTTTGCAGTTCCTATAAGGGAAATGTTCTGTAGTTTCCATGAAGAATATGGTGATGGCTTGGTGCAGCTTTCAATCGCCTGTGAATTTTCCTATTTCTCTTCTCTATAATGGTGACAGACTCCAAGAATGTTGCCTGATATTCCTGCTTATCTCAGTTGTGCCAAACTGCCAAACCCTCACTGGATTTCTCTTCTCCTTTAGTTTGTGGATGGCTATTTCTAGTCTTGAATGCAAACTGATACCTGTTCCTTACTCTGATGTCTATCAATTTCTCCTGCTGCCTAGTGTCCCACGTCATTACTGGATCTTTGAAAACGCAAATCTATTTTCCAACACAGCCATGAATTTTTACTTGAGAAAGAGGAGATATGTCCTGGTGTTTGGTAGAAAGAAAGCATTTATTCATCTGTCACAGGTCATAACCATTGTTTCATTCCCAGTTATAGGAACATTGATTGTAGAACTGAACATAAAAGAAAAACCATAAACTGCCTTTCTAAACGTCCTCCAAAAACCCCGTTTGTCTCCTCAGAATTTCACAAGGCAGCTGACATACACCAGTGACTTCCCAAGATTTTTATCATATAGACTCACTTGAGAAAATGGAATATATTTTGGGTGCAGTTACAAATAGGTGAAAATTTCCAACACTGGTTCTCTCACAACTGTTGTTTTGTAATTCGCAAATAATGTTTGAAGCAGTGGCAAAATGTAAAATACAACAATCTGATTGAGATTATTTTCTGTTTATAATTTTATGACTGGTTTCCTGGACAAAAACATCTATGCACACATTGAATAGGGAATGGTCAGAAAGTCTAATGCTTTGAGAAAGTCTCTGAACAACTGTTAAAGCACTCAGCAACTGTGTCATTCACACAGGCTAAATGTTTCCCTGAAGCATCACACATTCTTTGTATGTGAACACAGCACAGGAACATGTGCTGAAGAACACCTGGGACTAGGCATGTATTGCAACCTAGTCTCAGCTATAGAGGCTGTGACATTAATCCAACTGTGCATGATCACTGAAACACCAGATATCTGGTAAAAGATTAAATTTTAAAAAATCAAACAAATCCAAACAAGTTTCCTGGAAAAAATGTGACTGGTCCTGGAATAACCTGTACATAACAACCTCTATATAAATACAAAGGATGATTTCAGTCAGCTATTCACTGGAGAGGCTAGAAGAAGGAAAACACCCAAGCATTCTGTCATTACTGAGAAGCACTGAGCAAAGATGCCCAATGGCACAGAGTGCTGCAACCACTGTCTCAGACCAACTGAATAGTCCAAGCAAGACTCAGCTGTGTATTGACTCCTGCATTTGTGGAATTAAATCTCCACCCACTCTCCTTGCCATCTGGGAATGCCTCTCTAGTCCTTCTGAAACTCCAGTTGAAGGTTGTTTATGGCAATTCCAAGAGGGCAAGCAAGGGAGTCAAGCTCTTAAGTGTTGGTGGATTGGTCATCTGTGCCCTGAGCTGTTGTGGTGCATGTGTTGATTTGCTTGATGATTAGCTCAGCTCTGGCAACACAGAACAAAAGCACTTGGACTAGCACATCTAAAAAATCCAGAATATTGTGAATTATAAAAAACTTTAAATGTTTGTTATATTTTTCTGTCCATCTCTATTTATCTGGAAGTACAAATTAATGTTTTTTATTAGTCCAAACACTTGAACTAGGAGTAAAAAATAAAGGTAAACCTAGAGTGAGGTGGGATTATTCTAAAAGTGCATCATCAGAATCAGCGTGCTACAATTTATAAAGCCTGAAATCTGCACAATAAAATGAAAGAAAATAGGTGGCAGGAAGTCAGAAAATGGATTGTGCCAGCTGAACAAAGAGAGAAGTAAGATTAAAAAGTCAACAAGTGTAAATGCTGTAGTACAGCACATATTCCTCCTGTGCTGTATAGCCAATATAATGCAACTATGACAGGAAGGTGTTACTCTCCAGGGCTGAAAGGGTAGCTTAGATTTGAGTAAATTCATGTACTGGCCCTTAAACTGAATATTTAAGTATTTTTTGACCAGTGGATCCTTTAAAGCCAACTACAGATAAGCATATGATAATTCAGGACCATTAACTGTGCCAGAATGGAAACTGAAATACACTATCATAAATGCAGGCATAAAATCAACATGAATAATAACACTGCATTATAAGTCAACTCTTACTGTAAATACATTTACCTGAATTTCATGTAAAATGAAAGGTCTGCATACAGTGAATCTTTCAGGGAAGTTATGAAAATTGAGAACTCCTATATCTCAATCTCTAAAGCCATAATGCTCATCCCTCCTGTGCCAAAGGAATAACTCTTCTGCCTTCAACTAGTGAGATAAAACTTTGCTAAAAAATCTTTTTTAAAGAAAATTTTGTTCTAGGATAAGATCTTTGCAGAATGTGATTATGCTTAACTCCTAAAATAAGGATTTTGTAAGTATATGCAGAATTCACCAAAACAGCTCCAGATAAACTAAGCCTTGGTAATGTTCTATCTTAATTTGTCCCCAAGTCCAGTTACATTCAGTGTCTAGGTGACTTACTGACATATTAGGCAACCATCCATTAAGATAGCCCAACTTCTTTAGCAAATGCCATTTGAGAATGACAAAATGCTGATGTCATGTCACTACCAGCCTAGATCACAGTAAAGTACTCTAAAGGTGAATGTCCACATCATACTTCCACTCCTGAAACCCACCTAATGTAATATTTTTGGCACTAAAATCCTGTTTCCTAATTCACTAATTAACCAAACATTTTTAGGATAAAGTTTAGAAAATCTGAGGTACACTTCAGTATTCGAGAACTATTCCAAATTACAGATGTCTTTTTTTGACCACGCCAAACCTCTTCAATAGTTTGAACCCCAAATAAGAAAGAGCTTCCACCTCACCTTCACCACTCCATTTTCATGCATGACGACACAGTTGTTGGGATCCTCTGAAAGTTGATATAAAGCCAGAGCTGTAGCTCTGTGAACTAATGGATCCTTTGACTTCAAGTAACGTGCTAAAGGAGCCACAGCCTTGGTCTCTCCAAAGGCAACTCTATTGTTGCCCCACATACAACAATTGGCAATGGCCTCTGCTAAGTGACGTCTTAACTTGTTATTGTTCTGAAGAAGGTAAAAACATAACAAATTAAAGTCACACACCAAAAAATTCATCTGAAAGCAGAATTGTATTCCCACACATCTTTAAGGCATCCCAATTTAATTGCAGTACAATTAAAACTGGAGAGAGCTGTAAGGCATAGAGCTATTAAAGTCCCTTAATATTCTTTTTATAGCAAGTGCTGTGAATTTTTATATTATTTCAAAGGAACTTTTAGACTGACTGGAAATTAGATAAGATAGCATTAAAATGTAAAATATAGCTCCATCAGTGAGATTTTTTGCATGTTCAGATTTATTGTTTTCTCAACCCTTTGGGTTTTTTTCATATGGCAGCTGCACCTCTCAAAAGCAACAGTAACCATAAAAATGAAGCTCATTTTCCAAACCAATTTTAGTAGCAGACACAGATTGTTTTGATGTCCAGTATATGTCTCATAGAGGAATGATTCCACAGCTCTTCCTTGTAACTGCTGCAAAATCTACTGCTCTTGTCATAACCATTTAGTTGGGCATAATGCAGTCTGATGTAAGAAATTCTGATGCTTTGTATGATATGTTTAAATATTACTTACTGTGTTTGCTAGCCTGGACAACAGAGGGACAACTCCATGATCTGTCATAACTGCTAAGTTTTCTTCATCTTTAGCTATATTTGCAATGGCTGCACACACACTTGTTAAAACTTCTTGATCCTTTGATTTTAGCAAACTGACTATCAGTTCCAAGCCGCCAACAAATGATCGAACCATTTCCCCAGAATTCTAAATGGGAATCAAAAGAAACATAGTTTTAAAATATTCAATCAGCATTTATATGCAAATGTTTAAAAAAGAGATTGGCATGGCATATTTATTCAAAACTGCAGCAATTGCTGTGTTGCCTGCACCAAGAAATATGGCTAATTTGGAATTTGGAGCTCTTTTGATTGATGTATGAGAATTAGACTGTATTACATACCACCATCCAGGCAGAAATTCAATGCCTAAATAAAGGTATCTATCGTTTTTCATACTGCAGGGTATAAAAGTCTCAAGCTGCCACTTTGGAAGGGTGCAAGTCTCACTTATCAGCAGTATCAGAGTGGCCAGATGGGTGCTTTGCACACCTTAGGGCATCTAACACAGCAACAGACACTCCTGTTAGGCACTTAAAGTATCTCCTGTTTCCTGCATTTGGTCTGACAGCTAAGACAAAGGAATGGCAACATTATTTTCTTGTATCAATGCCAGTGAGTATTCAGGAATATTTAAGAGGGAAAGTTACACAAGTCATGACAACAACTGTGGGAGAACCGTGGTGCACCTCAGAGTATGAAAAATCAATGTAAAATGTGAATAAAGGACACAAAAACTATCCTGGAAAAATGTCTAAGTTTGCCCATAAAAATGAAATTGAAAACAGTGTGCCTTTATCTTGAATGCAGTGGGCAGATCTGGTCCATTTTTACCATCTTCAAAAAGTTATCATAACATTGAAAAAGGTTTAGAGAAAGTCATAAAGAATAATCAGTGGTAGGGAACTGTTCTGTAGAAGTAATGACTAACCAACTAGGACACCCATGGTAATAAAAGAAAAAGAAGGAACAGTGTGATATAGATGTACAGAACCTCGAGTAGAGTGGGAAGGGTACACCAGGATCTTTCTTCTAGGAGAAGAACTGCCATCATCAGATGAAATGAGTGGGTGGCATGTTCAGAATGAAAGTTGTTTTTAAACAACATACAGTTGAGAACTGGAAGTCCTTGGACCAGAATTGCAGTGGCTCTCAAAAAATTTACATGTTAGGCAAATTCAAAGAAAAAAGAAAATCCATTAAGGGTTATTCAATATGAAAGCATTCTCTCCAATTTAGAAATTCCCTGAGCACAGACTTCCTGAAGTGATGTCATGGTGGCACATCTGATGGTGGCATTGGATGATCTGGTGTCAAACTACGACACTGGAACAACAGTCAAGCACTTAAATGGTTGGCAGTAACTTCATAGGATAAATTTCAGCTTGTGCTCCTCAGTGATGATAAATGTGCAGGGATGGAAAGAAAGGTCCACAAGTGGAATTGCTTTTATTTGTTTCTTTAAACAGGTCAATGGAGAATTTTGAATAAAAAATACTAGCCACTCTCCTGAAACCCTCTGGACTTCATGTAAGTGCAAACATGGATTGTCTGAATTTTCCTAGGGCTAAGGAGTGATCCTGAAGACCAAGCATGGCTTTGATTATATTTATTTCTTTTGGGGGGCTGATTTATGAACAGAGTAGGGTCCAATTGTATTGTGTTTGCTTTGCTGAGCAAATCCATCAAATCATAGACTTGGTAAATAAAGATTTCATGAGATGCTGAAGTTTTTTTTTTTCTGGGTCTAAATGTCAAGCAGAACTCTTAGCTGTGATGTTTCCTTCTCACAGAAAGCAAAGGCAGTGGGTAGGCCCACTGGGAATGAAACATTTTTTGCCACAGGCAGAACAAATCTTGAGACTGGGACAGGTTAAAACCAAACGGTGTAAGGGTAAAAAACAGAAGCCACAGAATGTGGAAAAAGGGCAGCAACCAAGAGCAAACTTCATGCAGAAGCCCTAAAAACCCCCAAAATGAACACATAACAGAGGCCCGAACAGAAATTAAAATAGAATCTAAGAGCAGAAGGGCAATACAGGCTTTTGGCTCAGAAAAGTAGTTAAGAAAGAGAAGGAAAGGCAATGCTCTGAAACTTTATTACCATGTGAGCTGCATGTAGAAGCAGGGGAGCTTACAGAGGGCTTTCCATGGATACACCAGCATGAATGTTCCTCTGCAATTGCTAGTGTATGCATACTACAATGTAATGCATCTACAGACAATCACCTGAATTAAAACACTGTTTCTTCATATCAGTTTTCATGTTTGTCTTGAAATTTTAAAATTTGACCTGAGGCACTATGTAATGGGTTGTTGAGAAAGCCTTCTATACATAAATTTCTTATCTGCACGTATTCAAGGGCTAGAAGCCAAATTAACAGACATGGGAGGAGAAAAGAAAATGAAGTATTTTATATTTACTTCCAAACTTTGAAGGTCACTACAGCATTACCTTGTGCAAAAATATTGCCTCAACAGATGAGAAAGGCTTCTGTTCAACAGGTAAATGCTACAGTACAAGATCTATGATTTGAAAGGACCCTGAACATGATTCTGTGTTTCTTCATGGTTCATATATCTGCATATTATTATGCCTGCTTTTGAAATATATTCCATGAAGAGATAAGAGAGCCTTTATCTCATCTTAATGAACCAATACCAACATTTTCTACCTGTACATATTTTCTTTCCAGGTGATTATAACCTTATTTGTTGAATTTCTCTTCTGACAAGCTTATACTTTCCACATTTTGTAATGGAGTACATGCCACTAAAGTAATGGAATAACATATAAAAAATTCAGCAGTAAGAAAAAGAAAAGAGTTTCAATAATGATCTGCAAAACCAAGTAAACACAAGGACAGAACTTTCTACCAGTGATGAAAAGCAGAGGGAAACTCCAGAAACCACATGTCAGGGAAGTTTCCCAAATGTGATTGTGGGTGTAGTCTGGTGGTCTGTGCAAGACAAAGAGGAAAGCAAAACAGTGAGAAATTTGAAGAACAATGAGAGGAAAGAAGGACCAAAATGAGAGCTTTAAAATCCATCATGTTATGCACAAGATTTCTCTTTTTTTTCCAGAGAAATTTAAACAACAAACATGATGGGTTTTGTATCATTTAAGCAAAACCACACTCTTGCTTTGTACAATATATTTCTATTTCTTTTTTTTTAAATTGAAATATAGGTATTTATTTTATTCAACTGCCATACCTCAATATTTCAAAAAGAATTTATATGAAGTTGTGCCTGTGATTGCAGAGGCCACGACTGAATTCTTCTGAACCTATGTTCTTTATATTAATGATCAGATACTGATCATGGTATACAGATCATGGTATAAAGTAACTTCTGTGATTTTAGTTTTCAAATACTCTCAGGCATTTTCATTTATACCTTTTTTATTAACATAAGAGAAAAAAAGAATATATAACATGACTTTGAATATATTTTCTTACTTTTTCTTTTAATTAGAAAAAAATTGCAATCTTTAAATTTCACCTTCTAAATTAACTGACAAACAATTTACTTTGTCCAGCAATCCAAAGGGTTTGTGATTTCCAGCTATTGGTGTATGTTAAGCTTTTCTATTTATCTGTACTATGTTTTATGCATGTCCCACTCCCTTACCTATTGCGACAAAGTTTTATTTCTTGGTTGTCCTAACAAGGCTATTCAGGTAGAATTAGGCAGGGAAAAAGAAGTTAAGAATAAAGCCTAGAAACTGTCTTTAAAGAGAAAAACATAGATAAAATCACTAACCCAGATAATTTTTTAATATGTCTGTGTGCATGGGGTAATGATAGGGTGAATGCATCTGTTTTAACAATAATATTTCCTGAGCTGAACAAAGTAAGAGGCCAAATGCCAAGGCATCTAAAGAAGTAATAAAAATGAAAAAAAAACAAAAAAACCAAAAAAAAAAAAAAAAAAAAAAAACCTGAAAGGGGGAAGAAGGCTTTATTGTATTAACAGGAGATATCTTGTTTTTGTATCTTCATCATTATTATACTTTTTAATGCAACATTTAACCTGAGGTGACATATGAAAAAATATGGATTGTTAAATTATGTTTCAACTGGCTAAAGAAGAAAGGAAGAGATAACAGAAACTTTCAAGACTTCACGTGATCACATCTTCTAAGTAGTGGAAGTTTTTATCCTCAGAAAGTATAAGAAATACTATTTTAAAATTTGACTCAAGAGAAGGAGTTTGCAAGTTCAAACAGTAAAAACACACCTACCTGGCATAGATGCTGAGGCCATACCTGATGTGTTAATAAAAGCCTCATCTGCCATACTTGCATCTTGCTGGCCTGCATGACTATTAACAGGATGCAGTTAACCTTCCTTTTTCACTTATTTCTACATTGGCTTCAGCCAAGAGCAAAAGTACTGTGAGACAGACCAACTTTGCAGTTTTTCTAATTAAGAGCAGAAACTATAATGGTATTTGTAGGACTTGATCTCTGTGGTATTTGTGTTTATTTTCATTAAATAAATAAAGTTCATCAGTCTTAAGTAGAGACATACAGGTCTTGTAGAAGAACTACTGGATTCTTTTGAAATGCTATTCCTTTCTTATTTCTTCCAAAGTGAAAAGTGTTTTCTTAATTTGAAAGATTTAAAACTAAACATGTTGTTACAAAAATAAAGTGGGTTTATCTTTAAAATATATTCCACCTGAAAGATAAAATTTCTCCACTTAACAAAAGTAATATTTCACTCTCAAGACATCTTAAAAAGCTTAAGGAGTCAAAGCTAATTTGTCAAATTGAATCACTTTTGCCCAAAAAAGTGATGGTATGGCTGGGCAAACAAACTTTAGTTATCAAGAGTCATCTTTAAACTACCTTTTCTTTAATCAAGGAAGCTTTTCCTTTCCATTTGCTATTTCTAGCTGAATAACTTCTCATTCTAGTGCACAAATCAATTTAAAGTTCAAAATAAAGAAATGCAAAGAAGTTTCTATATTGCAGCTGCTCGGTGAAAATGGAAAACAAAATTTATATAAGGAAGTTTCTATTAATGGCTCTTATTAAATAACTCAATGGTAATATTTATCAAATTTCTTTATATTTTAAGGCTAATTTTATTCCTGTCTATACAGTTATGGAGGCTTCCACCATAGCAAAACAGATGAAGAAGCATTTGTACAATGAAACTACTTCCCTACATCTCAGAACTTTTCTTCTGTGAGAAAATGCAATGTGTTGGAAAATGCAATATGTTGGGAAAACAACAGCAGACAATGAACATGGATTTTCCTCTCCTATTTACCTCAATGAGGCAACTAAAACCAAAGCAACAAAGGAGAGTTGCTTTGACAAGGTTCAATGCTACTCTATAGTCTGTAAGAGCAGAATTCCTCTTCAGAATTTCTTCTCTCTTCAGGGATTTGACCACTGCACACTTGGCAACTGTATTGCTCTTGACAGTTTCAAGAAACTAAAGTGAAGTCAATTATCCAAGCACACAGCCCAAGAAGGCATGCAATGTAGGTTCTCTAAAAATGTCGAAAAAAGGTCGACCTAGTCACTAACGCAACTTTTAGTAGTCCTTCTGTCTGTTGTTTTGCTTACTTTTCAGTCTGGCAGACTGTACCTGAAGTTCAGTCCTGGGTAATTGCCAAAATCTCCTTTTATTTTTTTCTTCTTTTTTTTTCCCCCCTCCCCCCGCCACAAGCAGTGAAACAATGAACATCAAAGTTCTTTGATGCCACAGTTGTCTCAATTACTTTAGATTATTTTGAGGAGTATTTCAGTAATGGACATATGAGGAAAAAAAATTGAATAACTGGAAAAAACATTATTTCAATTGTTTTTTGATTGGATTGAGTTGAATTCAAACATGTCTATGCAAACTTCTTATAAGCATTAACATGTTATGAGATAGTCAACACTAATAAGTAATTTAATATTATAGAAGTGCAGACAGCAATATTAGAATGTTCTGAGGATGCTCTAGTGAAACAATCAATGCAGTGACAACACAAACTAAGAAGTTGCTAAAACAGTTATTGTTTGTCTTTGTATGCCTGGCATGGATCCAGAAATAGAATGGGATACAAGAAGGCAACCATATAATATTGTACCACTCACCATTACAGAACACACAACATGAAGTATAAAATATGTTTTAGTTCAATCAAAAGTTTCATTACTAGATAAAATGATTGGTTGAAATCTTCTGGTATATATTATGTAGGAAATTAAACACAATGATCTCCGTGCTGTTTTCTTGCTTTAAGACCTACGGAAGTCCCAGTGGTAAGTGAGAGAGTAAAGACAAGAAAAGAGTGACATGGACAAAAAGGAAAATCAAAGAAGGAAGGGGAAAAAATTAGAGGAGGATGGAGTTTAAACCATAGATTTTAAAAATCCAATTAGCAAATCGGATTTAAAAGTAAAGAAGCTACACAACAAGCTATTGATTTGCATGTGTAGCTGTTAATAAACCAAGCTACAAGAAAAGCTGGTCAAATATTTTCCAGTGGAACAGTATTCCATCAGAAAATGCTAATGGAATGGAACCAAAACCTTCCATAAAAACACGTCTTCTTGAAGTTTTGACAGAAACCAGGCAGAAAGGCAGGCTAAATAACCAGCATCTCTTCATCTTTTCTCTTGTCAGCCAGATGGCTGGTGAGCAGCCTGCCAGGCTCCTTGGCTTCTAGTTTTCATAGAATCCTTGACTTCTTGCCTGATGGGCTGCCAAACAGCTGGAAATCCAGGTCTCCAGGAGCTCCTGAGCTTCTTGGCTTCTCGTGGTCTCCAAGCTCTCAGACAGCTGCTTTGCATGGAACTTAGGGCCCAAGGCTCCTGTGCGAGGGAGATGCAGGCTGCACCCTTTGCTTCCCAGCTTCCACATTATGTGTTTTACATGAACTGGTCTCCTATATTTGTGGACATTAAAGACCACAGGGCAATTTATGTCAGTCCATTCAGGATCTCCAACATGTCTGCAGGAGGCTCAAATAATTCCTGAGAGTCAGTTCACTAAACAAGGCAGCCTGTGTCAAGAGTCATTGGATGAGTTGGTTTTGTATGGACCCTGCAAGCACGGCAGTCACTTATGGATTCACCAAGCCAGGTCAAGATTCCTGAGCTTCCTAAATCTCTGAGCACTCTGGCTCTCTGAAAGGCTTCAGAGGCAAGCAAAAAATTCCTTTTTGTCTCTCTTTTGGTATACTTTTGATGCTTGGCTATTAAAAAATGCTTTAAAATGTGGAAGATCTATACCAGGGAGTAAAAACTGAATAAAATTATAATGACAAAAGGATAGGTATGACAGATGTAAAAAATTATAATGTTGAGAGAAAAGAAATAGAAAAATGGCAAGAGAGCAATAAGAGCACTAAGTTTGATCCAAGGTTTCTGTGTAAAATTGCAAGAAGCACAGAAAGGTGAACGAAGAAACTGGAAAAGCTGTACATACACAAGAAGGGAATTTTGACATTTTAGGCTTAACCTAGGAATTTTACATAAACAAAAATGCATTGGTAGTACTTAATTAAAAGTTTTAAAATATAAAACAAAGAAACAACAGCGTGCAGTATGGAGCACAATTATCTTTACACACTATAGTTTTAAATTAGTAAAATGTGCAACCAAAGCACCCTAATGTATTTAAAACAGCAAATGGTTTTGCTATTTTTTAAATATTAGAAGAATTTCCAACTACATTTCTTTGTTATTCTTAGAAAAGAAATGCTCTCTGTGGTTTTATACATATGGTTATGTTAAACTTTCCACAACAAGCAAAGTCTATGTAAGAATATAGGTCATCAGTAACATATTTTCTATCCATAGGTTAACTCCAGGCTGGCTGGCTGCAAAACTCACTTCATCATTATATAATACTATTGTAGAACTCAACATTAATTGATCTTCACACATACCCATTTTGTGACCCTTCCCTCTTAAACCTGGTTTTAGTTTTGGTTTGGGGTTTTTTTGTGTTAGCATGGCCATTCTCAATACACAGACAACTTTAGATGTCTCATCATCTTTCATCACATCCATGATAGACTCTAGTAGAACTGAAACCACAACTTATCAGAAAAGGGTGAGATGTCATCCCACAAGTAAATTTTAAGAAAACAGACTAACTTTCTTTCTCTTGTCTTTCAAACTACCAGTCTCTGGTAGCTTGATTCCTTAGTAATTTTAATTCCTTAAATTATTTTGACAGACAAAACACCACTGTAACAGCTACTGAGAAATAATTAAGTGTACCCTAGCTGAAACCAGGACAACTCTATACACAGATGGCTTAACAATGTTATTTAAGAAAGCCTCACAGCTGTAGCTATAAAAAATCTAAAACTGAATGTTGAAAGTTGATATGCAGGAATATGGGACAAAAAACCACAATGCCTGACATTACCATTTGCATTTTAATGTTTGCACCCAAAACTCTACTAAATATGAGGACAGAAAATAACCTCTAGAACTTTTCTCCCTTTTCTTTTTTTTTTTTTTTTCTTTCAATTTACTTAAAAATTCAAGTAGAAAGTTCCTCTGTGAGGAAATAGGAATTTTCATACAGCTGGCAGTGCTTCTCTTATTGGCATAATGCATTTGGGTGACTTTTATAATAGCCCAAATTACATCTTTGTAGAATTTCTCCAAATGTTTATGTTTGGGCTGATGTATGTTGGGAGAACATTACAAGTACTGTTTTTCAAAGAAGCATCATGACCAAATACTGCTGTTCCAACATCAACAGAGTTGAGTAGACTTCTCTTATTAATTTTTCATAATCATTTGTGTTTCTTGGACAGTGCACTTAACACTTTGCTACTAGCAATGTGCCTGCAGTAGTTACTTTTCCTTTTGGAAGTAAGGAACTAATTAATAAGAATCTGCTTCTATTAGGATAATTCCTTTAATTCCTTTGCAACAAACAGTATCATTTAGCTACATCATACTGATAAAATTCTGTTCGATGGGAAGTACACTTAAACAGATTATAGTGAAAGTAAGCATGAAAGAGAAACATGTAATCACATACTATAAAATAACTGCCCTATCAGAATTTTTTATTAGCTTCTAAGATTTTTAAAATAAAGAAAATAACCTTTAAGTTGTTCATAAAATAAAAATATCTGTGCAGAAAAATTGATGCTGCATTACATCGTTATAAAAATTTGTTAATGATACTACTAACAAGTTTAATTTCATCAGTGAGCCTCCACAACACAGAAGAGAACCACAACAGCTTCCACAAAAGAACACAAAAAGAAAATGGACTCCATTCTCACAGCTATTTGAAACACAGTTTGCAGTCCCAAGCAGAGGCTTAGAAAGGCCAGAATACACATAACCCTTTAAAGTCATGTCCTTATTACTGCCTTTGAATCAAGCACTGCATAAACCAAACTGCTTCCTGGAAGATCATGTAAATTGTTGAATAATATTAACTTTGAAAAAAAAAAACCCAAATTCTCTTTAGATAGAAATAGTTGCAGCACTTCCTCAGTGTGGCTGTAGTTGCTGCTTTATACATATTTCTTTCTATTCAGTGTCAGCGGAAAGGGTATTATTGGTAGGTTTGTTTCAGAGAGCCACTTGGCCTCAGTGTCACACAAAGAACTCTTTGTGGGATCACAGATTAGCATTAGGGCAGGCAGCCAAGAGAGATGAAAGGAGAATAGCTACACTAAGGGTGTACATAGCTTGCACTCATCAAACACCCCTGGATAAAAATGAAGAAAAAAATCCATGTAATGCATAATTTCAGTATTTGTCCTCCATTCCCTTAGTTTCGGAAAAAGTGCTTTTAGTGGAAGTTCTAGAAATGTGTAGTTCTACTCTGGCACTTCAAGTTGCAGACTCTTACACATAGGAAGTATTACATCAGTACTGAGATCAAGTAGCATTTTAACATTCAGTTATAGAAATATTGTTCATAAGAGGCAGGTATATTTGTATCTTTACAGAGGAGATATCTTTAGATTCCACCATTAAGCACCAAAAAACTTTACTGCACTAGAGTGCACATTTAGAAAAAAAGAATGAAAAGATAATTCAGAATAACTAGCATGTGTGAAAAATGACAAGCAAGCTGCCATTGTAGAAATCATTGGGAAGAAATAAAAAATAACGTTTGAGTTATAAAAACAACACCAAATTTTCTCACTACTATCAGTATATCTCTATATTCATATATCTGTATCATCAAATCATCTATGGAAATTAATAACAGTCACATAGTGCTCAATTCCAAACAGGAAACTGCCTGCAAAGGATGCTACAGATACCCAGACCTTTGAAGGAATTACTATTCTTTACATAGTCAGGATCTCCAATTCTGTGCAGAAAGATATATATTTTTGGTATAGTAGAGAAAAGATGCAAATGTTGCATTAAATATAGAGGTGAATCAGAAATGGAAGCTAGTACTGTACAAGGATTAAGGTATAAAGTTAGTACTCTAGGAAACTTCTAATGGGAAATGAAATCTTGCCCATTTATTTTACCATATGTCAGTGGTAAGAATTCAGAAAGATGACTTGCAGCTTATCCTCACTATTTTATCTCTATTTGGAAACTGACTTGTAATAAATGAACAACTCAGTCTTCAGTACACAACTGACCTGCACAACCACCACTATTCACAACTGGCACTTTTTGTTGGCACTCTGAGCAGAAAACCTGAAGATTACATTGGCACTGAGTCTAAAATATGCTCTGAAACCAAATGATGGTCTCTTGAGAACACAGCTGAAGTACCTCACAGTGGAGAACAACTAGAACTACCTGTGCTATTCATAGCCTGTGAATAGAAACTTTCTGTTTTCAGCATTGTCAGATTTTCATCATGCTTTATTTGGGAAGAGTAAACTTAGGTCCTGGTAAGTTACTAAAATGTATTTGTCAATACACAAAAGACTGTAAAAGCAAAACACATTATATAATGGGTGCTAGATGGAGGAGCATCCACTTCTGAAAAGTAAATACATACATTTTTTAAGCAGTTAACAGAATAAAATAAAGGAAGTGTAAGTAGCAAGAAACAAAGTATTGCTGGAAATTATCCAAATATAAAAATGATATATGAGTATATTTATAACAAAATACTTTCTTACCTTAGCATTTTCAACACAAGGACAAAGAGCCCAAGCTGCACTTGCTTGAACATCTGGGTTAGGATTTTTCAACAATGACCATAGCAAGCGAACTCCATCTAGACTGTCAATTATCCTATTGCAGAAACAGACCCAAAAAGGGAGTATTAATTACGGAGTATACAATGTTGAATCTTAAATTATATCAGTTTGTTTGGAATACTGCTCCAAGAAACACTGGCATAATTCTGACATACTGTTTTGCTTTATGCAAGTGCTTGTGTTTTATTGACAGCTAATTGCCATCAACATACTCACCAAACAGTGCCCACTACAACAGATGGGTGCCAATAAATAATGCAAAGACAGAATGTTTTCTAATTAAATCTCATTAATGTTGTTTATTTTTTCCAGCACTGTCATTCAGAGTGCTTATAGTAGATAAAGTAAGCTACATTATAACCAGAGCCCATAAACGTGAAAACAAGCATGCAACTTTTTAACGATCTGCATGCAAAGTGAAATCTGAATTTGAGCATACTGGCTTCTTTCATATAGTAACAAATACTTTCCAAAACAAATATTTATGCCCAAAACTATGTACTTAACTTTTTATTCAGTCTATGCTTAATGTATTTACCTTGCTCTATGACATATTTTAAAATACTATGTTTCTAATCAAGCATTAGAAATTAAAATGGTCACACCACAGAGCATCCTTTGTTGGGCATGAATAACGTGTAACTTGTTTCCCAAATGTTCCTTACTAAGAAGACCAACACTGAGCACTATGTTATAACTACTTAAACATACTATAATCAAAGTATCTTCATGACTAGCTGAGAAATGAATTATCATCAGCATCATCTCTACACCATCTGTGTTATGTTTACATATTGATCAGGCTTGGGGATCATAACTTCACATTAGGTTCCAGTGAATACCCTAAAGGGAAAGGAAGGTCAGACAAAACTTGCTAGCCTTTACCAATGTGCTTTTTTCAAAAAACTGTGTTAAACTCAGAGCAGATGAGCTGAAGTTGAAGAAAAGCAAGCACACCATTGTCTAACCTCAAAAGTAAAATACTCCATTGCATGTAACGTGTTTCTGTATTTAATTGCAAATGCAAGAGAATTCAAATACATTTTTAAGAGAGCTTAAAAACAGCAGAGAAAGCATCTCATTTGCGTTCACGACATATGCTTGGCCAGGAAAATTTAAAACTAGCTATAAAGTGAACTTTTTATGTAATTCTATCATCATTTGAAGCAGAAAAAATAAATAAGGACACGAAGTCTGTCTAAAATAAGCAAGGACTTTATTCATAACATTTTTATGCAAACTGTTTAAACAACTATGTTTTTCAAAATAATACTTTTTGAACAAATCTATGGTTAAGCCAAAAAAACTTAAGTTTTTAAAGATCTGCCAGTTTCAGTATAGCTTATTTTACACACTCAGCTCCAAACCAATTGCAAGAAAATCATCATTCAAATTCAGAAGTCTTAAGACAACAAAATAAAACAGTAGGAGCACAAACTACACAATTACACATATATGTTCACATAGTAATGACTTAAGTAAAAGCTTTAAAGCAAACTTTTAAGTCCCTCCAAACCCCAAACACTTTTAAGCAATTTTAACATTACTCTCCTGTCATTTCAGAAAGTTCAAGGAATTTTTTCCTATATTGGAATTAATTAAAAAGAACCCATGAATCTTTCCTCTAGTCAAACAGAGTACTGATCATTTACCAACATGAGGTACTTCCTCCCAAGGGGCCTAAATATAAATGACCCAGCTCCAACAAGTATATAAAAATCAAAAGATAGAAGCCAAACACTGAGCTCAGATTTTTCCACCACACTTAAAAAAACAACCCCTAGGCTGATTTATCTTTCTATTTTTCTTAAGGCTTCCTTTTCAATTGATAGTTTACTTTCATTTTCTTTTCAGTTTTCTGGTTTTCAGTATTTCAAGATAAACTAGTCTCCCTCTATCATTAATTTTCTGAAGAAGAGTTTTGCCTTTTGCCTAAAGACTGGAAAGACCAGCTGTCTTAGATCAATGGAACCCAGCTCAGAATATGTGAAAGTTCTCTGACCATTCAACATGAATAAAATTAAACTAGGAAACAGCAGAAACAAAGCAATAACATCTCCAAATCACATTGTTCATCACTGATTAATTGCAGTTACACTAGATTAACACAAATAAAAAGACCTCTACGTACGGAACAATGCTCTTAAATTCTCACTCTGGGAGAGTAAGAATATCATTGTGTAATCACCATGCAAGAACAAACCTTATTTTCACCTTGCTGAGAACATACATTTGCTAATCTAGAAAGCACTGCTAGAGTTCAATTTTTTAATCTTCCTATGGTTTCACTACACAATCCAGCAGATGAAGAAAATGGGTTCTGAATGAGTGCATCTGCCTTTACAGCAAAGGGAACACTAAAATAAATGGTCCTGAAAAATGTTTCCTCTATAAAAGTGCTTAGACATTAACTTCCTTCCTATGTAAAAATTCCTTTTTGAAGCTGACAAAAAAATACACATTCAGTTTTCTTCACAAAAAAAGAAAGAGAGAGGAACATAGACCTGTAATCTTGAACATTTTAGCTTTGATGGCATAATGTTAAACAACATTATGGTTTACTTTTTTACGTAGTTTTTGTACCTAATTTTCTTCCCACAATGTATTATAATAGTATTAGCAGGATGAAGTAATAAAGCTTCTTACCACAATAAATACAAGCAAATATAAAGTTTACTTTGGTTGGCATTCAATTCTGTATTCATCCATAGTTAGCACATTATTCACTCTGAGTCTTCAATCACTTAAGTAATTTATTTTATAATAATTTGTTGGTATTCTGTTGATAAAACTAAGCTACTACTACAATCTGGAGCAAGCAACCACTCAATGGACTGTTAAAAGACAAGTTTTTCAATAAAAATGCTAAACATTTTGTTTGAAAGCTGAATGGAATCTAATAAAAACTGAAATAATGCAATGTTTAGTTGATATAAATCTAATACTTTAATATTCAAATATTTGACTGCTTTATATAATAGCTGAGCTGCTATTGGATGGATGGATGGATGGATGGATGGATGGATGGATGGATGGATGGAATATATTTTATGTACAGGGCACTATTGATAGTCAAAATCTTAACAGGTATGAAACTCACTCAAAGTAGAAATGTAAACTTTATTATAAGCCCCTTCACTGTAAATACATAGCAATACATGAATATGTGGAGTTCAAAAGCAGGAGTCCAGGCTCTGAACTGCTGTGCCTCTATTCCTTAGTATAGCCAAGGCATCTCACAATAGAACTGGGCCACCTCTTCTAATTCAAAGCTCTCTGTCACAGACTGATCTTGTTTGATCACTGATATAATTTAGAATAGGTGTATATTATTCTGCTCCTCAACCCAAAGAAGTGGCAATGGCAGTTAGAACTGGCTGAAGAGGCACTCCTGTCATGTGCTCCTGTGCTGGTCAGACATGATTAGAGCAGAGGTGAAGGGATATTTTCAGTGAGCATCACCACTCCTACCAAAAGGCAGCTGCAAGGTGTAGGACCAAAATATCTTCCTGCTTCCAACACAGAACATATGTATGGTGTGCACAGGACAGGTCTTATTGGCAAATAACTTCAATGCAATTAAACTCAATCAGAGGTAACTACAATTTTTAGGTTAGAGCTAATTGATATTTGATGAGTGCAGATTGGTCAACTTGAGATAATTTTTAAAATTGCTTTTGTTCTCTGTTCTTAGGCAAAAGTTGCCTAATGAAGACTTTTCACATTACTTAAGAATTTCATTAACATTATATCATTGAACATCATGAGCAAGATGTGACTTACAATTCTAGAAGTTTACTCTGCTTTTTTTAATATATCTGAAATTAGCAAAGCTGTTAATCTGCAATAGTACTTCTCTTTCATGTTAATACTGAACATTTCCAGTAGAAATGTCAACATGAATTGCTAAAATACACATGCATACACACAGCCTAGACATCTGTTTGTCATATCTATCATCTCTCTCTACTAAAATGTTACTTACCAGAACTTTGAGAACTTCAGTTTAATTGCCTGCCAATTTAGACCACAAATACAAATGTAAATAAACAAAGTTATACTGACTCTGTATTGTGCTCACTGGTAAGATTACAGGGTTTAATTCTGTCAAAATGTAATCTCATCTTTTTTTAAACCACAATTTAGCATTTTTCTTAAAACTTTCACTAGCTGCTGCTGACTGCTTTGATAAATAGTATTATATACCAATGACTCAAACTCCATCTGCTTGGCTAAAATAATTGTACATTTTAGTTCATAAGATTCTAAGCCCACAGTTTTGAATGCCAGCAAAGCAGTTTATGGATTTTCAAATGGAAAGGACAAATGAAAACCTAGTGTCAGTTAAAGAAAATAAAATAAAGTTAATAACTTATAAAAAGTTCCTCAAAAAGATAAATATACACAAAAAATATACAGCAAGATCTCTGTCAGTGGTGGTACAGCAGATCAAGTATGGAGAACAGCTTCATGCTGTCTACACAAGAGTAAGGGAGTTCAGTCACATTGTTGGGTTTTTTAGATAAGTCACCTTATTTTTGGCTGTGAGAGAAGCTGGCCGCTGTTTTTTATTTTAAATATCTCAATAGAGTCAGTAGGAACCACAGAATTGCTTCAAGTTGCTGTGAAGTAAAGGATTGGTGCAGAAAAGTAACACTAGTGTACCATCCATTTGTAATTGTAACAGTATCAACTACAAAACATGGCAGAAATAAAATACGTAACAGACATATAGAAGATGCAGATTCACCTATGCCTATCTATTAGTCTCTCTTTGTCAGTGCAAGCTTCTTCCATGGAACATAAGATAATCACACAGTATTTCCCTCAGAATTTAACTGTACTGCTTCCTAGAACATTCTCAGTTTTTTCCAGTCCATAATGATGCTTAATTTCTTACATTAATCACAACCTCTTCATTATATATCCGAATCATTTACAGAAATTATGTGGGCTCTACTCTTGCTCACTCTTCACATACATACAGCAGCAAGGAAAAGCACATTCAAAGTAGAAAACTGCTAAACTGGATATTTAGCCACACTTTGTTAAACATACTTGCAGCTAATGAAATGGAAGAATAAATCTGAAAATTCTCAATTCTTATGAGGGCTTAAATTTTTCTACATATGAAAGTCAATGATAGCAGAATCCAGGAAAATCATCATAATTTTCAAAGTTTCTATGATGCCAAACTAAAAAAGTTTCACTGTAAACAGAGCCTGTCTGTACCACATGACAAAAAACCTCCAAGCCTCAATACCTCCAAGCCAAATTTGGTAGGAATAGGCAGCAGAGAAGAACTGATTATCTAGAACCTGTTCAAATATTTCTGAGAAATAAGTGATTATGAAATAAGAAATGCAATAGGGATCCAGCTACATGAATCTCAAAGACCATTAACACTGAAGCATCAACCTGCTGCAATAGAAAATTCACCTGCAAATGCTTACAGGCTACAAGTGGCTTTGCTCCACTTCTTTCTAGAAGGTTATCTTGGCACATTTCCACACCCTTGTTAAGAACTTCAGAAAATATTTACAGAAAGAGACTGACCTCCACAGTAGTTTCTAACAAGGACATTTATTGTTTTAGGCCCAGTTTTGTAAACAAAAGAGTCACACTACAGACTGTGTGGGTACGTATTTCATGTCTTTGGTGACTTGTTCTTCCCCAAAAGGAGAGCACTTAGGATGAGGAGACACAATTTCAACTTCTGTTGTACTGGTCTGAGAGGAGGAGAAGATAGAGGAATGGACATAGTCTTTTTTCTTTTTCTTGTTTTTTTTTTTGTGAGAGAGGGGGGGTCAGTATTGGGAGGGAGAAGTTGCTTGTCAGTGCCCTGTGAGAGGCAGATCATTCAATCAAGGAAATAATTTAAACATCTGAGCAGTTACACTGCTGTCAGTGTTTTAACTAAGCATAATTTTTAAAGACTTTGCTGATTTAGTATCTAATTTACTCATACTTGGATGAATCATGCTTTGGGAAAAATACAACAGCATTATCTCTTTTAGTGCTACGAGCATAGCTAGCACAATACATCAGATCCATGGCACAGTCATGCTAATAACAACATTTGTGTAATGTTTTTGTAGTAGCAAAAAGTATATTCACACTTAAGATCTTGCTTACTTGCTAATGTTTTGAAATACTTCTAGAAACACTTCTAAAGTTGGGAACTTCAACAGAGAATGTTTTATATGAACCAAATTCAGCATTTGATTCCTTTGTTCATTCTTTACAAACTCTATAATATAAATTTTGTCCCAAACCTGTATTTTCTCCTTCTTAAAGACAAAACAGACTTTGTTCCATCACAAATTTTAGCAGCAACTTGAATTTTTTTATGCTTATACTGAACACATTCCAGTACGAAGCTGCCCATACTGGGTACTACAAGTGACAGTTCTAAATCCTGGAGTATGTCTGAGGTTTTATAAATATCAATTTATATTTATTGGCATTTAAGTTTCTCGGAATTTGCAATGCTAATTCTCTTAGGTTAATATATTGTGCTAAAGGCTGATTTTTAGTGAGAAATGTCATTAAAATGATTTCATTTATTTATGCTTTAATGCTACATGGCTAACTGCTCATACAACCCATGTTTACAGTTGTGTACCATCCAGCCTTTTGCCACTGGGTGACAGCCAAAGCATGAGAACAAAAGCCTTATTCAGGAAAAGAATTCCCTGCACTGCTATATGAATATCAAGTGAATTATGCAAATCAGAACAGGAGGAGCTTAATAAAACTCTCTTTCTAACCTCCCTTATGTATAAGGAGGGAAATATGCTGAGAATGTCGAAGTAAATATCCTTGTAAGAGAACAGTAAGCACAGCAAATGCCGACCTCAACATTTAACTGAAACACTTCATCATAAAACTCAATGACCTTTGTAATTTGTAAAAATCTACATCACAAAATCAAAGACTTTTTCTTTGATTTTGCAAAGGTATAAGACGGGAGAAAAGGGTCCAAAGCTGAGTTCACAAAAGGAATGATGGAGAGGGACAAAAGAGATCTACAATACAAGTAATACTCTACTACAAAAAAAAAAGTTCCTTTTCATAACAGTAAATTTGCATGTTTCCCAAATTTCTCTAATCAAGCCTATTTTTAATGGCTTGAGAGCAGAAGTAAAAAGAGATGGCAAACTATGGACCTATATGCAGCACTTTAAAATGATGTTTTTTAACTTTGAATTTTAACTTTAACAAAAACCAATTTACTAAAGGTTTATTTGATTTTTCTCAAAAGGCAAAAGCTTTACCTTCTGTATGTTTCCTTAATATTTTTTTTATCTATAGCAAATTTACAGTAGGTTGCAACTAACCCACACAATCCTGTAAAAAACAAGAAGTAAAAAATACTTTAAATCAGATTAGAATTGGCTATACTTGCATCAGACTAACTGAACCGGTTTTCAATATTTAAAATGCCATGAATATTATTAACTTACAACATATTTTCAGGTTCCATTGCACAGCCTCCCACTGCTTTGTTGACATTCACAAGCAGGGCCTGATTAGTTGCAGTCAGTAACTTCACCAGAGGTGCAATTCCACCACATCTGCGGATAGCGCCTCGATTTTCCTGCTCCTGGCAACATTCTCCCAGTGCTCCAATGACATTTATAAGGACCTCTTCAGGCTGATCAGTAAGCAGTGTTACCAAAGTTTCTACAGTTTTATATTCCTGAAATCTAAAAGACAGCAATAAATCCAAAGCAGTTATTTTCAGTATACCATTATAAGCTTAATTTTATAAATAAAATATTATTATAACTGAAGTACACGTTTTAATTTCTGTATGAAAATCATCTTACTGAAAAAATCCCAATACAGGTAAACAATTCCAATCACTTATTCTAAGTGTGACACACAGGCTAATTTCTCATTCTACCTTTCTAGCTACATTTCCACAATTTAGCTAAGTACCTCCTGAGTAGTTTGAAGGTTTTTTTAAACTTGGCATGTGGATGCAACACCTACAAACAAACCAGAAGACTGTGCTATCCTTATTTCAGGCACTTTTTCCTGCTATGTTAACAATAGCTAGAGTAGCATTGTACCAGACCCACCTCCACCTCTCTGAACCCTTAAAGGATTGCCCTTTTTTTTACCAAATATGAGCTTTTAGAGAGCTTACCCCGAGCAGTTCTATACTTAATTCAGGGCAAATACACTTTGCATTTTCCTGAGGTCAGAACCATAGTTGTAGTACATTTGTTAGATTCCAACTTGTAATTAAGAAATAAGTTGACAGAAATGTGACTTGACTGCTTTATTAATACTTTCCTCATTCTTCATAGAACTTTTGATACTGAGAATCAAAAATATGTTTTTTAAAATCTTGAAGGTCCTAGCTTGCAAAGAGATGTGTGCTAAACCTCAAAAGTTCATCTTTCAGAACAGGATTTTTTCCTCATTGCCAGAATCATCTCCTAAGGGTTTTTTTTTTGGTTGAAAACTTAGGGGATTCTCAACAAATACTGCATCTTCCTTTTATACATTTTCTGATGTACCTTGACAATCCCATGTGGTATATCAAGCTAGATATAACCCAATGTAATCTAATTATCAGAGAAAATTTCTTTGAGGGTACTGAGTTCTCATTTGTGCTTTCTACCCACCCCCTAGCTTCTGGGAAGGTCTACTTGAGCTACAAAAACTATTTTCCAGGAATCAGTTGCTCATGTAGCTTTTCTTTCATACAAAAAAATATTAGCTTTTCTGAGATTTTTATGGCAGAACTAGATGTTTCAATAAAAATTCATCTTTCCAAGATGGATTATAAGCATAATAATTAAATCAACTGAGAAATTTTTGTTTTTCATCATCCAAACCTTTGCTTAAAGAGAAATTTTCCTCTCTTTGTTCACTGTAATTTGGAAGTATCCTTACAATTATTTTTCAAGAGTAAACATCAACAGCATAAAAAAGAGCAATAAAGGAAGCAAATAATCTTAAAAGCCAACAAAACAAAACTGATTTTTGCTGGCATTTCATGCTTCACAGATGGAACGATGTGAGCTGGCTCTGCAATGGGCAGGCTGCTCTCTGACAGAGCTGTTGGCTCAGGCCATCTTGTGTCCAGGAGCTGTATGGCTGCTGCCACACCACCTGCACCTGCAGCTACACAGCACAGGCACAGCACAGGCACAGGCACAGGCACAGCACAGGCACCTGCACCAGCTGAGTCAGCACATCCCAGCTGTGAACTCAGGTACAGGAAATACTCTGGAGCACTTTAGAGATAATTAAGTGCCTCTGCAGGAGCCAGCAGGGTTTGTTAGTTCTAGCTTCATGCCAGACTCAGGCTCATCCCTCCAGATCTACTTAGGTGTTTCCATATTATCCTCACTCCCTTTTCTTTAGTGCCCTCCCATCTTGAGTTTGGATAGGGTTTACTGCTTCAGACTCAGCACTTCATAACACATGAATTCAGCTGGAGCTGTGCCGGGCTAGTAACCTTTGTGGAGCATCAAGCACTTGCCAAAGATATGTGAGTAGCCCAACAAAAATCTGTTTGCAGTTGGACAGAATTATTGGCTACAGCTACACTAATAAATAAAACAGGCTAGGGCTCATTCTCTAGCCCTGAGGACAAGAAGCACAACACAGCATCCATATGGCTAAAATCTCTTATCCGCACAATGTAGGGTGGCCTCACCCATTCTGCCTAATGGGAACAATCTGTTGCCTGCACCGTTCCTAAGGAGTGTCTGGGCATTGTCTGGGAGAGCATTTGCTGGCAAACTGTGTAAGGGACTGTGCTGGCAGTTAAACAGTGTGGATAATCCTAACACAGAGTCTGAAACCTGAAAGGTTTGGCCCTGTTTAATTTACTAGTACAGAGAGAGCCATTCAGTCTGTCTCATCACTGACTGATCCAAAACCAGGATACCTCTGCACAACCCCTTCAGAAAAGAAGGATACATCCATGAGGAAAGTTAGTTTACTGTGCAATTAAGAATGCAAAAAAGCAGCAGGACAGCAGTAGAGGACTTAAAGACCATAGGTCTGTATACCAACACTTTGGGAATTCATTTAGGACAGTAAAAAGTCAGAATGTAAAACCTGGAAATTTCCTAATTTTTACCCAGTCTTTATCTATCATACGTGCTTATCCAGAAAGGTACACTAAATTAGGACAGCAGGAAGATGTTACCTCTTACTAATACTCCTTCTAACCTTTCTACATGCTCTACGTACAGAGCAGCATAATTTCAGCAGGAAACCTAGCACATATGTCATGGAGCCACCTTCCTTTTTTTAGGTAAAGTGCATGAATTTGTTATATTTATTTTAGATCAGGAGGTAAAGTGTTCTCAAACATTAAGCTGCTCCATGGAAGGTGGAAAGTGACAACTCCTGCTGTCACATTCTCAGATAATTACTCAGAAGCCTGGTACTGAGAGGTTGCTGATACCCACAGTAGAACTCTCATCAGCTAATTCCACTCATTTAGAAACTGGGTCTCCAGACTAAGCTACTTTTCTGAGCCCCTTCTGTAGTCAAGAAGAGAAACATCTAGGATACTTATCCTAGACTCCAGTATACTTCTAATATGCATTAGATATCTACCCTACAATGAGATAATTTGGTCTCTGTCTCTCTTGTAAACATTAAAGTCAAGTGTACTAAGTACTCTCTACCATGCAGCAGTGATTCTGGCTTGTAAGTTACAGACAGGAGGAGTGAGATGAGATATGGCCACAGGTCAAATGTTTAGTACGTTCTAGTACACCTCCTGACTCAGTGTCCTACAGCTTAACTAGAGGCACCACTTGTCTCCATTGACTGTTAAGATTCTAGAAATTTAACACTGGCTTTACCCTGATGAGGTCAGCCGCCAATATTTTAAGTACTATAAAACTTAAGCTGAAAACCCAAATGATTATAAAGACTGATTTTGAAGAATTATGACAGAACAGTTTTGAAAACAGTAGAGTGCCATAAAATCAAAACATGATAATGTAATAAATGCTTGTAAAATTAAATTGTTACTTTAACACGTTTTCTCTACTGATTGCGCATTTCCAGATTGCTCCTGTCACAGCTGCCAAAAGTTGTTTGTTTTCACTGTTATCAAGCAGATCAGATAGTGGTTGTAGACCTTCATGTTTTCTAACCAGGTCACGTGTTTCTTCATCTTCTGCACACTATAAAAAATACATATATATTAAACATATATATTATGTAAAAACATGTAAAATGATGTCTTCAGAAGCTACATTGTAATTAGTAAAAGCTAATAGAGAAAAAACATAAATATTGTATTCAAGTATCTGAATATGCTAATAACTCACTAAGAGAGTTTGACAGTAAACTGCTCCTGTATAGGCAGCAATGCTTATACTATCACATTGTCCACTTTAGGGGCTAACAAACAAAAAAATCAAACCAGCTCTATGCACAGTATGCCCCCTGTCTCTCCACTGGTTACCTGTGCAACTTAGTGCTTGCACACAAGAAGAGCCAGTAGGAACCTAATAATAATATTAAATATGCAGCTAAAATATTCACAACATTTCTATAATTTTTCTGCATTAGAGAAATAGTGAAATTAAGAAAATTTAAAACTGACAGTAACTTGAAAACAAGGAATTAATCTGGTTTTGATCTACTGATTATAATACAATTACCTTAAATATGGCACTTGCACAATGCATCTGGAGCTCCTCATGTTCACTACTCAGATTTTTCACTAGGTTCTCCATCATGCCTTCTGTCCTTATTGCAAGTCTGTAACTTGGCTAAAAAGATAAACTGCATCTTTTAGATCCTGCATATTAACAGTTAATAGGTTACAATAATAATACAATGCTACAAGTACAGAGTTTGATATTGAGAAGCCTTGTACTTCATGGAAGCACAAGCCATCATTGCCTTGAAAACACTACTGCTGATCTCAGAGGTCAGCAAATACTGCCATTCCCTGCAGTGCTCTTCAAATCACAGCTTTTATTTTCAGAATATTCTGAAAGATGTCCAGACTCCCTGCTCAGACCCAAGAAAGCAAAAGATGCTTTAGAATGGGATCAAGAAGTATCCCCTCACTTCATCAAGAGCCAGCAGCCAAAACAACAGATCTATTCCTAAAACAAGGCTAACAAAACATACTCTCAGAATTAACATTTTTTAGTGATATTTTCATCCAAATTTTAACCAACAGGCATTGTAACAGGGGATCATTTTTTTAAGTGGGGGAAACATCTGTGTAAGAAATGTTTAGTGTTCCTTCCAAGTTAGGCCATACAAGAAATCCTCAAAAATGACACCTTCTCAATATATACTTACTGAACCTAAAACATGCCAGCTTTGTGTCTCATGGAACATGCATTAATTTGTGTAATTTAAGAAGCTAATTTTTAACAGACAGTGTTTAATAATGTACAATCTCTTGAAAAAATTATGTCTTCTGGGCCTCAAATCCACCAAGATAAATTATGTATATTTTTCATCTGAAATGCAATACACCTCAAGTTCAAATAAAGATACAGAATCATAAACAAATAGAATCATTTAGGTTGGAAAAGACCTTTAAGATCATTGAGTCCAACCAATACCTAACACTGCCAAGTCCACCACTAAACTGCATCTCTAAGTGCCACATCTGCACATCTTTTAAGTAACTCCAGGGATGGTGACTCAACCATTCCCCTGGGCAGTCTCTTCCAGTGCTTGACAACTGTTTTGGTGAAGAAATTTTTCCTAATATTCAATCTAAACCTCCTCTGATTCAACCTGAGGCAATTTCCTCTGATCCTACTGCTTGTTACCCGGGAGAAAAGAATAATCCCACCTGGCTCCAACTTTCTTTCAGGTAGTTGGAGTGAGCGATCAGGTCCGCTTCGAGCCTCTTTCTCTCCAGGCTAAACACCTCAGCTCCCTCAGCTGCTCCTCACCAGCCCTATGCTCCAGACCCTCCCCCAGTTCCATTGCCCTTCTCTGGACACACTCCAGCATCCCAGTGTTCTTCCTGAACACAGGATTTGTGCAGTGCCTAGCACAGGAGGATGATCACTGCCCTGGTCCTGCTGGCCACACTATTGCTGACACAGGCCAGGATGCCACTGGCCTTCTTGTCCACCTGGGCACATGCTGGCTCATGTTCAGCCCTCCAGGTCTTTTTGTACCATGCAGTTTTCCAGCCACTCCTCCCCTATAGCACTGCAGGGGTTGCTGTGACCCAAGTGCAGGACCTGTCACTTGGCTTTGTTGAACCTCATACCATTGGCTTCGGCACGTGGATCCAGCCTGCCCAGACTCCTCTGCAGAGCCTTCCTGCCCTCCAGTAGGTTGGCACTCCCACCCTTGGTGTGTCTGCCAACACTGAGCGTGTTGAGGGTGCCCTCAATCCCCTCAATCAGGTCATTCATAAAGACATTAAACAGAACTGTCCCACTAGTGTAATACCTTACATGGCCATGCTAAAAAATACTTGTATTCAAATTTAAAAACTGAATATACTAAAAGTTGCAAAATGTGCCATGGAAATCTGTGGAAAAATCTGTGGAAAAATATATTCCTTTCTTCTATTTGCAATGGATCAGACCCAATGCACAAGGACACTGTAAACCACTGTGGCTGCACTGCCTTGGATCTTCTTGGCCACACCTGCAGGTTAGTTTCGTAGAATTTAAATGCATTGATTAACCAGAACACAGCACCTTAGGCTGCCAAAACTGTAAAGTATGATGAAAAAAGTAAGAAAAATGAGAAACTCATTAACACTTTCATTTCTACCTTTTTTCCTTTATGTATTACTCCTAGCCTTTCAAATTAAAAAAATAGGTGGCTTTTACTTCAATCCAAGTTGTGACCTTCTCAAAACCACTTTGATTACATAAAGCATCTACTTCCTGATGGAATAACTGACCTAAGTGACTGTAGAACATAATATTTCCTTTTAGTGGCAAACTTCTTTAATGCTTAGAAATAACTTAGCTATATGCATTTACTCACCTCTGAGGCACATTCTTGTAGTGTCCCCACTACTGGGATTAAGATGCTTGTATGTGGGCATTTGAGCCATCTAGCTAGCAATGGAATGCCACCAGCTCTACGGATTGCTTTCTTGTTTTTGGTGCTCTTGCTGCAGCTCCAGAGTGCCAAAGCTCCACACCGTGCTGTTTCAATGTCTTTGCCTTGGTACGATGATCCCACCGAAATACAGTCCAACAGCTCAACCTAAAGATAATACTAATTTCTTAATATCTGCAGGAAACTTCAATATCATGCTGCTTTCTAATTACAGTAAACACTACAATTAACCATGTCTACAACACATGATGTATTTTTTTAACAAAAATACGTGTATGACAGGTTACAAATTTTAATGTCTGCTTACCAATTTCTTGATTCCTCCATGTTGCCTCACTATCTTTCGTGCTCGTTTAAATCTGGCAACATTGGCAATTGTTTCAGCTGCCAAACATTTTAGATTGGTATCTACAGAGTCCAGTATTTTCACCATGATCTCTAAGCCTCCAAGATCTGCAATTGCATGTCTGATCAATATATTTTGACTAATTTCCTTCAGGATTTTTAATGAACCAGCCTAAATAATGGGAAACAGAAGTTAAGCATTTCTCAGGTATACAAAAATGATACTATTATTTAAAATGATGGTTTGTTTTTTTCTTTATATTTAATCAGCAGAAAAGAAGGAAACTGAAAGTCAAAGACATAGATGTCTTTCTAAAAAATCTGAAGAAAACAAGAAAATACAGAAATGAGAAATCAATTTTCTTTACACTCTAGCTTTGAGACTTGAAAAAATATTCTAATAGAAAAGGCATATTCATTGCTCTATTTGATAACGCTCATTACCTGACATTTAATTTCTTCTGTATCAAGTAAATTAATCAACACTTCAAGACATCCAGTGTCTCTGATGGCCAGCTGACATGTTTCCTGAGACAGATTGAAATCTCTCATTGAACATAGTGCAATTACAGTAGCTGTTGGATCACCTCCCTAAAATAAAGCAAATAACAAAGGAGTAAAGCACATTTAATATAAAACTCAATCACTTCTAGTCATGCTAGTAAAACTACTACTAAAGAAGAAACACGTTAGACTGTTTGATTCTATGGTGTTCAATTAAGCAAGCATAGTAAGAAATTGAATTATTGATAGAGTCTGTAAATGGCATAAAGATTCAAATGAGCAAATAGCTCAGGTGGAAAATTACAAACATGGCTTGCTGTAAATAAACCAGATTGAATGTTTTTTCTAAATTGTAAGCTCTATTTCAGTCACTGCAACTAGACTTAAAGGAAGAAAAAAAATCAAAGAACACAACACAGAAAGTTAAACCATATGACGGTGGATTCTTTTAAACCTATAATATAGGTTTACTGTCAGTAAAATCAGGGATGAGCTGACCTGCATGGAATTAGGAGAGCTGAGCTGTAGCTGCAACAGAAGCTGGAGTGAACATTGCCAGCTGGTACTAACATGGAAGTTACAATTTAGAGTATCTAGTAAATCAAACTACAGCATCCACCTCCTGCATTCCAGGGAAGCTTTGGCTCCCATCCTGATCTGAACTATGCTGCCCAAGCCCTCATGTAAAACTCTTTTAAATGAGAGTTTTGAATCTGTAAAGGATTTTTGGTCAACCCTTCCCAGAGGAAAGTGTTCTGCTAAATTGTGGACATCACAATGAAACACAGAATATGACAAAACTGAGTAATGTTTGCTAATATAAAACAACTAGATCTAACAAAACCAGAATTTTTAAAGCATTTTTCTTAAGTGCAAACAGAAACAGTACGACAAATACAATACAATACAAAACAAACTTAAATTTAACATGACCTACAAGTTGTTATAAATGTATTAAAGAATCATAAGTGAGAAAATACATCCAAAAAGAATATGAACTACTTCATAAAGTTTCAGACCAATAGTTTACATCAGACAAAACACTTCTGCTAATCAATGAAGTACATATTCATAGTACTTCATAATTTTTACTTAAATTTCTTGTACCAGATACCACAAAATTTCCCCACAAAAGTGATTAAATGTAAAGTAATTTTTAAACATGTGAAACATAGTGTCCTAGAGGAAGATGCCCAGAATTTTTTTTAAATTATATTTATTAATCATCTATATCATCTTGACTTCAGGAGAATGGAATGTGTCTTGCTTTAATAACATATTTTCATCTAATTTGAAAACACGTCCTAGAGTATAAAATAATGTAACAATTTCTCAAATGTTCTCCTAGAGAAATCAGTTTATCCACACATATAAAACTCTAAATTATTTTTTAAAATCCCTACAATATGATTACAAAACTACAGAGAATATTCTGCAGCTCAGAAAAACTAACAGCTGTCCTTTCATGAAATCTGTGGCCATTTAACATAGATTAAACTTTGATATTTATTTTGCTTGGTCTGATAAAAAATTTGTAACAGGTGTTTTAAAGGGAAGCTTGTCATTTTATTATTTTACATAACTGTAAGAAGGATATTGGTAACCTGAAAAGTGATGTCTCTCCTTCTGAGGACTTCTCCTACAGTGAAACTGCATTTATGCATAACAGTAATCCGTAATTCCCTTACCTTACATGTATAAGGGTTGGCATATGCTATCTAATAAAGACTAGGTTTTTTAAAAACAAACAACTTTTAATTTTCTTATACAGAATAAAAAATACAACCATATATAATATATACATATGCATTTTATTTTTTCAGCTTCAAAAGCGAACGAACCACTTTAAGTGTTTTTAATGTAAAACCACAATAAAATATTTTTCATATGTGCTGAAGCATCAGTTCTACAAAATAAGAAATACTGCTGATGGTTTCAACAATTATTTTTTGTTTCTTGAAGTTATCATTACAGTAAGTCTCGTAGTAGTTACAGCATAGATTTTAACATGCATGGAAATAGTTACCTCTCCATTAAGTTGACATAAAATCTGCATCATGTTGTTATACCATTTGAAATCTGATACGTTGGAAGCAAAATAGACTCTATTGGCAGATCAACAGTCAATTTTAAGGCTTGAAATCAAACACAGACTTATTTAAAAATGTGCCTTTCTTCCTATATATTGGCATAACACATTATCCATGAAAAGAAACCAGTATCACTGTTTCACTATCAGTAAATCATCTTCTTGCACTGAATATGTAATGTCTGTTACAGTACTGAAGCTCACAAGTGAGAACAACTGAGAATTACAGAACTACTGCCAAAATCAAAAAAGAATGAAAATAAAAGGAAAACACAAGCAAATACAGACTCCACCCAAAGTACAGCTACTAAGGAACACACAATATGTCTATAAATACAGTACCTATTTGAAGAGCGTTTTATTAATTAACATAATTTGGTTTAGGATTTAGAGTGAACATAGCTGAATGCTACCAGAAAATGAAATATTGTTTACTCTGCATGGCAATGTCAAAGATTTTACTGTTTAGACCAATGGCTGAAATTCCTTTTGCCAGAGTAAAAGTGTATTTTCTCTATTTTATTAAGTAAATCCTGGATCGGTAGTTAAATGTGCATGTTTGTGATAACAAGCCTACAGCTGAAAAACAGGAAATAAAATTTTTGTTTGTGGGCAGTTTTGTCATTCTTCTGTATAATACTCCAGTTTTGATTATGAATATATATAATCTGAATGGCAATTACAATTTACTTGACAAAATTAAGAACAGATATACCAAGTGAATATGGTTTTTTTTAAATATTTAAAAAACAAAATAGAATAATGTGATAGCCTAAAAACAGATCAAATTATTGTTATATTAGACTTTTAAAATTAAAATTCATTATTGAGACAAAAAAACTTCGAGAAAAAAAAGCATTGTTTAACTGGAATCCCAACCCAAAGCAATCTTGTAATTTTTATGAAACAAAAAATTAAAACAAAAAGTAAAGTATGAAACAGAATTCTTAAAGGTTTGAGACTTTTTTTCTGTTGAATTTTACTCTCTTAATTCACTGAGAAAATTTTGTAATTTTCTGCTAGAAAATACTTTAACATCTAAATAAATTTTCATAAAGGTTAATGGAAGACTGAATATTGCAGTATAAAATACATAATATGCTTCAGCAAGGCAATTTTTCCGTATTTGTGAATCTCTAAACACTCTGAGTTTTGTCATGGTTTAAATACTAGTTGCAATTTTTCATCTTAGTTTATAAAACATACAAGCTGCAACTTGTTAAGACATGAGTTATGGACGAGTATAGCTGAGTTATGGAATAATTCCCTGACCCACTTCCTGAATCTTCTGGCATTCTTTAGCTCCAGCCTGGCAGTATGTAAACCATACAGATTAATGTAAGTAAAGCCAGTGGAAAATCACAGGCATCACAACGTTTCAAAACATTCACACTGGACTACAACAATGCACAGAAGCTGCACTGTTTCAGTTGCAGATTAATACCCTGACCCTGACCCCACACAGTGGCAGAAGTGACATACATGTCATGACCCAGATACAGTGAGTTTAAATTGCCATATTTTATAAAATTGAAAAGAAATTAATTTTCAAACAAAAGAATGTCTATTATTTTCTGTGCAAACCAGGAGGTTTTGTTAGGCAAGCACTTATTCCCTCTTGAAAACTCTTCCAAGGCATGTATACATTATGTTAGCTTTCCTTTTCTGATTCATAGAAATTGGATTCTACTATAGACAAGGTAAGAGTCTAACAGTTCATGTGCAAACATATGAACTTTTACTTCTTTGGACTGGGAATAATAGAATATTTTCCTAGTAACTTCTTAAACCTCAAACTTGGAAAGAAGTGAAATGGTGACCCCAAAACCACAGAAAGCCCGGCCAAGATAATATATAATATCTTAGCAGTGCAAGTTTATCTTCCACTCTGTTGAGAATTTTTGGTTTAGGAGTGTATTTCTTGCCCAGATGCATCTGGACAATTTTGTAAGGGCACTTCATATGAGGAAAATAAAGCATATACGTATTTTAAAAAAATATGCAGAAATTAGAAGCAAATAGGACTGAAGAAATAAGAAAGGTAAAAGGATCCAGGATTAAATTTAACAGTGAAAAAATCCTACACAAACAGCACTACTGTTAACAGTAATTTAACATTGTAAATCCTGGAGACCTGGAGATGAGTCATTTGCTGTCCACAACACAGATGTGCAACTGACCTTGTGTGACAGTGTCAGACCTGCCTAAGCAATTCTGACTTTTCCTTGGCCCAGAAAGAGGATAAAAGCTTTAATGCTATTACAGCCATTTTAATTTTATGTATCCAACTAATTTAGGAAACCAGGGATATGAATCTGAGGAGAAAAGTTAATGGGGTTGGACTAGGAAGGACTGCTGCCTCTGCAGACTGCTGGAGAGCCTGCAGACTGGTGAAGCTTTGTAAACACTGAACAGACAGAAGAGGCAGTATCATTCGAAACTAGCCAAAAAAAATATTGCAAGGAAAACAAAATTATAGCAATAGTTTATGAAAAACTAAGAGACAGGTGTTCTCTGGAGAAATAAAACAAACTTAGAAATGGGGCTTAGTGAGAGCACAGGAAAAATAAATATGGGTGAAGACATGGCTGAAGCACAGGCATGCCTTTGGAATAACAGTGTGTAGAGCGAGCTATTATATTGAGCCTAAACCAATGTAGAACACTTAAAAACAATGCAGAATGTTGTTCTCACTGCTTAAAACTCTTGCTACCTTTCAGACACAACCACATTCTAATTATTTAGGAAACAACAATTTGATTATCAACTTCATGAATATAAAATCTGAAGTCAGATTGAGACAACTGTGGCATTTCACTACTATTTTAGAGGTACTACAGTTATGGTGTATAGCTCATTAATTTCATTACCTGCTTTTATCATAGAATACAACCCTGCAGAATGAGAGTTAAAAGTAATTTATTTTACATTCGTTTCCTCAGTCCTTTATTTTTCTTCTACCATCTCTTATTGCCCCTTTTTTACTGAATTCTGTTTCCTTTTCTTTTTCTTTGTTTCTAGATTGTCTTTCATCTCATCAGCTATGAAACTCTAAGGAATGTGTGACCCTGTGAACATTAATTAAACCTTCACTACACAGAAATTCATCAGAGTTGGTATTGGTGTTAATGGTCAAAATTCAACCGGTTGTTATGAATTTTATATGTCTCTTGGGATGAAGAATGATTGTATGGTATTTTGAGGAGGGAGCTATTCCAGTGCTTCAAAGTTGCCAATTATAATAATAATTTGAGAGTTCACCATTTGCCAAATATTTCCTACCTAGTAAAGTTATCATAAAAATATTTCTTTTTCATGATCAGCACTATCTAGATTGTTGGAAAATACATATCTTAACTATAAATTTAATTTTTCACATATTTTTATTTCCTTTTTTTTTTTTTTCCCAGTAATCACATACTTTACTGAATTTTAAAATAAAATTTTGGCTAATACTGGAAGACAGGAGCAAGATTAGAGACTTACTGCTATTAGATCCTAACATTTGCATCCATTATACATATAGGGCCAGATTCAAGACTACAGGAACATCCATAAACCACAGAGAGTTTAGACTTTTCACTTTAAACAATTAGTATTTCCAGACCCATTTTATTCCTTAGGGTGGGATGTTCACATCTTTTTCTGAGGTCCTGCACAATAGAATAAAATAGAATTACTTTTCTGCTAATCTCAAAACGCAACTGATTTCTTAATACTTGGCTCATGAAACTGATTTAAATTTTTATAATGAGCACCAGTATAATCTTAATAATATGGAACGTTTTCAATACCATTTCCTTATAACTTAAGAAAGCTACAGTTTTCCATTATGCAGTTCAAAAATACTGTCTGTCCTCTATTGAACGTAAATTCTGAGAAAAATCTACAAGCCACATCAATGTCTTCACAAGTGCCATAAATTCATAACTGGTTCTTATAAAAGAGTTGCTGTATACATCAGCTGCTAAACCACACAATTCTCATTTGCACATGGACACCTGAGAGCTGCTGTTCAAGGCCACACTCAGGGAACATCCTCCCTGGCTCCTGTGCAGTGCCATTGCCTTTCTCCAATTCCTGGGCCTGGCACAGGGCACAAGCAGCTGGGAAGAGACAGCAGATTTGTCCATCCAGGATTCCAAAGTAGAAAAGAAACACAATGCTGTTCTGGGAACGAGGTCTTTTGCACTGGAGTAATTCCAAACAGATATGAAATTAAAGGATATATTGCATGAAGTGTGAGATTTGACTGGTTTCACTAGCATCATTCTGAAATATAGCCAAAAGTAGAATGACTTTCCACATAAGAAACTGAAGGATGAATTCTGTAACTGACATGGTCCTGCAGAACTCTATTCATCCTCATCCTGGCACAGGTGTACATCTAAATCATGCCCTTACAGGGAACCAAAGTCAAACAGCACAAGGGCTTAAGGGAGTAAATATTTATTCTGGATATTGGTCTTATTCCTGGCACAATCACCAGCCCAATTTACCTATCGACATCTCAATTTTATCATAATAATAGTCAATGCACAAAGCCCAGCTCTCACCTTTTTTTTTTTTTTTTCATTGAACAGTCCAGATCTGCCTCAAAGAAGATTCTGCATTTCTACCTGATGTCCCCTGTTTCTAGTAAAAGGACAATTGAAAAAGATGACTCCTTCATCCTACTCCTACAATTTTTCAGATTAAAATGTAGTCCCTCCTCTGGAAATCCAATTCTTCAGAAGTACCAATTTAATAAATAATGTAAAATCTGAAGTAGGCTGGGTGAGTCTAACTGCTACAAATATCAACAGAGCACCTCATTCCCATTTTATCTACTCTGGCCCCAAAGGATGCCTAACACCAGGCCATCACCAAGCTCACTGATCCATTTTGCTGCTCATTGTTCAGTTGGTGGGGAGGCATGGCAGGAACACACATGCTCCATTCTCCTGCTTCACAGCTCTGGGAAGCTGGAAGGTAGGACAAGGAGCCAGACCACAGAAGCAGCTGCTTCCCACCGGAACGATTCCAACATGGATACTCTTTCCCAGAAAGGAAAGGGAGTGGAGAAGGGCAAAAAGTCAGAAGGGAATTTCCCCAGCACTGGAATTTTCTCTCCATGAAATGGAATACAAGTACAGAGCCTACAGGCACAACTCACAGATCTTGCAAGTTTGTTTTATACAAACAGCAACTGTCTTTTTAACATTTAATGACAATATAACTTTATATAAAAACTAGGTATCCTTCAGATTTTATGGGAGTTTTTCATTTTCAAATTGATCTTTTATAGAGTCTTGCTGAATTGTGATTCACATTAACTTAAGCAGACATTCAAAAAATCATTGCATCTACAAATTACTGCATTTTCTTGGCATCTCAATCAACTATTATTTAAGGAATTTTATTAATTTTTTCAGATGGGCAAACAACACAAGCTCTTTGAAAATTTGTGCTTATTATAAATATGCTTGTAGATACTTAAATAACACAATCATAAATTTATTTTCTCTTATGTTGCATGTGTCATGAACACTTGCCTACATGAACAACAAGAATGCCAAAAAATCTCCCAAGTCTGGCCAGAAGTGCAGTATTTATACTCAAATTAAAATGAATTCCATGTGCAAGCTAAAGTAGCACTCTATCAATAAAACATTTCAACCACTGTCTGTGGTATGGCACTGAGGCATCTCTTTTCAGCTTTATCTCACACTAGGGAGTTCTTGCTTCATGCAGCTAAGAATGAGCACATAATTATTTTAAGTATATATTCAAATACTTATTTTAATTTACATCTAACTTAATGATTGGAAGACTCAGGTGTGCATGATTACATAAAGAAGTATATATTTGAATTATCACAACAAAACTTTTTCGCATTACTGAATTACATATTGTAAACTTCTTAATGGATACTCACTATCTCATAAAAAATGCTGCTCTGTCATTTCCTAGCTCTAAACCACTATGCAATTTTGTTTGTTGACAGCTGGAAAAAAATATAGTCAATTTCTAAAACAGAGGTGCATGAAAAAAAAACACTTTCTTATTTGTCATTCTCACTCTTCTTTCTGAATGGTTTCATGCAAATGTAGATATGAATTTCAATACTGCTTTTGGTTCAGTACTAAAATCTAAACACAACTACATGAAGGATCTAGAGAGGAAAGGGAGTTTGAGAATTAAGTAACCAGGAGAGAAGAGCCTTGTCAGTAAAGAGGGTGGTACAAAAATGGGCCAATTAACAGATTAGTGGGAATTCATCAACAGTAATGAATTTCAAGTATCTTCTCCAGGACGACCTTGAGTCTTTACTAAAAAGTAACATGGTTGTTTCTCTGAGCTCTCAGAAAAGTAGAGTTGCTTCATAACACAGACAGAAACAAGCTATTAGTAAACTGAAAGGTTTGAAAACAACCTTTTCAACTGTAATTACATACAAGTAGGAAGAATTCTACAATGCAAAATACGTACATGCTGTGTTCAGCATTAGGAATAGCTGAGCAAGTTACATGCTCAAAGTTACAACTGCAAAGGGTTATTTTACCACACCCAAGATGACAAAAATATAGAGGTCCAACCTCTAAAAGATAAATGTAGACAGGCTTTATTATCCATGTTTGTCTGTGTCTCTGCCAGGTCCACTAGCAAGGCCCCACAGACGAACTGAAAACAAGAAGTATGAGTACTCTGAATACATTTTAAAAGACTGAGTTACTCTTTCATAATAGTTACAAGGATTGTGAAGAGCCAAATCTGTAGAATCTTACAATCACAAAGGTTGGAAAAGATCTTCAGCATTATTCAGTCTAATCTTTGACTGAGCACTAAACCACAGTACCAAGGTCCACATCCAGTCATTCCTTGAACACTTCCAAAGATGGTGAAACCACCACTTCCCTGGGTGGCCCATTCCAAACCTTAACCATCCTTTCAGTGAAAAATTCTCCCTGATGTCCAGCCTGAACCTCCTCTGGCACATCTTGAGGTCATGTCCTCTTGTCCCATCTCTGAGGAGGCTGACCCCCATCTGGCTACAACCTCCTTTCAAGCAGTTGGAAGGAGTGATAAGATCATCCCTGAGCCTTTTCTCCAGGATAAACAAGCCCAGCTCCTTCAGTGCTCCTCATATGACTTGCTCTTTCTGCTGCACCAAAAGCCAGCACCATCATTTTATCTGTCGGATGTGCATACTCTGAAGTTGCATTCAAAAAATAAATAAGCCAGCACTTTTATTAGCAACTTAACAGAATATAAATTCCAGTACAAACTTGTAAGGAAACTTCTCCTGAGGGAAAAATGTAATTAGAGTTTTCCAGAATAGCAAAGGGTTGTTGGGTTTTTGATCTGTTTCAGACATATTCAGAATTCTAACTGTCTATATTTATAGGTTCCAAAAGATTTTCAACAAGTCTGTGTAAAAACAATTTTTTGGTTTGTTATAGAAGATGCCTGTTTATCATACATTTTCTTGTCCACTAAAGCATCTATCCAGACACAAGACCATGTTAGAATTATTTCAGACATGCATTAATCACAGTTGATGAAAGACTTTAGGCAACTATTCAGTTTTAATAAAAACTCTTGAAAGTTATTATCCACATAAAGAAATCTCTTGGAAAGTTTCATACAAAAAGCAAAACAGAAACCCAATAATTAATAAAGAGATTATGCCATCTTACGTTTTAAATAACACTGAACAGATGGTTTAATCTAAAGGGCTATATAAGCCAAAAATAGCAGATTAAAAAAAAGTGCATGATAGAAAAGTCCACAGTTCCAGGATTTGAAAATACTACACCGTAGGGCTACAGTAAAGTATAATGAAAGTGGAAAGGATAAGGAACTATTCTGGTCTCCTCAAATGTAACTTTTTAATTTTTTTTATACAATTTATCAATGCTTACTTACTTTTACATATTTTGCAAGTTTCTGAATTCCCCAGTATTCTGTTGACAAATCAGTGTTTCCTTCCTGACGACGTATAGGCTGTTCATCTTCATCAGTCTCTGAGGAACTTTCACCAAGATCTTCAAGGCTGCTTGATGCTTTACTAAAAATAAACAGAATCACCAATTTCAAATAGTTATAAACCGTAATATGGACAAGCACATTTCAAACAGGTATGACAACACTGCCGAATAACTAGAAAAATACAACTGACATTACCAAATGGTAAGTATAGTGATAATTACTGTAGATATGGAAAATAAAAAAATGAGGGAGGAAAAATAAGTCACCCATACCATTTTGAAGCTTCTTTAATTTTAACCGTTTTAGATTTGCCACTGGCTTTCTTTTTTGTAGTCACAGGTACAGTACGTTTCCCTTCTTCAGAGTCCTTTTTTGGAGCCTTCTCCCTACTGGATTTGGATTTATTAAAATAAAATAAAATAAAATAAAATAAAATAAAATAAAATAAAATAAAATAAAATAAAATAAAATAAAATAAAATAAAATAAAATAAAATAAAATAAAATAAAATAAAATAAAATAATAACACAGAAATTATATTTCCCAGAATATTCTTCAGCACACTGTGATTCAGAGAACTCCTGACTGTCCATGCATTAAAAGTTTTGGATGGATGAAGAGTTCAATGAACTGGCTTCTTTTTGAACTCACATGAACAGATGAATTTGCTATGTTCTGGCAAAAAACGTGAGTGCTTAGCTATGTGGTGTATGAAGGCATCTCTCCCTTTGTCCTGAACTGATCTCTCTGGCTCATTTTCATTTGATGCCCTCTATTTTTGTCCTAGAACAGACAGTGACTATCTGCTCCCTGTTTACCATTCCCAGACATGAGTTTCTGTATCTTTCTTCTTCTCCTCTAGCCTTCTTCTTTCCAGGCAGTTTTGGTCTGCCTAGTTCTTTAACACACTGAGATGTTCCACAGCTTTAATCATGCTGAATACAATATATATTACATTCCTAATATTAAAAAAAGCTTCCTAGTTGTAGCTGACCACAATCTCTGATGTTTTTTTCTCCCTAAATGACAATGTTGTGAAAGCAAAATGTCTTTTTGAGCCTGAGCTGGTCACTCTATCAGAGTCACAAGAAAAAAGAGATTACTTATAATTGTATTCAATTTCCTGACATCAAGACTTTAACAATAACTGTGGAAAAAGGTTAGCTCTTGCTCTGGAAAGCTAATTTCTTTTAAATGATAACCATAGGTTACATCCAAAATCTCTCAAAATATTTCTTGCAACTTGTTAAATTGGTAGATTTCAGAAAGATACTATTTTTTTGTAGGATAATATTGAAAGGCTTTTCTGCAGATATTTTTCTTCCTCCACTAACACAAAATCAGGAAACATTAATTCAAAACAGAATTCTGATTTCAGAAGACAAATCCAACAACATCCAATATATGTATACTCTATTTTGGGTATTCAAACTTTGAGATAATCTCATCAGTGAATACTGCTAAGCAGATCTAGAGAAGTAGCTCATATAATATGAAATCATTACAAAGTGGCAGTAAGAAGACTCATTCTGGTTTTCCATCCTGGACCTCTTTTACATCCATCAGAAAGTGTGGTTTAGATCAGATTTTCTAATCAGTCTTGCTTTAAAAGGCATTTTACACCAAAAAAAGAGATGATATCACGGTCCTCCAGGACCGTGTCACATGACAGAAAAAACTTGAGAACTCTCTCTGGTAGTCAAAACTCTGTGCTTAGAAATTAACACGTAGTAAGCTTTGTTTTATTCTTTCTAACTTAAGACAATAATGGAAACCTGTAACATGTAGCCCTATCATTAGCACAGTTTAGAGAGATCTATTGGCAAATTCAACTTTAAAGATATCTACTTATCTTTGGGAAGCAGAAAGCCCACTGCTCTCCCACTTCATACACGGTTTTGACCCCTCGCCAGGGGATCCTGCTGAAGAACTTTTCCCTTTCCCACATACTTTTCCTCTTCTCCTATTTTCTGTAAAATCATAAAAGCTTTGGGATTGGTCAGAAATCTCAGAATCTTCCACATGCTGATAATTCTTCTTGTGTGCTGGTTCTTTAAAAAAATGATATCCCTAGTAAAAGGAGACATGATTTGTCACTCATTGCTATATGAATAATGAATATCAAAACAGTAAGTTATATGCACAATTCTTGGACTCTGTGCTTAAACATTGTAGGCATTAAACATAGAATTAGATTCTAAGCACAAAATTATATTGTCTTTAAAAGAACAAAACATTAATTTGGAAAGTAGAAGTTATGTGCAAATTGAAGTTTTTTAAGTAAATCAAGTTAATAAATTTGGAACTTCCAGAACATTCCTAAATATTTGGTGCTGTTTGATCTCTAATATGTCAAAAATCTGCGACACAAGCACTTCATAGAACCTAGGTCCAAATGAGTTTTAAGATTTAGAATTGCAAAGTCAGCCATTCCACTTTCAATGGATCATTTACATAAAAACTATTTCCCTGCATAAAGGATTTACAAAAAATTCCCACAAAAAAGGTAATGAACAGAAAACTGAAAATAGGCTATCATAAACTCCTAGAGTTCAGTTCCAAGTAATTTAATTTGATATAGTTTAGAATTAATATAAGCACATTCCATTTAATTTTTTTCATCTTCTGTCTCTCAGGACAAAACACTGTTGAATAAATCACATACACGAATGGAGCTGAGTGGCACCTACCAGTCCTTCAGCTGTCAGTGTCTAGCACCATGGCTGATCAATAATATTCAGAACAGAAAGGACTGTTGTCAACTCTGAGTCTCTACTGGAACACATTCAATTTTTACAGGAAAGCCAACATACGATGGTTACTTATTATTATTATTATTGTTATTGCAGCTGTCAGTAGCAGATAGGTGAAGACATTCCTTGTGTGCCTGATTCACAGCAGTCTTAAGGAGAGTGTCACAGCAGGGTTTGTTTTCAACTGGACCCTGATGAGAATCGGCTGTTGAAGCCTTGCCAACTCAAGTGTCTAATTCCAAACTAACTCATGCTAATGCTCTCATTCTGAAAATGTACTCTAGACAAGACAATTTAGCACATGATAAACTAGATAAATCACAGAGGAACTGGTGCTGTAGCTTGATCAGTTAAGCATACTTTTAAAACTATGTTTGCTACGGCAGTATATGCCAACACAGCAATTCTGAATGTTAGCTTAAACAAGGCTAGGCAGATACTATAAAAGTTAATTGGTTTTGCAATATATGTGTATGTAATGAGCTTTTTGAAGCTCCCCTCTCCTCAGAAAATAAATCAAAACTATTTCTACTCATATTTTACTTCATTTAGGGAAACTTGGAACTACAGCATTTCTCTGCATTTCATAGTTCTAAAGCAGAGAAGGTTTTCCCTCAGGTACAAAGGCTCTGCAGCTCCACAGTATAAACTTGTTTAAATTCTAGTTGTAGAAAGCAGAATGTACTGAACCACTGCTTCAGCAAGGCAAGATTATATGAAATTCCTAAACCATTTAAAGGGTATAATTATACTCTTCTGCATAAACCTACTTACACAGCCAGGGAATAACGATTGACATGAAAATTGAAGGAAAACTAATTCTGTTTATTTGCTCTTATTTTAATAAGTGTAACTTATTAAGTGTAACTTTAAAACTTATAATATATCCATAAGGGCAGAAAACTAGTAAATAAAGGCATGTTACTATCAATAGTAACATTATTCTATATTTACATTTAGCATTAGATCAGAAAAAATGGTAAAATGTTACCATATTTTACCTCTCATGATCATCAAACGAAGCCAAATCACTGAAAATAAATTAAACCAATGTCTAAAAACATTCATATGTTGTCCTATTTATGAAGTGTAAACCAATACGTAGGTATAACATTAAAAAAATACTTGCCTATGAGATAAATAAAAAAATTTGGAACTTCATACCCTTTCAAACAGAACAACTCACAAATCTAATTCCAACAATTTTAATATAAGCTACTGTATTTATGTGTATGACTCAGAATGCTCTGTTCTTTCAAAACTGTCAAATATCTGTATGGCAAAAAAAAAAAAAAAAAAAAAAAAATCAGCCCTACATCCCAGAAAATCAGAACTAAAGGATAAGGAAATTTTGCTGTTAGTTACTTCTTTCTTGCAATAATTAAAATTGCATATAAATCACCACAATGAAACTCTTGACAGGTTTTGGCTTGTAAGGAATTTTACCAAGTTATCTGTTAAAACCACACTGGAAATCCGAAAAAAAACCCAGTTTTATCAGGAACAATGAAGCAACTAAAATTGTATTGGTACTGTGTGATTCTAGCTAGTATAGAGCTCTAAATAAAAGCCAAATCACTTGCACTTTACAATGCCTGAAGCAAGACAAACTGTGTAAGCTGGATACTTACCTCTCAGCTCTGATATTTAAATCAGGCAGTTCTCATAAAAAAAGTTGGGCAATTATTTATGTTTGGTTTACAAAAAATGAAAATAAAAATTTAAGTGGTTTTCATCGCAGGAAAATATTGTAATAAAAAGCTGACCTTTTCCACACAGATATCACATTTTCCTACTTTAACATTTCCACTGCTCCATAAAGAACAAGACCAGAAGACAGACAAAGCATTTCGTGCAAAACTAGAAGCTGACCTCACATTTTGGACCAAACTCCACAAAAAAGTATGACAGAACAACACATGAAATGGTGTACACTACTTGCTATTTACAAAATAAACATATTTTTTAGAAACTGAAAGAAATGGTAATTTTAAAAAGCAATCCAGTCTTTAAAAATCTTTATTTAATTATAGATTTATCTTTGATAAAAAACACAAACGTTCAGCCAGGTTTACAAAGCAATTCTTACCAGTGTACATTTGCACAAAGAAGTGCACCAAGTATCAATAAATACATACCTGTTTAGCCATATTCTCTACAAATCTAGGTGATCTCTCCCTTAAAACTGTGACTATGTCTTTATATAGATCACTTTTTCTTTCATAGTCAATATCTTTACCTTTTAGCTGACCCTTAAAAAAAGAATACATTTTAAATTGTTAATAGTTATGCCTTACACAGGTAATTTAATCTGCATCATAAAATAGTGCAAAACAGCACCAAGGTCATGTTGTAATGAATTAGATAAAGAATTCTCATGCTCAGCAGAGTTGACCAACCTTCAAAATTGCTTCATAAAGATGCATGGATCATCTCCATGGACCCCAACAGATCACCAAGATCTTACACAGGATTTTGCAGGCAATAACCATCAGCTAATTGAACCCTGTGTAGTTCTACTGAAAAAAATTTATGGCTTATGGCAAACAATCAAGTAAATATGTGCAGTATGGCAGATGTCTAAAAGACACAGAAAATAATGTGACTCAGCTCCTGAGCTTTATGAGCTTCATCCATTAAAAATGTGCCAAGTCAAAATTTCCCTGGTTTTTTAATTCTTAGGAAATCAAATTACAGAGTTATGCCTGACAGACACCCAGTCTCTCCTCAAAATGAATTTAAGAGCCCTGGTGACCACTTAATACATACAAGGGTCTAAACAAAATGCATCCGAGAGGAAGAAGGTAGCCAAAATGAAAAGAAGGAGAAAAGAGAGACGCAATTTCTAAAAAGCATCTGCTGAAAGGAGGAACTGCTTATCATTTACAAAAGGACCAAAGCAAGTTCTACTAGCCCCACATAATAACACTGCACCTCAGATCAAGAGCAATGAGGCACTAGAGAGGCATTGTACCTTTAAATAGAGAAAGTGTGAAGAACTGTTATCAACCACAGCTAGCAAAAAGTGCAGAATACACCCCAAGACTTACAGAAAAAGCACTTAAAACATATGGGCAAACTAGCATACTTTTATGACTGTGGCTTTTCCTTCTGTACCAAAACATTAGCTCTACAGGTCTTACAGCCCTAATACAACTACCCTAAACATGACTGATTTTTGATTCTGGCACATAAAAATATTCATTACTCAATGGTATCCTTTTTTATTACTTACTCCATTTAAAAACACTCCTGCTGTGCTGCAAGTGATATACAAAGGATCAGTGTCATGTGGTTTGATGACTAAATAGCAAATTTCTCCATGCACTTGTCTCCAGGGAGGAGCTCGGCATCCATTAGAGAATATGTAATCTGCAATCAATTAGCATTAGTGTAAGTATGCAGTTTAGAAACATTTTAATAGTTATGCTTGATGATTAATATTACACGTATGCAAACCAAATTCCAAAACAAAACTTTGCTTTTAAGAATTCATACTGTTAAGTATTAATCATTCAAAACTCTGTGACCCATGGCTCAATCCAACCAAGACCTATAATTGTGCTTAGAACTATTCAGGATCAGGGACTCATTTCTCCTCCTCTACTTCCATTGAAAATATTCATATAATTGGGAGATTATTTCTGTATGTAAAAGCTGAGGAACTGTATATTGGCAAATACTTTTTTTTTCACATTAAAACTTTAAGGTACAAATGAACACTTGAAATGTATTATTGAAATAAATTCAGAAAATTTCACGCAGAATTCAAGTACTTTAATAAAGGTCTATGTAAATGTGAGGTATGATCAGATTTGTACCTGATGTATATTCCAGTGATTCCAGTACAGAATCTTCTCCTTGCCCAGAGAAATTTCTGAGAAGATTCACTTCATTATTTACAGCAGCTGGATTTAGTCTTACATCTCTGCAATTAATAGAAAATGGTCCAATATATATTCATCCAAAAGGATGTACTCAGGGAATTGAAGAGAATATTACACAATTTTTTTCCTTTACATTGTCTTAATAGAAGCAACAAAAATATGAAAATTGGTTATCTTCCACCTTCTTAATTTTATCTATAGGTTAGGAGAATTTAAGTTCATACCTAATGCAAAGTCCCTGTAACTATGAAACAAACTCAATATAATACTTAATACAGCTCCCTGAAGAAGTAAACAGTTCCTTGAAAATATTTAACTGTGAATTTGTTGTTCGTACAAATGACTTATTTGCTAACCAAATGAAAAACATATGTAATAAAACCCCACACTTCTGGGTACACACTTGCATACCCACACCTATAGAAAAAAACTTCAGAAAAAAAAATGGTTTTTCATTAACTTAGTGAAAGTTATTTCAATAAATTTCTTTGTCACACCAAAAACACATGTTGTGGATTGAAACTAATCTGATTTAACAATAAAACAAAACAAATGCACTGGCTGAGATGCTTAGCTTCTATTTGAAAAGCACTTACTGTGAAATCTGCTTCAAAGAATTATTAAGCACTTGCAAATCCAGCTGATGAAGAAGAAGAATGATTTTCATTTTCAATTCTGCTTCAAGATCAGATTCTTTTTTCACTTTGTCAAATAAATGCAAAATGGACGTGTCTTCTTCTTCAACAGTCCCATATTCAGGACCAAGAATTTTCACTATAGGATCTCTGTTAGCTGTAAACATGAAACAGAATTGTGTCATGTGCTGCTTTGTTTAAAATTATCAGGAAAGAAAAACTCTTTTATTTCAAATGCTCAATGATTTTGAGGCTATTAATTTACAATAAAAAGTTTATAATGTGCACAGCTATTCATCAAACATTACTGTGTGATGTATTCTTTCATATCACTCTACAGTAATTTAAATGCACTGTTAGGAGTATGAAAACTTTAAGAACAAAAATATTTTTTTTTCTTAACAAACAAAAAGTTTCTATCAAAACTTTGCTTTTCAAAGCAAAGATTAAGATTCATTCAACCAAGGGGTGAATATTAAATAGTTCCTTTTATCAACAGTCCCCTTATCCAAAAATATATCTGGCTGAATTCCAAAGCAGGAAATCAATGAGCTTAACTCATGGAAAATTGATCATTTTGGAAATACAATTTAGTGTTAAGAACATCTTCAAGCTTTTCTAGCAGCATTCCCAATGGCCCCATTACTTCCCCAGCTATGCCAGCTGCTCTTCTTGGTAAACAGTGACATAACTGCATATCAATGTGTTTTACAAAAACATTTTGCTCTCTTCCTGCAAATGAAGTCCCATGCATCTGTGAATGTCTCTGCATGATACACTGTCCATACTATTTTTTTCTAATATTCATGGTTGATCAGTGACAGGACCCATAATTAGATGGTTCAGAAACTTGATCCAATATGAGCATTTATATTTTACTAAGGCAGATGCAATTTCTACTAATATTATCAAAGAATATCACTGATTTTTTTCTACCTCCAGGTAGGGCAAGGATACCCAGTTTACCATATCAAGAGTCTTGTCAGCTTGAAAATCTAGGACTTGAGGATGACTCATACTTGTATTTTTAAGCCATTGTTAGAAAGAATTTGGCAGTGCTCACAGTGAATCTTGTACAGTTAAGAATGCTGTAAGCATATTACTTTTTCTTTGGCTATCTTTAAAGTATGTAACACCTTAAAGAAGTATTAAACTACATTCATAAAAAAACCTGTTATTAACCGCAACTAAAACATTCTTTTTTTTCTTCCAAAACTTAAGCCTATTGTCTGTTGCAATAGCTGGGATATTACTCATTATACATGAATTTGTATATAAGATTCAACAGCTTTATTTTAACTTTATTCCAAATTTCTGGTTATTAATTTCTGTGTAAATAAAAGAAAAAATAGAAACTCCATTACATTCTGGGATCAGCACTTTTAGCCACCTTCATGAATTAACACCTCATATACTTAAAACGAAGGCATACCTTCCTTTCTGGACATTTCATCAACATAAATTGAAAAAGACATATACTTCTTAAGAAAGAGATGAAAAAACAAAGAAAGAAAACCTTCAAGGCATGCCTGTGCTTCCTTTAACTTTTTTTCCATAGCAATTCGTAGCAAACGGGACAGCTGGTCAAAACTGCGAACTCTGAGAGTTGATGCTGAGAGGACAAGCAATGGTTGGCCATCTTTATGTCTGGCTTCAGACTGAACAGTTGCTTCACTAGGAAAATTAAATCATATCTTTTTAAAATAAGAACTTGAATAGAGAAGACTCTTGAATGTTGTTCAAGCATCACATAACGAATGATTTACAATTTTTTTAAACTGTGTTTCAGAAAACTTCCAAGATAAACCAATTTATTCACAGCACATCAGCAGCTATGTAGGCCCTAAGGAGACTATGACTCCATGGGAAGCCCACACTGGAGCAGGCTCCTGGAAGGATCCATGGACCTATAGAGAGAGGAGACCATGCTGGAGCAGGTTTGCTGGCAGGACTTGAGACCCCGAGGGACACCCACACTGGAGCATCCTGTTCCTTTTGGACTGCACATCACAGAAGGGATAACTGGAGCAGGTTGTGAAGACCTTCAGCCTCTGGGAAACAATTATATTGACAAGTTTTGTAAAGGACTGTCTGTTGGGAGGGACACCATGATGGAGCAGAAGAGTGCAAGGAGGAAAAAATGACAGAGAAAAACATGCAATGAACTGACCTCACAACCCTCATTCCCTGTCCCCTTGTGCCACTCAGGGTAAGGAAGTAGAAAAAATCAGGACTGAAGTTGAGCTTGGGAAGAGGTAGGTGTGGGAGGAAGGTAGAAGGTTTTAAGATTTATTTTATTTCTCATTATCCTACTCTGATGTTTGATTGGCAGCAGGTGAAATTAATTTCTGTGACTCGAGTCTGGTTTGCTGATGACAGTAACTGGTGAATGATCTCTCCCTATCCCAATCTCAACCCATGGGCCTTTCATTGTATTTTTCTCCCCAGTCCAGTGTAAGAGGGGGAGCAGCTTACTGGACACCTGGCAACCAGCCAAGGTCAACCCACCAAACAGGAGCAACTCCTGCCACCAAGAGAAATGACACAGCTAGTCATCGTTAGACACATTGCAAAAATCTTGGGAATAGACAGGGCATGCTGTATAGATCACTGGCTAAACAAGTCTGCAACAAACAAGACAGAATTGTCTCCAACTCTCAAAAAGCAATTTTTACACTCTACACATTTTAGCTCAAAATTTTCAATTATACATCAACAAAACCCCCCTGTTTCAGCCTCCCAAATACATCAAACTTTAGTTTACATGAAATGAGGGCAATATTTCTTCGAAGTTCACCATCTGCATTTGAAAACACTGTGCAATTCAGACTTACTTGATCTCATAACCCTCCCCAAATGCTGAAGAATCCAACTGCGTTTTCCACTCCAGGGGTTCTCTGAAGACATACGCTGCTTCCTGAGGATGCTTGGTGCTGAAGTCCTCTGCAAACTTAATGATTTGATTTAAAAGGGACTCGTTCAAAGGGGTAGTTTCAAGTGTGCTGGTTCCAGAGCCAGCATCCGTCCACTGAGCCGCTCTCGCCAATGTCACTCCCATGGTCCTGTCAGAGTCACCGGATTCCACCTGGGACACGAGACCCTGTCACAGAATGACCAAACCGAGCTCTGTGGCTGCCACGATTTGAAACAAACCTATCTTAGATTATTTTAATTCATTTAAATCCCTGAAGAGGGGAAGGGGGATAACTCGCAAATTTTAAAGAAACGGGGAGGTGCAAACACTGATTATTTCATCTTCATTCCCGCTGCTGTAAGGAATCCTGGCAGGGCGGAGACCAGGCTGCAGCAAAAGGACGCTCCCGTTAAGAGCCCCCGTGCATGAGGGCAGACACGGCCCCCGGCCCTCAGGCGCTCTCCCCAGTGGCGGACAGGGTTCGGCCGTGTGGGGAGCGGGGGCACGCTCGGGGTGGCAGCGGGAGGCAGCCGGGAGCCGAGGGCCCGGAGCAGGGGCACAGCGGAGCCCGGGGGTCCCTCGCAGCCCGCCCCACATGCCGCCCTCACCTCAGGCCGGGCCTGCCGCGCCGCGCCCCGCCATGGCCGGCGTTGCCGTGGGGACGCGCCGGTTACCGGGACAGCGGAGCAGCGCGGCCCGGCCCGGCCCGCCCGGGGGCAGGCACGGGAGCGGGAGCGACATCTGAACCCGCAAACAGGCTGTGTGCTTTCGGTGTAGAGTTAAATAATGCAGTAACTCAACTTGCACCAGAGCTTAAAGGAAGACCACCGAACGGTTTTTTAGCTTGGATTTTAGCTGGTACTTAAACCTTAAACCTTCCCCTGGCTGTCAGCGGTTACAGGAAAACAGCTTTCATTAATAAAGGTTAAGATTGACCACTTTCAGTTCTTGAGGCAGTGTAACAGATCGTGCTTGAAATGCTTATTGTTAAAGGAAATGTGTAATTTGTGTTTCTTGAAGGAAGTGAAGGAAATAGGTATGGGCAGTGCTAGTGAATAAAGTCCTTTCACATACTGAGGACAACACAGCACTGTACATGCACAAACAGACAACCCCATATGCAGAACGGAAATCTACACTATTCCCCAAATTCTATTATCAATCCAAAAGTTGCTGGATGAGCCATCACTCTGGATAAATTTTTGTTACCAAGTTCCTACTGAACTCATTGTGCATTGTCTCATCTTTTGTACCACTGAGCCAAAAAGAATTATATTCTCTGACTTCCCACTTGTAAATTACCTCTCCAGTTCTGTTATTTGTCTCCATCAAAATCCCCATCAGATGATAAAAATTTGACTTAGATTTTACTTAGGAAGGGATGGCTACCTGCTGTACACTGACTGAAGTTAGGAAACTCTGGCCAGCGCTGCAGGATATATGACCTTATGAAGACACAGGAAAAAAAATAATCCTTTCAAGAAGAGTCCAGCAGAAGTACCCAGCTTCCAACACCACAGAGACAACACAGCCAAGAGTTGTTTTAGCAACTGAGAAATCAGCCAGGTAAGAAACGTCCAATAACGAGGAAGGTCATGGAATGTATGCAGGGTGTATCTCAAAGAATAACAGTATAGGATTAATACATTTTTTTTCCTAGAGATGATTGTCCACATACATTTTACTTACAGAAACTTTCAAGCAGTAGCTATGTATACAGTAACTGTTTACATGCAGTTTGCACAGTAATGGTTTAAGAATAGCACTGGCTTTTCTTGTTCTACTTGTTTAACTCAGAGCAGATAGAAAATTACTAATTTTATTAGGTGAAACTGAAGGAGAATATTTTAGTTAAAAGCCTGGTTAAAGACTTAATGCAATTTCTTTTCTGTATGGAATACTATGTGTGAATGCATTTCCAGAAGGGATTAAATCTCTTCATTTTACTGAAGTAATGACTCTTTAAAAATTGATTTTGAGGGCAGAAGGTGCAAGAAACAAAATGTGAAAGGGAATAAAAGTATCCCTGCCATGGGTGGTGGGGAGTGAAGACAGTGAGTTTTCACACAGAGCCGAGTATTTTAAGCAAGAAGTCGGTGGAGTAAGAAATAGAATTCCTAAATGAGATCACTCTCTTCCACTGAACTGCAACAAGAAAAGATATTTCAATGGCAGAGATAAATGGGATGGTGTGTCCTCAAAGGCTGTGCACTTCCACTGGCCATAAAAGCTCAGGTTTAGTTACCAGTGGAACTTTCTGCGGGAACAGGTAAGTCAGAAAATAAAAAAGCAGAACAGATTCTGCAAGCCAGCAGTGAGGAATGCTGCTGGGATCTGTTAGCAGAAGCAATGCCTATGGATGCTCAAGAATCAGAGGTTCTCCACTTTTTTCTTTGTGGCAGTTTGTAGTGTAGCAGTTCTCCTAGGAAGACTGGTCTCCCTCTTCTAAAGCCTAGAAACCATCTGATTTAATTTATGATCTCAATTTGTATGACTAGTTTTTGTATATTATTTTCTTATACGAATGTTGGTTCTTTACCTTGTTTTCAACAGCTACTTTTCCTCCACAGATTTACACCCATTTTCTGAATTAGAATATTTTCTCCTATGTTTAACTTTGTTTGGCTAAACAAGTTCAGTTCCTCTAGACTCAGACTGCAAGTTCTTAATTTATTTTACCATCTTAGTATCCTTTATTGCCCTGTGTTCCTGTCTGAGCTTTTTTTGTAAAATGGATTTGACACTATTTCTAAATACCCTTTCACCAAGTTCCATTACAATGGCATTAAAAGTCTTCATCTTTTTTGGAAGCTCCTCAAACTACTACATTCTAGGATTATGTTTGGTTTTCACATTTGGGGATTGTTGTCACCTTGTAATTGAATAAATCAACCAATTTTTAATCCATTACTTTTATTTTCAGCTGATGAGTTTGCAGCTTTCTGCAAGATTTGAGCATATAATATTGCAGTTTGCCCTCATAAAATCAAATTCCACTTTTAAAGAAAAGAAATATTTATAGCATGTGGTGCCTATATTTTGGTCCCCATCCTCTTCCTCATTTACGAAGTAGATTTTGGATCTAATATTAAATTTGAAACATATTTCACAGAGAGTTGTGGTATTGAAAATAATTAATTGATATGAACAATTTCTATTCCTGCTAGTAGCCTCTGTGCTCTGTAGTTTTTTGCATGTTTTCAGACATGTATCAGCTGTAGCAAGTTGTTGCTGCAGTTACTGCATTGGTATTTGAGCTCTGGGTTATTCCCTTGGTTACGTCCAGGCATATCTTGCTGGATAACAAGGAATCTTGCCTTCTTACCTCAGTTATCACTGAAAAATAAGTACTTAGGTACTCCCTCATTTGCCTAGCACAGGAGTATAAATGAATATCTTGGAAGAAAATTTTGCCTGAAAGCTAAAATGTTAAGTAATCACTTAAAGAAATATGAAAGTACTCTCTTGGTGCCCCAAAACCAGTGTGCAAAACATTCCAGGCAATAAAGCTGCAATGTGTTCTCAGAAACAGCTCACTCAGGAACTGCATCCACCCAGAGATGGCATTTGCACCGTTTGGCTAATTCTGTAAACTACTAGTAGTACATTTATGTAGGAGTGGTTTTTTTTCTCTGTTATTTTTACATTTTGAACGTAAAAGACATTTTATAAAACAGTAGGTGAGATGTTTGCCAGTTACGAAAGATGAGATCATTTCTTACTGGCACAAAGAAATGGGGAATATGAAGAATTTGTTAACATGGAGAGTAAGGCAATTGGAAATTTTTTTTACAATCTAAAAGTTGCAGCCAGAATGTGCAAGCAATTTTTCATGTGTATTTTTCCTCACATTCTTATAGAGGAGGGTGTAAATTATTACTGTTGAAGCAGATCAGTAACACCCATTGTAAAAAAAAAATGTAAAGGCTTATGTAATGTAAAAAGGTTGATCATACCAGCTAGTCCTTGTGTTAAATAGCAGTTTGGCTGATCAGCTTCATGGTCAGTTTGTCAGACAAGCTGAGAATCAGCAGAAAACAATATAATATTCATCAGTTTATTTTTACTGTTCATGCCTTTCTTGCAAATTTTACATATTTTTTGCATTCACAAAACAAATTGAAATCCTACTGTTTTGATGTAAAGGGTTTAACAATGCTTTTATTTCATTTTGTATCAGTACAAAGGCACCATTTAGGTGCCTGGAGTTCTTAACAAACATTTTTATGCATCTTGATTTCTGGTAATCTATTGTTTGTTGTTTTGTTTTGGGGTTTTTTTGTGTGTTTGGGTTTTTATTTTTGTAATTTGGGGGATACTGCTTTATGGAAAGGCAGGGTTTCAGCTCAAGAGGGGATGTACATGAGAACGTAAGATGAAGCACAGGACATGATGAATCTGTTGATGTCTTTTCTTTAAGCAAGATTTTATGGAAAACAATGTTTAAAACCTAATCTTTAAAAAGAAAAGGACTACTGATTTTTCACCCAGTCTCTGATTTCTGTGTTTTGATCTCCTACTTAGGTCTTGTTTTCTGAGTAATTACTGCTTAAAAAAAGGGCAGATTATTTGCAGTGAGGATTTTTCAGGCTTGGACATTGTACAATAAACTCTCTTGAGCCTAAAAGTTAAGAAACAATAAAGGCCACTTTTCAAATGGGCCTTCATGCAAGGAGCAGAGGTGTGCAAGGGTGTGCATGGGTGTCTGGCAAAGAAAGAGTTACTCAAAAATCTTCAAAGAAAATAAGGAAGGACAATATTTTGGGTAATGAGTGATAGATTGGCAATTCTGTACAGTTGTTTTCTGAACAATGACAATAACAGAGATTCTGCTGTTCTTTTTTAGAAATGGCTTCCAGATGGGATTCATGTTTTACAGTCCAAGATTGGATGTGATTTAATCAGTTTCTATCAATAAAAAATATAATATTTCAGAATATGAACTGTGTTACTAGACTTCCCTCTATTTGCAGATGGTCATTTATTCCCTTTTGTTAATTTCTGTTTACTATTACCCAGAATTTTGGAAGATTTTTGAGTATAATTTGAAAAAAAAAACCAGTCTGGTGTAATAACTAGGTGACTATAATGTGTCATAGTAATATTTGGAATATTAAGTTAAAAGACTGTGTTTTTGAAACATGCAGCAAATTAATTTATTTTCTTTGTAGCATTGGAAAAATTCAGGTCAGGCTATCAGGGGCCTTAAGATGGTGGTATGTTACTTCAGTGAAACTTTGGTTATTTTTCCTGGGTTTGTTATACTTTAGTGGGGAATAATTGCCTTCAAAGCTTTTACTTTTTAATCCATACATTACCTTTTTGCATCATCAATTTTAATCCCTTTTCATGTAATATTTTGCCTTGAAATTTCTGCAAAAAAATATGTGTTCCTAATAATGCTGAAAGAGAAAGTTTTGGAGAAAGCTATTCTGAAGCAGGTTTTTCTAAGTATATTAATAAATTTGGATTGTTTTAAAATGCTGATTTTTAAAGGTGGAGTCACTAAAGTATTGACTCAATGAACCACCTTAATTTGTTCATGTATTGGTACAACCCTTAGGCACAGGAGGCATTAATGGCTCATTTTCTTTATTTTTATGATTGGTCCTTTCCTGAAAAAAGCCTATATTTTGTTTATATTTTCTCCATATGTCAGGGAGAAAGAAAATCTTTGCCTTTTGAAGTACAGATAAAATGCTTTTCCTAGAACAAGTTAATTGTTCTGAACTTAATACTTCAGCAATTCAGTATCAGAGGAAACTACAGTGTCTTTTAAAACTTGCTCATTGGTGAGTTGAATTGGCTTTGTGAGTGGATTATAACTACAAAGTTAATACTGTTTCTGTGCAGAAGGATATAGCAGCCTTTTAAGGCTTCAGTGTAAACCAGGCATTTTAATTTATACTATAAAAATTAATTGAACTTTAGCAGTGATACTTTTCTCCCAAGCAGTAGAGATTCAATTAAAACAAAACAAAGTCAAAGCAAGAATATGTATCCAAAACAGTGTGTGCCCAGCGTGATGGACTAAGTGATAACCCTGAAAATTACTCTAGGTTAGGTTATCCAGAAACACTTCACACCTTTGCAATTTTGAAGGGAATTCAGCTTTTTGGCAAATAAAAACAGAAATTGAGAATTATTTTTAAATGCATGCAGAAAAATTGCTAGCTAAACTTCTTAGGTTTTGCTTGTGTTGCTAGACATTTGCAATAATTTGATATTAAAAGCAATACTGCAGATAGTGTGTCTTTTACCATATTGAGGACAGAAATTTTAGCTTGCGAACATAAAACAGTGTTTTTAGCTTTCAAACACAAAACCCTTGCAAGCAAATGCTACTGACATGCTCAAATGCCTTTTGCTTTCTTAGTAGGTTCTATAAATTGCCTCCTTTTTCAAGGGGAAAAGGGAAAAATGATTGGGCTGTTTGTTTTGTGGTGGGAGTGTGAAAAGGAGATTGTTTTAAAATTAGAAATAGAATGTCATAAGTAGTCGCCAGATCCGAATTTCTTTTCCTAGAGAAAAAAATGAGAGTTATTGGTGGAAAGTATTTTGGACTGTAATGTGGGGACATTAATTGGAAGAGAGAGTTTGATTGTTTCTTGAAGAGCAGATTCTTGCAGGAGGTGCAAATATGCACACAAAAATTCACTACATGGTTAGAGAGAAGATTAAAATACTTCCCAGTTATTCAGCTCTGGTAGCCCCATTTCATTCCTTAGGTAATCACCAATAGTAATTCTGGATAATTCCCCACATAGTTTTTACAAAACTAACATAAAAATAAAAGTAAAAAATAATGTATCATTTTTCCCCTGTTATATAATCAGAAAGAAAGCCAAGACTGACATCAGAGCATTTTCTCTTCTTTGTAGGTCATTTCAAGGCAGAAATTCAAGCACCTTGGAGCAATCACTGGTTTTGAAGAGACTGCTTCTATCATTTATGGTGGTACGGTAATATTATAAGGGAAAATGTGAAATTGTGAGAGGAGTGGAGATCAGAATAAAGCCAAATCGCTACAGGGTTTGAGCAGCAATTGGCTGTAAAATTAATATGGAGCAACAGTTGGATGTTGCAAGGTTGAGCATTAATCCAGTTCCTGGTAGAAAAAGAATGTATTTATCTAAATTTCTGCTTCGTAGTGATTGCCTGTGTGAGCTATTAAACAAAGCAAAATAAAATACCAATTCTAAGTCCAGAGAATATGTTTGATGAATATGACATCTTCACTCAACTTGGATGAAAATGAAGTCCTGCATGGATGAGAACACGGATTATAGCTCCATTCCAAATCCTTTTACAGTAGAACTTCGGTTTGGGGAGGAAAGTTGCTTTTTTATCAAAATTATTTTTATTGAGAGAAGCAGAAATGCGTGTTGCATATACATGTCTTCTTGCATAGTGTACATTCTGATACAGTTAATTCAGCCAATTTTCTGGTATTGTTCTCAAGATCTGTGCCATGGATATTAGAGTCCTCCATACGGGTACATTTTTCCTCTGATTTTTTCCATTTCTTTTTCTGGTAATAACTGTATACATTCAAGTATGTTAATTTAAATTTAGGTTCATTGAGGTTTTCTAGAGGATCTGAAGCTCTGCCACAGTTAGGTAGTTAGTTATTTTATTGTAGAAGAAGTTGCATGTAGCTCTTACATCTTTATATTTTAGCTCAAGCAGAGATAGAGATTAAAATGATCTAGTTTTAAAAATTCTTACTTTTCTATTCAATTTATGCATAAATTAATATTTCAGCTTATTACAAGAGCTGTTGATTTTCAGCACACCTTCAACTCTGAATGTAAAATTTGGGGGCTAAAGCAGGCCACTTTTTCAAAATGCATGTATATGTGCTCTGTTTAGATTTGGGAAGAATAACATTGAATAGTTTGAGCGTCATTTTTTCCTGGAATATCAAGTTAGCATGTACTGCTTTGGTATTGAAAAAGTTGCTGATTATGATGCCAAAACACTTTCTTACTAGGAGGTTTGAAATAATTTCTGAGAGATGAAAAGGGATTCTGTCCCTGCTGGAAAATTGTATATGGCGAGTATCTGCACCCATTGTCATCGACGGATTTCTGTCATTGATTTCATAGGAGGAAAGATTTGGTCTATCAACAGTACTGTCAGAATGCAGGCAATGAAACTTCATTTTTTCAGAGTCTTTAAAAAAAATGTAGGTCCTGTGACATTCTAAAACATACTTTAGTTATATTAATGACATTTTTCTTCTGAGATTTCCGTGTGAAAGGTTTGTGATCTGTTAGGATTTTGGTAAAGCCCTTCACACTGGAAACAAGGATGCCAAAGGTCATTAGAAATTAGGCTTGAGAGTCTGAATAAATCTACTACCAATTAGCAGTCTTTTACTGCTGTCAATAAATAAATAAAATAAATAATAAAAGCATATTTAACCCTGGCAAGCCTAAACTGATGCATTTTAGTGATTCATTTATTGTAGTGTTTTGATGTTCTGGTTCAGTAGTACCACTGAATTTTAAGCAGTGATATTCAAGAATTAAAAATTTTTTATGCCATTAAAATGAATAAGTGCAGAATAAAATTTGAGGATCTGAATCTGCACATTTTAATGCAAGCAGTCTTTTGCACCTACTACTAGCTGTGCTGGGCTGTACTGCACAGTAAGTCCAACATAGAAATTGGTGCCAAAGCTGGCTCATGAACTGGGAGCAGGGTAGCCTATTTGTGCAGTGCTTTGTCAAAGCTAATTTACTTTGCTAAAAACCAGGGTAAATTAGACAGTGTGCAGCATTAAGCAATGCGGTTAAACTGCTTCCAGTTGCCCATGCTGGCTCCTTTTGAGCTGCTCTGGGTATCTCTCCACAGCACGGTGTTGTGCAGCACAGACGTGCCCTGACTAAAACTGATGTGTGTGAAATTGTATTCATGTAAGGAAGGATTCATGAATCATATCCATCCTCTCTTCTGCAGAAATTCAGTCCTCAAATACAGGCAGAATGTACAACTAAGCATGTTTTCAAATAACTACAGTATAACTGTCATTCCATTTGACCTCAGAAATGTGATTCTCTGGGTAAACACAGAAAATGGAGGCACCACAACTGATTGTAATTAAATATAAGTAGCTAAGCACAGATCTGTGGTATAAATAGATGTGTTACGGCTGACAGTTAAAGTTTGAGTTCAGTTTACGTGTGAGCCTTTGCATTACTCATGTAAATCAATGTTCTCACTTACAAGAGAAACCTCATAATTTACCACTACCCATAAAGTAGCCTCACTGTAATCAATAGTGATTCCTATATGGAATTACTGTGCAGAGCAACGTTTCTTCCATCCATATCCTCAGTATGATTGCTGTATGGTTTGGCACCCCGACAGAAAAATATTCAGTGAGCTCAGTAGTTTTCTGCGTGGAAGGACTTAGTTGTCCTAATTTGGTACAAAAATTCCGTTCAGTTTAAAGTAAGCAAAACTGGAATTAAATACTCCATGTGGGGAAGGATTGAGTAGAATCTTCAGGGGGGCAAATTGTTTGCAATCTCACTTTATTGATACTTTACAATTAAACCCAGCTTTATTTTATTCTCTGTAGAAGTAGAACACAGTAATTAGAAATACTTGATGTCTGCAATACCGGTAAGTGTAAAGGATGATCGGATGATGTCCACTTTTGGTGATAATTATATATGCTGTGTTTGAGACTGAGAGCAGACCATATTCAAATACATCTCAAAACATTTTACAGCTTTCAGATTCTGTGAACATGCTGCTCTGTACACACAGACATGCTGTACTCAGATATTGAGTCTGCCAAACAGGAATGGTGAGTGTGGAGGGGTTTCTGAACCACTCCAATTCTTTTTGGAGCCTGGAGGTGCCTGTGTGGCTGCAGGGCTCTAAGGGACTCTCCCAAAGCTCCTCATGGAGCCCCAGTCCCTGTCCAATGGGATTTCCTTCTATAAAACAGGCTGAAGCTTTGCATAGTTAGGCAGGGACTCTGAAGCGTGAAGAACCCAGGACATCTGTAACTCACTGCTTTATTGGACAACTCCACAACTTGGGCAATTGATGAGCACCACGAGCCCAGGACATGAGTGAGATCCATCCTGGAAGCAGCCAGTGGTGTCAGTAAGTGGTAGGTGTGCTCAGGACACCTGGACTTTCTCAAGGAACCAAGTCCAGACTTGTCTTTTAGTGGGGTTAAAAGAAGCTGAAGGTAGAAATTGAGAGTTCGATGTAATTACAGAAACCTGAGCTTTGGACTTAGCAGACTGACAGGACCAAAACAATGGAGCCAAGTGAATTCAGATTTTACGGTCAGTAAAGCAGAGCTTTTGTGGATTTGGATTGCCTGAATTCCACTTTTGGTGCCTTGTGTACATCCTGAGTGTATAATCTGCGTTCCAACAAAAATATAGGTTATATCTCAAAGAAACAACATTTAGAAAATAGCTGGATTTCCATTGTAGCATGGAAGTAGTACTAGTGTGTAGTATGTAGTACATAGTGTTTCTGCTTACTAAAGTGAAAAAATAAACCTGTAATTTTCTAGTCACCTATATAACTAACACCTCTGGTGAAATGGAGCGTACCTCTTCCAATTACATAAATACTCCCAAATGTATTGTTTTAAAAATCTGTGATTAACCAGTGCGGGAATAGCAGAATTTTCTAATAAAATATGGTGATATGCAAATTAAATAGCAAATTGTAATTGTCCTTGGCACTGGACTACAACATAAAGGAATGACAATACTGAAGCTGACAAAACTAAACTACAGAAATCTGTGGAATTATATGCTTCCTTGTTGTCACTGTTCCATTTCACATATGCCTTTGTCCATCTTGATAGAAGGATGGCTTCCATACAAAAATTATTTTTTCATGTAATGAAAATGTAATGATGCATAAGATCCACAATACAAACCATCATGCTTTGTTTTGTGCATAAGCAGAAGAGTAACTCTTCACTTTAAGAAGTATCTTCTCATGAAGTGTCTTGTTGTTCTTTTCAACTTTTACTAACAGAACAGTGTAGTATTTTTATTCCTCTTAGCTATACTATTAAGCTTTTGTTTTGTACCTTAAGACTATGGGAAAACACAAGTTACTGAATCTCTAACTTCGCATATGAGCAGTAAAAACATACAAGCATTCACAGTATTGCTTTAATAGGGACTTCTTCAGTGACTGCTCAGTGATGCAATAACATTTCTATTTAAAAACATAAAGAAGAAAGATAAGGACAGACAAATGCTAAACAATAACTTCTACTACTCAGCTTAGCAGATGTATCTGAAACTCAGCAATTGCTCACAAATACTGCACTTGTATTTAAATAAAATATACTCTTATTTTAGATACAGGAAAGGACAAGTTTAAGAAGGACAAACTCCTTCAAGCTGTTCAACCAAAGAAATTTAATTCATGAAAAATTATCTTTTTAATCCCTGCCTCCACTTTGCTTGCCTGCCTTGTTCGGATGGAGGGCGGCTGCTTTCTCAGTGTTCAGCACAGCACAGCTCCCACTGCCTACAGTTTGCAGTGGCTCTTCTACAAATTACACTCCTCCATACCAAGCACCATAAAAAACATAATTAACAACCATGTGTGCAAAGTGACTTGTATCATACAGGAAATCTGTGGCAAAGATTTGGTTCCCCAGAGCTGCACTCATGCCTTAATCATGAAAACATGTTATCTTCTCTGCAGTTGTGTGCTTCATTCACTGTGTCCTTCCACCAGCTGCAACAACGTACAGGTTGTACAGAGCACATTCTCTTTTACTATGGCATGATTCATCCTCCAGCACGAGTCCTTTCTGTGCACTGCACAACACTGGAGCCACAGAAAACTCCCTCTGCTCAAAAGAACCACACACAGCTCCCTCTGCCTCACCACTGGCATAACCCTCCGGAGCCCTTGTCCTTTTTTGTCTTCCTCTGCCACCAGGAGAGTTGGGTGCATGGGAGTGATGGGATTCCCGATTCAATTCCTGCATGTAATCAGGCCTGACTGCAGCTGCAGTGAGCGGCAGGATCAGGGAAAACTGTTTTGAACGCCAGTAGCCCCAGGGCTGGAGCATGCCCAGATGTTTCATGGAATGGCTCTGGCAGACCAGGCGCACACAGGTGTTTATTGGCTTGAAGTAAAAGTCAGGAATACCAGGAATAATTCATCCACCACTTGGCTCTTCAAACAGAACAGGAACGAGCACAACGTGCAAATCTAAACGGCAGATAACGGCGGCTCGTAGCTGACACACACACACACACGCTTCACCCACGGAGCTGCTTGCGGGATGAACTTTTTATTTTCCTGGAATGAACTCATATTACTTATGAAAACTGATTATGCACATTGTGAAAGGCATGCAGCCAAGTAACTTTTTTCACTAATATCTATCATTTTTAGGAACAAAACATGCTGCTGCTAAATGCAAATACAAGTCTGCTTGGAATCGTGATTTGCAGTTTACTTTCTCTTCATGTTTAGAAGCCTTTCCAAAGCAAAACAGACCTAACCAGATCAGAAGTAGCATTGTGTACTTAGCTTAAATCTACTGAGTTTCACACTAAAATTACTTTAAGGAGCAAAGACTTGCTGTATGTGGCAAATCAAAGGAGAAATGTAAGAAACTATTCCTGAGAGGTTCGCTACTCCACACAGCTAAAGCTCTGCTCAGCCTCTCCATGACCTGGGCTCTGCGCAATTTATTGGTTATCTTTAATAAAGCGAAATCCAAGCACCTTTTCTGTTTTGTTACTTCCATTTTAACACCAGCAGTAGCAGACAGACAGACAAAGTTTAGTTTTAGCCTGGGAGCTAAAAGAAATACTTCTAACATACATATGTACTGTTACAGTCTGACTTATAAATGCTCAGTAGTAAAGTCAGCAGGAATTGAGCACTAAAACTGGAGAAGAGTAAATGGAAAGAGATCCTGCTGTATTTGCAGACGCGTGGTAATAAGGAAAGCACTCCTGACTGCTCTTGGAAACTTGTCATGTAAGTGAGTAAGGGGAGAGGTCAGGCAGTGACAGACTGCTCTGCCAGCCTGAAATGGGGGGTTGAACCAAATCTAAAAAACCGAAAACATGCATTTAACTTAAAATGAATGTTATTAAAACAAATTATACCCATCATTCAGAAATGTAATCTGAAAGTACCGTAACTCCTGGCTGGTTCACATGATGTCTGGCAGTGTGCTGTGTATCATCCACAAAGTATCTTACTGAATCCCCAGCACCCTGGCTTCAGGAACCACTCGAAATGTCACCAAATTCTGATGATTCTGATGCCATTTTCTAAGCTTAAAGTATTCTTGCAAGTGACATCAATCATGACTCAACCTTGCCTCACTTGCCATATATGACAAAGGCTCCTATTTTTAATTTTTCAGACAAATACAGCTCGTAAAACTTTTTTTTTTTTCCCCCCCGAAAATACGTCAATTTGAATCTTGCTATTCCAAGCATATTCTGTTCTTTTGGGATACTTGTCAGCTGGCTTATTTATATAGGGCTTGTAAGAAATTAAATGTTTTTCTAGAAGCAAAATAGCAGACTTGGAGAACAGAGCTTCCACCTTGCATTATTAATAGAATTTGTGAAAATCTGTGGTTATATTGTCAAGAAGCACAGAGACTAATTGCACAGAGCCAACAATTCACTCAGCGTGATGGTTAAAATGCATAAATGGATAAAAATTATTTGTATTAGTGCCTGCAGTCTCTTGTAAATGTCAAATACTTTCTTGACATTCTAAAACCCAGGCTGTACAGTGAAAGTGGGAAAGTAGCATTTCATATTAATTGAAAAATGTATAAAACTGATTATCCCCTTCTAGCACTCAGTATTTCACTGCTTCATGAAGACCTTAGATGCTGATTGTAACTGTTTCAACTCATTGTGTTTCTCCTATTTCCTCCAGCAGAGCAGTGAATATTTTACTTGAGATAAATAAATAAGATTTTACTTCCTGTGAAAGAAGATATTTAAAGAGATTCCCTACAACTAGTTTTCTCACTTGGAGAAAGTTGTAAATGTTCATTTCCCTTATTTCCCATGCATGGCAGTCTTGCCATTTCAGTGAACTTGCTGTTTCTCTTCTTTAAATCACCATCCCATGCATTTATCCCATGTATGTCAATACTGTCACTTCAGCTTTATACCATTCCCTTTAGTCACCTCACAGGGTTCAAAGGACACCTGGACACATATCCCAGTCTTTAAAAAATTCACTAGAAGTTCTAGTATAATGGATTTATGGTGTTTCCTTGGATCAAAACATTTTGTCCTTACCATACATCCATCGGGCTTTACTTTTTTAACTCTGCTAAAGTAGAATGATGCACAGGTGTAATTGAACTGACAGAAGTGTTTCTATTTTTCTAGAACAGATCACTTATATTTTGTACAGCTGACATTTTACTCATTGTTCTCATTAGTACCCATATTTATTTCCAAAGAATTGTGAAATGAAATAATGAAAAAGCTACCAGCTGCACAACTCTTCTGAAGCCTCTGAGTCTGTCTTACACATTACAAAAACATGCAAGACTAAGGGCTTAGAGATAGTAAAAAAAAAAAAAAAAAAAAAAAAAAAAAAAGAAAAAGAATTGAAAAGGAATATCCAGGTGGTTTTTCAACTGCAAAATACAATAAAGTAGAGTTTGGAAAGTATTACACAGAAATACAATAACAAAAACCCCCAAGATACACCGTTTACAAGTTGAGCTGTACAGTGCTGTGCCTTTGCATGAGCTGAAATCAGTAAAGCAGACAGAGCTCATTCGACAGGGATTGAGAACTTGTGACAGCTCCGAATGTACAAACGTACAACTGGCAGCTTACAGGTACTGAGCAACACTAGAAAATCTTTCAAGGCTTAAGGTTAACTAAGGTTAATTATTCCAAAACACTGTTTTGTAGATTTCAGTAATGATTGCCTAAAGTGACAGCAATGAATTGCTGCCTCCATTTTGAGAGCACTTGGGAAATTACTTAAAAGCGTGTAGAAGATTTACCATGACCACACTGTAGGTGTAAAAGGTGTAAGAGAAATGAAACGCTGAAAGGACAGCTGAGCAGCAAAGGGCAGGGCCATCAAACGCAGTCCTACAATTTCCATTAAATAATTTAGACAAAGAGTCAATAGATTTATCAGCCACACATATTTACTGTAATGCATTTGCATTGAAGTTTGCTCCCAGATACCAATCTCAGATACTAATCCAAAGATAATAACCAGACAGCTCTCACACATTTGATTACTTGCTGAAATAATTATCATCTTTCCTGATTGCGTCTTTTCTCAAAGCCAGACCCTGAGTCCAGAGAAGTAATCAGCTTGGTTCCAGGGTAAGAGCTGCCAACCCCATTATAAGGAGTGTTACAGAAGTCAAAGGGACCACACATGAAACGAGGCACTAAGGTTCAACTGTAAAAGTCAGCAAGACCTGGCATTAGATTACAAGGTCTTGAGAGCAAAGGCATTCCTGATTTCCCCGGCATGGAAAGACAAGAGGTAAAACGCTGATACTGTTAAAATAAAAATGAAACTTTTCTAACTTCACTAGCACTTCACATTTATTGAGTTCATCCACTGCCATCTCATCTATGCCATGCTGTTAAACTGCAGGAACAATCCTGTGTGCTCAAGTGGTACAGATGAAAGTCATTTGAGGCTAACTACAGGAGGAGTTCCTACTATCCCTCCTTTAGGGATTGGTGTCAGCTTTCTGTTGATATTTCACCCTCGTCCCTAGCACATGATAGAGAAAGCAGCAGCAGCCATTAGGTACTCACAGTGAAGCAATCTAGCCTAAGCACTTTCCAATAGCACAAAATGAGGCAATTTACCAGGAAGAGAGGGAGTTGCATTAGCATGAAAAAATTCTAAGTTATTCACAAGATGCTAAAAGAGAAGAAAGAATCATCAATCCTGAGCACTGGAACCATGAGGATCCATAAGGATTTTACATGATGCTCATGATTCCAAGCCAAGTAACTGCTGCTGTAAGTGGAGCTGAGAGGGGAGCAGACAAGTAGCACTGGCTCCCTGCAGAGCTCTCTCAGATTTACAGAGAATCTGGACTCTTGTGTCTTCCACTTAACTCTGTGACAGACAAATTAGCATGGCTGGGAGTGTCCCAGGAGCTCTGCAGAAAACCTGAGCATGAATGTCTCACTGGGGGTACTTAAATGTGGTTGCAGGGACAATAACAAACACCTAATGTATAAATGCACCACATTCTGCTACTGGCAGAAGTTAACACCAGCCACCACCACCCTCAAAGTAGGTGAATGTGAAGGAGGCTCAGGATTAAAAGTGCAACCACCTTGTCAGCAATACACAGGCACTTCAACCACACCTGTCTTGGCACGAACAGACTCTCAGGTACAGGCTGGCTTTAATACCTCTTTCACAAGATGATTTCTGGAGACCACAATATCAAGAGCTACATTCAGTGACACTGTGTAGGGGAAGCACACGCAGAGCCTGCCATGAAGTAGTCAAGAACTACACACTGGAATGTGTTACCTGACACAGGGTAATGCAACTGCTCCCTGCTAAATGCAGGTAAGTGAACGGCCCAGGGTGGTGACAGCTCCTTCTTGTAGTGAAGAGAGAGTGAATGACACCTTGCTGCTCACATCATCTTCCCATGCTGTTTTCACCCATAGGTTGCTCGTTTTTGTGCAGACTTGGAGACTTGCCCGTGTTCAGCAGTATCCCAGCTTCTCCCTTCCAGCGGTTCCTGGCCAGCCTCTCCTTTCTGCTTCACATTGCCTTTGTTAAACTATTGGCCCCTGACATGGAGAGGCTTTTTGAGAAGACTGGTTAGGAAGAAAGGAAACGAGATTAAACAGAATAGGTCACTTGAGAACACTTGCAGAAATTTTGTCTTTATTTGCTTGGTCTGGTAGCTCTGGAAGATAGGAACTCCACATGTTTTATGGTTACATTTATATAACAAATAAAGTCTTTAATTACAGCAACCCTTGCTTTCAAGGAGGAAGTAGGGAAGCCAAAGAAAAACAGAAGACTTTGCAGTCAGAGTAGTAATGTCTGATAATCAGAAGTGTCACATAATCCTCCGAAAATTAAAAAAGGAATAATAAAATATTTTCCTCATTTATTTAGTTATGGTGTAATCTTCTCAGGGATACCATCCCTCATTTCAAACTCTGTGGTGTTACCTATGGCAGCCTCTCCCATGGCAGAGTGGCACCTCCTGCTTTGCTTGGAACAGCTTCCCTGCAGCTCCCCTGCCGTGCTGCAGCATCCCCTGAGCCCACGCGCTGGCTGACACTCACCGAGAGCGCGGTGTCAGGAGCAGGGTACGAATAGAGTTGGCTTTCTGAAGGGAAAATAGAATTTGATACTTCAGTTCCCACAGGGTACCACCACAGAGACTATTTTCTGCAAAATGAAACCAGTGAAGTGATGTTTTACACCACAATATCGCATAAAAGGCAAGACAGTTGGCCCAGCGATACTCCTACACAGACAAATTCCTGTGTCTCTGGACAGGTTCACATTTCTTTATCTGGCAAGCATAAAATTGTAGTCTATGTAGAAAGTAGCTTTTTTTATTTAAGGAACAATTAAGATAGTCCCACAAGATTTCATGTTTAACTAGGTTTGTAGTGAACAAGTTTGTAGTCTGCATTCAGTCAAGCTCTTCTGACTTTCAGAAAATAGGGGCAAACCAGTATATATGAAATGTAAAATTCTAAGATTCCTGAGATGTGTGGGTCCTGCTGGAGGAAAACTATACATCTATTTGCTAAAACTTTGGTATTCTGTAAGTAGACTTCTTTCTTTAGTCTGCCCTTAATCTTCCAATTATGCAATATAAACTTGAGTTTTTCATTAAAATAAACTGGTGTGCACTAAAGCACTTGATAAATACATAACAATATGTACATGTACACACATGCTCAGTAAAAGCTGCTGTTGGCTTAAAGGTGCACTCATGACAAGATGCAGGCTCTTGGCCTTCAAAGTCTCACCTACTCAAAAGTGTGGTCAGGCTCTGTGGTTTTTTCAGTGTGGTTGGAGCTGGGGTTGAATCCAGCTGTGGCCAATGATGATCTGAATTCAATGAAGTCAAGAGAAGACAATAATTCAGGTTTAGTTCTGGCTTTTGACAAAACAATGGTTCAAATCAATCTTTGGTTTTGGTTCTACTTCCTGCTGAACAGCTGTGTAAAGAAAAACATCTGGAATAATAACCCAGCAGGGCCAATAAGTGAGACTGCTCTTTCATACTGTCCAGATAGCACCAATAATAACAAAGCTTTCAAGCCAGTTTTCAACAACAATGAAAAAAACACAATCAAACAAGAAAACTCCTTTTGTGCCTTACAGTCAGTAGTGGCCTGGACTGCACACAGGACTTGGATCATTCCTGCCTCCATTGGCACCAGGCAGGGAAATGGGCCAAGACCAGCCCTGCCGTTCTGGCTCAGCAGGAAGGAGGCAGAGCACAGCTTTGACACACAGCTGATTCTTTCCTGCAATCATTCTGGCTGCATGGCTGCCAGGGCCAGGCTCCTGCAAGCCCTCAGCTGTGCCTGGACACTGCCCAGCATGGGCTGAAGCTCTGCCAGGGAGCTCCAACCACCTGATCCTCCTAAGAGATGCTGAATCCTAGATATGACAGTCCCCTTAGGCCAGCACTGCCCCTGTGCCAGCTGGTAGGAAGAGCTGTGCACAGTGCATCTCCTTGCACCTTTCCACTGCTCTGCCATCTCTCCCACTTCTTTCAGTGAGCTCCTTTGAACCTGGGACTCCGTCTCTGTTCCATGTTCATTTGTTGCCTAATGTAGGCCAGCCTGTTTTTCGGGGTAGGGCTCCAGAAGTTGCATCAAAGTACGTTTAATGGAAGTGTAAATCATACAGGGCATGCAAATCTCATTGGAATGGTCTCAACCATGCTCACATCTGGGTAACTGCCCCACCATGAATGTCAACCTTGATGGTGAAGCATGACTACTCCCACCGACAGGTTAAGACTAATTTTAAGGAACTGTAGTTGCTTAAAAACAAGCCACTAATGGAAATCTAGAAAAGGGAGAGGACACACCAGGAAATGTCCAGAGGTCACACAGAGAACAAGGAGAACTGCTGCCATTGGCCATTGCCTTAAACAAGAACCCCTGAAGCCAACACTGGCTGCATAAAATTTACAATTGCTTCTGGTCTTTTTTACGACACGCTGCTCTCATGCATCAAACAGGCCACAGGGACCTCTCAGAGCAATTCTGCTTTCATGGGACAAAACACTGTTCAGGTGCTCTCCATCTGGAAAAAACACTAGCTCTTCACTTTTGTTGCAGGAAAACACCACCCCTGTGTCCATTGGGAAGGAGGCAAAAAACGTCCTTGTATCAAATTTTTGATGCCTGTTTTTCAAGATCAGTTAATTGTTCCTTTTCTCCTCCTTATGTGACTGAATTACTAAATTAAAACTGTACAAGGGTGAATAGGAAAACAAAGAATGAAATTGCCAATGACTAAACACAGTTTGGTAATTTTGAGTTAGAGCTGTGATCACTGTATTCTTGTTGCAAAAGTTAATGAAATTAAAAGCAGCATCTTGGCCAATATCACCAGAATCTGAAGTACTCCTCCTGAATACTCCATTTCAGCTCCAAAATTTGGACAATTTTAGCTTTATTTACTAATGAAGATTTACTGGTGCTTATTTGTATTTACCAAGGAAGAAACAGAAAATGCAGCACATTTGCAGCCAGGTCTCTGACCTCCTCTTCAGTGATTTTCAAAACTGAAGATGCATTTTCAGGGTATTTGCATTTGTAACATTCTTAGTTCATCTCTGCCATACGCACAGACCCTCCCTTTAAAACACATACCCAAAGTTTTTATGAACCTGTGTATAATCCTATAGAAAGCTTGTAATGTAATATCTTTGTTAAAACACAAATCTAAATTTCACTTAAAAAATATTGGATGCCTTCTGGGTTTTTTTAGCATATTCAAGTTCTGAATATTAATACAGCTACTGAAAAGAGATCTAATTACAAAAGAAATTGTGACCTAATTTTCTCTATTTCTTATCAACAAGTTCTCAGATACTGTTTGAGCCATTAGAACCCTCTTGGAAATTCTGAGGATATTTTTCACCACATATTGAAATGTGTAGCTGGCAGCTTCTGCCACTGAGTTCTTAAAAATTTCTTTATACAAACATAAGTATACAAGGGAAACAAAAGCAAAACAAAGTCTCAATAATCACAGAGATTTACCCTCTTTGTTAAAATGTTGGATTTCAGCTACAGAAAATACCATAGTATTTTATTATAGAGATGTAAAATCATTCCACAGAGTCTTCCAAATATCCAACTTGTATTTCAGACACAGATATCAAGAGGGGAAAAGTCTCCAGCTGTCTAGAACTCTGAATTCTCTCATTTGTACTGCCATTTAACATAAGACAAACTTTAAGACCAGACTTTAACTGTTTCCAAATGTTTTCGTGTTTTTCTGCTGAAACCTTTAACTGTTATCTAGCACCAGAATTCTTAAACAACAAATACACCTACGTCTCCCTTTAATTTTGTGTTCAGACATTTTTCTGTTGAATGCTTGGTATCATACATTAATCATGGTAATATATGATAAATACTTAATGACTCTGAGAGCAGAAGGATCTTGGGCAAATTTCAAGTACGAATGACTTCACACACTGATACACAAAAACCTCTTAATCCTGTGGGGAAATGACTGCAGAGAGAGCAGTAGCAAAAATAGACTAGATTATAAGTTTAACTTCAAATATCTGAAAAAACTATTCATCCCTTGAAACAGTCTCACAAAAACTAAATATGAGCCTTACTTAAGAAAAAATTCTCCTCACACAGTAGAAACTTGAACTGAAGTACATGTGGGAAATGCAGAATAGAGCACTGAAACAAAACAGAAGGTGCTTAAAGGTCTTCTCTCTAATCCTAGTATGTGTTATGCTACTTTTTTTTCCTGGAAAAGGCATAATACAATGCAAAAACAGTAACTGAGTTCAAGCATTACTTTCTTTGAGTCCTACAAATGAACACAACCTCCCATGGGACTTGTGTGTGGCCCAGAAGTTTATGTGTCTGGTGAAACACTCTGAGTCAACAACTCGGATAACACTCCGAGACTTTGCAAGCCCAGACAAGCTGATATTTCAGTTTGATCCACTGATGTAAGCTTTTCCCCTCAGAAAGAAAATGGTTTATTATGGGGTGGGCTACAGGAAAGGATAAACATCAGTTCTGAAGAAGAGTTTGGCAACAAAAATGAAATATTAAGAGCTGTTATCCTTTTTCTACGATGCTTTGTTTTTCCATTTAAGATAATTGGAGCATTAAAGTTAATAGAGTCCCATGAAATAATTTACTACTTAGGCATTTTGCCTTCCAAAGTAATTTTGTTCATCCTGGAGAAGAGAAGGCTCTGAGGAGACCTTATAGCACCTTCCAGTACCTAAAGGGGCTACAAGAGAGTTGGAGAGGGACTTTTGACAAGTCAGTGTAGCAATAGAATAAGGGGGAATGGCTTTAAGCTGAAGGATGGTGGGTTTAGATTAGGTATTAGGAAGAAATTCATTACTGTGAGGGAGGTAAGACATTGAAACAGGTTGTCCAGAGATGCTGTGGATGCCCCATCCCTGGCAGTGTTCAAGGGGGATAGGGCTCAGAGTAAAAAGTGTTCCTGACAACACAGGGGTGTTGGAACGAGATGATCTTTGAGGTCCCTTCCCGCACAAACTATTCTAGGAGTCTATGATGTGTTATAGTGCAATTTAAAATAAAGAAAAAAACACCTTCATTGGTATATAATAATTTATTGGTTTGCATAAGAAGGTAAGATCAGATTTCAGGTAAGACATCAACCAAGGACCTGATGGTGAATTCAAGTATAGATCTTGGTACAATATTAAAAAATACTATCCTTTGTTTGACTACAGCAAACAGCTAGAACACAATAAAAACATCTGGACTTGACTGTCAAAACATACATTTCTCTAAAAACCCACACAGCACAACTTGAATATGTGGAATATTGGAAACATGTTTAGTTGTCTTCATTCCCAAATTCTTAGGAATCACAGGAACAATCCACCCCCCTGTTCCCCTTGGTATCCCAGAACAGTTCAGCACACAGACTCAGTATCCATCATGATAAGCAGGCTCCTGTCCTGTTGAAACTGTTTGACTAAGACATTTTTTCTGCCTACACCTACTGTCATCTCTGCCTGCCTCATGGAGGGCTTTGATTTTTAGCTTTTGAAGCTAAATAACGCAATAATGTTGATTTTTAAAGAGCACTTAGTAATGTAATTAAAAACATTTCTGACTCCTCAAAGACTGTGCACGTTTTACTCTGCTGGTTGGATCTATGTTTTTGAGATTCTCTTTCTTATGCAGGTGTTACTATTCAGGAATTAGGTCCTGGCTCAGAGACGGGGCAGGCAGCCATCGGTCTGGGAGACTCCTGCCAGGATGTGCCGTGGATCAGAGGGTCAGTGTCTCTGGGAATGCTGCAGAGCACCACCTGCTTACTGCTGCCCAGGACAGCTGAGCTGTGCACAGATCCTCCCAGACCACACTGACCAGGAATGGGAATTAAATTAATTTCAAAGACAGCAAAAACAGCCTGCAGGACAGCCAGAACTGTCTCTACCAGGAGTTTGCAGATTATTCTAGCATCTACTTCACAAAGAGAAAAGCAGGTCCCTTATGCAAGCATGACTGTAGCCCAGTGTTCCAAGACAGCCCAGGTTAGAAGCAATGTCAATAGTATTTTAGTGAGGACTAAAGCCCCTCCTGTTGAAAATGGCCAGATCCTGAGAGATGCTGAGTGTCCTCTCCATTTCAAGAGATGGTGACGGCACTCGGCATCTCGCAGGCAGAGGTAAACTGACCCGCTGAATTCCATATCCCCTGAAAAATAGTTTAACGGTCAGTAATTTAAAAAAAATAGAAAATGTTTTCTCAACTCAGATAATCTCTATGCAATTAATTTAATCAACACATTCCTATTTATGTTACAAAAAAAGCTTAAGTCCACCAGGAAAATGGTGAAATTTTACAGAAGTTACAGTAGAGCTGTTCAAGCAGAGCATGTATCCATACTGGGACCCAGTACATCTGTAACTCTTGCATAAACATTTCCAGACTCCCAGAGCTTTTGCTGTTGTTTCTTGCATTTCATTTGTTTTATAAGACTCTAAGCCAAATGCAATGGCCCACACATTAAATACATATTTAGAATAAAACTGCAAAACCTCATGGCTTTATCAGCATATGAACTGAAATAAAATATTTACATGGAATGTTGAGCTCCATTTACAGAGACTGTTTCAAATTACAAACTTAGTAATCTCTTTAATAAATGATCACATTGACAAGAAATTTAAAAACTTAACATCCCTCTTCAACCCTTTCATAAATATATAAAGTTTCACTAAATTCTTTTTTTTTTAAATAAGAGTGCTATATTCTCTTTACAGATTAACATGAAATAATGGTTTCCTGTTTGAATGCCACAGATGGGATGATCTGAAGTCAGCAAGTTCCTATACACATTCTGTACTTACAAGACATATTCACAACACAACACACAGGTGTTACTTGGTCTTTACATCTGTACTCATTTCCTGCATATCAGTAGTAAGTAAATACTAAATTATCTATATTAAAAATACGTCCTCTAATATACATCTTCTTACACTGACATCAAATCTTAAAATGAGGTTTCCAACTCCTGACCAGTGACAAGGATGTTTTTTACAGTGAACTCTACAGCATTAATTTATTTTTAAGTGGAGACAAAACACATATTACACTACTGCAAAGTATTACTACAGACTCAACATTAAAAAGAATTAATCTCTTTCAACTGCTTCTCAGATGTCCAAGGTTTCCTCACTGTTTGAAAATTTCTGATGGGAAAATTGTTCTAAAGTGTGCCAAAAATATTTAAAATCAATTTAAAGTAGGCAAAAATTATTCTCTGCTTTGTTGCTATTCATATCACTTTGCCACTGATTTTACAGAAGCTTAATCCCAGAGACTTTGAACTTATATACACACTAACTCACATTTTTTCCTATTTAAGTAATTATTCCCATGACTCTTCTTTGTTGTGCCACAGAGCATGCATGAAAGTATTTTCAATCCATGCATGCTCACAGCTGAGTGTTTCACTATTAAGCCACTGAATACATCTTTCTTTCCATGATTATGTAATTGCAAAGGAATATTTAAATCAGTCTGTACATGTAAGACAAGGTTCATATCTAGAAAAGTAAAAACACATTAATACATAATTAAAACTATGGTGTCTTCCTAATAAAAATGTTGGTCACTTTTGCCTGTTTCAGTTCTCTCAAGCACTGAAAGGGCAATAACTTCCAAGTGCTGATGTGCTCTTTCATGGGAACATGAAATATGCTTAAAACCATTGAAGTGCTGATCTCTAGCACCAATTTGTATCTACTGCAAATTCTGTGTTAAAAACACTCACCTTGGAAACACAGATGATGATATAGAGGTGTTTGGCAGTTTTGCTACATTAATATTAACTCACTTTATGGAGCACACTAAAACTCTGGTTTAATCTGACTGTTCTGCCCCAAACTGTGGGCAGCAGAATTGAAGACACAGGAAGAAAGACCAGTTCCAAGTGCATGAAGAGTATACCTGCTGCTCAGTAGAATTAAAAGCCCTCCTCCCAAGAAAATGACCATTGAGGAAAACCTAACCATGCCCAAGGTTTAGAAGCTGATACAACAGCAGAGGTTTTGTCTGCTTAAAGCATTACTATGAGTGTAGCCAGCTGACAGGAACCCAGAAGGACTCGGTCTCCAACCTGTCAAAAGTTGTTTTAAGCTCACTGTAAGCTGTAGCGAGGTCATCGTTGACTATCACCTTGTCAAAAAGGTGGCCATACTGGCTCTCCATCACATGGGCAGACTTAATCATTTCGTGAAAATCTTCTTCCTAATAAGAGCAGTGCAAAAATGATCAGTGCACAGCCAGTCCATAGCAACACTGCGTAAACTCCTTCTGTATTAAACATGATCTAATCGCTTATTTCTTATCTCATCAGGAGATGGAAACTGTACTTCTAATTAAAAAAAAAAAAAATAGAGATTACCATTACAAGTGATCTCAGATAGTATTCTGATGAGTTGACTCAGCTTAACAGGCAATTATTTCATCTCTCCCTTTGTAGTGACACAATTAGTCACTGCATGGTAATTAGGGAGACATTTTCTGTTAGCAGTACCAATGGAAAACGTTTCTGGCTGTTTACTTTGATGATACATTTAAAGTTTCAATATGTTAATCTCAGCTTGCTATTACCACGCCATGAATTGCAGCAAAGCCCTTTCTCTTTCAAAAGCTTGGTAGGAGTCATCATTCTGTGCCTTGTTCGATCTGGCTTAGTAGATTTCTCTTCATGTTTGGGGAGGGAAACAAATCTTTGTAATTTGTTTAAATTACTTTGAGAGATAAAACCTGTCCTTACAAAGCAATGGCTGGAAGATTGCTCTTAAGAACAAACTCCTCTTACTTTTTATATACCACAAACCAACATTTTCTTACAGAATGTAATTTCCAAACTATTCCAAATGCACATTCTACACAGATACAGTCTGTAACTGTATCTCGATTCACTTTGAAACAAAACCTAAAAAATCTTAAGTAACACTGAATGAGGAAAAATTATACACACTGTAAATACAGATAAACAGCTCTAATGATGATCAACTTAGCTATAGATTCAAATAAAATATTATTTTATTATATTACAAGGAAGCAAGTATGTTAATATTGGGTTATTGAAACTTTTTTTCTGACTACTGTCAAAAACCAGCCTTTGTTCCTTACTTAGATATCTCTTCTTCTTTCTTGCAATGTTCATGTTCCTATAACATTTTAAAACCCCTCTCTTATCCACAAATATGGGCTTTATATTAAAGTAGCATTTATTTTATCAATTTGTTCTTTATATATGCATTTTCCTCTAAATTTAGACCCCTTAATACAGTTGATAAAACAAATAAATTCTTAAATTTGAATAAAAATATCTAAGCCCAGGTGCAAATTTTTTTAAGGAAATCCACAGCATTATCTCATAAAGATATGCTTGCACTGTGGGGGTTCTTTAATGACATAAAGTCAGAGGAGCATGGAAACTGTAAATATCCATGAGCATATTAAACAATGAAAACACCACAGTAAATGTGTAATGTGAGAGAAGTTGAGAAACAGCAAGATGCTCGTGTAAGCCCTAACAAGTGCTGTCACTAAGAACCAGTGATCACCTTTACTGTCAAGGTAAACTGCTACAACAAAACTCTTAACAGGCTCTCATGTTTTACCATGTCTAATTATACTTACTGTAAAGGGTTTTGCGGTTCCCTTATCGTCTTTACTTGAAATAATCTTGGCATTTCTTCTGGTTTCTCTCAAACGGTCAAGTGATGGAGGTTTTATAAATATAACAAATGGTTTAAACTCATATGTCCGCAAGTGTTTCACTGTCTGGGAAGAGGAAAGATTTTAATTATTTAGTTTATTTTGCACAGTGGAATTTACTATAATAAAAGAAACTCCCCACTGACCATAATAAACCCAAAAAGCATTTCTAAAGCTTCATGCTCTGCTGACCAGCATTGATTCATGTAGAGAGAATTTTCAGAATGGTAAGAAAACCCTTTCTCCAAGGGCAACCATTGGTCTTGATTTCCACAAGGCTGCTGGTAAACCCCATGAGATCTGGCAAAGCTTGAGTTGTGCACATTGGTGCCACTGGCTTCGAGAGGATGGAGTGGAACAGCAGGTATTCAGGGGAGGAGGAAAAGTTCAACCCATTTTAGCAAGAATGTAAATCTTTCTGTACCCATGAAAATTAGCAGAAAGAGGTGTCTGTGACACTTGTTCACAAAAGGACAATGATTTTTCTCTTCAGTACTATGTGCCCACCACACAACTCTCTGCTGTTCTTTTTTCCCAAGTGAGCTACGTGTGGTGTTAGAGGCAGGTCTGTGATTCAGTTGCAGCACGGGTGGATGGTCAGAAGCTTTCTATCTTCTCCACACTGCCAGGGTCCACAGGAAAATCCAATGTTGGAGTATGGGATCCCAGAATGGTTCACAAGCTTGGGTCCCCAAGAGAACTTAGTGCTTTGCAGGAACGCAGGGCTGTGTGGGACAGGCAATGGTCTCATCAGCTCTCCTCCTCCCCCAGCACAGGCTATGGCTTCCCTGGCCACTCCTCCGTGCAGCCCCTGCTCTGCTCCCAGGGCACAGCCCCACATCCAAAACTGCCCCAGGAGCTGCACATAAGCTGCCAGGGTTCAGAAGCCATACACTGGCCATCCTTGGAGAAGAGATGCTTTGGCTTGCTTTATAAAAACTAGTTCAGCTCCTAGAAGCACTGTGGTTATTGGGAGCAAAAAAATTCCCAGTGGAGCTGTTCAGCGGGGTTGAAAGACAAGGTCAATGCAAGAAAAAATGGTTTAGAGAGGAATATTCTTAACAATTATGCAGCCAACATCACATTTAGTGCATTCCTTGACTCATGTCCACCCTGAATGGAAAAAACCTTGGCGTGAACAGTCTAGTGAAACATGTGAGATAGAGTTGCTGGACTCAGTGATAACAAAAAACTGTTCTGAAATTAAAGTTTCAGAGACAATCTGCCCAAACTAACAGAAACATACATGGAAATATAGGAGCATTCTGTAATTAAATCTGGTATTATGCTGCAGGCTTACAATTCCCTTATTTACTGGATGTATATTTATCTCTTTTCAGAGAGCCTTGCTGAGACTCAACAGTCATGCAGTGTGGGATAAAGTACACCTTTTTAGAAGTATTTTTTTCTTAGAATTCCAAAATGTAATATTAGGAAGTATGGGTTCAGAAGACATGCTTACTTACATGAGGTTGCACATCCAGCAAACAAACTTTGTTTTTAGCTAGAACTGATCGAACAGAGTCTAAACTTGTACCATAGTAGTTGTTCTTATACTCGCCATACTCGATAAACCTGTGGCAGAAGGTAAAAAACAACTGGAATAATTTCCATTTTCTCCAGAAAAAAACCCTTACCAGTTTGCTTTATAAGATTTAATTCAGGAGCAAAAATATTTTACTTTACATGAGAGTTCTACTGTGTTTTATAAAGGAAATGCTGTCAAGTACTTCAGCATGTCAATTTTAAGAAATCTTCTACTTTACTGCTTTCAAATCAGTAACACCTGCTTGTATTACAGTTAAAGAGAAAAAAGCACTGTAGTCCAACAGCCCACTAATGTTTTCCATCACCTCTTTTTCTGAACTAATGCAATGCAATAAAACAGTGGATAAGCTAAACAATAGAAACTACTGAAATTTCATTGCACACTACAGAATATCCAAATTCTCTGTCTCAGAAGAGGAGGAGTGATGACGGTGCTGGTGGAACCAAGGCGGCTGGTTATTTGCTATAAAAGTGCAAGCACTATTTGCCAGAAAAGCAAAGCACAGTTTGAAGTTTCAATAAAACCCACATCTTTGTGTCTAATACACTTTTGCCCTCTGAAACTGGGACAGAATTTCAATCTACAAAATTTTACAGGCTGCTGGAGAGCACGATGCTACCATTGTCTCTTCATTTTAGTTTACTTTCTGGAGGGTGTACAGGCAGGGGCTTCACTGTAGATCTCTAAATTCAAAAGCAGAGGAAGTGCCTGGCCTGAAAGAGAGCAGAACTATGCAAACACTGACTCAGGCACGTCTGCAGCACTTCCACAGTCCCCCTTCCCTAAAGCTGCAATGCTTTACTGCTATGACAGAAGATGCTCTATTAAAAGAATGCTCCCTCATCCCAAGCATCTATGATTTCAGTGTCTCCTTGAGGAGCCGAGGTACTGAAACTACTTATCAGCTTAGAAACTGTTGTGTTTGCACATACTGCTTCTTTTCACTGTTTTTCCTCAGCTGCTTATATAACAAAATGCAATTTTAACACATCTTCAAATCACTGCAACTTATATCCACTTTGACTTATTATATAAAATAACAACCAGCCCCATTTTAAAATAAACTATTGTTTCAACTGCAATTCTAGTTAAAAGTCTCTTCAACATACTTGTTATTCTGTACATCTGTCTCAAACAAGTGCTTGGAAATGAAAATGTATTCGACACCATCACTTTCTTGGCTTCTCCTTGGACGGGTAGTGTCTGCAGTTTCATCACATAAAAAAAAAAAAAAAAAAAAAAAAAAAAAAGGAAAATACGCTCAAAACAATATAATTCAAACCAGTTCAGGAACAACTGAAAAGCACAAACTCTGTGCAATACTAAGCATAGCACTTTCCTCACTTCTGAAGCACATTAGGCAGCTCTGGGTCTGGTAGGCAGCACACAAGCACATGACAGGATTGAGTTTTAAATGCATGCAGGAAAAGCAGGAAAAAAAACTATTGGACAAGTATCAGATTATCATTTTTTATTAACTAGTGGAAAAATCCAATAAAATGAGGACAGCTGAATAATAAAAGGAACAGCAGTCTATAACAATTACCCCAGCCTTGCCTCTTGTTAAACTTATTAGCATATGAGACCATAAAGGGAAAGAAAGCACACCATCCTGATTTATAAAATGTTATGTTCATTAACAACTCTTGTAGCTATGGTATGTGGAGCTTGGTAATAAAAAATAGGGTGTGAACTTTATGTTTTAGTGCTTTTCTTTATCTGGTGATCAAAATAGAATTATGTTTTCTTTCAGTAGCCTTGTATTATACGCACTTCTTACTTTCCCCCAAGTAGGTATAAGGGTTTTGCTTCTAAATGAAACTTATTTGTGGGGTTGTCACTCATGATCAACAAACCCATTAAAACATCCCATTTCAAACAAGTGGAATAATACAGCATCATGTATTCCTCACCACATATGGACATACAAAACCTGCTTGCAGTAACACAGTCTTAAATGCCATTTGATATATCACTTTTCTTCTTAGGCTGACACAGTGGGAACATTTCCAAGACAGGAACCCCAGTTCTCTATCTAAGTCCTGACTTACTGAATTTCAGGGAGAGAGATTCCTTTACATGTTTGTTTTAACTTATAACCACAAATTTGGAAGAGGAAAGAGAGAAGGCAGCTTGATGAATACTTTTAGAGAAAGTTTTAGAGAAATACTTTTGGGCAAATGATTGCATATACTTCAATGTGTTAAATATTTTGGGAACATCTAGCTTTTTTTGTTGTTGTTGCTTTCAATACCCAGTTGAAGCAAATATATGCAAAAGAAATGACTTGCTAAACTAAAAGCATTTATTTTTCTACTCAGCAAATTCATTAATACATATACACTTCACAGAATATCTGCATTTGCAAAAAACCTGCGACAGAATCTCCCAAACTCAGGTTGTTGGAGCCATATTTTTGAAGGATCCCTTCTCCAAATTAAAGAAAACCCAGTAAAGTATTGTAGAAGTTAATAAACCACAATATTATTCAATTTTATAAAAATCTTACAACTTGGTCAGAGAGGGGAAGGAGGATAAAACATCCCCAAATCAAGTCTTCTAAAGCTAATCAAAGGGATTTAATTAATTTATTCACTGGATTAAACTGTTTATCATCAATCTTCATTTTTCAGCCTAACAGAAAAAGGCCAGTTTGCTGAATGCAAGCATTGGTAACAGAGTACATTTCACTGCTTTACAGCCAAATCCAGGGTGTTCTTCAGCTGAGTTTCATTTATCAAACCTCACTGATATCAATCATGCTAAACTTGTACTGCAAGTGTACTGCAATGCCTCTGAGCCAAAAAGCTCTATCAGTTTAATCAATGCTATTTAATACAGAACTGCAGCAGCACTTTTAAATATTAAAAAAGTAATTTGGATGCCAAGCATGCATTTAGAGACCCAAATTTGAAAGTGCCTTAAAGGTAATACAGTAATAAAGGCCAATAATGCAAGTATATCCTTAGAGAATAGAAGTGCATTTTTACTTACGTGGCACTGTTACCCCGTAGTGCTGGGTATCACTGATTAGCAATTTCCGTTTAAGTTCATTCAGTCCAACCCCTACAGGACCTGAAAGAAAGAAGTTGCCTTGTTTCCCAACAGCCAGTTCTCTCTTGTATTCAGGTGTATGTTCCAAAATAAGACTACATAGCCTATGACATTACTGCCTTTTAATCAGTGATTTGGAAACGCCCATGGTTCCAGCCTCTCCTAGAATATACAGAGCTGACAAATTTCAGGGGATGCAGTTGGCAGTTACTCTGTTCTGACTTTATTACTGAGGAAATATCAGTGAAAAAAAGTTGCCAGCAAAGCTGACTTTCTTTTCTGCAGCAACTGCCCTCAGTGTGCACCCCCCTCCATCTCAGCCCTATTACAAACCCCTGCATCCTAACTTGCAGCTTTCCAGAACAAAAACTGGTTTGGCTGTTTATTTTGCCAGAATACCTCCAACTTGCAGATAAGAGGACCCCAGCTGACATTGCAAAGTGTCCCCAAAGCCTCTGCTCTCTGTGTGTGAGCAGGACCTCACTCCCTCCTGCTGCTGCTTGCCTGCACCAGATGTCCCTGGGGACAATTGCTTCCACCTTCTCATGTCCTGGGAGCCCTGCTCCTTCCAGCTTCTGTGGCAGGCAGGAACACTGCCCAGCTCCTGGCTGCCTGTAGCTGTCACCATCCACCTTTTGACAGTGTGAGGGTGGCATTGCATGGAGAGAGGAAGGAAAGGCAGCACTTGCCAGGTCACAACCCATTTGGGATGTTTGGGTTTCTTTCTTTCTTTGTTGTTGATTTTCTTTTAAACTGTGCTTGTCTCCTGCCTGCTGTCTGAACAGGTCCAAAGCAAATGTTTCCTTCTTCATGCGACTGCCAGAGACCACTCTTGGAAAGAGGATGGCAGGAAGAAACAGACTGCATGGAATTTTTTTTGACCCGTCTCCTCCACCTCCACTTGAGTGGTGCTGTACTAGAAGCTACTGAGCAAGATGTTCCTCTTGGCTTTCGTGTTGTCCCTAATTCTTAGGTGTTTGCCAGTGGTGCCTCAGGTCTCTGTGAGGGCACTCTGTCCTGTGAGGTCTCAAAGGCTCCACAGGCACTCGCTGCCTGTCCCCAGAAGCCCTTCATGCAGGGCTCCAGCTAGCCTGCCCACTTTGGTGACAGGGCCACAGTGCTGTGTAAGCAGCAAAGGGAGCTGAGCTCTGCATGTTCTTACATTTCTGACAGTGAAGAGCCTTCATTTCTATAGAGCCAGGTCAACAGCAGAAGGCAAAGGAGAATGAGTCATTGGAACCATATCCCAAATAATGCAAGGATAATACCTGTGTTTTTAAGAAAATTCTTGCACATCTAGTAAAAGTGACACATTTATATATGGAGTGCTTCTTAACAAAGACATTTGAAATATTGTAACTACAAAACCTAATAAACTGTTCAAGAAAATAGTGTTGTAACAGCCACTTACTAGTCAGAGTCCAAAAACAGACTGAGACTTCAGTACCTCCAGGTGCCTATCTGTAAAAATGACCATACACCCTCTCTGGAGTTGAAACAGATCATGATGAAAAGCAAGTGCTTGCTACTTTGCTGCTATCCCCAGACTATGGTCCTGCTGAAAATCTTAGAGTTTCTACATTTAAAGTTTCTATGTGTTCACATCAGTTAAACACGCAACTACATTTCAAGTTCCATCTCTGACCTTCCTGTAAATTAATCTATCAGTATGTATAAATGTTTATTTAATATGGTGTACAGCAGCCTCTACTGGTGCATGTCTGCAGAGGACAGCAATGTGTTATGTAGATAACGGCATTACTTTTGTTATAATTTAATTTCTTTTTCCTTTTTATAATAGTTTAGCTATTTAAGGCAAATACGAGCTTTTATAGGAAAAGTAATTAAAACTCTTAATATATCCTAGCAAAGTAAACCAAACCAAATGCAATTCAGTTTTCAAAAATCACTCTATTATTTTTATGCAAAAAGCCTTTCCCATCAAATCCACACAAATATTATTTCCTTATTCTACATGCTGTCAAATCAACAGTATGCTTTTAGCTCTATTTATATATATGTAGAGCCCAGGTTTCACTTCCTGAGACACATGCTTTGGAAACTTAGTTTAAATTGGTTTCCAGACCACAATGTCACTACTAACTATCTCCTCTTCCAGATTAAAGTTTTAAAATCATTTTTAAATTGAACTACTGAAAGGTGTAGATTTTCCTTTTTTTGTGCTGTCTTCACAGAGTTCTCATAACTGTAGCTTATGGACACTGAAGGCTGATTCCAGCTCAGCAAAGCCATCCATTATGTGGATTTTTATACTACCTCTCCCAAGTGTAATATGCAATTCCCTTCTAAATATTCTTTTCAAAGAATGCCAAAGATGCCAGTTTCTAATAGTTATGGATCTGAATACAATTTGAACTCAAAAAGAGAATAAAGCGTCAGGATTCAAAAGGATAATCCTGATTCTTATAGTCAAGTATTAAGCATGCAGGATCCATGGCTGTAGTGTAGTTTTGGTTTACCATAAAATCACCCCAGGCAGCAATATTTACAGTTATGCTGACAGATTTAGAGATACTTTGCATATTTTTTAAAGGAACATTTGTGTCGTTTGTTGTTATATGTTAAGTCATGTTAATGGTCAAATCCTGCACAAGTGGACTGAGGTGCCTACTTCACTTTATTAAGAGACATCTGCAGAATTAAACTACCAATCATTAAAACTTTGTACGACTCAGACATGTCTGAAGAAAACTGAAAAAACTAAGTTTAGGTCTTGGGAGGGTTAAGCCAACCAGCCATTCTTCACCCATAGATATATAATGAGCTCCTAGTAGTCTTTTGGAAAGAACAGGAAAGTGGTCCTTCAGAACAGATTTGTGAGTTATATGACAATATCCCTGCTGGGATCACAAGAATCCAGTAGGTGACCTGCCTTGAGAGAGTCTCTGTGGTTCAGTTAATAGTACACTATAATGCAGTGACTACACATGCATAACTGACTGCAGCTCAGTGTGGTAGGAAAGGAGAACCTCATTATTTTGTGTTTCAGTACATTTTAACAAGCAGTGGGAGTGTATTTTGAGACCTGCTGTTCACTGAAGTAGGATCAGTGAGTTCATACTGGTGTTCTCATGGGCAAAGCTAGGCACTATGTAACATTCTATGTATTTGTTCCTGAACCTTGCTGACCTTCCCATGGCTTCAATCAGGAGGTTTTAATGCAGATAGCAATTACAGGTCTCTCTCTTCATTGTCCAGTTAGTTTACTGGAAGTAGCATGGCCAGGGTAGGCCATTTTCCTGCACTACTGCTGTAGATCAATTAAGACTCTGAAGGCCTTTACTGAACATGCTAAAGCTAAGTCATTAGATGTGGAGAGTTAAAAGGCCCTTTCATTTCATCCTCCTTTGCTCTGAAATAGACCTGGCTTCATCACAACTCCTTCATGATAAAACCGGAGGTGAGGGATTAAAAGAAAAAAAATCTAAGGAATACAACAAATAGAGAGCTTTTCCAGTCCCAGATTCCTTTTCTTTGCAGTAGCAACTAGAAGCACATCTTTGTGGGAAATACTGACAGCCTCAGTCAGAGACAGAGGCTTTTCTGATCGCGTCAGGCACCAATAACAACTTCTCCTTTGTGGTTACACACCTCTGGTCCTTGCTTCCACCACTGCCCACTTTGGACAGAGATATCACCATGGGTGACCACAGCACCTGAAAGGCTCTGCACACCTCTGGTGATCATACTGCATGCACAGAACAGTGTGTGTTCTGGGAGACAAGTGCTCATGGTTTGTTACTGACAACTTTGCTTTATCCTGCCCCTTCAGCTCTGGTTTAGCTGAAACTATGCCAGATAAAATTATTGCACGTAGCACATTCATTCTATCTCTAAAAAAATAAAATTTATGCTACTCTGGCTTTTAAAATTAACTACAGCAGAAGACTCTGTGAGTAGGACTTTCCCCTCATTAATATAAGTGAAAATTCTAGTGTCTAAATAATACATGTCATATTAAAATACTCTACCTTCGTCTGATAGGGCTGTGAGGTATGTAACACTTAGGATGCAGGCAACATTTGTGATGCAAGACTGTAAGGATTTCTTGGCAGTTTGGGAACACTAAGTCACTAAAAGCAGACTGATGACATAACACTGGATAATTTTGATTTTAGCAGACCTATCACAATCCTAACAACTAAAAGCACACAGAAACGTTTGTATCATTATCGCTTCAGATAAAATTATTTTAGCCCCAAGGATTTCCAGGGCTTTATTCATGAACTTACATTTGCACACAAGGTAAAATCTTGATGAACTGGTACATTGAGCTAAATCTGAGAGTAGTGTGCATCACACAACAGGCCTGAAATTACTGTGTGTGCAATTGCGTTCTTTAAATTAGACTAGACCAATTTAAAATTAAGTGAAATTTGTTTCAAAGTTTTCAAACTCCCTCCCCTTAAAAAAAGGCAAAACCAAACCTGAATGTCCCCCTCTAAACAGTATATCTATATATCTATATCTCTGCCAATTACAGCTATAAATTAATTATATGTTCCTTTATTTCCTGCTACTACTGTACAAATTATATTCGATGTATTATATGGAACACTGCTACTGGCACACAAAAAGCTTTTAAAACATGTTCGCTTCTACTATACCTGTATTGCTTAGCTCTGCTAGCTTTTCCACATTTTGCCCAAGACATTTTTATGGTATTGGCCAGACTTAAGCTGCTCTTAATATCCAGAGAAAAAACATTAGAATTACTGAAGTCCGCAATAAATTTCTGAATTGCTTTTGTTACTGAAAAAGCACTCTTTCTTCATTTGATTTATTACAACAAAAATCAAATGGAATCTCTAGGCATTCCTTAGATCAGACATATGCAATTTGTTATAAAAAGTCTACTTATCACACTTTTGCACTACACTCTGTTGATGTAACTGTAAAATCAACTCAACCATGTTATTACTTGTTGTATATAACTCACAATCTCACAGTGATTACACTAGTAGGTGGCTGAATTTTAGTGTGGGATAGTGACAAATCTGTTTATTAAAAACTCAATTTAATGTTCCCTTGGATATGAGCGATATAAAAACACAGCTACTCAACAGTTCCTAACAGTCCCTGACAGAGGGTCATATTTCTCTGCTCTGCTGCTTTCAGAAAGGAGGAAATTTTACTAATGAAGCATCAGCCTATGTGTTACTGCCAAGGAAACAATAATCAATGAGACATTACTCACTCATAGAGATGGTTACTCATTACTCATTGGTACTCTAATTGTTACCTTTAAAAAGATTAAGATAATGCACTTTCTTTTCTGGAGACTGGAGCAATGCATTTTGATTATATAATAAATGCTGTGAGGATGCCATGGCAATGACAGATTACAGAAGAACAGAAAGCTGATTAAGGATAATATGTTAAGTCTTCTGCAGCTATGCTTACATTCATCCTTGGCCTACAAAGGTCTACCTTGCATCCACCTTTCTTACTATTTGTCCATTTACTTTTTCTAACACAGTAGGTGGTTTTGTTTCTTTCCACTTTTATTGTCTGTCTTCGCTTACCTCAGGCATTTATTCTGTTCTTTTTTTCTTTTTGTTTTTTTCCTCACATAGATATATTGATTGAACTCTAAGAGTGGAAGAGCAACATAATTCTTTTGAGTTTTAGTACAGCTTGATTGACGAGTTCAGACTTATAAGTATGGTTGCTGTATTTTAATGTTATCTCCCCTTGGTTTAGGAAAGCTTTAAACACAATCTCCTAAATTGTCCTTATATGCAAGTTGGGACATCCTGTCTAGAAAGGTGGACTACTAGACAAGTGAAAAACTGGAGCATGTTCAAAGGGAAGGGGTAATTGGTCTGTGCTCTACAACAGGGGTTTCCTGGGGCATACTGTTTCTCATCCATACCAATGACACAAAGTAGGCCCTTACAAAGCTTAGCCATGGCAAGATGGTTGAAGGGACTTGCTCAAGGGCAGGGCTCCCATCCAGAGAGCTCCAGGCATAGGCTGGCACAACTTAGTGAAATTTGATAAGGATAAAGTTCTGCATTACAGGCTGGGGACTGACTGGCTGGATGACAAGGCCCTTGGGGGACAGGTGGGCAGAGCTAAGCTTGAGTCCCCAGCGCTTGCTGGCAGCAATGAAGGGTAACGAGACTGGTCTGTATCAGCAAGAGCCTGGCCCATAGACAGAGGGGAATGATTCCTGCCCTTCACTCAGCACTTGTCAGTGTCTTGTGAGGAATATTCTGTCCATAACAAGCCCTGCACTAAAATACTGTTGATAAACTGGATCAAAGAAATCAGAGGCCCTTAAAGATGGTCAGGAGCTGAACCACATGATCTCTAAGAGAGACTAAGAGCATTGGGCTTGCCTAGCTTGGGGAAGAGATGTCTTCAGGGGGACCCACCAGCACCCCTCTGACACTCACTGAAAAGTGGAGGCCACCACTTTACTGAGGTGTGAGCTAAGACAGAAGACATCATGGGAAGATAGGTACCCAACGTTGCTGCCATCAGCAACCTGCTCAGAACCTGGTGTTAATCTTGCTCAGTGGGAGGCTGGACCAGGTGAACTTCTGAGATCCCTTCCAATCTAAATGACTTTCTGGTAAGCATTGTGCTAATCAGCAGGTCTCTGTTTTACTGGGTCAAAAATAAAGAAAATTACTTACCAACCAAAACAACAAGCCTGTATTTGTCATTAGGTTGTCGTCTATATTTTGCAACTTCTTCATAGGTTGGGATATCTGCTGTATCATACTGATCACTCTTCTTGCACTCATACATGGACTTGTTTGTTTTTTTATCTTTTCTGCTAAGACGAAAGCTTCTTCTAAAACCAGCTGCAGTAAGAACAGGGTTTTTTCAAAGTAAGAAAATAAGTCTTCTTAAAACATTTGAAAATAGCTTCTTCCAAACATTCAAGGATTGGAGCATGGAATAAAAAAGTGCATTACATGTGTAATAAGCCAGGTCATTAGAATGACATTTCCCGTGTTTTTAAACTTTATCAGGTATCTATTTAAACTGCAAAATTAGGATTGCCAATGAAAACATAACCTCTGCAACAACAAACTGCAAAGTGTATTTGCAATAAATTGTTAATATATTTAGATTATTTAGACAATTTGAATAACTTATAAATTGACATATATATACACAAGACAATTCATGTAAGCTGGAGTCTCATACCACATCTAATGCATGTCTATTAAATCACCATGGCACACAGACATCAAATACAACATAGGATAGAAACACATCTGGTGGTTGAAAGGGTTAATGAGAATTAACTCCTTGAACAATTCTGTTGTGCTTAGCTCCATGCCGATAGTACATTAAAAAAGTGCATTAAACCTTTCCTGAGTATATTTAATAGTCAATCCAAGCACTCATACTTAAATTACAAAATGCTATAAACATCTTAGACAATACAGTACCCATATTATGAAATTTAAGTTAATATTGCTATTAAATCTATATTTATAATTGCATCGACCATGTGATATCTATTGAGCCTTCTAGAGAAGACTTGAAGTTTCACATAGGTTTTAAGCACTTTCAAAGGAGAAAATCATAGCCATTTTCAAGCAGAACAGCACAAAAAACACGTTTTACACTACATGTCAAAAACTAATTTACTTCTCTGTTAATCATTACCTCAGAGTTTTTCCGCTAGATCCTTTATATTACATTACATTAAATTTTACTGGTATCTCTACAACACCACTTTTGTTCTGTAAGGAAATATAGGAAAGACTGTGAAGACTGCAAAACTGATTTCATTATCTGGTGGTAGAATAAAACACAAGCTGCACTTTAAATACTGGAAAAATTGTTGGCTTTTTTCCCCCAGAACACTTCAAAGGACAGTAAACATGTGTAAACTTCTGATGACCCCAGATTTTCAGCAAAATATTTTCATATTCTTATAATAGCACTTATGTTTAGGTGTTTGAGAAGTAATCATAATACAATTTCTTCTTCAAAGATAATATCGTGCAAGTTCAAGACTCAGTTCTGCAAATATTTAGCACCAGATCGGAAGAGAAATGCTACAAGACTTAGTTATAGGCTTAGTGTTTTGCACACACAGCTTAACTGAGCAAAAATCATCACAGAACCTGGACTACAGAGGATGTTAACCAAGTTATTCAATTGACGTGAGCCCCTATACCTATCTGCAACAATCTACAACACAAGCATACACACAAAAGGTGAAGAAAAATTTATTTGAGAATGCCATGATGTCAACCCATTTGTATACAAAATACGAATAAGTAAACTGAAAATCTATGACAAAGGAGAAGAGCTAGCAACCACAGAAAGGGCAGATGATATTTTAATGAAGTACAGTATAGTCTAGACTAAGTAGGAGATGGGCTGGAATAGAAAAAGAATCAAAATATGGGATATGAAAACATAATGAAATAGACTGGGTTATGTTATTTTATTATTTAAATAATGCTAACATTGAAGTGACTGCAGTCAGAGATTGAAATGCTCTGTTAGAGAGCTTACACACCCATCAGAGGGCCTGGAAAGTCTTGCCTGCCCTATGGTGAAGTCCATCACGACACAAGGATGTTCTCTTGATCATAACTACATCTAAATGTTTAGACAGCTATGTAAAGAAACGTTAAAAGCAGCTTTAGCAATACTGACTACAGACACAGGAAGAGAGCTACAAGTTTCCTGAGGCCTCATCTAAAATGCTCCTTATTAAAAAAAACCCAAAAATTAACAAAAAAAGTTGCCCCAAAACCTGAAAATTATTCTGCTTGTTCCAATTTTTTCCTTCATAATCATTTTATGGAAAAACAAATACTAGAGGAAAAAAATCAAGATTAATTCTTCACTGTTCACTACTAAGTGGTTTACAAAATTAAGAGCTTTGTTACAAGACCAAATATCCATGTACCTGGAAAAGGTAAAAAATAAGGATAATGATCAAATGAAGCTACATCAATGGTCTCCATTCTAATTTGGTTTTGACCTTAAAATTAACAACAGCTCCCTGCCCCTGATCAGCTGTCTCAGAATGTCATTAGAACAGCTTCTCAACCTTCACTTAAATTATGAACTGTGCAATCCAATTTTTTCTTCAAAATCTTCCTATCAATTCAATTCCCATTTTTAGATTTTGGTAAGAACATTTGCAGCTTGTTCCCCTTTTCTCCAACCAAGTTATTCTCACTAGCAAACTATCAGGTGGTAGATTATTTAAGAAGTTTCATTTCTTTCATTCCTTGAAAAAGGAGAAAATATTTCAGCTCTGTCTTCAGGCGGATTTGCCCCTTGTCACTTTTGCAGGCTCCACAAAAAACATCACAAAGACTCTGGTGATATGATTCCAATGCTAACATGTGTTTCCTTGAATAAAATATTTTATATTTCTGCCAGTGAAACTCATTGGTAAAATGAAAACAGTAATATTGTTCTGTATATTAAGAAAGCTCAACAAGAAGTTCAACCAGAACTTAGACATTACAGAAAATAAAAGATACTAATTGAAAAGAACAAACATGAGAAAAAGATAGAAACCAGAGTAAGGCTGGCTTCTCTGCAGTGTGCTGGTGAAGATGCTCTGTAAAACTAATGACTATTTAAAGTCTGTGATATGCTGTTTGTTTTGCCACTTTATGACAATTGTCAATCTGAAAGTTTTTTAAATTGTTCCTCAAAGTCCATCCTGAATAGCCCCATATAGAATCTCAAGAAAGTCTGCTTTAAATAGCATTCAAACCCACAGAAAACATACAATTCCAAGAGGAAGGATGAGACTGTTTCAAATATATCCAACACTTTTATGATACTGCTGTTGCATTCCTGAACGCATCCTTATTCTAGATCACTTATCATCTGCCTTTAAATGTCCTCTCATAAATGGCTTAACTTTACTGTGACCTAGAAGCTGTTTTATAGAAATGCTAATACATATTTTCTATTAAATGTCTGCCTTTGTAATTGCATTTTATGTTGGGAACTATGACTGCACAAAAATATTAAGCCGAACTGAAACAATATTGTACTTCTAAGGAATAAAAACATTTATGAAAAGGGAAAAACATTCTACTAGTGTTTGCATATTTTATAGTTTGGAAAATAATGAAAACCAAACTTCATATATTTAAATTAACAATAGAGCATCATTAAAAATATAGTGACGATTACTAAAGAGAACCAAACCCACGTTTCTATAAAATTATTTAGGTTAAAAGTAAACTTCTATAAGGAACAAAAGAATATTTGATAATATAAACCTTGACGAATATGAAAGGAGCTGCAGGCTACACTGTCTGTGAAATATGGGTATCAGCAGAGATTATCCTTAGCTGCCAAGTATGCAGATTATAAAATAGAAGGGAAAAATTCTGTCACTAAAGCGACATAATCTCCTGAACACTGAGAAGCTTGCACCAGCTCACTGGTTACAGCTACACGACTAGAAGCTTACTGAACATACAAACCCATAAACTACTGCTGGAATGTAACAGATTTGGTGAAATAAGAGCAGGCTCTGGGAAGAAAATATTAAGAACAAATGTTCTCAAACTACTGAGGTCTTTAAAACTTTAACTTCTCAATAGGAAATAAAAACAAGAAATCATTACTGATAAACTTAATTAAGGCCCAACAATCAATGAGAAATCACTTAGATCTCTAAGTATGCAAAAAACACCTTAGCAGAAAAGTTTGATTATTCTTATAACCATTAGCATTATACATTTCATGATCTCAGAACAACATTCTTACACAGAAAAATTCAGTGGGGCCTCACAGAGAAATCCAAACTGAAAACAGGTAATATGTGAACCTGCCTGCCTTGCAATATTTTAAAAGGATGATGATGTAAATAGCTGTGCTTATTTACATTTAATGACATAATGCTGAAGAAGTAAATTGGAACTATGTTGTGTAAATTTCAGTCCAAATATACTAATAAAACCAGAAAGTTAATTTCTCAAATTCAGACAAATAACACCAACAGGAAATAATAAAATATAAATTCATGCATGCTTCACAGATTCACAAGTAAGACTCCAGAATTCTGTAAAGCACTTACACAGGGTTTTGTTAATTTTCATTCATTAAAATAAGTGCTTAAGTACATATTTAAATTACATACGTTCTTCACTGAATTTAATTTCATCTTAAATTGAACAACTTCTATTTAATTGTAAATGCATTTCAGAGCACCCTTTGCATTCATATTACTGACAAAAGTAAGTTTGGTACCATGGTCATTTTCTAGGTTTGTATGAACATAATATTTTTACTAGATATTTGTGGATATTATTTTTCCCCCAGAATATTGGTATTTTTTTTAAACTGGCTTGTATACTGAGGATTTCTATTGTTACACAGGAACTGCACAAATGCAGAGCAGACTTCTTACTCCGTTTGCTTCTGGACTGATTCCCAGCTTGCACATTTAGACAGGGTTAATAAAAATTTAGATTATGTCTGGATTTTAAAGATGAAATTGAGAATAGTAAACAGATGATATTCATCTATATTTACTGTATGTTCATAAAGGTTTAAGCAATGTAACCAGAATTTAAGCTTGGCAAACTCCTAACGTTTTCCTCAGCAATTCCTCAGGAAATTACAGCAGAAACATACAATACCATACTGTGGCTTAAATATTAGAATTTGGTGAAAAATCATTAAATTTATCTGAGTCACTTCAGAGGAGAGGTTTCAAATTAATAGCAGTATAGCCTTGGGTATAAAAGATTTGACCCCAAATGGTTCAGATATTTTGCCTTCTGACGACTCTTTTCCTGTGCTCTTCATGACCACTTTGTATGTGTCTGAAGTACACATCCTTTCAGAGAGGATTGGGTACTCACACAATAATCTGGTTCACGGATTGAAGTGCCAGAGCCATATATATGGCTTGTGAAACAAGGAGACACTGGAGTGCATGAGACAGTGTGAATTATAAATCACCATGTTCTGTTATGACATGCAAAAGAATGGCAACATCAACTTTCAAAAGCCTACCTGCTTGTTTTTAAGATAGGAAAATTTAAAACGAATGATTTTTAATGAAGAATTCCAAGGAATCTCTAATTTCTAAACCAAAAAACTACTTATTCACAGTCAGTGAATATACTTGTGTCCTTACCCCAAAACTGGTCCTAACATTTGTTTTTCTACCTTCTGACTCTCCTCTCTGACATCTCATTCCAAAACCACACACCCAGCATGAGATGGCTGAAGGTACCACCTCTGGACTGCTGACAACATTCCATTACATGAAAGCTTTCAAGAAAGAAACCATTGCCTGAACTGTACTTAGCAATTCTGAATAACTTTTGTAAAGTTTTGCCTAAGTAAACTACAACCCATCTTAATTTTCTGTCCTTTTCTTCTGGGACAACAGTAATTTCTTCCTGAAGACACCTCCTTCCTAAGATGTCCATGTCTTTTTGGTAACTATGGACCAATATGTTTCAGAGAAAAAGGCTGCAGACCTAGAAAAGGTGGATTATGTTTTCCTACCTTTGTTCTCAAATAAAGCAGCAGCCTGCTAAAATCTGATGCAAAACATGACAGTCTCACCCTAAGAATTTATGCAGTATGTATTTGCATACAGAAAGAAAAGATTGTTGGGGGGGGGGGGTGTTGTTCCTGTTTCAAAGAAATTATTTGATAGGGAAAATGAATTTCATCTGGAATCCCATCCAAATTATAATTTTCCAAGCATACCCAATATTTCAATACAATTACAATTCAACATTAACTTAGTTGATTACTTAACAAAGGTAAGAAGTGTATTTTCAGCATGATCAGATAATGACAAGTTCCACAAGCATAGGATGGACTTATACCACACTAAGATTCTGTAAAAAGGTCAAAGTTCTTTCAATGATATACTTTGTGTGTACCTGATGTCGTTTATACCCCACATTTAAAATCATTAAAGTGAAATGTGAAAACAACTCCAATTTACAGTATTGGTCTAGGATGTTTCAGTGAGCCCACTGGCTTGGAAATACTAAAGTACTTTGACAAGTTTCTCCCCACTCCTCTTGCAGTAGAAGGATGAAAGTGTTGGGAAAAGGGCTGGTTGCCACAAAATCTGCTCCAGCCAACCTTCAGTTGGCAGGAATTCTGGACAGTTTCAACTAAAATATTTTTACATAGGTTTCAAAATGGCACAAATTGAAAACTTGAAACATATCATGGAACATTCACCTTTTTTAAATGTTACTTTTGTTTGAAATTTGGAATCTTGAAAATGAAGCCAAAGGACTCTTGCCCCTCCTCTTCCCTGTTCCCCACAATGATACATTGAGCACAGACTAGCTTTAAAGCTAAATTTAAGCTACTGAGTTATTATGACTGATATTTTGCGATGTGGAAAAAAAACTGTTGCCTGCAAATTTGCTCTGTATTCTCCCTGAATCCTCCCAAAATGGTTAGATAGACATGTACAAAGAAAAAAATGCATACACAAAACTTGAATAAAACCTTGAGAGTGTATTTAAGTAATTACTCCAAATTTTCATGATACAGTAACCTTTTTGTTTCATTAAACACATAGCTTGCTTCATGTATTTTAAAAATTTTGACATTAAAATCAAACCAGTATTTTAGTAGCCTATGTTTAACCAGGTAAAGGCATACACTACATAAACCCTTTATGTCAAATCCAATGAGCCATGTTTAAAACCTTAATATTCATGCACCTGTCATGCAGAGTAAGGACATTTGTATGCAGATTACCCCCAAAAGCAAAGTGGACACAGTAGCTCCAGGGAAAAGAAGCTGAAAGAAAGGAATAAAATTGTCTATTGTAACCAATTGCTCACCTAGATAGGATCCACTGTTGTGACCAGCACATTCAGCATCTTCTGGACGAAGGGTAAAAGCATACAGAATAAGAGCCAAGAAATAAAGCAGAATAGTTAGAAGCCCAGCAAAAAATACGGAAGAAATTATTTTTAAAATGACAACTGTACAAAAGCATAGCATTAAAAAGCCTTCAATAAGCCATTTTCTTAAAAACATAAAACAATATTTATTGTTTTATATTTTAGCTGGACAAATTCTTGTTTTTTGCAGCATGCACAATGATCTTTTTACCTTTTCAAGCAAAAATTGTGATGACAACAAACATTCTAAAAAAATTCTAACACTGTGTTATTAATGTTTTATCAGTTAATAGAAATTATGCCACTTAAAAGAAAGTAAAATGATTTGACATAAATCAAGATTTTTTTTGAAATTATACATTATCAGACTTTAGCTTTATGTTTTGGCTCACTGGATTAGACAGAAAGGTTTTTGATCAAAAACACATCCTCCCACTTAATATAAAATAGCTATAATATATATTTTTACATGCCAGAGGCCCTTTGATCAAAAATATGAGCTGCAATTTCTAATGCTTTTATAAACAAAAGCTTCTTAAGTAAAAAAAAAAAAAAAACAAACAAAAAACCAAACCAACCAAACAAAAAAACCCCAAAAACACACCAAACCAAGCAAAAAACCATAAAAAAACCATAAGAGATCAGCTGCTATTACTTTAACATAGGCTGCAAACATAACAATAACCAGCTACACTCAGAGGGAAACTTAGAGGGAAACCAGTATTGATGATACCACATAGATGAACCTTCTACCATCTCAGAGAAACAGTCTGTCAGTATTAACTAGAAATGCAAGACCTCTCATGGCCATGTAATTAACTTGGAACCATCTCCCTCCTGCCCAGCCCACCAAAGTGCTGCCAGTATTATTCTATGATACTGCTTTTCTATACATCTTGCAGAAGTTCAAGAGAGAGAAAGCAGTTTAAAACAACAGTTCAATTACTGATCATTAAATGAAGCAACTAGGAATATTCTGGTATTTTTATCTACTTTAAAACATGATTCAGTGTATTTGGTGGCAATGTAAAAACATCATATATATAACATCTCCTAGAAACATTAGACTATATTCAATTTAATTCTAAACACATGTTCTCTAAATAAAATTATTGGGCTATTCAGGGAAACTTTTATACATGTACCTTCAATTTCCTCTGAGAAGCACAAAGGAGAAACAGGAAAGGAAATCATTAAATGGAGTGAAAACATAACTTAAGAAAGAAAAGTTAAATTGAAAAAGAAAAATGCACCTACCACACTCAACCGCTTCCTCATCTTAGAACAGCCAAAAAGACAAAGTATTATTGTTTAATACTTCATAAATAGGAAAAAAATCAAGTATGTAAGCTACTCTCAAATTCTCTTGACATTACCTATTATATTGAGGCATATACCAATACAACCAGTAGTGAGTTTAACTACACTCAGAAAAGGATGTAAAAAGACATTGAAATAAATACTATGTGCACTTTAAACTTCCCACATGTGATTCTTCCACTATTCATTTGGTAGAAATGACCTTACCCTGTTGTCATGGAAGGTGTCTCTGGTATTAAATGCAAAGTTTGCTAGTTCAAATTAATCAGGCTTAACCAAGAATTTCTAAGAATCACTACCATGAATATGATCTCAGTATTTTGCTGCACTTACAGGTGGGACTGCCCAAATCCCTGATGGATTTTGAAAAGGTTTTTTGTTTATGGCTTTTTTTACTTTTCTTTTCTTTTCTTTTTTTTTTTTTTTTTTAAGTTTATAATTGCAACTGAAAACATAGATCTACTGAAGACTTTCTTCTTACCTATAGTGAATCAAAAAATTTCTGCTGCTTCAATAGTAGAAAACATACATTTGTGTAATCATCTTTGGGTTTATACAAAAAAGCAAGATAAATATAATGAATTTTTGTTCATAAAGATATTATATACTAAGGTTAAGATCTATAGAGAGATTTAACAATCTACCTCTCATTCAAATTTCCTTTAGAATGTGGATAAATATGTCTAAAATATAATAATTTCGAAGACTTTCCATGAAGCATGTATTTTCTCAGAAGGTGAAAAATTATTCAAGAGCTATTTTACAATCTTTTATGCATAACTAATGTACAAAACAAAGGCTAGATCAAAATTCTCCTGCATACATGACCACACAGAAGAGCTCTTTCATTATCATGAAATGGACATAAGGGTCTCTTCTGCTGCAGAAAAAATATTGTTTTGTACAATCATTTCTTGATACCATTTTTTTTTGAGGACTTAAATTTTAAAATATTAATTTGGAGGACTTTTCTGAATCTTATTTGAAGTTTATTTCTATGGTCAAGGTGACCATATGGTTTAAGTTGTCTGGAAAGTCCTCGAAGGTGAATACTCCTTGGTTGACCACATCTGGTGCCTTAAATGAGTGTAAAGAGTTTTATGGTTTGAAGGTGAAAGCATTGGATCAATTTTTCTCTCTTGATCTTAAAAGCTCCCAGTTCTTGACAAATGGCCTAAAGCTGGATCTAGAATGGCAGGCTGGCTTCTAGCTGGTAACTCGTTACTCCTTCTCTGTGATGTATGACAAATTTTCTGTACTTCCATTTCCATGACTTTCAATGGACTGCAATGTATCTCCTGAAAGGGAGTCACTAATGCTCAAGGCAAATTCACATAGATTTTAAAAGTCTCTTGAATTCAACAAAGTTATTTGATTTAATCAGTGAGCATTCATTTTAAAATACTGCCTAGTATTTTAACACTGGTAACAGGTAAGCCCTCATTTATGACCATGAAAACCCAGAGCAGGAGCAAAGGAGGATGCTATGTACACATGGACAGAGATCTGTATGCTAGCTCAACCCTGACCACTGCAGACCTCACATGCATCCTGCAGGTGTGGTACATGGTGGAGTTACAGCATCAGGGCTGAGAATGCTGAAAGGAAATCAGGCTTCTGGGCTACCCCTGCCAGGAAAGAGAATATGCTTATCCATAAATGAAAGACACTAGGATTCCCAAGTGAGCAAGCTGAACCCAGAAAGCACAAGCCAAAATGTCTAGAAGATGAGGTTTAACCTTGAGATAAAGGCATTCTGAACTTCTTGTGTCTTGTTAAAAAACTTCCTTCTTAATACTGCTCTTAACTTTTTTGGGCTACTATTAAGGTTGAAAATAAGAGTCTGTGATGAAAAGATCTTGGAAATCACTGGGTTTTCATAGCTTAAGGCAGCTATAAACAGTTATCAACATGTAGCTTCTAGTTTGAACTTTACAAGGAACTTTACCAGAGCTATTGCCTATCCCTAGGAAAGTCAGATGTTACTTGCCAGGAAACTTTGTATTGTGATTCACTACTATATACAGCTCTGTGCATCTGAAGCAGCTGTATGCATGCAACAATTATGTGCCCAAAGTTCCAAAGTTTTGAGACATGAAAAAACTGGGACCCACACAGTTTCACTAAATTGAAGTGGGCTGAGAAAGGAAAAGTCTTCAGCTGGAAGGGACAAATTAAATACTAAAAGAGGTCAAAGACTAAAGAGAAGGAAATCTGATGGGAAGTAGGAAATCAAAAGCAGTAATAAAATGAAAAAATACCCGAATCCAAACCATAAGGGAACATGGAACAAATAAAATACTGAGAAAAGAAGAAATACAATCAATTAAACGTATTGTGGTAAGAAGGGAGTGGAAGTTCCAAAGAAAATACTCATGAAACAGGTTTATGAAATGACAACAAAGCTATAACAAGACAAATGGGAAAAAAGAAACAGGAAACACAAGCACAATGGAAGCTTAGTTGGTTTTATTCATTTCAGAAAGATTTCAACATAACCAATAATGCTAAACTATAACAATGAAAACCAGTATCATATACACTGTGTTTTTGTAAGTATTTTAACTGAAATGTAATCAAGATTTGATTTTTGGGGGCCTCACGTAAATTATACTACTTAGGAATCTCAAAACCAAGGCCACTTCCAGAAACATTCTCAACTCTTTGGAACAGCCCAGCACCAGATTAAGATGTTTAGCTTTTGTTGACTTTCTTTCAGAAATATTTTCACCAAGCAATTTTACTTAAATTTTTCTCCATCTAAAATTAGATCCAGCAGCTCTGTTCTAGTTTCTTCTCACAAACAAGTTGAATTATTCCTTAAACTATACTTTAATAAGCAAGCAATTGTGATGTTCAATTACAGTGAATATATTAAACACTCTTGATTTTTTAGTGATGAATAGTCCCACATAGCAATCAACATTTATACTGTTTAGGAGGTTTTTATGCTATGGAGTTTTGTAGATTGAATGACTGATGAACATTATGTTCATGCAATAGGAAATTTAAGATGACCAAATTTAATTCTCTCATAAAACCATTAGATAACAGTATATCTATGAAGATAATTTGGAAAATGAAGAAGGATAGTCTTGCAGTGAAGGACAGATCCATTTCCAGTTCTGTCTTACGTGACCTTGACTCAAATGTCAGCCAGCTTCAGGTTTCCTTAATTTTTCTGTGGCAGCAGGAAGTTAAGATTTGTAAGGACAGGAGACTTCTGAACAAAAATGCTAATGTGCTAATTTAACTCTATAGGTCTGGTTTATTTTTTGTTTATACTCATAACTACCTGCAGGTGGGAAATTAAGTTTCAAATATGAACACAGAAAAATACTGAGAAGAAAGGCAGCGTTAAGATTGTGCAGCAATTATAACAAGCACAAGAATCCTACTATACATTTTTCCTAAATGTTTGGTCTTCAAATACAAGTAGTACAAAGCATTTGTTCTTTTAGCCTGTTTAAATTTTTTTGTTGGCAGAACATAATCTTCAATTCAAAAGACACTGAACTATGGGTAAACTGGGTTACATCTTGTTTGAAGGAAAACCATTTGGCTGCAGTTAAGTCTTTCCTCCTGCTCACACAATGCCAATCATATATCATAAATCAAAATTGAAAGTAAAATGAGTTTTAAGTCTTAGAAGAACTATATGGTGATGGCTTTATCACAGTAAGTATTTACATTTAGAATTAAGTACACAGAACAAATGTATTTTCATGGAAAAGACATCTCTGAACAACTCTGTCATATATGCTACATACATATATTAAACTGTACACACAGGATATGGGTAAACACACATACATATGAACACAGTGCACAAGTTGACAGAGCTTACAGGCTACTAGTATAAAATATAAAGTTACCAGTAATTTTCATCAGAGACAACACATACATAACATAAGAATAAACACAATAACCACTGTGAAAGCAAAATTATACTGAAGGAATATAATTTCTTGCCTGATTATTCCAGTTTATAACAACTGCAGAATATTAAGTTATTTGGTTGTTATTCAAAGAATTTTTTTCCTTAAAAAAAAAACAGGTTATCACTTTTGCCTACAAATTAAAGTAAGCTACATGCGCACGAATGACCAAACCTGTTGGCAGTATCTATTCAGTCAGAGCATGAGTAGTCTTTGTATTGAAGTTAACAGACTGGGAGCTATTAAACAAGTAATTCTTCCCTGTACTAAGTCTCATGTCACTCCAATTTAGCCAGCATGCAGCAATTGGAGAACTCACAGAGGCAGCTCTGGCTGACAAGCTGTCCAAGCTAAGATGACCGCCTAAAGCCAGGAATGCTGTTAAGTATTACTGAGGAATACCAGGTGAGCAGGTCTCTGCACAGCTGGGACTCAGCAGTGGCTCACAAGCTCAGACACAGAAGCCAATTGCACATAGGCAGACACATCTACAGAACCTCCCTCTGTACCTCAGAGAGTTCCCTCACACCCACTTAAGTACAGGGCTCATTCACCATCCCAGCACATGCAGGGTTAGTCCTACTCACACAATCTCATGCAACTCTGCTCCTTTACTTTCATTCCATTTTCCTACTTTTTTTCCTATGCTGCTTGTTCTTATAATTTTTTCCCCAGTATAATTTCCCCACAGTATTAATGTACATAACTGATTTTTGCTGAAAAGTCACTGCTGTTAAGTATGGAAAAAAATGTTGAAAATACTTCAGCGGTTTGTTATTCCTCCATCACTTCTGCACTAACCCTAAGCCTGGGAATTAACACATGAGTCTTATCAGCAGGTCAGGACATCTAACAGACACTTATCTCAGGCACCAAATATTACTCTTGAGCTTACTAAGGTTTTCTACCAAAAACAGCAAAACAAATCAGGTCAGAGTTTTGTCAGTAATTTTTGCATTCACTGTTTCAAGGACTTTTACAAAGTAAATATATTAGTATTTTGTTTAAACAGAATCAACAAGCAACTGAACCATTGCACAAATAGTGACTATAGCAATACTCCTGCATAATACTGTTAATTGCATTAATCTAAGAATTTCAAAGCCCATCCTCTGTGGGGTTTTGATTGATGAGTCTTATGGACAGCTTGTGTCCATGCGTTCTTCCATTGCCCTTGTTGCAGTACTTCCTCCTTTTCTTCACCCCCAATACAAAATTTCACTTTCTCTCTTTTCCCTTAATTTTTTTATTCCTTCTTTTTCTATATCTTCCTCTAGTCAGTGTAGGCTCCACCTACATTGCCAGTTTTCTTTAACTTCAGCCCCAGACACCATTAAACTGTGCATCTTCCCCATTTGCATAAGTGTGATTTCACTTACCTTTCAATATGGAGCGTATACTGTTCTGCCCCCTTCTCCAGTGTACACATGATGTGTTTTTCACTTTAACAGGCAAAATGTGAGAATGATTCTGTTTTATCTTACAAGAAGAGGGCTAAATGCTGGGATAGCCATGTATATTTACACATAGACACAATGGAACAGTTCACTTGGCTATTAAAGTGAAAATAAGAATTGGCATTTCCATTAAAAACTGATCCTTTTAATAACTTAGAACTAGATTGGGTTTGTTTGTTTCAGTGCAAATAATTCTTGCAGAAAAAGTTTTGTAGAAAGTATTTTTTACTCTTTCCTCAGTTTGGGTATGCATACAATCATCACTGAAAAAGCACACTTTTATTTTGCTTCCAAATGTATGATACGCAAATATGTGTAAAGATTAACAACTACATGCATTGCTATGCTGAAAAGAGTGAAAAATTCAAAATAAGAAACAGAAAGAAAGCTTCCCAGAAGAAATCCAATTTAATTATCAAAGCAAAACCAGTTGTTGACTATTTCAGAGAGCTCTTTGTACAGATAAATATAACAGTCCTTTCTAGTTCCAGGACTGGTTTGAGAAGAAAGGAAAAAAAAAAACAAAGCTATAAGATACTTCTTGCATATTATATGATTTTAACTGATTTTTAGTCAAAAAAAGTAGACTTCAAGTAGAAGGACACTACTACCCTGGAATCCCACCTAAGAAACCAGATCTGACTTACATTTTTTGGGTATTCAAGAAAATAGAGTATTTTTCCTCAATTCTCCCTATTAAAAACAAAGGTATGTATCAAGGTTTTTTCCTCATTACAAAACATGGGATTTGTGGAATGAGTTGACTGAAAAGAACAGACCAACATCGATGGCTACCTACCATGTGTCAAGAAAGCTTCCTAGTGCAACTCCCACTCCTGTCAGGAAAGGGACTTCTCTCAGCAGCTCTCCTGAAGTCAACAGGTTTTCATCTTTTTAGAAGCCATAAGAATATCAACTGGCAAACTGCCCTTTTTTTTCTCCAAACTCCTAAGAAAATCCAGGTCACATGACTGGGGGGATCCACAGCAATAGCAAGCAGACTCTCAATATACAGCAAGTTCAGGATGATCTACAGAACATGTCTCTCCACATAATTACCTTCCAAGCACTGGAAAACCCCATATTAAGATGAAGGATTAAAAAAAAAATCCTAAAGAAATCAAGCATTTATCAATTTCCCAACTTCATACATTGGCTAAAAAAAAAATAATAAAACTGAACCCAGCAGCTCTTTCCAATTTTCTGTTCTCTATGTCATGTTTCTGGTGCTGTCAGAATGCTGTTTGTTCAGCTGAGCAATGCATGATTTTCCAGCATCTCCCAGGTTTGGGAGATGATTGCTGTGCATAAATACAGACATGGCCTCCATATCTCACAGCTTCACTGCAATGCTTGGTAACACAAAAAAATCTGATTAACTTTAGAAAGATCACAAAAGTGTAGAGTTTCCCAGCAGAATTTTCTTGAAAATCCAAGTAAGTTGAAGGTTTTCCTGAGAGTAATTTGAGCAACATCCTAGAGACAATGATTTTTACTACTGCTGAATTCTAATCTTTAAAATGTCTCCTCTATGAAAGATCTGAATTCCCTTCCAGCACTAAAAATAATGTTTAGTCCTGGAATGAAGGGATAAATCTCTACTCAGCATTTCCCCTGTTCCCACAAAAATCTGGCGGATATAGCAGCAGACTGTCTTAAGAAAAGAGGAAGAGAGAGAATGACAAACCTACATTACTCTGCAGTCTTTCCTCCTCCAAGAGGCACCACTGCCTTCTAGATGGTATTAGCTGGGACTTGCTTTTTTCAAAGAAATTCCAAGAAAGAACAGTAATAGGCACACTGGCTAACCCTCATGCTCTGTCATGTGCTAAAGGGCAAGGGGAGGAAGAGAGGAACTCTTCTCCCTGTTCAAGCTAGTTAAGGCAGTCAGTGGAAAAAGCAGAGACAACAGTAGACATTGTACTCTGGGTCTTCTTTGGGTTGTAATTTTGGCAATTCCAAATCAAGTTCAGGCTGCCTATTTGGAAGGGTGAAATGCATCTTGTAAAACCTTTCACTTGAAGGTCACTAGAAAGATGCAGTCCATTATATAAGGATTCAAGTGGTGTTACTGCAGCAGCTGATTTACCTCTTCAAAAGCACCAGTGCCACTTTAATTGAAGGCTCTTGTTGAGTCTATTATCCAGATTCAAGAACAGTGGGCAGAGAGAAATAGCTATACCCTGGGATCAGACACTTTTCCAAAACTGGGGCAGAGCAACTTGACCTAGAACCTAGAAAAACAACAGATTTACTACAAGCTAGAGAAGCTCCTCTTGTTTCTAAGATCTATGCAAACAGAAAAGCTATAGTGCAAATGTAATACCTGTTACTGTAATTATGAAGCTAATCAAGGGCTTTGGAGTTAACAATAGCATTAGGGCACACAATCAAAAAGTGAAATGGAATGAAAGATAGAAAATGCAGATTATCAGAAAAATAAGTTATTGTCAAGCTTCAGAACACAACAACCATAGCAAGAAGTTAGGAAAATTGCAACAGAAACCTTGGTGAGCAGTTTTAAAGTAAAAAGCATTTAGTTTGGCACTTAGTGTGCCAGCATCCGCTGTTTGCCATAGTATCCATACTTTTTCTTTCATTGTTAGATAATGAAAGGTGCTTGGAAATACTAGACTACTTTCTGAATACTTCTAGTTGAACTCACAATCATGTTTGTATTTAAGATTTAGATCCTACTGTAGCATGATAGGTTCTTACATTGCTCACTGTGTTATGAGTCTGTACAACTGAAAGAAATAACAGGTCAAGTAAAGTACGCAATAATACCTAAAACAGATGTTGATGTAAATTCCAGTGAAGAGAAAATATTTGTTTCAATGTTTGCGCTTTCTTAGAGGTTATTTTTCTTATATTGTGCAACTACCATATTTAAAAACAGAGAATATCAAGGATGAGTGTGTTTAAAAAACAGTAAGAAGTGATTCTCTTAATGAGTATCAACGAACTGAATGTTTTGACTTTTAAAAAAATCCACTGCTTCATGAGACACAAAAAATTATCAACTATATGGGGAAGAGAGGGAGAGACGATCATATCTTTCATCTTACTCTCAATATAAATTTCACTGTGATGATGCAGTCCAAATTATAGAAAATTGTTGAGCTAATTCTTTATTGTTTCAACAGAAAAAGAATATTCTTCAACCTTTGGAATATTATAAATCAAAATATTAATTGGGCTCAGCACTTCAAAAACAAAGTCAGAGGGCTGGGAATGTTTCTAGCTGCTTTTAAAGCTTTTATGACATTATTTATATTTATTTTCCTACTGATACAATGAGATCGAGGAGCTGTTGTGCCTGAGAGAAATGCGTCCTGTAGTTGAAACAAACTGCTATTTTATAAGGTTAGAGATGTGGAGTATTATTTCTATTCCAGGTTAACAGACTTACATGATTTTCTGTTGGAAATTTTCAGTGGCTGAACCTGCACTTCTGGTCTTCTTAATGCAAATCTCCTATAAAATGGGAGGTGGTGGGGAAAAGACACAAACTCCTCAGTTTTCACTGCAAATTTGGAATTAATAAACACTTAATATCATGAGACTATTGCAAAATTTCTAGATGATTTTCTAAGAAATTAACTTAAAACAATGGAATTTATTCACAATCTAAAAAAATTATTAAATCTTGCCTGAAATTTTTGTAAGTTCTGCAAAACCTGCTGCAGTTCTTATTCCTGCATAGTGTATCAGTGTGAATGCAGATACTGATGTGAGATTTTCCACGTTTTTTCTCTCAGCCTGGATCAGTGTTATCCTATCAGTTTTTGTCATTATTAATTCTAGCCAGAGAAATAAGGAAATCCAGAGTATTTCAGCAACATGTTTCCAAGTTCAGTTGTCCTGCTGCAAATGCACATTTATTGTACCCATGTAATCTATGAGCATTACACATGCCAACTATGCTAACTTAACAACTAAGCAATAAGTCTCATCTCTTACAGCAAAAAACAATGGAATTATGCTTCTCAGTAGCTCACCTCTCCTGGAAATGCTTTGAAGGGATCAAGCCTGCTCTGGGATTGGCATCACCTTCATGTTTGGCTTGCCACCAGGTTGCATCATCCTGGCTCATGATCTGAAGGACATCTCCTTTTCTGAAAGCAAGTCCAGCTTCTTTACAAGGAATTGCTTTATCTTCATTAGGATCATAATCAAATAAGGCTCTGATAAACATCTGAAACAAGCAGTGTTTGATCTTTAGAATCAAATATTAAGTGCAATCCAAAGGTATCTTCCTTTTCTGTTTCTACTGTTCAAAACCACTGAACTAAATAACGTAAATATTTATGGCTGTCAGACATTCTTATGGATGTCTAGCATTGGAAGTTCATATGGGAATGTTCAACTCATTGCTTCTGCAATGGCAGTCTCAGTGGAGCAAAGGCTCTGTGACTCAAGGCAAGCAGGATTTTACAGGTGCGCACTTTGCCCTTATGAGGGACAGAGGAGAAGATACTGTTGAACCAAGATGCTATCAAGTATCTTCTACCTAGTGAACGACAGAAGGAATGCTTGGAACCAAGTCAGGTTCTTGCAGAAGATGGAAGATTACCTGTCTACTACACAACTGAGAGTTCAGGTTCAAGAACCACGTTACACCCACTCATAAATTCAGCACCTGTGTATTGAAGTGTGCTATATGTGGTCCCGATACAAAAGTTGAGTCCACAGGTAGAAATCACATTCTTGGTTCTGTCATCCAAGCAAAAAATACATATCCTCAGCAGAACAGCTACTGTGATGGCTCCTGAAATAGTCTTGCTTACCTTGCCTTCCTTCATTGGCATTTCTTCCTTCACACTGGGTATAATTTTAAATGTAATGGCTCCTTGAGACTGAGCCTGGTGAACATTTAAAAAGAAAATGCACTGAGAATTTAGCTATGCATGTCAAAGAATCTTAGAAAATAAAGAAATTCAAATGAATTTAAAAGAATATAATAAGTCTACCCTCTCTCGAGTTTGACAGCTTCATTTAATCAAACATTGCATTCCAAAAATTAAAATACCTACTTTAATACCTACTTTGGGTTTCTTTGCTTCTCTGGTGGGGCAGATGGACTGTTAAAAACTGGGACCTGCATGGTTCAGAGGTCCAGTTTCTGTACTGAAGGCAGGAGAAAATGCTACAGCTTAAATGTATGCATATTACAAGCAACTGCTGCACTCCTGGCACAGTTTGGACATCCCTGGAAAAATTGAACTAACATTTCATTAAAAAAAAAAAAAAGATAGAAAAATTCAAACTGGCTCGTGCCATATTTATCATATAGAGCTATTGGGGGTGGATTTATTCGCTTGGCAACTTTAAGAAACTAGAAAAGAAAAACATATTTGAATAGACTACGTGTACTAAATGGAAAAAAAGCCCTCCGCTATAAATCTTAAAACAAGTTAGCCATCATCAACCACCTCATCCATTCATCTTTCCCTACATCCCACTTAAAGTGTGTCTGGCTGTATTTTACTTATTAACCACAGTATATTCCCAGTGCCTCAGTGACATTTTGCTATTGAAGGAAGTGCTAATCAGCTGGAGGCTCTGCTAGTATTGCATGCAGCCGACAAGTTTCATAAAAGGAGCAGAGTGCAACAGACAGCCAACGATTTAAGCAAAATGGAAACAGGCCTGTCCACTACTGAGCGAGACATTCTTCTGCTGGCATGTCTGCAATCCAAGGCTCACTGCTTGACAGGCAGCAGCCAAGGTCTTATTTCACCCGCCATAGGACTGGAATCAATAATTTTGTTACTTTTGAAACAAGCTCTGACTAGCTTCTGATGTTTATACTGTACCTCAGAAAGGTAAATGGGGAAATTGTTCACACCTTTTCTAGTGGTATTTTGTTTCTAGACATTTTAAAATATTAGTTTTTGAAGGAAACTATGGCTCTGTAGGGAACATGAAACCATAAAGCAAGTATGAATATCAGCAGGCTAGCACTTGAGTGGTCTTGATTATGAGACAGCTCCTCAATTCAGCCGGACAGCAAAGTATTTATGTATACAGAAATGCCTACAGCATGAGTAACAGATCTGTCATGACCCCCATCAATTTCTTTGATGTAAAAATATTCAGTATTCCTGAAAAAGTCTAAATTACTTAATTTGCAATAATGTTTCAATAATGAGAAATCAGGCTGGCTTTATAGACTGTACAGTTTAGAAGAGTGCAGACAGAATAATATATATGGATATAAACTGTAAATCAGTGTCATATAAAATCTTCATATACCAGTTATACAGTCTATCTAATACCTGTATTACTAATTAATTGTCACATGGAGTGACAATGAGTTATTAATAAGCTATTAATGAATTAATTTAAAATCACTCAAATTCAACAGATCATGGTGGGCCTTACAAAACTGTAGATTATAAACTGAAGTCTGCAACATACTGCAACATATTTATGGCAATATTACTGTCTTTAACTCTTTACAAGTAATCTATAATTGCATAAATATCTAATGCATGGAAAAATCACCCTATGAGAAATAACAGGTTTGTAAATGACGGCAATGGAAGAAAAGCCATTATAGTAGAATATATTTTTTTCTAAGAAATACAGTAGAAATCCTAAGTCTAATTACTTTTTCTTGACTTTCCTAAATTAATTTTAAACTGTTTGGTATTTACCAAAATGTGTATTATTTCTTCAGGCTTTTTATCATCTACAGGAATCCCATTGACTTCCCTCAATTCATCACCAACATGAATAAGCCCTACAGAAGAAAAAAAGAAAAAGTTGTGAAACAGTAGCTATGTATTGCACAAAAACTGCCATTAACATTCAGCTTGTTTCTCCCTTATTCATACATGTTAAGCTCCAAATTTCACACACTTCAAGTTAAAAACAGGAATATATGGTGAACATAACAGCTACTGTCCTCAGACAAATTTGATAAGGTGGTTGGTTAACTCAACTCCCTGTCTTCCTCCTAAAAATAAGTACCACCTTCCCTACTACTTTTCCAGACTTTCATGCAGATGTTTGAAAAATATCTGTGCCAATTTTTTTTCTACTTGTACTACTTTCTTACTGCTACACAGCTGTAAGTAATACAAAGAGCACTTAGGCTGGGAGTGCTAATTTGTGGCACAAATGCTTGCCTGCCTGTCTATCTATCTATCTATCTATCTATCTATCTATCTATCTATCTATCTCTAGAACTACTCCATTACTGCATTTAAGAGTGAAACACAGCTGTCCTAGACTTTCTTCAGTGAAAAAGACACCTTAATGTCTGATTTAGGACTTCTTGCTTAGGTTTTTGCAGACACTGAGCATCCCAAGGATGGGCTGTTATATTGAGAACTACCAGCTGAAACTCCAAAAGAATGCCCTAATAAAAAATAATGTCCTGCACCAACTCTATCAGCAGGTTGACATATGCCATCATGGAGTGATTCTTGGGGTGTCTGGCACAGGGACAGGAGTAGGACTTGATGATCTTGATGGGTCCCTTCCAACTCAGCATATTCTATGATTTATAAATGGATGTCATCAATTGGAAACAAACCATGATATATAAAAAACCCTCTGTTATCCACTAACTCAAAGACCCCTTGCTGAAACTGAACTGAGGAAAAAAGTCAGCATACTTTCAGCAGCATTGAAATATCACTTTAGAAAACTGTCTAGTGGCAAATACTTCTCTTTGTGATAGTGATATATTTAATTTCTACAAAATATGCCATTTTATCTCATCTTGTTCTGAACTCTTGAATGGCTAGTGCCAAACAGCAACACATTACCACTTCTATCTGCAGCTCCTCCACGCATTATCCTGGCCACCACAATTGCACCAGTATGTTCATCCCTTTTAATAGTAGCTCCCTTGGGTAAAAAAAAGGAAAAAAGAAAGTTATTTGGTTAATCAGCATAATTTTAATACACTACACTAAAAATATTTGCTAATAAAAAATGCAAAAAGCTGATGTATTAATATGTGATTTAGCTTATGTGCTTATGAAAATAATATACAAAATATGTTTCTCTATTTCTGTCCTCTTAAAATGTGTCTTCTTTTTCAAACAGAAGTAACTCATGCATTCTGTGAGTATACAGGCTTAAAGAAAAAAGGACAAGGATGGAAAAAGTGCTTTTCAACTTCATGGTAACTGCAATGTATTTTACTTGAGACTGCTATTAAAATTGAACTAAACTCCTGCTGCAAATTGATAAACTGTTATTCCTACATTAAAATAGACCGTACTACATACTATGGACATAGAAGGTATTTGTTGCACTTTATGCTCAGAACTGGTAGTGCACCCCTGTCCTTTACAGTGTTATCAATAAACAAACCCACATTTGAGAACTGCCCCTGAATGCTGGGGCTCACCTCAAACAATCACAGGACAGAAAAGCAGAGGAAGAGAACATTTCCTGAGTTAGTCATGGCTGTTTTCATACACTACACATAGACAGCACAGAGCACTGAGGTAAAATGACATTGTGTAGTTAAATTTCCAAAGAACAGTTGTCTAGATGAGAAAAATGCCTTTGTAACAAGATCTGCGAGGGTGCACTGAAAACAGGCACAAGATGATGGGGAAGCAGCAGTGCCAAGTGAGAAGGGACGCAGAGGTACAGAGCTGCTGCCTCAGCTGCAGTGCCAGTCCTTCCAGGCAGAGCTGAGGGAGTGAGGGAGGAAATGCTAGCCCAGTTCTGGGAGACAGAACAACAGTGGGGATTTTTAACTAGGTAAGTTGTACTGCATAATCATCCCCCAAAATGTTACTTGATCCAGTATTTTTAAAAAACAATTTAAAAAAAGCATGCCATGCCCATCAGGTTTTTTACTGCACATGCTTACTTTTCCATATTAACCTAATTAATTACCTGCAATAGCTCTAACTTTGTTAATCAACAGTCCAATTAAGGGCTCTGTCAGGCGAGTCAACTTTCTGAAAATTTCCATATTTGCAATAGTGAATGAACAGTATTACTTCACCTCTGAGTGCTATGTGCACTCTGCCATCACTGATTAAAACTTCTTTCTCTCGGAAAGTGTGCTTGGAGTAAGGTACATAAGTACTTTTTAAGGAAGTTCCTGGAATAATTTAATAGCATTTATAGCTTGCTATATTTGTTTGGAATAAACATGAACATCATATTTACCACTACTTCAACTTTTAAATGTTTCATGAACATAAAGCTGGAAATGGTACAAATAACAGAGCTGAGATTTTTCTACAGTTAGCGATTTCATGACTGTAAACAAACTTGTTTCCCTCTACCTCTAAGATGGAAATATAGCACAAGTCACAAAGACAAAAAATGGGAGATTAATTTATATTTTTATATGCAAGTTGCATTTATTGCCAATAGAGAAAAATTAAAACAGTCACCATTCACTTTGGCTGAGATTTCAACATCAGCCAGCCTTCCAAAGCAAAACGCATGTGCTATGTTTATGCATTTCATTTTACATTCTAAATTTATTAGTATGAAATTCTATCTATAAGTAAACTAAGTCTGCAATTTTCCAGCCTTATTCATATGTTGTATATGTATATGTATATGTATATGTATATGTATATGTATATGTATATGTATATGTATATGTATATGTACATATATGTATGTGTATGTATAAACATGTATAAGTTTATTATACAATTATATCAGCATGTACTTGTTTGAATTACAGTTTCAAATTAGTCTAAGAATTTCAAAAATACAGATTTAGCTGCGGCTAATCTCACTTTAAAAACTCATTACTAGGCTTCTGTGCAAGAAGAATTCCTAATTGCCTTAACCCCCCTAGTTTATATCTCAATATTAAGTTCTGACCTTGCAGCAACAGCTACTAATTTGAAGTTTATAATAATACCTGGAATGTTTCACCTATTTTTAATTTAAAAGGATTTTATTGGGTTTTTTTATTGAATATGTCCATTAAAAAGAAAAAAAAAAGCAGCATTAGGATGCTAGAGGCAAATATAAATACAGGATGTTTCCACTATACTGTCCATACAAAACAGGCTCCCCTAATTAATCAAGGAAAAAGCCTTCATCAGGAAGGCTTTATGCCTTTTACCTAGAAGTCAATACCATGAAATGCCACCAAATTCATAAGGCAAGCAATGACTGACAGGCCTACCCCAGCCCCATGCTGATGTCTGGAAAGTGGTACTTCACTTCACCAGGCTTTTTAGACAGATGCTAGAAAAAAACCTGTGTGCAATCAAAGACCACACTATTGACCCAGACAGCATCTGGAAGTAACAATAAGGCTCCTGTCCAAGTGGAACAGTCACTTCATGCTCAATGTGATTATCACTACTGGCACAAAATGAATTTTCCTAGTACAGATTAACTGATCTGAAGGACGGCCTCAACAAAGATAACAGGTAAATTTGAATTTTCATACAAAGGACAAAAACAAGTTCAAAATGACAGGGAAACTATTAAACCCAAGTTTTCTCAGTCAGTATCTTCTCTGTGGCAAATACAAAGTGAATGGACAGGTCCATGAAAAATACTTATTGAGTTCATGCATTTGTACCTTTAGTACAAAAATTAGAAAGGGACTTCTGTAAATTCCACTTTCCTCCCAATTTAGAACTCTTAAATTATCAAACACAAGTGGATTTCTTTTTGAAAACCTGAAGAGCTGATTTTCTGAAAAAGCAGCTTCTCTTGTACTGCTGCCAACCCTGCTTAAACTATGAGGTATATATAATCTGGCAAGAAATTCTGCTTATAAGATGTTCAGCTCCAGTACTTTCAGTTACATGTGGAGTGCAGCTCCTCATTTAGAGCTTTAAAAATGGAAGAAGGTTAGACTGGACCTTGAGAGCTGGAAAATATTTTCAGTGTTGTGAGCCAAAAGTGTAAGTTACCCTAAATGAGACATATACAGATGTAATAGCATAGCTCAGTTTAAAATACTTCTAAAGAGAAAAATATGGAGTTTGGGAGCCATATGGCGATCAGACTGAGAAAATGCTTAAAGGTATACCATACAAAAGCACCAAAAATAATACAAGATCCTTCAGCAAGGCTCTTTCACTGTTTTTTAGTTGCTCTTTTCCCCCCCTCCATTTTTAATGTAGTACCACTCATGGGTAAGCACTGCTCAGGGTTTCACAGATGTGAGCTTTATTAGTTCACCCATTTATCTGCTGGTTCCAGAATATAAACATTTTAAGTCTGTATTTTTAAAGAATGAAAAACTAGCCTGTAAAATAAATTACTAATAAGAGAATTTGAAACATCAGTAATATTGTCCATACATCTCTGTTAAAAAAAAGCACATGCAGATGATAAATGCAAATAAGTACTTCAATAAGTCTTATTTTAATTCATTCTTTATTGAAAGTGCAAATGCAAATATCAGTTACCTACCTTACAGCGAGGAGTTATTTAAAAGTTGATGTCCACTTATATGTAGACTAAAGCTAACACTACATCCAAATGAATCCCACCAAAAAACCAGCTAGGTTCATCAACTATTGTGAACTGAGCTACAGGGACTAAGAGTGTGAGGTAAGTGAAAGCTGTTGCATCTGCACAGACAGAACACATAAACAACTCCTTTAAATCAGCAAAAATAATTTCAACCAAGTTCAGCTATGGAAATCAGGTACATAGTTCAATTTATGTGTCCAGGCTACTTATGTAGCTCTGGAGACAGAATCATCCTTTTATTAAATCAGGAATCTTAAACAAATGGCATAGGTCATTCTCTGGAGCTGCTGTTTTTCTCTTGGCTATAGACATGGCATGGCATAGAGGATAGTTTTCAAATGACCGGATCTATGTGAAATGAATTTTTATGACAAAGAAGCAACCATCTTAATGTGAAGAAGCATCCTATTCAGAGTAACAGCTGGGACAAACCTGGAGTATTACGTTTGGAAGCTAGAAACAGTAGGAGGGCAGGTACTGAACCCCTGGTAGTGTGGTTATTCATCTCGGATATCAGGAATGCTAACTAGGAACAGGGCTGTAGCTGAAAAAGCCTTGGACAGGTAGGCATCAGTAAAAACTCTCCAAGCTCTCTGATAAAAAGCCCAATCACAAGTGAATTTTGGATTGTCTGAAAAAGAACTTTCTTCTTCTCTTTATGTAAGGTTCAGAGATGTTCCAAATTTCCTTGTTAAACAAAACACCCTAATGCAATTTCACCTCACTTGAGGGAGACACTACTGAAATGGCATTTGCTAACAGAGAATTAAAAAAACCCCAAACTCAATACTGTGGAAGGATTATAAAACACCTCTCTCAAAAAACTGGGGGAAAGTTCAGCACTGACTTCTGAATTGATGAAATCTGGCAAACAGAAGGCCCTCCTACAAACCATGTGTTTCTCTCTCTTTTGAAATGATTACTCCTGGGAACTCAGACTTCATTAATATATGATTAACCCCAGCTAAAAACATTGGTGAGGTGCTTAACTCAGAGAAAAGCACGAACAGGAGCATGAGAGGAAACGTGGTGCAGTTTCCTATAAAAATGGTCACTAGGTATACTCCAAAGACTTTAAGAGAGTGCCTAATTGCTTCACAGTGAATACTGTTGAAAGTCATCCAAAGGAAATGCAATTCAGAATGTCCAGGGTGTGCAACTGATGTAAAGCTCGTGGCTTTGAAGGAAAACCATCCCTACTGCTTGGGTACAAATAGAATATAAGCCTGTGTCCCGAGTGGAAGAAAAGTTCAAAGAGCTCAGTATCTTCAAGTCAAGAAATGAGACAATCTCTATCCCAGTAAAAATATTGTGTTGTACCTCCAATCTCAAGTTCAGTTTCTTCTAAAAGTAGATTCCTGATATCATGTTGCAAGTGGAAGTCAGACTTTTTGACTGGAGAAGAGTGAATCAATTAACAGAACAAGTAGAGACTCTTTGATCTCTACTAAGAATATCCAAGACTTCAGAGCAAGCTCTGAAGGAAAAGCCAATAAAAAGTAAATTAAATTATAATTAGTTTAACAAACACAGATCATGGTGTATCTGCCTTTAGTAAAATAACTTTGGGAAGCATAAACACAGTAGATCTAATATACATAGTATAAACCTGTCTTCAGTTATTCTGCCATGCCATACTTCAGTAAGACTTTATCTGAATTACTATTCATGTTTCTCGTCATCCCTCCAATGGGGAAAAAATCTAGAGAAGACAAAGACACAAATACTAGGTTTATTATGTATTGTGGTAATGGTGCCATAAGAAGTCACTATAAATATGACACAAATAAATTAATTTTTGACATGAACATGAATGATGTTAAAATGGATTGATGGTGCATTATGGAAAAGGAGAAGGATACTATATTATTTGAACCCTTTTTGGAGAACAAGTAATAAGACTCACCATAAGTTCTTCTCTAATAAAAAAAAAAAAAAACAAACCATCAAGATAGGCTCAGGATCTGAAAAGACGACAAATACAGTTTTCCTACACAGATGAAGTAAAATCTTAGAAATGTTGGAGATTCCACATATCCAGTTAGTCTGCTCCAGTGCTGGACTTCCCAACTAATGGACTACTACTGTTAAGTCTCCCAAGGCTGCACCTTGTGACCACTACCCTGTGTTTTAGCATCTTTCACTGCTGAGGAGTTTGACTTTATTGTCCTTGTGAGCTCCCCACCTTCAAGTACTTGTACACTGCAATTAGCTCCCATCCTTTGCCTCTTACTTATAAAAGGTCTACAATAGATTCCATTGTAAGGCTGTTTTCACTTTGGTAAATAAACAAAGCTGTCTTAAACAAAAGAAATTACTTTGTTCACATGTTTTATATTTTCCATGGCTGCTTAGTAAAAGATCTAAAACCCCTTTTCTGTTACCTCTGTTACACAAGAGTTGTGCCATGTGTGGGTTTAAGAGTGTACAGGTTTTGGCTGGGATACAGTAATTTCCTTCATGATAGCTCCTATGGTGCTTTGTTTTAGATTGTGATGAAAACAGTGTTGATAACACATGAATAATTTAATTATTGCTGAGCAGTGCTTACACACTGCCAAGACTTTTCTGCTCATCACCCCACAAGTGAGGAGGCTGGGGATGCGCAAGGAGCTGGGAGAGGACACAACTGAGACAGCCAACCCCATCTGATCAGGGGGATATCCTACACCTTGTGCTGTCATGCCCAGCAATAAAACAGGGGAAAGAAAAAGGAAGGGAGGATGTGTGGAGTGATGGTTTTTGTCTTCCCAAGAAACAATTACAATTGATGGAACCCTGCTGTCCCAGGGATGGCTGAACACCTGCCTGCCCAGGGGAAGTGGCGAACTAATTCTTTATTTCACTTTGCTTGCACATGCAGCTTCTGCTTTACCTATTGAACTGTCTGTCTCAACCCACGAGTTTTCTCATATTCATCCTTCCAATTCTCTCCCCCATCTCATTGGGGAAAATGAGTGAGTGGCTGTGTGGGGCCGAGCTGCAGGCTGGGCTTAAATATCCACACAGGTATCTGAAAGAGCTCAGTGTCCCACCAGAATGAGGAGGCAAGAGTGGAATTTGAGGAACAGTCCAAGTTTCTTTAGGAGAGCTTAAAATCTAAAAAGCGAATATACAATGTATATATTTTATAGAATTTTTCAGAAAATATCTGAGTCATGTTTTACAAGTTACTATTATCCAACTCGTTCTGAGATATTATTATTAACTTATGGTATTGAACTCATAAGTCTTAGTAACAAATCATGTTTGTAATATAAAACTATGTAAGTTAAGATTTTATTAAGCTTTTTTCTGACAAATAAAAAAAATGGTGTTATAATTAACACTAAAAATAGGCTTCTCAATTAGACTTCATTTCATACTATATCTTCAAATCTCTACATACCATTCAGAAGGAATAATCTTTCCGATACAAAATCCTAAAGCAAGTTTGTTTTCTTTCTCAAATAATGTCTTTGATAAAATATACAAAAAGTTTAAAGCTGTTACTCAAATATTTGAGGAAAAAATATTTAGCATGTTAAAACAAAGTAAGAACTTTCCATATGGTCAAACTGGTAATTATGCCAATGGGCACCTACAGTCAGTCAATAAGAAAACTCATTTCTTGTTTATTGATGCCAGAAATCCATCAAGAATTAGAGAGATAGTAAGATATCTATTGTGGAACAAACTACTCCTGTGTGTCTAACAGAAGCCACACTTTCCCACTGTCATCTCAAGTACAGAATGATGATTTTCTCAAAGTAAGTTTGCAGGTATTTCTCCAGGATTGCTGTTCATTAAAACAAATATTCAGTGTAACATAAAACAAAGCTCTTACTGGTTTGCAGGACAAAAAGAACATAGTTAAATTTTATACAAGATGACTCCCACTCTACAGCAAATAAAAAGAACCAAATCAGGAAAGCATTTTAATATTCTTGTAATACAACCTAGGTTTAGTCCTTTCATTTTTCCAGATATCCCCATGAAGATATTAACTTTCTAGTATTCATAATGCAAAGTAGAACAACAGACATTTTAAATTCGCCCAGATTTCAATTCAAGTATTTTAAAATATGTTTTCATGCTTTCTTTTCAGTATATTGAAAGGTCATGTTTTTTTACATGAATGCTTACAGGCACAGTTCACAACACAGGTCAAGATTTCTTTGGGGATTCATTCTCTGTCTCACATTTTAAAGTAAATTCATGATTTGAATTCAAGATAAAAGACAAATATATACTTGATCTAAATGCTCAGACTCACCCACATATATAATACTTAAACACCATGATGATTATTTATTTCATATGCTTTACTAATAATGACTGTGAATAGAAATCACATGTGAATTACTTAATGTTATTAATAATCATGTGTAATGTCTGTCTATACACATTTCAAGTTAATATCACCCACTCATGTTTACAATCTGAGCACTCTCCACCCTGCACACAAACAGAAAACTCCAAACCAAAAGACAGGGTTACCTACCAATGGCTCCCGGTTTTTGACAAGCCTGATTATTTTAACTGAATCTTCTTCTTCATCAATATCATCAGGCATGGGAGGCAAGACAGGATCATAGTTCTTCTGAGCAACAGTATCATGTACAGACAGCAAAGCCTGGAAATATTAATAGTCAGTATATTATTTGGCATCTGGAAAGTTTAGGGAAGGGAAAGCAGAGGATACTATTTATACCCTGACTCTACTACTGTGATGTAAGTAGATTGACTATAATTCTTGTATACAATTTTACTTCATTTCAAACTGATTAAACAACTCCACAAAGAATATGTTTCCATATATATAATGTATACAAGTAGTAAATTGTGGATGGAGAACTGTGTCTTCATACACACAAAAACACCATGTGCTTTGTATGCTAGCTTGAACAAGAACTATGGACAGGAGAAAATCTTAGTCTCCAAAAGTAAGTAGATAATTCTACTTGCAATAAGTAAAAAGTTTATTTGATACAGTGGGCAGTCCTATGAAACAAATAAACAAAATAAGAACTTTCCAACACAGGAGCTCTAAAAGCTTACCTGGTTAGTGGATTCCTTTTGTGTGAGCCTCAAATTATCTTAGGAATTTTTAATTTATTATGGAATTCATAACTGAGATTGAGGAACACACTACTGAAGCAATTTGGTTTAGGCAGGTGCTTATCAACCACCTGTGCATGTCTTTCTTGCCTCTTTTCCTTTTCTATGGCCAGTATTTGACTGAGGACCAGAAACTATATTTTCAATGAAAATACAGCTGTCTTTAAAAAGCATTATACTTCCGTTTTGGGTTTTTTTCAGAATGGAGTAAGCTTTTAACAACAAAAAACAATTTCCAGGCAATGCTGCAAGCTACCATGTCAAAAGCTAAAGGCAAAGAGCATTTGGTAATCTTCAAATTCTGAAGTGCAAATTTAAACTTAGGGCTTCAACAAAACAAATACACAGGAAGATCATGCCTGTTTTGTGATAAATTGCTATTGTTTTACCAATCATTATGCACATTGTACAATTTAATAAAAACACTTCAGCACACTAATAATTTCTGTTTTTCTTCCTGATACACAGTTATGAATTTATACTACTTACCATCAGAAATTACCATCTCTCTCCAACAAATGATCACTTTTACTTTAGATCTGAGCTAAAATCCTCAGACTAGCAATTATGGATCCTCCTGTAAATGTTTATTGTGATGCATTACATATGTAAAAGCCATGCAATCACATGCAATCCTCTAAGATGCATGTGAAATATCAAAGATACACTAAAACAAAAGTAGTGTTTGCTTTTACTTCAGGATACTTATAGTTAAGACTTCTAAAACTAGTCTTCTGCAATTACATTTTTCCACATAAAGCTAGGGCACATTCATGGACTGGTCCAATTTAATGAGGTTCTATATGGCAGTTCAAAAACAGTCAGGCAGATAGAGAAAACAGATGAAAATAATATAAAGCACCATTTCCAGAGTAAAAGGCAGACACTTAAACATATTTAAAAGAACCTACCCTTGGCAATGAAACTTGCAAAACAAATTCTGTCCCCTTCTACACTGAATTATGCCACCAGTGTTTTACTGACACTTCCCTGCTCTGACTCTGACTGCAGATGAGGCTTCTAGACACCGCATACAGAACAATGATGCATCCCAAGTACTGCAAACCCATACCAATCAGTGCCTGGTATTTATGATGTTTTCTTCAGCTTCACAACCAGAACTTATCAACCCATTCATTTGTTCTCCCAAAAACCATATTAAACCATAACATACTACAGTTAGCAATATAAAATCTTTTCCTCAAACTCCAGCACTACTTTATCTCCATGCAAAGATACATATTTCAGATAAGAGCAGGAATGCCAGAAACAATGCATCTTTTCTTAGTCAAGCTTTCAGAAGAGCTTCTGTCATCACAAACTTGTTTATGAACAAGTGAACATGCTAAGATTTCTTTCCTTCTTGTTTTCTATCGCTGCTTTTTTTAACACACTACTCTCTGTCCACTGTAGTTGCTCTGAAATAGTCATCAGCACTTTGGGCAGTAACTAATTTGCAAACAAAACCTAAAAAGCCATTTTGATTTCACTTAATGTGTTCAACTGTAAATGATCAGTCTGTCCTCAAGAGCACTTCTTTATGTTTTGAACACAAGAAGAAATGAACAGATCTTCAGAAGAATCTTTGTACCATTAAATTAATATAGTCTAAAAAACTATGTATCAGACTTGATGTGTATAAGAGAAGCTTAAGGCTTTATTAAAAAATAAACACATTGCAAGTGCCAAGAAATAAAACTTGGATCCTAAAATGAAAAATATTTATCCAGAATAATTGTGCAGCAAATGCACAAGGCAATGTAAAGATAGCAATGTTCTCTTCTTGTATCGAAGAAGTGAAGAACTGATTCATATCCATGACACTAATTTTTTAACCATTCACAGGACACTGCAAGAAGTGCATACTTTTTTTTTTTTTTTTTTTTTTAATGCCTTGGTTTTGTTTTTAAATACACAGCTCTTCAGAACTATGTACGTAGGATCTGAGATTTGGGTCATGTATATTTAAGCACCTGTGGAGAAAAAGATTTTATTTCAGCTCTAAGTTCTATGCTTATGATTCAGTAATGTAAACATGGTCCGTATTTAGAACTTGAAAGAAGATATGATTCAAACTCCTGCACTACCTAAATATAAATATTGATGTTCAGCTAAATTCTTAGACATGATCTAGCTGGAAATGAATACTTTCATCGGACCTCTGAAATGTCTAATAACTAGTGCTGTATTTTTCATATTAAAAACTATCACTGATCATCTCACAGTTTATAAATTGAAATTTTACACTATCAACTTACACGAAGAAAATCTGACATTGGAAATGTTGTAAGTTCTTTTTCTTAAACTGTTCTGAAACTTTAAATGTTTATTTAAAATGAGAATGTTATTAATGAAAACAGTTCTATACTTTGAAAAATATGTATCACTTAACTAGACTAATTACATTTTTGCTCTTATAAAAGAATGAAAAATGTCATATTATTTTTTGCTTCTCTTTATATTTTGAGATCTGTAAGAATAAAAATACACCAGTAGCCCCTGATTCAAGAATACAGCTCCTTATGTTTTTAAATTCTCATTATTTTAAAAAAACTCCATCTAAGCTTTATTTTTCATAGATGCTTTGTGTTTAGTAGTCTAGAAAAACATTTTAGAAAATGATAAGTTAAAGAAGTGAAACACAACAGGTGAAGAAACTAAAGCAGCATCCTTCTTAATAGTGCTTAGAAAAAAGTGAATTGTCATCAACAGAAACTTTGTAGCAACTCGAACCATCCTTCAGGAGAGCCAACAGCTGCAACAAGAGTGTGACGCTGCCAGCCTAGTGGCTGGCAACCCTGCCTACGGAGCAGATTACTGACCCGGCAGCACAGTCAGCAAAATGGAACGAAATGGCCCATGACTGTGGTGTCCCAGTGCACAGCTTGGATCATTAGCACCAGCCACCTTCTCTGGCAGTTCAGCTTGAACTCCATCAGGTGAGACACGGACATTTTCCACCTCTTTGCTTTGCCATGAACTGCCAGTTACTTTGCGCCAGTAACTGCCACCAAGAATGGCACAGAAAAGTTTCATTTGAGGAAAAAAGTAACTTTATCAGCAACCACAGCAATGTGTCCCTGAACTCACCTGGCACAGCTCATACTCCAGAGAGCTCTACCATACTATGCTTTCCTTTGAGATAAAGTTACAGAAGAAATAAAAAAAAAAGGATGAAAATGTTGGTGGAGAAAATTGTTCAAGATTGACAAGTTTAATTTATGAGTAACTTGCATAAAATTAGAATAATGTGAGTGATGTCATCCAGCAATAAATACCAAAAAAGAAAAGCTGAAAGAGCTGGGAGAAGACTGAACCCCTGAAGGAAAGACCATCAAGAGCATCAGAATGGAAGGAGAAGCACTGAAGTCATACAAGCCAAACATGTGCAAGAATTTACACAACAGTAGAATAACCCAGCAGAAAGCTGAAGCACTATGGTGATGGCATACAGACTCTAGCCACTGTGTGGTAAAGCAGCCATCAGAAATCAACAGCTCATAACAATCTCTTCCCCACCAACTATGCCTGCTAAGGGACTGTGTGCAACTTTAACCCTGATGCAAAGTAAGGGTTAACAAGGGAACAAAAAGGCAGGTGAGAAAAGGCATCTCAACCAGCAGATAAGAACAATCACATTAGCTGAGCTCTCCATCTCTGCTAAAGCATGAAGTATAATCCAGAAGCAGAAGCAAGCAATAAAACTACAGGCAGGAGCTCAGTTGTGCTGCTGAAGTTGCCCGAGGATGGCTAGAATAAGAGCAAAAAATATATTTTACAAGCTACAGTAATCACATATCAAGCAGAGAAGTAGTATTATTCTTTGTGATGCTGCACACTCATCTAATCACTTTCCAAGAGAAATCTGTGATTCTCTGTTCTGTACAAAATTCCCCAGTCAAATACATTGTGTACATAATGGTTAAAGAAATCAGTTCACTTCCAGTTAAATCAGTTTGCTTTTGCCACTGAGGATCACTCACACTATTCAATCAATGTAAGCAAAAACCTTTGACAGGGACAGTAAGACAAATTAAATAAGGTCCTTTAATTAAAGCGTAATTTTATGTTCATAATCAGTAAACCAATGGGTGTATAAAGTAAGAGGTAAAAAATCTGGGCCAATTTACTTCCTTCCATCCTTCAAATTATATATTTTCCAATATATCCTTTATAAAATATGCAGAAATTATGCATTTTATGAGAAGATAACAGTTACATATGCACAAAACAGAAAATAACATTCCATGCTTGCAAGTGTACTTGCATGCTTGCATCTGTACTTAAACTAGAGTTGCCCTCTAGTTTAAGTTTGTCCAGCTGGCAATTAAATCCCTTTCTCTTCCAACCTTTGATGCAGCTGGGTCACAGTAGTGGTTCAAAATAATAACACATACTGTATACGTGTGGTTTTGAGTTCTTAATATCTGCCATAGACTAATGATCTTAGCACAGCACCATCTCAGTTGGATCGATATTCAGTATATATTACTCTTTCCTCTTTACTAAGGTGGACTTTATTCATGACTCTGTGAACTTCCTTTCACAAAAGGGTAATTTCCTTGCCTGAAAATGCTATTTCTTGATTTCAGACTCATCAGTCTGAACTGATGGGTTTACCTGCAACTGGTAGCCAGACAGCAACAGCCAACAGAAAAATGAACTTTCTGATTTTTTGGACCCCCGCCTTCCTCTGGCTCAACGTTCACAGCCCCTGGAGATGCTTCCCAAGTCGAACTGTTCTCAGTGTTCACAGAAAACACGCACTCCATCTGTCCGTATAATCTGCTAAAGGTGTTAATACCTTTCCAGATGACAGCCCTATATTTTCCCTCAGTTGTGGATAACTGCAAAAAAACCTCTGATTTTAAATCAATAGTGAAGAATTTGGACAGTCTGTTTTACATTCACAACAATTCACGTAGCTGAAGTGTCCTTGAAGCTCTAAGCCCTGTTTAAGTAAACTCCAAGAGTACAAATACATGGTTTTCAGAGTGGAAAATGCCGAGACAGCAGCACTGTTTCAATATCTTGGCAATTCTTCATCAAATTTTTTGAAAGAGTGGCAGCTTCACAAGAATATTAAGTGTCTACAGTGGTAGCATATTCCTTTTATTGGTTTAAAACCATCCAAAGACACCCCAAAGAAATCATATGAAAATATAAAGAAAGTAAAAGCTGAGGATGCAGTTGCCTTTTCTAAAAAAGTGTCTCTAGGAATGACCCAGCCTTTATTTGACATCGACATAATAAGTCCTCAATACAAAAAAATCTATTGAACCAAAAGGTTAAAAGAATCTAAATAAACCCAGTTCCTCTGGAAAATAATAACATATATTCATCTATGATAAGGAGGCCTTAAATTCAGCTATAGAGTACTTATACTACATGGGAACCTAACTAAAAATGATGTAGACAAGAGGAGACTGTTGAATGGAAAGTTCAAACACAATATGGTCCAACAAATGCGAAGGAAAAACACCACTGAAGGAAAAAGCAGCATAAAAAGATGACATCTGAATAAAGAGACTACTTGGTTTATATTGTGCAGTTTCTTCATTTCACTAGTTCATTTTCAGTAGATGAATTGAATTACTACTTGAAAGGGATATGATTTTATCTGTCATGACTTTTTCCTCCTCCTAAATTACTGGCTTTAGCAATGTTGCCAATTTTTATTTTCTGTATCTGAATGCTGTAGTTACATGCATGCAATTACACATTCTTAGGTGGGTGAGAGTTGGTTCCCTCATGTCGGAAAGTTTGTATATATAACCAAAGAATTTCTTTGATTTACTTTTCAGATTTTATATTTTCTGCTGCCAACCTGCCTGGCTTCACTTTTGTTTATGTTATCTATCACTTTGTTTATTATATGTTGGCTGCTAGTGAGCATTCTCATATCCATACGTCTAAGATTGACAGACAAGCTCTGCACTGGACATGAGCCAAGTTATCACCAGATGGACCTGAGAGCATTTCCAGAGTAACACGATGGTTGTTACTTAAATATACTCATGAAGTACATTCATTCACCTCCTTTCTATCATTTTGTCTCTATGCTTCTAATATGTTGGATACTGTTATATGTCTACATATACAACAATAAGTGTGCCACAGCTGCTTTCTGATTTTCTCTGCCTGACAGATGTGAAAAAACAAGGCTTTTCTTGCTGTTTTTAAAAGGTTTATTTTGCCATTAAATTTTTGTTTTACTTACTCCATCCCAGTATCATGAACATTCCAAAAATAAAGACAGAAACATATTTTCCCAGCTCTCCTTACCCAGTAGAGTTTTCTTTATTAAAAAAAAAATAAAAGTATTATGGGTGCAAGCAGAAATGGAAATCGGAAGTCAAGGTCTAAAGCTGAAAAGAGTTACAAATAAAATATATTTTTCCTCCATCTGGTTGCCAAAATATGTGATGGATAGCTTCCCAAAGTGGCAAATAGTTTAAAGACATGAAACACTGGGCAGAAGGATTTCAGTCATTTTCCAGCCAAAGTCTCCCAACACTGTCCCCTCTGGCCCAGCTTCATGGCTAGTATGCTCAGAACATCTGCGGGCTATCTATCCTTCTACCAATGTCATCAAACCATCAATGCTGTGGTCCTTGCTGATTGTTGATATTAATTAGGGGGAGAAATAAATATTTCTATCTCCCTGCTGATACTTCACAGCATACCATCAAAAATTAAGCACGTTCTTGTAGGTCTATAAATTAATGGCATCTGATTTTACAAGTAAGGATTACGTAGGTAACTTTTCAGTTGACATGTGAAGTTCATTGAACTCCAGCTCACCATATTAATAAATCTCAAGTTTTTGTATAGTAATATCTCTTCATGTATGAGCACAATTCCTACAACCAGTCCTACCAACGCATCTCACAGACCACTGATGAGTAAATAGTTAAAGATCATGGGATCATTTCTAAACAGATACTGTGATTTGCGTTACCATTTCAAAATATAAATGTTTCATGAAGAGGAGAATGGTCTCCCAAGATGTGTGCCAAAGTAGAAAACATTGGTACGTATGGAAAGACAGGTCTCTACATGACAGGGCCAAAAGGTCCCCCAAGTGCCAAGGATACAGTAGCAGCCCAAATGTAGCTCAGATCTTAACAGACCTGAAATTTGTATTTTGAGCTTTTCAGATACAAAACCTGAACAGTTGTAGGCAAATCTCAACCATTTCCAGTGGAAAATGTTGACTTTGCAGAAAACACACAGCTCAGTGAAAAAGCCCTGACGGAAAATCTTCAGCAGGTCTAATTACAAAGGAAATGTTGGAAAGAAGACAAAGTTTAGATTACCTTTATTTTTTTTTAATTACATGCTACATGAAAAGCTTCATGAACTTCTCAAAGCAAAAACGGATTTTGTTTTATATTATTATAGCTCAATATTTTCTTTCAGTGCTTTATGTGTCAAAGCTCTTGTAGAAAAAAGACCACAGTCTCCTGGACATTAATTTACATTGTTGATTTTCACCAGTAGCTATAAGGCAGCTTTAGAAGGCTCTGCTGATAAAGGCTTAAAATGTTTGCTAATTTAACAGAACAAGCCACACTTTGATCTGAACAGTCTATTAAGCCACTACGCAAATCTAGTAAGCCTCAGATGGCTGGGATGATGGCATCAGCAGTTGTTTACAAAATAAAGGGTAGAATGTACAAACTTCCCAGTAAATACCAGAACAGGACAGGACAATGTTAAAGGTATGCTTCATGTTCAAAGAAGCACTATTTATTTTTTTAAAGAAATGTAATCAAATATAGGAAGCATGTATAGGAAGAACAAAGTGCTCTGGATTCATTATCTGCAGTTTTAGTTTTGTTTAACTCACAGTTCTATTCTGAAGGAAAGTCAAAGAGGTGAAATTAGATGAAAATATTTACAAATGTAAATTATTTTGTGAAACTGAAAGTCAAGTGTACCACAAATTAATTGCAAATAAAACAGCAAGCTTAAATCTTATTTGCAAGTCGCTGGTGTATGCACCTTTGCAATTTGAAAGCAATTAAACCTTCCACCCCCCAACGTTAAACAAAGAATCTGTATTTTGTATAAACAGTAACATTTCCAGTCATACAAGTGCAGTTTTTCCCTTGAGTCTGCAAGTAATCTTAAAGTTAACTTCCAAAATTCTGTTCATTCTATGGTAATAAAAGAGAACACAAGAAAAATACTGCATGTCCAACTCTTGCTCCCTCTATGGCTGTACTATAGGTACAGTGCCCCAAAGGGACCCAAATACTTTACATTCTTCTGCACCATGAGGCACTGAACTCATTCACAGTCCTGCCGGGTGCCCTCGTTTAGGTACCTGGTTTATGTTTCAGACTAGCAGCTGGCAAACCTTCCAGCACGCATAAACAGAATTTAAACTCCACTGAAACAGGCAGAACCACCACTGGAATAGCTTTGTCTCCTCCAGGTCATAAAGGTATAAACATTCTTCAGAGTAGTTTTAGCACAGTGGCATTAACTTTTGAAATAATTATTGTTCTGCCCATTACACCAATGACCACAAAGGACATATTTTATATAATTAAAGACACACTTAATCTACCATAATAGAGATTAACTTTAATGGTAAATTGCTTATTTTGATATGTAATGATCACAAATGTAATTGCTGTTATAAAGACAAAGTCAAACGTTATTTACATCTGAATAATACCAAGCCTGTCTCAAAGTTAGCATAATTGGGATGACATGGTTCAATGGACTGAGAGACGGTTCATTCTTTAACAGTCTTTTGTTTACAGCCACAGCAATAAAGTGCCTAAAATGTTAATTCCTATAGTCATTCGTTTCAGTTTTTCAAATAATTTTAAAAATAAATAACACTTATGCTCTTCTGTAATGGCACCATCCCAAAAAGAACATAGTTTTCTCCAGCTTGTTGGAAAAGGAACTGAAACCTAGTTGTTCAAGACAGTTTTTAATTAAATATGGAAGACAATTTGGAAGCTTTAAAGCCTTTCATTCTTAGCTTGATCATCTGTCATTTGTACATCTCCTTTCTTACAGTGTTCCTCACTTGAGTTCTGCCCTGTCACTGACAGAGTTACTCTGACAGAGACCACTTCACTCCTTCCCATTTCCATCCCTACTAAGAGATAAAACCATTTCACTAACTTGCTTGTGATATATTCATTAAATAGCCAAAATTAAATTCCCTTTTAGGTGTATTTTGTGTTAGCATCTTGACTCTTAGTCTTTCAATTATATGTTCCAATTTACACAATTACATAACAATGGAAAATATTTTGTCTATAGAGAATTACAAAAAAAAGCTTAGTGCTTTCAACAGCAGTATTTCCAGATTCATAAAAAACCCAAATTTCTATAAAGATACCTGTCTTGATTGCACTTGTGTCTACCTGATGCACCATAATTTTTAAAATTTTTGTCATTATTTTCAGAATTCTGTACAACTCTCCCCTTTAAAGACATTCTTTTTTACTGTCACATAGGTTATGTTAATTATGCCAAATTATAAACCACTGAGGTTGAGAATACTTCTTTATGCTATTCATATTTTGCACAAAAGCACTCATGGGAGTGTCCTCTCTTAAATCAGAAATACCATTTCTTCATGTATATACCAACTATATATTCTAGTCTTCATGTTAAAAAACAGCTTAAGAGTTTGACATGTCAAAGTTACAATGATGGTAAATAACCAGAACTAAATGTATTGAAACTTACATTATTTTGTTTGTTTGTGAGGTGCACGGTATTTTTTTTGGTTGCATTTATTAAATTGCAATAAAATGTATACCTTGGAGATACAAAACTTATAGGTATATTTATTCAAGGTCAGGCCAGGCCAGCCAGCAGGCAGTGCTATGTAGCTCCAGTAGGAATGGTGTTTGGACCCAAGCAAGGACGTATTTGGGTGATTTGAAACACCAGCAGATCATGCTTGAGTCTTGCACAGCTCTCTGCAAGTATATTTTAGATTTCTGGAAGTGCAGTTTCTGTCTGGTGAAAGGTCTGGAGGTGAAGCCATATGAGGAGTGGATGAGGTCACTTGGTCAGTTCAGCCTGGAGGAGACTGAGGGGAGACATCAGTACAGTCAAGAGAATCCCCATGAGGGGAAGAGGAGGGACAGACACTCATCTCATCTCTGTGGTGACCAGTGATAGAATCTGAGGGAAAGGCCTGAAGGTGTGTCAGAGGATATTTAGGTTGGATACGAGAGGGTGGTTGGGCACTGGAACAGGCTCCCCATGAAAGTGGTCACAGCACCAAGCCAGACAGTTGAATTTATTTGGTCAATGCTCTCAAGCTCATGGTGTGATTCTTTGGGTGTCCTGGGCAGGGCCAGGAGTTGAACTTTGATGATTCTTGTGGGTCCATTTCAACTCAGGTTATTCTATACTTCTTATTCAAAGAACTAATTTCTGCTCTGGTTACAAACAAAATATTCAATTGGATTTAGGTTCTAGGGTATGGAAATACTATTCTGTTTCTTGATATCTTTAACAAGGTAAAGCAAGATTAAAGAATGCAAACCCTAAGTCCTTACTCAGTGCTGGAAATTAAAAATAATAAATGTGGCTGGCCTGTGTCCACAGGGCTACACAATTATATTTTAAATCCAGAACGCAAATGAAATGTCTAACACACAGTTAAACAAATCCACTTGATTTCCCAGAGCTACGTGCTCTGTTCTACTTCCAGAGTTCTGTTTTAATCAGAAAAGATAAACCACAATCATTATTAGTTCATTTAATTACGGTAAGTGATGCCACATTTGAGAGCAGGGAAAAAAACCCAACTCTGTAACTGGATACTTCATGCAGTTTTTAGAAGAGTAGAAATGCCCAATTTATTTTTCTTTTCAGAAGAAAATGCACCTGACAAAACCTTGGAATTACTTCTAGGACCTTTTGAAAATCTCAGGTCTGATAAATATAACTGTCTCAGAGAAACTCTTCTTTAGAAAACTTCTTTGTGGATAAAAATGACAAGCACCACAAACTTGTTGAAGTTTTACCCATCAGATGCAAACACTCAGAAATATATGCAACAAAAGAGTTTTATAATACAGAATTAAAATATAGAAATAGTTATCTAATTAGACATGATTAGAAACCTCTCCCAGCCTTTTTTGGCCCATTAACCAAACCTGCAAAATTATAAACACCTTGCTAGACCTGTCCCCTTACATCATCACACTTGTGGAAGCAGTGATGTAGTGCAGTAAACTTATCCTAAGCATCCTTCACCATGCTATGAACATTAGAGCAGAGCTGTAGAAAAACAGAAGCTCTCCTGGCTCCAGCTAACATTGCAGTTATAAATCTGGCCAGGAGAGGAAAGTTGCCCCTGTAAAATAATGTACAGCCACATTAAGTCAATCCCAAATTAAGCCATATATGTTTTTAGATAAGTCTATGGAACATCATTGGAAAAGATAGATCAGGTATCCTAAGTAATTTCAGGCATGTGAAAAAGCTGTTCTAGCCATCATTTTGTCCCAGGAATCTAGAAGAAAACCAAGAAACCCTCTCTAGCCATAAACCTAATAGCAAAGGGCTAGGAAAACTTATGCATAAGCTCAGATACAACTGAAGAGACTAGGACATCTCTGGGGAGGAACTGGAAGTACTGAGTCCCAGAAATGTCCTTCCTTTTCTTTTGTGTCCAAGAGAGAGCACGGGAGATCAAGAGAAGACTCTCAACTACAGGCTCTCACCTGGTCAATGTGACAGAGGAGGGAGCAGCGACAATTTATCATCACTCTGAGGCATGTTTCCCATGACATGGCAGAGGGAGAAGATAAGGGACAAGCAAAGTCCTTGCACACTGTCACTTCTTTCCCCTACATCACACGAACACCTGCAAGGTCCCTGCAGGGCAGGGAATCGTGCACCTTGCGCAGGATTAGGCAGTCTGGCCATGCAAAGGGCTTGGTACCTTGCAGCTGGCCATCTCCCCCTGCAGCCAAGAAAGACATTTGCTAAGTTACTGCAGTTGCTCAATCACATTAACCACTCTGAGGGGAAGGCACTTGTTTCCCTGAAATCCCACTAAGATTATCACATTGCCTTTCACAGCTACCAAGGAACAGACAGCAAGACTGAGCGCATGAGGGAAAGAGTGAGAGAAAGCAAGAAAAGGAGAGGGAGAGACACAGTTATGGCAAATGAGTTATCTTCAGACTCAACCCAACAAAGCATCAGAAGTATGAAGCAACGTGGACAGTCACTAAGAAAATACCTACAGTGAAGCTCAGGATCTCTGCAATTTCATGCAACAACAATTCCTTTTCTAATATCCCACAGGCATTACTTACCCTTTCAAAGAAAAACCGCTTGTCACTTTACAAACTATGGAAAAAGCATCAGTGCAAAAATTGTCAAAAAGCAGGTGCTACTGATCTTTAAAACTTTGTAGCACTTTGAAGATACCATAGTTTCTCAGGTTTTTAGATAAATATAAGTATTTATACTTAAGATAAAAGAGCAATTGTCTTTAAAGGAACTCCTTTCCACTCTGCAGTTTTCATTTCAACTTATCAATTACTGCATTTAATTACCATCTCAATATCCATCTAAAGCACTAAGGTCTTCTTTCCCTTAACAATGGAAAAATAACAAGATCCTGTGCGTCATCAATGACACATAGGGGAGGTTCTGACCAGATATAAGAAAACAGTTTTAACTAGGAGGGTAATTAGGAATTGGAAGAGGCCACACAGAGTATTCGTAGAATGTCTGTTCCTAGGTATTTATTTCCAAGACCTGACGGGAGAAAGCCGTCAGCAACCTGCTGTGAACTCAGTGTGGAGCCTGCTTAGAGCAGAATGTTGAACCAGACAACCTCCATCCAACCCCAGCGATTCAGTGGTTCTACAGTCTATTGTCAGACAAAAGGTAACAAGTTCTTTAAAAACACCACAGAGAACCCCAGGAGTTTTACAGAAAGATTTCAAAATTAGATGTTTTTAAAAACATTATCCCTCATTAATTTTGTCCTTAATACCAGGCTGCATTCCTTATGTATGATGCCGTTAAATCAATGGTATGACTGACAATCTTTCAGTAAAAGCACAGTTGTAACAAGCTTACGAAGCACATGCATTAAAAGACAGTAAGGAAAAATAAATTATCTACTTTTTAAAATATCCTTTTCAAATAAGTGATTCCTGTTATAAATACAATTAATAGCATAAATATGTATAGACAACATTAAATGTGTTTCTTCATCACAGGTATTTCTGATTAATACTGCATACATTCTTAAATAATACTTGTTAAAGCAGAAAAACCCACATACAGCCCAAGGAAGCAGATGCACACACCCATGCTGAACACACTTTGCAAGTGCAACTCATCCTCACCTTGAGATTGGGTTTTGCAAGGAGTTTCAACAGCTCTCTGATCTCACTGCTCAGTGGTTTGTTCTGCAGCTCCACAGCCAGCTGGGTGGGAGATTGAATCAACACAAAGACCATTAGCAAAGCGTTGTTTTACCCAGTGCATCAGTGACAACCCAGAATCTATCTTTTTCAAGGTTATTGCTTTCCAGCATGTTCAAACAGAAGCCAGCATGAAGGAAAGCACCATCAATCACCTCGCTTCTGTTTCTGGCCCTCAGTGGACCAGATTTAAGCCAGGCCTTTTGGCTCAGTTTAACACAAGTAATCATTTCTGGCAAGGGTGCAGCCAGATCACATTCTGATTTATAGCAAAGGGGGCAAATCCCAGCACTTCATTTAAGTGAATGGTCCTTTGCGTGCAGACAAAGAACTGCTTGTAAAAATGACTGGATCAAACTTTGACACTGTCTATAAAAAACAGCTTTGAATGAGGTGGTGAAATCCACACTGCTTCCAAAAACCCACAGTAGCTGTGCTATTTAGGACTGGGATAAGAAAGCAAAGTGCCCCTACAGTGCAAGCAATCTGAACCTTTTATTATGTTTACACATACACTGGAAGGAGCTTGTTAAATGTGAAGGTAGTTAATCATAACATAATTTATAACAGGTCATCAGCAATTCAACCCTGTAAAATGCACAAACTATGTCCTAACAACAAGATCAGTAATTTATGTTTGGTTATACTACAAAACTGTGACTTGGTGAACAATACAGGAGCAGTTTAACTTTTAATCCCACTACTATTTGGCTCACGATTTAGGTTTTTCTTATCATGCCATTCTCAACTAATTTGGACTCAAGAGACGTATTTTAGTGCAGGATTTTAGACTCAAACTATTTTTCCAGAAGAAGGAAAAGATAAAATGCATTTAACAACACTGAACATCAGTTTAGAATTCTGAAGCTACATGGCTCATAATGCAAAACGTGATTTCAGATAATCACTTGTTTTCTTTGCATTAAATCAGTATCATAAAAATTCCTCAAAGAAAGACTGGCTATTTGCAAGTAATTTTATTTGTATAACCTAATTTTAATTTTGTACTTTCATTTTGTATACATTTTCAAAATAAATTGATAAATGGATATTTTGAATAATTATATATAATAGAGAAATCTATTTGAAGAAGCCATTATAGACATCTTATATGGTCTGAATGCCTTTTTTTCTTTTAACCTTCAAATTAAACAGAGTATAAAAATTCATCACCTACCATCCTACAGACTTTTAACTATAATTCATAGCTAAGAACATCCAGCAAGTACCTCGGTGCTAATATTAACAATATCTGTGTTTTAATACTAAAAGATTAGAAAAAAATCTCTGTAGGAAAGGTCAGAATGAAATATTTTTAGACAAACCCAAATATTGAGTTAATCTGACTGCAATTGAGTCTGCATGTTGGAAAAGCCCTGAAAAGCTGAAAACATCCTGTGATAGGAATGACAGCAGGTCTATGACATGGGTTACCCTTGCTTCTCTTTTCATTTTTTAGATTATACTGCTCATCACTGGAGAATAAAATCTATTAATTCATGTTTCAGTGATGGAGACAAGCAACCACTCAGCAGAATGACTATTTTAGCATTTCTCTCTCAGATGAATAGTGAACAAATATTAACTCCAGCAGAACTGTTTGCTCTGGTGGTACAAATGCAAACACATATACATAAAGTTTAGAACAGTGAGAAAAAAATACCTCATTACTGCTTTAACAGACATTTTAATCTTACAATTTCGAAAATATTTTTCAGAGATAAAATAATTTAAAACCTATTTTCCTTCATGTGATTTATATTGTTTCCCAAATATTTTTATTTAAGTTTTAGGCACATTTAATACTTTGTGATAGAAGAAGAGGAAAACAAAGATTGAAAGACAAAGTTATGCTTGCACATTAGCAAACAGATACCACCTCAGCTGGTTTAGACTGGATTTTTATTAGTTATTGTTGTTGTTGTTGAAGTGCTGAGATTTGAAATAGTTACCAGAAGCAGTACATGGCATACTTGGGACACACTAACACTGACACACTGACACTGTGATCTCCTTCTGTGCTAAAGACTGCAGGAAAGGCTGTCTGAAAACCTCCTCTGTGATCTCTTGAGGGAATCATAACATTTCAACACGCTCTTTATGAAAAGCTGCCACTAAAGAGAGGGGAGGAAAAGCAAGGGAGAGGGCCAGATGTGGAGTGAGGCTGGCAAGGTGGGAAGCACCAGGGACTAGTCTCTAAAGCTTCTGGAGAAAGTTCTGAACTTCTTTTGCCAGAACAATATTTCTATCACCTTTAAGGCCTTATTTGCTGTATATACCTATCCTGACAGTGATACTGTCGTGCTCTAGGAATGGTATTCTCCAGTTTAGTACTCCCACTCAAGCCATGGACCACTTTCCCTTCCCTGTCCAACTGGAGATACAAATGCAAGACCACAGAATGAAATAATTTACTATTTACAATAATTGCAATTTACTGGAAACGGCAATGAGATAAGACAATGTACTATAGTGTATGCATATACTCTTACTAAATAAGTAATAGCAACAATATTGATAACAAAAGGTGTAAGAAAATTAATTATTGATATGGAAAAACTCCCTGATAATACACAATACCAGATGGTTCCATCCACCCCCTTTTCTTGACTGGAATAAACCCTTTCTTCCTGGAAGACTCTCAGGAACTCTGAACTGGCATGAGGTGGTAAGAAATAGCCACTATGTCCTAAGCATGCCCTCTCCCAACTGGTGCAAAAAATTAACCCTGTTTGGCTGGAACCAGGATAGGTGTTTAGATCATTTGCATAAAATCACTGAGCCCTAAGTCAGACACTGCTGCTCCAAAATAAGAGGCAAACAGAATGCCTGATAGGAAATTCAGCCAAAAAGTCCCTGGGGTAGAGGACAGAGAAGGTATGGCAGCTGGGAATATGAAAATGTTTAGAAAAGCCTTGCCACAATTGCTACTTCTATATTACTAAATGCTAAATACTAAATGCTTTAAAAAAATAACACAAAAATAAGAATACACTCCAGTTTTACTTATGATAGCAGCACCTCAGAGTTGAGTTTTAAATCAAGCAGGAAATATCTACTTGCTAATAGGAATATCTCCTTCTTTAACTATAGAACAGTTACTATCAGCAAGAAGAGAAAACATTAATTTAAAGCCTATTGAAATGAAAGTGTGTTTAATAACACCAACATGCTCTTCAATCCCCGAAGTTGACAACCAGTCAGACAAACATGCCAAAAACTGAATAGTAAAAAAATGAATTTAAACCTGAGACTTTATGAGTTTGGAAGCTACAAAGCCCACTGCATGTAATTTTGCTTCCTCAAAATTTGCTGACAGCCACCAAAACATAGAAAATCCTGCAGTGTGCTAGCCTGACTTCAGCCACCAAAGGACATCCTTCCCTATGAGACAGTGCCCATAGAAGCCGCAGTGCACCTACACATAATTAATGACGAAGTAGCAAGAGCATCTGTTAAAAAGAAGCTGTACATTTGAAGAAGGTAGATGCCTAGACACAATCATGTCCCAAAATGCACACTTAAAAATAAATAATACCATATGTATATAATAATACATCTGCAGGTTAAAAAGCCCCAACCTATCTCAAATGAATAGTGACAGAGTACCTTAATTTGGAGATTTCCAAAACTACGAATTTTAAAGGGGTCCAAACAAAGAATGAAATTGCTCAGCATTTATGAAAGTATCAAAAATAAGTTTTGCATTCAAAAATAAGAAATTATTTTTATTAAGAATTTTAGCCCAGAGATCCATAACACAAATATTAGCAAGGATTATTAATATGTCAGCAAGAACTTAATGAAGAGAATTTCAACCAGCTTTCTAATTTTCAAAATTACAATCAACACTATTCAAAGCTATGCAAAGGTTAAAAAAACATTACTAATATATGCCTGATGTGAAGGCTAATGTATTATTATAGTTGGTATGTTACAGGATATAGCTCTCCTCCTACTGAAACATGATTAAATTACCATGTATCCTTTTTTCAATAGTCTTCAAATAAGTTTAATTTATTTTTTGTTAAAATGCTACCAATCTCAATTCACAATATTTAATCAATTGTAAAATTTAAAAAACGAGATCTGCTAGTTATATAAATAGATAGTCAAGGTTTTAAAACATCTATAAAGTATGTGAACTTTCAAATATACTGTATTTGAAATGGATCCTAATACATGCTGCCTTTTCCAAAAAGCAACCTGACATCATCAATTGCAAAGATTTCTGGATTTCACCTAAACCACAGTTTATTAAATATTTCTCTATTCTGGCCTACCTCAGGTTCAGTCATAGTTTATACAGGTGTGTTCACAATTCATCTGAATCCTAGAATTAACCAAATAACAAGAAATGGCAGGTTGGATTTTTTTTCTTGAAAATAAAAATTATAGTAACAGGAAATTAACTACTCCATCAATGCTGACCACTTTTACAATTTATTTTTTGGTTATGAAGGTAATTTGGAAAGCTCTAATATCAATAAATCACTACTGTGCTTTTTCTTAAGTAGTTTTGGTTTTTTTCAACAAGCCTCCATCCTAGGCATTTCATATGCTTCATTTCTGTAATATTATTTGTCGTTTCTCATGTTCTGTCAGCAGTGCTGCTATCTCATTTGTCTTTATTTTTCCAAAGCATTCCTCTTGTCTGTGACTTCCTCAAAACACTAATAGTTGACAGCTTTTCCCTTCCCAGTAGAGTTCCAACCTGTAATTTTTATTGCTTAGTTACTAAAGCAGAACAAGAGGCTACCTAGATGCAATGTTTTCATAACATGCAAGTGAATAAAAATCAAAGTAGTATCAGCAACAAGCCCAGTGATGACTGAAGCTTTGGAAACCTTTGCAGCTTCTTATGATTTCAACTCAGAGGATTACATTCATATGTTTGCACTACAAAGAGTTCTGCTTGCAGACAGTTTTTTGGTAGACTTGGTACCAGTGATCTCAGCAGGGGATACTTACATCATCTGCCAAGGCTGCTGCACCATGGAGTATGGGCATCGGGTTCTGTTTTTCATAATAATGCAGTTTTTCATGAATCTGGAAGACAATAGCACAAAGTGATAAGTTTATTTAGCAGCATGAGAAATGGTACAAAATAACCCTATTGAGTCTGTTGACTGTCTATAAACATCCTTATAGTAACCTACAGGCAGTAATCATGTAAATGCAATTCATCATCATCCTCTGTTGAAGTGTTAAGAATATGAAATCAGATGGAAAAAATGCTCAGTATGCAGACCAACCCACAGAAAAACTAAACATTTGTGATTTTTCTCTCCTGGCTTTCTCTGTCCATATTTCTAACATATTGCTTCAAGTATCAATTACATTTTATATTGCTGCTGAAAACACAAAGCATAAAGTGTTTATCCCCAAGATGGATATAAAAACCCCTGTAAATTATGATTTATGAAGTGAAATAATAGCTTGCCACCCACATCTTGACAGACAACTTGACAGAGTGGCTGCTGTCATTAAAATAATTCAGAAACAAGGGCAAAGCAGTGCTAATATGAATTCTAACACATCTGAAAGAAAGAGGCAGTCTTCCAGCCTGTTAAGGTTTTTAATGAATAATTAGATTAAACATGTGCAACATGTAGTGCAACATTAAAGATGTACTGTGCTTTGGTTCTTCCCAAAAGGGAAAGGATATGCCATTATTTAAACACCATTCTGTTCCCTCCTCCACAAGTTATTAATTTCAAAATTTAGATTTTTTCCGTTATGAATGCTTTTAAGACACAAAGTATTTTAAGACTTCTAACAAGTTTCATTGTAGCAGATGAATCAGAATAGCAAAAAAGACTATATTAAACATTTTATTAACATTATTTTCCTGAAGATATACAAATACAAAAAACACAAAATTCCTGGATATACAAATACTAATTACAACCTAAAAAAAGAAGACAACAGTAGTTGTCTAATGCAAATATAGCCCATTCTTAGATTTTGTGCTATAGTTCTGCTGCTCTGAAGGAGGCATGAACTCCAGATGGTTGGAGGAGTTACAGAAGGACCTAAATTGGGGACTTCTGTGCTCGGCAAGAAGGGGAACACGAGGTCTGGCAGAGGCCGTGGGGTGCAGAACTTGGCTGGGGACTCCCTCATGTCCTTGGGAAACAGGATCCCAAATTATGCCCTAGCACCCCCCAGCACTACTGGGGGAGAAGCAGACCCAGACATTATGGACAGATTTAAAAAGCAACCAAACCACTTTTTGTACATTGAAACTGTTCAGAGCTGATCAGATCATCTCCATTTTGCACTAAGTGTTTCCTCCAGCCTTCCCCCCTTCTTCCACATTTGCTTTTCTCTGCTTACTTCTCCTCCAGCAGCACACATTCCTCTCACTGCCTAGGACTCGCTCACTCTTAAATTTAAAGCGCATTCTTTAAGCCCATTCGTTTTAATTTACACTGAACTTTCACAAGTATGTCCATAACAACATAACATTATGTCAGTGACAATTATGCTTTCCATTTTTCCTGTCTTCTGCTGTGCTCCCATAACCCTAAGTCCACATCTATTTTTCCTCATTTAGACTATATGTTCTTCAAAGTAAAGAGCATGTTAATACAAAATGGTATAGCAAGGTCAATGTCTTGATTGATTCCTTCATCCTTTCTGCAATCTTAACAAAATTATTTCAGTATGTCATTGGTTAAAGGATGCTGAAGTTCTGACATATCATGGTGAAGCATTAAGGTGCTACAGTCACTTAATTTATAAATTGTAAAATAATTTGTTCTCATCTGGAAACTACATAGAAAGCACTATTGTCTCCAGAACACGAATCTGAATTTTACATTACTTATGCAGACATTGTTTACTCAGGAATTACTTAGACTAATTCATACTGGATTTCACAAAACTATAAGTGACCAGACAACTTCATATTTCTAGCTCACAAAGCAGAAAACCTAAACAAAACAAGGGGTTTCAGCTCTCCAAGCCTGGCAGATTTTCTCGGACCGTTAATTTGAACAACTAAAAGGCATAGTAAATCAAAAAGTCTCAAACCCATCATTTTTTTGTTTGCTTCGACAACATCGTGATTTTATCCAGATTGAACTTCTGTCAGCTCTGAGGTCAGAAGTAGTTGTCTATGTTATCCCCTAGTTTCTCAAAGATAATAGAAGCACCACTGCCAATTAGGCTGCTTTTATCCTGAGCAACCTGTATCTTTACCGCTGAAATTAATAAAAGCAAAAAGAAAAATCAATGTGGAGATAACCTTGCTTAACCCATCTTTGAGAAAAATGTTATACAATTGGAAATTCATGCAACAAAAAACAGGTTTTCAAGAGGTAGCACAGAGTGACCTGAACTAGTTATTGGCTCTGTATACAGCCAGAAATAGCAGAAATTACTGAAAACAAATTTTTATTTTCCTAAGAGTGGATATTGGATTCCAGTTAAGCATTTAAGGACAATCATTAAGGTTTTATTTGATTAGGGAGGAGTTGTAGAGACTAACTGACTAATCAAAAAAAACAGAAGTGAAAAAAATACACAGGAAAATCTAATTGAGACTCGACAGTTCTAGATATTGGCTTTTGCTACATCAGGTTGAAAATTTTATTAATTTGCCATGCTAGCACAATGAGTGACTCTAGAGATGAACATGGTAACAGACACTGCAACCTCAGCACACGTCCATTCGAGATGCAATATAGAGTGGGGTTTTCCCCCCAAATATCTAATATTATTTGACAGTAGTTTGCCTTCTTAGTTGAATTTATTTTTAAAATCAGATCATTAGATGACAATATCTGCCTTTCACATCTTTGTAATTTAAAGGATATACCTACGGAAATTGAAAACCACTGGTCTGTGCACCAAGATGCAATCAATGTGCAATACAGGGATTACCTTTCTTTCATATTAGTATAAAATTACCACATGCATCATAAAAACAGTTGCCTCAAATTTCTAGCTTCTGGATCAGAAATGTATCCATAATGCATGCAGCACTTTTATATAATATATTCCCAAATGTAGTAGAAGATTTAGCACAACTCCACTGATAAAGCAAAAATTACAGTGAGGATAAAATGCATTTTCAGGCAACTCCTTCCCTCATTGTGTCTAAAAATGCATTCCAAGATGATTTGTTCCATAATTTCCCCCACAGAACACAGCATTGCTGACTGGCCTCTGGCTCTTCATGATGTATTTTTATGCCTTTTTTTGAAGACAAAAACAGTACTTGCCTTTTCCTCCTACTCACTGGCCACCAGGTCATCTCTGCTGTCTTTCAAGAATGACAGAGCATATTTGCAAGCTCACCTAGTGGCCTTTGAATTTGCCAGACTTCAGGATAATGAATGACTGCATTTATGGCAAACACCTTTAGAGAAACTACCGGGCATGCAGCATATGCTTTGGCAACCTCTCTACATCCAGTCTTTCAGTTAATTATTTTCCCAAATATAAAACTTTTCATGATGCTAATACATGCACGCCAAGCACTGCATTTCCAAATTTCAATTCTTACACAAGTAGAATTTGAAATTTGAATACCTAGATTAAGTGACCACATTGATGAAAATAAATAATGTCAAGTAGCCAAACATAGAAATGAAAAGCAAAACAGGACAAGGTGGTGCAAATACTTCATCCCTTTACAAACATCACTCAATGAAATTAACAGAAGTTAAAACCACCCTGGAACACTTTGAGAGAAGTATGAGAGTGGGTTCAAAAGTAAAAGCAAGAGCATTCACCTACTGAAGATAAGATGTATCATATTTGCAGGCTTTCATTTGAGCTTCAATCTAAAGAATTCTATTTAATACAAAAGGCAACTTTAGCTTGCATTGAGTGGCAATACCGGATGTCCAGTAACTTTAATACCACTGCCCTCTTTCTACTTGAAACTTATACAACGTATGGAAAATATTGGCCTGTATCATGCTTAAAAATAGGAAATATAGTACATCTGTTTTAAGTTCTTCTGACATTTACATGTAAAGCCTCATGCTGAAAATCTCTTCACAGATGAGACCAAGTCCGTTAAAGCAAGAATTATATATTGTAAATAAAACATATAAAGCTGTTCTGCTGAACAGATGACTAAGTTGTGTGGCTTTTTAAAAAATTTTTTATGACTACCTATTCTTTTCACTGTGGAGTAAGAAGATCTATGAGGTTCTGCAAAAACTGACAATCTACTCTGAAGTTATGCCCCAAGAGGGAAAAATAATCATTTGCAAATTTATACAATTTTTGGCACACTTGTAAGCAAGAAAAATTGTTTCTGGATTTTCCCAGAGAGACTGAATTAATATTTCTATAATAAAGCAGAGTAGTGTCCTCAGCCTGGACTATTTCAAAACCTGAGAAGAGCTTTCTAAGTCAGAAAAATAAAAATCTTAAGCAGAGTCCTACAAAATAAGCTTAATTTCTCCTTTTAGATTTCTTAATTTCCATGTACAGCTCTAATATCATACGATTTAAAATAAAACAGGGGAGTGGGATAATCATGTACCAAAGATGCCAAAGAGTTAACAGTAGACATACTTAGTCTTTTTCACAGAACAGTTGAAACCCTAAAAGCACTGGCCATCAGTGAGCCATACCAACACATAAAAGACAAGAACTTTAACACACAGAGTGTGAAAATGTCCTGCCTACACAAGGGTGTCACTACTCAGACATGTCAACACCTCTGGATAAGAGCTTTTTTTATGGTAATGACACCTTCCTCATAAGAGGTGCTGAAGAGGAGCTTGGGAGTATGTGAGTATTTGCATTGACCATCATTCTGGGGCAGACAGCAATTCTGGACCAGAGAGCTTCTCCTTTTGAGAAACATCAGAAGCTCATATCCTCTTAGGAGTTATATAAACATTCCCTTACTTGGGTTTTATTTCATGAGATGAGATATCACTCAGCATAGATACCATACATACAAAATTCGATTTAGCACCACATCATATACATTTCTGGGTTTTTCCTCTGGACTATCCTAGTATTGCCTGCTGAATAACCATTAGCAGCAAATCTACTTGTTTAGTTTCAGCTGAAAGGAACCCATTTCATAGACAGGACTGCTGATGCAAAACTAAAGCAGCAGAAGTTGAGAAGATGGGAAATTGCTTTAAAAAATGCACTAGTTATCCGAACTAGAATGTCAATATAAACACACACACAAAGCATCTAGAAGACAGGCATTGAGTATATTGTAGCAGAGAGCCCATAACAGTTGGCAGAACATCTCCTCTAACTACTCTCTTCATTGTGTTTTTCATAACAGCAAGAGTGTCTAAAATCAAAGCACTGACAAAAGCCATGCAGCTGCTGTATTTACTGGCTTAGTCACTTACATGGATGCATAATGGAAGACTCTTGTACACAGAGAAGCTGTTAACTGTCCACCAAAGTTTCAGGTTCATGTACATTAGCAAAAAATTATTTAATTCCACTAGTGGCACCACTACAAATTGGTGCTACTACAAAGAGGAGCATCTATAGATGAAGAAGTCACAGTAGATTAAGAGAACAAAATGAGAAGGCAAAAGAAAAACTGTTGAGGAAGGAGTAAATGCTAGTTTTGGCTTTATCTGCAATTTTTGTTCTGCATCTGAAATATCTGAAGCAAGAGAAATTATTCCAAGGCACTCATGACTGTAAAAGATACATTTGTGAATAGTTCCAACATTTACACAGTGAGATTTCAAGAAAAGAATAAGGGTTTTCATTTGATCACCTTAACTCTGGAATTTAGACTCTTGAGTTCCCTCTCTAAATTTACCAACAACTTTAGGTCAAGGTAAAATAAATAAGCAAGAATGAAAAAAATAAATTATGGGCTACAATGAAACAAATGAAAATAACTATTAAAACCATTCAGAAATTATAATTACATACATTACATACATCTCTGCTGAAAGAGAATGCATCTTTTGCTTGATGTAGAATTTAAATTAAAGGACTGTTTATTCCCTTCCTTTCTCCTTCCAGAATCGTATTGTATCACATGAAAGTAACAGAAAAAGTAGCCAACTCTTTGATTCATCTTCATCATTCAATAGTGGTCTGTAAGCCTATTTACACAGGATAAAAATACAGACTGAATGCAAAACTATTCATTTGTTCCCCAACCTTCCTATACTGTTGCGACTTTGGTACAGTAAGGAACTCAAATACATGAACAACTCTATAATACTACAGCATGATGAACACAAGGTCTAGGAAAACCTAGAAACCATACAGCCTTTAAATCACATTCTCTTCATACCAACTGAATTCCAGTTAGAGACAGAATACTGCTAAGAAATTAGCATCACATATTTTAGAAAACAGAAAATAGAAATTAATAAATCATAGCTAACTATTCAAAGTTTGCAATGAGCATTTCAATCCCCATAGTAGCATTAAATTGGCTCAAATATAAAATAAGTGATTGCAGAAAGGCCTCTCAGAAAATGTTACAAGAAATCAAAGCAAGGCTTAGAAACAGATATTCAGAGATCTGAATTCTAGCCCAATTTGCCACAGCAAAAAGTTTTAGCACAACAGATGAGCAATTCTCCTTTAAGCCTTTTTTCCAAAAAGAAGAAACATGAATTTCCTAACAATTCAAATGCAGGCTAAAGGCATGGAAATATTTCTGTCTGAACAGCTAAAAGTTAGAAGAAATTCAGAACGTGTCAGATAACCCTAATGAAAAACTCGCACTATAATAAACAATTAAAATTTTCTATATCAGTACCGCATGAAATCACTAATAAATCAGAAAATCTTCAGACTATCTGGTATAAAGTGTTGCAATGGGCTTGGCTGCGACAGAGCTCATTTTCTTCATAGCAGCCTGTACAGCACTGTTGTAGATTCGTGACCAAAACCACACTGGTAACAGAGCAAGGCTTTAGCTACAGTTGGACTGCGCTTGAGCAGTATCATGGCCACCTCTGAACTTGCTCTGTGCCCTGCAGGAGTAGGCTGGGGGTGGCCAAGAGTCTGGGAGGGGACACAGCTGGGACAGCTGACTGTTTTTCCAAATCAACTATTGTTTTGAGACTGGATGGGCATTGGTCAGCTGCTGGTGGTGACTCCTTCTGCAGCACTTGTTTCTTCCCTTCATAACCACCTAGAACAAGAAAATAACCATCAGGGCATCTAAATTCTTGAACAGAAACCCAAGCTCCTCAGCTGGAGCCTTACTAAAGGATGTTTGAGGAGTTGACAAGAGTTGACTTTTTGAGAAGTGGACAAGGGTTATAACTGGAGATTTTAATACCATTTCAAATATGAGGTCTAAGATTGAACTTGATGGGATTTTATTAATTTCTGCCATCTCAAAACATTATATCCAAAACATTACATTGAAGACTAAACCCACTCATGTTAACGCTGCAGGGAACATTAGAGGTGTCACAGGAAAAGAAGCCTCATTTCACAGTCATGAAGTTGCAAAAGATATTAGTTCAATTTTGTGCTACAGCAAAACACATGAACAAAAGAAACCTCCAACACGTGTACTTGAAGTCCATTATTTGAAAAGAGACAACAATTAAACATGCATTCTGAAGTACTCTGAGGTTACTAAAATTTTTGCAGCTCTGCTAAAAGAATGTAAATCAAACTTCAAGTGGAGCATCTCAGAATGGTTTGACATTTAAAGATCATTTAGTCTCATCCCTTGCCATGGGCAGGAGTAGCTTTCACTAGATCAAGTTGCTCTGACACTGAACACTTACAAGGAGAGGGGCATCCACGACTTTTTTAGTGTGTTACCATGCCCATTATAAAAAATTTCTTCCTTATGTTCAATCTGAATCTACTCTAGCATTGCTCAGCCCTTAAAGATAAGGTTGTTAAGAGTACAGGATGTACTGGATGACACTTCAAAGAAGTCCTTTACCCAGCAGTCAGCATGACTTATATTCAAAACAGAATTCCTCCAGAAATTTCTAATTGCATCGCATTTTCAGAAAACTTATTTCAGAAATAAATTTTCAGAACTATATGCACAATTATAGTAATTTTCTAAGTTTAAAAATGTGATAATAGAGCACATTTAAGGGCATTTTTCTTGTCAAGTTATGTTTTGTAAAAATTTTATAATGATGTGCTATCAACAGATATACAAAGTTACATTATTTTAAATCAGGTGCAATCAGTGCAAATCGGCAGGTTGGAAAGGCCACAGCTCCAAATCAGACTCTCAGCAAATGCTGCTTGAAATTTGATTCAGCTAGAACTTGGTTGTGATGTGCTTAGATGTGTGACAGAGGTGTAATGATGGAAATGCCCAGTTAACAGTGACAGCAGATATAATGTGATTATTATGAATTCTAAAACTAAAGCAAATAAAAGAAGCATGGCATGCTACAAATGAAAGAAAGGAACGTTTGGGGGGAAAGAAGGCAACTTTTATCAACTGGCAACATCAAATTATGTATTGATTTTGTTAGGGGCAAAAATGAGGCTTGCTAAAAATCCCGGTCATATGGATTATTAGTCATTCCAGTCAAATAACTAGTTTTTATTGTCTAGCCAGAAATTTCAAGAGAGAAAAAAATGCCTGTACACATTGCAGTAAGTTGTATGGTAAAATCCTGTTCTGCCCGGAATTTTTTTTTTCCTAATCTGTGGTTCCAGGGTTCCCTTGTCAATCATTTAATACTGTGCCTCATTACCTCATTTTCCTACACCCTTGATTGACCTTGATGAGCTGCATAGCATCTGAGTAAGATGATGAAGACAGAGAAAATTCAATACTTCAGGAAGAATCCAAGGACTCAGGAATTTATTTGAGGCAGTCTCACTGATGTAGCAGCTCTGAGACTAACCTGAGACGGTCATGAGGGCATTGTCAGATTTGATTTTGTTCTAACAAGATCTAATCAGGTCTGTAAGGACCCATCTCTTCATTTTTATTGCAAAATGAAAAAGCATCTCTTCTACTCTGTTTTGAGAACACCAAGACAGACATTAGGGGAGCAATTGATGAATCTGATCATCCTGCCCTTGCTTCTCTGTGCCATATATACTGTGTTCTTAAATTTCAGCTCCCCATCACATTTGTTGTTATAAGAAAATGTACTTCAATATGTGTTAAGTACCTCTTATTGACACTGTCAACAAACATGACCTTCATGAACAGTGGGATGTGTCTGCAGATCATGTGTCTCAGAGCTATGTCTTGTAATACTTATGATTTGTAATTTGTGTCTTCAGGCTTGTATCACCAAAGAATACGAGAGAAATTCTACCCATCTTTTGAATACATCAGGAATGATGACTCAACCACCTCACCTCACTGGGCAGCCTGCTCCAGTGCTGGAGACTACCCTTCCAGTAAAGAAATTTTTTCTAAAATCCCATCTAAACCTCCCCTGGTGCAACCTGGCCCTGAGGCCATTTCTGCTTGTCCTATTGCTTGATATTTGGGAGAACAGACTGATCCCAGCTGGCTACACCTACTTTCAGGCAGTTGTAGAGAGCAGTAAGGTCTTCCCTGAGCCTCCTTTTCTCCAGGCTAAGTTCCCCCAGCTCCCTCAGCTGCTCCTCATCAGACTTATGCTCCAGACCCTTCGCGTGCTTTGCTGACCTCCTCTGGACATGCTCCAGCACTTCAATGTCCCTCCTGATCTGAGGATCCTGGTACTGAACACAGAATTTGAGGTGCAGCCTCTGCAGTGCCAAGGGGATGGTCACTGCCCTAGTCCTGCTGACCACACTGTTGCTGATACAGGCCAGGATGCCATTGGCCTTCTTGGCCACCTGGACACTTGCTGGCTCATGTTCAGCTGATGTCAACTAGCACCTTCGGGTCCTTTTCTGCCAAGCAGTTTTCCAGCCACTCTTTCCCCAGCCTGTAGCACTGCAAGGGTTGTTGTGACCCTTGATGCCCTCGTCCAGATCATTGACAAAGATATTAAGTGGAACTGGCCCCAGTATCGAGCCCTGGGAACATCACTGGTTACTGATGACCAGCAAGGAGCACATCCATCTAAGCCAGGAGATGCTGTGGAAAACTGTCTCAAAGATTTTACTTATGTCCAGGTAGATATCCATAGTCTTTCCCTCATCCAATATGCAGGTTCCCTTGTCACAGAAGGAGATAAGGTTGGTCAAGCAGTATCTGCCTTTCCTAATCCATGCTGGCTGGGCCTGATCCCCTGGGTTGTTCTGTAACTGCCATGTGATGACACTCAAGACAATCAGCTTCATGACTTTCCTAGGATCTGAAGTCAGGCTGACAGGCCTGTGCTTCCCTGGATCCTCCTTCCACCCCCTCTTATAGATGGGTGTCACATTTGCTGACTTTCAGTCAACTGGGACCTCTCCAGTTAGCCAGGGCTGCTGGCAGATGATGGAAAGGGGCTTTGTGAGCACTTCTGCCAGCTCCCTCAGCATTCTGGGCCCCATAGACTACTGTGTGTCTAACTGGTGCAGCAGGTCACTCACCACTTCCTCCTGGATTACAGGCTTTCATTCTGATCCGTTTGCCTGTCTTCCAGCACAGGGACTGGGTACCTACGCAACTGCTCTTACTGTTAAAGACTGAGGCAAAGAAGGCATTAAGTACCTCAGCCTTTCCTTTGTTCTTTGTCACTACGTTTTCCCCCACACCCACTAAAGGATGGCAATTCTCCTTCTCCATTTGTTGCTAAAAGGAGGTAATATGGTAATAGCATTTGCTATTTTATTTTTGCAATGGTAAGCAAAACAGATTAAATACTGGCTACAAACCCAGTTATTCATGCAGAGTTTCTAAAAATGTTTGTTTTACTTTTAAAAAAAATTCACTTTGAATTCATTGTTCCTTATACAATAAAATAAAGGTTCTATTATATGAGATTTCACAGACTTCATTCAAACAGGCCTTTTTTGTCAGTAATAAGCAAAGGTTCTGATGACTTTGCTTATAGGAAAAGGGTCCCTAGATAGACAGAGGAAGTTCAGACCAAAGCTAAACAAGTTGCACTTGCTCCAAAATAAATTTCCCTGCCCCTTTAGAGCCAAACAGTCTACTGCATACAGTATTTTCAAAATTGTTTTTCTGTACTTTTAACCCCAATTCCAAAGGAAGGAGCATCAGAACAATTCCAAATTTGAATGAAGCTCTCTTATGTGAGCTAAGGACATGAGGTCCTTGAACAGAAAGAACAGAACAGACTTTTTTCCTTTGAAACAAGCAGTCTTCAAACTGCAGCCTTTGAATGCTAAACGATCCCTACAATTTTAATGGACTACCCTTCTTAAATACATTTTCAAATAAAATCTGAGGAATAAACCCATCATGTCCCAGTCTGAACAGTACCAGTCAGAATCTGATAAAAATATAGCAATTCCCTTCTCCAAAAGCACACATTGACTCTGTGTAAACACATGTTAAAACTGGCATAAGTTTGAGGGAAATATTTCATTAGAGCAATACTGAACTCAGTATTCCAGGTCCCAAATTGCTCTTCCCAGTTTATGGCTCTTCTGTCTATACACTCCCACTCTGATGCTCCCTCCACCTCCCCTCAGTATTATTACTTTAATAAAAAACACTTTTCAAATTGAAGCATTCAGATTTAACTGGAAAAGGGAAATTGAAGTAGGCTCATTTAAGTGTCTATTTCTCTCTCTTCCTTTCATTAAGAAAATGATCAGGGTTCATCATTCACAACACAATATACCGAATCTTTCATGAAATATCCTGACTCAACTCTCAGGAAATTTTGTGCAGCACTGCAGACACAGCAAACTGAACACGCATACAGCAAAACTCTCAAAGTCATGTATAAAGACTGCAAGGTTAAATGGTAACAGTACTGAGAATTATAACCATTTTTATATAAAGATTTAAAAGTACATTACCAAAGGAACAGCATCAGTTTCCTCTTCACCAAAAGGAACACAATGACTAATCACAGACAAAAAGTGTATTTGATTTCCAAACCAATACTACTAAAATGACATCTCTTTAGAGAAAAGTACTGTAAGCTTAGATTTTTTGGTATTTCATTTACTGATAGTGACATACATATGACCAACTGCAATATTTGTTTATATGTCAAATGTATCAGGAAATCTTTATTTCTAAGTTACTTTTTAAATATACTTTTACTAAAAGAATACCTATTGCAAACAAGAAAGGAGTTGTAACCGCCACTGAAGCTCTTCAGTTTTGAGGAAGAGTACACAGAAAAGTTGCACAGTTGAAATGAGAGATGGCAACATTTACTGTAATAATCAAACAGCTTTTTATGTAATGATTCTAAATACAAAACTTGAAGAAAAACATTTAATTCAAGACAATAATGAACAAAAAGTTAGTTCAAAGAAAAATTATCAAATAAAAAATTTCAAATAAAAACTACTAGAAAAAGACATATACATGTCTCTATTACTACAACCCTACATTACAAAAATAAACTTTGGGTTTTGTTTTTTCATTAAGGGCACCTTTCATAATGCAACAAAGACTTGCAAAATGTATGCCTAACTAATTTGAATTATTTCGTATAACAAATAATTCAAAGAATTGATCTAAAATATCAGAAATTAAAAACTTCAAGTCTTGGTATTGGTCAGATTTTAAGAAATATAAAAGTTTCTTCAGCTTTATAGCAAACCTTTTTTAAGCAGTGCAAATATAGTGTTACTGTTTTATGTAGAAAAAGTGTTTCTCCCTTTAAGGTCTGGTATTTTAAATTTAAAGATCTTTATTAATTTTGGAGAAGGAATTTTTACCTAGAAAAATAAGAAAAATATAATCATTCTTTGATCCTGAATATCAGATTTGAATACTTTAAAGAAAAAAATATCCAAAATAGATAAGCATAATTATACTGATAAATATGAATGGGAAAAGGAAAGAAACAAGACTAGAGATGCTGCTGAAATGTAAAGAACAGAGATCAGATCAACAGCTGACTGCACTTTAAAACTATCATTATCTGAAATCCTTCTAAGCAGAAAACATACCAGCAACAACACTCATCTTACTGCTGAGGGTCACATGGGAAAATGGCAATCCTGAACATTTCATGACTGGTGATCGAGTTTGATTATCTGATTCAGCAACTTGAAAAAGCCCAAACCAATATCCATTATTTCCTAGTGCTTTATGCTGGTATGTTGATTAGCAAAGAAAGAGCCATAAAGTGAATTAAAACAAAAATTTACAATACTTTCTGTGCCAATACTAATACCCATTCATGTTACATTACTCCCAAAGTTCAAATCAGAGGACCGAAGAGGTAACTTGCTAAGAATATGGAGATAGCATGTTAAAAAAATTAAATTAAATTAAAGAGTACTTTTCCAAGTAACAGTTCATGTTTAAACAAACAACTGTATGGTCCTGCTCTGTCAAATAAATACAGCAAAAGAAGAAACTTTAATGTGAAACAGAACTGAAAGATTAGAATTGTCTTTGGAAATCCCCAAAGAAAGTATAGAAACACTGTGCAGTAAGATGAGGTCCTCAGTTCACTGCTAATAAAATTCCTTGATGTCTAATTTTAGGATTTAATTTAGAGGCTAGAAACAAAACAAATATGTGCCTAGATTTGATACTAACTTCAATAATGCCTCAAATGTCTCAATGTTTCTTTTCAGAAAACACCTAAACTTACATAAACGTTAAAAGGATCTAATTCACCCACAAGTATGTTTCTACCTGTAAACGTTCTACTTTGTAAATCTCATTTCTTCTGATACTACTGTTTTTAAACATCATAAATCCAAACTGATGTTTTTATTTTTATGTCATTATACAGAACAAAATTTCCAGACTTTTTTCCAAAAGCAAGTGACTTCCACTGTTCTGTTAACAATATAAATCCAAAGGAAAGAACTTTCCTAATCCTGCTCACCAAGTAAACACAATTCTAACAGGAACAACAGCTAAACTACTTGTTTGATTGTCAGATGGTTGCTTTTTTCAGCAAGCTCCATTCCCTGCAGAATTAAGATCCTAGAGAAATGCCAATTAAATATTAATTGAAGAAAATGGGATTTGCTGCATACAGACTAAGACACTTTGGCATAAAAATGGGCTTTTTCAGTTTTGTATTCAAGCAGTGACTGCTAACTTTAAATCATGAAGAGTTTGGTTTATTCCTGCTTAGTACAGTAAACATCATCCTCACAGTCTATACTCAATGCAAGTTAATCCAGGATTTAATTTGATTCAGGTTCCCTAAAGAGATCACTTCTGTGCAGTTCAGTGTTACATAATTAACCCATTCAAAACCCATTCATTCACACGCATGGACATCTGTACTGTACTTTGAGCTAAAATTAAATACATATATATAAATACACACAGACATACATTTATCAATTAGCACCATCTAGTGGGGTCAGTACAGTTTATGCGATGTGAGAAATATGCAACTCACTTCATGCTTTTTCTACATCCTGTGCAACATGTCATCATACAGCACAGGTCATGTAATTAATAAAACTCAGATGCAAAGACAAAAATCAACACCACCACCACCACCACAAAAAAAACCAAAAACAAAAACAAGTAATTCACAACATTATGCTTTTCCCTTAAAAATTGCATTTAAAAAAATACACTGACATTGAAAGCTGTATGTCCATACATATGAAAATTTACTGATAGGAATAAAAACCCCAATCTTTTAGGCATTCACAGACATGCAAAACACAATTACAATTCAATTAATATTTTCTATTCTTACTCTCCTACCCCATCATGTCTCAAAAAAAATTTGACACTCTTTAGAAGAAGCTACTCTGAAGCATCAGGTAATGCAAAAAAAACCTTTTACTTAAGGTCTCCATCATCTGAGCAGAATCCTGCTGTAAACACAACTTTTGCTAAAACTGCACCTAAATCCCACAAACACTGGATCCCAACCCAAAACCCCTAATAAAATAACAGAGTAAATACTTTTAAAATATTCACAATAATTCATTTAAAGGAGGTCAACTATAAACAGATACTCAGGAATAATCGTTAATGCAGTTTCTCAAATATGAGATTTAGAAATGGATTTTTAGTGAATTCTGCACTTAAAACTTCAGGAGACTTAAGTCATGCAAATAAACAGTGCTGAAGAATTTCAAATGTAAAAGCCATCAGAGGCAGACTCCCCCATACATCAACCTTAGTCAGGACAGACAGACAAACGAAAAGCATGTGAGGGTGCTTAAATGCACCAAGCAAAATCTCTACCAGCCTCTGCCAACAGGCAAGGGAGCTAAAACCATCACCACTCCCTTCCCCCTTTTCCTGCATACAGTCCATGTTAAAAACCAAGCAAAACAAAACAATTAATCACTAACATTATGTTCATACTTAAGACTATTAGGACAAGTCACCAGTGTAAAATTAAACATTTACTTAAATATTCTTTAATGCAATCATGGCCATGAAAGCAAAGAACATCTATGAAGACATGCTTTGCATTGAAGTCTTCCCTTGTTTCTAAAAGAGGTGATTGATTGCAAAGCCTTCCAAGCAGATCACAACACACCAAACAGACCTTGGACAATGAGAAACAGGAACAAAGTCACTTTTTTTTTTTTTCCCCTGGGAATAATGGTAGAAGTAGGTGAAGAAAAACTGAAAAATGTGGAGAAAATATGTAAATAGGGGGGCAAAGTTAAGATCAATAAAAACCAGCAATGGAAGACTTGCAGTGAGTGCTTCAGAAGGCACAGAATGTAAGAAGAGAAGATGCCAAGGCCTACACACTGCAGCCAGGGGCCAGGCTACCATTTAAACTGCATGGAAATCAAAACAAGGAGATTCTAATAAATCAATACCAACAAGAAAAATGCATAGCAAAAATTTAAATTTAAAAATACATTAATTTACTTTTAATTTTATTTTATTGTAATTTAATTTAATTTTACTTAAAAGGATACAGATATGTGTTAGGAGTAAAATGTCTCAAGTAAGTTCAAACAGAAAATTACAATAATGTTATATAGGACAGAACTAATTCTCAACCTTCCCTGTAGAGGACAGAGAAACACCAACACTTAAGTGCAATGTGTGCTGTAGAATAAAGAGAAATATGAAAAATAATGACAAAACATTGAAAGAAAATTGCAGTAATTTAGGAGAGATTTACTGCCATTTCCCCATGCCTTTTCAGACCAGGGCACTTCAAATTTTGCACTAAATCATCCAAACACACAAACCTGTTTCACAGGAAGCTTCGAATCAAAGCAAACATATTAATTTATTCTTATATTGGAAGGGATAACACAAATGTATTTGCACAGGTGTACAAAATTACAGCCATGCCATGTCTTTAAATATTGGAAAGCTGGTAGGAAACAGCAGAAATTGCCCAACGAGGAGACAAGAATTACAAATATAAGGGAGCTGCATCAATACTCCTACCATTACAAAAAAGAATATAGTGATAAATTTAGCAATCTCATTCTTGTAGTCAAGATCTATAAATATACAGATCAGCAACACAAAATTATCAGTTGCTGGGATGCCAAGAGATTTCCTGACAGTTTCCAATCTGGAACTGTTCCCTAGCTCCACTCCCCTTTTTCCAAGTAGGATTCAACCAAAATATTAGCTAGCATGACCTAGCCTGGTTTACACTGCATTTGAATATGAAATCAGCAAAAAATTTAAATAATATCAGGAGTATCATCATCCAGCAATGTTTTGTTTTACATTTTTATGCCATGAATCATAACATTAACAGAACCAAAAGGCAACACATTTCCTTTTCTATTGTGCAAAAATGTCAATTTACCCTTGATAGATCAAGAGATCAAAAATAATGATCCAGCTTAACTCACTTGAGTTCCCCCACTTCAATTAAAATACAGTGAAGTACTTTAACTATACCCATCTTTAAATGATCACCCTCAAGTGTATGAGAGGTCACTCTTGCCTACATTATTAACTCAGTAGAAAAGCTGAATGGATGAAAAGGATGACATTCTCACAGAGAAGCCAGAATGGTTGTGAAGCGATAATAAATGCACATAACACAAATCTTTCATATATTAAAAATTCATTTAGCAAAAGAAAAAAATAAATAGGAAATAATCCAGTTCTAGTAAGTTAAAAGACCAACATGCATATTCAGAAAACACAGAGAGAAAGAGCAGAAGCAGGAGAGAACACGGGATCAAGCTACACATAGGTGTTCCTCACTGGTTTCCTGATATACCACAAAAGGAAAATATTGCTTCCTCAGATTATTAGTTAGAAATTGGTTGAAAGTGCATGTTTTCAAATGAAAGCAGATCAGCACACAATTACAAATGCTTTGTTGCTTGGCACGTGCTGGGGTATGATTTGTAGTTAGCCTTTAATGATACACTAAACGTCAGTATGATCAGCTTAGTATTTCATATGCCAATTAACATGATGACAATTATGGGTTACTTTTTTCCTAGAATGTTTGAAACTTGGAAATTCAAAATTACACCCTGATTTATGGTTTGATCCTGATTAAAGCTGTGTATGTCTACAGTGTCATTACAGGATTATTTAATCACTAAATCTCAACAAAAACTTCTCTTTTCCATGAAACTGAATCTGTAAAGCACACTAAAATTGAAAATACTTTACGAAGATGATATCCATAGTAAATGTAAAGCAGTACTCAAGGCTATCCCATACATAATCCCTAGCATTTATAGCTGGCAGGACTGAGGTGATTTTTAACTCTTACTATCAAAATAATTGAGGCAGTTCTGTTTGTGAAGAACTGAAATCACTGGAATTATCTTGTGCAGGTTGTGATTGCTAGCAAAAGCCAACAAGAAAAGTTAGAAAGATATAGGGAGACAATACAGATTTAATTTCCAACAAAGACTGTTTACCCCCCCCACCATGCTCTCCACCCAATAAACATCACGTTCTTCACAAAGAGTTACACTGTACCTGAGCCACTGACGCAGAAAAAGGTCAGTGGCTCCAAGGTTCAAAACCTCCTCCTCTGGGGAGCAATGATTTCATGCTAGTGGTCTATGAAACAGAGCGAAGGAGAAAGGCAGCTAAACCAAAATCAGAGGGAAAGCAACCTAAAACAAGGAGAGAGCACAAAGTGCTGACTTAGCATTAACATTCTCTGAAACAAAGAGTTCTGAAGCACTGGCTAGCAAAAGGATCAAGAGGGTTATGCTTATGCATCTAGTACAGTATTTGAATTATAGGTAATTAAAATAAGCAAGGGAATTCAGAAGTAAAAATGTTTTATTATTTTATTGATAATAATATTGATGGGTATATGTCTCTCTGTGTGAGATCCAAGTCCAAAGAGTATATTTGTATTTCCTTAATGGTGAAGCCATCAAATAAGAGGAGACCTTTATCTGGAAGGACTTAGAGTCTTAACCTGTGGCTGGGTAAAGAGCTTAGGGCCCAGGCATGGCTATTTAGCTGGACTCAACACCTGTGCTGGTATTTGAGGAATCTAGGAACATGAATCTGTTTAGAAATCTAGAGAACAGAAGGGTGTGCTACTGTTGTCAGCAGTGCTTTAATCAGCTGGAGATGAGAAATGGGACCAGGCTGCCTGCTTTTTTTTCATATGAGCACCATTGGTGCTTGTGCTGGCTGAAGCACTGCTCTGCCTGTGGTAGCCTTTCTGGTCAATTGGCTAAGGGTGCATGTGCTCAGCAGTGGCTGCATCCATCTCTTAATGCACCAGACGGCACCTCTGCAGCCAAGACAGAAGAGTTCCTGTCCTGGTATTTGCTACACTTGAAAAATCTCAAAATACCTTCAATTCCGGCACTGATGGAGCATCACATTGCATCCAATGAAACAGTGTAACTTTGCAAATACATGAAAGCAATGTAACAAATCCAAGACAGCTCTAACTTTAGATCACTCAATGTCTCCACAGGAATAAGAAAGATTTTTTTTACGCCCCTGATACCTCAGAGTGGCTCAGGTGGATCAAGAAAGCATGAAGCCCTTTCCTCTGTAGCACAGAAACAGACTATGCCACCATACTGGAAATGTTATTTAAGAGTGAATCTGTACATTTAGATTTTGCCATTGTATTGAAGGCACAGTTAAGTTACAGCAAATGCCCATAATAAATTACTCATCCTTGGCTTGCCGTCAAGGTTTTGCATGGCCTGGTTTTTGTTAGTGGGGGGTGCAACAGAGGTGACTTATGTGAGAAGCTGCTAGAAGCTTTCGCTATGCCCAGCAGAGCCAATTCCTGATGGCTCAGATGATGGACATGCTGCTGGCCAAGACTAGGCCAATTAGAAATGGGGGTAACACCCCAGTGTTAACATATTTAATAAGAAATCAAAACAAAGGTTATGGCGCAGTTTTAATTCCAGCCAGAGAAGAACAAGAACAAGAACATGTAAGAAGGACAACTATGCAGACAACAAGGTCAGTGGAGAAGGAGGGAGAGGAGGTGTTCCAGACGCTCGAGTCAAGATTCCTCTGCGGGCTGTGGTGAGGACTATGGTGAAGCAGCTGTGCCCCTGCAGCCCATGGGGATCCACAGGGGATGCAGAGATCCATCCACAGCCCTTGGGGATTCATGGGGCATACAGAGATCCCCCCACCAGCCTGTGGAAGAGCCCATGCTGGAGCAGATGGGTGCCTGGAGGAGGCTGTGGTCCAGTGGGAGACCTGGAAAGAGCAGTCCCTGTTCCCAGGCTGGAGCAGCCTGTCCTTGGACAGCTGCAGCCCATGGAAGAGTGACCACACTGCAGCACTATGAGGGACTGTTGCCTGTGGGATGGATTCACATTACAGCAATTCACAAAGATGTTGTTCATAAAATTGATTCACACCAGAGAAGTCCGTGGAGAACTGTCTCCCATGGGAAGGACCCCACGGTGCAGCAAGGGAACGACTCCTCTGCTTGAAGAGCAGTAGACTCAGGTGATGAAGTGAGCATAATCCCCATTCCTCATCTCCTTGGACCAGTGGGGTAGAAGGTAGAGCTGGGAAGGAGGAAGAAGTGGGAGGAAGGTGTTTTTAAGAGTTTATTTTACTTCTCATTATCCTGCTCCAATTTTGTTGGCAATAAATTCATTTTGTATCTCTCAGTTGTGCCTGTTTTGTCCTTGGTGGTTATTTGGTGAGTGATCTCTCCTGGTTATTATCTCAACCCATGAACTGTTCGTTAAATTTTCCCTCCTCTGTCCATCTGTAGAGCAGAGTGAGTGAACAGCTTTTGTGAGTGCCTGGCATCTGGCCCAAGTTAGCCCATGATACTTGCACAGAAAGTGCTTGAATTCTTTGCATGCTCTGAAATCTTATTTACTCAGGTCCTAACTGGTTACTCCGCAGTGACTGTGCACCAGGTGGAGAGTACTGGTATGTTAAGCACTTACATGGTGCAGCTCTCAATGTAACTTATGTTTGAAGTGAACTTCACTGACACCACCACACCTGCAAGGTGAGCACTGGGTCTACAAAGATACACTGAGAAACGGCTGTTAGAGAAAACCACCTGTGGTTAAGAGAACACTGCTATGCAGTGCCATGTGGAAATAGTGTGGAAATAGGAATAGTGCACACCTACAGTGCTCTCTTCTTCCCAGGCTTCAAAAAGGAGGAAAAGAGTTAAAATAGAATGGAATAAAAGGGTTGATTTTGGTTTGGGGTTTTTAAAGTGCTTAGGGCAACACAGAAGAATAAAAAAAGAAAATATAAGTACAACCCATGCTTGCATTCCTGTATTTCAGACCAAGGAAAGACAGTGAATATATATGTAACATAGCAAATATTAGTGAACATTACAAATGAACTTCAGGAGAATTAGCTGGAGAAAGGATACAACTTAGACTTCCAAAAACAAGAAGGAAAGCTAATATAAGCAGTAACAAAACCTGCTGGTAGGAAACACTGGCAGGCATTTTTGCTGGATCTTAAAAGCATAATTTTTATTAAATCTTATTGTATCAGTTTCCATGCTTCAGAAAGATTTTATAACTATCACATCTCATCCTTCTTAACTCTTACTATGTTTTCACACTGCAGAGGTTGGTTTGGGTAGCTATGACTTTCTGTTCTTAAAAGGAAAACAGTCCAAGACAGTAACAAAAAAAATTGTTTTAAACACTCCCTCACATGTTCTGCCACAGAACTTCTGGTCCAAAGAGGAAGAACACTGTAGAAAAACAGTTTAAAATTACATTATCCTTGGATGTCTTGGATTTATCAGACTGTTACTGAGCAGCTTATGAGACCTTTTATTAGTCTCAGTATCATAGACAAAAAATGTATCACTTTAGTTAAGTAAATACTGCACAAGCTTTGTAAGACATGAAAAATCTGGGTATGAGCACAGATTTCAGTTTTAAAAGTTCTCTTTGAACTGCTGTACCAGTTTGGTCACCAGGCTGGTATACCGCCCCCTTGGTAACAATGAAATTACAAACTATTTATCTTAGAAGGATTGATTTTCTTATTTTATGTCCAGTACATTTTGGCTGGATTTCTGCTACTCTTTGGAGGTTTCCCAGCAGAAACTTTAAATCAATTACCACTGATCCAAAAAAAAAATCTACTGTCTGGAGTTTAACCTAAACCAAAGTTTTTTCACATTCCAAAGCACTGATTTATTCACAAGTTTCGAGTAATACTCAAACACTTCACACCTCTGATTTAATAAGCTTATCTGCTTTATTTTTAATTTTAAAAGTTTGTTAGCACACCCACCTCTAGAGACTTCTGATATCAACCTAATTTCTACAGCTTTTATGAGACTAAACTGTCAACAAGACAATTTGATCCTTTTGGAACCTGATCTTCAATTTTTTATTATTATTTTTAACAAAGTGGGTTGATAGATGAGTTGATGACAGGAACAGGACTTCCTCATAAAAATCTAGATGAAAAGTTGCAAGTGCCTATTACTAAACACATTAGCAGCTCTGATGCAGAAAGATCCTAGACACATCAAATGTCTAAAATCCTGACAAAGAAGTTAACACTAGATACTCAGTTAAATTTCTACCAAAAAACACGAAATAAAAAAATATTTTTAAAAACCCACAAAAGAAGTATTTACCACAGGAGAATCTGTTCAACAGACTTTGAATAGAAGGACAAAATGGTTATTTATGTCCACCAGCTGTCTACTTCCTAGTAAATAACATACTAGCTACAACTATAACAAATATTTTTAGCTGAACCATCATAGGATCCATATTTCACAATTGCATTATTCCATCCACTTGGCCCTAACTTGCATTCTTCTACAAACAAGGCTACACCATCTAAAGCTATGCCTAAATAAATAGGAGGTGCATTTTTCACTTAATTGAAGGCAAAAATAAGCACAGGTACGTATTAGTGAACACACATGGAAAAGCAACTTTGTCTTTACTTAGAGAAGAAACATGGAAGGTTGGGGGACTTAGTAATTATTTCAAAAGGAATGCATTTTTATTTTGCTTATTTTTGCCCAGTTATTACCTGAGGTACTGCATTTTTATACTACAAAAGCAGAAACAAGGCAAAGGGTTCAACACACACAGAATGAGCAGAAAATACCTGAATCGCAACAAGAGAAGCAATCATACGCTCAATGCCTGGCTGCTAGATACCTTTTTTCCTAATGTTTTCATGGAAACAATATCAGCCTAATCAAGTAAAGACCCTGTACTATTTTCTATAAAACCTCAATTACCTTATTTTGATTAATCTGATCACTGTTCCCATGGAAATTAAGTTTAAAGGCAGCTGACTGCCTCCAGCTAAGAGTGATCTCTTTACTTACAGATTTCAGTTGCTGGCAATTGAGCAAGTCTCAAAAAATCACTTTGGCTTCAAAAGTAACACTTTAAGTTTATGTGGCATTTCATGAGGAGTAACACCTTGCATTACACTTTTTAAAATTCTAATAATTTTGATGGAAGCAAAATGACTCATTGCTTCAGTGGTAATTACTCCAAATACGAATGCAAACTATTGTCAGCCATCAAGAGGCCTTCTTATAGAGCATTATTTTCCCAATAATTTTCACCTTTAGGTAAGTACAAAGCATGTGTAAAGTTTGTATTTTGGTATATTAATTAGACCTACAAATTACCTACAAATACTTTGAATGAAATGAGTAATGAAATTCTAGCATTCCTCCATCTATATTCTTTACATAAAACCCAAGCATGGAGCTTCAAAAATTAGAGATCAACCTTACGCTACAGAAAATGAGAAAAAGAATGAGAAAATGAAAAGTGCTTAATTTCTTCCATGCAGCTTTAATACATCTTTGCAGATTCAGTATCCTAATACTGTCACATACACCCCACTACCTACTGCTAGGTAGCTCTTTAGAGCTGAAAACTGTATTGTGTCTCGACCTGGATTTAAAGAATGACAAATAACTTCCACCTATTATCTAATTCATCATCATTAATGACTTCAAGTATAGTAAATTCCTTCTCTTCTTGCCAGAAATAACAAAAGTTTCCACACCAGCACAACAGACCACATCTGTGCACTGTTTGGACAGTCTGCATTACAAAAGTGATCGCTTTACTTCTGCCGTGAGGAGGCTTTGCTTGCTTTCTCTGACTGACAGATGTAAACTATAACATACAAAGCAAGCTTGCTTGATTCTCCTCTAAAGTAGGAAGAACAATTTCATTGGCCATTAATTGTTACTGACCATCAACCACCTCCTCCACACTGACATTTCCTCCACCTGACATCCAGCTGGTAAATCCTTACTCACACTGCCTTTTCCTTCATTTTTCCTATCTCCATGGCAAATAGCACTTCAGACTTCCAGAGAGCTACAACCTATTGCCTTTACTGGGGAGGCAAAGCTTTTTAAAAATAAGTATGATTGAGAACTCAGCAGTAAAGAACCTTAAGGACTTCAAATATCAAAGAAGCATTTTTCTGATTGACCTATCAGCTTCAATGATTCCACCCACTCCAAGGTGGTCTCTCCAACTCTCCAGTGCTTTTCCCCCAAATCATAATCCTCTCACACTGTTAGATAAACTGAGGTTACGTACAAAACTCCAGACCCACTTTCTCTTCTACTGTGTTTTCCAGGTTTGCAGTTCTTGAGTAACAGAGCTCCTCTGAGCTCCTGAGGTGGCTGGTTTTGTCTGCCCTGAAATCAGAAACCACCTCACCATTGCCTTATAGGTGCAAATATGTTAGCCACCAAAATCCCCTTCCAAATAAACCCTGCTCTCTTCCTCTTCTGTATGATTAACAGAAAAAGAGTCTAGAGACATGCAGAAAATAAACAAATTGAACAATAAATTATGAAGATTGCATAAATATTATTTCTAGAGAAAGTATATATGAAGAACAAAGTAATGGGAAAATAAATAAGTTTTGTATGTCCAGCAAAAAGTATTTCACTGTGAGTTTCAAACTTGAGGTGCAGAAGTAGTCAACATATTCCATCACCAGCCTTTCATGCAGAAAGCCAACTCTATCTCAGTATGATCACCAACCTTCATTTTTTATTATGTCATGCTCAGGTCTTACACTACCTAATACACTCTCCTCAGCCATCATCTGCTTTAAAGGCACACTCAGAGATGTCATTCCCTTCATCTATGGATCATCCCCATCAAAAATACAGAACAATACATTCAGAACAATCAGTTATAACTCACAACTGATAGAATCAGAAGTCTATTTTCTCTACATTCTTATGGGAAGAAGATCCAAATCTTCGGATGCCTGAGCTTGTTGCCCAGGCAGGAGCATGCACCATTTGGACGCACAGCACGGGAGGTGAATACACATGATCTGGGCAGCACACACCTGGATGTTGGCTGCAGAACAACTGACATTTCAGGCTGCACCAGGTGAGCTTTCACAAATGCCAAAATAACCTGCACATCTCTTCCCAGATTTAGTACATCATCTTCAGATAGTTGGTTTTATTACTAAGGAAATGTCAAATCAATGCCTTTTGCTTTGCCTTAGTCAACTTAGTTTTTGTACATACTATCTTTTTCTTATTGCCAAAAACGGAACCGCAGTATACTGAAACTATCTACATTTACATATTGAAAAATCTGAGTATTCACACTGAAAATTTCCAATGCTTCTATACCACAATGACTGTAAAATTTGGGCTATGTTATCATGTAATTCAACTTACATGCCAAAGAAATTTCACCAGGATATACTTGACTAGTTTATTTTTTATATGTTTTTAGCAATTTGCATGGTCAAACTCTAGCACATAGAAAATATACTTTCTTAGAACTTCAAGTCATATAATATTCAGGTGAAACTATGAAAATTAGCACAAATTAAAGTTTTGCAGGGCCAGTTATCAAAATATTATGCAGTTACAATAAAATCCAACTTGATTCATCAAATATTCCTTACTTTTGCAGTAGTTTCTTTTTCCTAGTGTAATGTATCTTTTTGAATGCACAAACTCTTTCCTGTCTAGGGAAAGTGCAACAGCACTTGCTGTGGCTTCTTTTTCATAACGGAAAGTACAGTACTGAGTTAGCCAAAAACAAATTGCAATTGGTTATGAAATACTTTGGTAGCTGTGCAACAGAAAAGTTTACTCAATTCTTAAGCATTACATCCACAACCAGAAATGTTTAAGGCAACAGTGCGAGTGGAAGCTTCATCCTGGAGCTGAACAGACAAACAGTAAAACGTGTCTGGTGCACTAACAGCAAGCAAACACACATGGAAATTCTTGCTGCTCCTCTAAAAATAATCCAAAGGAGTAGTTAAAACATATCTTTATTTATCCCTTTTAAAAAATATCCAAGCTGAGCACATGTACTGTTTCAGGTATTAGCTCTGTCAATACTTGTAATTACCCTGAAGGATCATCCCCTCATGTTTCTATCCTATAAATCTCTACAGAATTAATGGGATCTCTGCTATATGAAAAGGAATGAGATGGCTGAAGATTTTTGGTAAAATTTGGGAGTCATGTATAAAAAGACAAGGAAGTAACAAATTGAGGGAAGCAGAAACAAATTTTAAACACTAGCCAGAACCAGTTTTCCCTTCCAAACTGTCAACAACAGTTGTGGGTTCCTTCATTTTATTTTACTTGGTAAACTAAAAATCTAATCAACAGATTCCTTTGTGAAGAAAACGGACAGCAAGAACAGTTGCATCAGTGTTTGCTAGTTTTACTAACTACAATAGGAATGTACTGTAGGGAACAATCCAGTATTTGCAGGGGAATGGATTGGATGATCTAATACAACTTTTCCATTTCTGACTTCTTAGAACAGCTTAGGCCTATCCAAGTTCTTAAAGAGATTTCTCTCCAACAATACTGAACGAAAAGAACTCCAAGACAAGGTTTGGGGTGCTTTTTTAAAATTTTTCTTTTTTCTTTTCAATATTACAAGAGGCAGAATAACAAACCATATGCTATAGTATACAACCATGAAGAAAAAGCTACAGTAATTAAATACACATAAAACAGAGTATCTGTAGAAAAAGCAGAAAGCTCCTTTCATACATAAGTCTTTCAATAATTTTGGAGCATTTTATCCATTTCATAACTTAGGAAAAAGCTCTTTTATAATATCTGAAATTATTAAGCAGTAAGGTAAGATCTTTATTAGAGAGATTTTTATTAAGCAATGCATTAAAATAGAGAAATACCAGCTCTAATTGGTAATATACTCATGCTCATTTACTTCCTATACTGGCACATACCAGGATCGCAACATCCCTGGCTCAAAGCTAGTGCACATTTTTTCCTTTCTTTTTCCTTTTTTATTACAAAATATGTGTCATCATTCTCTGTCTGCAGAATTAAAAACATTTGTCTTTACAAGTACAGTGACTTTAAGAAGTTACTGCTAGGAAAAACAATCTTTCAAATAAGACACCAGTACTTGGAAAGAAAGATTTTGCACTCCTGAAGTCTTGTAACAGGGAAAAACTATGGTAGATGGGGCTCAATCTTCTGCTCTGTCAGGTCTCTTCCAAAAAGGCTAGGGACTGTTTTCTTGAAACTTGAGAGGATACTGAACAATCCTTCTAAAAATGCATTAAAGGTCAAACAAACACCATGAATTTCACATACAGTTAAGCCCATCTTGAGGCAGATATATGAACTAGATAACATTTTTAAAGCTCTTCATACCCTTCTTTATATACCAGAACTCCACAGAAATCAAAGGGGAGGTTTGATAGCCTGTGACATGCACAGATCAGACCAAATGCTCTAAACAGTCTCAATTCTTGTTAAAGAAGAGCAACTAGTGAATACTAAAATGTTGTTTTGAGATTTCAAGAATGACATCTATTTTAAGAGTGTGAGGCTTTAAGAGGACATTAAAAGAAGCATCAACAGGGTCAAAATTACGTGTATGTTTAATATTTAGACCAATAGAGCACAAGATAAATAATGAAGATGGTTAGAATATTTCAGTGCCTTCTTGTTCTAATTGCAATGAAGTGACCACTCACTGATCCCCTTTCTCATCTTTCTTTTCTGTTATAGTCAGAAAGTCCAATCCACCCTGCAATAACAAACAACATGGTAACCAGGGTACACAACCAGGCAGGCCGCTAGGACAGCCAACTGCTCCAAACTGAGAGCATATTCCAAGTGAGTAAACCAATTAACTGCTGTATTCTTTTGGAATAAGGGGCAAAAGGCAGTAAGCAGAGGAGTTTAAAAAGGTTTAGGTTTTGCCTCAATAAAAAATTAGAGCAAATGTTGAAGTGTCAATGTTTCACAGATCCACACTCGTTTTCTAGCCAGTCTTCTTTAATTCCCAAACCAGAAAGAAAACTAATTTAGCAGCTGACCTAACATTTTGCTTAGATGCACACTACTGTCAGCCTACATCAGAAAGATGACTGGTATTCCTCTTACAGTGATCTGAGCCACCTGCACAGACAGCTGCAGCAAAGCCACAAGGAGTCTGGGAATCACAGCACTTCAGAAACATTGATGGAATTCTTTAGGCAAGCGAGTATTGCCAAGCAGTGTTCCACTGTTTGTTGCTTTTGTGTATCAAATGCCAGAGAGCATTTATGTTTACTTTTATATATAAATTCTTAGATATTTTGAAGAGTATCACCAATCACTTGACCAAATATCAACATTATTACATATTTTTCCAGAATAAAATAGCTGAAAAAAAATGGGAAAATGTGATTCTTTCAAACCTACTTCGAAATAATCCCAGTTTTAAGCTTCCTCTAGATCAGTAATTGACAAGGGCAACAAATTCTGCACAAGTCTGGATATATTCATGGCATGGGTTACTACCATCTACTGACTCATTTCAGACCTCAGAATTTCCTCCAGCTTGAATTAGCTCTGTACTGGGACTGAAGACATACTTACCGTTTTGCAGGAGTGGAATATTTTTAACCAGCTGATTGGTCCCATTTTTCAGCTCTACAGAATTTTAATAATATTGGGATAGCTCTGTGTACTCCCACAGCATGCTTTGATTTCTTGTTGCTGATCATTTTTGTAGCATAATATTTTACTCAAGTATTCATCCAACTTATTTTAGGCTGTACTTTAGTCCAGCATATTTATGAGCAAAACACAATATTAAATGGAGACAAGCCAATAAAAGAAACAGCTTACTAGAATTTCAGTTGACTTTGTTAAAGGAAATTATTTTAAATTAATGTGGCTACTGAACTCTTGCCATACTTGACCTCAGAAAATATATTCCTTCTAATTTTTGCTGTGAACGTTTATTTATTTAAGCTAAACTCCAGGTCTTGAATGGTGACCATAAAGAAGTGTCAGATTTCCTGCTACTATTTTGTACGCTTTTATTCTAAACAAGGGCAAACAACACATGTTTGTTGCATTAGCATTACACTGCCAAAACATCACTCTTAAATGAAATCATCTATGTATTTTTGGTAAAATCTTATTTAACAACTTCCACCCTGCCAGAAACAGAGTTTAAACAAGGCTGTTTTGTTTTCACTGAGCAACAGTTTGGTCACTGGTTTACTAGATGGCGCTCAAAACATTTTTCCATATGCTCTTCTCAAAGAGAATCTGACTTAAATGTGGTTTACCTTCACCAGTGAATGAAGGCTTTTTTCACCAAACATATCCCAGAGGAAGGTCAGGTCTTCCTGGCTGTCCACATGAGGCTGCAGCTGGGCTGGTAATGCAGCCAGCAGCTCGTACAGACCTATAAAATGAAAATAAAACACAAAGTGTGATCTAGGGTGATCTCATTAATTTCACTTAACAGTTCTGTGTAATTGGCTGCCTGGAGCATGTCATTTTAACTGAAGAGGGAGTCTGGAGTACCCAGCACAACATTAACTTGTAGAACTAAAAGAAACATTTAGAAAAAATTACTAAGAAACAAGTATTAGCAGTGTACTTTTTACCTTGTCATAGTTGTCAAACTTCTACGTCCATATGTATTTACACAAGGTTATGCAGAAAATTCTTAAAGGTTTTGAGAAAGGGACAAACCCAGAAAAAAACATACATTCCTTTGCTTAATCGTTATTCCATTTCCCTTGATGTTAGCCAAAGAGTGAAATGAGTCATGAATAGGAAAAACTTCCTTAAAAGAACAGAAACTGGATAGGGTGGTCCATTAAAGAAAAGTTCGTGGTTTTTCTAAATATTTCTTGCTAATATATTGCCTAATACTTTTTTCAATCCTGTGTTCAGGAAGAATCCACAGCAATACAAAAGCACCTTCTCTGTTTTGCAGGATTAAACTTTTAAAAACAAAACCAACACAGTTTTCCCAGACATACAAGCCCACAGAAATATTTCAGTAACATTTTTAATTTGCAGGTATTTGAGATTCTCTCTAGGGCTAAAGCAATTGCTGTCCTCAGTTATTTGTGGCACTCCTCAGCAGCGGTCTCCGAGGGGCAGACAGTAGCACACTGTTCCACAGTAGCATACAGCATAAAATATCCATCGTGCACACAGGCCATCAAAGTGCTGTCCAAGAAATGTAGCAACAGCGTTTGCAGCAGTCCTCTTTAGGGAGGTAACCTGGCATGAGTTGATATCAATTCATAGCACATGTTTAATCTTCCAGTGGGATTACTTGGGGTAAAAAGGACAAAATGCCTTTTTCTCCCGTCTGCTGTCTACAAAAACACCAATAGTCTCCTGGGATCCAAGATACACGGCCCTGTTATTATTTTTAGTCTGAGCAAGTGCTGCTGTTCATCACAAGAACAGATTTACAACATATTCTACTGTTAAAAGAACATTGTTGCAAATTACTGGATACCTATTGTTATTATGCTTATTATCTCCCTAAAACTTATGGTTTAGAATATTTAGAATATTTATTAGAAAACATAATTTCACAACCTTTTCAGATAGTACATATATCTTTCAACATTACATACAGCATCTTTGGGTTCTGATTATTTATATTTTCATCTTTTTACTGCCTCTCAGTAAAATATTCTGGGAAAAAACCTTCTTTCCAGATATATTCTTTTTGTGCTCCAAGCATTTTTGGTGGTCTACATTCATTTCTCTTAGAATCCTGCTTTTATTTAAATCTGTTATTGTTTCTGCTTCAGAAATACTGCAAAAAGAAGATAGAGCTCAAACCACTACAATTTTGCAGACAGAGAAAAAGACCATTTTCCTAGCAAGATACAATCACTGAATGAGCTGACAGCCACAGAAAAGTGGTCTGAGCGGGACATGTGGCTCCAACTTCCCAGATTAATAGAACTTCAAAACTTAGAAAAATGGTTGTTTTATTACACAATTTATGAACACAGTTTAATTTAGAAAATTAAAACATTTCTTTGCTTTTAATGTAGAAAATTTAAAAAATTCTTTACACTTGGCCACTTTTGTTACTATAAATATATTCACCTCAAAATAACCTGAAGGCTGTCAGAAAATGGAATAGAAGTTTTCAGTAAGCTTGCACTGTGGCATAACTGCTTAGGGACAATTCCTATATGTCATTTAGAAGAAAGAAAACAGTAACTTCAGCTGCTTCCTTCAAATAAAAAGTGTGTAACAGAGCAAGCTTTCTTTTCCTTGATCCATCAGATCTGCTTAAATTCCACATGTAATCAACTATAAAACTATTCTCTCCTTGTAACTTGCTCCTCAACGCTTTGATAATCAAATCCCTAGTGAAAAATAAAATGAAAGTTTTTATTTCCTGATGGATTAACTAGTAGTGACACAGGGGGAGACTGAATCGGCCCATAATGAGACTTTGGTTTTATACACAAAACTCACAGGAGTGCTGAACCCTGCAGGTGCTTACACACATGAAGGCTTCACATCCAGCTCAAAAGTTTCTGTGAGCTTTACCAATTTATATAGCCCTGAATTGTCCTTTCCAGGGAAACAGGTGTCCATGTTCCTACTGTGCTACTCCAGCTTCCACAGCAATGCACCCAGTCTGTGCAACTCCCCTGGGGAAGTGGAGACAATTAGACAGGTGCTGACTGATTTTATCTAATATCATAGCCATGGCTCTCGTTCTTCCCTGCTTTGGCTCTAGAGTCCTGTGTTTATAGCTTTAAGCCAGAAGGAAATGAGAATTCAGCCCCTCTCCACAGCAATGGAAACCGAGGACTCTGCCATGCAGTGTGCTGGAGAACACCACTCTCTTGCTGTTCAGACTCCTCCCGAAACTGAACACGATGTAGCCAGGAATTTTAAAAAAACCTCCATCAAGGAGCCAAGTAAAAATCAGGCACAAGGAGGACTTCATGTATTAAGCTGCAGACAAGAGAAGACAAAGATCTAGAACATGTCTAAAGGTAAATTTGTGTGATTACAGATCACCTGACTCAGGTCTAGAAGGCAATGGCAGAAGAAGGTGGTAGCACCTTTAAAGGCTTACCTTTTCTCCTGTTCCTTCTTGTTCCGTCTGTGGTGCATAGTACCACAGAATCAAAAATTTTCAGATGGACATTCTGATTTTTATATATTAAGAAATAAAGTATATGGACCTTCTACACACACCTCCAAGTAAAACACGATTTTTCCTTGTGTCTAAATTACAGGAAATGTGTTGATGTTATTCATTGCACTGTGAAACACTGAAAATTGTTGCTGGCATGTGACTTTACCAGCATATGGCATATTAAAAGAAACTGCTTTTGTGATATGGACAGGGACACAATAATTTGTCACATTAGTGTAAACTGGTAATGAAGTTGACACCACTATATTGGCAGCAACACACTGGCCTAATTTCACTTACCGAATCTGAACAATTGTCACATGCATCTTTCCTATATGTGAAGGGCAGTAGCTCAAATTCCTGCAACGCTTTAAGATCTCACTGTACAGAGATGCTCCCACACAGCCATAGAAGTAATCTAAATTTCATAGTAGAGTCAGCTTCAGATCAACTTCAAATATCTGCAAAACTTCTAAGTAGTATGTCAGGTGGTTCTAGAAGTCAGAGCCAAAGGCCATGGAAAAAAGTTCAAGTTTAGCAATGGTTTAAGCACTGCCAGGCTGTTAAAACCAGATTTTTAATTGTTCCAGTAGCAATTAGTCTGAAGGGATGCCACACTGAACACTTTTGATTTGGTCTCAATTTTGATGTTTCTTTTCAAGTCCCACCTTCTTGAGTCATATGACATGCATGGACCCCACATTTTTTTGAAAGGTGCCCACAATGTAAATAAACACAACCAAGAGCTTTAAAAAAAAATATATCTAGAAGTTGTTAAAAAAAAGAGAAAAGCTCAGAAAAAAATCCTGTTGTTTTTAATGCCTGATGTTGGCACCGCTGTGTGGAATGTCTTTCGAAAAGTGTATAATAAAAGCAAAAAAATTTTTGCTTTTATTATACACTGTTGCTATTCCACTTAGGTTCTTGATTTCTTTTTAGTCTAGTTTGCCTAAGTTTAACCAGCATTTATATTCAAAAGAATCATGCACCAATTGGAATTTACTAGTATCAGAATACTTCAGGAGTCAAAATTCAGTAAAGTAAACATGACTTATACAAGAAAAACTAATTTATTTTGATTTTTAAAAGTAGATAATTTATTCCCATAAGACCTGAGCATACAAATAAAAAACCTAACAATGTGATTAAACATGGACACGTAAGACAACTATGCGATTTTAAGAGGGGAAGTAATTCCTACAGCTCAGGGGGGAGGAACCCCAAGACTCATCACAATGTAATCACACCTAAATGGGTAAAAGTTAAATTTCGACTTGTTCTTTCAACATACTTGAGCAGTTACTGTCTTCAGAGCATCTTCATCTTCAGAGCATATTTCTAAACTTAATTAATACAATTTAGTTTTATTTGTTCTGAAGACCAAAAGGTAGAATAATGCTAATTCTAATTTAAAAACGTGTACAGTAGATTTGCACATGCCATCGGATTTAAGAGTAAGAAGCAATGGAAACCTTTTAAATCAAAAACAACAGGACATAAAAGATTTTTCCAGTTTTAGAAAATTGCTTCCTTTGTAGTGTTATATTCTACAGAAGACTGCTTGTTCCTAGGAGAAGAATAAATGGCTAAGCAATTGATGAAACTGTTCCCGTACTGAACCACTCACACTGCAGATTCCAGATGCTCTACATTCTTGACATCAGAATGGAAAAATTTACTTTTAGTCTAGAGAAATTTAATATCACCATTCTTGTCATATCCTTCATAGCTTCATTATTAGGACAAGTCTGTGGAAGCTATAAACTAGTGCTAAATGATAAAAAATATGGTCTCTGTGTTCCATCACTCTTGCATATTACAAGAAAACACCAACTTTGTTTTGGTTAGCGTAAGGAAAGAAATGGAAACATGGATGTGCCTTTGCTTTCATATGCTAATTAATTTCCTGAATTAGCATTCTGAACAATGATGCCAGGCTTCGAATCTAGAACTTTTACAGCAACTGAGGGATAATAAACACTAAAGAACATATATCTAAAGGCCCAGAACAACACTGTAAAAATTTATTGTATTAATAAAATGGGACAAACCAACCTTTAAATTTTCCACTTTGTCAAAGGTAAAATAATCAGCACCATTTGCTGCCATTTACAAGCTAACATTTTTTCACATTTGAACTGCACTTTACAGTTCTACGAAGGCTCAGACATTTGCCTTACACACAAGCAAACTGTACTGCACTAGAAGCACTCATTCTGACATCCTTGCTGTTGAATAAAATCAGTCACTGACAACACATACTGAAAATTATTTCATTCTGAAATTAGAGATTAGTATTTACACACAAGTTCAAATAAAAACATATGCAGTACATCTGTGTATTAGGAGGACACAGTGCACTGTCCTATCAGACTCCAGCTGTAAAAAGACCGCTATGTGCTCAAATTTATGTGCTACAAATAATTCTTGTTTTATGTTCTCTTAAGTCATTCTACTGAATATATGGGCTTGCTGACACTACAAGAAGTTAAAGAGTAACAATTTTTCTCTGCAGAGCCAGATGAATTAACTCATTCCAGTAAGCACCTTCTTTAAATTTTGCAGTTTAGTGTTTCTACTAAAAAAATAAAATTCGAAGTACAGAACACCGAACAACTACATAATCACAACATGCAAGTGGTCAGCATCTTGGGAAAAATAATCTGTTTTGATTTATTTGCTAATTCACAAAAAAAAGTAAAATGTTGAAATCCTTACAGATGGCAAAACAATAAAAATACCAATGCTGTATATTTTTTCTAATAAAAAAATTATTCTTCTGTAAGCGTCCTCAAAGAACAAGACTACATATTCATAAGGGCAACAGTATTTTAACTTAAAACTTGTATCTAATTTTTATTCCTCCAAGCTACAGTAAATTTGTTAGCCCACCTTAAAACAATGTTATGACAGAAAATGTTGAACGAGTAATCATTTAAACCCATCACCTTTAAAAATATTATTTCCTTAAAAATGGAAAAGCCTTTAATTTTGGAACTTGGCTCCCGGAGCTAAAGAAAATGCAGTTGTTTGGAACAGTTATTGGTCTTTTAGGATTTGTCTCAACATGTGCATTTCAGATTTAACATACCACATACCATTAATGTTCTGATGTGAGTTAGAGAGTTGATCTCTATTTGCATCCATACAGGGCAAGACTTGCTGCAAAGTTCCTGCTTGCATGTCTCATCAAAGCTGTTTCAAAATCCAACCCCCTCAAAAATGTAGGTACTAGACACTGTGTCAACATGGATATTTTCAAAGTTCATAAAATGTATTTTTATGAGTATTCAAAAGTCCACCTATTATATGCAAGAATAACACATACATAAAACTGATTTAAAGTGACCCATGGAGGACAAATTAACAAGCAGCTTGTGGAAAACTCATACAAAAATTTGATATTTAAAAAAAAAAAAAAAAAAAAAAAACCAAAACCCTGTCTCCTCCAATGAAGCCTGCATACTATGGCACCTTGAATAACCTTGACTAATTGACTGGTCCTTTCCATAGACATCAACTTGGCAAGTCTTTAGTATTTCTATCTAGATCTTCACCAGCCCTAGAGCAGGCAATAGCAAATACCTGGCAGGCAGTCTGGAAAGAACTCATTTCAGCCCTAGGAAGGCACCGGGCACACTGGACACGTTTTAACTTTAGTCACAGTCTACAAGATAACAAGAGACTTGGCACTGGGGAGGGGCAGCAAGGACTACTAAACACAGCACTTTACATCTGCAAAAGGAAGACACAATATCTCATTAAGAGCCTGGATAAAGACTTCTAACAGTGGAAATCAACACTATTTTCAAATCAGTTAGGTCTAACAATAATGGAAAAACTGTTTGATTACCATGCATCTCAACTTCTCATGGTCAAGATACATGCTCATCATGTATCTCATAAGGATATATCTGTCAGGAGAGTAGAAGAAAAAGTCCTACATTCCTAGGCAGTACTGATGCCTGAAATCAAGTCAGTATATTATTTCAGTGTTATGATTCACTGTAGGACATAGTTTAGGATTTAACACTCAAAACAAGTTATACCATTACATAATCAGTCATATACATGCAGCCACATACACTTAATATAAAAGTTTATAGAAGAATATAGGAATATACACAAATTTAAAGAGTCGAGTATATTGACAGACTGAGAAAGTTGGGGCTGTTCAGCCTGGAGAAGAGAAGTGTGCATAGAGACCTCCAGCAAACTTCCAATATCTGAAGGGAGCCTACAAGGAAGGATGGAGAGGAGCCCTTTGTCAGGAACTATACTGATAAGAGAAGGAATAATGGTTCAAACTGAAAGAGGGTAAATTTAGGCTAGTGTATGGAAGAAATTCTTTGTGGTGAGATTGGTGAGGCACTGGAACAGGCTGCTCCCAGAAGCTGGGGCTGTCCCATCCCTGGCAGTGTTCAAGGCCAGGTTGGATGGGGCTCTGAGCAGCCTGCTCTAGTGAAAGCTGTCCATGCTCACAGCAGGGGGTTTGAATTAGATGACCTTTAAGGGCCCCTTCAGCCCAAACCATTCCATTATCTTACATCATCACTTTATTTTGAAAGTAAACTATTTGAAATAATTAAATTATTTCATCATTTACCTGTAAGACTAATATGTTGCTTTGAGGTATTTTTTGTGAGTATTGGTTTTTTTCCTAAACCAATGTGTCATTAAAAAACCAATTTTGAACCCTCACATTTCACAGCAGGCAACTAACAGCTAACAGGGAACTTTCTCATTATCTCTTTGCAGCAATAAATTGCCTTTTGATTAAGAGGTTTAGTTCTTTTAAATCAGCCAGGATTTGATGTGATATTGGGCTGAGAAGCCACAGAACCTTCTATCTGACACTAAATGCACACAGTATTTGTGCAGAGCCAGCAGTAGGCTCTGCTAGCTATCCTGACACAGCTACACTTGAGGGGGACAGCACGGCAGTCTGCTCTCAGCAAGGGACACCTGGCATCACTAGAACTCAACCATTTGTGTAACTACAGCTTTTGGTCCAACAGAGCCATATATAACACAGCCTCTGCTTAGAAACAGTATAGACTATTGTACTTTCAAATTTACTACAAAACTAAACACTGCTCACCAAAAAAAAAAAAAAAGGGAGCGGGGTTTATAATTGTTTCAGCTGCCAGACCATTCGAATTTAAGTGTGTCCAAAAACTTAACAGTTTTAAAGAGTTTACCATCAGCAAATATACTTACACACGTTTTCTGATTCCACACTGCTGAATCAGTCTAGCATAATATATTAACACAAAACAGAACAGTTTAGAGAAATTTCATTTCACTTCGAACAAATTTTCCAAGTCACCATAAATATGTTGATACCAAAATAAATACCCTTTCCAACACCAGCAAGTTGCATTTCTAAAAATTAAACCAGATTGCAATTAAAGCTAGCTGTACGTCTCATACTTTCCCAAATCTTCCAAATTAATGTTATCCTAAAAGCCATTTAATGCCTCTGGCAGATGGAAATGGGAGAAATCAAGAATGCAAGGATAAAATATTGGCTCTATTTATTAATTCAGTATAAATTTTGCCTCGGCTGTCATATCCATTTTCATGAATATCTGGCCATACCTATGCATTTCAATGTGCTGAGGAATTAAAGTAGCTTTGAAGCTGTGAGGTAGTCAAAGCATTTACATACCACACTTGCTGCAGCACACCTATACCTAAAGTTGTAACCAAGAGTGTAAAGCAGGCGAGTTAAGGCTTTCCCTCTGCTGTTTCCACCACAGAACAACACTGGGGAAGCAAAGGCAGTTTGGAGCAGGAACCAATGACCCTGCAAGCCTTTGTCCTGGCGGCCTCCAACGGAAGAACAACTCCCAGAAAACTTTCCTTCACTGCTTTCCTAAATTCCCTTTCTCTTCATCTTGTAACAATGAGGCAGCCAGATCTTTGGCCACCATTTTATGTTGCTGCTTTCTTTAAATAGGCTGTAATAATAGAACTCTCTGATTTCTATCTCCCTCCGAATCCTGAACACTTGGTTGAAAGGATAAAATTAAAATTTCAGCACTTCAGAATTATTTGTCCTTCTTCCACTATAGAGGTTTCTGATGCCCGCCTTTCAGCTTAGCCAACTCCTTAGCTTTTTCTTCATATTATTACTTTTTTCCTCCATCTTTTTATCCCTTTTATAATCAAATCCTCTTAGAAAACATCATGTTGAAACTGACAAGCTGATCAAAATGCATTACTATAGTAGTAAATAAAGAGAAGACATCTATATGAAAACAATAAAAGCAGGACAGCTTATTTTTGTTTTCAGGTGACTGCAAAATTGTCTTTGAACTTCCCACTGCTTGCAGTGGTCTCTGACCACTGAGAAGATAACCCTTATGAACTATCCTAGCAAAATATTTCTGCCACATCAAAAGAATGCAGCTTCAGAGGTTGAGATTAATTCTAAAGAAACACAGAATACACTACTATAAATAAATGCATTTTGGAAAAATAACTAACACTGAGAACAGATTTCACAAATCTATTTGGTATTATTACAAAATAGAGATGAAAACACAAAAATCAGGAATATTTTGAAGGCCATGTGAACTTAAAATTTGGTTAGTAACAAACGTGGGGTTTTTTTAAATTAAAAACCTAACACATATTCAGTTTTGCAGTCTTGTTAATACTGAGAAAACTCCACTATCTGGCAGAGTGCTCGCTCCTTTATGTGCTCAAGGAGAAACAAACATAAGCCCTTGCACATTTTCTCTAATTTACAATATTCAAAGCCAAGAACTGCTTCTGACTTTCACTGTATGTAAGCAATCTCACACAGTTTTACTTGGTGCCTAAACTTGGCCCATAAATGTGATTTTTCTGCTGACAACATATGAAACAAAAACACAAAGCCTGCTTTGCAGATTCACGCATTGGTTTTTGAGAACAAACAGGAAAGCATTTTTAAGCTTGTCAGTTAAGCAAGCTTGATACAGCACTGGGAGGAAAGAAATCTGCAACAAGTTTACGATGTTTTTCACATTAGAACAACACTTAAGGCATAATGATGTCACCTTGGCTCCACCAAAGTCAGCAACAAAGCTGCCATCTACTACTGTGAAGCCAGAACTGTCATTTACATCTTCCTAAATATACCAGATAAGTGAATTCCAGATCTCCCAGACTTGCTTTACCTGCAAAAACGCAAGTCTCCTTGCTCAGTCTTCAAAAAATCTGTTTGATGAGCTTACACACAGAGGGCAAGCAGACTTTAGCAACACAGAAACTGTTGAAAGCTTCTGACCCAGACTGAGGCATGACCTAAGCCTTCCATTCACGCTGGTTGCTTTAAGATAACTTTGACTTGACACTGACAGGACCATAAACCTTAAGTGTCACACAGATGTTATACACAATGAGCAGCTTTTCAATTATTATTATATAAAACTAGATTTTCTACATGGCTAATGGAGAGTGGAAGAGAAAGAAGCATCTGCATGTAAACCTTTGTCCTCTGTCTTTAGATTAGTGAAGCCAAATCAGTCTGGCAAGGTATAAGATTAAATTGAAAGTCACTGTATCAATCTGAATAAATTAAAACAAACTTTTTTTTTAATATTGAAAATAATGTAGCCATTATTTTGATTTATCATAGCTTAAAGCCTGATAAATGCCCCTCAAAGTAGATTTAAAGAGACATGGCTTGTGTCCAGTAGAAGACACAGGTTAAAATATGGAAGGACAAAAGCAGGTATATGAAGAACATATATGAAGAAAGCAGCTGCAAGTAAATGGCACCACTTCTAATAAAAGCTGCTGACAAAGTAAAAGCAAGGTAAAATGAACACAGTCAGATAAACATTTAGTCTCATCAAATACAGCCCATCATGAACACTATCCTACTTTTGACAGTGATCTGATACTTCATACTATATAAAAATTTTTTTAAATGATTAATGTTCCCATACTGGTGACTGAATGTCGAGTGGTCTGTGACATGTGACTTTCAATATTCACAGACGATGCATTTCTATTTAAAAGTCCTCATGGAATTCTTTCATTTGCTTTTAAATCCAGGTTTACTTTTATTTCATTCAGTATCTAACAGACACAAAATAGTTTAGGGTGCATTTTGTCTGACTGTATTTACAAAAGAAAGTTTTAGCAAACAGACTGAACAGAGTTATGTCCCTACCCTAAAGGTACTCACTAAGTGATTTGCCAAGTCCTCAGTGCCCCAGACACAGCAGTTTCAACTCCTCACATGTCACAATACCAGTCTCTGCAGGCAGGGTTAGAGGAAAAACAGAGGCAGAAAACACTTTATGCACATCACTATTTTTTAATCTAAGAGTGAAAATAACAGCAGAAAAACAGGACTACAGTTAGAAACCACTGTATCATAGCCAGGGTAGAAAGCAGTTTGATGCAACAATCCCAAAAATACTTCAGTTCGTATCAGCCCCAAAAGGAAGTATTGTAAAGAAAGCAGAATCAAAAAAACAATTCTCTTTTCACTCCAAATGCAAATCTTTATTTAGAGAAACAACTGATAACTTGAGACAGAAAAAAAAAAGGACTTAACAAGCAGTATTATTTAATAGAAAGATATTAGTGGCATGTATCATGTTTTACTATAAATGTCATTGGACAATGTAGACACTTGAGTTTTAACACGGATCTTAAAGGCATGTTTCCATCATTGTATGAATTAAATAGCACAGTAAAACATGCTTAGAGGCATTCTAACTACAGTATTTCAAAATTAGAATTATCTTCTACTTTTTGAAACCTTTCTCTTTCTTTCTTCAGAAAATATGCCCATGGCTATTACTTTTGGACATATTAACCATCCTTAAAAATAAACAAAAAATAAAAAAGTAATAATTTTTTCAAAATTAAGGCAGGTTTTGAAAGGACACAAAAGGGTGCATGATAGAGAAAGCAAAGGTCCAAGATGGAAAATTAGCACAGAGTAGACCCTGACACATCTTCCAAAACTCAGCTTTAGCATACTGAACAGCTTCAACTCGCTTATTTCCATGAGGAGAGGGAGAGAAAAGAAAGGTATGCAGAGATAGGGTTTTCCAAAGACATAATCAAATCACTTAAACACAGGAATAGGGAGACAAAAAAACCATATAAAACCAAACAACTCTCCTTCCCCATGGCAACAAATAAACACACACACACCCTAATTGTAAAGATTAATATTGTCATCTAGGACAAACTTTATGTGTGGGGAAAGCAAAATCATTGCCTTGTACAGTCTACTAAAAATAAGAATCAAATGCAGTTCTTTATATACATACTTATGGCACATATTTTTGGATTCCTGACTTGAAATCTCCCACCTAGTTTTCCAAATCCTGCTGTTACTTCCTGTGCATAAAACTATGTGGCACAGGGGTGGAAAGCAGGGATCTTTATATTATATTGCAACCTCAGCTGGATCACCCTTTTTTAACAAACACTCTCAAGCAAAAATACTAACAGTTATCTCAAACAAAGGGATAAAAATACTGTCAGAGAGGGAAAATGTCAGCATAACAAGAAGATGAAATTTAACCTTTGAATATAGCCTAATATTGCCACAAAGAAGGTGAAAACTACGGAAAGCTACATATCTGCAATTCCACTGCCAGCAGTCAGTGACAGGAACTGGGCTCTGATGTGGAAGGCAAGTGAAGGAACAGAACTTGAGACAGTATTTTTCTTCTCCTAATTTGTTATAGAGTTGTCAAAACTGAACAGTCTGTGTTCAGAAATAACTCCACTGATAACTGTAACTCACAGAGGGGATAGTCTAGACTGCTGCAAATATTAAGGCATGCATGATATCATCATCTTTTTTTCTTTTTTCCCTCTTCCTCCTTTTTCAAGTTAACATTGTAGGAACCATGCTCAGAGGTGAATCCAAATTCTTCAGATCCATCTATAATATATGTTTGGAGCTATTCTTTTTAGGAGGCTGGGGATGGAGGGGAAGAAAGTGGTGGTGGGGCTTTTCAAAATTAATATATTTTACCTGCGGTGTTTCATGTGTCTAAATTAACTTCAGGGAGAAAAGGTTATGTTTTAAGTCTTAAATTAAAAATCTGGTTAGACCATAATTAATTATCTTACTTGAAATACAGACTTAACAAATAAGATGTGGAGGAAACCCGGCCCCTCCTTGGCGTGCGTACCTGTGTCACTTCCAGATCCAGTTGATAACGCTGGCATGATTTAGTCTGCAGAGCGTCACGCAGAAACCTCAAAGCAGCACTGCAGCCAGAAGGCAGAAGTTTATTTCAGTTTAACTGCTTGCAGCCAAGTTGTCTACAAAGATTTATGTTATCTCCCACCTTCTCCTAGAAAGAACAGAAACAGAGTTCTACAATTAAAAACATTGTTAAACTGTATATTACTGCAGCTAACCAAATCCAATAATTATCATGAAATAAGCTTTTATTTAAGATTCTCAAAACCAAGCACAAGGCGTTTATTTATGACTGTTAAGATTTCTGTTTCCTCCAGGTGAAACAAGTTTTGTTTTCTTCAGTCTAGCCTCTAATTCCATTCTGCATTAAGGATAATTTTAACACATTTCTCTTGTGTAAATTATACTCTTTAACTCCAGCATGTCAGGCATTTTGGAAATAATGTCTAGGGGTATTTTATTAAAACTTTGAATAATTGAGGTCATTCAAATTTTGCTACTACTTATCTCAGGAAGATAAAATTTCTTACTAGCACAGTAATTTATTCAGTGCTTCTATTTAACCTCCTTCCAATTGTTTTCAGGTCATTTAAGATTTTTATTTGTAATCTGGAAATATAATCTAAATTTTAACTGAAGTTGTAAAAAGTAAGACTGAAGCATATACTTTTCTAAGGTAAACAGCAGTTTGATTGGTGGAGCTGATGGAGCCATTACCATGTAAGGAATTTTTCTGTGATTCATTATGACAAAGTCAGTGTTTTTTTAACACATATTTTGTAATAATTGTACAGGTCTACTGATGGTATATTTTGTGTCTTTCTTTTAACCACTTTCTGAGAAAAATTAAGAGTATGTGTAGCAAAAATTAAAATTAATTTCAAATATAAGTGAACAGATTTGTATCAAGTATGTTAAAATATGAAACTGGAAGACAAACATATGAAAATAAATTCCAAGTGAAGACAGTAAATGTCTACTTAGAGTAAGGCAGGGACTGATGTGTTTGCAGGCAGAAGGAAGGGAGAGTGAGAAATAGAAGCTACCAGAAAATAAGGATTTTTTTCCAGATTTCAGTAAACAAAAAGGATCCTTGAAGAAAGAAAGCAGCATAGTCCTGCTTTAGGAAAAAAAATAAACAAGTAGGAGAGCATTTTGCCGCTGCTATTGCTGGTTTGTTTTTTGCTGTTTTTTTAAAATACATTCATATTAATCAGAATGACTTTTGAAGTCATGTTGGCTCTTAAAGTGCATATTTTGGACCCTTTTTAACTTGGCAACAGTCTTGTGGAAGAGTGATATACAGGTGCTGTAAACAGTGTATGCTGTTCAAAATTTTGTTTTTCACTGAAAAAATCTCCACATGGCTAAAATAATTGCAGCATATACTAAGGGCTGTCCACAAGACTTTGTTTAATAAGTTTTAAAGCAATTATTAGATATAAGTTAGTTGTCCCCAGGCATAAGCCTATGGTTTAAATAGTATGGCAGCTTTTTTTAAGTATGGGGGTTTTTTATGTCCCCTAGGCATTTACCCAGTGAATCTGGGTGGTTTGGTTAAGAAGGCAAACACAGCAGAAGTTACCTCTCCGGACAACTTCTATGATGAAAAGAACCAAATAAAAACCTAAAAGCTCATCTATTAAGATTGTTTAGGGGCTTAGCATTTTTTCTTAGTTATAGAAGTTTATGAAGAAAAGAAGTCTTCGGTTAAAAAAATCAGCTTAAAAAATTTTTTTTTGACATTCATCAAATCAGCACAAAAGTCCATTAACTTAAAGCATGGATAAGGAAATTAAGTATTCCAGATGAGTGAAAGCTCATCTTATGATGACAAGAACTGTAAAACATCTATATGCAAAGCTAGCCAGGATACAGCTTAAAAGAGAAAAAAAAAAGACATCATAGCCAAGGACACATTGTACCAATTAAGACGGAACATATTCACTTTACATTAATTCTGCTTGTTTTCTGTTTAACGCATAAAGGAGGAGTCCTGTCCCGAATTCAGTGACAGACCCCAGTGAGAGCACACCACGGCAGCCGTACGAAGGATGGAGGCATTTGCGCTTTAACATGTGTAAGAAACTGGTTAAAACAAAATTATTGATTACTAATGAAACATCTTTGATTTATCTGCATCTTCAGGTACTTTCATCTATTAAAAAGGAAAAAATAACCAAAACAAACAGAAAAAAATAAAACCAAACAAGGCATTCTCATTATAAGCACATTACTATTAACCAGAAATTTAGTTTCGTTAAAAAGAGTTCACTGCAAAACGCAGAAAATCTTGTTGATCTACATACATGCAATGTATTTCAACTCCATCCATTTCTTTATTTTTCTTTATTTCACAGTAAATCATTCCATACCAAAAAAAATCAAGCTCCTCATTATTTAAGAAACTTATATACAGCATAAAGTTATTCCCCCCAGATCCTAAATATATATTAATGAAAAATAAATGACCTGATGAAATCCTTACCAGTAAAATGCTTAATATTTTGCTGGAATGGGATGGGGATATTTTTTTTTCCTAACGTGCAAATTAAGCTACATTTTTGCAGTGATGATGCTATTTTCCTTGGCTCACTTTATTTAAAATGCTTTGGAAGTTTTTGCCGGAGCCCAGCCATAGGCATTGCTGACTGCTGTATGGAATCGATTTGCTGCAACACAGAAATACCAGCTGTTACAGTATGTCCTGAGAGGGATTACCGAATATTCCTAAATTGAAGTTCAATCCATCTTTCCATAAAAATTAGGAGCCAGGGCCAGGAACGTAACAGCAGTATCAAGTGCACCTGAGGCATTTACAATACCCAGCAGGACTGTTACAACCAGCCTTTAAAAAGGGCTTATTTTTGAAATTTCATTATTCCAGTTGTACCTTGCTTCTATAGATCGCACAGTATCGGGTTCTGCTGGCACGGGCCGTGTGGAAACAGCGGCGCCCGCGCGGCCCTCACGGCCCCTCACGGCTCCCGCCTGCCCCCTGGCGGCCGCGGGGCGCCGCGCGCGCCTCGCTCCCCTCACACCGCGGGCAGCACTCCGCTCCCCTCACACCGCGGGCAGCACTCTCCGCTCCCCTCACACCGCGGGCAGCACTCCGCGCTCCCCTCTCACCGCGGGCAGTACTCCGCGCTCCCCTCACACCGCGGGCAGCTCTCCGCTCCCCTCACACCGCGGGCAGCACTCCGTTCCCCTCACACCGCGGGCAGCACTCCGCTCCCCTCACACCGCGGGCAGCACTCCGCTCCCCTCACACCGCGGGCAGCACTCCGTTCCCCTCACACCGCGGGCAGCACTCCGCGCTCCCCTCACACCGCGGGCAGCTCTCCGCTCCCCTCACACCGCGGGCAGCACTCCGTTCCCCTCACACCGCGGGCAGCACTCCGCGCTCCCCTCACACCGCGGGCAGCACTCCGCTCCCCTCACACCGCGGGCAGCTCTCCGCTCCCCTCACACCGCGGGCAGCACTCCGCGCTCCCCTCACACCGCGGGCAGCACTCCGCTCCCCTCACACCGCGGGCAGCACTCCGCGCTCCCCTCACACCGCGGGCGGCACTCCGCGCTCCCTTCACACCGCGGGCAGCACTCCGCGCTCCCCTCACACCGCGGGCAGCACTCCGCGCTCCCCTCACACCGCGGGCAGCACTCCGCTCCCCTCACACCGCGGGAAGCTCTCCGCTCCCCTCACACCGCGGGCAGCACTCCGCGCTCCCCTCACACCGCGGGCAGCACTCCGCGCTCCCCTCACACCGCGGGCAGCACTCCGCTCCCCTCACACCGCGGACAGCACTCTGCGCTCCCCTCACACCGCGGGCAGCACTCCGCTCCCCTCACACCGCGGGCAGCACTCCGCGCTCCCCTCACACCGCGGGCAGCACTCCGCTCCCCTCACACCGCGGGCAGCACTCCGCTCCCCTCACACCGCGGGCAGCACTCCGCTCCCCTCACACCGCGGGCAGCACTCCGCGCTCCCCTCACACCGCGGGCAGCACTCCGCGCTCCCCTCACACCGCGGACAGCACTCCGCTCCCCTCACACCGCGGGCAGCACTCCGCTCCCCTCACACCGCGGACAGCACTCTGCGCTCCCCTCACACCGCGGGCAGCACTCCGCTCCCCTCACACCGCGGGCAGCTCTCCGCTCCCCTCACACCGCGGGCAGCACTCCGCTCCCCTCACACCGCGGGCAGCACTCCGCTCCCCTCACACCGCGGGCAGCACTCTGCGCTGCCCACACACCGCGGGCGGCTCTCCGCGCTCCCCACACGCGCTTTCCTCGCTTCTGCTTTCTACTATTTAAATAAAAGCGTAAATATTAAATAATAAATTAAACAAAAATTGCATCATTTCAATTGTTTCTGCCGGTGTCTATCTGCATAACGAAAGACATCTCGATTTTAAGGCGTTCTGGTTGAATGGCAGGTATTGAGGGGAAAAAATTAAGCCTAGCCTGTAAAAAGCACAGAAATGCTGCCTTTCTTCCAACAGCTCCCACTCACTGCAGGTGTGTGGACATCAAGCTAGACACAGTTCTGGTCACTTTGACCACCAACGTCATTACAGTGACAGAATTCACCAAGGTGACACACACACCCCGGTTACACAAGGCCAGGAATGAGGCAGAAGCCTCCCAGAAGCACGTTCCAAAACAGCAAAATTCTAGAATTACAGCTCTCCAAGGGTACCATCTTTCTGCACAACCCACATTTAAGAGAGGCCTCTTAGCAAAGGATGAGGAGATAAATCTTGTTCCCAATCTCTCACGTTGTCAATACAAGACTGGTAAAAACGGGCAGAGGTCAGGCAGATAAAGCAAGTAGGCAGAGGCAGCTGGAGAGTGCCAAGATGAGCGACCTTCCATGTAATTTTATTTTTTATTTTTATTTTTTCTATCATCCTCTATTCCTTTTGAACTGAACTCCATCAGTCATGGATACAATTTATTGCAGTCATTTTTCAAGAAAATATGAAGTAGAAAAGCTGATTCAAATTTGTACTTATGGCAAGTACCATGCAGTTGGAGACAGAAGACATGAAGTCTTGGTTCTGCCACTGTCTTCCCACACAAACCTCAATAAACTCCATAATATTTATTTCTGAAAGGGTATTTTACAAGTTACTCAGTATTTTGGCACTTTATTGATCATTAACTGATTTTCTTCACATTTGAAAAGCCTGAAGTCTTCTGATTACTTTATGACAGACAAAAACATGAAAAGTATAAACATAGCAATGCTACAAATCAGCAGGTGGGCAGGCTGGGGATGTGACATATAAACCAGGTTGTTTGACACAAGAAACATTCAACCTATTTTTTCTAAAGGATGTTAGAATTATGATGACTATAATCTTGATTCCCAGGACTAAACCAGAATGTCTGCAAATGGAATTCAAACTACCAGATAGAGATTTCATGCGGAGACAGGAAATTTGACAGCCAGTCAGTCTTGTATTCATTATGGGGCCTCAAGCAATTGAGTGACTACAGACATGTATACAAGACTCCAAAATCCAGTGAGCACAAGAAATTGCCAAGGGAGGTTTCCTAGACTGGGAGAAGTAAATCTGTTTCAGTAGACAAAATCTGAATTGAAAATGGTGGTCAAATCCTTTGGAAGCTGTAATGTAATAGGATCTAGTGAATTCTTAAATTCTTCTGAAGAAGTTTTCACCTCCTTAATCACAGGGTCTCCGACAGGCTACTGGAACCCGCTTGTGGCTCCTGACAGGCTTCCAAAGCTGCTCAGCCCTGTAGACAGTACATACTTGCTGGCAACAGGAACCTTCAAAAAATCATCAACTTGAACTACTGCATAGAGGACACACACAAACATGATGGGTCTTCAAAGATGCTGCAGAAGAAAGAAGCTGTCTCTGACTCACTCAGCTGTGTGGAATGAAAATTAAAACAACTGCAAAAATCTCTCTGAATGAAGTCCATTTAAGAACCCCAGAAATACCTATAGCAACTACCAAATGTTAACAACTAATACACCAAAACAGAAAACATGGACTGACCCAAATCGAAAAGGCCAACAGCTGTCTTTACTAACTCTCTCATGGTCCTATCATCATATCAGTCTTTAGCCATAAGAATTAAAGGCTTCTGTGTATTTTTCTGTATAACGTTCTATCAGTGTTCTCCATTTTATTTAGGTTATACCATAGATACGTTAGCAAGAGTCTCACTTTGTGAAAAGACTTTGAGAACAGTAGATAATAATTTAGGGACTCTTAGGCATCCACTGAAAATGCGTAACTGCTTGACATTTAATATATACATTTGTGGTTACATCTTAAACAAACAGCAGTTTGGAAAAAAATACTTTTTAAAATAATTTTATCTTGTAGTGTTGTGACTTCTAGTTTCATGGCTCAAATCTGACTGTGAAGTCAGTGCATCAGGAGAGAGATCTCTCTGATTTCTAATTATGGGAAAATTTTTACAGATGGGGAAAAAAAAGGAGATTATCTAAATGATAAAATCCTTGACTACAAGGAATAAAAAGAGAGAAGAAGCCATGTACTGAAAAACATTAAGACAGTCTGTGTTTGTTATTTTCAGCAGTTTGATCAACCAGAATGAAGTAAAGCTGATTTCCAGTGAGTGGCCCTCCTGACATGGCTACATGTTTGGACCTTTATAATTTTATTCTCTTTCTCTTCAAGGATGAGCTCCCACTAGACACTTCCCTCGAGGGATCATTAACAGAAAACACAACTTCAGTCACAACCACTACACATTTCTAAAAACATGCCAGAAGTTCATATATGGAGGAGGTCCTCTCTCATGTATGACTGAGTTTGTTCAAAGGGCTCAGAAAACAGGAAGGAGAAGGAAAAGAGCACAGTGTACAATTTTCTTCCTTCACAGCTTCAGCAATAGACAGGTTTCTCATCCTCACAAGAGTAATCCTGTGTCAATGGAAAAATCTCACTCACATGAACAACTCCAATAGCATCACTGAAACTTATATCACAACTTTTTTTTTTTCCAGACTGTTTTCCCCCATAATATTTCTTCACCCAGAGCAGAATCATTTATCTAGATACCACTGTTATCTAAACCCTCTCTAAATACAAGTGTGAAATACATTCTTTCAATGAGTCAATACAATACAGAAGAAACAGGAATAAAATATAGACTATATTAAGATATTAAAAACTTGGTAATACTGTTATTAATTCATATATTATGATGCATTACAATTTAAGTTTTAGATGGTTCCTTGCAGCCTGAAAACACTGCCATGCTAAATGTGAAATATGTTCAATAAGTAGCAATATTAAAAGAGGAAAGGCTTTTTGCAATCTGCACCTTCCCTGTCTTTAACATAAAAACTCCTACGTGAGCTCTGTCCAGACTTAGATTTTTAATGTCAGTGTTTGAATTGAACACATTCTTTTAAATGCATGAAAACATTCCTTTAAATAAACACACTAAAGCTACCAGTTTAAACAGCATCACTGTTGTAGATGTCCAATACCCTTAGACAGATCCAATTTTCTGCAAATAAAATGTACCAACTGACAGAATAATATTAGTTTAATATACTAGTTTAATAAAGCTATTCATTAAAATGTGACCTAAACTATGCCTCAGATCAAAGGTTGCTCTTTCAGTTCAAGTAACTGGTTTGGGCACACTTTTAACACTTTTCCCCTAGCTGCAAACCATTCCTTTCCTTGGAAAATAGCTGTCAGCAGGTACCACAGCCTCTCCATTAATTACCTGCACAAATAGTTTTGTTCTGGCATGGTTTCCTGACAGTCTGTTTGAAAAATGTAACTACAGTAAATTACAAACCTTACTGACCCCCAAAATACTGAAAAAATTGGCGATTTTTCTATAAATGAGAGTTCAGCAAAACCTACTCCAATGAGTCATCCAATAACCTCAACAAGTAAAAAGGTTTTGTTCCAAGGGGCTCTGCAACTCCAATTTTAGAAATATACTTCATATCTTAATAGTAGCACAGTGCAGTTTGATCCCACATTTCCAAAAGTGGATGGGAAAAACTGTGATAGAAATAAAACCAAGATTAAGGAGATACTAAATAAACTAGTAAATACCTAATTGACTTAAATAGTTTAGCCACATATTAGCATCACCAGCATTATTTGTGTCATAGTCCAACAAAACATGAATGCATCAATTCCCAGGTCTGTTAAACAACTGTATCCAAAAATCATCCCCACAGTTACATAAGTATTCAAATTATTATTTCAAACGCAGAAATATTTCCTCCAATGTCAAAAGGTTATTTTTCAAACTCAAAATTTTGAACACCTCGAGTCAAATAAGGCACAGATATTTTACAATGCTTCCAAATTTTATTACAGAACTTTTGATCACTTCTTCTCTTTCAGATTAGTTAATCTGCTGAACATGTCTCCTTTGTTCAGCATAATTTTCCATAATCCTCTTCTGTCAAAATGTGATGCTTTTTTTTTTCATAGAGGATGGGTAAAGAAAAGAGATGAATTAATAATTAAGCATAGGCTTTATTTTCTGAGAGCAAAATCAGAATAAACCCCACTTTCTTTACATGTGTTATTATCCAAAAAAGACACCCTACTACAACAATTTTCATTTTAATCAGTTTCAGATTGCTTTCTTCAATGTGAAGTTTTAAAATTCGGTGAGTCATCTGGACAGTACACCTTTAGCTCAATTTTGAAAAATATTTTTATTTACTAAGTGGTAATTTATTAGTTGTATCTTGAGCATAAGTAACAAAAAATATTCCTTAAGTGTACACATGCATACTAAAAATAGAGTACTGCACATGGACAGACAGCTAAACAGAGGAAGTCTGTGTTTGACTTTCACCAGTTTACAAGCTTTGAAAGCCAAACTTTACTGTGGTTTAAGTTTGTAGAAGAAAAGAAAGGTGAAGGTGAATAGCCAATCGGTGACACATTCCAGTGCCTTTGCACTGCTGGTACATCAAGCATACCAGACACTTCTTGCAGTCTTCTGTCTTCTTTGAAAGTTCCCTGTGACCATCCTTCATTCTTCAATTCTCCAATTATATCCATCCAGATGCCACTGAAAAACTCTCTTCTTGCTGCATACCATCCCCTCTTCCTTCTTGGCAAACAGGCAGAACCATTGCATCAAAGCCACTGTATGACTTGTCACCCAGCACATACATTCCTTCCATTTTTATTTTCATTGTTTTCCTTTTCTCCATTTCCCTCTTTCCAGGAGAGAAGCTTTCCCCCTCTCAGGCCCTGCTGTCCAAATTCCACCTTGCAGTTTCTTGCTTCTTCACATCTATATCCATTTTACCTTTTCCCTTATAACACTGTTATGTACTTGCTATTCTCGTCATGATTCAAACAACTCTCAGTAATCTTGGTCTTTAACCCCTCTATTTATTTTTTTTTTAATAATTTCCCATCTCCTGACATTTTCCTTTTACTTCTCTTACAGTTTTCACTTTCTCCTGTTTCCATTTCTACTCCCACCCCACTGACCTTTCACACCATTGTTCACATGTGAAAATGCCAATGCCTCTCACACATTGCTTTCTAAACCTAGAGTCAGTTTCCAAATCTATTTTTAACCAAATCCTTGCTTTACTACTCTCCAAATATCTCCTTTAAGGCTCTCCCCTTTCTTCTAGAACATGCATTAGCTTAGTTCAAACAGGCAAGAAGCCTAAAGTGCGTGGCACATGCTAGCAGTCTCAGACAGGAACAGCCACATAGGAAGACCTGTCTGCCTGCAGCTCTGCACCATTTCCAGGATGGGACCATCCTCAGAGCAGAACCTTCCTGTGTCTTCAGTTACTTACAGGCAACTGCAATACTCTAAACATTTTGGAAACAATAGTATATATAGCTTCCAAAATTATACATTAGAATTTAAATGAGATATAGTTAAGAGTCCATCTTTAAGTTTGATTTACTCTATGAGTCAAGTCACTCTCCACACTTTAATTGCATGCAAATTTAATTAGCAAAAACTATATTACCTGAAAACAATTCTGTCTTGCCAGCATATATAGCCCAAGTAACAGTCCCATAGTAATCAGAGTGCTTCTGAGGTTCAAGTCATATTAAAATCAAGATTAAAAACCACTTGATTCAAATCTGAAATACTGCTGGATGAAGAGGTAAACTGTATGTCAAGTTAACACTGCAGCAAAGACAAACTCTCAGATTTCACTTCATTTGGCCAAAAAACCCATATTCAATCTTTATGAAGAAAATAATTTAAAATTATAAAAGGTCAATAAACACAAATGCTAACAGAACTAAGCTTGGCAGCGCTACCTACATGAAGACCTTTTTTTTCAGTCTTTTCTTGTTTAACTCACAGCTTAATACATTGCTTTAAGTCTTAGTGCATACCAGGAAAACACAGGATATGCAAAGAGTCCAAGTTAATGTTGCTGTTGGAAACTTAATGTTTGCATTTCCTGGATTTTGGAATTTTAACTAGGTGAACAATACTGCATTTATTCTATTTTGGCATTTGCTAGAAATACCGAAGTAGTTTTTTTTTCTTTTTTTCTTGCCTGAAACCGTATAAATGAGAGTTAAGCAATTTGATTGTGAACCTTTGGCATTTTTTGTTATTCATTGGTCCTCTCCAACTTACATATCTGGAAGTTTACTGGGAAATTACAAAGGTGCTAAATGAAGCAGTAGTATACCTGTACCAGCAAGTGTAGCTAAATTAAAATGCTTAAACATATTTTAAAAATGTAATGCTTTGCAAAATAAAATACTGTGCATACAGAAGTTTTGATGATGCAATGCAGAACTATTCTACAGAAAATGTTTCCTAAAGCTGTTATTGGAAATTCCCTAATAGCACTGAAGAAGTTAATACAGAACTGTGCACTGTTGCCACACATGTCATATACTCCCTTACACTCCCATAACAGGGTGTAATTAGAGGTCAATCTTCCCTCTGAATTGAAAAGCTAAAAGTAAGTATCTAGAAGTAAAAAAAAAAAAAATCTAGAGAAATGGCAGGTAACTGAGCTCAGCTAAGTGAAGCTACTTCAGGTACAAAAATTGTAATCACTTTCAAAGTAACTGGTCTCTTTCAGTACATACCAGTGTGTGTCAGTATCCTTGAGATGGTAAGATATGGAACATAACAGGGGCTACGGTTCATCTGGCACTCTTGGCTCCTATTTTGATAGATGATTTAAGGGTACAACACTGATAGAAATGAGGTAAAAACAAGTTTTAATCAACTGGTGTTCTCAGAATTCAGAAATTAATTGGGGGTTTTGCTTGGTTTGGGTTTTTTTAAATAGCTAAGGTAAGAGATATGTCTCCACTTTTACCTTTTCAAGTCAGGTTCCTACCCTTGAGAATGATGTTGCATTAAAGACCCTAGCAAATTTAAGTATCTACAAAACCATCTAATTTCTCTGAGGACTTGCAACATTGAAGAGACAATGAAAGGAGAATTATTGAATAAACAAACAGCAAGGAAGCCCCCCCTCTCCTACTGCTCTCTAGATGGATGGAAGGGGAGGGGAGGAAAGAAGTCACAATATATACATCAACTCTAAAGCTTTTAAAATTCTTTTTAAACTTCTCTTTTCTAAACATATGGTGACTTACAGAGCTTTGTAAAAAGTGACCATCAAGGACTCACATTACTCTTAAAAGCTGTGAAAAGCACGGGTAGGGCTTAATGAAGGGACATATTGGATTTGTATTGGATTTGTAACTTAAGAGTACATTAAATGTTGCTGTCATGACCATTCCAGCATTACCACACCAACAAGAGAGGACATCTGCTGTCTATGGGGATACAGAGCCAGGTGGCAGAAACATGGATACTGCACTCAGAACAGAATCCAAATGGGCATCAAAACCAATTTTTATCATAACTTTCAAGATATCAGAAAAACATCCCCACAGGTAAGTATTGAAAATGAGATATTTTTTTAACGTGATGAATTGAAAAGGTTCCCGGAGACTTGCAACTTACAGCACTCTAAGCCAGGAGAGGGAGCTCCTGCACTTTTCAAATTAGTCAATGTGGCTTTCATCTTGTCTTTGGAAATAACAAAGCAGTTGTTCTCATCTCATGCCATGCACAGGTCTGCATTTGATTGCTTAAGAACAAGAATCTATTATGAAACTTTAGGATATATACTGATCTAACTATATATGACTGATAATGTTAAAAGAAAAACTGTTAAAATTAATTTTATTTCCCTTCCTTATAAAAGTGATAATTTTCACATTACATAAACAACATTACTGAAATAACTGCCTGCAAACTGTTTAAGAAGTGAAATTACATGATCTATAAACAATAACACAATGGGTACAAAACCCCACTGAATTTCCTAACAGCAAAGGGTGTTCTTCCTATTTCTAAGCTGAATAAGCTAGAATTACAAGAAATGGGGGGCTGGATTTTGGCAATTTAAAGGAAGTTAGGAAACTGGAGAAATGCCAACTAAAACAAATATTTGCAATTTATTACTGCAGAATGTTGCCACAGTTGCATTTTGTCAATCCATCTTTTTATGAAGGTGGTGTTTTTCAAAATATTTCAATCTAGAATAACTATTAATAAAGTGCTTATTTTTCTCCTTTTCTAATCAGGATAAATGAAAAAATATTTCATAGATTTTGTGGTCTGTTTCCACACTATAAAAGCAGTATTTGCTCAAAGTAAGAGCAGACAACCAAAAAGTCAGAGGGGACAAAACACATGTTTTCAGAGTATGCTTCATCAGAATACATTCATTATACCAGAACCATCATTGTGATACCAGTAACATTTTCTAGGCTAAGGGAATATTCATGGAACAGAATTGATTAGTTATTTAAAAGTTATCACTATGGCAAATTTCTAAATTACTTCTCTTCAAACTATGTATATATAGTGAAATGCCTGGTTTTCAACTGAACTTACACACTTTTATCCTGGAGATAACTTGAGTTTCTTGCTCGGTTAAAATGCCGAAGACTGAGCCAGCCCTTATTTTTATTGCTAAGTCTTGTAAAGAATGTCCAAGAAATTTTTACCCATTGAAAGAAGTCAATCTGTGAAAACTCCTCACTAGAAAGCACATGCTAGTTTGAAGAGGAAAAATGTTAAAAATGTAAAACACAATTTGGTATATATAAGAAATCACATATTTGCCTCCCCCAATGGTTTAAGTTCCAGGTAAGCACTTGTTTCCCAATTCACATACCTTTCTTCTATTTTCATCAAAATTCCCAGCCTTCCAGGTTCCCCAACCAATCCTTTGATATATATCAACTTTGATAAAAGGTTTTATTTTTATATGGTAAAAGTGACAACATTCTGTGTTTCTTGTCAAAGGAAATGAAGCTTCCACTTCATAATTTCTTCCACTCCTTACTGATGAATGTATTAGCATTTCCCACACAGCTCTCAGCTTAATCAGAAATATAAAACCTAACATCATCATATTCTAGCAACCAATTAGCCATCTGGTCTATGTAACTTCTCATTTGACAACTGTAATATTCTTGAACTAATGCTCTGTGTTTGAAAACAGAATTGATTGACAGCAAAATCTACTCATCAATAAAATCTGGCCTCACGATAAAGAAAAATGATGCTAAAAATTTTTCCTTTGCATCTTCCATGACCTTCAACTAGAGTGGCGAAGGAGGAAAGAAAGAAAAGCCATAAAGATCAAAAGAAGGGCAAAAGCAGCAGTAATATTTGCTGCCAAATTTCACATCACTGTCAGCTTTTACAGTATAGCAATATAATTATGTAGTATAATTTTCATGCAGTTTCATAACTACTCTTCTCTCACTCATCGGTAGGCTTCAGATTTGTGGAAAATATTAGAGTATAACTATTTTTCATGGTATATTATTTGCCAAAGTATCACTGTCACAGCTCATTTCAGGTATGGCAGTATGATTAAAGAATACTAAGGGGGCTTTGACATATAACTTAATTTTCATAAATAGTGTAAATATTACTCATAACATTATAAACTAGCTTAAACAGACATTAGGACCTGGAAGTTAATTCCCTAGTAGTTATTAAGTGGATACCAGAAGATATTTCATCATTTTGTAGCCCACCAGTTTGAAACAAAACAAAATACCACTTTTCAACTGAAAGGAATATAGCCAGCAAGAGCCACAGGGAGTGGCAAGGAAATGGAAGTGCAGAAGCACATAAGCTCTCTGGAAGAGTTTTTCAGTGTGGCCTAAATTCTTGAATCCAATAGCCCAATGGAAGAAACAACTGAACACAGAGCAAATAACACACATCCAGTCATCTTTATTGTTAGGCAAATGGACCAAAACTTTAGAGATTCAAATTAATTTTTCAAAAGGAAATTTCTCTTCATTTTAACATCAAGCACACATTAAAGGAAGGAAAAAAAAAAAAAAAAGTATTTTCTTTTGAAATAACTCTGTTTTAAATCTGTTGTTACTCAAGACATTGGTGAAGCCCAAGCTGTGCTTCTCCAAAGTCAGCTCCAATAGTCACCAAAGTTTCCTCTGCAATTCTTGCCTCTGCCCTGCTAGGTAGGGCTAGCTGAGAAAGTAAGGTGGCAGAGAAAAGAATACTCTTTTCACACTGTTGTCTAGTGTGAAAACAAGTAGAAGTAAGAGACTCATAACTTCACAGCTTGTACATACAAATGCAGCTTACTAAATAACTTTTTTTCCTAAATACCACATCACACTATTTCAAGCAGAGTGTACACAGAAACAAACAGATTAATGATAATAACCAAATTTAAAACAAACAAGCCCCACCCCAGAGGTTAATCACACAAAATATACAAGTAAGTACATGTAAAAAATGAAATAGAGCATTTTTGAAGATCAGTAGTGTGCTTCTGTGATGAATATGTATCTTACATATTATCACAAAAGAAAATGAATAAGAGCTGTTAATTTCCTTCCTCTTCTGGTCACTCACAAAACCCCTTCAGGCTCTCCTAAACTACAAACTTACTGAAAAAATAATCAAAACTAGAACCTTTAGGGTAGAAAGCAACACCAAAATCAGAGTATTGATAGGTAATTTTAAAAAAATCTCTTGTCTTGAATAATACAGAATAACAACAGTGGGCATGCCCAGCCTCTAACCTCCCCACAGTCACAGGCAGAGGAAGGAACAACAGGGTTTGCAGAATACCTGCCTCCCCGAACACCCTGTGATAACACTATCAGTTTTAATACAAAAGCCATCAGATCTCTAATATGTCAGAGATCAGGCACTAAAAATGTCACAGGCGCTCGTGGAACAGTTATCGATGTGCAAATGCACAGGTATTGGAAAATAAGTTACTGCTGTACGAAGGGGAACTTCAAAAAAAAGGGGGAACTGCCTGTAAAAACAGCGAAGCCTCTAACTGTTAGATAATTCTGAATAAAATAATAAAACACAGCAACTAGGCACTCAAGTTCTTCATAACCCTGAAAAGCATGAAAGCATGCTGTTCTACACTGGATACAGATGCGGACAGGTTGAGTTTGAGCAAGCCACCCTAGCTACCACTCTTCTCCCTTTGCTTCTTGAGACCTAATTAGTTTGACAACCCACCAGTATCAGCTGGTCTGCTTGATTCCTGAAGCCAGTAGGGACCAGCCCAATCACCACCCTCTTGTAGCAGCCACCCTGCCCAACACAACCAGCCACGTCTTGGAAGTGGCTCAGCAGGAAGGTCTGCAATGAGCGGTTCTGCATGCTTCACAGTCCTTATCTTTTAACCCCAATAAACCCACCCTTGCCTGTGGGTTTAAGGCAATCTGCAAAATACTCTTTATGTGTGCAATGGGGAGGAAGAGGGTATGAGGCTAACGGGGAAAAAAATTGCCCTGGCACTCACTGAGACCTAAAAAGAATCCCTGAAAACAAAATGCAAGCAAGTATGACCAATGCTATCAGTGTTACTTCCAAACCCTGATGAAGACAGTTGCAATATCTAATCTCACCACAAAAACTAGCTTGGAAGTGGAAGGTGGCTCCTCCTATGAAAATCTAGCAAGTATACCTTGAAACAACCTATGTTCTATGTTAGCATTGAGTTATCTTGTATCTAAGTCCATATTCTACACCTGTAAGTGGTAATTCTCTATCTTCACACTGCCCAAAATACAGCTCATCTCACTCATTGCAGGGACAATCCATGCTCACTGAGTACTCCACTTGTCTTTAGTGTCTTACGTACAGGCCTTATTTGCTGCAAACCAGCCACGTTGCAGCTCAGGATGACCTTTTGCTGCTTCTGCACTAACACACTACTTGCTCAATATACTAAAAGGTTTTGAAATATTAGAAGTTAATTCTCACTTTTAAAAAAATCTAAAGATAAGGACATTTCAAAAAGCCACGTGTTATTGTAAGCACATAATCATGGCCCAAAGTGACAAAAGGTAAGAACTTATAAAAATATTAATCCAATAGAATTGTCTAAATTTCAAAGTCTAGCAATATTCAAATTTTATTTTATAAAAATTCTATTAAATTAGGTTCCATTATTAAATTATATTAAAATAGATTCCAAAGGATGAAGTTTTCTGAAGTACTACCCTGGATAGTATCACAGCCTTTTTATATATGCAGAGAATATTTCTTGATTTCAAATTACTCAACCAGCTCAAATCAATAACTAGCCTAAAATCCAAGTGACTGAGTAGAACTTCAACACAGGAATGGTTGCTTTCATTTTTGTATATACAAATGAAAAAGTAAGCATGACAGGAAGATCTGCTTGTTCTACTTTCTCAAAAGACGGCAAATTTAACGTATTCCACTAAATTATCATGGAAGGAGTATTTAATTTTTTTAATGAAACTAAATTCATATATACTAGTAAGTGTTATCATAGGACTGCATATCTGAATTTTAATTGAAATATAAACTTATTTATTACATTCTTTATACTTTCAATTCAAAAATTACTTACTGGCTACTTCCACTGAAATTAGGAGCAAAAATATTACTCTATTAAAAATTAACAGTTTCCCTTTGTTCTTATCAATAAAAGTTAAAAAAATAAGAAGATTCATGTTAAGCTATCCAACTTCTTATATAAAAATGTATGAAAGTATATTGTATAGCTTTGTAAGAAAAATGTGTCATTAACTAAAAGGAATGAATGTCTTAAGAAAAGGTCAAGCTGTTTCACAGCAAATATGAGTTTAGAAAGTTACTTTCAAGCAAACACTAAAAAATTGTTGTAAAATCTGGTTATTACAAAACAATTTGACTTATTTAAGTTTTCTGTACAATAGTGTAGTTTTACAGTTTTTATACATTTCCAAAATATGCAAGAAAGCATTACTGTACTTAATCTCCAAGTTCAAAGAGAAGGCACAGATGGGCTAAGGTCAGGAGCAGTGATTAATCTCTAGTGCCCTTCTTGAGATGATCTAACATTTAAGAGCAGTTTAATGAACACCTATATGTGCAACACCACATTTATGATGAACTTAAGCCTTTGTGGAACAGACAGAGAGGATATCTGGAAACTCAAACTCAAATATATCTATTTAGCAACATCTCTTCAAAAATTTTAATTACCTAGAAACACTAATTAAAATGTGATTAAACTCATTAGAATACCCCAGCTGCAGAGGCAGAGCATGATGTAGCTCTCCATTCCAGTTTCCAATGCCATAACGATTGCTGACCTTCCCTTTCCTGCAACCTTCTGCTATGGCTGTAATAACCTGGCCTTACTGTAGCCCCACAACTTTGACAACAACTGAGATTGAGACATCTGTTCAAAGAGAATCTAGTGCCATGTAGGACCAACAAAACATACAAAATGAACTCAATGAAGCTATAAGTGCAAATCTCAGAACTGTTCCATTTTACAGCACCTGACAACTATTCTTCTGATATTCTTTCAAATATGGTTGTGAAGAAAAAGTTTGCCCTGATTAAGAAATCAGTCTTGATACAAAATCTACATACATTATCATGGCAAGTGATCAACAGCTGCTTGGCTCAGGAGCTGAATAAACTGGGGCTTCCTGAAACCCTGCACAAATCCTTGTGGCTGGTGCTCACTAAGTAGCAGCAATCATTTACCACCACATACAGAGACAGCAAGAGGGCACAACACGAACCACACAAAAACTGGCACTACCAGCTCTGCTACATATCCTTAAGGGCTTCTCAGCCCATATATTTTTGGCAGGCCATGGATACAAAACCAGCTCAGCAGAATATGTGAAACACAGCATCATCTGAAACATAAAAGGCATAAAAGCATTTCCCTGGCCCACTCCCTAACAGATATTCCAAAACTCTAGTGTAAGTCTTTCCATTTCCACAGCTCTTCTTGAATTAAAATGGAAAATCTTTCCAAACTGATAGAGAAAATGCAAATTTTTTTCTTACATTTCCAGGAGAAAAAACACAAATCCACCTAACACCAGAGGGAAAGGGAGATCTATATCAATGTTTGTTTAGCCACAATAAACTGTGCTGCCTTATTTGTTCTCCTCACTTTCAATAAACCATGTCTTGTTTAAAATACCAGCTCAGAAAAAACTAGTCATGGACAATCAGCAGAAAGAAAGTCACATGTAAAGTCATGAAAGGACCAAAAAACACAAGGTGAAACTTGCTCTTATTAATCTGCAGGAGGCGCTGGGCAGCTGCCAAGTTAGTTAATTCAAATGCACAAACAAGTTAATGATGACCTGAGGGAGCAACAGTAGATTTACACATCGAAAAAAACACCATGCAGAAAATATTAAGAAACTGAATGTACTCTATATGCTATGTGTTCTCTACACTATTATTTCAAAAGCTCTTTAATTCACCAGATGGAATCACATACCAAACAGAGAAGTAGAAGCTCCCCAAGGAATCCTACTGCAGTCCCTATTCCCATCACAGGACTGGAATTTGCAACAGAAATTTCAAAGAAGTAAAACTAAGTCCCCTGGTTAGAAGTACTTTCAGAATATCCTATTATGCACCTTCTAGGGACCAAAACTAATTGTGTTCAGCACGTTCACATGATCTAAACAAGATATACTTTATTTTTTTACTCATCAGAGTGTAATAGAAAGACAAAAAACATGACCTGTTCTGAGTTTCCATTCAAGCTATAGTTTCCATATTTTAATGCCAACAGCGGAAGCCTGAATTCTCCAAAAAGGAAGGAAACATATTTGTTCACTCCTGGCTTCAAAGATGCACATGAAAGCATTTTGTTTTTCAGTCAATTGCTGATGTTAAGTAAAAAAAATACTGACAGCCTCTTTGAGAAGAGTGAAATTATCCTCATTCTTAAAATGCTTTCAAAGTTAACTACAGGAGAAATAAAAGGCATCACTTCTAGTTTCACAAGTAGACAGATCAGTTTATATCCTAAAGATGAGATCAAACTACTTATATAAACATGGGAAAGGAACATCTACAAATCTACCACAAACGATTCTTAAAATAATTGTATTGTGTTCCTGTTTAAAGAAATTCTAAATTAATTTTTTGCTATTTTAAATAATTATCTTAAAACATCACAAAAAAAGAACAAATATCTTGCCACTTTGCTCCCCCCACCCCCCAAAAAATGGTAACAATTCCCAGTTATCAGAAAATCTGGTATGAACAGAATCACTGTAAGTCTTCTGCTCCTATATTCAATCACATTCTTATGTTCCACTGCATTTCATTTTGAAGACAGTAGAATGAAAACAGAACTGATGGTTGTTTTATTATGAATCAAGTATCTCCCCACTAAGCCAACAACCCTTCTGCTGAATCAGGAGTTCAGAATTCAGCTGCAATAAGAGATTCCTACATTGCACCGAGACAGGCTACCCAAAAAGAACTAGATTCTTCTGTCAACACAACGTTTATATCACAGGACAATCTCAAGTACACTCAAAATCAAACAAACATTTTACATGCTTATACCCTTATAAAATAGATACAGACATTAATTATTGAAAAGAAGTCTCCCTTTTTCCTTCTTACTGGTATGCCAGGCATTAAAATACTCCTTTGCTCAATTTGTCTTTAACACACAGGCATATTCCAGTATTTTGGGGGCTCTAATTTTGTTTAGTACCTTAGAAGCAGCTGTCCCAATCTTCTGTATTTCATGTAATTCAGGTAATGATATAACAAACTTTGCTTTAGCAATTGATAGAATCACCATACAATGTTCTGCTGAGATCCTACAAAGGTACACCTCACCTAATGACCCCACCAGACTTCTCCACCTTCAAAATGTTTTCGTCTATGTAGTTTTATTTAGTTGTGGAGAGAGACTCAGCTGTCATTCAGAGGTTGTCACATATCAGTAGTGGTATAACTGGCCTGTAGGAATGAAAATTTCTTAAAACAATACTTAAAATATTATTTTAGTGAGTGTAAGACACCCACACTGCCTGTTTAGGTACTCATTAGCCATCATCAAGTCTGAACCACAGCTAATAAAACAATTACTGGTCTTGCCTGGGAATCACCTGTCCTGATTCCCATCACATGGTGTGTACAGAATAAGGCTGAACCCTCTTGTCACCCTCCTGCACACTCTACAGCTGTCTTTTCAGTCCTATCAGAACAAATTGGAACCCATGGATAACAGGCTTTTCCATTCCATTCCATTCCATTCCAAAATGCTTGATCTCAATAGTTCTGTGACCACTTTGATGTAAAAGGAAGTTTAAAAAAAACAGAACACCTGCGAAAGTAACTGACTTGTATTTTAGTATAAAATTACCAATCTCTAGCACTTATTTTCAGTCACTTAAGTTTCTACAAGTCCAGAATGTACCTGCAATCACTGCCACCACTACTCTGTCTCTGTTTTGCTGCCTTTTGATTCACTTGTGAATAATGTGCACACAGTCAGCTCTGTGTCCTCAACATGAAAGCAAGTCACTGATAATCTAAAATCATCTGGTGGCCCAAGCCAACCAATTCACATTCCCCCACTGCTGGCAAAGGAATGACACCACCTTCCTGCTTTTCAGCCAACTTTGAATAGGGGATAAAAAAAACTAAGGAAATCCCCAAACCACTCAATACTTAGCCACAGTCCCAGTCCACGAAGTACAGAATCCTTCCTTCAGGAGTGCCAGCACAGAGTATCTACCACACACTGAAGATGACACAAGTAAAAATTATTTCCTCCCACAGAAATCAGCAGCACAGCATCCACCTGGGTCAGACTGACTCTGGACAGTCACTACTAACACTGACAGATTTGTAAAGCTCCTTGTTGAATCAATTTTTTTGCTTTGACTTTTCACAATATGCTGTGAAAATAAGTTCCATAAATTATGTCAAGTGTAAAGCATTTTTTGCATTGTGTCCAGAACCACAAATTCTCAAAATTGTGAATAAATAACTTCCTATTAATTTCCTCCCAGTATTCATAATTATCTTTCATGTCCTCCTTCAAGCTCATCTATTTCAACCCAAAATTAATTTCTTTACTTTTTTTTTTTTAAATGAAGAAGCCATTTCATGTTGTTTTCCGCTACCTCTCTTTTTATTATAGTGGTTAAATATCCCAGAAGATTTAGAATTACATCAGTCCAAGAAAAGAAGCATATATTCAAGCACTTACAAAATTTTGGTGGGAAGTAATTTTGCCCAGGATTTTGGAAACGGGCTGTAGATTTTTGGATTTCTATTCTGTACAGAAGCTCAGAAACATCACAACATTTCAGCAAGTATGTAGGAGGCAGGGCCCAACCTGCCCATACACAATAACTGGGTCACAGAATTCAACACCCATCTCGTCATGAGATTTGCAGCGGGTGATGGAACAGGGACACATGCTCTACTTCTGCTTACAAAATGCTGCATCTCTTTTGTCTTTCTTGATTAGGGAAAAACAATGAATCCACAGCCTCACCATCCTGCTGCAGTTATCCTGGTCTTTCAATTTTTTAAGCCAAGCATTTTCCTATCACCCAAACCTCAAAAGTGGGCATTTTTTCATAGTGCAATTCCAAAACAAGCTTCCATAGTAATGTATGTTACAAGAAAATAGTTTGTAAAGCCTAAGATGTGCATATACACATCTTTCTGGGCTTATGCCAGATGAAAGTGAAACAAAACCATTTACAGCAGGATGAGAGATGGCATCACAGTGCCAAGTGCAGTAACTGCAAACTACATATGAAAGTGATCACAAGAATAAAAACTGTGATGTGAATAACAACATATAGGTTGTAACAATCAGCCATCAGCTATGAAATAAACATATAAATCTGCAGTACTTTAGTATTATGGTTAAGCAGAGATGTCTAAGTCTGTTTTCCCTGACACATCTGTTGAATATGGCAAAGAAAATGCAAGATTTTTACCTGTAGCTTATGAACACTCTAGAATGCAACAGCCAAGATCATTTATTACAGACAGCTGTCTCTCCAGAGTAATTTTTACTCATGTCATAACAAGGAAATTGTTATTTTGAAACAAACCAAGTTCTGACACAAATAAGATCCAACTTAAAACCCTAGAGCTACCATTTGAAACTTCTTATGATGTTTCTCTAATGTTTTTCCCATTTAGGAAAGCAGATATCACTAAGTTCACATATTAAACAACAACTCTCCATCATATAACAAAGTCCTCCAAATTCAGTACCTCCTTAAGCTAGTCATTATAAGCTGCACATTACAATCACTTCTTAACTGATCTAGAAATAAACACAATCTTGACAAAAGTGCTAAGAAACACATTTAAGACAGCAAATTTCTAATGGGAAACAGAGGAAACCAAGAGATAAAAAATTCAGAATACTCATTAAAATGAAAAATGCCTTCTGCAATTACTTAATAGGAAACTGAATAAGCCTATTCACTGAAATTAGCAAATTGAGTTTGCATTCTTTTCTCTGAATTCTATTAACATACAGTCATCCTGATACAAAATAAGTCTGCACATGCACTTGGATCCATTTTCATGTTGTTTTGAACTGGAATGTCTCGTCTTTGCCAATTTATTAACAGAGACAAATATGACTATTTCTGCCTTTCTCTAGATGCAACTTCTTTCATCTGTCCTACATACCTACCTATGTAGTATTCGTGACCAATCCCTGTATAAATTGGCAGATATTTATACACACAAAAAAATAAGAAAAAATTATTTTTATATCACTGTTCAAAAGCAAATTAGAATATTCCTGTGTTTTGTTTTTGTTTTGTGTCTTGAGCCTCATATAATCATAGTTTCTAGTACAATCATAGCAGTCTTTGTTTATTTTCCCTGCACCTGATTGACCTGCCTATTTGAAAAGCAAGTTAATTTCAATTTGGAAGTTGTTTATACTGCTAAAGCAATTATGTGCGATGCAAGAAAACATTCAGGCACTTAAGTCTTTAGCATCTGTAACTAACACCTCAGCTTGTGACTTTAGATTCCAATAGGAAAGATTTAGGTTGGAAGCACTGTGTATTTGGTCAACAGTTTCAAGATGGCTCCTTTAGAATTTTACTTGTGATTAAGATCTAATTCAAGGCTAACAAACTGCACACCGCCTACCTGTAAAAAGCTAAAAGAGTTTTAACTGCAGCCATGAAACTACAGTATGTCTGCAAGTTTCAGAGCAAGGTTACTTGGAATCCAAAGCACAGCATGCTCTGAGCAGCTCCTGCCCTGGCTGAGGCACTGAGATCTCCCTCAGCACCCCACTGCAGAAAACAAGCCACCACTAAACTGAAGTCAAGCTGCCTTCTGGTTTAGGATACTCTGTGAGAGAAACCTTCAAGAGGTTCTCAGCAAGATTTGAAGGCAGTCACTAAGGGCTGACTGGAGGTGGACCCCTATGTATCAGCAGATTACTGGTGACCTAACGACAGGCAGGACAGGAGCAGACAAGAGAAGGACTTTGAAGGGTGGTCTGGTATCCTGTATAGAACTAGAAAGAGGGATTCTGCAGAATAAAAAAAAGAATGACATAATGAAATCAACAGTCTTGGAAATACTTTGCAGCAGAATTCTGTTTCAGAGAGAAGCACAACCAGATCCTGTGTATTACAAGAACAGAGAATACACTGCAGAAATTGACAAAATGCCGCATCATTCCATAAGAAAGGATATATCCTACAGATAGTACTACAGGATTAGAAAGTACTAAGACTTAAAAATAGCCTTGACATGATGCTGAATTTGGAAAATATTTTCCTGTTTATGAGCTCAAGTGAGTGACAGAACAATGGTATCATTCACAGAAAATCATGAAAGGACATAAAAGGAATTCTGGAAATGGTAATGATATTATGTTATGAATAGTATAATTCAAGAAAGCAAGCTTTTTAAAAGTACAAGTTAAGTGTTTCCAATAATTTACTTGAAAACCAGAAATAATACTAACAAAATACTTTCCAATGCAATCTAACACTATTTTTTAAAAGTTCACAGTATATATTCAGACACTGAAAGCATTTAAAATTTACTTTACATTTTTGTAATTGATGGTATCGCGGTTTTAACTACCAACACTATGTCAGAATAATTAATCGTAAAATGGCAATGTATCAAATTTGTATCAGTCTTGAACAATGATTGTGCAATCTGCATCCCAAATGCATAAAAGGTGAAACTGCTAGTGATGATCCAGGAAAACAACACACAAGTAATTTAGCTTTTCTAAATTAAACTTTCGGTTGTGCACAAGAATATAATTATAATTATTAATATTAATAATAATAATAATAAGTTTTAGCTTTTCATTGGGCTTAATAACATGGTAAATAAAAAACAAGGGTTTTTACTTCACTCTAAACAAACCACAATTCATTACCTTATTTTTTCTGTACCCCAACACATCAACTAATGCAATGCTTTCATCTCCTATTGTCACCAGTGAGTGAGCAACTGAAAAAATAGGAAGACCTTCCATTAAAATAATCTTAAAATAGTATCTGTCCAAAAATATCCACTTTGATTTAAAAAAAACCTAGTGCATGTTGCCTTCAAGTAATGATTTATTGAGGAGGATGCCTCTGTAGCTTCTAAGTTAGGACTGACATTTGAACAAGACACACCCAGGCACAAGTATATCAAACTGAAGTAAGCCTGGTTTTCCAAGAAGACAAGAAAGGTACTTGTATCATCACATAAAATCTGGAAGGCAGGTTTTTTTTTACTCCATTAATTTCACTGAAAGCAATGCACATTCACAAGAACTTCTACAACAATGTTCTTCCACTAAAATCACTAGTTCTTCTACTCCTTTTCTGATAGTTTCTTTTTTCAGTGCTTTTCATTATGGATATTAGAAGATGAAAGTATTGAACTGTCATATCAAAGAACACAACCAGCTCTCCCCAGTCAACCTCCTCCACAATCAGTCTTTTGGAGAATCTGCCATGTTCACATTTCTCAGTGCAAGGTAGACAGTGCCCAACTTCTTGAAGATCCCGTTGGATCTCTCAGTCCTTTAACAATCAGCTACTCCTGCTTTCTCATCCAAAGAGCCACACAACACTCATTCTGAGCAGAAATAGAGAGCAGTCTCTTCCCCAGTCATGTCCCTGCTGAGATCTAAATAAAGGTACTATCATCTTGCCCCCACTTCTTTCTTCCCACTAGAAACAGAACAGTGCTTAGATGATCATGGTCCTTTATCTACCCCTCTTAAGAGAAAGTCACTTATAGAGTCAAGAATAGATCTTTTTTGCAATATATTCTTCAGTCTTAAAGAAAACACATTATTTTGTGTCAGTATCCTTAAAGACAGCTATGGTATTAGAAAAACAACTGTGCATCAATAGCATTACCCTTCTTTACCCATAGCAGTAACATCCACAGTACAGGTGCTCACTGCTTTTAGTAATTTCAGTGCTATCAAAAAGCAGAACTGAATCCAGAAAATCAGCAATGTTCACTGGTTGAAGCAGAAAGAAATCTGTGTTTTAACTTTCTACTCCAGAGTACCAGAACAAATGATTGTTGGCTGCATAATGCAAGCCTTAGCCTAATGTTCATACTTACATCTGCTATTCTTCAGCTGTCAGACTGAAGAGGAACACCAATAAGCTACACAACTCTGCTAAAGCTGATTTAAATGCAAATGAGAATCAGACAACACACAGAGGAATAACAAGCCTCTGAAAAAAAACCCCGCTTATTGCAAAAACAAAAATTATGTTCCAGAGTGTTTCATGTAATTCCTTAAAAGCACTTGAACTGAGTATCAGCAAATCCAGCTCATGAAAGAAGATTTAGGTAAAAAGGTGTGTGCTAACATTGTAATACTGCTTTCCGACTTATAAATAAAACTGAAGTGGAACACCACGACTTGAAATATTTAATTAGGCAGGACATTTAAATCTCACATCCAATTTTCTTTCACCAAAACCTTTTTATCCTCGACATTACAGTAACTTCATTTATTCTTAATATTAACAGGTGCTGTTTTAATTCAGTGCCAGAGACAGGATAGGACACAAGCATAATATTACATTTGGAAACATGAGTTAAATTTGGCAGAAGCTGCTGTGTTGAGGTATCTCAGACACTGCACATGTGCTCCTTGCTGTGAACTGTGCCAGCTATGAAAACTAAACCACTTTAAGGTAAGATGTCTTGCAGATCACATGTATGGACTGCCCTTTCTTCATATTCCACACAATACAGGACACAAAAACCAATCCCATAAGGGCTGTCTGGGCATATATTGTTTCCTTCTGCTTTACAGCCAACCCCAAAAGTGTGAAACCATACCAGTGTTCATATACCATGTTCTTTTAATGAATTCTGCTTCATAGCACCCAGAAATTGTATTTTTAAAGAAGTCACTCATGCATGAAGGAAACCATTGTCTCACACTGAGAAACACAGAAGATTTAGCAGGTTGGAGCTCAAAAGCAGCAGTTAGCACGATTATTTTCTTTTTTTTTTCATTAAGGAAAGTTCTTTCCATTCTTTTTTCACTTCCAAGCTAAGCAACTCCTTAAGAGCCAAAGATGACTAAATTTCTTTCTGTTACAAATTTGCCCAGGTAGAAGCCTAACTTTAGAGGGTTATCACACAGGGAACCAAAACAACATAGAAAAATGCTAAGAAAAATTTTTGAATTATTTTGAATTATTTTGAAGTTTAACAGTAAGTCTCCCAGCTAGGTTACCCTCTTCCAAGGTCTCCCATTCACTCTAATCTTGCCTTCTTTAACTGAGCAGAGTAGGAATTTTTTTTGCAGAAGTGTTATGTCACCACTTAGAAACCAAAAATAAATTATTTAACTTTGCAAGTACATTCACAGTTGGGTTTTCCAGTATAGCCTGCAAATATGGAAAATAGCTTTTATTTATTTTAAACCATAACAGCTATAAATTCCTGTTAATTTTCCTGTATCAGGATTCAAAAACACAATGTCTGTCTTTGAACAAAAAGACACATACATGGGTTGTTTTCTTTTTTTAAAAAAGGGCAACAGGAGAAAACAAACAAACAAACAAAAGAAGCCCTGAATTGAAACAACTCAAATTTCGTGCCCAGAAGTGATATGATCAATCATGGTCATTACTATTCCATTTCCTTATTACAGTATCTAAAGTTTTCTGGTCAAACATTAAGTAGAAAAAAAGTACTCAAACAACTGCTAAAAATATTAAATAAGAATAAAATCAGATTGTTTGGATGTTGATTCTCCTGCTCTCCCGTCAAAGAATTTGTTTTCCTGGAAAAGTAAGAAGAACTGAATCCATGTTTCAAGAGAACACCTGACACATCAGCCTGCAGGATACTTTGCACAGGACTGCCATATCCCTGAGGAAGTTGACCATGGCACTTGGGGACACTGTTTTGAGGTGAGCACAGTGGTGCTGGGTTAATGGTTGCACTCAATGAGCACAGTGGCCTTTTCTAAGCTTAACAATTTGATGATTCTACAATGCAGTCAGAAATGCACATGGATGGATTCCAGACAGTGGGCAAGAAGTCTGAATCTGCAGTCTGGTGACTAGATCCCCTACCCATGCATGAACCACTGGCTTATGGCATTCTGGGAAGAGAAAAATGTGGACTTGAAATCCCTCGGGTTGAGAAGGACCCAGCAACAAAGCTTCCTACTTCTTGGACTCATTAGCTAATTAACAGAGAGTACCTAAGATAGGTACCAAAAGCATCTTCCTAGGAGAAAACTGCAGAAAGGGGTATGGGATTTATTTTCTGATAAGTGTAAAACTCATGAATATCTAAGGTATACCCTGGTTTCCCACCAACCAGCTTCACTGTACCAGTGCTCCACATTACAGATTTCAAATCCTCATCAGGAAATCAGAATCTCATCATCACATGGACTTCAGATACCTGCTTCCATACTTTCATAGCCAGGAGCCCAATCGTTATGAGCTGCAGTGTTGAACATTACAAGGCTTATGTTCTTTGTCAAAACCTAGGACATAAAACCTTCCACTCCATTTTAAACAGTATTTGCTTTATTTTATTAACACAACAGCCTTTAGGATTTTAAATGGGAAGAAACTAGGTCATGTCTTCCTACTGAAGCTTTTAATATTTTTTTCTCTTAAAATGTTGTAGCTAAATTCAGAAAAATGTATCTGCCTTTTACATATTCCATTAATATCTTTGGAATATAAATGTCTGAAGAGCACACTGATTTACTGAGAGCCTTACAAGTAGCAAGTGTCTATAAATATTAGCCAGAAAAATATTTAAACATAATTCCAGTTTTTGATTCCCTTGTAACAGGTCTGATTTATCTTTGATCACATATTTTAGCAGTGAGTCATTAAAAATGCACAAAGAATTTGTGCACAGATCAGCCACAGAATACTGATCTGAACATTTAACAGCCTAAGGAAAAACACAAAAAAACACAAAATGGAACCCACGCACTTGAAGCAGTCAAACATCTGCCTGCCTTTCAACACCACTTTCATAGGACTGTCTGCATTCCTAAATCACCCTACTGTTTGAACAGTCTTGCTATTCAAGGACAATTTTCAGAGTTTAAAATCTCAGAAAGTTTAAAATACAAAATTTTCTATCTTGTTTTTCTGCTGGTGCACTGCAATAACAAGGAAGCTACTATTCGCCTCTTTTATCAACAATAGTACAAAGAATAAGACACACCCTTCTCAGGGAACTGGAAAAACCTGCTACGTGAAAGCTGAAAAGTCTCCAACTACCCATTCCTTCATTTTGCTCTACTTGCAACAGAACTGAGGGAGGCTGCAAGGATTTGGCCTTAGCCTAACAAAAATAAAGCTGAGCAGAAAAGCAAGGGCTGTGTATAAAAAAAACCGAAATAATTATAAAACAGTAAGAAAAGCCTATTTAAAATAAAAGGACAATCTTGGCACAAGATTGTTACCAACTGATGATGAATAAATTTAGGTTGAACACTGTAAGCAGCTTCATCATGTTGAGGAATTTAGCACTGGAAGAGGCTTCTAATTAAAACAGCAAGGGGAAAAGGCTCAGTGCTCCATATGTCTGTGTCTGTATGACATAAAGCCTACAAGAGCATGAAAATAAACTTGATGAATAGGCAGGTCCTTTCCTGTCCATGTTCCTAAGAGAACAATTCCTGTCAAGCAAATAGCATCATTCTGATACAACTCTAAGATACAACCATATGTCAGGCAATACCCCAGAATAATTACACCACAGAAAGCAAAACCAGATATTAATACCACAGCAGGACCAACTTTGCCAGGAATAAACTTTACAGAGTATTTTTTCATAAATGTCTTAGCCCCATAACTTCACTTCAGAATTTCATGCTGCCTCTGCAGAAAGCACATCTCTCATGCAGTACTCACAAATCTAAAAGAGCTCAGGTTATTTGGTCTCCATGCAACCAGGCAGTCCTATGACCTGCACCCTGAGCATTCTGCACACACACACAGCAGATCATCTTACCCCAAACAATATGACATCTAGTATGCTCAATGGGCTCTTTATTTGCTACAGCCCTTACTATCTTCATCTCAGGCCAGAGGAGCCAGAAACAACTTTACTGTTGAAAGGTCCAAATTGCTACTTTTGCCCTCATGCCATTAACCAGAAAAACTACAGCAATCATGAAGGTCTAAGACAATTGGTTAGACATGAACAGTCATAGAAATAACACATTCTATTAGACTAACATTTGTAACTTGAAAGGGCAGACAGTCTTTCAGGCCAGCCTTTCAACTTGCTTGACATCCAGAGATCTATCCCTATCCCTTGCAAAATTGTTGTGGTTAAACTCATGGAAAGTTTTCCAGAACAAGAATAAAACTTGTGTCTGAGCCATACAGTTTCTGTAAATTAATCTCAATCTGTATTTTACTTAGCTTTATTCTCTTAGCAAACCACAGAGCATGGTAGCTGCAATACAGCATTACAGTCCATTTTCAGTTTGTTTATATCACACCACAGAATTTTCCTACTATTTTAGTTCATCTGCTTATAATAGAATACCAGTGCTTTTTAACCCTGTCATCCAAACAGCATACACTCTTTTATTCACCATAAGAGGCCACAGATCTGATTTATAGTATATTCTAGACATATGACTGCATAATTCAGACAGGTTTGAAAAAAGGTGTACTGCAAGACACCACAAAAGACCTCCCATTAGCCCTGCTGAGAATAAACAGACACATTTTACCTGACCTACCCTACAAACCTCAGCAAGCTGGTCCTTAGCAGCAGATGCCAAGCTCAAATGACTACTTTCACATATTTGTTGCAATTCCACATCAAGTCTTTGATCATTTTTCATCTGAAAGAACCAAATGGATTTCTGCTTCTTGGCCTCTATACAGTCTCCTCATTATCTACCAGCTGATATTCCTTGTACCACAACAGGGGAACATTCATCTCAACTTTAGCTGCATTTCTCTCCATCACATATAGGAAGGGATATATTGGATACTGGTAAGATAAATTTCAGTTAACTATTTGTAGATAGTTTTGATTATTTTGCCATAGCATTAAATAGCAAAACACAAAACTACAACAATATCATATATATGGCCTCTGACAAATTTTGACATTCAGCAGTCTGACATAAAAGTAAATAAACTGGAGGATGAAATTTACCTGAACTGGGTTTCATTTCTCAAAATATTACAAAATTTTAAATACACAAATTGCTTGAAGTATAATTCACTTTTGCACTTTTACCTTAAAGTGGAATAAAGGTACCAAGAATATTTTGTATCACAAAAGGTCTTTCCCTTAAGGTAAGTATTAAAAAAGGCAACTGAACTCTTCAGAAACACTGTAAGCACTGCAAAGTATACAAAATGAAAAGCTGTCTATAAAAAAATAACTTAGAGCACCCAGAAAACCGCAGATGTTAAGAACTGCACCCGTCTCAAAATACTCTTGCTTTGTGTCTTCTGCTTCTTCCAACTGCACCCACAAACAATTTACAGAATTCTCTTTCAGATATTTTGATTACTCTCCTGCACTCACCTCTGGTCAGTTTCCAGGCTGCCTGAATTATTTTGCTATGTCACTGCAAGACAGCAAAGGAATGCTGTGTCCCAAGCAGCACAGCCATTTTTCAGTATATTATGTTGAAACAATAGTTTCTGAAATATTGTCTTAGAAATACAACTAGAGATCTCAGGAATAGTTTCTTATGCTAGGCTTCAGGCTGATAGTCACTAAAACTTGCCATTTTTATTGGCAAGATTCTTCTTTCTTCATTTTTGTTTAATTCCAAATTTGTAAAGCTACATAGGACATGCTACATAGGACATTCTGGGAGCTGGTTCAATCCCATGCCAAGTCATAAGCCAAAGACTCCCATGAAAATGGGTCAGATCAGGAACTCTCTGATAAGATATCAGCAAGAGAGAAAGAAATCTGCCTCACACTGACTGCCAGAACACAGCCCAGTTTAGTTACATAGAGGAAAGTCTCAGCATCACTTAAGGAATTACTACAAGAAGTCCAAGCCAGCCTGACAATATGTTTGTTCTCTCTTCAGCATTGTCTAACAAAGAAAAGGAAACAGAGAACAAACACTATGCCCTGCGGCAATGCAACTTACTGATTGGGAACTGACCTGGGCTGTGGTACCACTACATCAATTCATGCCAGGGCTGAAGACAGTTCCTTAGCTGGTGATCCTAACAGCTCATGCCTTGATCCTTTGGAAATAGGCTTTTATTTAAAGTTTTTACTATCCATCTTTTTTTACAAGATTCCTCTTGTAAAATCCAGCGGATTAGTTGAGCTTTTCTTTTAGCTTTACAATTTCCAGGTCTACTTCTCTGTTCCTTTCCAGCAGAAGTTTAGAAAAAATTTCTCCTGAAATGTGCTGATTCTACTAAAAGAATGGCAAGCATCTGACATTTCCCTTTTTGCACCTCATCACTCTTTCTGCTTTTTTCCCTGGCCTGAGAAAGGTTTCAGTGAAGAGGAAGGTGGGGAAGACTCATTAGTGAGAGAGGTTTGATGCAACAATCATCTGAAACTCAAGGTCAAATGTTTCCCTTGGTAACAGCTGCAGATGCACACATATACCCACACACATTCAGTCTCCTTGCAGTGTGGACTGTCTTGTACTTAAATACACACATCATGAAAGAATTGTATGTACACTAGACATGTATATGAGGAAGAGTTTATGCACAGAAACATCCAACCCCCCCCCCCCCCCCGAAAAGAAAGATCATCTAACTACAAAGAAAATATGTAGCTTCCCATGTGTTTGTAACTTCTAGTTTCTAGATTTGTGAGTGGATCTGCAACATGTAAACACTGGATTTTGGATTACCTTTCGTATATTAACATAGTAAAAAACATCACAAGATTTAGCACAGGATAATTAGACATTAGGCTTTCAGTCAGGCTGTGGCATGTTCTTATTTCTCCATTGGGAAGGCAGGCTATGTGTGCCTGTCACACCCATATCAAATCTCAGATCTCTAGTCAAGCATTCATGTGAGGAGATAACATCTTGGCATATTACTCAAGAATGAGTTTTCAAGAAGAAAAGGTCATATTATTACTTACTAATTCAGAACAATATATTATTTAATGCCTCTAAAAAGCATTCCAAGAACTACAGAGATCTATTTCTTTTTAAAGGCAGCAAAATATATACAGAGGAAGATATATGTTCTCTTATTTTCTGCTATTCAGGAGATGATATAAGGAATAACAGTAGAGAGACATTAACAGTTATTAAAGCAGAACCAAAACCTAGCCCTGTTGAGAGAGGAAGAAGGTGACAATATGCTTTTCATTCATGTGTGATGGCCAGTGCATGGGTTCTAAGGCCCATACTAATTGGAGGGCACAGAGGGAATGTTTAGCCCTTTGCTCACTGTCCTCTCAAATGCACACCTAAAAATAAGGGAAAGAAGCATTTGAATTTGATCTGTTAGTGAATGAGAAGCACCCCAGTGCAAGGACAGGGATGAAGATGTCTGGTCTCTGCAGGGAGGATACTGTCCTTGGAGTCTGGGAGCCAGGAGCAACAGAAGTGTGCTGGAATCCTGCAGACAGACGCAGCAACTCCAACCACGCCTGTGCAGGCACTGGAGAAAGACACACTCTTATTTTTATCCCACTGCTGAGTGACCTTATGAGCTGCAAATTAGCAGCTAAACAAATGTCTAACCATAACTATCACAAACAATATGAGATTTGCTTTTAAACAACTGAGGGTAACCAAATTTATTACTTATATCTTTATAATGTGGGCAAATATAAGAAATCTCATTTAAACTGTAGCTGCTCTGACACAGCAGAAACTGTTCATGTAATACACTGAACATACACAGAAGGTCCAATTACTTAATACTTCCCTGTTACTATGGTCTGTTAGTGTTAGACCATATTAATGTGCATGCATGTCTTCTTGTCAGGAATCTGGAGCTACTCCATTTGCATTACCAAGATGATTTTTTCATAGAATTATAGAATGGTTTGGGTTGGAAAGGACCTTAGAGATCATCTAGTTCCAACTCCACTGCTGTGGGCAGGGATACCCCACACTGCCAGGGATGAGGCATCCACAACTTCTGTTTTTTCTTCCTGAAGTATCCACCATCCCAACTGAACAGCTTGTGAAAATGTACAACACACTTCCTGGCATTACATGTCACTCTAGACTTTCACCTGTGGTGACAGCAGGTTTGTTTTAATAAGCTGCAGTGTTTTGATAAGTAATGCATGTTCTATTGAATTGATACATACATTTTAAATATTAATGCTATATCAAAGCCAAATGAAAGCTTTAGAGAAGAGAGGATAAGTGATTTAATAAAGTGGGACATTTAACTCCCTGATGTAAGCCAGCAACACTTAAAATGGTGAGCTCAGTCCTTGGATAAAGAAACCAGAATACCTCTTGTTTTCTTTCAAGTGTAATTGCTATCACCCATAAGAAGTCAAAACAGCTATCTGGAAGTCATTACATAGTGTGATAAAGCTGAAAGTCTGAGGAGTAAAATACAAATTCAGCATTAATGAAATGACATTTACTCAACAGCCATTACTGATTACACATTTCCACCTACACAACAAAGCTATTGTAACATTGTGTTACAATTGTTGTCTGCCTCTATTCACAGAGCAGTTAAACAGAGTATCTACCTAAACCTATCTTCCTACAGGATGCTTTAGCTCTGGACCATAAGAAAAAGCTAACACGACCTTTGGTTTGCTAAGCCAGAAGCGAACCACTGGGGATAGAGTTACTGGGCTGAGATGATCCATCTTCATATTATACATGTTTCTATGTACTTTTTTTCAGTCAGTTAAGATGATAATAACGAACCAGAACTGATTTGGGTCACAAACACATCCCAGACAACTCTTCTCTAAATATTGAAAGAAGAAGAGCATTTGGCAAAATTTCCTACATTCCCTTGGTATTCTATGACTTATTAAATATAATTAGCAGATCAGCCAGCTTTTACTGTGAGAAAAGGTTACTGAGTTTGCAAACATTTCCTAACAAGTATTACCTAAGACTCCTATACTGTGTGGAATGTGTGGGTTTGTTTTTTCTAAAAATCAAAATGTTTTTCATATTAATGCCTGCACATGACTCTTTAAATCAGGTATCTACAAAAAAGTAAGTTTTACAGCTCTGCTAGAGTATCTTTCTATACCTAAAATATTTAAAATCTTCTTCCACAGCCATGTCAGCTGAAGAGTCTTCTTTTCAGACAGATTTCTGAATTGGTTTCTAACACCCTTTTGTTCCCATCCCAAGCTTTTTTTCCTTTGGAAAGGAAGGTATTAGTCTTCATGTATCAATGTGACCAAGTTTAACAAAAGACCCTAATGAGAAGGAATCTTCATTAAGTAATAAATGCATATGTCATGAAATCAGGAGTTAAGATAGTGTTTAATACAGTACATAGTGTTAGGAAAGTTTCCATAGCTTCTAGGAAGCAAAAGCCTTTAAAGCTGGCACAATGAAGTTTTCAGCTTTTCTCCAGTTGTCAATCTGGTTATTTGACTCCCAGTAAGTCGCTTGAAATTTGTCCCTTTTAACTCTCCTCCTCTAGTAACTGCCTTGTGAATCCTTCCCTTTGTGGCACTCACAGCAGAACTTTGCACATCTCACTGTCCAGGAAGACATCTTCCTCCACTACTGCAGCCCAGAAATCTGCAATTTCCAGTGACAGTTTCTCCCTCAGTCTGGCTGATAGCATGCCCACCATCCACTAGAAGCAGCATCTTCCAGCATCTCTAAATAGTGGAGACTGTAACAGCATTCTATCATCTGCATTTGCAAGTTGCAGCCATAATTCTAAACAAAGGAAAACATCTGTCTTTTCTATACCCAATACAAAAATGTGTTTTCTGGACAACTGACCTCTATCTTGCCTCAGTACTCAGCTGCTGCACATGATTTTTGCTGTCCACTTTAACCATCAAGATTTCTTGGAGACAGCCAGTCTTGCCCAGGAAACACCCAGGGTGTCTCGCCAGGTCTCACAGCACAGACACATGACTCTCACAGCAGTCAGATGAAGGACCAAAGGCACCCTTCAGCACTTGGCTCAAAGCATGCCATTCACAGTTCTATCCTCTGAGGTTTGCTTGCCATTTCAATACCCTTGCTCAGACTGGTGGAGGCAGCTGGAAGGTGGTCCAAGTCACTGTATCACATTTCAAACTCTCCACAAGCTTTCGAAGCAGGGAGTCATGCACTGCAGCTCAAGCAGGGCCCTTCCAGACTTGTTGGGATGTATACTCGTAATGTCATTTCAATACCAAGACAAAGTTTCCAGCACGTATAATTTTGATGTTTTAAAGTCACAGATTTGGCTCCTTGGAGAAGTAAACCATCTTTGAATAAGAAGCCTACTAGCTGAGGTGCTGGATGCTCCCATTCCCACGGGAAAATAAATGCTGGGACTGAAGTTACAGGTTAGCTCGATGTATACTAGAGGTAACACAGATTTACTGAATCAGTTAACCTTGGAGACTAGGCAGCAAAAGGCTCCTTTCAGAGTCTCTGGGATTCCCAGATGGCAAGAGAGCAGCAGCAGTGGGAGGACAGGGTGTGCCCCAGGCAAGGCAGCTAACAAAGGGCTGCTGTTTGTCCTGGTGGGAGCAGCACTAACTGCCTTCGGCTGGTAGGAGGGAGAGCATTGTGGGAGGAGCAAGGACTTTTACATATGACTTAGAGCAGCGATTTGACACCTTCGTAAAGCTTTAGCCTTCGTTTACCTTAACTAGGTAGCAAACTGCCCAAGGAGAGGTTGGTTTTGGTCTCTTCTCCAGCGTTGCTAGCTTAAAGATGATGCAGTTCTGTTGTTCCCCCTTCCACATGCACATTTCACTTACAATGCAATCCTAACACAGAAGTTGTGTTCATAGCTTCCCAAATGACCCAGATTACAATGAGATAATTAACTGCTCATGAACAGCTATTCACTGAAAACGTCTATCACAGTATCTGTTAAGCCATTGAAAATCTTCCTTACTGTATCTGTCAAATCTCTGGAGAAATTCAGGACTGTTTCTTTAGATACAGCATTAGACCAGATTTAGATCTTTTTCCAACTCTCCTGGACCGAGATAAATAAGCAAGGCTTTTTATAAGGTGAACTTGTGTTTTCTAAAACCACAAAAAAACCTCTCCATATATATGCCATTTGAAGTTCCTGATTCAGTCACATCGATGTGTGAAATAAATATACTTCACTCTCATGTATAATTAGCAATGTCAAGTCTGTTTCTTTAGATAGCATTCATGGCATATTGTCTGTGAAACAGCAGCTCTGCATTTCGTATCTGAGACTACGTTGTTCCTCTCTTCAGAACAGCTTCACTGGCTAAACCAAGCTCAATCCACCAAACAATATATTATGAAAGCAATAAAAATTTTCTATGCTCTTTTTATACACAGATGTGTGTGTTCTCAAATTCTGAGACAATTAGTAGCCCTGAAGCTACATTTTTACTCTATGCCTAAACTTGCTACACAATTTATAATGCAACATGTTTCGAAGTCAGTGGTCACTAACTGTTGGCTGTATTTGAAATACTTTCCTATTTTTTCAAAACTCATCCTATCACACATGGTGAAATAACATGATAAAATTTAGTCATTCTTGACTCAAAAAAGTGGTTGTCTTTACAAGACAATAAAGCAGTACACAATTAGACAACATACAATACTTACACCACATAATGGTACAATACTTTTACAACTTTATTTATTAATAGTAAGCATGATATGAAATTATTCTTGCATTATTAAACAATGAGCAAGAGTCATCACAAGGGAATCCTACCTGGATAAATGTTTTCACTTCAACAGCAGCATAATATAATGTATTTTTCAGGTTGCCAAGCTGAGAGTCTATGGAATCTGAAAGAAAAGGGAAAAGCTGATAGTAACGTGACATTCTAGTCAGTATTGGAAATGCAACACACTTGCATTTTTCATTCTAAATATCAGGAGAATAAAAATTTAAAGTAGTTGACTTCCAAATATCTGATTCTCTTTGAAGCCCTGCAGAAACCAAAGAAGTCAAAAGACTTATTTTAGCTGGGGGGGGTGGGAGAAGATTTCAAAAAATTGCTTATTTATTCTACCTCCACACCTGTCCTAGATAAATTGGTCTTAAAATTATAATTAAGTAAGCTTTATCTAACATATAAACATCTGTAAAACTGCAGACATATAATCCCACTTTACATATGAAGAATATGCAAATTCTGGTACAAAATTCTAGGTGTAACCCTTCTACCACTGCACTTAATGTGTCCACATTAAAAAGCCCTTAAGTACTTGTGACTTCTTGCCTGTAGTAAAGCTGCTCATTTACTTGCCTCATGGTAGCTAATTACTCTGCTTTGAGAGTCAGCAATAGCCTCCAGACCACAACTGGCTGTGCACACCAACATCCAGCAAATGTCCATTATGCACTGCCTACTCCTCCTACAAACGGAGAACACCCCACATCTCCTCTTGGCAATAAACTGCAAATTGGAGCAGCAGACCATGGAACACATGTAGCTCGCCTTGGTGCACGTAAGACAAGCACCTGACAGTCAGAACAGGGGCAAGGCAGGCCTACTCCTTCCATGTTCATATGTGACCATCTCCTCTGCACACTGCAAACTACAATACAGCTCATATCTCCAATTTATTTTACATACAATATAACTCCACATTAATATAGTTTGCAGTTACAGTTTATGGACTGATTCAACTATTATCTTTAAATACTGATGTCATTGAGAATATAAACAATGAGTTCATTTTGTGAGCTTTTTGCTGCAGGCTTATTACATCACTGACAAAAAAAAAAAATAAAGATGTTGGCCACTGTAGCAAGATGAGACTCCAAGAGATTAAACAGACTGGAAACTCTTTAATATTAGCAGCTCATCTCTTATTATTCAGAGCTTATAACTGTGAGATAAGATTGATTCTAGCCATGATTCATAATGTAGATTGATAAAACATTTTCAGAACAAAACCTGGAGTCCCAAAGACCAGTCTGCTTAATGACACTGCTTAAGAACACATGGAATCTGTCAGGCTTCCAAAATGGGGGGAAAATTCAAATTGTGTTCCTTGATAGTTGAGCATAACAAAAGCAGATATTGAAGAACATCAAAATTTTATATATATTCAGACATGTCTTATTTTTTATTTCTGTTGGGTTTCCCCTAAATGCAAGATTGTCAGCAAAAATGAAGAGCATGTCAATGTATCTATCATCTACTGATGTCTTTGAAAACTCATTCGTCAAAGAACTTTACTGAACACCTTATGGTAATGCTCAAAAATGATGCAGTAAAATACAAAAACATGGCATCAGAGCTGTTCTGAGACCTGCCATATGGCCAACATGACATGAGACAGAGCTAGTGGTCTAGGCTGTCAAGGGCTTTTAAGGATACTGCAGTGTAAAAGTTATTTGAAGTGCATTAAGTAATGTTTGCACCCTGTCTATTTCTGTAATACAGGGCAAGGTACTGTATTAGATAAGTATATCACTTGTGATAGAAATGTCCACAACCCACTGAAAGCAGGTATAAATGAATTCAGTTATATTATTGTACTTCTAAGACTAAATTTAGGAAGACACAATTTAATACACTCCATCTTTTCTTTAACAAACAAAAACCAGCAGCAAGCAGGAGATGATGTCAGGAAGAATATACACACCATAGCCTGAGATTAAACTGCATTAGCACAACTATGTGGGAAGCTTTCATCACTCCTACACATAATTCATGTAGTTCTGGATGGTCAAACTTGCTTAACTCACTGCAATAACTTTCCAAAACATACTCTGGAAGGCAACTAACAGACACTTTGCTAGCAGCAAGACTGGATTTTTTCCTGCTTTTACTCATTATCATAGCAAGTTCCACAGTAAAACTTAACAATGAAGAACCAGTTTGAAGAGAAGATGCTACTGAACAAGTTTTCATAGATCCCTTCTGCTCCCTTCCACATGCTAGAGACAAATGAAAGGCTCACGGGTGGCCCAGGTGCTTGCCACACAAAAAGGGAAGATTCAGTGCATGAAAGCAGAACTAAGGCTAGAGTTTCAGTGAAAGGCAACATTGCAACATCATAAGATGGGAGTTGCAGCAGATTTATCATCTTCGTGAGAAGCATAGTACTCCTACAAGGCACTCAGGAAAGAAGTGGAAGTTGCCATTTAGAAAACATGACCATTTCCTATCAGGTGTTGGGATGTTAACAAAAACGCAAATAAACTTCCAAAGTAATAGTATATTCCTTAGTCTGCTTTTTCTGTATCTGGTATTGACTTTTATACTGTATTCTTAAAAACTTACAGCTCAGACACCTGCCTAATTTAAAATTTAACTTCCTAACGACGTGTTCCTACATAGAAAACATTTTATTACAAATACAACAACGCAATACTAACTCAGGTTCAAGGTCCATCTGACACAGTATCCTGCTTCTAATAAGTACTGCTAGTGGATGCATAGAGAACAAGAACAGAGCAAACATACAGCAACCATTCCTTGATGTGCTTTGCCAGCTGACAGCAATCTGCACCTCTGGGATTTCCCATCTCCTTTTAAGTGTACACATATAAATATAAACACATTCACAATAAAGTCCAAACCTAGTCTGAAATAATTTAAATCATCTCCTCAGCATACAGGTTACTGCTTTACTCATTTTCATACAGATGAATAAACTGGCAGAGTTGAAACTGATGACTCTCATTCACTCATTTCCAAGCTCTGCACGATTGAATCACAAACCCTAAATTAACTGCTGCTTTAAGACAACTTTTAGAAGCTACATACAGCCACACACTCTGAATGCAAAAAATCTTAATCCAAACAGTGACATCTAGTAAAATCCTAATGTTAATTCTAACTGAGATTATAGATTTGATCATTCTCATCAATTAAAGACAAAGAATACTTTCAGTAAGCAAATAAACTAGCAGTAAAATATGTAAGACATTTCTATAAATATGGCCAAGATATAACATACCCGCATAAAAGGGACCTGATGGATAATACTGCATACCAAAATTCTAATTACTATATTTTAAAACAAACACCTAAAAAAACGACATGCCACACTAAAATGAGGCTTTTAATTGAAATAAACTTAAAATAAGAACTCTAGACTACATCTAAAAAACCTAACCATAAAAATAAATTCTGAATTCAGCACCAAACATAGCAATGAGGTCTAATGATGTTGATCACCACTGTCCAGATTAGTCAGTCTTCTTCAAAGGGAAGAATTCTGGTGCTGTGTGAGTGATATGGTTTAGTGCTTTAGGGGTTACAGTGATAGTGTTGACAGATTCACGTTTGGACTTGATCTTAAAGGTCTTTTCCAACCTTGCTGATTCTATGATCACTGAAAGCTATTGCCCCTGAAGTTATTCCACAGTTTATTTAGAGGGAAGAAAAAGCGAAGACATGGCAAGTCGTTTAAGAAATCAAATCAATTAAAAAGCTGTGGAAGACAGGTTGCCATAAACACAGGTAAAATAAATCGAAGCTAGGAATTCATAAGTGAAAGTGCACAAGCAGCATGCAAAGGCACCTATTGCTATTCCCAGCTCTTTCCGCAAATATCATCTACCTTCCCCACATGCAACACGCCAAATTAATAGCTATTTATTGCTCCACACAGATTAAATGTAGGCATTAACAGGAGCTGGCCTCACAGGTGAATTAAATTATTACCAGCCAATTCATAAAAACGCTTCCTGTTCCCGAAACCCCATAAATTGAAGTTGATAGGTCTCCGGAGCCCGGCTGCGCAGCCCGATGTCCCTTAATGGCTCAGTCACATCCATTACTTGCCAGAAGGAGCTCTGCGCAACGAATCCCGGCAGCCCGGCAGGTTTTAAAAGCCGGAGCACTCGCCGTGATTAGATGCGCCGTGAGCTCCCCCCGCTCCGGCACGGGGGGGCTCGGGGACCCGGCGCCGCCCGCCCGGAGCCCCGCGGGCGGGGAGCGGCTCCGGGGGGCTCTCCGGGGAGCTACCAGCAATCTCGGAGCCGGTGCCCCCGCAGGACCGAGCGGCCACAGCCCGGCACCTGCCGCATCCCCTCACTCGCCCGCCGACCCTTCCCGCGGGAAATCCCTCCGGCGCACCGCAGCCCCGCCAGCGCCTCGGAGACCCCCGCCGCGACCCTCGCCAGCTCGCAGACCCCCGCGGGGCTGCGGCTCATACCTGCGGCCGGGCCTGACGCGCGGGTGCGGTTCAGCTCCGTCTACCCGCGGCTCCGCTCGCCCCGGCTCCGCATCGCCGCCGCCGCCGCGCTGGGCCGGGCCGGGCGCGCCGCGCGCCGCCCACCGGGGCGGGGCCCGGGGAGCCCAACGGCCGCGCGCCCCGGCCCGCGCGCTCCCAGCGCCCGCGCGCCATTGGTGGCGGCGGGAGGGGCCGCGCGGGGCCGGGCCGCCATTGGCCCGCGGCGGAGGCGGGCCCCGCCCGCGGGGGGCGCGTGACGCCGTGTGGCGGGGCTGGGCCGCGGGTCCCGCGCCGGAGCCCCTGAGGGATCAGCCCCCTCGGGGATCAACCTCGGCAGGGATGGGATAGCTGAGGGATCAGCCCCCTCGGGGATCAACCTCCGCAGGGATGGGGTACCTGAGGGATCAGCCCCCTCGGGGATCAACCTCCGCAGGGATGGGATAGCTGAGGGATCAGCCCCCTCGGGGATCAACCTCCGCAGGGATGGGATAGCTGAGGGATCAGCCCCCTCGGGGATCAACCTCCGCAGGGATGGGATAGCTGAGGGATCAGCCCCCTCGGGGATCAACCTCCGCAGGGATGGGATAGCTGAGGGATCAGCCCCCTCGGGGATCAACCTCCGCAGGGATGGGGTACCTGAGGGATCAGCCCCCTCGGGGATCAACCTCCGCAGGGATGGGGTACCTGAGGGATCAGCCCCCCTCAGGGATCAGCCCCCTCATTGCGCGCCGAGCGCGATCCGTGGGATTTCCGTGGGGTCCGCCGCCGGGGCTCATAAAAATTCACTACGGCTCTGCAGGAAAGCGAATGCAAAGCTCTCCACACAGTTACCATTTGTGCTGTTAAGCTTCTTCCTATTTTTGTTTATTTATTATGCCAATGTATTTCAAGTCTTTGGGTTGGAACACCTTTGCATGCACATATTTTCCTCTCTAGAAATGTGTTAAAATTGTTTGCTGGATATATGAACTCGCATCTTGTTTGGACCTTTTTAGCAGACCTTGCAGGCAAATGTTGCAAACCATGGGTCAGGGCTGTGCGCAGGGGAACAGCAGTGATCTGCAGCAGCTGTTTGTCCAAGCCCGGAAAGAGGTAGTGACAAAGTTAATTAATTCATTTGTCAGCTCCGTGCCTTCTGTGTAATGAACATGCTAGCAGTGAACCACATTATTTCACTGCGATCCAACTATTTTGTGGTTATGCGACTATGTTCCTCTAATGCTTATTGAAAATATCCTTAAAAGGTACGGTGGGAAAACAATCCTTCGGTTTGCTTCTCCTACTGGGTTTTGTTTCCCCCTGTTTTGTTTCGCTCTGAATCCTCAGTGTTGAACCAGACACGACCCCTCAGATTGGCTCCGCTGTGCTCCCAGCCCTGGTGCGGGACCGCCGGTGCTGCGTGGCCGGGGGACACCGCTCTGCTCCAGGAAGGGACAGCGGGAGGAGCAGGACAGGTAAGGCTGTTGGTATGCGGCTGAGAGATGGACGGGGCTTGGCAGCTGGCAAGCTGGGTGGCTTCTCCAGAAGAAGAGACTGCAGTCCTATCTGTGCATGAAAGAATGAGACTTTACTCGTTCAGTGAGTCTACTCTTAATGGGTTTGCTTTTCATATAATAAAATATGCCAAGGATCCTTTCAGTCTTTTCCAAGCAAAGTAATACATTGGCATTATAAATATGTGTGTTTGCAACAGCAGTGCTGTCCAACATCCACACAACTCAGCATTTAGTGCACTGGACTGCCAGCCTGCAGAAGTGCTCCCTAGCCTACAACATGCTGTACTGATACTAGTTCCTGGCTAATCCCTTGAAAATATGGCATTACAGGTGGTTTTGGACAGCTGTAATTCTCCTGCACTGAGAGGGGCCTTTCAGCATTGTCTTCAATCAGCATTTTGAATGAAGTGCTTAATTGTGCCAAAAATTCATTGCAATATGTATGCAGTTCCAGAAGACTAGTTTCTTACAGTTTCCTCTCATGTCTTTTATTACTAGACATATGGTTCTGTAGTGTATAATGCATCTACTCTCATCCAGCTTGCTTTGACATTTGTTCCTATTCAGTTTAAAATTGCAGTATTCTGTACGCTACATAATTGCAGGATTTTATTATGTTGTCAATCATTTTTTGTTTAGATGAGCAAATAATTAACAATTACTTCCCTTTTATCCATATCTTCAAAGATAGGACTTAGTCCTTCCTTTTGTGATCCATCAGCAGCTGAAGCATTCCTGAAAGGAAACCTGTTGAACATACATGACTAGTTTTTGAATAAGTTATTCTCAAAGCCAGTAGAGTAATTACAGTGCCTAGAAAAGCTAGACACATCAAATGTAGCTCAGTTCCTGGATGAATACATAATTTTGTGGGTTTTGAGATCACATTTTAAGTATTCATCTCACTGTCCTTTTAAAGAAATGTTTCACAAGATTACACAAATGCCAAGCTAAGTTTCCTTCTTGTTATGCTGAGTAGCACCCAAGTACTTTTTTCTTATCTTGAGACTTAATCTCATTTGGAAAATTAATTTAAAAATAAATAGCTCTGAGTTCTGATACTTTACATGCAGACTTTTAGTTGAGGTCAGGCTGTTGTTGGAGAAATTTAAATTTCCCAGGATGAAAGTGCTGACAGACACTAAGCAACAAAACTACGAAACACAGCTTCCAGCCATAAAGATGAATTGCCATTGTGCCCATCCATGTATTATCCTTCCTTTCCTGCTGTAGGTTTTGGCAAGAGTGAATTGAGCCCTCTATTGGTTTTGAAGAAGGGTGTATTCTCCACAAATCCAAAGGAACTCCTGTAAGCTGAATACTCACTAATAACAAACATGATGAAACTAAGGAGACAATGAAAAACTTTCCACAGGTGAGTGCTTTTTCCAAACCTGGGTGCTTTTCCAAACCATCTTCAAAGAACATTTTTCAGCATGAAAGAAATCTTTTGTTAAGAACTAAGCATCCCAAAATCATTAAATCAGTCCAAGTCTGAAAGTCTAAGAGCCAGACTAGAAAAAGATGGTTAGAGAGCTAAACTTAGGCTGGTTGGATGATCTTCTCCATTTCTTCCCAGAGTTTTTTTCTGGTGGAAAATGACAGGAAGAAGTAAAACACTTCAGAAGCTGTTGAGACACTGGTCCCCAAAACACTTTAGGCATGACTGATATGTCTGGAGTATTTTCTCTGTCTTGCTGAGATGGTTAGAAATCTGCAAAGGCAGCATCCTACATCTCTCTCAGGGGGATGCAACAGTAGAAAGATACCTCAGGTGGTACCATGTCTGCATGTCACTGCACACATTCCACCCACAAAATCGTCCTGGTTGCCTCTAAAGATTTAGCCCACCACAAGGTGTTGGCATCTCTCTTTTCAGTTGCTAAGTTGTTGTTACAAGGCAGTTAAAAACATATTAAATACTTTCCTAAAATTATTTTTCCATGCAGGCAATTGCTGTATTTGGCACAAAGATTATTAATGGCAAGTGAAACTGAGCCAATTTCTCTTCAAAGTGTGGCCAGCCCTATGGGACAATTTGAGAACTCTTGCTTCTTGCTCTGTGTATGTTTAGAAATTGCTTTGGTGTTGTTCACCTCCTGACACCGACACTTTTGCTGTGCATAGCTGAGATTCTTGCATAATTTAACAGAGCCATCTCAGGTGTCTCCCACTCTGTTCCCAGCATTCAAGATGTGTTCTCTGGATTGTGGCACACAGTTTGTGGTACATTACATTTCCTGAAGAGTTTACCAGAATTGCTTTAGAAAATTTTCTAGAAAATAGGTTGGATGGGGTTTTTTTCAATCGCCTCTATTTGATTTGCTCCAAAAATACTTACGGCAGCTGTCTCCAGCCAAGTTTATTGCCTTGATTTTTCTCTGATATGAGTATAAATGATATTATTCGATTTTATATCTCAAATTCCAACATTGTTGGTGCAAGTGAAATAAATAGTCCTAGACATTTTTTTTTCTGCTGCATTTTAAATACTTGCTTATTTTTCCATGTTACTGTTTCATCTTCATAGTATTCCAGCAGATATGCCTGTGGATAGCACAAAGGACTGGCTGAATGGAACTGGAACCAGCAAAGTATCTGTTTCAGTCATTGCAAACTGAGGATACTGGAAAATATAATGTTTCAATAATTGCAAATCAAGGATACTGGAAAATATGTTAAAATGGTTTCATTTATTAAAGGCATATTTAGTTTGTTTTCTCACTTTTTCCGATTATAATTGCAAAACCTTCTGATTTTTTTATTTTTTTTTTGTTCAGCAATACTCTGAAGTATATCTAAGTATAGTAAATGAATTATGCAAATTATTTTATTGAAAGAACATGCACATTCATGTGTACACATTATTTGCCTGGTCTTCCTATTACAGATGCAACTTGTAGTAATATCCTAGTTTGTTAAAGCACAAAAACTGCTCTAGAGATTCCAGATTTCTGACTGATACAGTAGAAATCTGTCAAGCTTCTGTAGGGCACATGGAGCCCAAATACAGTAATATGAATAAATATTGAAATATGTTGAACATTATTTTTGTTGGTTTACGTTGAGAAATTTTTCTAGCTGCTCATAAGGTAATTTTAACTTTCTTCTTTCATGATATTTATAAAAGTCCCAAAATACATCATTTTTTTCCCTTCACCTTGTAAAATTTTTCTGTCTATAGCATTAGTCATGGAATACTAGGTTGGAAGGGACCTGAAGGATTATCTGGTCCAACCTTTCTTGGCAAAAATGTCATCTAGACCAGATGGTCCAGCACCCTGCCCAGACTAATCTTAAAAGTGTCCAAAATTGGGTAATCCGCCGCTTTTTTTTTTTTTTTGGGAGATTATTCGAGTGGTTGGTTGTTCTTGTAAAAAATATTCCTCTTGTGTCCAACTGAAATCTCTGTGGATGTAAGTTGTAGTCATTACTCTTTGTCTTTTCCATGTGTCTCATTTTAAAAATTGACTCTCCATCTTCTTTGTAGCTGCCCCTTAAATACTAGAACCTCCGTCAGGTCTCTCCTGAGCCTTCTTATCTCAAGGCTGAGCAAGCCCAGTTCTCTCAGCCTTTCATCACGTGGCAGGCTTTGAGCCCTTGATAATCTTTGTGGCCCAGCTGCCCACCTATATTTTCATAGCAGGAACAAAAACTGAATTCACTATTCCAGATGTAGTCTGGCAAGTGCTGAGTAGAGCAAGGTAATGACATCTTTCTCTCTGCTGGTGATGCCCTTGTTGATTCAGCCCAGGATCCTGTTGGCTTCTTTGCCGCAGCGGCAGACTGTGCACTCTTATTCAACTGCTTGTCCACCCAGGCCAGGTTCCTTCCTTCCTATAGAGCTTCTCCCCAGTGGCCAGTAGGTCCCAGCCTGTGCTGCACTCATGGATTATACTTTCCCAGGTGCAAGACCTTACACTTGTCCTTGTTAACTTCATAAGGCTTTTGGTAGCTCGTTCTTCCAGCCTGTCCAGGTCTTCCTGCAGTGTGGCTCTACATCCCAAAGTGACCAGTCTCTCACTCAGTTTTAGGGAAGCAAACTTCATCAGAGTGCACTTGACCCCATCACCAAGATCGCTTTCGAAGATATTAAACAATGCTGGGCCCAATATTGATCCCTGGGAGGCCCCACTTGTGGCAGGTTGCCAGCTGGGAAAGGAGCTGTTTGTCACCCTGCTCTGGGTGCAGCCGCTCAGCCAGCTCCCCACCCACCGTGTGGACTCTTGTCTAGACCATAACACCTCAGTTCTCTAGGAGGAGCCTGATGGAAACTGTATTGAAAGCCTTGGAGACAGGCACATGGATAATGTCCACTGTTCATCCCACATCAAATGAACAGGTTACTTTGTTGTAGAAGTTGCTCATGTTTGTCAAACACAATTTATCCTTGGTGAACCCCACGCTGGCTTTTCCTAGCCACATGCTTCATCTGATAGCCCCAGGAGGATTCGTTCCATAATTTTCCCAGAGACTGAAGTAAGACTGATGGGCCTATAATTTCCTGGAGCCTCCTTTAAGCTGTTCATATAGATGGGTGTGACATTACTCTTCTGGGCTGCCCCCAGTCTCCAACAACTTCTCAAAGCTTGAGGAGAGTGGCCACATAACAACATAAACCAGTCCCTAACACGCATGGGTAGATATTTTCAGGCTCAATGGTAGTAGGTCTGTTTTCACATCAATCTAGATTTTTGTTCCCAAGGCCTGGGGCCCAATAGTGCTGGTAAAGAGAGTTGAAGAAAGCCTTGAGCCTTTTAAGTTTTGTTGGTGACTAATGCACCTCTCCTGTTTAACAATGGGCCAGTCTTTTCCTTCTGTTTCTGCTTGTTGATTACATACCTGAAGAGCCCTTCCTTGTGGTTTTTGACATCTCTAGCCCATTTCAACTCAAGTTTTTGCTTTTCTGACTGCATCTCTGCACACCCTGGTAGTTCTCAATGAATATTCATTCACTTTTCCATCTCTGGTACATGACTCTTAGTTTTGAGCAGACACAGAAGTCCTCAGTTAAGCCAAGGGGGTTTCTGGTTCCACCTACTTTCCTTGCCTTTAAAGGGGATGAACATTTTGTGCTTCCAGGAGAGCATTCTTGAAAAATTCCCGGTGCTCACTAACTCCTTTATCCTCCATGGAGTCCCTAGCACCCAAGCTCTGAGTGAGTTGTTTGCTCTTCTGTGATCTCAAATCTTTGTCTTAGTACTAAACTTCAGTGTACTCAGCCAGAACCCAGTGTTTTCCTGTGGGACCACCTTTAGGATTTCTTGTATATGATAATTTCTCCTCAGGATCCAGCTCTCATAGAGGTACACACATCTTCAGATACAACCTTTTTATTCTGCATGCTTGGTGAGATTACCATGGATGTTTTCGTTGTGCATAAGCTGTTCTGAATATTCATGCAATTCTGATAAATAGCCAAAATCAATTTTGTCTCTACTCAAAATATGTCTTGTTCTTCTTGCTCAGTGTTAAAGTTTTCCTTACTGCAAACCACATTGATACCGTTTTTGCCATTATATATATATATATATAAATATATATATATATATATAAATATATATATATATATATATATATATATGAACTTGACCAATCATGAGACTACTGTCCAATTTGCTGAGCTTTGCAAAACATCCATTGATGATACTCCATTGAGCTTGAGAAGTTCTGTCAGAGTCTCCTTCAACTTGGAGTTTTCCTGTTCTGAAAAGTTACATTTATTAGGTTATACATTAATTATTAATGTTACTTCAGGTTTAATAGTGGCTGGTTTTCAATTCACAAAATTAAATGGTTTTTCATAAATTCCTCATTGCATGATCAGTGTCTGGCTATCCCTTGTTTTTCCTATCAGAATTTTATATGCTTTATCAGTCCTGGTCTGCAGTTAAAATACTTCTATTTCTGACATGCAGAAACCAAACTTCTCTTCAGAGTTTTGCTGCCACCTCCTGATCCCTGGCACACCTACTGGTATCTTATTTAATATTGTTTAATGGTTTGGATTTGCTTAACTAAGCCACCTACTACCATCAAACTGCACTGTACCAAAAGCAGACATGTCCTTCATATTTTCTTAATGTTAATATTATATTTTAAAATGGAGAGGAGAAAATATACAGTTGTTTGCAATACTTCAAAAACATGGTATATTTATGAGTTAAATGCTGATGATAAAGTTTCTTACAAAACAACTTCGGGATTTGTGGAGGAGTTGTGAAAGAATTAAGACATAATGAATGCAAAATTTAGACCGTATCATCCCTAATCAAGCTTCCACTTTACTTTGCTGAACTCCTGAGAGGGTGAACTGTTTGCATCACAAGATAGTTAAAATGTCACTGCTTTCTTTATCTTCCCTGGCAGTTACAGAAAACTACTATTATTAATGAATTTAGATGTGGCTGCAAGCCAAGAACGTGCTGTTCCATGAGTGTGATCCTGCAACTGCATTTTAGTCTTCCCCTCACAGACTAAAGAGAAGTTGGATGCTCAGAGATCAAAGTCACAAGCTGAGGAGTGGGATCCACTGTGTTTTTTAATGGCAAGCGGAAGAAGTATGAAGAAGAATAGAATACAGTCAGATAAACAGTTATAATTTTATTTTAATTTGCTATCTGATTGCCTGATCTCATTTGCCTACATTTTCCCCACGAAGTCCTGTATAATCCTCCCTGCTGCTAAGGCAAGGAACAGAGTTTGCTACTCCATTCCCTTTAGGTAGTACATGGAACTGAATAGAAAACAGATCTCCCTTTAGTATATCCTAAATTATCATCATGTACAGCTGAAGTACTGAGTTAAACTTTTAGGCAATGTCTTAGAAAAGAGTCCACTGCTCAGGTACAAACATGACACTAAGACTAACAGTAAATATGTAACTGAAGTCCCACAAAAGCACATTTACTAATAAAGAGGAGAGAGCCAAATACAATTTTTCATAAATTGGATACACTTGTGGCATGTTTTGAGTTTCAAATTCTCTCATGGGGCAACTGATGCTGAGTGCTTCTGGCAAACAGTCTATTCCAGAGGGAAAGAGGGTTGTCTGAAGCTAACCTTGCTCTCCCAGTTCACAGATGTTGCTATATATGTGGCTGCAAATTGGGAAATATCAGAACAGAAGCCACAGTGCCTGTGGCACCAGCACTTGTGCATTTACTGAGTAGTAGAGAGAGTTTTCTAGACTGAAAAATGAGTAGCTATTACTGAAAAGTCATGTAAGATGAAAGATGCTCATTATTTATCCAGCTGTTACCAGTCATTATTAAGCATACTTGTTCTCTATCAGATAGTTAAACTACTCTTTACTAGTCTTGTGTGAGAAAAACTAAGAGTCATGTACTCCTGCAGATACTAGGAAAGAAACCAGAATTAAATATAAATTTTCCTTCAGGACCCAGCAAGATCTACACCTTTCTCTAACAAGTTATGGTAAAACCTACCCTTAATATAAGGATTGCACCCAGCTATACTGTTCTTAGTCTTCACCCAAGTGCCTCACCAGCATAAGATTTGAAGCTTCCTGTTAAGTTCCAGATACCTTAGATCTGTGCTCATTCATTGTCTCTGGATGACTCAAGCACAGGCAAATTTCTTGCAGGCAGTAGTGAGATTGGTCTCAGATTTACCTCTTCCTAAGTAGAAGTGGAGATGCTTTGAGTTCAGGCTGCAGCAAAGCTCACATGCAGAAAGAAGTGTGTCTTCTGGATAAATTTACTTGCAAACCATTCTTCCTTCCTGGGTGAAACTGTTGTTGCTTCTCAGCCTTCCTAGAACTCCTCCTCTATCCTGGGCACAATCTCCTGCCCATGAAAGGCGGTTTAGACCCAACAGGACCATAAGCCGCTCAGGATCAGCAAAAATAGGGACCATGAGTCTGACCAGAGCTGGTGAATGCCACACTCCTCTGTACTCACACTCCTCTCCTCCTGTTCTGGAGAAGGCTGAACTGGGAGCTCTACTCTTTCTTGCAAGTGGAAGACTAACACTTTCTGAATATGACTGAGAGAAAGGCAAGTGGCTGCTGTCAATTTTGAGAGCTGTCAATTTTGTCTGAGAGTGGTCTTTTCAACATTTTTACCTCCCTAGGCTGGATAACAGATTGTGGCTCTTTGGTTTCTATTTTTGCTTATCTCATCTAGAGTGAATTGTAAGCAGGCTGGCTGTGCTTGTTGCCTGCCAGCGCAAGCCAGCCAATCTACTGCAAAATCTCATTATAAGTCTTTTATTTTCAACTCACTTAAACTCTAGTACTGTCCAGATCTGCCAGAAATGCTGCTCTGTCTCTACAGGGGATTTGTCTTTCCTGCCTGAAGAATAACTTTATCCCCATTCTGCTTTTTTTTTTTTCTTTTTCTTTTTTTTTTTTTTTGTGTATGTATATACACGTATAAGGGAGGGTGGGAGGAAGAAACAACTCCCCTAAGAGACAAACATCCATTTCTCTCCCTAAGCTGGAAACCTATTTAAATCTGCTTGATGGGAATCAGCCCTTCAGCTGATTCCCAACACATGCACAAGGTTGGGTGAGCAGCTCTGCCGAGTTTTTAAAGAGCCCATACAGCCTGTTACACAGGGTTTGACATTTCCAGTGCAGGACCCAGCTTTCAGCTGTTTGTGCCAGGCTACTCTGATTCACACTGGAAAAGTCGATACTGGTTGTCTGCCTCACGTGGCTGCTTTTCTTGCCGGGGGAAAATATCAACCAAAGGGTTTAGTAATTTCTGAAATTAAATTTAGTAAGGGTACATTGGTTTTCAACAGGAAAAAAAATAACTTTTTATGAAGAAAGTTTGTTTTGAAATTGAGCAAGGGAGGCCTTTGTCAGATGCTTTTCATGCCCCAAAGAAAATATTCTCATTTGCCCAAATTTTAGGATATTTCAAATCTCATTTTATGGAAAGACTTGCTACTGCTTAAGGGTTAAGGTTGTCCCAGAGCAAGCTTTAGACTCTCACAGTTACAGTCCTGTTTGTGCATCATTCCCACAGTTCAAATAAGGCTCTCCAGCTCCTCTCAGCTCCTGGCCTGGGCATGCACTCTGTACAAAGCCACTACACATGGTGCAGCCCAGGATTACACGATGGAGACAGAATTTCCCAATAATGGTTGTTTCCAGCTGCCACATGCTGAGCCAGAGCCAAGCAACGGATGGAGAGTGGGGACACTTCCCTGCACTTTCAGTGACCTCTCTGTTGGCATCTAGGCATTGTGAAGGAGGAAACTGTCTGATTCAGAGGCAAGCAGTGCAAGAGACAGATCTGAGGCCTTCCTACGGAGAACCAGCAGGCTGAATTGGAAGTAGGAACATGTGGAGTGTAAACTGGGACTTAGAGGGCAAATACTCAGGATTGGCAGGACAGGAATACTGTTTTGAAGCCATTAGAGAAAATGACAATTGGCAGAGACTGAAGATCCAGAAAAATATTGGATTTGTAGGCTGAAGAGATGAATGCAAGATTGAGGGGAAAAAACTGCTCAAGAAACTGAGCCATAAGAAAAGGAAACTGATAGACAAGTTGCTCTGAAGAGGGCAGATGTTCTGAGAATGCAGTTCCAGGAAAGACACTGGCCCTACAAACCAGTGGATATGGGTGGTGTTGGCAAGTGGACAGAGTGAGAGAGAAACAGGACCAAGAGTCAATAGGGAATTAAAAATTACTGGTCAAGGAGATGTGGAATAAAGGCTTAGCTCAGCTGGGAGTTTGAATACAAGGGCTTGTTTTTAATGAGTGTTGGGGAACAAAACAAATAAGGCAACAATTGCGACAAAACAAAAAGTAGCCAAATTATCATCTTCTTGTTAAAGACTGTAACTGTATACTCAAAGACAAGAGGGAGCCCAGGACATGAGCAGCTGCCTTGTTGGGACACAGGATCCACCCTTGCACCACTTGCAGGGCCACTGCCAGAGCAGACTGTGCCATGCCCACCCAACTGGCTCTAGCAGGGCTGTGGGAGCCCCGGTGGGTAGGTTTGCTGACTGTGGGCATTCCTGGAAGCAACACTATTGCAGGTAGGGCGAGTCAAGAGTGTCACTCGCTACGTGTGCACCTTTTCCAGGTGGAGCCTCTAGATCTTTTAATGCGATTTTTACTTGCTCTCCTCTTACCCCCTTTTGGTTGTCAGGCTGTTGGCGGTGTTCTGACTCCAGACAATAGGAGCAGACGTTCTGGCTATCTCAAGTAACAATATGGCTTTTAATGATTTTAATCTATCAATCATATTAATTATGGCAAGATAAAAATGGTGAAATCTGCTGTAGATTAAATGTATTCTGGTATTCATCAGATCCTTGCACTTATTTTGGAAATAGTTCCTGATCTTCCTCCTCTGACCAACATGTTTGCGCATAACATAATTGAGAGTTCAAGGTAAGTTCTTACTCTTACTTGGGAGAAACACACTTACTTGTGTTTAATAAAAACTCCAGCTGTCTCCAGGTTTCTGTGTGCAGAAAGTTGTAATGCCACACAGATGGCACACAGGTCCATGCATGATGCTGGTCTTCATTTCTCTCAGCAGTCATGTCATTGTTTGAGCCAATCTACTGTCACTTAAGATCAACCAGGTTCCATCAGCATTTAAGAGTCTGTGGTATTTTCTGGGTGGTGACCAAATATGTTTAATAAGGCTGGTGCTAGCACAGACCACTGTAGGAATAACTTTCTGGAGCTCCAGGTATGGTTTTAGTGCACACAGCCCACTGAAAATGTTTTCCACAAACACCTCAGTTGCCATTGATACTCTTTCAGAAAGGATGACTGAAGGCTTCATCCATGGACTGATCTAACCCTGATAAGACAGTACCAGAGCAGTACCAGCTTCTCTGAGCTGAAGTTAGCTACATTTCTTTAATCCTCTTGACAATCCTTTTTAACATAGTGATTGAGATAGGGTTGGTGTTTTGTTCCTGTACTGTAGCACTTACAGCACTTTGCATTGTAAAACCTACATACTTAGCTAGATTAAAAATATCCCCTAATTTCAGTTAAGGATTTTTATTTTTTTTTTCTGGGTAATACCTAATGCTGTGTATCCCTTTGTATGTTCAAAGCCCGGTTTCTGTATTGTCAGCTACTGTTATCTTCAGCATGTCTACAAATCAAATCCTAGGTTATCAAGTCAGCACTCAAAATAAAGGATATGAAGCCCAGGAGTAGCACAATAAGAACTCTTCTGCTGAAACCTAGCAGAAGCAGACTCCATTCCCCCAGTGACAGAGTTCTCCTACTGTAATTATAAAGCAATCCTATTTCTTCATGTAGTCGCCTGTGTCATCATTCATCATTCATTTTCCATCTTCTGCAACAATGGGAACAAGGGTCTGGCAGACAAGGGATACTTTTGGTTTAGAGATTGTTTCATACCCACATCAGGCCCAAAAACTAAATATGCAGTGTTGTAAGTAAAGACTATGCTAAAAGTTAGAATTACAAAATTAGCTTTGTCAAGCTTTAGTGGTTGATCATGCAATATTGATACTGTTGGAATGTATTTTTTTTTCTGAATAGATCCATTTTTGTGTTCTACCTGTTTGGCACCTCACAGTCTTTTTCCTCACAGCAGCTGCTGAGAAAAAATTATAGGAGATAAGAAAAACAGGGAAGTTAATTTGGACTAGTCCATGCAGGCAGCTGGAACATGTTGGCATTGCCACTTCACTGCCATTTTGAATGAGAAAGGCTAACAGAAAGGGTCCAAGGACACTTTTGCAGACAAACTCCTGAAAGCAATTATGTTGGGATAAGCATAGGAGTATGCATATGCTGTTTTATAAGAAACTTTATAATCCCTCTATAAAAGTCTTCTGCACCAGAAAATATTATTTGATTTTATTAAAAATGTCTGAAAAGTAGACTAAGTAATTGGTTGACTTTTCTTCAACTTGATGATTCACGTGTAGTTCTGGAAAAAACGTATCTAATCTTGCAGCAAATAATGTGGTAGTTTCTACCACTGAATAGACCAGGTGGGACTAACTGGTTCCAGGTTCTTTATGCTGTACATGTGTCAGCACTTTGTGTGCAGTCTGTGTCACTGTGTGCAGGTAGCCTTTAGTATATTGTGTAAGGTACTATTCTGGGGAGTTCCAGCTTTTTTCTCACTGATCAAGTGAGAGCTCAGAACCACTCTTCTCTCTGGAGCACTCTCCAGACACAGCACCAGAACTGCAGTGCTACTAAATACACAAATAAAACGCAAAAATGTTGAGGGAAAACTTGTGGACCAAGTATGCTGCTTACTAAACCTGTTTGCCTTTCTAGACACCAGCAAAGGGTGATGAAAAGGAGTCTTCTATTAAAAAAAAAAAATAATAACCCTGTCTGTTTGTGATATGTAATGTTATTTCCTTTCAGAATCAGGTTGGTAATGTCTCTTTAATGTGCAGCACTGTGAACTTAAAAGAAATCTCATTATCAGCCTTCCTAGCCTTAAGCACTTCATCAAGTATTCCATGACTACTGGCTTGCAGATGCTGCAGTTAGGGTGCTGGGTGGTGGGGTTTTGTTTATGTTCCCTTAGGTCTTTTTCTTGTTTTTCTTTGTGGCTATAAAAATCTTACTCCTGAGAAAAGACATGAAAGTACTTTCATAGACATTAATTAGACGCCATATGATTTTTTCCCCCAAATTCTGGAGTCACAAAGCATAACTTTTAATTACCCATTTTTGTTTGGGGAATAGTAGTTTCTTCTTCAGGCATATATCAAGATGATCAGAAACATGTATAATTTCTTCTCCAGAATTCTTGATTTCCCCTGGCCAACTTTTAATAAATAAGAAAACATTTATGTCTGAATCAAAGAGTTATGCATCTCTGAGTAAAAGTTCCAGTTCTTCTGTTGTGGGTCTCAGCACAGTGCATCTATCATATATTGTTCAGAGATCCTCAAGATAGAGATAAAAGATGAGTATAGTTCATTTCAGTTAATTTCTTAATATCTACATTAAAGACAGAAAACTTGATTCCAATGTAGTCCTATACAACCGGCTAGGTAAGTAACTTTTTAAATCTTTCCCTGCCCCAAAATAGTTGGTGAATGAAACCATATCACCCAATTTAGGCTACATCTGAAGGATATTACATGCTCATGTTGTATATCTAGGCATGAAGGAGAAGACTCCTTTTTGCAAAACCCAAGCATGTGAGTTTAGGCTGACTGCTGTGATATTTTGGGGAGGTAGCTTTCACTGCAGTAGGAGCTTGTAATGATCCACTGGTGTCACAAACAGCTACAAATTGCTGAGACAGGACTTTCAGATAGATGATCCATTGAAGCCATGATTCACTGTTTGCAGTACTTCAGACTTCAAAACTACTTCTTGCAGTTCCACTTCCATCAGCATGCAGGAAAAAAATGCAGAGCACAGGATTGTGTGTAAGGACTGCACTCCACAGCTGCAGAACCTCCACTATGATGAAGCATTTGAAATAGCTGTGCGGAGGAGGAGGATTTTACAGAGACTTCTGAAGGTATCCTAATGACTTTTAGCCTTTGATGTGCTTGGGTTAATTCAGATTCTCAGTACATACAAAATATTAGGAGATCTTTTAATGTTTAGCTTCTTTAGTTTCTACCTTTTTTTTTCTCTGTTTTTTTTTTTTTTTGTCCTTTCTGCCTAATTTCTAAAGAGTCAAGGCTGAGATGTCCATGTCTCCTCAGTAATTATTGGATTTCGTACCAAGTTTGAATTAGAATTTACTCAGGTCTCTAATATTTTTGAATTTACTCAGAGGTGAGTTCAATTTTGTAAAAACAGGCAGCTGAGAGAAAGAAATCAAAATTGGTGACCCCACACTGAAAAACTACAAGAGCTCAGCCATTATTAGGTGTCAGGGAGTGTGTTAAAGCAAGAGAGCAGTGTCTGTCACCACCCAAACCATTATAAAAGCTTCCATCAAAATTCTGTATGGATAGAAAATGGTGGAATCACAGCACAGACACTTGGTGTCAAAAGTGTTGTACCATTGCCATTTCTTTGTCCAGTGTGAAAACAGGGATGAACCATTACATATGAACCTTCCCTTCCCTTCCCTTCCCTTCCTTTCCCTTCCCTAAAATTTCCCTTCCCTTCCCTTCCCTTCCCTTCCCTTCCCTTCCCTTCCCTTCCCTTCCCTTCCCTTCCCTTCCCTTCCCTTCCCTTCCCTTCCCTTCCCTTCCCTTCCCTTCCCTTCCCTTCCCTTCCCTTCCCTTCCCTTCCCTTCCCTTCCCTTCCCTTCCCTTCCCTTCCCTTCCCTTCCCTTCCCTTCCCTTCCCTTCCCTTCCCTTCCCTTCCCTTCCCTTCCCTTCCCTTCCCTTCCCTTCCCTTCCCTTCCCTTCCCTTCCCTGTCCCTTCCCTTCCCTTCCCTCCCTTCCCTTTCCCTTCCCTTCCCTCCCTTCCCTTCCCTTCCCTTCCCTTCCCTTCCCTTCCCTTCCCTTCCCTTCCCCTCCCCTCTTTGTGCTGTCCCAATGTCCCCCATGTTGCATCCCTGAAATTTAATTCCTGCCTCCCAACTAACAAAACAGAAGTTTATTAATTCAGATTTTAATTTTGTGTATTTGTAATCAAAACCAGCATTTCAACTACTCCCTGCCTGCTCTGCCATATACATCCTGTAAAAAAGCTGTCTTGTGGTCGTATGCTATTCGCTATTTTAATTTGATTGCAAATGTTCCTGCACTCCCCTAAGGCTGTGTCTCTTTCACACTTGGCTTTCATTTGCTTTCCAGCCTGTATTCATATCAGGAAGACATTTGTCTGAATTAGTGGCACACCCATCTTTTTGACCGGAAATTGGCATTCTCACTAGTTCTTAGTTTAAATTAAAAGTTCTCGTTTCTCATGAATATTCAAAACCTGCTTTTCTAGGCTTTACATCTTTATAGATATATAACTCTGGATTGTGATGAATGGTTTTTGGGGTCCTTGGCACATAATGATCTGGCTGCCATAAAACCTGAAATAAGAGTATTTATAGCAATATTTTGAAGTTAGAAATTGCTACTATTAACAATCCCAGATTACTAAAGAATATAGTTTAATCTGAAGGAACAGGTGCCTCTTGGCAGTGAATGCCATACAAATGACTCAGTTTTAAGCTGCTTTATTGATCAGAGAATAAATTCCTGGGCTCAGAGAGAGTGGTCGCTCAGTGCACACTCTGGTTTTCCTCTTTCTAATTTTGCAAATGATGTGAGAGCAGATCTAGATTGCTGGAGAAGTATGGTGAATACATGGATGATTGGGGAAGTGCTGGCTACTTTGGTCACAGATGACATTCAAAGCCATATTAAAGGCATCTCAGTGAGTATTTGGATTTCCAAGGTAGTGAGGTACAATATGTCCCACCTGTGAAGAAAGAGCAAGAACACCATTGACCATTGAACACCATTGGCTATTTTCAGGTGCAGTCATATTTTTATGGCAGTAAAGGCCAGTCACACATTTCCCAATTTATTTTTTTTATATGGCTATACCTTGAAAATCCAACTCTTATATGACTGAAACTGAGCTTGAGCCCTGCTTTCTGCCACTCTGAAAACTGTGTTACTCTATATGCTCTGCCAGTCCTCCTGTCAGATCCTGTCAGCTGATCCTTGTCAGCAAAGAAAACTACCTTATCCTATGGGACACATGCTGGTTATTGACTGTGGGTACAGTGGCCACAGATCCTCTGATCATTTTCTTCCATCCAGCATCTCTTTTGCTACATTCCTGTCTTGAAGCAGCTGAGCTATATCACCATCTTTGGCATCTCATCCCATCTTTCTTCCCTTGTCTCACACTCTCTGTCCAGACACCTCTCCCTTGCCAGCCTGTTCCTTCCTTGGGTGATTATTTCTTCTGGGTTTCCCCAAAGCAGTAACAGGGTTCAAAGTAGTAAATGAGAAACTTGCTGAGGAAAACCACCTCAGTCAGCCCCAGACTAGCACAAAAATCACTGAAGGCAGGATCTTTGAAACAGCAATTTATGAAACTCTATCGATAAAGACCAAACAGATATTGCTAAGGCTCATAATTCATCCAGACTGAGTTGGACTTCCAGGGTGGCTAAAGCACTTCTGCCAAATTTCATGTTTTTCCTCCAAAATATGGGGCCTTTGGGACTGTTTAAAGATGAGGTTGTCGTTCTTTTTAATGTGAGGGAAACTTATGCTTGTTGAAAAGCAAAAGCATTTTGGCTGAAATTTTTATATACAGTCTGAGACAATTCTTGATGCACACATGCATCACACATATCCAGCCTTAGGCAGACACCTGCCATGGAAAATGTGAGCTCTGGTGGCTGAAGACTGACAATGGCATCAGCAATGGAAAATGTGGTCTAATAGCAGGAACTATCAGACAGCATTTAACAGGTGAGTTTTCCCAATGCCACCCTAAACTATCCCTCCACTGCAAAGCTTTTAAAAGATTCAATGAAGTTATTTGTTCTTCACAGTAATTTTCCTCTTTAAAACCTTTGGCATGCTCTTGTTCATATAAAATAACGATTTACGGAAATAGAGGAAGTTGAAATCCCACCCATCCTTTTCTCTCCTGGTTTATTTATTTTCCATGTGAGATTAATGAGTTTCCTGCAACAGGGCTAGATCTGCTCACACATTGTGCAGATAAGTTAATATTTATTTCCTTTTCCAAAGGCGAGCAGACACCTTTGTGTTCCCTGGTTTTTAAAAGCAGACAGTATGTCAAACAATACTTAAATCAACCATCATCCTAAATTATAAAATGCCAGCTTTACATTGCTGACTGGAGTTAAACAGACTGGTAAATCAGGGTGAGCTGTACTTCTGGATGCTAACATGGAAGCTCAATTTAACTGGCGTAATTTTTTTTACCAGCAGATACTTTGGAAAGAGCACATCTGCCTATTTAAGGGATTTTCTTTAGTGCCTGTCTGGTGTCAGGCTCCACTGCTATATGCAGTGAAGCTCACAGAAGCCGGGTTCTATGTATTTCTCTCCCACATCCCCTTACCCTCCCAGTTCCTTCCTGCACCCCAGTGCCATTGCTCCTTCCTGCCATGTCTCCAGGTGCCTGGGGGTTCCCTCTGCCAGACTGGAGGCATCCTGGTGCAGCTACACTCAATGGGGCCCCCTCTCCAATGGGAGCTCTTCCCTTGGCCCAGCTAGGGAGGCCAGGCATTCATCTCTCCTGGACACAGCTGCCAGGTTTCACTTTTGGACTTTCTCTGTCAGATGCCAGGAAGTGGACAAGTGGCAGGGGACAGGAGGAAGGCTGGGGAGATGTGATGGGCAGATGGTGTGAACATACACACTACATTTCCTAGGGAAACCAGGTTAAAAGGAGCTCCTTATTGCCAGGGCATTATGTAAAAGAGATGAGAAATGTTGTGTGTGACTTGGTTCAAGAGGCAAAGGGTATTTGTACTGTTATTTAATTTCTTCTTCCAGGGTCAGCTTCAGTGCACCACTTACAGCTTCTTCCTCTCTCTCTCTAGTCAAGTCATCCTTAATAGCCAAGGAGAAAAATAACCATTCTCTTCACGTATGATTTTAAATTTTCTGTTCTAAAAGGTAAGTTGGACAAGTAATGTGAAAAACTTTCATCTGTCTTAGGCCCCTGAGTTTCTAACTCCCTGCTGCTGGAAGTGTGAATCAGGGCAGTGCAGCAGCAGTTGGTGGAGCTGTGCCAGGGTAAACGAGGGGAACTATTCCAACCATGTGTGCAAACTCTACCAGAGATTTACTCACCTTCTGAAACCAAAGAGCTGAAAGTTCATTCCAATTTCACTTATCTGCCAAAGCTGAAGTTCAGTAATTCATATTTTTATATTAATAAATAATGAAACAGCTATACCAGAGCAGAGAAGGCTTTGATTAAGCAATTTATAGCAAGTAAAAGAAAAACATTGAATCTTGTGCTCAGGGGCTGGCAGCTACAAGAAGCAGGAATGCCTTGGTTCAAACATGTCTGTATTAAATTTTTAAAAAAGGGAAAGAAAAAGAAACCTGGGGAGTTTCTTTCCTATGACTTTACAGGTAGTACAATAAGCCTGGCACTTCAATAAAGGAACTGTCATAGATACAGCTTTCATTTTCTGTACTCCCACTACCACAGATAAAGAATAAGAGAGCCTCTGACTCACAGCACCAGAGCAGCATGTCCCTTATCTAACATCCCAGTCTCAGCTAGAATGAATTTTTCAAGACACATGCTAACTGCAATGGAGAATTTCAGAGCAAGTAACAGGCAGGCAGTGTCACTACTGCCTTACCTGTAAACCTTGCATTACAGAACTCTGTGTTTGAAAAGCAGATCTTCTGTTGAGCAGTATGAGGACTAAACATTCCATTAAATACCCTCCCAGAGAGAATTCTGCATGTTCCAAGGGTTCCTTGGATTGCAGTCCTTCCACTCTATTACAGGCAGTGGCAGTTTTGGAGCTCACACTTTGCACCCCTCTGAAAAGGGGCCTCCTCCCTCAGAAACAACAGGCAGAAGGAAACCAGAACAGGACAACTGATTTCCCACTCACGGTTTTTAGAAGAAAATAAAACATAAAAGATTGCTGAAGTTCAAAGGACTATAAAGTCTTTCAGAGTTACCCTGAGGCTCCCAGGAAGAATAAGGTCTGACAGGGCTCACAGTTTCATGAAGTCAGGCAGGGACTAATGAAGATGAAAGTCTGTCATGCCTCCTTTTCTCTTCTCTATACTCATCAGTAGCACATGAATGAGAATGAATGGAGTGGCTCAAGAATGTTTTTGCTACAGAGGTACAGGTTGGGAGAGAATTGTTTTAAGTAACCCAAAAATTTTCATTAACTGTTCTTGAAATGGTTACAGTGGGCTGTCAGCAGAGTCCACAAGCAACAGGAGGGGGGATTGCAGTCAGTGAAAAATGAACTCAGGTCAGGAGTTGGTGAACTCTGGTCACTGAAGACTTTGTATATTCTTATGGAACTAGTTCCCATACCTCTTTTGCCTTGAGACTACACTGCCATGTCAGTGACTACCACACGTCTTTTGCTTTGAGATTACACTTAGCTAAATCCCTAATTTATGGACTACAGAATGGCTCCGTTACATTTCTTCTCCTCATAGCCATGTCACTCTTGGACTTGTACTGACATAGTTTCAAAAAGAGATGGACTTTGTTCCCTTCCCACCTAATTTTGTAGCCTACTGACTTGCAGTCACTGGAAGAGTTGACTAGTTTTTTTCAGTTGAGAAGGGAGTTAAGTGGTGGCTTATTTCCAGAGCAAGAGCCCCAGCCTCTAGGCTGCAAGAAGCTGGGAAGAAAGCATGGAGCTGCTCAGTTTGGCAACGTGGCTGCATCTCAGGACAAGTGGGAATAAGAAGTTTGGATACAAATGATGCTCAGGTACCCATAAACTCAGGCACACAAACAGGCTTCTGGTGATCGGTCTGTTGGGCTGAGGCATTACAATTTCTCCCAGGGTTTGCTCCAAGCATGTACAGCTTTTTCTTGGACCACTCCCACTAAGGTTGTCCAGCCACCCAGGTAGTGAGCCCGAGAGTCCCCCCTGTCCCTGCAAACGAGGCTGAGTAGTTCTGGCCTCAACTGTAACAGCTTCCCTCTGTTGTCCTCTACTGCATGTCAGTGCTCAGGGCTGGAAGCCTGCTCTGCTGTGACCACTGATGATGTGGTGCTGGTGGCTGCTGTTGCTATATTTCCAAGCACCACATTTGAAGGTTTGTCAGAAACAGGTGGAAACATTCATTTGCCCTGGAACAATCTTTAGGAAGAAGGACTGAGAAAGGCTTTTTTTTCCAGGAAGTACAAAGCTGAAGGTACCTTATGGGAGTAGAAAATAATTGCAAAGGTAGTAGCTCCATGTTGGTATAGGATTTCTGGCATCCAAAACTTTCCTGGGTCCTCTAAATGCTGGAGGCTAGGGTTTCATGCTTTTGTGTACTTGATCTTTACAGACAAGCAGAAAAAGGAATTTTTCAAATGAGAATTTGAGAAGTTTCTTATCCTTTCTAGATTTGTGGCCATGTATATCAAGGTTCATGCAAGGAAGGTTTTATCTTATAGTCAGCAGGCAAAAGTATTCTTAAGGGTATATGATGAGATTATTGTGGTGTGGAGACTGAGAAGTTTATAGCTGTAAAACATTGGCAAGGAAGTGCTAAAGGAGGACTTCAGTGTGAGATATGAAATTGATTTGACATTCCCTGTGAACTTAGATTCCCCTGGCTATGTTCTATACTTACTGTCATGGACTCATACCACAGGAACAAAAAAAGAAAAAATAAAGGTAAGGAGGAAACAGTGGAAGTTGAAAGAATACTATAATGCTCAGAAGTGACCAGGATAAAAGAAAAAAACCTTCTTCTTTTCAATTGGTGCTTCTTTAGAGATGTTGCTTTAGAAGCAAAATGCTATTAACAGAAATTTGATAATTGCTGATATCCCTTGAAGGTCTTTTCCACTAGCTTCAAAGTTAAAAAGTAAATTAAAGACTCATACTTGTCATGAGCTGACATTTATCTTGAGCTCATTTGAAAGGAACAGGCTGGAGCTCCATCAAATGCTATTCCAGTGTGGCTTCACACAAGCTACAAGAGTTTTCATAACCAGCCAGAAAATGTGGGCAGTCCTGACAAGTCACTGAAGCCAATTTTTGTTCTGTTCAGCCCCACATTCCCCTGCTTCCCTGGAAAGCAGTAGGGCATGACACTATACCTGCCCCTGGAAGACACATCCCCCTCTATCTATCCATCTCTATCAGTTCCCAAATGGTCTCACTCATCCTTATAACATTATTAATCAGAAATTCGCTGCATCCTCAAAACACCAAACTTCTCATTTGTAAAAAAGGAAATGAAACACTGTTGTAATTTACATTTTTTTTGAAAGAAAACAAAGGCTTACCCAAAGCAGGATCCAGCTGGGGCTTTGCTAGCCCAGGTTCCTGTCCTGCCACACATTGTGCTCCTGGTTCAGGGCACAGTTGTAGGCTCTACAGACCACTGAACACAATGTGCTGGGTAGCTTTTGCCAGCGGGGAGTGTGATTCACATGCTTAGAAACAGAGAGAAATATTTCCCTCTCCTAACTACTGTAATAGATTTTCCTGATTTAGGCAACAAAGAGAAAATAAGCTCTGCAGATGTTATTAGCAAGTACTCAGCACTTCCTCTTTGAATTGCCATTGTCATTTTGCCCAAGTGCTGCTTTCTTGCTACTGGTGGCAATCACACACTTACCTTAACCATTAGGTAAGTATCAGGCAGGAAACCACCCACCTCAAGGTCATGTCTACACCAGCACTGCTTCAGTTTATTCTGCAGTGGGACACAATGAGATCTGACACAAGAGATGAGGCCTTGGGACATGGGATGTCTTTGGTCCTGTGGCAGGGAATCCATGTGCTGCAGCTGGGAGCTGCCTGGGGTGGAAGTGTGCACAGCCCCTCTCTGCTGAGCAGTTCACTCTGTTACCTGATACACCACACACTGCTGATACACACATCAGAAGATCCATCCAGTTTTGCAAGACACAGCACTGGTGGAAGTTTGTGGCTTAGCTGCAAACATCTGTAAAGGTGTTTCACAAGTCTAAGATACAACTGGATGGGTCAGTGACAACAAGGTGAGGACGTAGTACTGCTTGCTAGTGGAATTGGGAATAAAGTTTGTGTCTGTGTGTGCTACTGTGGGCCACATGCAATGTGAAGAAGAGCTTTCTGGCAAGTGAGCAATGGTTTGAAATTTATTTCTCCACAAACAACAGCAGTGCTCAGTTTTCTGTGAACATCAATCATTGCACAGAAGCCATGGCACTAAGGGATCAAGGCTGGCACAAGAACATCTTGGAAGACCCCCTCCCCCTGGAACTGTGCTGCCTGCAGGAAGAAAGCTTGAATCTACAAGATGGCTGCTGTGCAAACCCTCAAGAGACCTCGAGAGCAACCATGTGGAACCATGAACTCGCCCTCTTGGTAGCCAGAGGACAGGTGCAGCAGTTCTGGACTATTCTGTGCAAGTTGGGATATGCATCTCAGTCCAGATTGTTTCTGTGCAGTGGCGCTTTGCCCACAACTTCCTGTTCTCTGGTGTGATCCTCCAAAGGTGCTTGTAGCCACATCTGCAGTGTAGGCTCCACTAATACAGTATTTCTGAACTGGGTCAGTATTGTGTTTACCTTCTGATGATCTGCCCCTGTTCCTGCTGACTGGAACCTGCAGGTTGTGTTCTTGCAGCCATTCTCATAGTCACTGCTGTATAGCTTCCCAGGGGAGGAAGAGGGAGATGGTGGTGGTTTGTGGGACCAGCTCTGGGGATAGCATGTTCTCTCTCCAATCCATGAAGATTACTGCACTGCATCTCTGGCTAGTTGTTGATAAGGATTTGAGATGCCACACAGCTCTTTGAGGATGCCACTGAAGATGACTCTAAGTAAGCAGAGCTGTTCTCTTTGTTTGTTCAGTAGGAAAAATAACAAAAGAAGACAAGATGTAACAGGCAGAAAAATCTCAAATTAAAAGAAAAATCCTGGACCTGCAGAAAAAGACCATCCGCTGAGCAATACAAGATACTGCAGTCAGGCTGTCTGCAGGTTTAAAACCTGATTTGAATTCTGCTTTTTCACTCTCATCAGTCAGCTAGAGGAATGAAGAAGCTAGTGGCCAAAGCAAGGACCAGATTGTGAAACTATTTTAGATGCCTTCACATGCAGGTAGGCACCCATCAGGACTTTACAAGTTTCTGTGCAGTAGAAACCAATTTCACTGAGCTGCTGAACACCTTTAGGATTACGGCCATGAGTGATCCTAAAGCCATATGCAGTACTACAGAAACTGAGTTGTAAAAGGTTAACATTTAACATGTGTGTTCCCTGATCCCAGAAACAGCAAGGAAAGTGTCAAATCAGGAAGACCAGAGGAATTCCAGATGGCAAAGGAATTTGCAGGGCACAGAGGGAAGTCCTGCTGTTCAGCCAAGCAGGAGCAGTTTGCTGCTCTGCCCTCATATTTATCTCAAACTCACCATTTGCTTATAATAAACACTGTTCAGTCAAACGTGTCATTCAGGAGAAAAGAATTTTATCCACTTGCAGCAAAAAATTGTCACTTGAGAGGTGTCTGAATTCCTCCCTGGATTCATTTGCATGCTTTACCAGACAATCAATGACAGTTCTGCCACAAGAATATTTCTCTTACTTCTTAACAGAACGTGTCACTGACAAGTTACATCTTTAAGCCATCTTGTGTGTGTTTTAACACTGTAAGTGAAAAAGTAGTCATTTACTTCACAGTGTTCACTTTGAATGACTTAAGCATCACAGCAAAGGATTTACAAAACACGTTGTGTTTTGCCAGCAAAATCTGAGTATTTTTCCCCTGGGAGCAAGGAATGATGAACTGAGCGATGCTTTTGAAAGCTGTGTGTGCTGAATCGCTCTTCGGAAGAGCCAGGTCTATGCACCGACTCTAGAGGGAAGCAAAGACAAACTGGCTTCCCAGTTAGCCCTCTCCCTTGGATTCTCGTGCTCTGCTGAACGCTCTGCCCTTCCACTGCCCGTTCTGTCTAAGGGCCACAGGAATTCTGCCCTCCCGGGAGTGCCCTAAGCTCAATTTCTTACAGCATGATGAGGGTAAAAATTCCAAAAATGTAGACAGTCATCACATGAGCTCCAGCAAAGGCTGCTATGAAATGTTTCACGCTCGTTTTCCCAAATCCAGGACCGCCCCCTCCTGGCGATCCGGGCGAGCTGCCCGGGCAGGACCAAAGAGCACAAAGACAGAGCCGGGGGGGTTCTGCCCACCCGGGATGTACCGAGCGCTGGGACTTCCCTGCGAGCACACAATCTCCATGGCTCCCCTTACAGACACACTGAGCTTTAGAATTAAATGCCTGAAGCGACAGAAACGCGGCGCGAGTGACAAAATGAATTGTTTAATCTGCCTGCTTGGTAGCAGATAAACGGCAAATCAGATTTTATCTCTTCTTAGTGAAGTGGAAATTACGGAGATGAACAAACTCCTAAAAATAACAGAATAGCTAAAAGCTCTGCTTTCTCTAGAGCAAATGTAGCCCATTGGGAAAGTGCAACAAATACCATCTGTGTTTCCAAAACTCCGAACTTAATTTGTTGCAGACGTCTCGCTATTTACTGAAAATGGACACACTTCGTGTGACAGAAAAACATCTTGCAGTGATGAAAAATAACACAAATACTCCCATCCAATTAACTACAGAGGGGAGATTACCTGAAAAAGCTCAATTTAAAAGATCACTTTGTTTAAATCAGCCATCAAACCTACCTGCTGGGGATTTTTAAGCTAGTTTCATACACATATTGAGAGCTGTTCACAGAGGAAGCTGAAAGGGGAAATTGTGAAGGAGTTATGACATTTTTGACAGATATCTTTTTCTGATTATCAGATAAGAAGTGTAACTTACAAATAGCTAACACCTTGGTGAGATTTCTTCAGAATGGACAACTCTACACTTTCCTGACAATCTGTTGTTTTCATTGTCCCTTTTAAGCTCTTCTGTTGCTTGTAGTTCATGCCCAGTGTAAGGGAGAATTTAGAAAATATGCTTTTGTATCAAAATGTTTAACTGGAATTTAAAAGGAATTCAAAGTATAATTCTGAGATTATGTAAATGAGTATTTGCTTGAAAATAGTGTATCTGTAGGCAAGCCAGGGGAACCCAGTACAGTACTTGAGCTGACAGCAGCTAAACATCTTTGTTTTAAACTATGGCTGGAATTGGGCCATGAAATACAGAATACGGATAGAAATGAGGATCTGAATTTCTCCAGTGGTTGATGTGCAGTTTGGGTCTGTTGCAAAGACAAGTTTGGAACTAGATTATAATCTAACTTTTGTGAAGCATAGCGAGTCATCAAATGTTACCCTGTGAAATTAAAAAAGGGAAGCTGAGGCACATGGGAAGCTGAGGCACTGTGGTGCTGTGATTTTATATTTCACTGCAAAGATTTAATGTCTGTTTTTTCTTGTACTGCTTGGACTCTGAATGACTAAGAGCTTGTCCAAGCATCAACTGCTCCTGTGGCTCCTGTGGCAGCAAAAATCCCTCTGAAGAGTTGTTACTTCACTTTTTTCCCTATACAATTGGCTTATGAGAATGCAGAAAATGTGGAGTCATTTGGGCAATGATGTAAACACAAAGAAGCAAGCCCTGGAAGGCAGCGCCGTGGCAGAGAGGATGACAAAGCCAGGCACTGTCACTGCTGAGATGGGTTCAGTGCAGAGAAATGTTTCTGGAATACATATGTGGTCCTTGTCCCTGGCTCTTTGTTTGGGAGCTTACATCAATACCGCTGCAGCAAAGATTCCCAATCAGCTGAAACAAAATAAAATGTGCATTCATGGAAAAATTGCCATTCAAGAGCACACATTTCCCAGTTAAAATGAAGGTCAGTCATAAATTACATCTCTGATTCCCTCAGGATTTCTCTCTTGCTCTGTTTTGGCAGTTTAAGACCCTTTGATATTTGAGCAAGGCCTTTCCCTTTGCACATCTGATCTTGATTACGGTTTATGGCAACAGTAATTCGTTACCTCCCCAAGGCAGCAGTTCTGAGGAGGAAAGTGAGTACAGTATGATTGTTTAGGAGAGAGGCAAACTGCACAGTGTTTTAACCATTTCTCCATTTTATAGCTGTGTCTCTTCCCAACAGACTGCCCTTGCACACAGCAACACCATGAGCTTCTCCCATGGGAATGCCCCACATCCATCAGAGAAATCACTGTGTCTGGAGGCACAAAAAATCGGGTGGCATATTTACCTATCAAGAGTGACCTCTGAGGAATAAAGTTGTGGTTTGGATACATTTTTAGATGCTGTTTTGTGGTGTACACAGACTAATGAGGTATCAATATGCACCAAAATTTTTCTTCCAGCTGTAAAGGTCTCAGGGGCTGCCCTCCCCACCTCTCTCTTTTACAAACCCCACCTCTATTTTACAAAGTGAAGAGGAATGTTCTTGCTCAGTTTTGGGAACGCAAATATATGAAGTGGGGGGTATATTCCCCCATGGATCAACTTTGTGGCAGCCAAAAATACACTGAGGCTTTGCATGAGGCAACGGGATGAATGAAACTGGGGCATGCACGGCTTTTCTGCGTATGCAAAAGACAGAGGCAAATGTTCCCGTTGCAAGTGCATTGAGAGCATTTGAGATGTGAAGGTGACAGAAAATGCTGGATGCTTACGTGCTTTTTCCTGTGGGTAGTATGAGGCATTTTGAGGCAATTACAATTGCAGTACGATTTTTCATGTCAGTTTACAACACACACTTCATTTTTTTACTCCTTTCACTTCTCTGGCTTGGTTCTACCGGCAGCTTCTTGGGTTCATGGAGGATTTTCAGAGTTTCCAATGTGAGAGGCTATTGAATGTACCTTTAGCACCATCAAAATACTCCTGGATAAAATACACTCTTATAGACTTGGGGGATGATTACAAAACTATTTAATTGCCCTTCAGGCACTATAAATACCACCCTGTTAGTGAAGACAAGTGATGGATACATTTCTTTCATACAGGTGACCACAAATATTGCACTGGGAACAGCAGGTAGCTGGCAAGTTTTTCAAGTTTGATCCTGGTGCCTGGCAGAAACACAACAGGCAGAAGTGCTAATGATATTTTATTTTTAAAAGCTTAGATGTGCTTTTAAATAGATCCATGTACATTTCAAATGGGACTTCCAAAGTGTAGCAGGACTTCCCAGGGACACACTATCTTGCCACGAAGATACCAAGGAAATGTGATGAACAAAAGATATTCATACCATTTTCCCTGGAAGAAGGAAATTTCCTAACTCACCATACAAAAGCCTTTCATAAAAGTAATGCAAAACCTCCACAGAGCAGGAGAGGAACAAAGCCCTACCAGCTCTTGCTGTTCCAGTGACACAGCAAACTTGCTCGAGGAGTCCTCTGTAAGCCAAAACTTACACTTAGTTAACAACAAGGAAGGATCCCTCTCCTCTATTAATTAAAGTTCTAGTATGAACTTGGAACACACAACTTGTGGAGAACATCACATGAAGGAAAGAAGCGTTGATTGCACGTGTTTGTCCATTTTCACCAATGTTAAAGCTGGAAGAGATGGGGCCCTCCAGGCCGAGCACTGCCCTGCCAGCAGCTGGGTGGGTGCCCAGCCTCCCGTGGGGAGCACTGTATTAGGAAAGCTCTGCTCCACTGTGCCACTCTCTCATAAATCAGCCTAATTACTCTAATGAGAGCTGCATCCCTCTGCTGGGAGCCCTGCTGGTTTACAGAGAGGGGAAGTAAATAAAAAGGAACAATGTTGGCTGCTGCTGCAGGAGGGACACAGGGAGGCAGAACAATAGTCCTGACTCTCCTCCCTGCCACCACCCCGTGAGGAGGGAAGAAGGAGATGGCTTCGTGTACACCCCTGGAGTTATTCCAGATCAGGACTGAAATCAGACGCTGGGTTTGGCAGCATTTGCTGAAGGAAAAAAGCACATAAAACAGAGGGCAGAGGCATGTTATTTTCCAGGCTCAGAGAGTGTTGCTAAGGAAAGAAAAAGGACAGCATACAAGGCTTTGCAATGTCTGTCTGAGCAACCAACACACTATAAATACTGACCTGAGCTCCAACAGCAGCATCAAGTCTTTATGTCTTTGGATTTTTTTAGAGTAATGGTAGATTTTACTTTTTGTCTCTTAAAAATATCTATTTTGGTTCCCCTTCATGCTTTGTATATAAGCTTTTTTTTGTGCAATGAAATCTTAGATTATTTACTACATAAATCTGGGATCTGAGGCTTTAAATAAACCACAAAGATTTATTGTAAAAATAGGAAAGCCAAAATTATGTGCAGCCCTACTTATTGTTGTCTATATTTTTGTCATGTTTCCTCTATTGTCCCCTCTTTATGATGACTGAAACAAATCATTCAGGTCTAGATTGAATATTATGACACCCACAAAGCCTCCTTACTATTGTTTGGGCCAAATTAAAAGCATTTGTCAAAAGTAATTGTGGAATGGCATCAAAATTCATGTTCATTTTGCCAAGGATTCAATTTTTTTTATTGTGATAGATTTCTCTTCGTGTTAGACACTAAGTTCATATGTTTCTACAAAAAAAAATTGAAAAATTATACAATTCTGGCAATTCTTCTGACATTCTCCTCTCGGAAAAATTCCTCTGGTTGTTGTCATTGCTTATTCTCTCTTGATCAGTTAGTTTTATTAAAATGTCTTCATCCTGCCCTTTATACAGCATACTTACTTCTATCTTTAGCTTCAGTCTGATAAATTGTTCCGTTTCTAAATCACATCTTCAGTCTTCAGCTAGATGTCGTGATGGTATTTCTGGCCTTTCAGACTCCAAAGCAAGCTCTGCAAGTACTACAAACCCCTTCTTTTCAGACATCTTCCCATTTACCTTTCCTGCATTCTCTTGCAGGGAATAAATACATCATGATAACTCTTTGGAGATCCCTTACAGCCTCTTTCAGCCCTGAAATTGCTCATTCCTCTAAGATTCCTGATTCTGGGAAGTATCATGTCAGGTTGATACTTCTGGCAAAATACAGGCCACGTATTGCTGCCACATGCTCTCTCTCCCAGAAGTCAGCAGCCCTCCTTCCCCTGCCATCCCATAGGGCTTCCAGCTTCCGCTGGCCTGGAAGCTCCAGAATTCTATCTCCAAACCACACCTTGCTCCCTGACACCCTCAGATCACACTGAGGCTGGACTGAATGAGGCTTCCCTGACAGTTCTCATTAATCCATAATGACTGTGGAAAGCTGGGTGTAGTTGCTAAAGGTACTAAGAGAGAATTTAAATACAGATGTACAGAAAGTCAGTTATGTCCTACAGCCACAGATTATGGGTGCCTTGCATCTGACTTGACTGAAGTATAACATGGTGTGACATTTTCAATAGGACTTTGACCATGACCAGCTTCAGGCACTGAAAAAGACACATCAAGCCAAGCACGAAGTGTGAGACTGTTGTTAAATCATGAAAAAGATTTACAATTATTTGTATTTGCATTTCTGAGCCTTTCTACTTGCTTCTGCGCTTTCAGCCTTTTCTTTACAAGAAACAGAAGTGTAACTTCAGAGGGTAGGGGAAGAAAGACAAAGAAAATGCCCTGCTTCCAGGAGCCAGGCCTTTGAGAAATGCATGCAGAATCCTGAATCTTAAAAACCAGAGCAACAGCAAGCACAGCACAAAACCCACTAACATCCAGTGAGTCTTGTGGCATAAAATTCTTGCGCACCTATTAAATTCTAATTAATTATCTCAAAACTCATTCCAGAATTTTAAAATTATATTTTGTCACCTTCTTTGCTCCTATACAGGCCACAGCACAAGAATCAAAAGTTTACATTTTGGAATCCAGTAACACTGCACTTCAGTTAGGTTAAAGGGATTTGTGCTCCTGCTAATGAGATTATTTTAACTATAGGTTACATCATAGCTTCCCACTATAACAATCCCAGTGTAGCAGAGGCAGCATCAAGTAGCTCAAGCAGCTATTATTTATTTAAAAGACACTTAGACCTGGCACTTAGGGACATGGTTTAGTGGTGGGCTTCGCATTTCTGGGTTAGTGGTTGGACTTGACCATCTGGGAGATTCTTTTCAATTTAAATGGTTCTATGGCTTTTGATACCTCTTTAAGACATTTGGCTGTGCTCTCCCAACACACAACCAGATGCAGAAGTTATTTGAAACAAAAGTTCCATGTAAGGCAAAAGGCAAGTTTTAATTTAAATCTGCAAAGTCAAGTTACATTTCCCAATGTCTGGCTGCTTCTGACTTTGCCAACACCTAAAACTATAAAATACTTATCAGCTAATCTAAGTTGAAAGGTCATCTTAATGTCTGAGAACCAAGCCCCACTCCAGCTATATCAGTGTGATAACACATGTAGTAATACATGGCATAGTAAGCCAAGGAAAAAACCTTTCACTTAAGAGTTATAGGTAAATGTCATACCTGTCTAAGTAACAACATAGTTATCTAAATAATATATAATATGTATATATAATATACGTGCAATATAAGTAACAATGTATACTGCTTTATTAAGTTTATCTAAAATAAGAAAAGGAACTTTACGCTAAAAACGTTTGAGACCAAAAATCCATGTTTTGGACAAGCAGTACTTGCAGCCAAGAAACAGCACATATAGTGAAGTAACTGAAGTATAAAAGGTCTGCAATAACAAGCCAACACAGCATTTTGTTGTTTCTCTTTTCATACAATGGCTGCTTGCTTTTAGAAATTGCATTATGAAAATTTTTTGAAAAAAAATAAATAAAGCTCCCATGGAGCAGCTTTAGTTGCCTCCTATGTGGAAACCAGTTTTTCTTGAAGCAAATTATCCCATTTATTATTATTCAAAAGAAAATTCTTACTCAGCCCAGTAATGATGTAGGAGGGAGCAAGTTAAAAGAAAGAAAAACCCTCTCAGTTGCTACTCTTGGAGGCAACCCTGTTTGATTCAGACCATGGCCAGCAGTTTTGTCCTTTTGTGCTTTTCCTTGGCTTTAATGGAGGCCAATACCAGATACTGCCCTGCCCCAGGTTCTTTCACTACATTATCAGAAGTTTGTCCTTTCTTTGTCAGAAATGAAATTACGTGCGCTCATAAAACAGTGCCTGATCTGGAGGAGCCAATGTGTCACCAAGACTTTGCTATCAGTAAATAAAAATGGAAACCTTTATGCAAACCAGCAGGACTTTAGCTAGTGTGAAAATAACTGAGTTACTGTCCTCGTTCAAAAACTATTTGCGTTTGGTCACCCCAGACAACAGAAAAACCAATTGTTCCCTGAAACATTGTAAAGGTCTGTGCAGACACTGCTAGTGCCCAGAGACTTCACAGCATGCAGACTTTTAATTGCCTCTCCTTCCTCTCTGCACGCAAAGGCATCTGCAATGTTTATCTCTAGCACATCTTAGTGGGGAATAGATTAGGTTGTAAAACAGAGCAGGATTGCAAAGAAAATTGCTGAATACGTACAATGCCTTGACATAACTTTGTCCAAGCAGCCTTATTGCGCCATACTCCACTCTGCCTTAGCATGTATTTATTAATTTGCAATACAGGTCACACTTAGAGCTTTGAAGACGACACAGGTGACCTATAATAGCTTCCTCAATGAGATAATTATCTGCAAGATCCAGCACTCTATTTCTTTCCAATTTCAAGTTAAAATCTTCTCAAACACAAAGCAAACATTTCTGGAACAAACATCACTCTGAACACAGCCTTAATACTAATTAAATTACAGCATCTCGTATAGACTTTTATCTGCAGAACATTATATTATTTATCCTCAATGACAAACAAAATAAACTTCTGTTCTTTAATCTCCATAATATATCAGGAAAATTCCCATCCATCCATTGCTTTGACCCACACCCTTTTTTCAGGGTGAAACTCAGATCAGGTTTCTGTTTTTTCTCTGGAATATAATATTATCACCCCATCCAACCATAACTTTTGGGGCACTACCAAATTGAATGCAATCTGTTTATCTCTGCAAACAATTTTCCCAAGTGTGCCAGAACATGTCTGGACAATATTAAGATACTGAAAGCATCTCTGACCCATCACATGTCAGAAGAGCAGCATGTTTCTGGTCAGCAGCTTGGGATAACTGTAAACATGGTAAACAAGGAGTAGGAAATACAGGCAAAAAAAGCTGTTGCAGGACAAGATCAGGATGGTGCTACAAATGATGGCTTATGTGGAAGCAAGACTGTTAAGGCAATTGAAAATAACAGGGTACACAAACTCATGCAAGTTGTTGATGTCCTACCTGTTTAAATTGTCTTTTCTAATGGCATATAACACTGAAGCACTAGTCAGCTTTCTACCAAGAACTCTCTACACTTAAGAAAGTGCTAAGTATATTTATATACACATTATATATGAATACTGCTGTCAGGTTCCACCTGTCCTAGGTTAAAGTAGTTCTTAATCTGAATTCATACAGCCAGCTTCTTTTCACTATAGAAGAGCCCCATCCATCCAGATACCTGGAGTTCCTCACTTGCCATACTACTTCAACCCATTAACCCCAAACAAGCTATGGTGGAATATGGTTGCCTGTGATATACATCAAGGATCCTCCATGCCTAAAAATCCTGGTGGTCTAACATTGACTAATACAAGGTAATAAGCAGCCTGATAAAACAATAAGATCTATAAAGTTATCTGAAAAAGGTTAGGCTTTGAAAGGTAATTAATTAACAGCTACCATTAAAAGTTCTTTCTGCTCCTCTGCCCCACCTCTTATAGTCAGGATCCAAAGCAGGGGCTTGGAAAGAGCAGGTCTGGAAAGTGAGTGGCAGCTCAGGAGTTGGGATACCTTGTAATGCAGGGTCTATCCATGGAGAAAGGAGGAACACATTTAAACATCATCATCATCATGCTGCATGCAATGTGGAGAAAGCAACAGCAAAAAGTGTACCTCTAATCAGTTATATCTATCCCTTCCCCCAACACACAGGTTGAGAATGCATAATCCTGACAGTTTATGTCAAAACACCAAACAGGACATGAATCCCTGGGAAACAGTCCAAGTCAGAGCATGCAATTGAGGCTGAAAAAGCAAAGCCTCTATTCCCAGATCTGTCCCTTATTTGGGGCAGATTACTACTGTGTCTCACTGTCAATCATGGGGATAAAGATATTAACATTTTCTGTAAGGTACTATGTGACCAGTTCATTGGATGCACTTGTTTATATATCCTATACAAATATATATATTCATATATATGAGCCATTTTAAAATACTTTTAAAAACCAGCATGGTGTAAGACCAAATCTTGTTTCAGTTAAATTGCTGCTGTAGAGGTAGTTTCCTTCTGACATTCTCAAAGAAAACATTCTCACATGCACACCATGAATGTGTATGGCAGAGTGCCACAGAGGCTTCAATGGAATACTTCATTAAAAAACAAACAAACAAAAAACCGAGAGCACATTCCAAACTGAGCAAGCAGCACTTTGTGCAAATCATTTAAGCTAAGAGAAGCCACAAAGTTTGCAACTTGACTGAAGGATTAAGACTGCATTTGACCAAGAACTTTGTGTACTACACAGTGACTACCAACAACAGGCTTGTGGGCTTCAGTGGAACGTGGGCATCTGTATTTTTGGTCACAGGTATTTGAACTTGAACAATCTGAATCTAAAGCAAGAACACTTTAGGCTTCAGAGAAAAACCACTAAAGTGTACAGTATTTTAAATATCCTTCTCATAGAGTCATGTCACAAAGTCATGTGTCACTAAGATGCAGAATTCCCTAAGTTTCGAGAACAGGAAGAACTCCAGTGACTCCAGAGTGTATCAGATTTCCTAAGAGTGTCCACAGGGTCAACTGCTTCTTGGCAGGGCAAAACAACCTTCACTGAGCCCAGCTCTGCAGCAGCTGCACTGTTTCCAGCTGCACCTGAGCTCCTGCATTTAAGGATAACCTGGGTGCAATTTGGTATCACAGTCCTTGTGACTGACAGCATAGACTGGGCTTTCTTTTTTTCAGCTTGCTTCAAGGAACCTTACAACAGAACTATGATCATTCCAACCATGTCATTTGAATTGTCTCACATCACTTTACCATGGACAAAGCTAACAAGGATGCTCCTCTCTACTAAAAAGGCAGCTCATCTTTTGCCCCATGTTCCCTGGAGTGGAGTATCCATTCCACTCATGCTAGCAACAATACTTGAGGAAGAATCAGTATTTAAAAAAAAGTACCTTGGGTTCATGAGTTACAGCAATTAATCTCACTTACTACAAGGCAGTGAGCAGCACAAATATCTATAAGGATTTCTATTATGGAACAACTGCAAAACCATGTAAGAATTGCTGCCCGTGTTTTGTTTTAAACACCTGACAGTGTATGATTCAGTCCTGAATACTAACTGTATTAAAAAAAATTCGAAAGACAAACTCTCTCATACTGATATTCAACTTAAAGTGCTCTTACTGTATAAGGAAAAAGATGTTAAAAAAAAGAAGTGTAAGCTTGCAGAATATGAAGAGGATTTTTTTGTCAGGAATTGACAGACATGCCCCCTAAGAATCAGCATCCAAGTTATATCAATTTGTTAATAATCATATAACAACAAATAGTACTTTAATCTAATTCTGAATACAGAGAGAGAGATTTGAAAGCCTTTAGGAAAGAAATAGGATACTTTTTACTAAGTTCAATTAAATCAACTATTCAGTTTTTTAAAAAAAGGAAATTACAAATCTGTCACGGACTATGATGTAAATAGTTTTCTAGAAGTGTTCCCATATATCCCATATCAAAGGAAAACCTCAAACCAACTATGGGAGCTCTGACTAAAGCAAGAGAACCTACATATATGAAGTTCAAAAAATAGCTTTAACTTCAAAATGCTCTGTGACCAGTCTATTAGGTTTCATAATTTTAAACATTTTTCAAAGTAGGTGTCAAAAATTGTTCAGCCTCTTACAATTGTTTTATAGTCTTTAATACTCCTGTGGTCTTGATTTAGGCTGGCCAGGAAACTGTGTGTCTATTTCACACAAGAGAGTAAACAAGAACACTCAGCACTGTTCTAAATCCTTCAGGACCAAGTACACACATTCTGTACATGAGTGCTGCTAAGGCTGTGAGGAGAAACCCCTTTAAACTTCACTAAACTTGTCCCTGAAGCCAGGTGTGAGAGAAACAAGCTCCCATCACAGTCAGTGGAATCACAATCGATCCCAGCTCCAGAGCATGACTACCAGGACTTTTTTAAAATGCCTCTTCCTGAACATGATCTCTGTCTACATGTGCTTGTTTTCCTCTGATATGGATGAATCCTATTCTAAAAGTAACATTTTCCCATTTCTGACATTCAGATTAAGCATACTTACAATTACTATCAGCTTTGCATTGGGTCAGAAACAATGGGTGTGCTATCATCAAAATGCATTTATTTTCCATTGTTATTTTCCAGTGTGCTGCTAAATAAGACACCCAAGTTTGTACAAAGATCTACAAATTTTATGTAGTAGTCACTGCAGCATATCCATAGTTTTGCACAAATAGACAAAAAACCCTGCAAATTGTTCCACCCCACAAGATCTTGTAAAAACTACTTTTGAAAACACTACAAAATGAAAGTGTTCTATTAGCCTCAATTCTACTAACATTTTATTTTTGTAAATACAGACCACAACACTGAACCACTTTTCACACAAACCCCACAAGCTAAAACTATGAATGACCATATAGCTCCTAGTTCTGCAAGCTTGAACGTCTCCAAGTTTAATCAACATCTAGCATGCAAGTAGCTGGGTGTTACAGCTAGATAGTGAACCAAACTTCATCTAAAACCAACTGAGGTAGACAACTATCAAGGACTACTCTGGGGCATCTAATAAAATCCCTGATATATTTGTAAGTAGTTAAAGGGCAAAGAACAAAAAATTCATCCCAAGTTTAAAACATGCATAGAACAGACACCCAAGAAGAGGCCATGGTGCCTGACTCCACCCCAGTAAAACAACAAACACTGACAAAGCAATTGGTGCACAAATTAATTCAAAGGCTAGTCTGTCTTTCACCCAAAAGAAAAAAAATATTTACATCTATATTCAAAACCAAGCACATATATTAAAGCTAAAAGAGGACTCTGATTTTAGAAAAACTTGCCTGTTCATCCATCACGAAAATCACCAACACACACAAATAAATCAACACTAAAGTATTTAATACTTCTTTCCTCATTCCTGAAAAGGAAATTTTGAAAATAAAATAAGTCATAAAAATAGCTTTTGTCTACTCCTTGCATAAAACCCCAAGAATCTAGGATCTACTGCAAGTTGAAGTAACTGCCACAAGCTACACCTTATCACTCAAATCTCTCCTAACAAGCAAAATCATCTAAAGAGCAATAGGTATTGGTCCTCTGCATGTGACTCATCAGTATGATTAATTACCTGTAGACATTTGATCCTTTGGCTGACATTTTTCACAATGTTCTTGTTACAGAATTACCAGCACCTTGTTCCAGTTTAGCTTAATCCAGTTAATTGATTTGAAGTGGAACACACTTGTACCCCAAGACCTAGATGGAATTGATTCTGAAACAGCAATCCAAGATCCAGTCACCCGGGTTTAGTCTACAGCTTGCTTCATTGTTTGACTGTACAGTTCTTCGGGTATTTGAAGATGCCTAGTCTTCCTGGTCTGAAGAATTCCTAGCCCAAGAAAACACATCTCTTGCATTCATCAAGAGCCAAAAACCTGCCAATCCACTGCCTAAACTCTCCAAGGTCAATCTGACATACAGAACACATCAAGTACACACAGAACTTGCTCTTTATAAACTGAGCAGTTCACTGAGGACTGTTCATAGCAGAGGAACCAGGACAGGAAACAACAGCACTGCAACCTGTGTGAGCCTGGCAGCACACTTACCCAGCAAACAGAAGGCTCAGATTCCACAGTCTCCTGTTAGAATAGAAAGAAATCAAAGACAGCAAGAGAAAACAAAACACAAGTTGCCTCTTTTGCTGACTGTCAGTGGGCTTCAAGGAAGGGGGAGAAAGTCCAGAGTTCAGATGATGCTCAGATGATTTCTAGAATTTGATTTATTGGGTAGCAAGAACTGCAGGCAGTAGCTCAGAAGAAGTACTTAGAGCAGACAGAAATGAGGAGAAACTCCACCTCTCTATGATACCCCTCATGCTGCAGTCTTCCCAAATCAGGACTTCATATCCATATCTTCTATTTATTCCCTACCCTTAAAATTAGGGTGAAGCCCCAGTCCACTCACCTCCATTACTGTAAGGTGATTAACAAAAACTGCAAGTGGGACATACCTGAACTGCAGGGTAAGACCTCCAAAAAGATACTATTATGGGGTGTGAATGGCTGCTGGCTTAAGCACTTCACCCAGTGGTTCCTATAATCATTTCCACACAGAAAATTACTTCTACTTCAATATACCACCCACAAGCAGCTTCTTTGGTAACTGCCAAAATCTCTTCAATTTACTTGCAAGGAGTCAACAGTCAAATGTTTTGAAAAAACTTGATCACACAACAGTGTGGTGTTTTAAGTGCTGGGCACATTTTCAAGAAGCATTACTACAAAAGCAGGGAATCATCAGATCTCTTCCAGTTATGTTTTGTTATTTGGAAATCAGGTAAAGGTGCCTTTACATAAATTCAGGACTTTAGACCAATGCTCTAGATGCATTTCACTAAATCTCTGAATCAGGCACAGGGAGGAGTTTCAAAAACTGTCTTCTCACATAGATACAGAACATCCAACACAGCAGTTTAGATTAGGAACCCAACTTCTGTCAGTAAGGCTCCTAGACTGTAAGCTAGGAGCTTCCAGTAAAGTATCAGGTTGAACTCAGAGAGACATAAAAATTCAATATAAAAATTCAATATAAAAATTCAATTAGGAATAAGTATGATACTTCAAACTTATGACCTGCCTTATTCCAGGTAAACTTCTTGTTTCAGGTCATCCCTGCAGAGCTGCTGCCATCTGCAAACTACCATTTCTCTTCCAGCAATACTTTGGACAAACTTAGTCTGCATGTCTTCTGAACAAAGTGAAGCTGTTTAACAAAAGCTATTCATGTCAAGATTTATAGTGTCTGAAAAAGCAATGAAAAAGGTTAAGACTTGAATAAAAGGGTTAATTTGGGTCAATATAGAATAAAATGCTAAACACTATTTTTGAGTAGCAACTCTACAGGTGCAAAATGACTGCCACACTTTGGAGTTATTCTAAAAATAGGCAAGCCCTAGAGATTGCTTATTTCTCTCTGCTTTTAAATGTGAACTTAAATGGAAATTTTAGATTGGGATCACTGAATGGAATTCTAGCAACATTTCAACTTTTTATTTGAATGTTGGGAGGCCCCAGTATGAACATAAGTATTAGACAACAGTAACATTTTTCCCTTAGTTTTGTAAAAAAAATTTCAAGTATCTCCAATTATTTAGTTTTGTCACTGTAGTACCTACAACTAGACCTAATAATGGCTATGAAGTAGATTTTAAAGTCTTATAAGGCTTCTCTTAAAGCTTCTTTAGTTTTACCAGCTTCTGTAGAACAAGAAGCATTATTTATGATTACAGCAAACAAACCTGTTTTGTTTATTAGTATATACCAGAAATACTAGAAATTAACTGTACTGTTCTCTGTAAAAGAGCTTTCTATGATATGAGTTGTAATTCAGAATTTCGAATTCCAGTACAGCTAATAAGAGATAGCAGTTTACATTTGCAACTCAAAGTTCTTGCTCTTTAGTTAGTACTTTTCCTGAGTCTTCTTACCTTGCTGTAAATCAATTACTACTTCCAGTCTAAGGGCAGGCAGAATGTCCTGTTAAATATATCACTTTTTTGCTACTAAAAATAGCAAAATTTTGGTGTTTCACTTCAACATAAACAAGGTGGTCCTGACTGCTGCAGCACAACAACAGCAATACTCCCGACATGATGTAATTGTATCACCTCTGCATTACCCACTGGGAATTCCCCAGAGGGACCCCTAGAAGTGCCATACAAGTAAACTGTGATTAGTTCAGTCACACTCACCCCTGATGCAGCTTGGCAACCAGAGGAACATAAAATTTGCTCCTATTATTGATGAAGAACTATCACCAGAACTATTCACATCTCCATTTCCTCTATATGTGCACCTGAGAGACACACCACTATCAAGTGAGATTTCAATCGCACTGCTTTCAATTAATCAGCACTGAATGAAGATTTTACTACAAAACACAGCTTAAAAAGTTGCTGTTGTAACACACAAATAAGAAGGACAAAATGCATGTGTACATACACATACTGCTGAGAAAGATTTGTGCTGAACAGAGAAGTTCAGCATAAACAAAAAACAGCATTAAATTGAAATTTATGCCATGCTATTATGTCACCCCTGATCTCTAAACTAAGTTCTGTTTTAGTGTCCTCTGTAAGAATGGCTGATAGCTGCAAGCCATTTCTCATTTTCTTCTTTCACCTTTGTATTTCTTCTGCATAGTTTCAGGATGTTCATTACTCGCCATAATCTTATTACAGTTATTTAATATATCAGTATAGACTAAAAGGCAATAAAAGAGCTCCCAAAAATTCTATTACTGTTTTTTTAGCCAGGATTATCTTGTTTGGTCTTGTATTTACCTCTGTACTTTTAACCAGACCTCAGTGGTTTTTCAGGACTTCTGGTTGCTACTGATACATTTTTCTTACACCCAAGTGAATTACTGGTCCAAATGTTCATGGTGTAGCTGTCTGTGCACTTGCACCAAACCTGACTTTCACTGCAGCACGTGTTTCTAAACAAGGCTTTGAACCTTGAAGGTGCATGAACCACTTACAGAGTTAAATTTTAAGCCTCCATGCTCTGCATTACTCCTGATTTCTCACCTTATCCCTCTATTATTCAGGCAGGTGATTATTGTAAATAAGGCTACCTTTGTGCATGCATTAGACAGAATTCCAAGCTCCTACAGGAAGCTAAACAGCTCATTCTCACTTGGTCCCAACAGTAAAGCCTAAGCATTTGTAAAGTGAAAATAAGTAGTATCTGATTCACTTGCATCCACTACTTTTCAAAGAAAAATTTACTGGGAGGCATCTGAAGACAACCAATAAAACATGTCTTTTTTCTAAGCTTTTGAAACTGACAGTCTCCAATCTGCCTCAACGACCTATCTGCTAATTTTTGTAGTGTTCAATTAAGTAGGTTTTTTAAAGCAAAACGGCAACTTTATTTAATCCATTTTCTAGTGCATTTGAAAATAATAAAGCATACAGAAAGACTGGAAGAAAATCCCTCTCTGCTTATACTGTATCTGTACTTATACTGTAACATTCCATGGCTGACCATGTTTCTCACCTAGTGGAATTTTAGTACTGCAGAGTCCAAACATTTGATTGTTTCACGTTATATTCGTTTTCAGATCTGGTGAATGCTTTAAGCTTCCCACTTCCTTCTTCAGGACATTAAGTAAAGTTCTAGAGCTATCCAAAATCTTCATGTAAGCAGCTTCAGTTTCAGCAAGTATTTTATCAAGCTCATTCCGTGAAGCCACTTTATGGGCCAGGTTTTCACATACACACTCCAGCTGTTCACTGAGGACTTGGATTTCATGCTGGAGTTTACTCTTTTCCTCTTCTGCTTGCTGGATTTGTTTGTTCAGTTCTTCTTTTTGCATACATAAATCTTCAATGCATTTCACTAGTTCATTATTGTAACCCTGAAGAACAGCTCCCTGCTGAGTCATCCTGCACTCACTCCCTGAAGTCCCCTTTCAGCAACGGCCTTCTGTATGCCAATTAAAGGAAAACAAACAAACAAACAGGAAAAATCTGTAAGAGTGTTGCCATGAATTACGCTTCACTAGCACACATGGAGCCACAGGGCAAGGTTCTCTGTTTAAGGTTAACGTGCTCACTCTGAGATGTGCCACATCTCTTCCCTTTTCAAGAAGGGGACAGGACAAAATTTGGCATATGCTCTTAAAACTTTACTGAAAACCGCTGTCTCCTACAACACTGTCATGGCAACGGTATCAAAGTATTTATGATATGTTTAATAATACCTTCATATAATCCTGAATGTAGGATGCTTTGTACCTCCAACTTTGAGGGAAATAAGAAAAATTACAGAATCACGGAATGGTTAGGGTTGGAAGAGACTTCTGGAGATCATCCAGTCCAACGCCCTGGCAAGACAGGGTCACCTGGAGCACCCAAGTGGGTTATGAATGTCTCCGCAGACGGAGACTCCACGCCCTTCCCGAGCATCCTACTCCAGCGCTCTTCCATCCTCAATACGAGGAAGTTCTTCCTCATGCTGAGGCGAAACTTCTCGTGTTTTAGCTTATGGCCATCTCTCCTCATCCCTGAGGGCTCAGCAAGCACAGACAACAGCAGGGACTCTTCGCGACACAGCGAGCGCCCGGAGCTCCTCCAACACCGGGGTGACCCGGAGGGCGGGTGCCGGGGCCAGGACGAGCCCCTCGCCGCCGCTCACAGCCCCGCACACACCGGGGCCACGGCCCGAACGCGCGCCCGCCGACCCAGGGACATTTTAACGCCCTCCTCGCCGCCGAGCGCGGCCCCGCGGAACACGCGCCGCGCACAAAATGGCTCCTGCCGCTGTATCGAGTGCCCGGGCGGAAGGGGAGGAGGGGGTAGGTAAGAGGAGACCTTCCCATTCCTACCTCCCCCCCGCAATTCCCTCTATTGCCCCCACCTGCCTGGCAGGATCGCGATTCCTCCTCCCCACCGAGGGAGAGGCTCTGCCACCAAGGCCGCGCTGCCCTCAGCTAACCGGCCCCGTTCGCCCGCCAACGGCCGCGCCGGCCCGTGAGGGGTCACGGAAACACCCGAGCGTTTCCGAACGCGGCGCCGCCCTGACGGCCGCGCGGAAACGTCTCTCCGGAAAAACGCGATGTTTTCCGAAGACAGGTAGCGCTCGGGAGAGTGGGCCGAGGCGGGAGGGGCAGGGAGGGCCGAGCCTTACGGAAGTGGCCGATGTTTGCCGAAGGGAGGGACTGAAAGGCGTCGTGCTCGGCGGAGGCAGCCGATGTTTCCCGAAGGGAGGGACTGAGGGGCGTCGAGCTCGGCGGACGCAGCCGATGTTTACCGAAGGCAGAGTCGCCCGAGAGCAAAGGGGACAGAGGGGACGGAGCGCGTCGGAAAGAGCCGGAAAGAGCCGACGTTGACCGAGCGCGGCGTCGCCCGAGTTCCCCGGATGTAGTTGGAGCGGCGGCGGCGGCGGGCGCGGCGGGGGGAGGCGGTGGCCGAGTCGGTGCTCCCGGTGTGTCTCAGCGCGCGCGGGGCCGAGCTGCCGGCGTCTCCCCTCTCGAGGCGATGGGCCCGTGAGCGCCGCTCCAGCCGAGCTGCCCGAGCCGCCCCCTTCCCCCGCCCCTGCCCCCGGAGCGCTGCCGCCCCCGCCTCCCCCTTCGGCGCCTGTGGCCCGGCCGTGGCCGTGCCCTCCTGGTCCCCTCACCCTCACACACACAGGCCGGGCATTGATGGTAATGTATGCGAGGAAACAGCAGAGACTCAGTGATGGGTAAATTCACCCCCCCCCCCCCCGGCCCCGCGGGGCCGCCTCCCCCCCCTCCGCCATGTTCGGCCCGGCCGCGGGCCGGTAACGGGCGCTCGCTAACGCCTCTCTCTCTTTCTCTCGCTCTCTCCTCAGCTGTCACGACCGCAGGGGGGACTCGCAGCCCTACCAGGTACCGCCGGGCCGGGAGGAGGAGCAGGGGAGGCGGGGGGGGGGTGCTACTCCAGCGGAGGCTCCGGCGGCCGCCGCAGGCCGCGGTGCCGAGGCCGCCCCGGTCCGGCCCCTGGCGGCGCTCTGGGCCCGGGGCCGCGGCGCGGAGAGGCGACGGCGGCCCGGGCTCGGCGAGCGGGGCCCGGAGCTCGGCCGAGGCCTACGGAGCCGGGGCGGGCAGAAGCGGCCTAGTGCAACCCGTGCGGGGCTCGGGCCTGGGAGTCGGGGAGGGTGCGAGGGGCGGGAGAGGGAGCCGGGGTCACCTACGGTGGAGTGGAGACCCAGGAGAGGTGAATGTTTTTCTACTAAAAACAAAAGGAGTCTTGTTCTTTCACCTCCCTCCCACCCCTTCCCCAAAGTCCTTTCTTCTCCCCAAAACTGCTGTTGGGGCTGTAACCTGAGCAGGGCACGGGTTTAGACCCTGACCAACTTGGGGTTGCGAGCGAGGCTTAATTTCTGCAGTTGCCAGCTGCTGGGCTTGTTGAGAAACCATCAAATCCTTGAGTTACCGACAATAGCCTCAATTTCTGTAAAGTGGATACTGCACTTTGCTGTGTCTACTGAAAAAACCCAGTTGTCGAGGTTTGAGTCTGTGGAAAGCTGTATGTTGTGATATTGCTCTCTGTAGGCTTTGAATTGAATTGTTTTACTGCATTTCTGTGTATTTGAATCACTGAAGTGCTGTACAGCAGTCCAAGGCAGCTGTCAGTGACAGTTCACATAAATGTAAACACTTGCCATTCAGAATTCATGCTGCAAAACCAAGCAGGTCGAAGTGAGGCAGAACATGTAATTTTTGGTAAAAACTTGAGAATGAGTCATTACATCATATGTTTTTGCCCCCTAGAATTATTTTTTTTAATTGCACCTGTTTACAGGAATGTTAGTACTGAAAATGAACGTTCAAGTTAATGGTGCAACTGGATGGTATTGACTAGAGTGTGGAGGACATACTCAAAGTTTACACTAATTCAGTGTAGCTTTAAGTTTGTTTTCTAGATAACAAGTGGAGACTAGTTATTCTCCCAGAAGTGTGGAAGAACTGTAGCCCATTTATTGCTGAAAGTGTGTAGTCCATCAGTGAAAAGAAACTAGGTTCTTCTTAACAGCAAGTGTTACATTGAATGTAATAGTGGGAGAAAGTGGTTTGAGTTCTAATTACAGAACTTGTTGCTTTAATGTAGGTAATTAAAACTAGGAAGACTAATGCTGTTTTTTTTAGCAGAAAATGAAATGAAATCAAAATTAATTAACTTTTAAAAATACTTTTGAAAGAGAAGAAAAAAAATCCCAAAACTTCATATCTAATGTGGATGCCTATTTTCTTGTAATCTCTTACAGGCTCTTAAGTACTCATCCAAGAGTCACCCCAGTGGTGGTGATCATCGTCATGACAAGATGCGAGACACCACAGATCCTTCACCACCAAATAAAATGCTGCGGCGCTCTGACAGCCCTGAAAACAAATACGGTGACAACACAGGGCACAGTAAAGCAAAAAGTGTGCATACTCACAGAGTTAGAGAGAGGGATGGTGGTGAGTTACCTTTCACAGACTTTTGCTTTTGCAATCACTAATTTCTCACTAAAATTAGCTGTTATCACTCAGGTGATGTCTTACACTAAGTGTGCCTTGTGCTCAGCTAGGGTGACTGCAGTGAAACCAAAATGGGAATTTAATTGGAGGCCATCACTGAGACATTGTAATGCCTATTAATTTTCTGTTTTTTACAAGGTATGGTAGTTTTCCTTATAGCCCCAAAGATTAAATAAACCCTTGTTTTATTATTTTAACTAGTATGTCTCATTTATTTAGACATACTGCAATGTTTGACAACATGAAATAGTTTTCTGTATTTTTCATTAGCAATAAATATTGGCTAATTTGGATTCTTTTTAGTAGCTTTGTGTATTGTGGTGCTGTACAGTGTAAGTGCATGCTCCATAGAGCAAACCCCATCAGAAAGGAAAAAAGCTTGTTTGTGTTTAACTGCTATGTAGAACTTTTAATAGATGAACAAAGGTAGCAGGTACTAGAACCTTTCTTGACAGGAGCTTTAAGAAGTGTGTTTACAGTCAAGTCAGCCTCCCGTGTTTTTACATGTTTATAAACAGTAGTAATATCCTCAGTATTTTTTAACTGATCTTAGGAAAAAAGTAGGATTATCCAAGTAATAAACAGTGTTGGGTAACAAACAGCCAGAGTTTAGAAAATTGCAGTTACGGTCTGAATTTGAAAAAGTTCTTTTGTTTTGTTAATTGGCCTTTGTGTCAAGGTACAAGGTGAAGTATTGAAGTAGAGAACTTGGAGCTTTAAATCAGTGCTTCTTTATTCTGTATAAAGCTAACAAATTCTAATGTACATACACATTTATTTCTGCACTAGTTTTACTTGATATAATGGTGAAATAAAAGATGTATCTTTCAAGTGCCTTTGTAGGAAATACTAGTTCCACACCAAAAAAGTGTTCTTGGTACCCAGTTATTCTTTTAAATCCTACTTGTTTTTCCTTCTTTGACTTAATGCTGAGGCCCTGTAGACTACTGTTAGTATCATAGAAGTGTGTATAGAAACATGCTTCTTTTGTTAATACACTGATTTTCATTGTATCTGATAATAATTGAAAGTGTAGTAATCTCAGAATTGAATATATGTGCAGTGCCCATATGCTGCTATTCTGTGCTACTTTTCAGGATACAGAAGTGTCCTCTTTTATTTCATGTTCACCTATCCAAAGATATTAGTCCCACATACTCCTGCAACTCTACTTAGTTTTGCTACAGTCAGTAATTTTTTCTGCTTGAACAGAGCTGCATTTAGTGGAATCATGCATATATGAAAACATCTGGAGGATGAGGCTCTATGTGGGGAGTGCATTTGCTGATTTGTGTGTTGGAAGTGTTGTAAGATAGGAAAGGCATTCTGAAGTTCTTACAGGGTCCGTCTGGATTTAATAGCTGTGGAATGGTCTGAAGCATGTATGCATGCAGTCAGGATGAAGGAAAATCAATTATTTGTAGTTTTGTAAAAAAATAAGCAACCATCCCACTGTACCTTCTCCTAGTTGTTAAGACAGTGGAAAGTTTCATTTATTCTGGTCAGAAAGCAGGTGTTTTCACATCATGTGTTAACAGACTGGAAGAAGGAAGTAGTCTTCAACAGTCTGAGGGAAATTACTAATTTTAAAAGTTGAACATTTGTGCTGTTTAATGTAAATAAGTGATTTTTTTATGTGTGTCATTAGTAAAGTTGATTTGGCCACAGTTTCACCTTTGTAAAATACATTCAAAACAACCAAAATTAGGTTAAATCCTGTGTACTGTATGCAGTAAAGTTGAGCAGATATGGGCAGAAGGATATCAATTTGTCTTTGATGTGCTGAATATTTCTGTCAATATGAATTGAAGGTAGGTGTTAAAATATAGGTGAAATGCTGTAGTGTAATAGACATTTGCATATTGCTAATATGTTAAAGACAAAATAATTTACCATTTTTTCTGTCTATTGAATTACACTGAAGGGCTGCTATTGCTATAGTATTCCCTTAGTTTTGCTATTAGAGATAGAATGGAAAAAAGAAAAACATTACAAAAGTGCTAACATTTTTCATCTAAGCCTTTATCTGACTGAAGAGTATTAATTGGCTTTGATATTACTATAATTGTCTGTCTTGTTTTCTTTTTGCATTCTTTATATCTTTTTGCATTTTTTATAGAGGAGAAAAGAAGTTGAGTGGTTTTTATTTTTTGTAATTGCTGTGCATTATTTTAAAATTGGTGCTGCTTGATTTGAAACTACTACAGGTTCCTTCCTGGAACAACTACTGCTACTACTGCCTTTCTGTGATCTAGCTGAACTTAACAAAGCAAATGTCATTGAAATATTTATTTTCCTAAAGTGAGTTAAAGTCCCAAACAATCTTTTCTCCTCTCATACCTTAAAAAACAAAATAGGACATCAAGTCAGAGTATTACTACTGAACATAAAGCCGATTTAACTTGATCTCTCCCTCTCAACTCAATGTTTAGAGAGAACTCTTTTACATCCCTTATTTTAGCTCTGAAGGGAAACAGGAAGATTCAGTGGTGTAGCATGACTGATTCAGTCATGACTGGTTCATGTTTTTGTGGTAAATGTGGAATGTCATTTAAATGTCATTTCAAGATTTAAGTGTACATATTTAAAATACAAGAGCAGGGATTGAAAATTTATTAGTCAAAAATGATAGAACTACCTCCTTTTAATATCTTTAGTATGTGTTTAAAGGTATTTTTGGTAACAGCTTATTTTAGTAATATTCATGGTAGAATCTTTTGTAGAATTGTAATCCATGGTGAGAAACTCAATTCAATTTAGAACACGTTTTAGAATGTGTTATGGGTAAGCCCTCCATACTGATACAGTGCAAACAAAGCATTTTTCAAAGTTGCTTACTGCATGGTTTCTGTGGAAAGAGACTGTGTACAGAGACAGTCGTTCTCTGGAGAGAGACTTCCAAGTTTACCTTGGACTAAACACGGTGGAGAAATTGCAAGTTTTTGTCACATCCCTGGTTTCCTAAGAGCACTTGTACATCCAGCATATCAAAAAACTGCCTTAACTTTGTTCATGCTTTCAGGTCCCTGTGCATGGAGGCATTGTCTCTGTATGCAAGTGTTTAAAACATAATGAACAGCTTCCCTCCCTCAGTGCATCTCTTATTTATAGGTCAGCTGCTATAGGCAAGTTGTAGGTTTGAAGAGATTAGGGGGTCTTATTAGACCAGCTCAAGTGTGAAGTTTCTTAACAGTAACAAATAGGGACTTAAAGCCAGCATTGTTTATGGGGAATTGATCTGTGAAGGGCCTTGTAGATGTGGAAAAATGTTTCCATTAAAGAAAGAGGGAAATTCAAAGATTTGAGGGCTGTCATGCTTGAGGATGGAAAGCTGTTGTAGGTCTTTTAAAATGCATGAATGATGAGATACTGTGTACAGGAAAGGAAATAAAGAGGCCAGTTAAGTAGGGTAGCTTTGGGAATAATGAAAGGGAGATATACAGATATAAATATATATAATTTAACAATAAAAATGTGAGATGCAGCCCTTGTTAAACAAAAGGGCAAAGAGTCTTAACTGTATGGAGCAGAATTACCCACTAAGATACACAGTAGAACTTTATGCAAAAAAAGATTCTTCACTTAAGCCACCTATACTTTTCTTATTGTGAAGAAAATACTGTGTGTTTCACTACATTTGTGTTTAAGAGACTTGGAACTATGCTTCATGCCATGATCTTACTGAATTGCTTAAAATAACAACTGGAGAGTGTAAATGTACATAGCATGAAATCTTCTGCTGAATTGTGTGCTGTTGTGCAGTGTAGGCTCTTCTAATGAAATTTGATTATAACTTGTGATATTTAAATTTCAAAGTATAATTGAAGCTTTGTGGCTGTTTTTTTGCTTGTGAGTTTTGTTTTTTGTTTTTTGTTTTTTTAATTAGCAATTAAGAATGTTGTCAGTAACAGTTTTAAGATTAATAAGTTCTAAGATTAAAAAATCTTACTGCTATTAGAGGCTGAACGAGTTATTTTAAATAATGAGTTCCTATTTTTATCAAAGTGGTGGTGGGAGCTTCTGTGATTCTTTGTTGGCTTGCTTTGTTTCTCCTGGTTCCTGAAGGAGTTCAGAGTCCTCGTTGCAAAGGGATAGCAAACAGCCCTGAACAGAGAACTGTTAGGTTCCTGTGCTAGCAGCCCTGGCAGTAGAGGGGAACTGCTGATTAAATTATTCTGATCATTGGCCAGTGAAACAAACAATGGATGGGTGTTAGGGCAGCTACAAGAGAATGGAAGATGCTCAGGCAATGGCCCTTGTAAAGAGGAGATTGCAGGGTAGGAAAGAGGCAAGTCTGAGAGTACTGGAACACAGTGAAGGGTTTGGGAAGAAGTTGGATTAGATTCTATCTATGTAGTTACTGTTAACTACTGTTGATGTTAAAGTAATTATTCATTGCTATGAAAGCCATTTCCTCACTAACTATATGGTCAAAGCTGGGATGAGAGAAGTCTGATCACAAAGGAGAGTGAGCTCTCCATGAAACATGCTTTGAATACCCCCCAACAGCCAAGTGTAGATTGAGTGATTAATTCAGTTTCTTGAATGTTGGCTGTTTGGATGGCTTTGAAGAATGTGGGGATTGGTGGCTGGTTTGTTTTTTAATAAAAATAGAATTGCTTCCAGGATCATCCACCTTTAGAAGCTTTTCTTTGGATTTAAAAAAAAAAACAAACAGGAAAAGTAAGTTTCTGTTTTCTGATATTTATAAAAGTGTTCTTTTAAGTGTTATTCATTCTACTGCCTTCAGACAGGGCTTTAATTTTAAGTTTGCTTTCAAATTTAGAACTTGTAGATAGAAAGTAGCTTTCCATTTACTTAGTGGATTTGGCAATATTTCTGAGGTGAGTTTTTGCTGGATCAGTTGTATAACCATTTTTAGTCTTACTCTTGTGAGGATCTCTAGTAGAAAAGAAATTGAAAAGTATATGCTCATAGAATCGCAGTAAAAGATAGGACTTGTGTTTGTACTTGTTAAATCTAGAGTTATCTAGAGGTTTAGAATGTTAATATTGAAAATTGCTTTTGAAAAATACCTGCAAAGCTTGCTTTAAACTAGCACAAACCCATAATTTTATATTTTTGTATTACATAAGAATTGTGATATTAATTTCATGGTATTAAATGCTAAAAGTCTTTATTCATGTAGGTGGATGGAGTTCTATGTTTCTCTTAATGAAGTTCAGGTATCTGGTGTAGGTTGCTGGACTAAAGATGTATTAGTGTGAGACTTGATCTGAAATGGAGGCTGCATCAAATGTTAATAAGCAGTGCTATTTGTTTGTAACCTGTTGATGCACCTGCTTCCTTGATAGGAATAATAATAACAGGACTTTGACATTGGGAATCTTCACTTACTATTTTTACATTCTTTTATATGTAAGAGTATAGAATTCAGATCTGTAAATAGGTCCTCTGAAGGTTTCCATTTCTGTTTAAGCAAATATATATCTTAATTTTAAGAATTAATTGGATTGTAAATGTAGTATGTTCAAGTCAGTCTGCCTACTAGAGGTGGTAAGCTTTTGTACATGAGCGTATTATGTTTCAGAAAAGAGAAAATAACTGACAGTATACAAGATTTGGTGAATTTGATTGGTTTTGGTATGTTAGCTAATTAGAAGGGAATGATTTTTACTTAGCATCATGCTCTTAACATATGCAGCTTGCTTCTGACTTTACAGAAACGAAGTATATGGTTTACTAAACTTGTGGTTTTGGGTTGCTTTTCTGAAGATGAAAAGAAGTAACGTAAACTATTAGTTTCTGATGAGCTGCCTGCAACAAGGCTGTAGTCAAGATAGCAATTTTTAAATTATGTAGCATTTTGTGCTACATTCCCCAATGGTCTCCAGTAGAATTATTCCTTAACCATACTTTGGGATATGGCTGCTTTCTAAGAGAAACACTGTTTATTGACAGTTTACATTTGTTTCCTGGCCATTTCTACGGAATCATTGTAAAGTATCCAGTAAGCCAAGTATCACTGAAGCTGGGCAGAACTTGGAAGAGAATGCTCGGCGTCTGTTTTGGCTGAGAGGGGAGATGATGCTGTAATAACTGCGCTGTGAATAATAGTAATTTAATGGCACCCAACTTGCAGTGGTAACTGCATTTGTTTACAAAGTCAGGCTTTTGTGCAATTTCATGGGCTTTTTCAGGGAAAAACCTATTGCTGTACAGAGAGATCATTCCCTATGTAGCTCTTCAGTAAGGATTGTTCCTGTTTTTCTCCCTACTTTCAAGCTTGTGAAATAAGATGCATGTTCTAAGGCACAGTTGTGCTTGCCTGCTAACTAAAAGTACATTGATGGAATACTATTCAAGAATAATCACAGGGTGGGTCGGGTTGGAAGGGGCCACAGTGGGTCTGGTCCAAACTCCCTGCTCAGGCAGGGTCATCCTAGAACACATGGCACAGGACTGTGTCCAAATGGTTCTTAAATCTCTCCAGTGACAGAGACTCCACAGCCACACTGGGCAACTTGCTCCAGTGCTCGGTCACTCTCACCGTAAAGTTGTTCTTCCTCATGTTAATTTGGAACTTCCTGCAGCCACAGTTTGTGCCTGTTGCTTCTTGACCTGTTGTTTTGGCACTGCTGAGAAGAGCCTGGATCCATCTTTTGACACCCTCCATTCAGTAGACAGTGATGAGGGTCCCCCTTGGTACGTCTAGTTGGAAAGTCTGTCCTTCAGGTCACTGCAAAAGGAGATAAATTTTTGAGCAGATGACTGACAAGAGACTTCACTCTTTTTACCAGACGCTTTAAGAGATGTCTGTTAAGCATTTGTGGCCTTGACTTGCCTTTCCATGCAGGCAGCAATGCTACATTGTGTTTGAAATTAATGAAAGTTGAGGCCTAGATATTAGGCCCTGTAGTACTCTGGAATAATCTCTTCCTTATTGTGACTTGTTAACAAGGAGAGTTGCAAAGGAAGACTGTCTAAGTAAAATGGACTTTTTTTGCAATGTTAAGACATAACTTGTTTTGTTTCTACGGCAGAGGTATAATAAAAATGCTAATACCCTCCTTTTGTCATCTCTCAAAAACAGAGATGTAAAACAGTTTTCAAGTTCTTCATGACAAGGAAAAGGCAGCCAGAAATATGAACAATGAGCTAAGTGAGCTAAATTCCCTGCTTCTGAGGGACAGCAGGAATCTTCAAAAGGTCTTTTTTTGGTCTGAACTTTTATTATTACTTTTCTGATACCTGTCAATATAATTTCTGTGACCTGCTATATATATGTTTAGGCATGTCAGGCTTTCTCAAAATACTTCTGTGAAGTAGATTTACAGTTCCGTCCCAGCTACACAGATTAGTTCCTCTGCAATGGTTTCCCAGATCTTTTTAATACTGTGCTTTTTTATGTTCTCCAGAGCAACAGTCTTCCTTAGTATTTTTCTAGGTTTGTTACTGAGTTTGTTGGAGCAGCAGAGTTATCAATTATCCATGTCTATCAGTAGCAAAAACAGGTAAAGGAAATAATGGCCTGTTCTTCTCATCTCATTTTTATGTTTCAAACATACCTTTTCACTCCCAAATGTGGAAAAAACACAAAGAGTTTTTTATTAAGGTATATAATAAGTAGTGCACATTTGTACATAAACGCCACATTAGGTAACGTGCTCTCTGCTTTTTTTCCTGCTGTATTTGTTTCACATAATTATGTTCTGGATGCTGGTGCGTTCATGCTGCTGTGCCCCTTGAATAACATAGGGAGGAGTTTAGATCTCATCTAGTTAAGTCATCTGAGTAGATTCCTCACTCAGACACCTGCTGCTGACAGATTAACACAGACTTAATTTTAAAAACTGTTCATTTGAAAGAATGCTATTTCTGCCTGTTTTAATACAAGAAATGATATCTCTTCAAATTCAAGTAGTATAAAGTTCACCTCTTACCGGCTAGACACTGTCGATAATAACGATTGCAGTTTTTCTGTAGTCCTTTTGAGAGTGTTTACTTGACTAGAGAAATAAAATGAGACACTTAGGCAATCAAACTATTGTAAAGTTGGTTTTGAGCTTGTAAACATAACTGCAGCTTTTGTGAAGAGGATTATTTTCCTATAATAAGTTAGTTCCTGGAAAGACCAGTTGAATTTTATGTATGTATTTAAGAATTACTTAATGAAGAGAGGTTCATTGTCACCTATTGTGCTTTAGATGCTTGAAAGAAAGCCCTGTTGCAAAATACCTTTGTTAAGATGAACTAAGCTTTGTTAAGCTGAGCTGGCCCAGCCTGACATAAAGCTGTGAATCTGTGTTTTTTTTTAAACCACAACACTGTACATGTTATTTCTTGGGTCAATCCTTGCTTGCCATATTTGCTTCCTCCCAGAGCTGTGAACCAGCATTCCTTTATTAGTAAAGAACTTCTACGTGGCAGAAAGTAATCAAGTAATTTGACTTGCCTCTTTTTTTGAGTATTGCTAATATCTCTTCTTTTCAAAAACAATTCCCAGTTGAAAATTAAATAAGCATGAAATTTAAATTATACTTGTTGCATATCTATAGTGTAATAAATACGCATGTGGCATAGCATGTCCAGAAGTGAAAATGTATTTTGTCTAAACCTAATAATTTCTAAAGTCATGTAAAAGTATATTAACCAACTGCTGCTTTTAATACTAAATATTTTCAAGTTAGGTTTCTCTTTTTTGGTGAAGTAGTAACATGTCTAGTAAAAAAAGAGTAATCTTTAGAAAACAAATTCTCCAGAATTCTTTATAGGTAGATCAGTCAGAAACTAAATTTTAGGTAAAATAATGCTTTTTCTGTTTTATTGATACGTGGACATTGCTGTAGTCTTAGAAGAAAAGGAAGTTATTGTCAAATAGCAAATATTCATAGCGCTGCAGGAATGATCTGGTATGGGAGGTTGGTTCTTCTATTGTTTGATGTATTTTAAGATACGAATTTGAGATAATCTGACTTACAGTTACTATTTCTAAGAAGGGAGGTCTACGGTGCCTTTTTTAGATATTGATTCTGCCACACCTTTCTGATTAAGGATATAAGTGTGTTATGTGTGTGACTAACCTTTTTGCAGGGTTGCAGTACTGTTTTGTAACAGAGACTCCTTTTGTTTTAGTACTTCTGTAGCACCATGTACTTGTTAAATTGCTGATTCTCAATGGTGCGTTCTCAGTTGAAATGAAGGAAACTTAAGATGGGATGAAGTTCATAAGCATTTGTCATTGCATGGCATTACCTATGTGCATAGAAACTTCTAGCTTCACCTTCTTTGTTCTAAGCCTAGTAACGGGAACATTCAATGCAAGTTCATTTGTAAGTAATATTGCATTCACAGGGTCTTCTGTTTAACTTTTTTTGTCCTGAAGAAGCTATCCTCAGAGAGTTGCTAAACAACCTGGCCTTGTTTTTAGTTAACCTTATTTTTGCTCAGTGGATTTTATTAGGGAGATTAAGTTGTCATATCTTACTTAATTGTTTGGAGCTTCTGAGTGGGAGTACTAATTTGGTGCTGTGGGTACATAGAAAAAGGGGAAAGTCTCAAACCTCTGTTTGGGCAACAACTTTTTTTTTTCTCCTTTGTAAGCAGAAATTGTTTTGCATGACCCCTGATTTTAATCAAACTACAGTTTTTGATGACTAGGTTATGGTGTTTCAGTCTTTTACGGTTCTACTCTGCTGTTGTAATCAAAGAGTATTGAAATACACAATTTTTATGAAGTGTCTGCATTTGATTAACTCCCATCTGAGGTGTGTGTTCATAAGCATCAGTGGTTCTTCCAATGTTTTATGTTCTTTGGGAAGCTCCTTGAATGAAAAGTAAAATTTATGATGCTTGTCCCCTCCCCCTCCTGCAGTATTAAAGGAATTGTTTATCATTTCAGTATCTCTTGAGGCTAATTTTCATGAAGCATTTGAGTATGTGCCTGTGGCCCCAGATGACTAATGTATTTTTTTGAAAATGTCTTGTTATCTAATTTTTCTTTGCTATTGAGAGGAAAAAACTTCCAAATTTGGAATTATCTACTGACAATTAATGTGAATTAGAAATAGAAATTCAGTCTTCTGCTTACTCTAGTTGATGAGTTTTGTGGAAGTGTTGCTGGAGGTAGGACAGTGTCTTGTGGTGCTGTTAGGCTTCCATCCCTGAACTTACTCTTAGTGCTGTATTACAGTGTGTTCATGAGAGGCTCGTTTGGGTTTCTTGGTGTGTTGCTGAGGAGGGTTTGCAAGGGGAAGTTCGGTCTGTTCTCCATTTGCTGTGCTGATCGATATGGAGTTCAGATAATGTGGTTCTTAGTCTGTGGTAAAGATTCTACCTGTCAGTTTAACACATCTGTTTTTGCATATAATAATAATTAAAAAGTCTGTATATGAAGCTGTTTCTTGAGGTTGGAAGAACCTCTCTTGAGCAGTCTCTGACACCGTGTTAGAGATGTAAATGTTTTATGAGCCACAGTCCAGAACAAAGGCAGAGTTTGGCTTTATTCTCAACCTGTCTCCTTTCTTTTTAGAGCAATGTCCCACTCCTTGTACAAATATGGTAATTTTAATTAGTGTTGCAAGCTTTAAAATACTTTAAACTGTCCTTAGTGATGTTGAACAAGGATTTTGGTTTTTTTTTATTAAACACACTGAAATCTTCTGGTCTCATAGCCAGAGAGGTAGGAATATGACTCTGTGTTGCTGAAATTTGTGGTACTCATATTTTCCATGGGTGAAACTGCTTAAGCTGCTTTTTTCAAGTCGATTAATCTCAAACAAAGTGCATGTCTTAGTAGATCTTCAGCAGTGTTGAGGATGTTGATGCCATTTTATTTTTCATTAGGTGACCTGAACCGGAAGTCACAAATATTCATCTGAAGAACTTGTTTACCCATAGTTTTTAATTTCACGTCAATCCATTTTGTAGAATGTAATTTGTATAATCTACTTCAGTAACCTTTAAGTCTTACCAGAAATGTTTAGAAGCTGGTTGGAATTTGCCTTAATTGTTGAGAAGCAGGCAAATTCATTCAGATGATACTGTTCACCCTACTTCAAAGCACAGAATAAAGTCTTTATGGGTGATGGTAAAATTATTTGTTCAGTCTTTGTTTATTGTTATTTCAATAGTTAAGGTATCAAGGAAACTGACAATATACTAGTTTTCTTTGAAGCAGAAAATTGGTAGGAATTCTGTCTGGAATGTAATGAAAATCCATTTTTCATCCCTTAGGGTTTTTTCTGCTCAGTGTTTTGTGGCATTAGAGTACTGGATCATACAGAAACTCACTGCATTCAGTGAACCTTGTTAGTGAACCTGATAATTTTCAAAGTTGTGTCTTCAGTTGAAAAGTGGTTTCTCATTGCTGCTGGGAAGTGAACTGAGGAGAGAAAGAAAACAATCCCAAAATTATTTCATTATTAAGCTGTAGCTGTAACAAGGAAAGAAGCAAATGAGGGGATGGTTGGACAAAAGTTTATTTGCTCTATCAGTGAGGAGAACCCAAGCTGTGTTACTCATTTAGGCTGAAGTTCAACTGTAGGAAAACAGCTGCTGGAGTAGTAAATCCTTGAATTGTTATTTGAAAACTCAAAGTTTGAATTTAGTTTGGGGTATTTTATTACCTTTTGCTTTCCTTTTTCCTGGGCAGGAATAATTTGTTGTTCTTTCTAGAGCAGTTTGGTCTCAATTTCTGAAATAAATTGAGTATAACTAATTAAAAATAGAAAAGTAAGCAGCAAAGAGCAAAATAAAATTTGCTGTACATTATGCAATGTGTATGATTTAACTTCCTTTTTAATAATCAGTAATGCCTTTGCATTTACTGAGTATTGCATTAGTAAAATGAGTCCTTGACTTTCATTAGTTCTCTTCTCACTTTTCCTTCTCAAGGTGTCAGTTTCTTACTACCATTTTAGAGGAAAAATTCTATTATGAATATATGCTTACAGTATCATTTTCATCTGATTTTAGTCATTTGTGCCACTCCATGTATGTATGACTCCTGGTCTGTTTATAAGTAATGTTTTTGGCTGATGTCTGTGAAATTGTGTGAATGGTAGCTTGGAGGAAAAAAAGAACATCTTTAAATTGGAATGATTACCCTGTGAATTGGATATTGCAAAACAGTACAGACTTTGCTGTCCTGGATTGGCAGTGTGGCAGGAGAAAAGGATAGGGAATGAAGTAAGGCTTTGTAAGTGTTTTTTGCTCAATAGAGCTACTTGTTGACTGGTATAAAACATTTATTTGGGGGGCATAATGGGTATGTAGTTGGGCAGTATAGTGATCAGGCTAGATTTTCTTTTTTGGCAAAGCGTTGTGCATTCAACTTAGTAGGTTATGAATTTCTGGAAAATGTTACTGCACAGTTGGTGTATTCTCCGAGGCCACTGCTCTGCTAGGAAAATTGCAAGTTGTTATGCTTTTGGTTGCATGTGGAAGGCAGCCATGTTTATTTCAATACACCAGGCTACATAAAAATGCAGTGAAGAAAAATTGTTTTGTCTTAACTACGTTTACATTTGGCAAATCAAAATGACCATGACAGTCTTCTGTTACTGCTGGCATGTTGAGTATTGTGTTCCTATTGTGTTGCTTTATTTCCTCCCGTATGCAGTACTTTAGAAAGTGTTCTGCACAAAGTAACAAAGCCAGTTGAAATACACTTTAGACATTTTAATTTAGGCTTATCCTAGATAAATTTCTACAATTTTTACCATTTGAAGAAGTCTTCTTAATTAGTTATCCCCATATAATATCACCTCCATAAACTATCTTGCTGTTTTCTCTTTTAACAACTAATTAGTATCTGTCACTTGGTAGTATTTGTTCTCTTGAGGAAGGTCAGATTCTGATATTGTTTGTAGTTTAATGAATTTGGTTCATTGATCAGCATGTTAGCTGAAAGGTGGAACATGGAGTTGTAGAAACTATGGATGGCATTGTCACAAGTGTAATGAGCTTCCTTTTCTGCTGCCCAATGTTTCTTTCCACATACCTAATATGTGGGCACAGAAACAGTGACTCTCCTAATGCCCTTCCTGAATCCCAGTTCCCTCTGGAGGGGCTGAAGGAGCAGACCATCTTTTGAGTTCCAGCTGGTGAGCACTTGTAAACTTCCTTTATTTTATATCTACACTGACACATTTTAGTGTGGACAAAATGAGAGTTAGGATATTAACAAGGTATTTTTGTGGCTAAAAAAAACCCATAAATGCTCTAACAGTGGTGAACTGTGTAAAGTTAACTGTCATGGGGTGCAACAATATACTGCAGCTCTAATGTCTCTCTGTTCCAACTTGAGCATTTCAGTTGGAGATTTTATGATTTTGATACTGTACAATGTTGTGAACCAAAAAGAGTAAAGTAGGCTAAGATACTTAGATGCCAGAGAATGGTGAGGAATGCACAGTCATGTATTAGATTATTCTAATCAAGTGGCAGGAAAATTTATTTTAGGTGGTTTCAGGTGAGTGTTTTAATTGCCAGTATAGGTGTACAGGTTTTGGGAAGGAAGGAGTTTTGGTTTGGTCTTGAAAGATGGCAGGGGAGAAGAGAGGGAAACCAGGTGGTTTATTAGAACAGTCTGATCTTTAGTTAACTCCAAATTTGAACTTTTTATACTTTCAGAATTGAAGTGGTGCTAATGGAAATGCTAACTAAATTTGAAAATTTCTATAGAAAGTTGACTGCATTGCAAATGTTGTATTCTTATTTCAGCCTGTGTTAAATCTCTTTTTCAAGTTCAGCATAGTTTTGAACCCTTGTTGCAGTTCAAAGTGTCTTGGATTCAGCAGCTAGGATATGGAAACAACGTACAAAAACATTAAAATGAGTCCTCGTGTAACAGAATCTCAAATCTGTAGTAGGCATTAAGTCGATTTTGAACTGGTTCCCAGAGTCTTGCTCTTCGTGCTTTCTGGTGATTTTCATGCATTAGTAAGGAAGATGTGATTTTTGTTGGAAAGACTAGGAGATAGATGTGATATTTTAACCTTGACTCTGACCTGCCCTATGACTTGTTCATCACTAGAGAAGACTTGCTCACACAGTTGCACCACTACAGTTTTATATAACTGTAGGGCTGGTGCCCTTGTTGGCCATCTTCCAGTTAGGAGTAGTTCTTTCCAGCTTTAACTGCTTTCAAAATAGTGATTAAACTGAAGAAACTCACTGTGATGGTGCAGTAAACATTTCTGTGGAGAGTTCTGAAACTGAATTGGAGTATTTATAACACAATACGAATTTCCCTGTGGTGCATCAAAGATGTATATTAGCAATTGCTAAATCTGAAAATACGCTAATAAAGAGTGTGAAAAAAAGTCTTTGTTACTCTTTCCTGAAGAAAGTGTAGCAAGTAAGGAAGATCTAACTGTAAGAAGAAAAGGTGAGAAGTGCCATGAGGAACTGTTTCAAGGGACAGTTCCTTATCAGGCCTACCTTGTCAGGCCTGTTTCTGGGGTATGGACTAGTCTTGGATCCTGTTCTTGTGATCTGCTTTGCCAGGCATGCAGTTGGGAGATGGATAGCTGGTGGCAAGTCACAGCTACCTTAAAATGGCTCAGGGTTAAGCTTTGCTAATTAGCATTCAGGTGAGGGGAACCCCCTTGTTTTTAGAGGTGGACCTCTGCTTGTGGGTTGCTTTGGGCCTTTTAAACATATTCAGCAGCTTTCCCAGACAGCTTGGGCTGGCACTGCTTGCTTGGCTGAGTTGTCAGATTCCTCGATGACTGCTGTGCGTGGATTTAACCACATACTAAAACTTTGCTGTCTCCGTATAAAAAAGGTAATTTGAGAATATGGTTGTCGTGTTTACAGTGTTTAAGCCCTTAACTTGTTTGCAGTGCCTAAAATTCTTGTTCTCCTGAGTATCATTTGCTTTGGTCTTGTAAGCTTTCCAACAGCAAACAGCAGTTCAGCAGTCCTTTTGTATGCTCATTCCTGAAGTTTGGGTACAGATCTAAACATAAAGTGGTAGGTATTAAGTGTAAAATAGAATGGAGGTATGGGTGGTGAACCCACACCTGTGATTACCCTGCATAACTGCCCCAGGCACCATCAGTGTGTATTTATGGCCAGCCCTGTAAATGCCCACATTGCTCGTCTTGGTGACCCGAGCCACGGTCAGTACTTAGCAGCTGATGCCAGCTCAGGTAGGACAGGATTCCTGATGGATGGAGCATGTGGGTAGATGGTCTGGGAGGACTGCAGCTCAGAGAGGCCCAGGGGCCCCTTCTGAGGAAGCTGCTGCATAGTAGGTGTTCTCCTATCGGGGCCAGCTGGAGGTGGGTGTGACTTGCTGCAGCTGCTCCGACACTCTGCAGAGTGCTTTGGTGACTCAGTACTGGGGCTGGACACTGTGTGAAATGGGGGCATGCTGCTGAGCTGATAAACTGTGTGGGGTTTGGAAGTCTGCACAATGAATTTTAGGGATCTCTTTGTGGGTTGAATAGAATTTGCTTTACAATATTTTGTTGATATAGTAGGTTGTGATTGGCTCATACTCATGTTTGGAAAATGCCTGATAGATTAGATTCATGGTCGTGCTGTACTTAGGCCGCTACAGTATTTAAAAACCACCATTACATCTTGAGCATGCTGAACAGAATGGAGTGATATTGCATCCATGGTAGAGGATTACAGTAAATCAAATGCATTGGTACTTTCTGATGTTTTGAAAGGACTGTTCAAACATAGCTATCTGGTAAATTTTCGTCTCATTTTTTTCCTTGAAGAAGCAACATGATTTCATCTCATAGCAGAAATCAATTAAAATATGTCTATGTTGAACAAAATACAAAAATACATTAAGACATTTTAATGATTTATATCTCAGTAGAAGGCTGTAGTAAATAGAGACTAAAAGAATGGTTAATACAAAAATACTAAACAGCTATTTCACTGCATAATCAGTGTCTAAAAAAAATTGAGACTGTTGGTGTAACTGAGGAGTACAGCTTTGTAATTATGATATACTACTTATGTCGAGAGGAATCAAATGCATCTGTAAATGGTTTTTTGTTGTTATTGCTAGGCATGCGCATCACAAGTGTGTGATGGTTTTAAGTATTGATGTGACGAGCCTAACTTGCCTCCATGCTAAGTCATTCTGCCTGACTCTGAGCATGGAAGATACTTTTGGGGTAGGGTTATGATCTAGCTTTTGAAAGACTGTATTTGAATATGAGACTTACTGTTTTCCTTATTTTTTCCCCCCTTATATCTTTGCAGAGAATAACATACAGTTTTATCTGTTATAGTGTAGGGAAAGGTTTTGAGGTAGTGCTGGTTCAAGTGGCAGTAACTCATGTTTGTGCAAATTGACCTTTAACCTTTGTAGGGTACCAAATACTTTGTTGGTGGTATACCTATTTGCTTTTGTGATGGACAGTTTTTCTAACCTGCAGGGTTAAAGGTGGGGAGAAACAAGTTTGAAATAGTAATTTTGTCACTGCTTGTGTAGCTAGAAGGCTCAAAAGACAGAATTTGCATTATAATGGCTTCATTTTGCACCATACTGTGACATTTAGTCATGTTCTCTATGTGTAGCTCCGGGAAGACTTTGACATAATTATTTTATTTTTTTATTACTCCATTCACTCCTACCTATCAGTCTTTTACTGTACTTTACTGGAATTACGTATAAGATAAAGTCTTTGCTATTTTCAAATCACTTTCACTTCATGTTTAGATTGCTGTACAACTTGTGAAGCTAGTGGTACTTCATGTAGTACCCCTGGGTATTGAGAAATATCTCAGTAGGGGAAGGGAAAATAAAAGCTGGGAGAGTGTTATATTTGCAATATCTAGGTTTTTTTTTTCCTGAAATGTGTAAGAAAATTATTTTTCTTAGTTTGGTGTGATTTATGTGAACATTTAAAAATTGAAAAAAAATCTGTCAAGAGCAGTGGAAGAGTTTTTACTTGCTTAGAAATCTTAGAGAAATGGGAGGCCTTAAGTGCAGGAAATTTAAAATAATATTGCAGAGTGGAATGGCTGTCCTTGTTTAGTTGTAGATGGAACTGTTCAGGTGACTTGAGCTTAGGCACAAATACAGATCTGAAAGATATTTGGAATTATCTCCTTTCTCTCATTTCAACTGCTCAAATGTTTTCACATTGAGGAAAACCAAGTTGCCTTGAAGAGTAGCTGGTAGGGATGCCAGAAGCAGGTGATGGTTTGGGAAGTGCTGCTTTTGGTGTTTTAGAGGTCAGTACCTTTATTGCAGAGACTGAGATGCAGGAGAATTTAGTCTGCTCTGTATGCATAAGCAGAAGTAATTACCTAGAACTAATAACAAGTAATCTCAAAAGAAAACAGCATTGCTTCAGTAAACTTAAAACCTGATTTTATGCATCTAACTATGTAGGCTGTTGATAAGCTTATTTAAATTTTCTGATCTAATGTTGAGGAGAAAATGTCTGTTAATTTCTCAATTGGCATGTTAGGACTCTTAAAAAACATCAAAATTATAAAGGTTGTTTGTTTGCTAGCAGTGGAACAGTGAGAGTTAGACCAGTGAAGGGACGTACTGTATTACTCTAATTATAAAATCTAAGTGAGTTTTATGCTGTGTGAAAAAGAAACGTGCATCTTGCAATACTTCTGCATCTGAACTATGTTGTGATCCAGATTTTGGACTACTTGCCTTCTTCCCTTCCTTCTTCTTCCACCTCCTTAGAATGCAGATGGTTGATTTCTGTGAAAGCACACATGGTGAATAGTCTCTCTCTTTTCTTCCAGGGACCAGTTACTCTCCACAAGAAAATTCACACAACCACAGTGCTCTTCATAGTTCAAATTCACATTCTTCTAATCCCAGCAATAATCCAAGCAAAACTTCTGATGCAGTGAGTATTTGTGATTGATTTTCATCCATGTGTTGCCCTGTTCATACACACCATAGTTTTGTAATTTTGTCTAAGGCAGCATATGCATTCTGCTTATGTTTTCCAGCATCAGTCTTTATTTTATAAACACTCTGTAAACCCAACCTGCAGTTGTTATATGTTTTTAAAGTATTCTAAGGGGCAATCATTAGAGCTTTGAATTACCTATCATTTATTTTAAAATATTAGATTATTTAAGTGACATAGATACAGAAATGTTTTTCATTAACTTTGTGGTAAATCTGAGTAAAATCTGAGATTTTACTTGAAATACATTACACATTATGAATTTTAGTCACTTCAGTATCAAAGTTTTAGTAGTTAGAGTAGTGGTTGTGAAAAATTGCCCAAAACCAAAATTGCTAAATTTGTGATTGGTAGAAAAATTTTGGAAGGATAATAATTTTGAGGGTGTTGTAAGGTGAAGGGAGCTAATGTTACCAATATTGACCTTACTGTATCCCACTATTAAGGGTTTGATGGGAATAAACCAGAAGAAACTATTGCAGAATGCAACTGGAGGATACTGTTCAAGCTGTCAATGAAATAGGTATTTAGAGGCGATAGAAAGCAATGACATGGGTACATAAAAGAGTAAAAATGTAGTTTTAAAAGCAGTGAAAGCTATTAAATTTGTATGTTAAAACTCTTGAGTAGTCTTTTGTCCAACACTGCCTGTATTTTACAGGCTTATGATTCTGCAGATGATTGGTCTGAACACATCAGCTCTTCTGGCAAAAAATATTATTACAACTGCCGAACAGAAGTTTCACAATGGGAAAAACCAAAAGAGTGGCTGGAAAGGTATATGTTTGTACTTGTTTGAATTGTATAAAGAACAAATATTCTCAAGCACATTTCAGAGCAGTTGAGCTTATCTAATAGATTACTGCTATGAAAGATTGTGCTCCAAGTCTGCTGGGTTCTTAGCCTTACTGTGACCTCTGGCACCTCTTTTATCGCTTGACAGTCCAGAGCCTGAGAGGGAAGTATGATTGGTTTGTGTGGGGATGATTTTTTGGGTGTTGGTGTTGCTGTTGTTGGGGGGGTGGGCCCATTGGTTGGTTGGTTTGATGTTTGTTTTGTTCTGGGGTTTATTTGTATTGGTTGGGTTTTTGTTTTGTTTTTTTGTGAGTATTGTTTTTAATGTTTTGTTTTGGGGTGGGTTGTTTGGTTTTGTTTTGGTTTTTTTTTATGAGTTTAGTGAGCTGAATTGGTATATTGTGGGCTTCAACAAGAGTGGATATAAGGAAGTAGTGGCTGGAGTTTGGTACCCTCACCTGTAGCAGCAAGCTCTTAACAGTTTTATTCATCTTATGTAATTTATAGAAGTTGTTATATTGTTAATTAATGTAAGTTCTTACCTAACTTTCGTTTTCTTTTCTTCAGAGAGCAGAGACAAAAAGAAGCAAGCAAAATGTCAGTTAACAGTTTTCCAAAAGATAGGGATTACAGAAGAGAGGTGATGCAGGCGTCAGCTGCCAGTGGGTTTGCCAGTGGAAGTATGTGGTTTTTTACAGCAATATATTCTTGCCTTGTTTGCATTACTGTTTTCTTTTCCAGACTTCAAAAATTGTAAAGCATCCCTTTCCTAAGCTCTTTCTCACCTTTTCATATATAAAAGCCAAAGTGGATAGCACAGTTAACTCTCATAAATGATGTTTCTTTAAATAACTTTATTAGTGCAACACTTGCTTAATGTTTTTCATAGTGCTCCTCCTTTTTGTGGCTTTTACTGTTGAGCTTAATTATCTTCATGGGTAGTTATTTAACTTGCATAATCTGTAGTTTAGTTGGACTGTTGTGATCATTGATACCTACTAATGTCATATTCTGACCTTAAAATAAAGATTTTACATCTAAAAATAATACCCTAATTCAATGGATTTTGGTATCACGGTTTTCAGAGGCTTGTGTATGTTATTGAGAGCATATTTTTACCTCACCAGTACTCTCAGCAAAATCATTCCTGGACTATAAATTTCTGTAAATTAACTTAACTTTAATCTTTGTCAATTTTCTTCTGGAAAATAGTTGTACTGTGAGATTCTGTCTATGTGCTGTTGTAGTTTGGGTAAATTTGTAGTGTAGTTCTCAGGATAGTTTAAAAGTAGAAGCCCAAGTATTAGTCTTCGCCTATGCTCTTTGGATTTGACGAGGTTGATATGTGTAAAGGGGTATTTTTTCTGTGCGCACTGAAACTTACTGCATATGCTAAAATATACTAGATGCAGCAAAAAGGTAGCAGTCATGCATAATACAGTGAGTATTGTTTTTGTGACAGGTGAAAATGTAGGGATCTATTCTCTGTTTGCTTGGTGTGTTCATGGACTAGTATGTTTTAGTTTTTGATCATGTGACCAGTGCAGATTAGTCATTCACATAATATATATAAATGTCTTGAATTAACTGTAAGTTTGTTGTAGTAGTACTCAAGTGAGATGAAGAGGAATTCTTTGAAGGCTAGAATGTGAAACTATTAAATTATACTTGATGTTCAGGGTTTTTGATGAACAAAATAGAAATGGTACAAATTATCTCTTCGCACTAAATACAAGATGGAAATAATACATCTTGATTTAGATCTTTTTTAGACTTCAGAAGTTAACTTGACTGTAACACTCATTATAAAGCAGCCTTTCATCAAAACACAATTCTTAACCAGAACTCTAAATCAAGCAAAAGTCAGAGAAAATGCATTTTGTCAGTGAGTAGAATTAAATTTTTGCCTTTTTTGATGCTGATGTACTTGAGGCTTTTTTAATCATAAGAAGTTCAATCAGCTCTAGTTGTTGGTGTGCAGCTGTATTAATCAGTCACTGCAGACTTGTTTCTAATTTAATCTTTTTTTTTTTTTTTCCTTATTGCAATGTTACTTGGGGAATCCTGAAAAAAAGTGGAAGACAAGCATTCCAGTGACACCAGCAGTATGCTCCCACAGAATATATTATCTCAAACAAGCAGGCACAATGACAGGGACTACAGACTGCCAAGAGCAGAGACTCACAGTAGTTCTACTCCAGTACAGCATCCCATCAAACCAGTGGTTCATCCTACTGCTACCCCAAGCACTGTTCCTCCTAGTCCATTTTCTCTACAATCTGATCACCAGCCAAAGAAATCCTTTGATGCTAATGGAGCATCTACTTTATCAAAACTGTCTACATCTACATCTTCCATCCCTGCACAGAAAACAGAGAGAAAAGGTATGTCTAATGAAATTGTATTCAAGATGATCCATGGCACTACATTGCTTGTTTGAAGTATGTTAGTACTATAATTTAAAGATTTGTTTTCCCTGTTTGATTGTATGTGCTTAGAACCTGATTACTGTTTTGATGTGTTTACTTTCCCCTAGACTCCATTTGCTATATCCTACAAACCTTCAAATTGACACTGAAATTTACTATATTCTGGCTTATTTTGAAAATTTAACATTTCAAATGATAATTTGAAAAATGTGTTTTTGTAGAACATATTTTAATTCTTGTCTTCTCTCTTGTTGTTTTGGATCTTTGCCATTTATTTGAGTTATGTAGTTACACAATTTGAAAGTCATTTTGGACCATTATGTTTTATGAACTGCTGTTACTGTTTGGAATGCCAGTGTGAAACCTTTCAATCAACACAAGCACAGTTCTTACAGAAAGTGAGAGTTTTCTACATGTTTGTAAGAGCTAATCTGTTTTGATTTGTATCTTGAGAAATACTGGATCTTCAGTTCTAAATCTGCTGATAATATGTGTTTCTGTTATCTGATAATACCTTTTAGATACAGTTAGAGTAAAGCGAAGATCAAGACTTCACTGTGCGTTGTTTGTGACCTTTCAGACATCTGTCTTTTAGTTAGATTTATTTCATTATTAGGGTTGAAGAGCTCAGTAAGATTGTGAGAATGAGATGTCATTAATGATAGTGTGCTGCTTTGGTGTAGTTGAGTTTTAGAGAGTGGTATTGTGCAAAAAAAATCTATTTTGAGGGCTTTGGGAGGGAGAAAAGTAATTTTTGATAATCATGTTTTAATTTATGATATAATTAATATGTAATTGTTTTTTGAAAGATGGCTTGTTGCCTGTCCATGCTTGCAAGTTGGCGTAGTTAAATAGTTTTAAAAAGAAGACCAAAACAGACTGTGGTCTGACACTGGTCTTGTACTCTGCTTTTGTGTCTTCCACTTTTGTTTATTAAAGAGTTCAAACTTTTACACGGACTTAAGAACAGCTGGCCACCCAAAATATTCAAACAATAGCATACACTGACAAATACTGTAAGACCATTGTGCATATAAAGCATTTTTATTTTTTTTCTTGGCACTTTGTGCAATTTTTGATTAACCTGGGTTATAAATACTGACTGTAAACTACAGAGGAACAGGTTATTTTCAGCAAGCCTATTCCTATTCAACACTGTAAAGCATGAAGTAAGGTGTACTAGTTCAAGCATGGTTCTTGTTCTGAGTGCAGTAGTTACCTCCTTCAGTTAAGCCTTTATTTTCTGATTGCAGTTTGATGCACTTGCACAAATTACAGTGCAAAACATCAATGTCAAGTGTTCTTTCCTTTAGTTTATCTACTCCATTTCCGTTTCTCCATTTAAAATACACATAAAACCCCTCTTACTATTATTCAGTTCTGACATGTTCTTGATTCTCGTTTGGTGTGCAATCAGATTTCATACTGGGTATTCTTTCAGTGCTTTACTGCACATCTTCATTAATTGAAGAGCTGATGCTTAAAACAATTGAAGGAACTTCCATTCTAAAAACTGTTAAAGATGTTGGCAGAGAGTTCTAATACTTCTTACATACAAAATTAATTTGAGAACATACAGCTGGATATAATATTGAAACAATCACACAGGGCAGTCTTGATACTATAAATCTTACTTTAGAATCCATATTACCATGGATGGTTCCATATTAAATAATTCATTGCATTTCTGTATTCTTAGGTGATTTTTTAAATTTTATATGGTTTAAATGAATATATTCCCTGTAATAGTCGTGCCTCATTGGTCTGTTTCATGGCACTTGACTGTGAGCAAATGTACTTTCTAAGCTTCAGAAAAGAGTGGATTACAGAAAATTAGTAAATGAAGAATTAAATTAGGTGAATGTTGGGCTTGAAATTCTTACTCTAGAAAATGTGAGTTTTGACATGTTGCTTTACCTCTTGTACAGAAACAGAAGAATTCAGTGCAGGTGCTGTCATGATAAAAGGTCATCAAAGAGTACATTCAGTTGACTTTCCTTTTTCTGGGGAATGTTGGGCTGTCTTTTTAAGGAAATAAAACCAGTAAACTTTCTGTAGCATTTTGCATATTTAAATTTTAAAGAAGGGAAGAAGCAGTACTTTGGATGATTTACTGTTACTCATTCTGTCAGAGGTGACTGTGAACCTGCAGTACTTAAAATATGCAGTTTTTAAAGTATTTTTTGTAGCTGCTATACAAATTGAAAATATAATAATTGTCCTGAGACACTTGGTTCAATCTTCTGAAAGTGTCTTTGCAGAAGTGAAAATAGTTTGAGAGGTTTATGTTTACAGTAGTAAAGCAAATAGCCTTTGATTTTCTTTTTCTGTTCACTGACTATGCCATCCCTCTCTTTCTGAAAAAGAGGTAAAACTGTATTTTTTTGCCTATAAAAATAGGTTGGTCCAAATGACTGAATAATATATCAGTAGTTCTTTCTTAAATGAATTCTTGCTTCTTGTGAATGTATTGCTGGCTGCCTTATGCTAGCATATGTGTACCACTGTTTTAATAGTTCTGATTTCAGTGTGTATTTTTTTAAGCAGTAATAGCTTTGAACAGCAGAACAACAGAAAAACACAAAACCCAACAACAATGCTTTTTTCAGCTCAATCTCTTTTGCTGCAGGGGTATGTTGTAGTCCCACAAGGAGATTGAATAAAATCCCTGGCTGAACTATAGCTCAGCTGTTAGCAGTAGTCCTCTGCCCTCAATGGCTGGCAGTAGTAGAGAGTTCCTGGGGAACTATTTGACCTCTACCCTTTGGTTTGAATGTTCCAGTCAGAATCTGCTGCTTCTGTTTGTGCTCACTGTGAGTGCTTTATGCAGGTAAAGTGTGGGGTTGCTTTTCCTACTTTTTGGCTGCTTTATCTGTAGGGCACATCACATTTTTCCTATTTCTAATTCAGAATGAAATGTGGTATTGTCCGTATCTTAACAGTGTGTCTGTCTGTAGGATACTGCTTCTCACACCTTTTCTCCAAGTCTCATCAGGCAGCACTTTTGTTTCTAGTGGAGCAGTACTCTAAAACTTTTGTGAGAACACAGCAAGCTGGCCAGTGCAATGCTGGGTGGGTTGTGACTCTGGTGCTTCTTTTCCTTTTCTCACCCTTGTGGTTTTCTTGTAACACTCGCTAGTCTTTAGTGGTCAGTTATTAACATTGCTTCTGGTATTGTTGCATATTCTTTGGCTGAGTTTTGCAGTTTCAAGTATATTACTCAATTCATTTGTCAGTTAGAAAAAGTTACATGTGAGACTATTAATTTCTTCCAATACTTTATACTTGTTTGCTGAACATTGCTGTTATATTTATTTTGAAAGCAGAGGCAAAATACAAAAAATTCAGTTTAAAACTGGAGTAATCCAAATATGAGAAATAAAGATTTTTTTTTTTTGTATTTTAGATGATTTGAGGGTTTTTGAGAATCTAGTTGCTATTGTTACCGTAGTTTCATTTGGTCAAATGTGTTTACAGAATGCAGTGCTTTTAAGTATTCATGCGTTTTTGATGTGGCTTACGGTCCTTAGTAGGTCAGAACTGAACTACTTAAAACACACAAATGTGACTGTCAGTGCTCAGAGAGCCTAGTTGGTGGACTGTACACTCCAGGTGCTTCAGCACAGAAAATGTGTTCGGATTCTTAATCATCAGCAGAAAAAAATTCTGTTAGCTGTTTTAGGTAGTAGTTTTTAATTCAGTGAAGCAGAGATGAGGTTTATAGGGCAGCAAGATACAAACTTCAGAAAGTTTTGTAATGCAGTTTTCCTCCCACTGAGAGCACATGTGCCTAATAGTTGCTAGCAGTGCAAAGATAACAGCTCAAGCTCACAGTAAAGTGGTTGGGTAATATTGTAGTGTTGACTCCGAAGGACTTCAGATGCATCTGTTTTGTTTTAAATGAGGTAAATATTACATCAGTAGTAGAAGCTATTGGAACACTAAAATGGTTATTTTAATATTTTAGGAATCATCTAGTCAATAGTTGCTATAAATCAGAATAAGAGCAAGCTAGTATATAGCATTAATTAAAACTATTCATGCAGAGAGTACTAGTACTAGTATGTTAGCTGTCAGAAAGAGGGCTGTGAAGGAAAGTCCTTCCTTGAAAAAAAAAGACATTTCCCAGTTTTGTTCTTTTTTCCACATCCGCTTCTCTGTCACACTCATGTGCCTGATGAGCTCAGCACACCCTGGTCAAGAGGAGAATAAGCAAGTTACAGGTGCTCACAGGACTCCAGCAGACAGAGCAGGGTGGCAGAGGCATGGCAGAGGTGTGGGACTGTCAGTGTCAAACATCTTCATTGAAGCAGAGTAGCTGAACAGTCAGAATGCTTTGATTTCCACCCCCTTGCATTCAAGCTTGTAGGCTCAGGGTTGTCATTCTGAATGTCAGTCCTGGCAGATCAGCTGTTTGCTTAGGAGCAAAAATTCTTGTCATAAGGGGCAGAGATTGATGATTGAAGGTTCAGTAGCATGTTTCTCAAACTGAGAAGCTAAGGGTGCTTAGATAAAACTGAAGATCAGTTTGGCACACCTGCTGAAAATGATCTGTCACTTTTTTCTGAAAGGATCATTTGGCCATGTTATTTAAAAATTCCCACTGCTTGGAAGCATCACACCGGAATGTTCCCATTCTAACTTGACCTGGTGTTTCTACTTAAGCAGAAACTTCAGTAAACCTCTTTGCAGAACTTAAAACAAGCTGCATCTTTTGTCATACAGGTTCTTGTCATATGAAATTCTGACTGGTAACTTGGATTTCTTTCATTTTTGTCCAGAAGATGTGATTGTGGGTCACACTCCCAGCAGAGAGGGTTATGAATATAAGGCTCTTCCTTAATCATTGTGGTCTTAAAAATTATTTTCATTGTAAAACGGCTTTTTCCTTCTCCATTTTAAAGTTAAACCACTTATTAGTTCTTCCGATTAAGTTAATCTCAACATCTAATGGGGTTTCTTTTTGCCATCTACTTACTTTGTTTTCCTCCTTTTTTTGTTTTGGATGGCTCTATTTTTTGGTCATTTTTTTCCACATGAGTAAAGTTGATGGTCCAGAAAGTTGTTCAGTTCTATAATACAGTTCTTTGCGTGGGCTGCATCTAACAAACTTGTTTGCATAATTGTTAGAAAGCAAACTGTATTTCATACGTTCTTGCCACAAAGTGAATGGATTTTTAAAGTTTTTTAAAAGCTCCAGATACTGAGACTTTATTGTGCCTAACTTCTTATGGAAAAATTGGTGCAAAGTCATATTTTTAAAATCACAGCAAGTAATTTTAAAAATAATCTAATTTCCTTTTTTGTTATTCAGAGGAAGAGATAAAACAAATTTCATTTAATGAAGTTCTTAAAACTTAAAGAGATTGCAGCATGCTCTTTTTAGTTTTAGTTTTTATTTAATATTTTTATTATTTAAAAAGCTTTGCTTGGGACTTCCATGATAAAAGCTGAAGTTTTAGGTGAAGTTAGACTAATTTGTATAGCATTTGTTTTGAAATTGATGTTGACAGTGAAGAGGCTGCAGCCTTGCCCTGTTCCACTTCTTCAGCCATAGTCTGTGCTGTAAAGCCTGCAAAAGTTGTAAGTTGTTACAAAAAATTTTTTATAGGATTTTATAGGATTAATTTGCATTTTCCATTGGTAAAATTTCAGTTGTCATTTCAAAATTGGTCTGATACTTAATGATTCAGATTAGGTTTATTAATGACTGCCATGTAATCCAAATCCTTATTCTGCAGTAGTGGTGTAGGTTGCTTGTTAAGGACCATGAATTGATGTTGACACAGGTGTAGGGACCAGTATCAGAATTGTAAACTACACATTTTAAATTTGTGGAAATATTTAACTTTTCTCAGCATGCTATGTTCATCTTGACTGTGTTTCATGATGTTTGAGGGCTTTGAGTGCACTTAAGAACTACAGGATTGTATTATTAATAAGCATTTTTTAAAACGCTAATAAACCAGAAAACAGTGTTTAGATGTTGGAAAGTAAACTTAATTCTGTGGCAAAATAAACAATGAAACAGTCTCTCAGAAAAGGGAATTAGGGACGAAAAGAAAGGAATGAGGAGTTTCTGCTTCTATTTGTGGAAAAAGCAGGGGAAATGCATACACTCCAGTGAGTGGTTTCTGGGAGTTTTTGTCAGACAGGTATTTTACCTTGAGGAGTTCTGACTAGTTAAATTAACTTCAAAAGGCAAAACTTGCAGGCTCTGTACAGCATCCTAAATTAAACTGGGTTTTAAGCTTCATAGTTACATTATTCAAAAATGGATGTGAAACTATTTGGAGATTTTGTTTTGTTGTATTTCTAGGATTTAGTATCGTGTCTGAGCCATGAAGTAAAATATAAAATAGATGGGTTTAAATTAAACTAAAGAAAGTTGCGCCTATATACAGCTAAGCTGTAGTCTATATTTTTAACGTGAGTTTCCATCACAGAGGAATTTCTTTTTGTGGAGAAGAGGTAAAGATCACCGGTTGAAATAAGAACAATTTACTGGAAACAGCAATAAGAAATGAACAATAAAAGCAGCATTATTAGAAGGTTGTATAAGAGAGGTAAAAAGTTCATGTATGAACAAAAGCCCACCACGGGGGAGCCACAATATGGGAACTGCTGCCACCTTCTCTGACTGGAGAAAGACTCCCTTCCCCAACCCTGACAGTGAAGTGAGGTGATACAGAATAACTGCCCTTCCTGGCTGCTGCAGAAATTAACCTTGTGCTGGTCAGAGCTAGGATGTTAAATACCCCTTATTCTATACCACCTACATCATGCCCAGATCCTACACCTTCCAACTGCTGTGCTCCCATCTGATTGCAAGATACGTCAGAAGCTCCTGATTAGTATATCTGGAGCAGTCCATACTCACTGTTCATGGTAGCTATAGCATACAGTGACAGTGTCGTTCAGCAGCCAGCGTTTTAAAATTTAACATTACAGGCTGTTCTCACATAAGAAACAAATACCCTTGAGGTACATATGGTGTTTCCCCATCCTTCTGCATTACCCACCAAGTGCACCCAGCTCCTTGAGCAAAAACATGGATGGGTTTGCCTACCTTGTGGATGGGTTTTGCCTTTGCCTGAGGGAGGACTGATTCAAACTGTCTTTCCTAACACATTCTTCCTATGCACCACAGCGACTTAATCCCCTTCTATGGTACATGGAAGTTTTGTTTGAACAAGGCCATCTTGTTTGGTAGAGCTTCTGGTGTTAACTAGTTGGCCTTTGCTAAATGCATCTCCTGATGTTTGAAGGTCCTACCACTTGCTGCTTTCAATGTAGTTTTTAACAGTCTGTTTTCCAGTTCGGTTTTCCCAGATGCTGGTGCATGATAGGGAGTATTATATACCCACTCAACACTGTGGCCCAGGTGTCTGTGAGGCTGTTTTTGAAATGAGTCCCGTTGTCTGATTCAGTTCTTTCAGGGTACCATGTCGCTACAGGACTTGTTTTTCAAGGCCCAAGGTGGTGTTCCAGGCAGTGGTGTGAGGCACGGGGTATATCTCCAGCCATTCAGTGGTTGTTCCTATCATTGTAAGCATGTAGACCTTGCCATAGTGGGTTTGTGGAAGTGTGATATAATCAATCTGCCAGGCTTTCCTATACTTACTTTTCACAATCATCCACCGTACAATGGGGGCTTTACCCGCTTGGTCTGCTTGATTGCAGTGCGTGTTTCACAGTTGTGGATAACCTGGAGATACTGTCCATGGTTAAATCCAGCCCTCAGTCATGAGCCTGTCAGTATGTTGCATCTCTTTCCTGATGATGTGAGATGCCATGAGCCCACTGAGCCAGAAATATATCACCCTTTTGTTGCCAGTCCAGATTCATCTGAGACACTTTTATCTTAGCAGCTTGGTCCAGCGTTGTTGTAGTGTTCTTCAGTAGTCCAACTCTTGGATATCTGCATGACAGACTTTCACAGTCAACTTCCCTACCTGTGCAGTGATGTCTTGCCACAATACAGAGGTTTTCCCTGTCCAGTGCCAACTGGTCTTTTTCCGTCAGTCCAGCCACCCTCACAGAGCATTTGCTACTGTAGGTGACTCATTGTAGAGGTAGAGTGTTGGTCATTTTGTCTCATTCAGTGATACCTAAAGCCAGCTGCATGGCTTTCAGCTGTACAACCTGACTTGATCTACCTTGTCCCTCAGTAGCTTCTGTGGCTTGCCTCATAGGACTCTGTACGGCAGCTTTCCATTTTCAGTGTGTCCCTACAATACAGCAGGAACCATCAGTGAAGATACTGTCACTTTTTATTTGGTAGTAGCTGGTTATGTCTCAGCACACATCCCTTCTCCTCCTCCTCCTCTGATGATGATAGTTTGAATTTTTCATATTTGGGCAAGTTTGTGATGGCTTCCAAGATCCAAGGCTGATTGGGGTTTCCTGTTTGAGTTTGCTGTGTAACCAGAATTACCCACTTGCTATACATAGCATCGGTGGCATCATGTGTGGAAGGGACTTCTCCATTGCACATCCAGCCCAGCAGTGGCAGTCAGGATGCCAGGAGTAGCTGTACTTTGGTACCAATCACTTCTGAAGCAGCTTGAACCCCTTCTTAAATTGCCAGTATCTTTTTTTCAGTTGGGAGGTAGCAGGCCTCAGATCTTTTCTATCCTGACTCCAGAACTCCAGGGGTTGTCCTTGAGCCTCCCTAGGTGCTTTTTACCAGAGGCTCCAGGTAGGGCCATTTTCTTTGACTGCAGTGTAGAGCACATTTGTCACATCTTCTGTCTTGACTGGCCCAAGGGCTACTGCATGATCCTGTTTTGTTTAAAAGTTTATTGTTCAGGAACTCACTTGAAATCATTCTTCCATGTCACATGGTGGAGAGGCCTGACAATCTGACTGTAATCTGGAATATACATTCTTAAAAGACCCACAGCACATAGGAAAGCTTGTGCTTACTATTTGCTCATTGATGGGGACACAGCCGAGGTGTGGGTCAAGATGATCTTCATATTGCTGGAGTTGGGTACTTACATGAAGCACTGTTTGTTCTCCTTTAATTGAAATAATTGCCAGTGAGTTGGCATGTGACAGTGGCATGCTCTGTACAAACTTCTGCCTCATGGATTGTGAGCACTGGACCTGATCTGAGTCTATAGGAGACTGCTTGTTATTTGAATCTCTGTAGATTACCTCCAGCACATCTGATTCATGTACTTGATACCTTTTTTCCATGGCATTCCACCTGCTGGGGTGCACTACTAGATTGTCTTTGAGACAATACTCTTCTGCATGACTGAAGTCACCTCCAAAGGCTGAGTTTGTCTTCTTCCCAATTCCCTTTTCAGTGCCCATGTCCCAGGACAGGGATCCCAGTTGCTTGGCTTCACTACCATTCACAGTTTTGTATCATGGGCCTTGATACTCCAGCATTGGAGCTGCTAGGTCACCAGGGGTTCATTTGACTGGCAGCTGAAATCTTTGTACATATCTCACAACTCAGGGACAGGGATTGGGTCCTTCTTCCTGCTATTGTGAGGGTTCTACTTCCTCTTCATCCCTCACTAACTGAGTTGATATGATCTTGGATTTCTTCTTTTATGTAGGGGCAAGTTCGTCCTCAGGTTCAGCTCCTGTTTGAGTGGTCTCTGCCTGTTTGTTTTCTTCCTATTCTCCCTGAGGGAATCCTTACTATTGAACTATATCTGGTAAAGAGTAGCCAGTGTACTTGCAATGATTTGCTCCCCTCTGGAAAAGTCACACTATCCTCCTTGAAAATACTCTGTTACTTTATTAGGATCCTGTAGTTCCTCAGGAGTGAACTTCCAAACCATTGAAGCAGAGAATTTCCCCCAAAACTGGCCCATTTTCTCTCACATTCCATGCCACTCATGCCAATCCACCTGCAGGGCAGACCTTGTTAGAAATCTCTCTCCTGACTCTAAACTTGGCATGGTCCACCCTGACTCTAAACGTGGTGTAGGCTGTACTGAAGAGACATGGCAACAAGACCATGCTTTTCTTGACAACCAAAGGAAATCCAAAACTCTCAAAAGCTGGTTTAACAGGCCTGAAAGAGACAAAGGGCATAAAAAGCTGGGAAAAATTACCTACTCCTATTCCCCCACAGACTAGGTACAATTTAATGGACCCCCGGAGGTAGGCCCCAAAGGAAGGGTGAAAGAGCATTACTGAACACGCATCCCAAAGCACCCTCATTGTCCCACACGTCGTAAACTGGTCTCCCACAATACAGCAACACAGCAATCCTGATCCTTCTCTTTCCCTGCTCTGAAAAAAGTACCATGGTGGGCACACAGGGCATATATAGGATATACATGTGTAGTATATACAGCCTTAGGTGCCACAACCATGTGAACAGACCAAGCAACATTGTGACTGTTGACTCCCTGCCTAGTACAACAGATGCTTAAATCAAATTTGTTTCAAACCACTCTGGTCAGATCTGATTATCTCAACCCTTTGTTCCCCATTGGGTGATAAATAGAGCTGTTGAGGTTTATGATCAGTGTTCCCCATGCTCTGTTCATTCACTGCTTCCTCCCTCTCCCCTGTGTCAGGCTAGAGAAGAGAATTGGAGGCACAAAAGGAAAAGATTGTAGGTTGAGATAAGAAGAATTTACAGGAATCAGCAATGAAATAAGAAATGAATACTAAGCAGCAATATTAATGAGAGGGTGTACTAGAGAGACAATTCACACTACGCCAACTGGAAAACAGCTCCCTTACCCCTGCCCCTGGGAGTGAAGTGAGGTGGTATAGAATAACCAACCCTTCTGGTTAACCAGAATAATAATATTCTGGTCAACTCCAGAAATTAACCTTGTCTTGGCCAGAACCAGCACAGCTACTTAATACTAACAAGAAATACTTTAATTTCTACCAATGTTTTTACAGGGTTTTGTTTTGCTTTTTTTGGTTTGGTTTCTTTTTGCAGAAACAGGTTTATAGCTTGAATTTCAGTAATAATAAATTAATTTGTGTAATGCAGTGATGCTCTGAACAGTCATTTTAATCTGTGTCCTCTATGATGTTAAATACCAGTTCTAATGTGATGTATATGTAGGTAGTCGTTATCATAGAGATGTATTCTTTTATAACATTTAGTGTTTTGGTTTTGAGTTGATAAACTTCTCAGAAGATAGAAATGTTAGCATTAGGCATTATCCTTGCTTTGTATCCTTTCTCCAGGTTTAATAGGGTGATTGTACAAAAATACCTTTCATAGATACATTTTAACACACACTTAAAATACCTGCAGTAATATAACTATGAAGTAGTGTCTCCATATTGTCTGAAAGAAATAACTTGGCTGTATTGTGTAGATGCAATTCAGTGTGCATTTTTATAGCATAAAAACTCAAACTCAAGCAGTTTTACAGACCTTTTGGAATTCAGTGGTTTGCATGGCATGTTTTGAGTTCTGTTATTCAAGAAATAAGTGAATACCAACGACTGAGTGGTTATAAGGTTTATTTTAACTGCATTGTTAGCTTGAGTTTGCCTTTGATTCAGTGTATTTTCTGTTCAGGACTGCAACATGGGTGAAAAGCACTTCCAGCTGTTTGGTATGGTGGTATGGTTTGAGGGTCAGGTATTTGCTTACATGGATAAATAATACAGGAGTGAGTTGCTTCTTTACTTAAAATAACTTAATACTTAACTGTGAAGACAAGCCCAAATACGTTAAATATGTTTTGAAATTAGTGCTGGCAGTTGCTCAGTACTCTTCTCTTGTTTTGAAATGAGGGTGTTTTGTGTTTTGGAGGTTTTTTAATAGTTGTTTTTCTGGTAAGGGTCTCAAAACTGTAGGTAGCAGGCTTGTACACTTAAGTACTAACGTGTCCCATTGTGCTTGTTTCCCTTGCTTTTGTCTGCCAATGTATCTTGATCTTATTTGGACTATGACAGATCCAAGTTCAATTTAAACTTTACATGTTTTTGTTTAGTATGATAAGATTTTTGTTTGTTAGATGTGTCTTGACCTGCAGTTGTCTTAATGTTTACTTTCAATACTATAACATAAGATTTTGTATGCAATACTTGCAACAAAATCTTTTCCTAATAACTTAGTGTTTTAATGGTGACTAATGACCTAATCAGCTGTCCTAGTTCACATGTTGCTGAAAACCATACAGGAATTTTATAGCTGGTTTTTCTTTTTTTTCCTGTCTTCAATCTTTGTAACCCTTTTTGTACCTTTTTAAGTTGTTCTTACATAAACTCCTGGCCAAATGACAATGTCCCTTCACAGATACATTGCAACCAACTCTGAGGAGACTGGAACTAGATATGGGCACATCTTTTTCAGAATTTCACCTGAAACTCCAAAATATGTCTCTGTGTCCTGGCTATTGCATCCTTTCAAGCTTTCAAATTTGGCTTCTTCGGCAGGTTTCTTTCTGGTTCAGGTTTCTCAGCTACTTGTCTGGAAAAAGTTTCTGGAGTATTTGTGACCTTTATAAGCTATTTATACTGCAACAGCATGGAAGCAGAAATCCTTTTCCCAGAGAGATTAGAAATCTTTAGTGAAAAGATTTACACATAATTTTTGATGTTTATTTTTTAGCGTACTTCTCCAGATTAATCTTGGAAGTTGCAGTTAAGGCTATTGGAATACAACACATGTTAGAAATTCTGTAACATTTTATTCTTATATATAAAACAAAATGTGACCTTTTCGTTTCTTTACTAATGAAGTCAGCATCGTCTTACTTTGACCATTTCTCCAAATAAAAAAACCAAGCACACCCTGAAAGTAAAAGCACTTCCCAGCCTGTTTACATTCAAACTTTTGCCTGAAATGTAGACTATCCAGAGAGACTTCTCTGCCCAGTTTGAGGTGGGTTTAAAATCCAGTCTTCATTACTGTGGGCAGACATTATGCATGAGATCTTGGATCTGCAGCTTTATGCTCTGCATCCAACTTCTTTGGTGCTGTAGAGGTGTTAGTCTTGACTGAATTTGGGGGCAGGGGTCTCTGGGGGTTTAATGAGGATGAGAGAAGGGGGAGCTGAGATTGAAATATAATGATCCACGTTTCTTAAAGGAAGAGGTGACTGATGGTACACCTATAGTAAGCTGAAACACTTTCATTGCAGAGATTTCTCACAGTATTGGAATGGAAGAGCAACTTTCTGCTAAGTGGAAGTCATATTTAAAAATTAATTAAATAATTTATATTCATCAGAACAAATTGCTGTACAGTATAATGGATTTAAGTACTATGCTTTCTGTGGTTAATAAGTGGTAATATTTCCTAAAATGGTAGTAATAAAATAAAGGATATAGGTCTTAATGCTTCAGAAGAAGCTGACAAGTTAAGAATTAATTATGGGCAGATAAATTTTTAGATGTTTTTCCACTCTGCTGTGGGGATGTTAACAGCACTGTTTTTGCATTTCTAGTACATCTCATTATCCTTTCTAAATCCTCAGCAATATAGCTGGATTTTGTATGATAGACTTATATTTATGGCTGCTTGTACTGGTCTCTTCATGAGTGAAGCATGGCTTACACCCTCCCCTCAAATTTGACACAGTAGGCTATATGTGAAATTTATGGGTTATAAGGTTTTTGTTCATAGGATATGTTCATAGTATATAGAAATATTTAAATCATAAGTAAAAATGTAGAATGTGAGTATAGGAACAGTAAAAGAAACTATTAGTAAGGAATTTTTGGCCCATATTTGCCGTAAAAGCTAAGGAAAAAAATGTCCCGTTGTTAATATTGGCTACTTTTCATCCAGTATCTTGAAGTAGAAAAGTTGTGTGAGTGCGCTCATGATAAATATCAGTATTGTAAATTGCATTAGAAATCAGCTATCTTCAATTTTGGTTCTACTAATGTTGTGAGGTTTTTTCTTAAAATGGTAGTTAGGCATTTGGTCTTCTGAATTTAACTTGAGTATTGTACTAGTGAGTTGTCAGGTTATATTGGGGAAAATGAAAAATACTCTCTGTCTTCTGTTCAGAGTCTGCATCTGTGGACAAGTCTGTATCCCATTCTTGCACAACTCCTTCTACATCTTCTGCTTCTGGACTGAATCCAACTTCTGCGCCTGCTTCATCTGCTCCTACAGTTCCTGTTTCACCTATCCCACAATCACCAATTCCTCCATTACTTCAGGACCCAAATCTCCTTCGACAGCTGCTGCCTGCTCTGCAAGCCACCTTGCAGCTTAATAATTCTAGCGTAGATATATCCAAAATCAATGAAGGTAAGGATTCTTTAAAGTTTATGTAATCTCTCATTTACATACATTAGTGTATTATTGGATACCAGGCTGTAGTAAATAAAAGCCTTATTTTAAATGAAATGTGAATAAATGAATCCCTAGATAAAATGGAGATTTTTGTGGGGCTTTTTCCCATTAAACCTTCTCAACATTTAAGGTTTTCAGATTGATAAATGTTGATGTACATGAGCAGTCTAATTGAGACCGGTGACTTAATCTCTATATCAGCATTTGTCTGTTGCACAAAATATTGTTAGAGCTCTTTGTTCTTTTGTTTCATGCACTGTTCTTTGTTTTCTGTAGTTTGTGCTGCTGTTCTATTAATGTGTGTTGCAAATAGTGAAACTTCTAGGGGTTCTTAAATCTTGTTGCCTAACAACTTTTTTCTTTAGCATAACAAGTTAACCTCTCTGAATACAGGTAGCCTATCAGTAACTTTGCTAGCCAGTGAAATTTTGTGCATTTAATCGGTGTGTCCCTTACATTTTTGTCACATTGGCTTAGTTTGTTAGAAGTCAGTTTATCACTTACCTATAGTGCCTTTTTGCTGCAAGAGCAGGTAAAGTTGATGTATTTTGATTGCAGTTTTATCTAGTGTGTCTGCATGTAACAGGTTACTGATAAAGTAGTGTAGGATTTTTTTGTTTGCTTCTTGTATGGATCACCAATTTAAATAGGAAGTAAAACATCTATATGAGTGCCGAGAGTTAATTGTCTTTAACTTTCTGAAAGTGCAAATGAAGTAAGTGAAAATATGTACAAAATATTCTGTACCTTGCATTTATTTACCAGAAAAAGCTGTCAATTGTTTCCTTTTAACCAACAAATATTCTGTCTTTATTCAGTACTAATAGGTGAGTAGGTCATTGGTTTCTTTTTCCTGTGCAGGGAGAAGCCTTAGAACTGTAGTGCACTAGGTTGGATTGAAAAAAAGGTTGTTATGGTTGTATTGAAAAATGAAAGGTCCACTCAAGTGCAATTGTATTTTATTAAAAAGCTGCCTGGTGAAATTTCTAGTAATTTTCTCTTGCCATAACTAAGCAGCAGCTGTGTATGTCTTGGAACGAGAGTGTTCAGAATTGTTCTGATGGCATGAGGGCCTGGCTGTGTCCGTGTGGGCAGAGTGACTTCACCTTACACAGCAGGGCTGCCCTTACTGTGAACGTGATTCAGAGTTATTCTGTGCTTGTGCTGGTGAGTCAGTTTTTTTCAGGAGTGTGCATGAGTGGGATTTATGTTCAGGAAGTATCCCACAGAGCCTGTAGACCTTTTTGGAAAGGTTAGTTCAGAAGCTCATAGTTCAGGCTCTTTGTTGTCTCATACTGCAAGATGCTCTTTTTGTATTGTGCAGTTTTAAAATGGTTAAAAGTGATTGTTTGTTTTTTTTTTTTTACGGGAGGGGATGGCATGGGACAGTTAAATCCAGAACAGATTAGGGGTTTTTTAATTAGTAAGAAGAAACACAGATTTTTAAATTGAAAGATATTTGTTTTCCTCTTGAACATGAAGTCTGCCTCCCATTTCTTTTAGTGAGTTAAAGTGATCATGCTTTTTTCTTTTTTAAAAAAATTATTGTAGTGTAGAAAAACTTCACATATGTTCTGCTTACTGCAGTAGCAAATTGAATGAATTTTCTCTTGCTGTTAACAAGAATTATTACTGATCCATAAGATCAAGCAGAAAAGTTGAAGTTATTTTTTAAAAGAATTTTTGCAAGTGTATGCCTTAAAGTTAAACTGCTGAAGAAAGGACTTGCTAGATGTTCCCCATCAACTTGAAATCAAGTAACTGAAAATTCAGGTGGATCTTTGGTCATGGTAGATATGGAAATAATCTGAAAAAAAATGTACCTTAAATGTAATTAGCCAGTTTGAACAGTTTCAAGTGGTGGTCTAGAATTGTCAGTAAAACAGAATGTTTGTTTTCAGTTCTAACAGCAGCTGTGACACAAGCCTCTCTGCAGTCTATACTCCATAAAATTCTTACTGCTGGACCATCTGCTTTCAATATCACCTCCCTAATTTCTCAAGCTGCACAACTGTCTACGCAAGGTATTCAGAGTCTTTTTTTCACTTATGTAAATTTGTTACACAGCATTTTAAAAAGGCTGATACAGTTGTAGAATCTGTCTCTTGTCATATCTTTGGCCACACAGTGTGGAGAATGTTGAATGACGTCTTTTTCCAAAGAGAGGATAAAAGCTTTTCATTGAGAAGCAGGAACCTGACACACAACTAAGTAAACATGCTTCTCTGTCTCACCTTTTGGGATTTTCTTTTTATGTTAAGTAATTCTGTATGAGTAATGTGAAACTTCAGTGAGACTGACTCAGTTTATTCTGGACTGGAATTAGGTGTTAACGGTGTAAAACAAACTCTTCCTTACTTCAGCACCCATTCTGTACTGTGCAGCTGTGACTCTTGCGGGGCACTTTAAATTCTTAAAAGAAAGTTTCCTCTGTCTGGTGGGGGCCTTTTTTTTTTTTTTTTTTTTTTTCATCTTCCAGGCAAGATACTGTTTCAGGTATTTTCAATATGTTCTGGTTTGTAATTTCATAAAAATCCCCTTAAAACTTAGATTTAGAAACTTAAAACAATAAATTTATCTACAATAAATGAATAGGTAAACAGTACTAATGGTAGTTTTTAACCGTGGGTGAGAAACTGTTGGTATATTCCTAGAATGGGTTAATGGGTTTATATATAAACTGGTCATGCTTTCTTTTGGTTAAATCAAGTTAAGCACTCTAAAATAGGAGTCACAAATTATTTAGTCTCTTCTTGTTTGAAAAGCATTTCCTAATAGCTTCTTCTCTTTCCCCCTCCCCTGAAATTTTAGAATGAGGAGTTTGGGGAAAATACAATTCCTTAGCTAGGATTGTTGTTGTGCTCACAGTGAATATGTTTGTATATCATCTAATATAGCATACTCCAAAATACCAGAAAAATCTAATTTACGTTTAAGATAGGAAATGTTTTTAATAAAAGCAATTTTTTTTCCTTTACAGCTCAGCCATCTAATCAGTCTCCAATGTCTTTAACATCTGATGCCTCATCACCAAGATCATATGTGTCTCCAAGGATAAGCACGCCGCAGACTAACACTGTTCCACTTAAACCTTTGATGACTACACCACCAGTATCATCCCAGCAGAAGGTAAGCTCCTGCTCACTTATGCCATATTGTAATAAGAAGCCATTATACATAATATTAAGTACTGCTCCTATATATCCATGTGCTCACAGTTGTATATGGGATGCAACTGGAAGCAGCCACTTGACTGTGTATTGGAAGTTCAGCTCCAGCATGAAATCTAGTTTACTTTTCTTGAAGAAATTCTTAGGCTGGCTTCAAAGGCTGTCTGAAGATGATACCAAGGCTTCAGTATTCTAGCATATTTAAATAGAAACAAAAACATACTTCAGAGGCAACAGCTGACAATTCTGTTGATTTACCCAGTGAAAGGTGTTCAGAATGGGTGAGAGCCTCTCGGGGAAATTAACTTGATGTAGTCTCAGATTTGGTTTAGAAATGTTCTAGGTGCAGATCAATAACATAATGTCCCTTTCCCTTCCTGCCCTCTCACCTCTGTTCATTCAGAATTCCTTCACTGGATCAGTGACTAGGAAATGTAAATTGAAGCTAACATGTAAGCTCCTATGGTTCTTTCTGAGAAGCATGACTGTAGACTTTGAGATGAGACTCCCCCATCTTCCTAAAATCTGCTCTCTGTCACCATCCCTGCTTAGCTAAGGTGGTTTTTTTCTCAATTTTCTGCTCACTAACGTACCTCTAATGTCTTGGATGCCTTTGTGGAATGCTTTTGTGGAAAATACATTGCATTCCTCATTATATTCAAAATGCCTCATTTTCTTCCATCAGATTTTTTTCACAGGTACAAAGAAAACTAAGTGATTGTCCCAGTTTCTTGTGATCGACAGTGGTACAATAAATTGTAAAAGCTTAATGTGTGTACCAGTACTGATCGTTATCTTGGTTTTTGCCCCTGGATTGCATCCTCAATCTGTGTTCACATCCCATAGCTAGGTGGCAATTAATGTAATTATCAAATAGCAGGGTTGAGTTATTTGGCACTTCTAAATCCTGAGATATGAAAAAGAATCTTCTTAAGTTGTGTACTGTTGATAACTGGAAGTAGATCTCTTCTGGTCTCTACAACCCAGAGATTGTTTGTTAGTCCCAGAAGTAACAAATTTTGGTTCAGCAGCAGATACTTTGCCAATTCAGTAGGGAAAGAACTGTCTTGATAGTTCTTGTATTTATGTGACTCAGTTCATGAGATGGGAGCTTAGGTGGTGATAGCTCCCATGTGAGCTTGTCTGTTTAAGTAGCCTGTCAAGATATGTCAGTCAGGCTAGCTTGTCCAGTTGTAAGGTTTGAGGTAAATTATGCCTAATCAAGATGTGGTGCTGTGCCAGGACACACTTGGATTTAGAGCACATGGACTTAGGGCAGGCCAAGCTGAACTGGCCCTGTGCAAGAGGAGCCCGGTGCCAGATGCACAGGTATTTGAGCTGCCTGTGGCCCTGCATCAGTGCCATTGGCACAGTACAGTTGCATAGGACTGCTTGAACATGTCAGTACTGCTTTCAGACTGAAGCTGGTTTGTCTGCCTGCAGGTGTGCTGTGTGCAGCTCTGGGAGTCACAGACTCCAGGAGCCTGGGTGTCACCTTTTGCCTTTTAGCTGTGCCTGTATTGTATGATCAGAAACTGTTACGAATTTCTGCAGAATAGCTGTGGAAAGCACAGACTGGTCAAGCTCAGTGAGAATTTTGCTTTTGGTTAGTTGGTTTGTTTGGTTTTTTTAATTCATTTAGCCCTTACTATTTTTCTGTTTCTGGTGTATATATTTACAGTCTTTGAAAACATGGAATATTTGAGAGGTTTTGTAGTTAATTTATCTTACAAATACCACTTCTTCTTTATGATCTTTTTTGTTGTTGTTGTTGTGTTTTTGTTTGTTTTTGTTTTTGGATTTTGTTTGTTTTGGTTTTTGTTATCTTTACCAGCCAAAGAGCTGCTTACTTTACCAGTTTAGATCTGCAGTGTGACTCCCTTATTGCTGTTGGACTTTCCTTTTGAAATTGTTCCCTTCAAATAGCCTTGATGGTTTAATGTCTGCTTACAGGCTGAGCAAAATGCAGGCATTAATAGCAAAGTTCTTCATGCCATACATTTTATAAAGGTACTTGTGTAGTCTGTTCTCATAAATCAGTTTACTAACTGCTAATTTTTCTCCCCCTTCAACTACATGACTCTGTTTATTTCAACAGCAGAGTGATCTTACAATTATCTTGCTTTTTCATTTTAGTACCATGGTTTTTTCATGTGCTACTCTGATTTTTTTTATGCCTATTCGTCAAAAAGCCAGAAAGAACACATTTTCATTTTGATAATTTTAAAAGATGACTTTTCTTCTTAGACATATGAGAGTTTGAATTTGAATTAAGCCCCACCCCCTGCGTATTTAAATGCATCAAGTTGTGTCTTGAGCTTATTTTAGCAGATAGTGTCTGACTTACCATCTGTGGTTTGTTTCACAGAAATCTGTTTCTAAAACAGAGATTTTCTGGAGGTTCAGGTGACCACTAGTTAGTTAGTAATGTACACTAATGTGAAGTCAGCAAAGGCCAGACTGACTGGACAGTTTGGGGTTTTTTTTGTCTTTATGGATCCCTAGAAGCCCTAGGAGTATTTTCTCTTTGCTCCCTCCCTTTTCTCTTAAAATAGTTAGCTTGATTTTGCAGAGTGGAGGATAAATTTTGAAGCTGAACCTCCGTTGAATATACGTTTAAAATTGACTGAGGTATGTAAAGTGTTGGGCCAGAAGAAGTATCTTGAACTTCATTTACTGTAAATTAGACATTATATTCCCAAACTTATCATCCCAATATAGTTCAGAAGATCACAGAGAAGACTGTATCTTACTACTGGTATCATAATACCTTGCATTGAATGTGTACTACAAAGGAAAAGCAGGAAGGGGCTGATGACTGTTTTTTTTAGACACCTGTGAGTTTAGAACTTAGAGAAAAGGGAGCAGCGAACTGATAAATATGCTTTAGATTTTCTTTTACTTTTTGATAGAGATGTTTTTAATTGTGATGTAATTATGTTCTTGACACTGCGTAATGTATTTTCAAGTAGGGAACTCTTAATTTTGTACATGAAGATTTTATTTAGGTAATGAACAACTCTTCTGAGGTTGAAAATTAGCTCAGTGCTCAGATGGAAGATACAGACAAAAATAATATTGAGTTGATCTGTTTTGCCTAATAGGCTTGCGATATTTTGACAGGTCACATGGGTCTAAATTTGCTTCTGTTATGTCTATTAATAACCCCTTAGTAAAAAAGAAAATCTTCCTGTCACAGCTGTGGAACTAGATTTTTTTTTAAGAAGAACACCTTGTGAAGAAAATAAAAATTGTGTCAACAAAAGGCCTTGTATCAAAAAAAACCCCACAGATGTTGAAACTGTAATTTCCTTGCGTTTTTCTGTTTCTTAACACTTGCTCTTTACTGCGGAGGAATTCTAATGAAATTTTGAACTTTGCAGGTTGCTACTCCAGGTGTTAAACAAGGACCAGCTTCCCAGGCAGCACCTCAGCAGCCAGTAATAGCTGACAAGCAGGCGGGTCATGAACCTGCCTCTCCACGAAGTCTTCAGCGTTCAAGGTACAGTGAAATGCTTCTCTGTTCTGTCATTAGTTTATCTGCATTCAGTTTGTGTTGTATATATTGCAGTTAGTGCACTCTTCTTTGGCCCGTTTATTGAACATATGATTTAACTGCTGCTGCTGAGATGATGTAGTTGAGTACATTTGTTACATAGTTAGTGTGGTAGATTCTGCATTTTTGCAGTAATCATTAGACTATTCTCACAGAAGCAAAATGGAACTCATAGTTGTGTTCTGTCACTCTGGTGTCAATTTTATAAGTGATTCCTTGTATTGCAATTTCAGAGTTGGGAGTTTCTGTCTCTGTGCAGTTACGGAATCTGTGATTTGCTTAGTGTTAGGTGTTTGTAGTGTCTTGCCGTAGTGTAGCTTGATTTTGAAATTGGCATGATTTTTCGGTTTGTCAGGTGATTTTGCGGCTCTAATGAAAAACATTAAAAATTAAGTTTCGCAAATACCTTGGCCAGACTTTTTTGTCAACATTGCAACTTACTCAGATGTTGTATGATACCAGCATTTAACCATTGATTTGGTTCCAGGGGCTGTAATCAAAGATGTCTTGAGATGCTTTTGTGATGGAGTCATGGTATAGATCTGTGGCAGGAAGAAATTGACTTTTTTAGAGGTTCTGTAAATAACAGTTCTTAATAGCTGGATTTTTAGAGTGGTTGAATAAGATGTGTGGTGCTGTATGGTATTAAAAAAATAAACAAAAAACCAAAACCCAATACTCTTGCATTGTCAGCATACCTGAAGCTACATGTGGTGGTGCTTTCCAGATCATAAAATAATGAGATCCTTTTATGTGCCCTTCTGGGACTAATAACAAAGGGGACCTTTGTTTTCTTTGTTGGTTTTGGCTGTTTTTGTGGAGAGAAGGGATTTATTTTGTGTTCTGAGGTTTTTTGGGGGACTGGGTTATCTGTTGTGTGCTTGGCAGTCCTGTCCCTTGGCTTTACTGGAGACCTTGCAGTATTGACCAGTTTGAGGGTACAGGCACAAGCAAGTCAGAAGTTTAGAGGTTTTTAATGTGGGCTGTTTTACAGACACTTGATTCTAATCTTTGTCAGATTACAAGCCTGTAACTAATTTATCTCTTTTAGGAGAATAAAGGCAAAGTGTCCAGCTCCAGTCTTAGTAATTATGACTGGTGCTATTTAAATCTTTCTGAATTACAAAGCAAAGATCAAATTACACTTTGCAGCAAGCTAAGCTTTTTTTTTGAGGAGTTGGTGAGGTCTTGGGGGACAGCTTTCAGTCACAGACCCTTTTGTTCTTTGCTCATCACCCTTTCCCCACAGGAGGTCTTCTTAAGAAGGACAGTCTTATTCTTTACCATGGCTTGGAGTCTGTGTGAGTTGATACTGATGGGCATTTGTCCTGCTAGTCCATACCTCACCCTGCCTTTGTGTGACATGACTGTACTCTGGCCTGGCCCTTGCCTAGGGTGAGTTTAGGAATCTGCTGTCCCTCTGCAAACCATTGCTCTGTGTGGTGTCAGAGTTTTGGTGGAGGAAGCTGAGTTTGCCCCAGCACTGCTGAAGCAGGGGCATTGTGCAGGTAGCACAGTCCCGTGGCTGAGGGGGAGGTGGTGTGCAGGCCAGGATGAAGGATACTGAGACAGTGTTAGTATTGTTCAGTATCCTGTGTCTCTTAAATTAATACACAGAAAAGTTTGTAACTCTTTTGTATGGTACATTGTGAGTTTATGCGATTTCAGTTTGCTTTGGAAGTGTCTCACTCCCAGCAAGTGGAAGATTAGGGAATATGTGACTTGGAAAAACCTGTGTGACTGATATTTTCTTTTGTTGCGTGCAGTGGAGTTGAATGAAAGTGGACCAGCTCAGATTGATTTACTTACCTGCAAAAGATTTGCTGCATCCAGGCAGTATGTCTGAATTGATATATGGAACAGATGATTCCTTTGTAGGTGAAAGCAGTCAGCTGGATTGGGAATTGCTCTTGGGAGCTAATTGTCCTTTACTTTTGTAGGAGTGAAGAACAATTTAACAAACTGAACTGTGGACAGATGGTCCAAAATCTTTTTAGCTCTGTGAATTAAGGTTGTATTTTTCTCTAGCTTAAATACAGATTAATTGAGCAGAAGTTAATCAGAACTGCATTTCCTTGGCTCATTAAAAATTTTAAGTGAATGGAGCTGAAATTATTTTTGACTTGTTGGGGTGGACAGACTGTGTAAGAAAACCCGAGTAGCTATTGCTGGCTTTAAAGAAGTGAACATTTCAGCCGTGTAAATTGGGAAATTAACACAGTGCAGGCATACAGTCAGTCTGTCTGTTAGAGATTATTCCAAAGATGCACCATGAATTATGGCTGCTTTAAAATTGAAACTAAATGAGTGCTTCCATAATTAATAGTTTCATCAGGTGGGTAGTTTCTTTTTGTTTTCAGAAAGGACTGAGAAAAAATTTCCTTTACCTTGGGAAAGTGCTGTGAAGGGAGGAATTAAATACCTAATTTTTTGTAGGTTGTAAAATTCTGAAATTTGTAGAAATTCTGAAATTCAGAACCATAGTGTTCTTGTACCCTTTTTACAGATATTTTTGCCCCTCTGGAGGCATTCTGTTACTTGTGGCATAGTCAGTCTTCAACTCAGCTAAGGCAAGTGTTTGCCTTTAGTGAAGCATTTGAAAATACTGTGGTAGTTTGGAACAGTCATTACTGCATTCGTAGCTCCCCCTGCTGCTAACATAGCAGTGCCTAGGATATTTTGTGACTTTATTTTTGAAAAGTCCACAGATTTTTATTTATTTATTTTCTTGAAACATTTCTGATGTATTAGAGTGATTTTTACTGATGAAGTAGAAGACAGGCTGATAAATGGAGGCAAGTCACAGGGGGAACTTTAATTCTAGTAGAACTAATGAGTAAATAAGGTTATGCCTGAATTCTACTTAGTAGCCTTTCTCTGCACCATCACTATCTTGATGCTAAATGAACACAATGAAACTAAGAATAATTTACTTTGGAACTGAATGCTAGTTGTGGTCTACTTTGGTCCCAACTTAGAGTAGGTCTGGCAAGTTTGAATTACTAAGGGCATTATTTAGGTGAATTCTTTTTAATATCTCAGAATATTTTCTTATATTTGACTGCCCTTGTGGTGATTTTTTTTTCTCATGTCTAATTAGAATTTCCTGTGGTACACCTTTTCTCTGCCTCTTGTTCTATCAGTGCACATTTCTGAGAGGAGCCTGTTCTCTCCATAAGTAGTAAAAATCTGTAAAAAGAACCGTCAATCCCCTTCCCCTCAGCCTTCTGTTTTTCAGACTGGATAAACTTTAAGCTTCTCCTGATATAACATGTGTTTCAGCCCCTTAGTCATCTGTGTGGTCCTCTGTCACATTCCTTTGCTATAGCAGTTTAGTTCTTGTCCAGTTTTAGGCTTCCCATTACACAGTGCTCCAGATACTGTGAATCTCATAAGCTTTGAAACAAGGGGAGGAATTGGTTTTTATTATAGGGGAACTGCTTCGTGCCTCTTATTGACTTGGTGACTCTCTGACTTTGTTCCAGCCGGTCCCTGTCAGATGTCCAATTTGCCGTCTGTAATTCTTAATTCTGTAATTCTTTGCATGTGTGAGTTGATTAGAATAAATGTCTGGGCATTGGACTAGAAAGATAGTTGTATTTTGTTAAGGATGTTGTCAGTCTTCAAGGGGACCTTGAAGGTGATGAATCAAAAGTTGTTTAATATTTGGTTCTCCTTCATAATACTTTCTTCTTGCTGCAAGTGATACAAAATTTTAAGCAATAGACTGAAATTATGGCCGGTGTTGAAAAGCCAGTGGGAGAGTTGTACTTACACAATTAGTGCTACTATTTCTTAGTGTATGTAGTGCCAAAGAACATTTAACTGTGAGGTACCATCACTGTTACGCTGAGTATGTTTCCAGTAAAGCATTCAGGTTTGGTGGCTAGCAATCAAGTTTGGTGGCTACAAACACACTGCTCCTGTGTGCATTCTCTGTTCTCCTGAGTGCATTCAGTGAAGATGTACAATGTCACAGAACCATCTAGGTTGTGTTTTGACATGAGTAGTAAACTTCTGAAATCCCATGTGGCTGTATTTTCAGATCAGGACATTGGGCATTGTTCTTAGTTATTATTGTGGCAAACCTCTGTTGAATAAACCTGTTTCACTCCCATCTGATACATCATTACTGAAAATTTTAGAGTTGCAGCTGTTTGAAGGAAGAGCATACATGTATATATTTTCTATCCAACACCATCTAGGCGCAGCTTATATCTCTTGAACAGCTCTGAGTTAAAAACCAGACAAACACAAAGTCCTAACAAACAACAAAAACCCCCTGTTACATGTAGCACTCAGACAGTTCCAATAAAAGTTAGAGGTTTGTAGAAAGGTGGCTCAGGTTTGGTCTACCAGAAGTATTTACCTGTGGTTGAATACTTTATGTATTTTTGTGCCTGGAAGCAATGAATTTTCAGTGTTCATTTCTCTATAGGTTCACATATATTTTTAAATGCTCACTTGCCTTTTTTAATTCTTTCTTCTAGTAGTCAAAGAAGTCCATCACCAGGTCCAAATCATACCTCTAGCAGTAGTGCATCAAACTCAACACCTGCGCCACAGAATACATCTGTACGACCCACATGTTCATTAACACCCACGCTAGCAGCACACTTCAATGAAAACCTTATAAAGCATGTTCAAGGCTGGCCTGCAGATCACGCAGAAAAGCAGGTGAGTACTCCTTTGCTTGTTACCTGTGAGAGTGCATAATGTATAGCTTAAAATTTGTGTTTCTTACTTTTTTTTCTTTTTTTTTGTTTTCTTACTTAATTTCTGTTGCTTTTTTTAGGAATTAAAAGTACTAAAACGCTTGTGCTTGTCCTTAGCCAGAAGAGAGAAAAGACAGATTAGGCCAGACCTGTAGGTTTTATATGTGTTTGCCTTTCAGTGGTTAGGTATTTTCAGTCTCACTTGAAGTGTCAGTGCTTTTGAAATCCCCTCAGATGAGTAGCTAGTCTCATAATTATTTTCTTACTGCTAAAATTCTGTTGAAATTTGCAGAGAACATAGAGTTCAACATATTTTTTCATAATGATATTTTGGTTATGTGGAAAATGTTATAAATTAGGTATAGAGTTAAACTATTTGAGTGTACTCCATAATTTAGTTACTGAGTTGTTAGATCTACACAGTGAATAAGAAACTTTACCTTGTTTGTAAACTAATGTAGAGTACTCAGACTGAATTTGGGCTATTTTTACATAATGGGAATTCCAGTCGAGTTGCCATCAATATATTATAGCTAATTGCATGAAACCTGTTCTGTTGTAGTAATACAAAGAAACTGGATGCATGTCAGCTGCTTGGAATGTATTACTCAAAGGAACCATATTGGTTATTGAATCTAGTTCAGTTCTTTCCAAAGGCAGCCCTATCTAATGCAGTCTGTTAGGGGTAATAATCTTATCCAACCCAGTTTACTTTGGTCTCTTAAAGAGTTGTTGCCTGCTGGCACAAGTCTCCACTGGAGACTTTTGGGTAGTAGCTTGCAAGATGACTCTTACAAGCACAGTCTAAACTGACACTCTGTTAGGATTCTTGCTTCTTTTAATTGATTTTTTAAAAATAAGTTTCAAGACATTACCAGCCTGTACTGAATCAAACACTGAGTCATTGCTGTGGAGTGTCTTTAAGGAAATTATGTAGCACAGGCACTTATGTATGGCCTTGGTCTGTGGTTTTGGAAGTATTATTTTCACTGTGTACTGAATTCACAAGTATCTTAATATAGAAAACAGATTTATGCTGTGCATGGCTTTTGAGATCTTTTTTCCCATGTTGGTAATAAAGATAGCAAAAAACTCAGCTAATGCTAGGCAGTCATGTACCCAGTTGGGTACTTCTCCCTTTGTGCTATGTGCTGTATTGTCCTGTCCACTATTTGAGATGATTTCACATGGTAGTGTTGTTTATAGACCAGTGAATAGTAACATTTGAGGAACCCAAGTGAGATATTAGTTATAAAAGTGAATGGAAGTATAGGTGCAATATGTAGTGAAGAAGATAACATAGAATAAAGTGGAAAGACTAAAAATGCAGTGCCTTGTTTTTTTCAGATAGCTGCCAGATATATAGTGTAATTTGAAATTAGGGCAGAAGAGCACATGCCAGAGTAAACTGAAAACTAAATAAGTAAATAAATTAGAAGAGTCAGGACAGGTATGTGCTAAAGGAGTTAGACTTGAGGAAATGTGCTGTAGTTAATAGTTAAAACATTCTTGAATTACAGCAGTTACCTCACAGAGCTCATAAAAAGCACTTAACATGGAAAACTGAAAAATAATTCAGTAACTGGAGTTGTGCAGAGAAGACATGGGCAATTTTATCCTGCTGGAGACTGGGGTACTCCTGGATGTTGAACTACAGAAAAGAAGACTTTTAATGTAGGGAATTAGAACACAAAATGCAGCTTTGGACTGGAGAAATGCCAAAAGTTGATGAAGACCTGTGCTAAATAACATTGTTTTTGGGAAGTAAAATTAAGTATACAAGTACCTAAGCAGATGTGGATGAATCTCAGTGGGCAGCTAAGCACCACACAGCCACTTGCTTGCTCTGCCCCAGCTGGATAGGGGAAACAATTAGGCAAAAGAGAAAACTCAGGAGTTGAGGTAAAAGCAGGTTAAAGAGTAGAAGAGGGTGAGGGAAAGTGATGCAAAAGCAGTCACTATGATCCAGCCAGTGCACAGCCAGTCCCTGAGCCTTGGCAACCCTGGAACACTGTCCCCTGGTTTTACTGCTGAGCATGACTCATTGTATGGTGTGAAATATCCCTGAGGTCAGCTGGGGTCATCTGTCCCAGTTTGTTCCTTCCCTACCTATTCTCCACCCACAGCGTATTTGCTGGGTGGAGAGGGGGTCAGAGAGAGAAAGGGAAGAACCCTCGATGCTGTCTGTGTAGGGTCTGCTTAGAAATAGCTAAAACGTTACTGTGTTATCAGTGCTGGCTTGGTCACAGATTCAAAACCTGGACTGCTATGAAGAGAATTAATTCCATCCCAGCCAGACCCAGTGTAGCTGATGGTAACATTGCTAAATAGTAATGCTGCAGGGAAGGCTGTGTTTTGAAACAATTTTTCCATGTGCTACTTGAAAGAAGTCCTGTTCCTTATTACAGTGTAATACACAGAGTAATTATACTGGTCTCCTTGGTGCTGTTGAGTAGTTCTCTGGAGTCATATCCTGTTCAGTGATGACACTTCAAGAAATGCACAAATTGGGAATTTGATAGGTCATGCCCTTTAAATTTACACTTCTGCTTGTCTCCAGCTGACTAAGTGGGAATATTAAAGTAATGGAGTTGGTCTGTTAAAGAACACCTGAAGAGGGTTGCAAAGTTGGTTTTTTTTTGTCAGGTAGGAGGTAGCTGGAAAGAAGGTAGCATTCAGTTATTTTTGTCACTAAGGCTTAATTAGATGGGAAATTTAAGTCTGCTGTTGGAATAATGGCTGGAGACTCTTGAAAACTACTTGGAAAAAATATTTTTGAAACTCCAAGCATTGTCACATACTACCTTTCAAGATGGTTGGGTAAACATGTGTTAGGATCAAAAAAGTCTAAACTATCCCTGCCTTAGCATTAGACAGTTTCTGGGCAGCAGTGTTGTTTATTTGTGTTTGAAAATGTGCTTTTGTAGAGAACTTAACGTGCTTCTGATTTAATACTCCCTTTTGAAATTAGAGTGCTTTGCTGTTTCAAGAGACACTCATCCAGCAATTCTCTAGCTACTGCCAGTTGTTTCCAGTGCATAATTCAAAATCCTGACCTTTATGTTTAACCACTGCAGGCATCAAGATTACGTGAGGAAGCCCATAACATGGGAAGTGTGCATATGTCAGAAATTTGTACTGAATTAAAGAATTTAAGGTCTTTAGTTCGAGTATGTGAAATTCAAGCAACTTTGCGTGAGCAAAGGTAAGTGTGTGCTCTGTGCTTACCTTCAGTTTTTAGGGTGTTACTGGAACTTCCATTCTGGCACTGTTGTGCGTGAGTTCTCTTTACTGATGATTCTATAAGTACACCAGTACTTGCCATGTTTGCAAACTGTCTTCCCCTATGTATGTTCTGCCTGTTTCTCTCCACTAAATAGAACCAGATACGCAATTTCTGTATCTAATTTTACTTGAATCGAAAAGAAATATCTTTGCAGCAACCTTAATGCATTACAAAAAACTGATTAACTCACAGTATTTCAGCATGCTTCTGAAGTATCCGCCCATATATAATGCATAGATCATATAGGTACACATCTGCACAGCTTATCCTGTTTAACACTGCAGTTTATATGAGAGATTCAATAGGTCTAAAGCGAGAGCAAGTTTGAACAGGTGTAATTTACATCACAAGCTGAGGAAAAGTTAATGTTTGCTTATATTTAAGTCAGTGATAGCAGGTGTCTTATGTATTGCTGAAGTGATATACAGCCATGCTTTTGAAAACTTGTGTAAGATTGGAAACTGTAATCATAAAATACGTGCTCAAAATACTCACCAGTAGGCATGATTTTGTATCTGCTTGCATACTCAGTTTCCTCTTCCAGTTATGTTATCCCAACTATTAAGTCACACTAGAGTTTGAATACAATGCTTCTGATTTACTGTTTGAAATTGCATTAATTAATTGCATTGCATGCTGTTAAAATAGCTGCATTTATTCTAGAAGCTTTTGCATTTTGGCACTTAGTGAAACAATCCTTTAGGAGCAGGCTATATTAGATTTGTAAACCTTTCCTGATAAAGAGTTGAGAATTCCCATTCTTTCTGAAGCTTTATTTCATAAAGTACTTCACATCATTCACTACATGAATTATGATTTCTGGAGTGTATTTAATGAACTGGTTTCTTACAGTTTTAATTTCCTAAGGTGTCATTTGTCTCTGACTGCACATTTGATCTGAAATAAGTCAAATGTCATTGTTCAGCTCATTAAATAGCACCTTCTTTCTTGTACACTTTGTATCCTTAAACTGTCAATGGATAATTATTATTATGACTTTGAGTCTGTAGTAACATGTATCTTTTATTTTTGCTGCAATCCCAAAGATGTGGAATACAAGGCATAAGTAAACAAGCTGATGGGGGAGGCTTTCAAAAAAGGATGGGATTATCAAAATCAGTTCACTTAAACGATGATGCTATTTCTGTACTTCTGCACGGGAGAGTATTACTTACATTTCTTCTAAGAAGGAACTTCATCTCTAGACAAAGCACATACATTTTTTGAATCATGACTGACAGCATGTGAAAAGGCACTTTTAATTGACTGATACATTTCATATACCCATGCCTTGAAGTTAAATGTTGTCTTTTCAGTGTGTCTGTATTCATATATTATTTTCTACCTACTTCTCAGTAGAAAATTCATTTTTAATGAACTGGGCACATATTTGTAAAGTGTTCCATGAAAGTGCTGAATTGATGCTTTTTCTGCATTTATTAAAGTTGCTTCAGGCTTCATAGAATATTTATATAAAACCTAAACTCTCCTTGTTTCTTACTTCACTGACATGTTTGCATTATACTTCAGCATCATGCAAAGTGGTTTCAAAATATTCATTAAAAATTCTGGGAAACAGTCCTGTGAACCAGATGTTTGTTAGTTGCAGCAATTGCTTATGTCAGTTCAGAAGAAGAAGTGTATTAAAAGTTGTGAGCAATCTAATTTATTTCTAAGCAAAGTGTAGTTACAACAGTTTTTCTTAGATGCTCTTTAATGATGCCTCAAATATTTTCAAGGTTGGAGCTTACCATGACTGTAGAGATTACCATCGGCCACAGAGCCAAATACGTTAAAAAAAGTGAGTGAGAAGAAAACTCACTTTTTTTTAAAAAAATGAGCACTTGGGCTTGTTTTACAATCTCAAACTGCATGCCACAGTTGCTGCTCTCCAGATTGTTCAGTTACTTGGCATACTTGCCAGCGTCCTGCTTTTTCTGGGAGCTACTACATTCAAGTGGAGAGCAAACCTAAACATAACTCTGTATCAGTCATAGTAGAAATAGAGCAACTTATTTGAACTGAAGTGTCAATTGCACCAAGCTTTTGTGCATCTGCATATGGCTGTAGGTTATTGAACAGATTGGGAATAAACTTGTTACCTGAACTTTTTAATGGGAACTTGGTATCTTTCACTGAAATTGTAGTACTTGTGTACTTATGTAATACATCTGTATAATGCAAATGTTTATACTAACTTGTTTCTTTTCTCTTTGCAGGATACTATTTTTGAGGCAACAAATTAAAGAACTTGAAAAGCTAAAGAATCAGAATTCCTTCATGGTGTGAAAAGTTGTAAACAATTGCACATGGTTTTGAGTACAGGAACTATTAAACTGATGCCCAGTCTTAACACTTTTGAGCTGCATTTGAGTAGACTTTGGACCGTTGAGCTGGGCAGAAAAAAAAGTTGACATGGGGAAGGGGACAGGAGGGAGTCAAATTCAGGGGAAAGATACAAGAATGATTTGTAAAACCCTTGAAATGTAGATTTCTTGTAGATGTATTCTTCACGTTGTAAATATATTTTGTAGAGTGAAGCCATGGGAAGCCATGTGTATCAGAGCTTAGACATCCAAAACTAATCAATGCTGAGGTGGCTAAATACCTAGCCTCTTACATGTAAACCTGTCTGCAAAATTAGCTTTCTTTTTTTTTTTTCTTTTTTTTTTCTTTTTTCTTTTTTTTTTTTCTTTTTTTTTTTTTTTTTTTTTTCTAGTTAATTTATCATTCAGAAAATTTTAATTTCCTAAAATTCAATGCAAGCGCCAGGCGATTTGTGTCTAAGGCTGCAACAGTTTGGGCAATGTACAAAATACCACGAAACAACTGTTTCCACACTTGCACCGAGTCGAGAGCAGTGCTTCTCCATTTCTGTTTTACAGAGAAATGTTTTTCATCTTCTGTGTTCCATTTCCCCGTGAAATCCTAAATCTGATTTTATCAGCTTTCTAATGCTTCTAATTTTCTCTTTTCTTAAGGCACTGTTGCTATGGCACTTTTTCTATAATCTTTTCATTCCTGTGTACAGTAGCTTAAAATTGCAGTGATTGAGCATAACCCACTTGTTTGTATAAATTATTGAAACGTATTTCCATTTGCACCCTGTAAGAATGGACTTAGAGTACTGCTGGGCATGTGTGCTGAAAGTACATTACTTGCTCAAATATAAGGAAATAGCCCAATGAACATGTTAACATGGTTGTGGGAGGGGAAAGAGGAAAAAAAAAAAACTAGTCAGATGTGAATTGTATCTGTTGTAATAAACATGTTAAAGCAAAGAAACACTGGTTTTCATTTCCTTTGGTCATCACATTAAAATTTGGTATTTTTGGGGATTCTTTATTAGAACTGTTCTTGTTGAACATTTTTGTACTTAAATAATTCCTCAAGGGAGGTTTTGTTTAAAACTTGTAAACAGGAAAATGTGTATAAAATATTTAAGGAAATATAAAATTCAACAAGGATGATTTAAGACACCTCCCCAACAGTTGTCATATGTTAACTCCTGGTTTACCTGTCTTGATATTATGACATTTCATTTCGAAGGATGTTTGTGTTGTAGCTAACTGTTTAAGTCTGGTGCTGACTGCTGTTCTTAACCATCACAAAACGCTGAATTTGTGTAATTGGAGCAACTCACCGTTTGAAAATGGTGGAAAAGCTCAGCTTTGTATATTGTTTCCTAAAGTATATTAAAAATAAAAAAGAAACTATTGCTACTACAAAATAAACGTGACTTTTTCTTTGCTTAAAAACAACAGAAATCGTGATGGCAGTACTAGTTTAATATTTGTAGAGGTGTATATGTCACAGCAGTCTGTTAAGTAGGAAAGATGGTAGGAGATGGATTAAAAAAAAATAATGATACAGGTGTTGACACATGAACATGTGATGCTTTGTGTTTTGTTCCTAAAAAATATTTCCGGCACCAGAAAAGGTACTTGATTTTTTGTGTTGAGTGAGTTTGGACTGATTTTTAAAATCAGGTTTTGATCAGTGGAAGCTGAATGCTCTGACATAACAAAACACTGCAAATGGAGCAAGTTGAAATACCTAACAACAGTGGAAAGTTGGGACAGATGAATGTATAATTTTTCCTCACTTTTTAACCCGGTATGTTCTGTTGTATTTCATATCAGAAAATGGGAGTGATCTTGAATGAATTAATTTAAACATACATTGTTTCTGCATTTTTAGAGACCCAAAACTGAGTGACAAAATTCTTCCTGAGACTTTCAAATTTGCCTTGCATCCTATTTTTGGAAGCTGCCCAAGTGTAGGGAAGACAGCATGTGAAGTGCATGAGTGTGCAAGAGATCAACAGTGACTGTCCTTAGTTTGGGTATTTTGCTGTTGAGTTAGTTGCTGAGACAAAGGTGGCTTCTATCTTTTATGCTGGCTCTATTTTCCATGAGCTTATTTTGTTTCCTTTTGACTGTTATATTGCCCTCTATAATATCTTGTATCAATGAACTTCAGAAGTTAATTTTCTTTGTAGAAAATTACTTTGGATGATTTTTTAAAAATCTCTGTTTTGAATTAATTTTCTTATGTTTAACTACTGCCTGTTATCTTGCAGTTTTGCAGGAGAGTATCCTTCACACCTTGTTGTATTTGCTCACCATGCAATAGCTTTCTTCCCCATCCTCCACACCCTCCAAGACCTGGAGCTGTTGTTAGCTGAGGAGGGACAGCCTGCCAGACTCTGACTAGTAATAGACAAGTTGGGGAAGAGGATTGCAGGCATGGCTTTATAGTCGGCACCTAACGAGTTGGTTAGGTTAAGGTCCTTCAAAATGGCTTCGCTAAGATGCAAATACAATCCTGGCCTTACAGTGTGATCTGAAGACCCTCTTCAGCTTCTGTAGTGGTGTGCCAAAGCCGGCATTCCATAAACTCCGTGGGGGAAAACCACTGATTTTTTTCCTCCCTATCTAATCTTCTATCTGGAGCTGGACAAAAATGAGCAGGTACACTGAGACCTATTATTAGATTACCAGCTTTTCATTAATTTTCCATTCTGAAACTGTTGCTATCCTTCACACTGGTTAATTAAAAGGACTTTATTGAATTGCTCTACACCTGTAAGTCAAAACAAGTGAAATTCCCCTGGATCAAGCCTTTTATTTTTCCTAGGTGGGTGTTCAGAAGGTGTTGATTTGGGCTGTGGGATGTGTGTTCTGTATTAATTACTTAATAGAGATTGTCAAGGACAAGTGATGAGAAACTGGGGAAAGAGCTGTTGCTGCATATGTTGCTCTTGATTTTCTTGTTATGCATTTGCTGAGCAGCTATCTAGTGTAATAGAGAAACAGCCTTCAGAATCGCTGAAATTGTCTGAGCTGGTACAGCCATACTGCAAGCAGTGCCATTGGGGTAGTACTTTATCAGATATTGTGGCATGCTCAAGGACTACAGCAGGAGCAGCTTAATTAGATTATAAAATGACATGATTGATCCAAGGAATTCCTATTTTTACTTTATTGTTAAGGCACTCTTAATACTTCTGCAGGTGAATGTATTCTTTGCACTGAACCTGATCTGAAGGTGCTGTGGTCAACTGCTTAATTTGCATCAACTTTCCCTGCCTACACTGATCTGTAGTGATGCAGTTTTCAGACTAATTTTATTAATTGTATCTCTTGGTACAAGCATCTTAGTGTTGCAATTAAAATATATATTCAGAAATAGTATAATTGAGGCCAGGAGGAATTTTTAAGATATCCATTATTTTTTGTAGCAGCCTGGTTGCAAAGATATATGAGAAAATACTGGGTAGTTGTACCATGCCTTCTAAATCAGTGGGTCAAAGAAGGCCATGTCTTACTGTCACCCTTTTATTCCAGTGTCACTTTGCCTGTGATGAGAACCTGAGGACTTAGAAAATCAGAGTCCTTTGTTGCTGTGAGTTCAGCTGCCATGGCCAGTACTGTAAATTCTGCTGCAAGGAAGGAAGGAGTGATGCACCCTGAGCATCACTGCCATGGTTCCTCAGGATACTTGTGAGTCTGCTGTGTCTAAGAGACAATCACTTCAACTCTGCATCAACACACAACTGTTTTTATATATAGTTAAATATCAAGTCCATTGGAATTAGCTGGATGGTCGTGTGAATACGTCATCCTTACTGCTGATGCTGATTCTGTCCTCACTGGATCAGTCTCATTTACAGGTACAAGATGATAAGGAGGCAAATCTGGATGTTTTAAAAATAATGCTTCAACTTTCAGAAGTATCCAGCAGAAGAATGTTCTGAGCCAAAGTGCCATCTCATTGATATCAGCACTACTCTTCTGCCCATCATTGCTGTTTAACGATATGTGGAGGTTTCTTTTGTTCTGTTTTTTTTTTAAATATTATTTCTTAGGAATTGGAGCTTTTGATGTGGGAGGAATCTGTTTTGTTGCCTAGCAAAAGGAAAAAAATCCCCTTTTTTGACGGTTGTTTTCCTGTAGTCAGTCAAGCAAAAGCTTTCATTTGCAACTGAGATCCATATAGGTGTTGATTTTGCAAGAAAAATATTTCAGCATTGTTAGTTTTGAATTCCAGTTACACATCACTCTGTTTAGATACCTGTCTCTAGTCTACAACAGATGCTCAAAAAGATTCAGTCTTTCATAGCTGTAGGTGTCAGCTTTATCTTCCTATCTTCCATGGGTGCCTGTGTTGCTGCTGCTATACTAACCCATCTGGAACTGTTTCTTAGATGCTCCTTGACACAGATTTTTGTATTTTCCAACTATGAATTTTTTATTCAGGAAGACTGAGGGAAAGGAATGATGTAGACTCTACCACTCAGGGCTCCAGCTAGCTGAGAAAATGGAGGTCACAAAGCACTTTTCTCCTCCCCAATAAAGGCACTAACCCACCTGATCTAGGCCTTTCTAGAGAATGAACTGTCAGGTTTTGTCTCCCATCCTAGGAAGTGTTGTTGCATCCTGGACAGGTCCTACCTGGAGCTGATGGGCCGTGTGCAGCTGTACTGCATAGCTCCATTTACCAGAGTTAGCACAGCAGGTTTGCAAACACAGCTTGAACAACCTGATCTTTCCAGCAGTTACAGTATTTTGTCACCTTCTATTAGTCACACATGCCAGAGAGCATTTGCAAAGGGATGCTACCTACTCCTTCATGCAGCACTACGCTCAAAGACTAATGCCTGTTCTGCAGTTTGAAATCTTAGAATCTGGGCTGTGTAAAAGTGTCTTAATATAGTGATGCTCAGAATGTTTAATTAAGCTAATCTTCCTTTTCACTGTATATTACAAGAAAATCATTCATGAAAAATACTGTCACAGTCCTCTGTATATAATTTAAGTGCAAGTCACAAATTGATTCTCCTTATTCTCCCAAATTTCTGAAGTTGGCAGATGAAGGTCAGTGTGTTGCCTCAAAGTTCTGAACAGCTTGGACAGCTTCTGCCTGGCCAGGCAGATTTGCTGACAAGGTCTTTACATACTTCTCTGGGAAAAAAAATCTCTGATTGAATCTCTTTTCAGTGTAATTGGGATGCTGTCACAATTTGACTGGAGTTCCTGTTCTGCATCCTTGTTAGTAGCAGAAGACTTGTCCTGGGAAGAGTTATTTGGTAAAATGACCAAAGCCCATGGCAGATGGTGCCACAGAAGGTGAATGTGTTGTCATCAAGTCTGGACTACGTGATGGTGCCAAGGGGCTCTGATGTCCATCAGTTCCACCCAGGTTTCTTTAGCTGCTGCTTTACATCCTCAGAGTAAAGGCTTCTCCTTTCGTCCACATTTTGGAAGTTTTGTTAAACTTTTTGTTCATGTTGGAGATTCAATTTCACAGTAAGTCTTCTATCTTTTCAAAATGGAAAAGCTATTAAACCACTGACAGCACGTCCCTGTCTTCACTTTGCTAAATAAAACTGCCTCTCTTAGAAGCATGGATAACTGAACCTCTTGATATTGCTCTGGTTTTAGGGTAAAAATTCCCAGAGTTCACTTTGACCTAGGATGGCATCTGATTTTCATTTAAGTGAAAGAAGAGGATTAATTTGTTGTGTATTTCTTATGTGCCCTGGCACCTCCTCACCTGAACAATTAGAGATAGTGTGGGTACGTGTAGAGTGCAATATATGTATCACATTAATAGGACAAGATCTTTCAGGACTCTGCTTTGCCTCACAGGTTGTTTCACTGAAAGAATTGCTCAGTGAGGGTGAGGCTTCACACAGTTTATCTGACACCCAGCTCCTTGCAGAAAGACCAGACCCTTGCTTACTGCTTCCCTGCTCCTGGTGATGTACTCCTGCTGAGTCCTTTTTGCCAGCCCTGAAGTGGCCCAGGGAGTAAAGCCCCAGCAGAAACCTGCCTAGTCATTTACATGTCACTGACTTCAGAAGCTGACTGGGCTCACACCAAGGAGCCCAGCAAGGGCATTGAAGGGCAGGTCAGTGTAACACTTGGGGCAGCTGTAAGATCAAACGGCAAATGTTCTTAAAACTGAGCTCCATGAGCTGAGAGCAGGGACTTGGGACATGGAGACTGCTCCAAGTTAAGCTTGTTTTTCTGGGGTTTGGATGTGTGTATGCTTTCATCTGAAAATTTCATCTCTGAATTTGTGCTTGCTGTGCATCTCAACAAAGTTATAACAACCAAACTGCTCTATTAACATGAACTTTCAGGTAAGCATAAATCAAGGTCTAACTATCAAGCATGTTCTTAATATATTTTAAACACAGCACCCATACCAAAGTAAACAGTGCATCTTTGATAGGTTTGGTATATAAAAGAAGGAGTCTACAAGGAAATGCTATTCCTCTTCAACTACTACTCCTTGTTAAACTAGCACTGAACTGCTATTCTTGCCCTGGATTGTCTCATCAGATACCAAACGTGTGTCAAGACAGAGAAAATCTGCTTGGCTGTCCTCATCTGCCATCTGATGAGTTTGGAGCATTTCCTGAACTCCTTGGTAGTTGTGTGAGGATCTTGCAGACTCCCTTGTGGGAGCCTTGTGAGCAAGCACGTGTCCTGACTGCAGGTCCAGAGCAGCCAGCCAGCCTGGGGCTCTGCCACGGCTCCTGGGCCAGCTCAGGTGCTTGGCAGACCTCTGTCCTTGTGCTGGTACATGGAGAGACAGGCTCTGTCTCTGCATGTGTTTTCTCTCACTCTCCAGACAATCTGCCTCACTTCTGTGGCAGCTGAAACTGTTTGGTGCCAGGCTGGGATGTGAAGGGGAGTGCAGAACGTGGTATCTGAGCTGGTGCAGTGCTGCCCCTGGCTCAGCAGAGCATGGCCTAGTGCATGGCCTGAGAAAAAGCCTCTGCTTCAGCTGGCACTTCTGTACCTAATTGGAATTTTTAGTGCAGTAGTAGCTGAGGAAATTCTGAAGTGTGGGAATCTCTCTGGCACACGCAAGGCATCCAAATGTGGGGAGTCAGAGCAAGAAAATCACCAAAATGAGGGTTCAGAAAACCACATCAGGGTCAGCACTCGCCTGAAGTGCACAGGGCACTGCTGTTATGGCCAACTCAGATCTAATTTTGGTAATGCTAGGCCAAACCCTTTTGCTTAAAAATCAATGTCACCAATTCTGGGGCTCTGATACTCCACCTAGAATAATCTTTGGTATTAGCCCCTAAATTTCTGTATTTCTCTCCTAGATAACATTTGTGGCTGTCTCTCCTAATTGTTAATATATTTGAATTTGTTTACATTCTCTAGAACCCAGAGTCACTACTGATTGTCCTTGATCAATATAAGATTAAGTGAAGTTAATATGTTAGGTGTAGTTTTGTGAATGATTTATTTTAATCCAAAATGTCAGCAATTGCTTCAAGCTGTTTGAGATTAAAGGTTCAATTTAGAATAGTTTATTGATCAAAAGGCAACATTTTGATAGATGGTTCATGGGAGTTTGTTCCAAGCTTTTGCAGTTCCACATGGCTGCCCTTCATGGCATGGGTAAAATGTACTGGTGATCTGAGTTTCACAGGAATCCACCTTTTGCAGTCAGGACTGGGAATGGTACACATCATTCCTGGATAGTACTTAGTAAGAGACTTTACTTCAGGTGTGCTATAGATTGATTATTCAGCATTTAGTAGTCTGAAAACAAATTTTCATTATCATGCATTGACCCAAATAGCTGCTACTATTTTTAGGTTAGCTATTCATATCACAAGATTAACTTCTGCTTACATCCTGTGTTCTGACCCATGGGCACTAGATTTTTTAAGACTAGAGTGAAAACATTGAGATGCCTCAGGCTTTTGTGCTGCCACATAGTTCTAGATGGGGACCACCTAAAAGAAATCTGCTGTTAACTTTTACATTGTTGTTTAGAAAAAAATCTCATATATCTAATGATGTTCTGTTCTTTTTACTGCCTTGTTCAACTCCAATGGGATTTGGATTATTGCAAGTGTTTTCAAAAGGAAATTTTGTTAACCACATTTTTTCAACAATGGCATTCCAGGCTGGCAAGTAGAAATATTGAAATAACCTCATATTTTGTACCTCTTCATACTAGAGTTGATTAATAAGATTTTCTCTTTAGAGCTAGAGTGATTAATTCATTTACACAGAGTCATTCAAAAGCCAGAATTTCTACCTGGGAACCTAGCACAGTTGTGATGCTTTTGATGTGCTTTTTTAATACCTTTTTTTTTTTTTTAAGCCAATTGTACATAAATAAGAAATCACCATAAACAGTGTAGCCTAAACCCCAGAATTCAGAAAAAGCTGTAAGAATCTAGTGTTTTGCTGAGGGGAGGAAAAAGATGGAAGTTAAATCAGATTTACCTGTTCATTTTGTTACACATTTAAGTTCTGCATGGATTGGAAATTTTCAGTGAGGTTATATTCAATATCATTAAATGCCATCTTTTCTGTATGATTTTACATTTTGTGTAATTTCCTGAGGTGAGTGACAGGACTTTCGAGAACTATGGGAAATACTTTTAACTGAATCTGCTTTTCAATATTAATCTAAAACTCAGAGATTATCAATGCATTTTAATCAATGCAGAAATAGGCTATGGTGGCTTTAGAGACTTCCCTGTACTGAGAAATCCACCTGATTATTTTTTCCATTTTGAGCCATTGGGGCCATTTTATTTGAAACGTTGCTCTTCCTTTTAATTATCTGAGTCTTGCTTTTCTTCTCAGCACGCTTTTATGTCTCTTAAATTGCTTGCTATGTCCTGTCATTGATATTAATCTTTCTTCAGAGATTGTGATCCCTTTTCATGCCTGCACCAAAGTGTCTTGCTGGGATATTTCAGTCCTGCAATTTCAATTTTTCTAGGTAGGGTTTTATCCTCCATTGCATTTTTATGATTTTGATGCTGAAGTTTTGACTATCATGGCCTCATCTTCCTCTGCCTAGTTTTATCTTCCTGCTGCTCTTCGCCTCCTTTTGTCAGTGTTCTTCTGCTGTAAAAGGGCAATTCCATTATCCCTCCCACAGAGTTCTCAGTGGACAGCACATGTGGAAATATAGAATCATAAGGGAAAAGACCTCCAAGGTCACTGCATCCAACTGTTAACTCGGCACTGCTGTGTTCACCACTAAACCATGTTCCCAGTGCCCCATCTACACATCTTTTGAACACTTTCAGGATGGTGACTTCACTGGGCAGTCTGTTCCAGTGCTTGACCACCCTTTTCATGAAGGATTTTTCCTAATATCCAATCTAAATCTCTCCTGGTGCAACCTGAGATGAGTTCCTCTCATCCTGTCACTTCCTGTGCGTGAAAAGAGATTCCACCTGGCTGCAGCCTCCTGCCAGACAGTCATAGATGGTGAGGTCTGCCCTGAGCCTCCTTTACTCCAGGCTAAAGAGCCCCAGCTCCTTCAGCCATTTCTCACCAGGCTGACCCTCTGGACCCTTTCTCAGATCCATTGTCCTTCTCTGGACGTGCTCCAGCACTATCATTCTTGTGCTGAGGAGCCCAAAACTGAGCCCAGTGCTCGAGGTGTAACCTCACCCGTGCGGAGTGCAGGGGGACAATCACTGCCCTGGCCCTGCTGGCCACGCTCTGTCTGGTACTAGCCGAAATGCCATCGGCCTTCTTGACCAAATAGTGCAACAGGTCACTGGCCATTTCCTCTTGGATTTTTGTAAGGGGTTCATTCTACTCCCCATCCTCGTCCTCCACCTTAGGGTCTGAGTACCCAGAGAACAGCTGCTCTCTGGCCTTTTCCTCATCCCTTGTCACTTCGTTTCCCCCGCATCCAGCGAGGGTCGGGGAGGTCCTTTTGTTTTGATGTGGGTCAGTTTCCCCGGAGCGCTCCCGCTCCCTCCGGGACACCCGTTATCCCGGAGGGATATATCGGATATCCCGATATCCCGATGCCGGCGGGGCCGCCGGCCGCCGCTAGGTGGCGCTGTGCGCGCGGGCTCTGTCCGCGCCCGCCCGGAGCAGCGGCGGCTCCGCCGCATCCATCGTACCCTTTGTACCCGTTGTACCCATCGTATCCATCGCTTCCATTGCTTCCACTGCTTCCCTCCGCATCGGTCCTATCCATCCAATCCATCGCTTCCATTGCTTCCCTCCACATCCACCACACCTGCTGCATCCATCGTATCCATTGCTTCCCTGAGCATCCACCGCATCCACTGTATCCATCTCATCCACGGTATCCATTGCTTCCGTCACTTCCCTCCACATCCATCATATCCACTACTTCCCTCCACACCCACTGCATTCATCATATCCTCTGCATCCATTGTATCCACCATATATATCCATCACATCTACTTCATCCACCACATCCATTGTATCCATCACTTCCATCACTTCCCTCAGCATATACCACATCCACTGAATCCATTGTATCCACCATATCCATTGCTTCCCACTCATCCATTTGATCCATCGCTTCCATCTACGTCCACCGTATCCATCACTTCCATTGCTTCCCTCTGCATCCACCATATCCATTGCATGCACCAGATCCACTGCATCCATGGCTTCCATCCCCTCCCTCCACATCCACCACCTTCCTCATCATCCATCACCTCCATCACTCCTGCCACCCCTCACTGCCCCAGCACGGCAAGATGGAGCTGCAGGGATCCCACTGGGCTCAGGACAAAATTCACCTCATCCTCAGCAGCAGCACGGGGGGGAGGCACACACTGCTGGATGAAGGTCATGGAATGCCAGCTTTGCATGGCACACCCCAGGGCTGCTTTTTGTACCCATGAGCTGTTCCCCCAGCTCTTGACCACCCTCACCTTAACCGGATCTCCATGGTGTTTCTCAGAAGAGAGTGCAAAACAGAGCTCAATCCGAGGCCAATCAGAACTTTTGTGGTACTTTACCAGGCACAAACCCCACCAGCTCCTTCTGGAAAAGCTCTGTCTTCTTCCAGCACTACAGCTGGTTTCCTGTCATCAAACTCCCAAGGGATCCAGATTTTTCCCTGGTTAAAGGTGGACTGAAGACACAAGGCTGGGTGAAAAACTGAATGTGTTTCATCATTATTTTGGTGCATCTTACTGTCACCTAAGCTGTTGTGTCTTTCTGCCAAAGGTGTTACGGCAAATGGAATTTCTAAAGGGCACTTCTTAAAAGGAAAAAAGAAATTAAAAGGTCAGCACTTGGACTGTGTGAGTGTTGTAGATCTGTCTAAGTCTCAGGATCTCCTCTGTGCACACGGGCTTGCAGCACCTGGAGGGGAGGGCAATACTCAGCCTGCTGATGGTGTTGAGCCTCACCTTTCCTCCTCCCTCGCAGTGCTCATCCAAACCTGCCCCTGAAGGCCCTGCCCTCAGCTACTATACAGTAATGGTGAGCAAAAGCCTGTTGGGAAGAGCAGGGTTTTGAGTATTCCTATGTCATCCTGGAAAAAATGCTTGATTTCCAAACCTGTGTTTGAACTGGTTTTACAGGTTAGTGCACTTCTTTGTTTTTCCCCTTTGAGTCCCTCCTTTCTTAGCTGAAATAATCAGGGTTTTAATGTAAAATATAAGTATAATAACATAGCATTTGCTAAAGCAATAAAAGGATCCAGCCAGGAAGGCTTTGCTCTCTCAACTGGTAATTAACTGAAGTGGTTTATGCCATTTTGCAATGACTGCAGCTTTCACCAGAGCTGCTCCAGTGGTGTGGCTCAGCCCTCTGTCTGGCCTGTCTGGATGTTCCTTTTTTCAAGAACTTTATATACTTGGGAACACAACTGGGAAATTACTGAGGAAAACATTGCTTTCACACTGGTTGTTTTACTCTTAGTGTTGGCACATTCTGTCCCTCCAAATCTAAGTTATTAAATGAGGAGGCTTTTGACCCTGGAGATGACAAGTAAATTCACTTGATTTGCCAAACTAGAAATGAAGTGTCTTGTGATGAGGGAGTGGTGATGATTTCTTTTTGCCTCTGTTACCCTTGTTCTTCCTCTCTGCACCCATCCTACTTTTCCATTTTCCTGTGTGGCAGAGCTGCTTCAGTCCCTTGATGGGTGACCCTAAATTCCAACACACATGACTGCAGGACACTGTGTTTGTGATTGTATACCTAGCCCCAAACCTCAGCCAGCCTGGAGGTGACCAGGTGATTTTAAGGCCTGCTCTTTCCTAAAGCAACAAGGCTTGAAATTGCTTCTCTTTTCACTCCATGGTCATGAGTATCTGCAGTGTCAAGTCCAGAGAAGGGGAAACATCAGCTCGTTTCCCCCAAATGACCAAATGGAGGTATTCACTCAGTGTCACTGTAGAAGGCAGAGCTGAGCTGCCCTGGGATGTCAAGGTCCTTTGGTACCAGCTCCCTTTTAGCCACACACCCGTGTGCTGTGTTTGCTCTCCTGTGGTGGGAATGAGGCAGGAGACCCCTCCAGGCACAGTGCTTGCCCATCAGAAACCCCAGAGAGGAGTCGAAAGGACAGGAAATGGTCACCCGGGATTGGCCTGCCCTCCTTCCAAAGAAATGCAGCTTGACTTCCAGCTGACCCTCAGGCTTTTACAAGCTGAAAGAGAGAGAGTTACAGAATTGTTAACAGCTATTTTATTGCGCCTACAGATTGTGTGAGTTGCATTTTATTGGAACGCAGCACTTGGCAGGTTCTGAGTTTGGCTGCAAGGGGAAGTTGAAGGGCTGTGCTTACTCCAACATGTTAACCCCCTGCTTCCAGCATCTCCTGCTGTGCTGAGCTAAGCCAAATGCTTGGGTACAGCTGCAACCTGTTTCTTTACAGAGGTGCCATGCCAAAAACCTGTGATGTAAAGCTGATAGTTTCTGACTGCGAGAGAATATACCAGGGGCTGAGGGTATCTAGAGACAGAGGAATAGTTTTGATTAAAGCTCCATTTACTAAGGTTATGGCTTGACAAAAGGCCTGTGCCAAAAACATTCTGTGCCTTGAGAACTTGAATTCTCAGGTGCTTAGAACTCGGAAGGAGAATGTGGAAGTGCTCAGCCTCTGCTGGGGAGGCTCTGGCTCCTGCTGGCACTTGCTGAAGGTGCAAAGCTGGTGAGAGAGGGGGACTGCAGCCTGTGACTCCCAGAGATGTTTCCACAAGCTGCTTCTATTCATGGAGGAGAGCAGTTATGTGAGGATTCCTTGTTTCTTGAAGGATATGTGCTTTTGAAAGTGTTTTTGATCAATATCCATACTGGGTGCAAAGCAAGAAAGTCCCCTTGGACCTTGCCAGTCAGCTTTGTTTTCCTGGCTGCATCTTCTCTTTTAGCATAGCTTGTTGCTCCATGACACCAGCTGTCCTCTGCACTTCTGCCTAAGCGTCCCTTGCTTCTTGTAGGGTTGCATAAGTTCATTTTATTTCTGGCTTTTGCAATCTGGGAGACAGACAATTTGGACAAGACTGGGAATGCTGTGACTGCCCATTCTCTTTGCTCTCTGCCTGAATTGTCATCTTTCTGTGTTCACAAAGGAAGAGGCCCTGGCAGCTCCCACAAGATGTGGGATTTTCTAGCCTGTTGTGCTCATCCTGGGGTACACTGGAGACAAAACAAATTCTGTTGACCAGCCCAGCTTGGCAGCATAAACAGAATGTTGCAATGAGATGATTAAAAACCTAACTGATGGATCTTAATGTGAGAAGTGAGACTTGGCTCCTGTATATTTGACTTCCCAAATATGCTTGGATACAGGCAGGTTTCTCAGCCAAAATACCTCCCCTGTACCACAAACCCATATCTTGAATTAAGAATGCATTTTCCTGTGAGTGACCTGGGTGGAGATCCTGTCCCTCACTCGCTCATCCATGGGTCAAATGCAGCCCTGCAGCTGAAAGAGTCACAATGTTTTCTGTGGTTTGGGTTGTGCCAACAGTTGATCAGTGCTCAGGCTGAGTGAAAACTCACCTAGATCTGGGAAAAATTATGGGAATGGCCTTTGTAATTTTAGTTGAGGATAGGAAATAGTTGCTCCTGGGTCCCAAAAAGGATTTGGAGCATTTCAGAAAGTAGGAAATAACCCTCACATTTCATAGCCAGTATGTTTAAAATGAGATGCAATGACAGTCACTAGAAGTACTGAGAAAAGAAAGAGGAAACTGGGTATCTCAGCTTCATTATTAATCAGTTTGAACCCCTATCTGCAACGATTTCGTATATTAGGTGAAATAGCATGTCTAAAATTCCCTCTAACATTTGCATGCATCTAAGTAATGAAATTTGAGATAGATTTTCTAACCTAGGCATGATTATCCCCCCATGCCTACCCCGCTTTATCTAAGTTGCCCATCAGAGACAACTCTACAAGCTTGCTTCCCTTTCCTATCACACCCTCACTCCCCAGCAGTCCCTGCCTTCCAGAGCTCAGCCTTTCCCAGGTCCTGTACTTGAGGTACCATGGCACAGATGTCCACTGCAAAGTATTACAAGTTAAAAAAATACAACCCAAAAAAATCTAAATCCCTAAGTGTTTCTGGAGATGTCAAAAAATATGTATGCTTGCAGAAATCTCTGGACTTATATACATAGGAACACTTCTTTCAACCTTCAGAGGAGACACAAACTTGAATTACTTGTTCTTGATTCTTTGGAAAAGTGTTTAAGGCATCAGCTGATAAACAGTTTGGAAATGGCCCTGTTTTGGTAGCCACCTGTCTGCATTTGGGAGGTATAACCTTAACCCAGATCTTAACTCAGTCATTCTGAGCCTGGAGAAACTTGGAGACTTGTAGTAGGTTAAAACATAACCTGTCTGGAGAATAAGTGAAAAAGTAGGAGGACATAGTTACCATCTCTTTCATAATGTTCAACACAGAAAGAGAAAACCCCATTATATTTTCAGAGATATTGAAGAGAAATGGTGAGAAATTAGCTAAAATAACACAGGTGAAAATTTTTAGCTGATTCCATTTGAATATTAGGGGTTTTAACACCTAACACATAATATCCACTAACAAAGCCAATGGTACCTATGCACACTGAGGAAAGTCAGGTCTCTCAAATGTTGGGCTTCTCTTACATATTGCAGGTGCCTACTTAAAGGAGACACCAGCTCACCTAGGTGATTCTTGGCTCTCCTTCTGACAAGGTAATCTTGTAGTGAAAAGACCTGATGTCTAGAATTGGTGCAGCCAGCCCCATTTCTGCTGTTGTGAGACAAGCTGCACTGGCAGCCAGAAGCAACACCTTTGTTCAGACACTAATGAAGGAGATTTGTTGTGGCTCTAATGCTGCTCCTACTCCTCAGCTGCTCTAAGAGACTTTCTCATTTAGCCTTTTCAGATTATGAGAAAACTGGTTCTGACTGAGATGAATTAATGGGGAATCCCAGCACAGCCACATAATCCCTCCAGCCAGAGCCATCTGCTGCAGCTCCCCCAGCTACATCAGTTTAATGAGAAGGAGCATCTCTGCCCTCTTTTTGCAACCTAGCAAGAGAGCAGGAGGCAGCTGGGCTGGGAGACAGCCTGTGAACCCCCAGCCCCAGCATCTGTGAGTGAAGAGGGGTAACAAAGGAGAATTTCACGTGGCTGACAGGTGGCACACAGCCTGAGAGCAGGAGTGGTGGAACACAGTGCTGCTGGAGCCCAGACTACCTGGGCCTGAGTCTCAGAGGGCCAGGCCCACAGGGCCACCACAAACACTCTGTGTTTCAGCCTGGATCCTGGGCTGGGACTGGACTCCACATTTTTCTTCTGGTGAGAGTGAGGAGACCAAAATGCTCCAGTGTGGAGATTAGTTCTGGGAAAATTTCTGTGGGAGCAGACTGCAAGAGCTGGGTGAGGAGAAGTCAGGTAGGGAAAGGATCATCATTCCTAGCCCAGATAGAGTGGATGCTGAAAATGCAAATATTGGGAAGCTGAGGGTTTGCAGCAGCATTGCTAATGAGAGAGGGAATGCTGTTCTGCAAGGGGAAGTCAGAACCTGTTCCTTAGCAGGAAAGATTGACTAGATCCTTGCCCAAACACGAAGTGGGGACTAAACACCATCAGTGCAGAAGGAAACACCTCCCAGCTCAGTGGCTGTGTGACCTGTGGCTGCTGCACCAAGGAGGAGGTGGAGGCTTTCACAGGAGTTACTGGCTCTGTCAGTGAGGATGGCAGGGAAAGAAGGAGCACTGCACATGCTCCTGCAGGCTGCTGTAGCAGGAAAATCAGGAGGACAAGGCTGCCTTTCAGCATCCAGCAATGTCACCCAAAGCACAGAGCATGGCAGGTGGTCACCAGGGCCATAATCACCTGCACATCTGCTGGGAAAGGATGAGTGGGATGCAGACTGGTGAGAAATTCCAGCACTTGTTGCCATAATGAGTTTCATAAATATACGTGCCTGTTCCTACCTATAGGAATGAGATGGGAATTTTTTTTCACCTTCCTTGTATATATAAAGTAATTTAAAAAGGCAAATTTTAAGTTTAAGTCTAAGAAGTAAAACTATTGACTATGAAGATAAAAGATAATGTATTTACTGCTCAGGAATACAAAGTGAGAGAGGAGCAAACTAAAGACAAAAGTCTGGAGTAAAATCAGAATTACTAGGTAATTTCAGAGAGGAAGCCTGAAGGAAAAGGGAGTTAAGAAGAACTGGCAATTCCTTTAAATAATAATTAAAATATGAGCCCCAAGAATGCCAAAAGAAGTTGTTCCAGCATGGACCAAGGAAAGAAAAAGCAGTAAGAGGTGATACTGGCTACGTGCAACCTCTTCTTTCACAGGGTAGCAGTGTACAGAAAGTGAAAAGTATTTTTTCTGAAAAAATGGATAAAACTCCTTGGTGAAAAGAACAACTGTGCACAGAGAGCACAGCACAGGAGCCCAGCTGGGGAGCAGCTGCTGGGGAGCAGCCCTTTGGAAGGTGTCTGAGAGTCCGTCTGTGTCTCACAAGCTGAGCGTGGTACTGGCAGTGTGTCTGTCAGACGCACCTTGGCTGATGCAGCTTTCCCAAACTCCCCACTTAGCCAGCAGTTACCTCCTACATTGAAATTTGGACTTCCTTAGCTAGACAGCTCTTCTGGGATATCCTCTGGAATAGCCCTAAAATTTGCAGCAGGCAGATTAACTTCTTCCTTTTGGACATCAGTTCGGATATGTCTCAGTGTGTTGCTGTTGCTGAAAAGCAGCAAATTCAGAGGTTTGCTTGTTCCAGTCTGCAAAATCAGGCAAGGAAGGTCTGAGGTGTAGTGTGCAGTCTGTATTTGTAGACTGCACTTTGTAAAGAATCTGGACAAGAAGGAGGACAATGATCTCCAAAACATGGTGTGACAGAGAGGGCTGAAAAAAAAGGGGCAGCTTAGCCTGGGGCAGCCTAAGGGTGAAAGAGGGGAACATGCAATATGCAAGTCTTCAAATATATAGAGGCTTCTTTCAAGAAGCACAAGTTTTTCTGTGTCCTTGGCAGGTAGGACAAGGAATATGCAGCTCTGACTGCACTGTGGGTTTTTTTTCTGTTTTTTTAAAGTCAACTGTTACTTTTATTTTTCTTTGGTTCTGAAGTGATTATGTATGCCATGATACTTTATAGCTGCCTGCAGCTCTTTCTTTGTCATTTCTGGATGATTGTAGATGGACTTTCAACATCTGTAGGACTTGATGACTTCAATTTTGGATGCTGAACAAGTCTCACACATTATTTTATGTACTGGAGCAAGAGTCTAGCATGGGGTATATTTTGGGCAATATTTTGCATATTGAATTATTTCTGCAGACTGATTGAAAAATATGGTTAATTTCTGCTCCTTTCAGCTGTTATTAAAGGGTCAAACAGAATGGTCTCTGATGATTTCTGCAGAGATAGTCTAGTATTTCCTAAAGATTTTCTGTAAGGGCACTGCTTGAGGGAAAGGCAGGTGAAGAGAAGATCTTTTGTAGGAGGTCGACTGGACTCCTGCAGTGGAGCACTGTCCACAGGACACTGCCTCCTGTGAGGGAAAACCATCTGTTGAAGTAAGTGTGATATTTTCCAGTGGGGATACTTGAATGGGTGTTTGCTGCTGGGTGTGCAAATTCACCAGCTCATTCTGGCTGTAGGTGCTGCCTGGCTCTTACTGACAACTTGCTCTGCTTCCTGTGTCCACCACATTCCAACCTGGTTTGTAACCATCACCCTCTGGTAATATATGGTAATATTCTGTGGCAAATGGGAGCTTAGCACCATTCAATTCCCCTGAAGGATCCCACTCTTAATCATTGAGTTTGGAGGAAATAAGGAGCTCATGAATGAGTTATTGTGCTTTCTGAATCAGCTGTAGGATTATTTTTGGTAATGGTCCAGTGAAGTTTAATATTGTGATAAGAGCCATGGGGGCTGGTGACAGAATTACGTGTTTCCCAATTTATAGAGAATCAATTAACATTTATTTCTCTTGCTTCAGAATTGGCATGTGCATTTTTATTTAGGATCATTACCTGTATCACAGTTGAGAAAATGCAGGCCTTTTAATCAAATATCATGAGAATTAATAATTTTTGCTGACTGTTTTTAATACTGAGCTTTAGGGATCTTCTAGAAGAAACATGCTTTATAAGCTGAAGGTATCTCCTGACACACTAGCTGCCAGTCCCTGCTGGCTGATGATGGTAAGTCATTGCATACCACCACATTTTTAAGCAATCTGTGTGAGGGAGTCTGAGGCAGCTGTGTAGTTTTAAGGATTAAAGTAGGACCCTGGCTCAGTTTCCATCTTCAGATTTCTGACAGCCCCTTCTTTCAACACAAATGAAGTAAATCTCTGACACAAATGTAGTGAGAAGGATTGCTACAGATGTGCCAGCAAAGAGGGAAGGGGCATGCCTTCTTAAAAAGCCACGTCATTTGTGCTTTCCTGATTATGTCACCGAAATCAGAAGGAAAAACTCAGTCAGCCACAGTGAGATATTCCTCACCCAAATGTTCCTGCAGGACTGTCAGGGATGGAGTGGGCCATGGGGAAATTTGTTTTCTGGGCACAGTGAAAAACTCTGAGCTTGGCATGTTGGAAATAATGATCTGTTTCTGGAGCATGGTACTAGATTTTAGGAATGAAACCATGAGCACTGTTGCAGATTTGCCAAGGTGGATGTAGAGGGGCCCTCTCAGCTGAGAGAGGGATCCTTCCAGCACTGTCCTACACAGTCCCTGAAAGCTTCTGTCCTCCTGCCAAGTATCTGCTCCTCAGATTTCAGGTGCTCCTCATCCTTGTGCTCTCCCTGTGCTTACTCCTTGTCCCCAGCTCTTCCAAGCACCTCCTCAGTGCCAGCTGGGCTCCTAGGTTTGTCAAGTCACAAACCAGTGAGGGGACAGTGAGGACAATTTTTCACATTTGGGTGTTTGGCAGTGCCAGTGCCTGTCAGTCACTATGTCCTTAGCCTTCATTACCACATCTCTTTTTCCTGGCACATCATCCCTTTCTCCCTCAGCAGAGTGCCAGGACCAGCTTTTCTCACTGCAGGCTTGTGCTCAGATCTGCTCCCTGCTTTTCACTCGGGTGGCTCATTCCTCATCCTTCTTCCCTGCTAGCTTGTTGGCCTCCTCTCCCTTTTGGCCAGTTTTCATTTCACTCTGTTCAACAGCTCAGTTCTTCTTGCTATTGCTGCTTTCTAGCTTCATGTGTAAATACAGCTAAAAAAAAAAAAAAAAGTGTGAGTGACAGGAATAAAGGGAAGTTCAGGTTTTTGGGGAGAGGCTCGAAGAGCATGTCAGTAGGGATGATCTTGAGCAACTTTGGTTCTGACCATATGTGAAGAGCAGAGATGAACAGAGAAGCCCAGCAGCCCAGCAAGGCTGGTGGGTAGTTATCCTCAGCTCCTCTCCATTTGGACAGGCAGAGAGACCCTGCTCCAGCCTCCTCAGAGCTGATCAGCTGTTACTCCTGCTACTGGAAATAGATGTGTTTCATCTGGCACTTGTGTCATGAATTAGCCAATGTTGTTTTAACCTGGGGGTTTTGGGAAAGGCAAAGAGATTTGGTTAAATGAAATGGTCCTGGCTGGACATGGCAGAGGGGCAGAGTTGTTGCCATTGTCCCCCTCTGCCAGCCCTGCTCTGAAAACAGCATCCCACAGGGTCCTCCTTCCTTTGGCACAGAGCTTGAGTCCAGCTCTATTCCTGGAATGCAATTCAGATGAGTATTACCTGTATTTATTTAGAAATGCATGTATCTAGGGTTAACAACAGGGATACTAATTAATGCAGATTGTTGTGTCTGATTTCTATCATGCTAATAGCCATTCAGTTGCTAAGTGTTCAGCAGCAGTTTCCCTTAATTGGTCTCCTAGTATCAGCCCTTATGTTTCTCCCATGGATAGAAAAAGATGAGTTTAAAATCTGCCCTTAGGAGGGAAAAGAACATTCTGTGCTTTATCAACCTTCCTGCCAGGTTCTCCATGAGGACCTAAAGAGACACACTTAATATCAGTCTGAATGTGTCTTTAGAGAGATTGATAGAATTTTGTTTCATTAGGACTCGATAGTGAAGATGAAAGTGAAAATTAGGTTATTATTAAATTGATAAAAAAGGGGGTGCTCACAGATGGGCTTCTGGGAGAGGGTGTGTGCCAGACAGGGCTGCAGCAGCCACAGGCAGCACAGCTCTGCCATGAGCATCAAAGGAAACAAAGATAAGATAAAGCAGGTGGCCAGCCTGTTCACAGTCTATGGCAGACTGGCATATTTGCTGAAGGCAATAATTTATTCTCTTCATTACTTTTGGTACATTGGAACTCTGAAGCTCCCTTTGGGTCTCAGATGGCAACACTCACTACCTCCACTTTTAACTTCTTTCTGTCTAAGTGAAGGAAAAATATTCCTCCATAAACATGTAACAGTACTGAACTCACAAAAGTAGAAAAGCAGTGTTTTGGAGGCATGGCAGAGGAAGAGGATGGCAGCCTGGTGGAGGCAGAACCAGTTCTGCTCTGCAGTGCAGAGATGTGAATCTGGGGGCTGGGGCAAGGCTTGGGAGTGGCTGCCCAGCAGCTCTGGGGCTCTGGGCAGCACTCTCCTGCCCCCCACCTCCAGCGTGTTTAACTCTCATGTTTCACTACTGCCTTGCAACCTGTGGAGAAGACCTTGGTTTAATATCCTACTCTGCTATATAATACTCTTAGTTACAAAAGGTGCTTTGAGAATAATCAGGGCTGCTGTCTCTCTCTGAGGCTTCTTAATTTTGTTTTAGTCCTGTGTAACTTTAATGTCTTGCACTCATGGTTATGAAAACATAGAGGCCACACTTCTCCCCCCTTCCAGGACTCTCAGCTCTCTGAACTCAGCCCCCTTGCCCTCTGAGGAAGAATCTGAATTTCTGTTGCACTTGGTATCACTTTCTGCCAACACTGCTCTCTCCACCCATCCTTTCCTCTGCCTGATCTGCCTTTGATCTCACAGTGCTCCTACAGATGAACCCTTGTGGCTTCTTTAGGTGTTGCTGGCAACAAGCTGCTTATCTTCCTCCTGTGCCTGAGATAATCCTCCCAGTCAGAGGGTGTCCAAACCTGTTCCTTGGGTGCTTCAGTGCCAGGCTGCAGGTAATAGGGATGGGTGATCCCACCTGCAGCCCCTGTCACAAGGGTGAGAGTCCCTCAAGGAGGGCTAGCAGAAAGCTGAGGGTATCACTGCCTTCTCCCTCCCTGGTTAAACCCACCAGAGGTGGTGGGCTCGGGTCTTCAGATGCTGTCCTGCCTGGCATCCCTGATATTGGATGGCTTCAGCTCCTTAGATATTCGCCAAAGCTCACTGCAGCTCCACTTGCCCTGTTATTTGTCCTTTGTACAATTATTCTGGCTCAGAATTTTCAGAAATACAATCTGTTTCTGATGTACTTACTGATCCTGCCCTAGAGCCAGCTTTGGAGCATACCATCACATGCTGCTAGAATTTAAGTGGTTCCACAGTCTTTATTGACTTAGCTCTTCATGTCCCTTCTCACAAATACTTTTCCCCATTCTCCTTTTCATGGTAAAGTGAGAATTAAGGTTTTATTCTTATTACACATCTGTGCTTAGATGTCCTGCTGCCTTCTATTTCAAACAGCAGCTTTGTGGGGCTGAACTATTAAAATCTTATTAAAATACATATCCATCTTCTTTAAGCTGCTGGTCCTAGCTCTGAGATCTAGGTCTGCCTTCAGTTTTTTCTACTGTATTTGCAAATATGTCTGTCAGAACTGGAGCTCAGTGTAATCTGTCTGCCTATTTAAGTAGCTGAGACTCCAGTCTGTTACAATGAGTATAGGCTCTCCTGACTTGCATTGACTACCTTGTCTCTGGCATTTGGCTCTGAAATATGCGACTCAGAAAATAGAGCTTGAGCAATAAATATTGACTAATATGAAGTAATGTATCTCTGGAGAGTTTCTTTATCTGCATCAAAAGCTTTTAGAGCTGCTGTTGTGAAGGGGCTGCTGACAACAGATTTGCAAGAGTGTAGAACAGTCTCACATAGCCCTCAGGCCCTTCAGAGCACCCTGGGTTTGACTGCTGGGTGTAAGTCTTCCAAGGGTTAGGATAAGTCCTCCAAGGAACTGATGTTTATGTACAGACTCATGGACAGCCTGTCTTGCATGAGCAAACAAAAGCCTGAGACTCTTGCTTAGGCAGTAAGTTCTTATTCAAGAAGCTCTGGTTTCCCTGGCAAACATGACTATTTGGCTATATGTCCTAAATCCAAACTATAGCTTTCTGTAAGCAATGTTACTTGAACTACACATTCTGTCCTGCTTCAGTGATGCTCGATTTCCAGGGTTTTTGGCCATGTCCAGTGTCAGTTCTCCTCCCCCCACGCCACACTATGCTGTGACAGTAACTAATGGTTTCTCATGCTTGGGATCTACAGTAAATTCCTAATATTTGCCATACCTTATCTCTAGACACCTGATAACTCAGATCTGATAGGTGGTGCTTGACTTTTTCGGTACCGTTTATAAATTCTGACATGTAACACCTTTACATGGACCTTTCAGAAGGTGATGGCTGAACACTGGATGTTAACTCCTGTGCGCAGGATGTGGCTGGGACTAGATGCTGATGTGAGCCCCGGTGTATCCGCGCTGCTCTTACTCTTCTGGCGATGGGATTACTCATCTCTGATCCTGCAGGCAGCCGCATCCTCCCCCTCTTTGGAGCAGGGCACAGGTTCCTCGCTGCGGGGAGGCCCCGGCTGTCCCTGCTAGGGCCGGCTCTGCCGGCAGAGGGCAAGAGATGCCCGCCCTGAGCCGCCGGCCCGGGGAGCGCGGCCCGGAGCATCACCGGCCCGGGGAGCGCAGCCCGGAGCATCACCGGCCCGGGGAGAGCGGCCCGGAGCATCACCGGCCCGGAGCATCACCGGTCCGGGGAGCGCAGCCCGGAGCATCACCGGCCCGGGGAGCGCGGCCCGGAGCATCACCGGTCCGGGGAGCGCAGCCCGGAGCATCACCGGCCCGGGGAGAGCGGCCCGGAGCATCACCGGCCCGGGGAGCGCGGCCCGGAGCATCACCGGCCCGGAGCATCACCGGCCAGGGGAGCGCAGCCCGGAGCATCACCGGCCCGGAACATCACCGGCCCGGAGCATCACCGGCCCGCAGCCGCCCCGCGCCGGTCCGGCCGCTCTCACCCCGTGCCGGCCCTGCCTGCGTTAACCTCAAAGAGGGTTCAATAAACCTGCCCCGGTGCTGGTGGCTCTGTGCCCAAGGGATCCAAGGCGCAGCTGAGTGTGTCCAGGGCAGACTCCTCGCCTCAAGGCGGTGTGAGCTCTGCTCCGAGATCAGCGAACGTGCTGGCCGGGCACGGGGATAGAGACCCCGACCCAGCTGCTCGGTGCCCGGCAGAGCCGCAGGGAGAGCCGCAGCGCGGTGGAGCTCCTCTCCAGCATCCCCCGTCTCCTGCCGGGCAGTCGCACCCGCACCGGGAGCTGCGGGAAGAGGCTGCGGGGGCAGAGAGCGTGTCTGCAGGGAAGGGCTGGAGGTTAAAGGTGTGGGGCTGAGCTTGTCCTGCCTCGGGACAGGACGGCGTTTGGCGCCGGCCGAGGGATCTGGGGCTCAGTGCGTGACTTTGGGCGCACAGTCACAATGAGCACACCGAGAATTTTAGACACGGGAGAGGGAAAGGAGCGGAGTGACTCTCCCGCATGCAGCACAGGAGCCAGGGCTGTCCCGGGAGAGCCGGCCGGGCGGGGTGCGGAGCCGGGCTCGGCCCGTCTCCTTCATGTGTGTCTCGCTTGGTATTGAATGATGTTAAGCAGAGCTGGAGCTGGCGCCTCGGCCTCATTACCTTCAATTACAATAATTGTTGCCTCTCTCCAGTGTTTTGCATTTCTCCCTGGGGGAAATCTCTCTGCTGCTTCTTTTCCAGTCTTGCTCCAGCTTTCTCCTATCGATTGGATCGCTCTGGCCCCGATTCTAGGAGCGGTGCCTCCAGGAGGATAAATGCAAATCGACCTATTGATCGGGAGGAATAGGAGTGCAGCTCGTTTGGGGGAGGGAGGATTAGTTTTAAATGAAAAAAAAAAGAAGTAAAGTGATGAGCATGGCAGGAAATGCTTCACTTTCTGGGCCTCTTAAGTAGTGTCTCTTTATCACGTCCTGTGTCTGAGGGGGATGCAGATTGGTGCCATCTGGATAATATACCACGTGCACGGGGAGGTGGATCCTGGGATCCTGCGACACAGATACTAGTCTGATTTCTTATTTATTTTAGGTGAACATGCATCACTGATTATCTCTGGAACGCAGCTTCCCTCCTTCAGTTTGAAGGTAACTGGGTTTCACTGGGGACACGCTAATTGCTGCTGAAAATGAGCCGGGACTAATGTGCAGGACTCTATCCACCTCCTTGAACTGCCTCGGTTACAGGGGTAAAGCTCCTTGGGAGTTGTTAACCTTGAGGGAACCTGCTCAGCAGCCTGCCTGTCACAGGGGAGCGGCTGGAGGAGCAGCCTTTGGGCTCTGCATAGCCACAGATCCTGAAATGGCTACTTGCTTCAGTAAATCCATGGCCAGACCCAGAAGTGGGAAGCCAAAAGAATTACACAGTCACATTATGCTCCCTGCCCCCTGGGCTTTATGCCAAGCTAAGCTAGCTTAAGCCTTATTTTTTTTTTTTTTTTAAGGCAATAATCAGCATAAATAAATATAATTCAGTAGAATCAGCTTGAGTGTATCATATCCCCAATGTTAGCAAAGTAACTCAAAAAACAATGGTTGTTTGTTGGCTAGTGTTAAGCAGTTAACAAAAACCCCCGAATTACTCTGATTAATGTTGCTCCAAAGATGCTTTAAACAGTCCCAATGCTTTTAGCTTCACATCATTTCCAAATGAGAAATTCCCAAATGAATCATAATTGCAAGGTGCAAAAAGGAATGGATATGGTGTGCAAATGTTGCTTTTGACACCAATTTGAAATTACTCCAAAGCAGCAGTACTAACCTTTCCTTGCTAGTGCAATGAGCATCTGATGTGACTGACAGTACTGACAAATGCTGGTGTGTGCATGCAGATCCAGCAGTATGCAAATCCTCATCTCCCTGAGGGATGTGGATCTCCCCAGGAAAAGGCTGCACTGATGCCTTGACTAGAGAGATGATTGCAGAAACGATTTTCAAATTGCAGCTCTAATAAATTTTTATTTTTGCCTACATTTTTTTAGGGGGGTTGGGATGTGTTTGTTGCTGAAAGTTTCAAACAAGTGAATCATACTGTGAAAACACAGGTTTTTTTGCTAGAAATTGACAGAAGAGTTACATCCAGTCACTTGGGGGAGATGGTGATGAGTTGCCAGCATGCCATGAAAGTTTACAGAGGGATGAGGAATTCATGATAGTGTTCAAGCTGCCAGATGAAAGAATATTTTTGATTCCAAACTGTTTTTCTGGGGTGAGTTACCTAAGTCAGGGGCACCTGCAGGCTGAAATTGTAACTTCGTTTTGCAGACAGGCTGCTGTGGTGGCACATAAACAGTAGGCAGTAGCAGCAGGGACAGGCATTAATGCCAATTCATGTGAAAAAGAGAAAGAGAATATATGAAAGAAGAAAAAAAATGGGAGGAAGTTGAATTTTCTAAAGCTCAGTTCCCATAGCCAGAGAAGAACTTTTCTCTTGTTCAAAGTTCTGTACTTAGAAAATGCTGCCAGGTTGACCTCTGTCTTGGCTTGTTTAATTTTCCTCCTTGATGTAGAAAAGGCCTAAATCCCTCATGGAGCAATCCTCTCATGCTTGTGCTGGGACTCTCAGGCCCATGGAGATTCTGGATAATGTGGTGGATGTGATTTGGCACTTTACTGGAAGGATTTCCCCCTGATATTTGGAAGGAGACTCCTGCACGGCTGCGCTGCTCACACTCTCCTGGTGGAAAATAGTGAGCCTCTTCTGGAATGTGATTGTAGAGGGGAGCAGGTACTGTCCTGAGCTGTTGCTTGCCTGATAGGAGAAATCCTGGTCTGGAATAGTTCAAGACGCTGGGTGCTCATCTGAATTGGTCTGTTAGAAGGACTTGTCAGCTCTAAAATTCTCCTGCCAAAAACTTGGCACTGTGACTTGTGAAGGGAAGCAACAGAATCAAACCAGCATTTGTGTGGCCTGCAAGGACTCATTTGGATGGATCTCTTGTTTTAGTTAATTCTACTTCTTAGAGACAAAATTGTGCATCTGTGACAGAGCTTTGAGCTGATGCAGAGAACGTGCTCCTGTGAGATGCTGCCCAAAGCAGTCCCTTTCCGTGAGGTGCCCAGAGGCTGATTTTGCAACCAGGTCCTTCTGTTCATGCTGGCTTCAAAGGCCTCCACGTATCTGGTGGGAGGGAGCAGCCCTGTGCTCTGCAGGCTCTGACTACAGGCTCTGCAGTCCGTTCAAGTGGAGGCTTCAGGCTGCTCTCCCATGGCTGCTGGAGACACGTAACGCAGCCTCAGGCTCCTGACGCTCTCCTTGATGGTTCCTTGTAGTCATTATCCCACATTCCTTCTGGTTGCAGAACATGTTGTTATTATTGCTTTGTGCTGGGTCTGTCTCCTGTCCCTTTTTTACCGGCCAATCTGGCCCTGTTAGCTCTTGTCTCTAAAACAAAAGCAAATTAGCACTGCAGAAGCTGAATTATCTTGTTTATGTTATAGTCTGTCAGAGGACCCCACACAATCCTTGCACGTCTCTCTGAACAGTGCACCAGAGAGTGAAGAGACACAGTAAGTCACTAAAACCCTCCTGACAGACTGACTCCATCCACAGGTTTCCAAAAGGGTCTTTAGCTGCTTTGGGGAAACTGAGGCGGGCAGTGACCCTGCTGTCCCCTCCCTCAGCTTTGGTATTTCATGCACACTTGTAGCATACAGAATTAGAATTTTTTTTACAGTAAATTGTACCTCACAATTCAAACTTGACAGCTGTCAATGAAATTTGCTGTACAAAACTGATCTCAAGCACATTGCCCTCTGGTTAGTCTGTCTGTGCTCCCTTGGCCAGGATGTTTATAATACTCAGGGAGTCTCTCATGTTACTTAGTGCAGAAATGTGGCTCCATGAATAAAAGCCATTTCCAGTCTGTCGGTTCTGCATGTAACAAATGAGATCTGTTAAATGTGCTTGTCACCATTGATAGGAGCAGGAGAAGCAGAATTGCACATGTTGCTGTAATGATTCTAAGTTATAATGAATGATATGTCGTATGTTTGCAAATGAGTGTCTGATAGCTGGTGCCAGACTGGGAGATATGGCTTGGCTGTTCTTGCTGTTTTTGTAATTTCTAAACAGAAACAAGAATTAGAAAATTACTTTGTGGTGGAGTGCAAATATGTCTAACATAAGAGTAAAGACTGTGGCACAGCATATGTGTATCTATCTTATACATATGCAAATCACAAGACTCACAGTAAAACCATTATAACATGTGATGGCATCAGCACTAATTAGCCAGAGATCCAGTCTGTTCCTCTCTGCCAAAGTAAACTGGAGTTATCTCAATCTCGGATTTCATATTTCCTCCTTTCTCTTTCAGGGAGGAATGCCTCTGACATGAGGTATTATGACCCCTATTGAAAATGTCTTTAAAGACTTACAAAAAATTTCAAATTAAAATTCTCAAGTAATTTTTATATTATTATCTACACATCATCCAACAGCTTTAATACTAGTAGTGGACCCAAATATGTAAAGCATTTTGCCCATAAATGGGAAACAGTCTGTGCTGTAGAAATCAAGGCTTGTAAAATGTAATGTACTAAGAAAGAAAAAAACTAAATTAGCAAAGAAATTTTAATTAAGGGGCACATTTTTTTCAGGAGCAACACGTGAAGGAAAACTGTCCAAGCTACACAGGACCCACAAGGGCTGTATCGGAGCTCAGTGGTAGAACACCAGCTCAACACAGCTGTTCTTGGGAAGGAAATACTGGAAAGAGGATGGTTACTGCAGGGTATACGCGCCGATAGTTCTGTACCACGCGTCTGCCCGTGCTGCGTGGATGTGACAGCCGCGGGTGAGACCCTGCGGGGCTGAGTGCGGGCTGCAGGAGCCCCCGAGCACAGGGCTGTCCCGGGCCGGGACACCGGGTGGGACCGGGGATGGACACCCCAGCTGCCCGCGGAGCGCAGGGCTCCCACAAGCTTGGGAAAAAGCCCCGCTGCAGTGAAACTGCCGCTGCTCCCGCTCGGGCAACATCTCTGCACCTCGTGCAGCCCTGCGGGGCGGCAGCGGACAGGCAGGGCCGGGCTGCGGCAGCGCCCCGACAGCGGCGGCAGGGCTCGGCCGCTGCCTCGCTCCGCTCCGGCACTGCCCGTCACCGCGACCCAGGGCTGGGGCTGCTCATCCATCCATCATCCATCCATCCATCCATCCATCCATCCATCCATCCATCCATCCATCCATCCATCCATCCATCCATCCATCCATCCATCCATCCATCCATCCATCCATCGCGGCTCCGCCGAACTCGCAGTCAGAACGCGATATTCTTTAGTGGAACCTCGCGCTGCTGGCTCCGTAGGGAATTATCCCGGGGACCCGGCGGAGCCCGTTCCCCCGCCCGGATAGCCCGGAACCTAAGGCGGCGATCGAGGGCGCTCGGTGCCGCCAGCGGCCGCTCTCCCGGCAGCGCTCCGGGGCTCCCGGTGCCCGGCGCCCACCGCCGAACCGAGCGCGTTCCCGGCGCCCGCCGCCGAACCGAGCGCGTTCCCGGAGCCGCCGCCCGGGGGCGCTGCGGGTGGGGCCCGGGTGGCGCCGCGGGGCCGGGAGGGGGCGGAGCGGAGCGAGTTCCCGCCCACTCCCGGCAGGCGCAGCCAATGGGGAGCGGGGGCGGGGCAGGGGGAGGGGCGCCGCGGCCCTGTCCGCGCCCGGCGCCGGCTGTATTTACGGGGCGGGCGGCGGCGCCGCCGTGTCAGTGAGGCAGCCCCCGCTGTGCACCGCGACCGCGCCGCTGCTGGTGCTGCTCCTGGGGCCGCGGCGGAGCAGCGAGGGAAAGGCAGAGAGACGCGGCCGTGCCCCCTGCCCGCAGCGGTGGCCGCACCACGGCTCTGCCCGCAGGAGAGCTGCTCTTGGGCGCTCCGGCGGGGCCAGGGGCGCGCGGGCGGCGGCGGCGGCTCGGCCGTGCCTGCGCTGCGGGCTGTGGCGAGCGGCGCCGGGTAAATGGATCGCCATTCCAGCTACATCTTCATCTGGCTGCAACTGGAGCTGTGCGCCATGGCCGTCCTGCTCACCAAAGGTGAGGGGCCGCGGCGGGGCAGCCGGGGTGCCTGCGGGGACCGCGCGGGGGGAGCGGGGTGCCCGGGGCCGCCCCCCAGCGCAGGCGGCCCCGGCGCTGTCTCGGGACCCCGCGCCGAGCGGTGCTGGCGGCGGAGCCGCCGGGTCTGTGACTCCCGCCCCTCCGTCCCTCCCCTCCCACCTGGCCGCCGGTGCCGGGCAGTCACGGCCCCGCGGGGGTCCTGCCCGCTGGGAGCAGGGACCGCGATCTGGGGCTGCGGCCCGTGAGGGCTCTGTGGGGGCTCTGAGAGCTGCGGTCCTTGGGGGCTCTGTGGGGGCTCTGTGGGCCGCGATCAGTGGGGGCTCTGTGGGAGCTGCGGTCTGTGGGGGCTCTGGGGGCCGCAGTCCTCGGGGGCTGTGTAGGGGCTCTGGGGGCCGCGGTCCTCGGGGGCTGTGTAGGGGCTCTGGGGGCCGCGGTCTGGCCGCCCGGGGAGCGCCCTCCGGGGCAGAGGCGACCCGCTGGCTGCCGGTAATCTTGTGCTCCGGGGAGGAGGGTAAAGGATAAGTTAGCGTGGTGGTGATGTGCGACGGTATTTATTTATTTTGGAAGGAAGGCTGTAATTAACCCTAAATAACAGCCTTGCAGCGTGCAGGGGGGAGCCTGCTGGCCCCATCAAAGCGGGCAGAACAGGGAGTGACTGAGTGATGTGAAGTCGCAGATACTGAAACTATGTGCCTGATAATGATATAATTAGGGGATCACAGACTTCTGGCTGCTGTTGACTTCAAAAGCTTTAAGAGAAGCCTGCAGTCTCTCCTGTAGCCATCTTGACTAAAAGCAGACATTTTTCTTTAATAGCTACATACAGTAACAAGAAAGAGGAGGGAACAGAAGGGCATTGTTCACTGTTTCAAAATACTAAATACCCTTTCTGGCCTTTTGCATAGCTCAGGAAGAAACTTTATGAATTGACAGAAATACAGTAATACAAAGTCCATTCTGTTTCGCTGAAAACGTGGCTTTAATTAAAAAGCAGTTGAATTAACCTGATGACTAGCCTGTCAGATTTTGTTTGTAAGATTGTCTTAGGGCAATAAAATGTAGATATTAGAATGTGATTGTATAAGAAGTTAAAATGAAAATATGTATATTGTTTCACTTTATTCCCATAATGTGCTGAGACTCATGAAAGAACTGTCAGCTCTGGATGTTTGCATCTTACATTACCAGTGCAAAAATTATGAAAACTAATTTGGTGGCAGGGGACATCTCATATAGAATGCTTAGGAAATGACTGAGTCTTTTTCTGTAACATGCTGGATGACAGTGAGTGTGAATTCATGAAAAATTAGGTTACTTGGTAGGAAAGCCCAAGGGAATTGGACTGGAGACAGTGAGACACTCCATCATTTGGCTTCTATTAAGCAGAGTTATTAAAGAGCAGCGGGAACTTCAAGGCCTGGAGCCTGCAGTAGCATTTTGGGGAAAGTATTAAGGTAGCCTGACAAGGGGAAGTTAACTTGTTTGGGATGATTTTTAACATCTTGCAGGACAGTTTTTTTTAGATATAGGTGATAGGTAACATCAGAGGAAGGGGTGGCAGCAGGGGAGCCTGTAGACTGAGTTTTTTTATTTTGAAGTGCAGTCTGTAGAAGAAAGACATCTGACTATTCAGTCCACTTTGAAAGCCTTGGTGCTGCTATGGTGGGAAGTACAGTAGGCACACCAGAAGTAGTTTTAAGTCCTTTCTTCCAAGCATGCCTCCAAAATCTGGTTTCCTCTTAAACCTTGGCTCGATGGCACATTGAATTATGTTTGAGTTGCAACTTGCCTAGAAAGAGTAAGTTTTCACTACAGCACAGGACATGTTTAATTCATACCAGAGCAGTTTGGAGAGCACAAAATGAAGAATTTTATGAAGGGAACTTTTTTATCGCTTCCTTCAGAAATTTTTGAGGTTTCCTGAGATTTTTCATAGAGCTGGTAGAGGATTTTCAATCTTAAGTATTTCCTCCTTTCTCTACTGCATGTTGGATTGCATGTGAAACTGGGGAAAGACAAGAGAGCCTTTAGCCTTGCAGTTTCACTCCATTAAAAAACTTTAGATTTGAGTTGAGTCATTGTCTCTGGTGAACAGAATAATTAACTGGATTTTTTTGTTTTATAATACTGATAAAAACATATTTTTGCATGAATAACTAGTTAAAAATTTTCTCTTTCTGCAGAAATTACGAATAGTTGCTCAGTTTCACACAGTAAAACCTTCCTGACTTAGATGGTAATGGTTCTAGCTAATAGCTTTATAAGGTGTTAGTTAAACCTTTTACATTTTGGCACAGTATTGAGAGGTAATAAACAATTCAGCAGTTCTGATTTTATTTTTCTTGCATTTGTCACCTAAATATTTAAACCTGGTATTTTTGTTATGTGCTTATGCCCAGTTAAAGGAAATGTTACTTCTGTAAAAATAGAATGCTGTTCCTGGAGTAATGGTTGAAACATAGATGTGACTTTCTTCTAGGACTAAAAGTGTGTGTTGCTTTGAGAATTGGTATTTCACTTTAAACGTGGTTAAATGCAACTGCTGACAGCGAGTGGAAGTAGCTATAAAATGATCTTGTTAGTTATTTACTTCGGGGAAAAAAAAGCCACTGTGACCTTCCTCCCCCAGTCCCTGTTTTAGTGAAATGCTCTTGCTTTAATTCAAAGGACTACAGTAGTAGCCATTAAAGCAAGTACCCCAAGGCGTTTACAGGGATTAAGGTTACAAAGAGGTAGGCGCTGTACAGTGATGGGAAGGAAACAACCCCAGCTCTTGCAGGTCTACAGCCTGGGGAAGTACCTCAAAACCGGCACTGAGTTTGGGTGGGTGATGCTGTGGCCATTAAGTTTATATGGTGAGATGTCCTTAGAGGACCAAATTCTTACCTTTCTTGCACAATTTTTGTTTTTTTCAGGTGAAATCAGATGCTACTGTGATGCTGCTCACTGTGTTGCAACCGGCTACATGTGCAAATCTGAGCTTAGTGCCTGCTTCTCCCGACTGCTTGATCCTCAGAATACACATTCCCCACTTACTCATGGCTGCTTGGACTCTATTGCAAGCACAGCTGAGATCTGCCAAGCCAAACAAGCACAAAACCACTCTGGCACCACCACCATGTCCACATTGGAATGCTGTCATGAAGATATGTGCAATTACAGAGGACTACATGATGTTTTGTCCCCTTCCAGGGGAGATGTTTCAGGTAAGGCAATAAAGCTTCAATGAAACCCCTCTTCTGGCCATCAGGCCAGCAGCAGTCAAAACCTTGTGCATCTGCTGTTATTGATTTAGTTGTTAATGTCAGTAGAGACACCAGAGGGAGAAGCAGGTGGCTGGATGCAGGGGAACATCTCAGCCAATTAGCTTTTTTGTCTGCATTAATATAGAAAGTTTCTCTTGCCATCTTGACATGCCTTCTAAGACTCTGTGGCTCTGGTGTTCCTAGTTAAACTGGCTGTTGGGGTAGGAAATTCCATCTTATAAGCAGATTTAGAAACAAATTTTTTTCTTTACGGGGATATTTTCTGTAAATGCTGCCAAGTGTAGCAGTTGCTCCTTAAACTTGTCAGTGTGGGATAAAAGGGAGGTGCACTATAAATCAGTGTGTATATAAATCCTGAAATAATCTTTACATCTTTCCCTTTGCAGGACAAGGGAGCAGATACCAACACGACAGCAGCAGGAATCTCATCACCAAGGTGCAAGAATTGACTTCTTCAAAAGAGTTATGGTTCAGGGCAGCTGTAATTGCTGTTCCAATAGCTGGTGGGCTAATCTTGGTGCTTCTTATCATGCTGGCCTTGAGGATGCTCAGGAGTGAAAACAAGAGACTGCAAGATCAGCGGCAGCAAATGCTCTCTCGTTTGCACTACAGTTTTCATGGACATCATTCAAAAAAAGGGCAGGTGGCGAAACTGGACTTGGAATGCATGGTGCCTGTGACTGGTCACGAGAACTGCTGCATGACCTGTGATAAAATGAGACATTCAGACCTCAGCAATGATAAAATTCTTTCACTAGTCCACTGGGGAATGTACAGCGGACATGGGAAGCTGGAATTTGTATGACCAATTATTTTTTAATCTGAGCTAAACTTACTCTCTGAACTCTTGAAGGCCTTTGGGTTCTGCTGGACAGGAGCACTTTATCTTAAAACAAAAACTCTCATAAATCATCTTTGAGAAACAAAGGACCTCTGCAAACAGAATCTTGGATATTTCTTCTGAAGGATTCCAAAAGTTGTCTTATTTGCACAGAGTAAAATACACTCAAATGTATTGTTTGCTTCAGAATTGTGAAAGCAAAAGTTAGAAGTTGTAAACACTGTCACCAGGGTTATCTGAACTGTAGGGAGCTGAGAACTGAGTTATTATAATAAACTGTATGCAAGCTCCTATGTTTCCTGACTTATTGTAAAGATTTTTTAAAATATATATATTTTTCTCTGAAACCTGCTTGTGACTTCTGTTTTGGAAAATAGATTTCTTTTGGGTGATAGTGGAAAACAAATCAAGGTGTGTATGGTAATACCATACATAACAATTAGATACTGAAAGCAGACTCTTCCTACTCTGCAAAGGAATTTAGGTAGTTATTTGAGAATGAAGGTGGCAGCTTTGTTTTATACTTCAAGCAGCAGTGAACCCACAGCCTCGGTTCTTGGCTGTTGCATTTTGTTCATAACCTCAGTGAATGCTTCCAAAATTTTGTGATAACTTTTTCTTCCTCTGTTAAGGAAGAAAGACTTCCTCTGTGCAAAATGTGTCAAAGTGATGCCTAATTCTTTACAGCTGGTTTTCCTCCCTTGTCTCACAATTCTTGTTTCTATGATCTGTTTTCCTTTTGTACCTTTTACACCCAAACTTTTTTTGGGGGAAGGAGAGGGAAACCCCAAAACCGCACTGCCTATTAGATTTGGTTGGTTTTTTTTTCTGTTTCTAACCCCTCAGGGCAGAGTGGAAAGATCTGCCTTATTCTTGTATCATGTAACTAAGTATCATATGCTCCTAGTTTTGTGTGGGACTGAAGAAACAACACTGTACTTTAATCTCTGTCTCCTCCTTTATGCTATTCTTGCATAGGTGGCTTTTCTTCCTGGCCAACATTTCTGCACTTAGTTGTTTCTTACTCCTTCTCTCCTAGTTGGCTGCACTTGATTTAATTTATTCAGTACTTAGTTGCTAAAAACAAACAACCACCTCTGGATTACTCAAGGAATTTATTGTATTTATTTTTCTTGGTCTATTTGACTTTGCAATAATTAAAGTATACTTGCTTAAAAGGCTGAAGCCACATCATGGTGAAAGAAGCATCCAACATGCTGCTTCAGGAGATAAAACCTGCAAGAGTCTAGTATTCATCTGTGTTTTAAGAAGCTTTACAAATGCTTCTGCCTCCTGTTCTGGCTGTGAAATTGAGGTCCTACTGTTGCCAGCAATGAGAAGGGGATGGCACATGTAGGGTTACAACAGCCTTGCAGAGATGCTCTGATCTTGGATTTGCTGTGGTACATTGCTTTGAGATGTGCTGGCTGAAATTCAAAGGGATGTAAGCAAGGAAAACCTGCCCCTCTAAGTCACAGGCTCGTGTTCCTGAAAGTACACTTCAACAACAACCCTACCACAGCGTTTGAGATAAGTTGGTCACTTGGCTGTGCAAACAGAGGTACTAATATTGCAAACTTACCCTACAGTTAAACACTCACGTGGGCCAAGTGCAGTGAGAGCCCTGGGAATGCCAAGGTCCCACTGTGCCCATGTTTGCAATATTAAACTGCAGTTTAGAAGGATTAGTTTTGTCTGTGTACCTCAAGCTGCTGACCCTTCTTACTGCTTCAGCATGCCTGGAGAGTTGCTTTTAATGCAGAGAATTATATCTGATTTCTACCTCTTTCTACTGCTGAAGTTTAAGAAATTACGTGGCCACAACTTCTCTTGGAATCTGGCCTATGGTCTTCTGGCTGACCTTTCAAAGTGCTGCTTTCCTATAAGAGCTCTGCCCTTCCTTTGCACTGATCTGAAAATCTAGGGCAGTTGTCTGCTCTGCCAAGTGTATTATTTTTGGGAATGGCTGACTGGGAACTTGGTGCTGAAAGAGACAAACCTGAAATGCCGTCTGTAGCTTCACCAGTAGTTACTGTGACTAGACAAGCTAAAAAATCCGGAGGCTAAACCTTTTAAGTGCCTTCAGCAATCAGAGGGAGCATGTTGTATAGTCATTTAAGCATCCTGTGACCTTCACCACTCATTTGCCGCTGATTTGAATACATAAGGGGCTATTTATGCTTGCCATTAAAAGGCTAGTAAGACCAGGATGCTCTAATTGGCCCCTTGCTGTGGAGATGTTTTAAAGAAGAAAAGAGCTTGTTTGCCATCCCCTGCAGTCATGACAGCAGGGCCACAGAGCTTTGGGGCTGGGGCTTGGGCTAGCAGCTGCCATCTCCTGGGGTCTGTTACCTGGTGTGGTACTTAGAGTTTAGGTGTGGTAGTTGATACGGCCAAGGAGTTTCTGAGCTATGAGTCTTCTAAGCTTTCTTCTAGGAAGAAAATTAACTCTATCCCAGCCAAAACCAGAACACTGAAATCTGGATTTCCAATTTATTTTAAAGCCTTTATATTCAGGAAATTGTGTTCTGAGCTCTGGTGTCTGTCTGGCAGCAGCTATGTGAGTTATGGAACGAGCCCCAAATCTTGTCACTGAAACCACTGACTGCAGAGTCCAAAGGCCGTTGGAATAAGCAGTAGCCAGCTTCACTGCTAGTATTTCTGTAGTGGCTGCTTATATGGCCTGCAGGCCTCAGCACTATTCAGAAAACTTGTACTCCTGTGACAAGGAGAGTCCTTAGTGAAGTTCCCTGGGCTTCCTGACTGCTGGGTGCTGTACCAGCATCAAACAAAGCAGTCCCAGACAACCACTTCAGCCAACCTAGTGAGACAGGCAGCAAATATTAATAGCTGAAGAGCCTGGCCGGAGGCTGGAGGCTGAAGAGGTGAGACAGTAATGGAAGGCTATCCTTTTAAATGCATTTGAGTTAAGAGCCTGGATTTGCCATTGTGCTAAGCACTCTCAGGTTTCCCCACAGACAATAACAAACACTCCTTTCTTTGAAACCCCTGCAAGCCTGGAGTGTAAGAAGGACAGGCCTCCATATCCAACTGAGAGAGTCTCTCAGACTGGAATAAATGAAATCGAATGTCCAAGATTAAATTTAGCATACCCCGTGCCTCTCTCTTTCTCTGATTATTTCCTCAAAACAATCACGGTTGTAGCTTTTCTGATGTCTCTGCCGCTCCTGGCTTTGCGAGCCGCTGGGTTAGTATGTCTCCTCTTAACTCCTGCTGAACTGATTCTATTAAAAACCCCTTACTCCACAGGGGGCTTGACCTTTTTCTGAAATACCAAATGCGTCTGCTTTGGAAATCACAAACTTCTCCTCTAAAGAGCTTGTAAATCTGGTTTCAATATTGAGTGATTACAGGCTGTGCGGGGAGCGGGAAAGTCAGCAGCCACTTGTGGTAGCCGAGCTCTGGAGCGGGGCTGCCGGAGCCGGGCTGCCAGAGCCGGGCTGCCAGAGCCGGGCTGCCAAAACCGGGCTGCCAAAACCGGGCTGCCTGAATCGGGCTGCCAAAACCGGGCTGCCAGAGCCGGGCTGCCAAAACCGGGCTGCCAGAGCCGGGCTGCCAGAGCCGGGCTGCCGGAATCGGGCTGCCAAAACCGGGCTGCCAAAACCGGACTGCCAGAGCCGGGCTGCCAGAGCCGGGCTGCCGGAGCTGGGCTGCCGGAATCAGGCTGCCAGAGCCGGGCTGCCAAAACCGGGCTGCCAGAGCCGGGCTGCCAAAACCGGGCTGCCAAAACCGGGCTGCCAGAGCCGGGCTGCCAAAACCGGGCTGCCAGAGCCGGGCTGCCGGAATCGGGCTGCCAGAGCCAGGCTGCCAAAACCGGGCTGCCAGAGCCGGGCTGCCAAAACCGGGCTGCCGGAATCGGGCTGCCAAAACCGGGCTGCCAAAACCGGGCTGCCGGAGCCGGGCTGCCAAAACCGGGCTGCCGGAGCCGGGCTGCCGGAATCGGGCTGCCAAAACCGGGCTGCCAAAACCGAGCTGCCAAAACCGGGCTGCCAGAGCCGGGATGCCAAAACCGGGCTGCCAGAGCCGGGCTGCCGGAATCGGGCTGCCTGAATCGGGCTGCCAAAACCGGGCTGCCAGAGCCGGGCTGCCAAAACCGGGCTGCCTGAATCGGGCTGCCAAAGCTGGGCTGCCAAAGCTGGGCTGCCGGGGCTGAGCGCGGCTCTCGTTTTTCAGCCCGGAGTGTGTTTAGCACAAAACCACTGATGTCAGCTGATCCAGCCAGATTAGCACCGGGGGTGACTGGTCAGCCTCCGCACGCAGGACCCTTGTCTTCCCTTATCAGGACCCCGGAATCCAGTTTTTGTCGTACCACCACTTGCTCTGCTGTAAATCCAGGGATCTCATTGCAAATGAATGATGCCCTAGAGGCCAAACACCCAACAAAAAACCTGGGAAAAGAGCAAGGTTTTGTCTTAGGTGTAATGGATGCATCTGAACCTTCTCTCGCTGCTCTTGTGATAATTAGAACAAGATATGAAGAAGGGAAAATATATCACCAGGCTGCCTGTGTGAGATGGGATATGCCTGTTTGCTACTAGTCAGTGGGGTTCCACAGTGAATAAATGAAAGTAAAATTTGGCCTTCTCACTGAAAACGGGGAGGGATAAGAAGGCAATCTACCAAGAAAAAAACCCCATCTCTGGTCAAAAAATCCCCCACCATAATAAGACACAAGTTGACTGAATAAAAAAAAAAAAGAAAGTCTCTGAAGGAGACAAAGTTGCCTTTATTTCTTTCTTTCAGATACTTTCCCACATGGAGATCGCTGGAAGGATATTTGTATTGTTCCAGTGTCTGGTCACTTTGCAGAAAAAAACTCTTCCTTGTTTTGGTTCTGGGAGCTACTTGGGGAAGTAGTATTTTGGATCTGTCACTGTGTTTTATTTCTGGGGAAAAACAAGTGGTGGAGACATGCTGGTAAATTACGATTATCTCTTGGGAGGGGCCCAGTGTCTCCAACATTATGAATTCTGGCTCCCTCTAAATAAACACCCAACCTCCTTTTCTTTGTTTCACCTCTAACCCTCATCTGCAGCCTTTACAATCCCAGGGGGTGAATCCTGAAGTAAAACAAACTGCAAGGGAAGGAAGCCAGGAGGGAGCCGCAGTGCGGGCAGATTAACAGAGCCTCCTGCTCTCCAGGCAACCTTGACAAAAGGATTCAATCCTGAGCTGACCTTCAGGGGGAAAAGCAAAACAAAAACCACCTTGACTTGAACTTTCAAGATTGCAGGAGTTTAATGCTCGGTTTGATGTCTCCTGAAGGGAGCAGGGAGTTAGAAATGCCAAACACCTGTCTTGCAAACCCAAATTCTAACAACTTATCATGAAATCTGAGCCACAAATCACACGGATTTGAAAAATTTAGGATTTGCTCATCGCTGTTTCTAAGTCATTCATTGTTGCTAAAGGGGCCTAAAAATGTGCTTTTTATTCCCCACTGTGGTTGTCTAGGCAAATCTATAACATTTGGTTAAGCAAACAGTAAGTTCTGTTGAAACATCAATATTTAAATGCAACTTTTCACTGAATAAATATTTCTGCCTGGGAGCAGGTCCTGCCTCCCAACTGAGCCCTGCTCTTTTCCCTGTGGGCAGAAGGGAAGACAAAAAGTCAGCCCTGACTTCATAAAAAACCACACTGGCATGAATATAGGGTGACTCAATTTTTAAAGTTTTTATTAAAACTGAATGTTAGAGTATTTTTCTCTTTCTTGTTTTCATGCTACTTAAATATAACAACGTGCAGTTGGGAAAAGTGTGTGAAATGTATTGTTTCACTCCCCTTGGCCATCATACTGACTTGTGACAGCATGTTAAGAATGGAGCTTCTCCTCTAATGCTTTTTTACCTGTTAGATTAAAATTTCAGGACAGTGTCTGTGGAGCAGCAAGGTGATGAGCACTTGCCTTTCTCTTAACATTAATTTTTACCTGTTTTCCAACCAAAAAAAGGAAGAAGTGTTGCTATGATTGACTAGCTGCTCCTCTGGGAGAGGTTCTGGGGGCAGGGGGCTGTCACCCCAGCAGTGCCAGTGGTGTAGCCAGTGTGGCTGCTGGGTGCCAGGCTAGTCTCTGCTTTTGGGATCTTTTCACTCCAAAGGCCTGCGGGTTGCAGATGTAAATCCCCTTCTTGTCAATCGGGAGGGAAATATTGGTGCACTAAATCTCCTCCTGGCACTTGGCTGTGACAATGGGGAGGGAGGAACAGTATAGGCTCAGGATCCTGCCCAGGCTGGGGGTGCTTGTATTGGTGTGCAAATCAGGCTTGTGTCAAGCAGGTTCCTTTGAAATACTCAATTTGTTGAGTTCTGGCTGTGAAGTAGCTGTTTCATCAGTGGAAGAAGATTTATTAACCAATTTTTTATGGCTATCAACAATGGCTTAGCTCCAGCAGGGTCCCAGGCATTTTTATGAAGTGCAGTGTGTTCCAGAGGTGGAGGTGTTTTATACTGCTCTGGTATTTTAACCCAGTGAGCTAAGGCCTCTATCCTGCAGATGCTTAAGGCTGTGCATAATTCATTCTGGTCCCAGGGGCTGTTTTGTCCCTGCTGCAGGCAGGGCTCTGCTGAGCTCTAGCTGGGTACCAGCTCTTGCAGTGGGCTCCTTGTTGAGCGGCTGCAGCAGGTTTTGGGGGAGCCCCTCCTGGCCACAGCATTAGCTTTGCTAAGGCATGGAGGGGAATTGAGAGTTAATGCCAGTGTTCAGTCACACTCACACCACTGGTGGCCATAGGTGTTTTCCTTTGAGCAGTGACCCAGCTGCCCTGGCTGTGACTGGGGCAGCAAGGGCCCATGGTAGACACAATTCAGGGGCCAAATTGGAGTGAATGTGTGTTTGCCAGGGCAGCATCTCACCTGCCTCTAGAGCCTTGTCCCAGGCTGCAGCTGGCCCTTCTGCAGGAGGTGTAGGGAGGAGAACCCTGACAGTTTCCACTACCTGAAACCTTTTATGCTTTTGCACACAAGAAATTGTATGACTGCTAAGCCTGCAGAAGAGCAGCTCTTTGGGTCTACCCAGTGCCCAAAGCTGTGCCCTCAGCCATCATCCCCCTCTGCCACACACAGTGCATGATGCTCAGGGTTTTAATTACATGAATGCATTCAATGGCTTTTCCACAAAACCTCCCTATTGAATCTTGCCCCCAGCCATCTGTGTCCTGGTCTGGCTGGCTGCAGTCTCTCTGCACTCTTCATCTCACGTCCTGCCCTGGCTCTCCCTGCCCTGGGTGCCTTTCTCTGCTCTTCCCACAGGCTGGAGGAGCAGGGCGCCCTGCCTGTGCTGGAGCAAACTCTCCCTGGCAACAGGTACCATTCCCAGTCTCCCTAGCTGTTATCAGTCCACAATAACCTTTCCCTTATTTGATTTTTTTTCCCCTGGGGGACTCTAGGGGACAGCCACAATTATGTTTCTTCCAACCCAATTCCATCTGACTGGTAGTGGGAGAGAGGTAGGAGAGTGGTTCCCTCATGATGGACTGACTCCCAGGTGGGTGAGCAGAGCTGTCTCCTCTCAGGATGGGACAGGCCCAAACATGGGAGTCTTCCTCTTCATAAATGCAAAGTACAAAACACTCTCTTGTAAGTGATTTTTTGGTGAAGTTTTTATATCAGAAGCTGGAAACACTTTCTTTTTCTTCATCAACAGATGACAGAAATACATTTTTGTTGTTGCTGTTTATAAAAAATGCACCAAACTTGGGACCTGCTCAGACATTCAATCATCATAATGCAAATGAAACTTGCCATATGTTTCTATTTTAAAAACATCATGTACCAAAGCATAACATTTCTAATTTTGTTTATAGACTGGGTTACAATTGCTTTACAGCAGCTTTTTGCTGTAAAATCCATGGGATGGACTGGTTGTGGAGCTTTGTAATCTCTGCCTTCATTACTTGCTCTGTTATCTGTCCTGATTGCTGCTGTGCTTTACTCACTGCAGGATAATTTTGTCTGTAGAAAGGTTGTCACCTCTTTGAACTGAACTTTGCCTCCTTATATCTGCTGGTGGCAATTGGCACTCCTGTCTTTCTCCTTCAGGGAAGAGGGACCCCTGTGTCCCCAGGGACCTGTGCAGCCTTCTGTGTCTCTAATCCATTCCTCAGTGCCCCCCTCACTGTGTGGAGCAAAATGCTGGTGGTTCTGCTGGCATCTTGCAGCTTCCAGGAGAGCTGCAGGCTCCAGGAGGAATTTTATGGCAAGCACCTTATCACAGGTTATGGCTGAACATACACAAACACTCCCAGTGACCAGTGTAATCCACTCTTTGCTGACATAATTTGACTTTATTTTTTATTTACACAGGGAGGCTTGGGTGGAGTGTTGTGTACATGGTATCAGAAAAACAGTCTGCTCCACCTCGGGGCTGCACACGTGCTGGAGCTGGCGCAGCCGCCCCAGGGCTCCTGCAGCCCTCTGCACTGAGCATCTCCAGTGGGTAGCACTCGACTTTCTCCTCTGACTGTCTGAGCAAGCAGGTGATAGAGCCCCAGCAATCTCCAATACCTGGCCAAACATTCAGTGACATGCCCTTTTACAGTGCAGTCGATGAGTCTGCAGAGTCCTGAGTACAGCAGCGAGCAGGCTGAGCACGGCTAATCTCTTATCAAAGCAGTGGATCCCTCCTGGGGCTGCACCCTCCCTACCTATTAATATTTGATCATTCACAAGCAATTTGCAAATTAGTAATGAGTAATGAAATATCCTGGGAGCTGTTTGCTCGCAAATAGTTTCCGGAATGTTTCATTGCATATGACAAATTTGTAAGTGTGTAGTTGCCAGTATTGGGATTCCTGAGTTGTCTGCTCCTGAGGAAAGTGCTGCTGCAGGACAGATGGACTGGTATCTGCTTGATCACAGATGGGGATGCTGTCAGTGTTTTTTTGTCACAGTGGATAAAAACATCCAATAGCATGATTACAGGGATCTGCTACATATATTATTGAATGAAAATGAATCAGAAATACAATATACAGGGGTAATTCCCAGCCTTCACTTGAGTATTTTTTCTCACTGGTTTCTTCCACAGCCAGAGATCCTCCTCAGTTGGCCATCTGGACTCAGATACTAAATCCATTATTCCTTGATTTTTGCTGGTGTTTTGCTGACCGCTGTCTAAAAGTCTGGTACATTTAAACAGCACTACCAGCAGTGAAATTTCAGAACAGGACAGTGGAGTACAGACAGAAAAAGTCACTGGGAGTTTTTGCCCAGACCAAGGTAGAAGAATTTGGCACAAAGGGAAGATTAGAGCATGCAGAAACCTATTTTCTCCCCTGAAAATATCCATGAATGCTATACAAAATTAACAGAAATAGCAACAGATGAACTTATCCCAGCACTGTAATACAACATGGATGAGTTGGCTTTTAGCCTTCAGTGCTCCCATGGCATATGGAGGTTTTTGTTTCAGCCTGTGGATGAGTGCACTGGGCAAGGATCTGATGGGATGGCTGCAGCCAGCATGAGGAAGTGTGTGGGGTTGAACTCAACTGCATCCAGCCCTTTGCTGATGCTGTATTGCACAGCATGTGGATCAGGTGAGTTTGGGCCTCGTGGTGCTCTGTTTCATGCACATTGCACTGGCATCCCCCCCAGAGCTCACAGCTCCCAGAGAGGGGCAAATCCTTTACCACAGCCAGCAGCAGTGGGAGCAGCTGGGTGCACAGCACAGGCAGGGGTCTGGCAGCAAGGTGTCAGCTCCTTGAACAGGCCAGCTTGGAGACAGGGCACAGAGATAACCCCATACCTCGAGTTTAACCTGACTGCAGGCTGCAAAGGCTGGCAGACTGTGCCTGGGGCCAGCCTGGGTCAGACTGCCTGGCAGGGGCACTGGCACTGTCACTGTCACTGCTGTCACTGAACAGTCCTCTGGGTATTGCATAAGTGAAAGCTGGACCAAAGGTCTCCTGTCCCTCAGGAAAGTGTCTGACTTGGTGAGCTTTGGGTTAAACATATCCTAAAATACATAAATATATGTGTTTATAAAATTTATAAATAAAATCATAGCATTTTTTCCTGACAATTAAGATTATGTAATTAATTTTTATATCAGTAGTAAATATTTTATAATATATTTGTTTAAAGTTTTTGTGTAATTAACAACATATCCAATAGAAGCTGAGTGGAGTGCCCTGTCCAGCTGACCACATGCTCATTCTTTGCTCTTCTCCCTGCTTCCTCTAGCCAATCTACATGTTCTCCAGCTAGGAAAAAGGCTTCAGCTGTCAAGAAATTTTCAGGTCCATTCCAGATATGAGCTGCAGATTCCCACCAAATATGGGATGTGGGAATGGGATCCCAAGTATAGGATCACATGTGCAGTGATACTGTATATATATATATATATATGTATATATATTATACTGTAAGTTTCCTTCCTTCTTTTCCCACCAGTCAAGAAATGTAGACACTATTTCTTAAAAATAAGAAAAGGTACTTAAAATGTTCCTCTGAAACTATGTGTGGGAAAACCCCTAGTCTGCCAGAGGAGGAAACAGTAGAGACATAGCAACAATTACTGCTGAGTCTGTTTATGCTTGTGCTCCCCAAAACAAGAATGAAGAATGGGACTAAATACAATTAGTCACCAGCCCTGGTGAGGGAGAGGAGGCTGCTGAGTCACGGCCACATTCAGTCTGTCCTCAGAAAGCTCAGGGTGCAGGGGCCAGGCTGCAAGGCTCCTGCACCCATCTCCTCAGGGACCCCAGCACTGGGGTGCTGCAGGGGCAGGTGTTGGTCCTCCCACCTCCTGCCCTGCCTGTGCCAGGATGATCACCCCTGAAGAAGAACAGAATTGCTGCTCTGAGTGTAGCCACACTGATCAAGCCACTTCCTCCCTGCTCTCCAAAAAACTGCAGCTGCAGATGGCACAGGTCAGAGGCAATCAGATACTCTGGAGGAAGGGACCTGAAGGAATCTTTCTAGTCTACTGTGCATAAAGTGAATTTTAAAGAACCTCTTCCAGTTGGTGACTGGGATGACTCCCAAGCAAATATGTCTTACCTGAGACTTTCCTGCCTAGTGAGTGTGCAATGTTATCACACAAGCATCTCTTGAAACCCCTCTCTGATTCCTCTGCTTTGTCCCCTCAAGGCAAACAGATGGAAGTTTAATCCTCTCCCCTTAGTGTCTCTGGATTGCAAAGCCTTTGTCAAAAGGGAGCCTGAGATCTTAAAACCTAATGCTTTTTCCTAGATATTGAGATAATTGCTATGGGCTAGACACAAGGAGAATAAAGAAGCCAGGCTAGGCAAATGGGAAATGGCAGGAAGTGAGAACTAGATAATGGAAAAAGTAGTTCAAAATTATTTTCTTCATGTCTCCATACACTGATTTGTTACTAGAACAAATGGAAATGAGCTTAATGGATTCTTCTCTGCTCTGAAGGTTTGAGAAGAGGTGCATTGAATTTATGCCAAATCAGGGAAGAGTCTGGGCATTTCCTGGCCAGCAAGAGGAGAGAAAAGCAAACCAAAAGAAATAAGTTTTTCCCATTCCAGATTTCTAATAGGTGAGGAAGCAATGCAGGTAGATGTAACAGAAACTGGGGTGACTCTTCCAGATTGCTTCTTGCTACAAAGCAGCCTGGGTGTAAGGCACATACAGGCAGGTACAGAGGGAAAGCAAAGCTTAGTGGTTTTGGGTGGATTGTCCTTGGTTAGGGGATGCTGTGAGTGGCTTGGCTGGGCTCCAGTGATAGCCCTTTCTGCAGGGGCATGTTGAGAGAGCAGACATCCCTTCCAGACACACTTCCAGGGTGCTGAGGTCCTACAGTGGCTCTCATGCCTGGGATGGCTTTTCTCCTCTAGTACTCTTTGGGAAGCAGAGGTTCTTCACAATGTGCCTCTCAGGGTGTGCTCACACTTACGTGAATATATGGAAGCCAGAAAAAAAATAAAAGCCTTGCAGAAGATTTTACCTCCAGGCCAATTTACTTCATAAATTTTATTATTGTTACTCTATTATTTGTGTAGCTCTTGCTGCCTGAATAAAACAAATGACCATAGATGGCTGTCAACTGATGCTTTCTCCTGAACAGGAAGAAGAGCAGCCCTGGAGATGCTTGGGCAGATATCTGTTGCTGCAAACCAGCTTTGTGGCATTGATCAGCAAGACAGCACCAATTTCTGCATCTCAGGCTCTATGAGAGAGCTTGTTCTTGTACATCATGGCCATGGCTTTATTTAATCCTCACTGTATGCAGTCAATAACAGGAAGACCCTTGACATCTTCAATCAGATCAGATTCTTGTGGGAAATGCTGTGTCTGAAACAACTTCTTGAGAGTGGTGCCTGTGCAGGGAGAGAGTGAGGGGAGGGTCCTTTCACCTCTGGGTCCCCAGCAGTATTTACATGCCATGTGCCCTATGGTTTGGTGGTAGAAACTTGCTTCAAGAAGAGCCTCAGGGTTTGGCTGTCTATCCCCATCAAGAAGTGATGAGCAAAGTGGAAACAATTCCTTCAAGCAAGGGTACTTTTGTTGCATGGAAAATATATGGCTGTCCCTTTAAAACTGGAGGTACCATGTAAAATATTGTGGTGTGTCACAGGAATAGTGAGCTCACAGGTAGATCAGACCAGTGTAAATAAAGGCAGAAATCAAACATAACTTTTCCTGTATTGACATAATGCATATTGCAGTTTCAGTCCATCATAGCACCAAATAAAAAAAAAAAGAATAGAAGGCAAACTACACAAATGATCAATGATGTTAATTACAGTTCTCAATGAGGGAGATAATAGCAATGCAAGGGAAAGTAAATACTTATTAGCTCTGAGGAGCATCCTGTTATCTGTATGAAAAATAAACACATTTATCTAGGCACCACCTTAATGGCTCTGGCTATGAAGAGGCAGTGTGCTGACTTCACCCAGATGTTGGCATCATTACCATGTCTGGTGGAAAACAGAAGAAGCTTCACTGATGCTAATGGATGTAAAACTGGTCTGAATGGCCAACTGGACCTCAATATTCACCTCAGCTGGTGCCAGAGCACCAGCCTGTCACCTAACAGCCAGGGCAGGTGTGAAGTACCACTTAGCAATATGCTATATATTATATGTGTAATATGGTACATTTTACAGCCCCCTCTCCCTCCTTTGAAATCCTTTTAAAGATTTCATTAGCTCTATTGCAAAGACAATGGGCACTTATATTATAGGTAGGTGGGATGTGCTGAAGCCTCTGGAACAGAGATGGCAAAGGATTTGAGTCTTTAAGATCCAGATGACAGTTGTGCTGAAAGCTGTTGTGGTTTCATGTTTGGAGGTGCTAAAAATCCCTGTGGTTACAGGGTGGGTGGCAAGTGCTCAGCATTTCTGGATGTCAGGCCAGGCATGTCCTCACTGGCCACCTCTCTTCAACCACCTTCAAACCATCCCCCAATTTATTGCCACTTAAGCTTCAGCCTGTCTCAGAGGTTCTCTATTAGTGGTGTAATGAACTGATACAATGCTAAGTCAAAGGATTCAGAGCTAGTGTGCAGTAAACATAAACATATGTTTAGCATTGGGTTATAAACTACTGTAGCCAAAGTGGGCAAGTGTTACAAACTTCAAACACGAAACAGATGCAAGTTAATTAGAGGCATGAAAGTGATGACAATAGAAGTGAGCTGTAGCAAGGAAATGAAATGTTGGTTTAGGCAGAAGTGCTGCAGCTCTGCCCTGCACTGGAAATGCCTGCAGTCTCTGCTGAAGATGGGAAGGCAGAGACATACTTTATAGGGACAGCAGAGCATGTTGGCCATATGTCAGAAATGTAAGCCACTGCTGTGAGTGAATGTGTGAAGGAAATATAATCTGACAGGCTTTTGAAAGCTGGGAAATGGCTTGCCATGAGGTCACAGAATCACAGAATAAGCTGAATTATAAGGGACCCACAATGATCATCGAGCCCAAATCCTGGCCCTGCACAGGAAAGTCCCAAGAGTCACACCTTGTGGAAAAGCATTGTCCAAAAGCTTCTTAAACTCTGTCAGGTTTGTGCTGTGACCACTTCCCTGGACAGCCTGTTAGAGTGCCCAATTACCCTCTGACTGGTGAAGGATCTTCCCCTAATATCCAACCTACACCTCCCTGACACAGCTTCAGGCCATTCCCTCATGTCCTGTCACTGGTCACACAGAGATCAGTGCCTGTCCCTCCTCTTCCCCTCACAAAGAAATTGTAACTGCAATGAGATCTCCCCTCAGTCTCCTCTTCTCCAAACTGAACAAACCAAGTGACCTCAGGCACTTCTCACTCAGCTTCCCCTCAAGGCCCTGCACCATCCTTGCTGCCCTCCTTTGGACACTCTCTAATTGCTAAACGTGTCTGAAGCTGGACAGCAACAGAATTGTGGGATTTTTTGGGAAGAGACTTTAGGGATCATCTAGCTCCAGCCCCCCTGCCATGTGTGCCAGGGCTTACAGAGCCCTGTGTGCCATGGGAAAGCAGATGTCCCACAGATGTGCCACAGAGCGGGCATCCCCTGGGAGGGTGCTGGGCTCCTCAGGCACTGCTGTGGCACAGCAGCCATCCAGCACTCCAGGGCTCAGTTCTGCCCTTCCCCTCAGACTTCCAGCCCTTGTTCCCTTCCATGGGAGACTTCCAGGCCCTGGCCAGGACGGTGCCCAGCTGGTGACCTGAGTCCCCCTAAGAAGGCCAAGGTGCTTCAACAAGGCAGGCAACCCTTGTGAGTGCAGGGCTGCCTGCATTTCCAGGGTCTGTCCCTGCCTTTTCTTGGCTTTCCTCTTCCCTATCACTGTAGACAAAAGATTTAGTGACTCTTCTTGCCAGTAAATCTTTGCCCTAGCTGCCTATTTTCTGCTCCTTTGCCTATCATTTGAGTATTTTTAAAAGCAGAGGTCTGAAGAAGTTTTGTTTTATTAGGTCCTTGTGAACTGGTGTCCTCCTGGGCCATATATATTTCTGTGGTTTTTATGGAGATTGTGGAAGAAGAGGGGTATTTGGTGTTGGAAGGAGAAGAAAAACCCCAGATAAATGCCTCAGTAAGAGTAGCTCTGAGGTAACTACAGAAGCCTTGGGTGTATTTGTTCCCTTATTCCCAGATGAACAAGTGTGTGTTCCTCTCAGCCCTGTGCAAGCCTGTGCTTCAGCAGACAGACTGTCTTTGTCCTCCTGCAGTGTGCTCTGATGTTCTGCCCTCCAACATGTTCTACACCTCTGCCTCAGACAGGCTCGGGAGCCAAAAGGGCTACCCACAAAGCAGCAGGTTTAAAATAGCTCCCCTGACAAAAAAAGCATTGCTGTTCAGCCTCTCCTCCTTTCCTCTCGTGGGCACCAGTGCTGCTGTGCCCATATCAACATCCATGAGCAGCTCTGGCTCTAGGGCCAGCACCTGCTGAGAGCTCTGCTGCTGGGCACTGCAGCCCCTGCCCGTCCAGCCCTGCAGCATCACCGTGTCCCTCCTGTGCTTGTCCTGCATCCCACAGGACAGAGAAGGGGCTCACCCAGCTGTCTGCCAGCCCCATGCCCCAGCACCCCCATGCAGTTTAGGGCCTCGGAGAAGCACTTGGGGGATTAGCTGCAGTAAAAGTCCTGCTTTAAATGAGAATTTCAGGTTGGGACCTGAAACTGTAGCAGTTTGGAAAGCACCCAGTGGCTGTGCTGTCAGAGAGTGTTCACAGGCAGTAAAATAAAACCGTTGCCTAATTATAGTTTCACCAAGGGGCACTGTAATGCTGGGGTATTAACTCCTGCACATAAACAGTGATGGGCAGGGGCTTGCCAGCACTGCCTCTACCTCCAGGAGATAAACAGGTAACGGGATCACGGTGCCATCCAGACGGGACACAGCTGCTCCCCGAAATTACAGAAAAATTTGCTCATTCAGTACCAAATTACACATGACAGGGGCAGGAATTACACCTAAGTGTTATCCAGCCCTCCCTTCACCAGGGGGAAAAATCTGGGATTGGGAAGATACAGACCACAGCAGAGTAAGGCAGGAGCAGAAAAGGGACTTCCCACCATTTGTGGAAGTTGAAATTGAAACAAACAGAAAAAATTATCAGCCCAGGGAAAGTTGTAATTACTCTATAATCAGCTACTCAGGTAATGAAATTACACACTGGCACAGTGCTAATAGGAGGGTCTCAGCTGTCAGAGGAGCACAGATTAAACTGGGGAAGCTCGGATGTTGATGTTTTTATTTGGGGAATGCTTTTCCCCTTTAATTATTTTAGACAAGATGATTAAAAAATAAAAAGGAAAGCCAGATTGCTGGAGATTACTGTGTCAGGAGAAAGGCTGGGGGAGGTGGGCTGGTGGGGATTTCTATCCACACTGCATGGCATGGCTGGCTGGGGTGACACCCTTCTCCTGTGCATGCTGGCTCTGGGAGGACAGGCTGTGCAGGAGTGGCTGCAAAGCTCATGTGTGAGCAGGCAGATGTTGCCTCATTTCAAAACTCAGACTTACATGAAATTTCTAATGCCATGAGCAAGTGCTATAAGTTAGTTGCATCCTTCAAATCTCAGGCTAAAAGAAATAGTTTGGTTAGAGGTTCCAGGTGGTGTGTGCCAGGTAAAAGAGTGCATCAATATGTCACCTGTGGTGAAGGATTGCCATGCAGGTAACCATTAAATGCAACTCAGGAAGGGTTACACTCATGGGCAGGGGAAAGAACTGGAAATGCTCTGCCACAATGCTGCAAGGTCATATTTCATTTCCACAGTGTTTTCTCTCCTCAGGAGGCAGCCAGCAGCTAAAGCAAAGCTCTAGTCTCTGAAGAATTCCCTCATTAAAATTTGCCCAGCTCCTTTGCTGCTCTGAGATGTCTCTTAGGAACTGCTCAATTCATAGAGAAAGTGTTTTGCTTTGTGTATATGAATCTTTTTTATTATTATTTTTTAAATTGAAAAATATTTTTGCCTTCCCACCATCCCTTCAGGTCAGGATAGATGTTGTTTGACATAGACAGGGTTTTTTGGTATGTTGAATTAAACCTTCCTGACTTTGTCAAAGAGTGACTGCAGGGCTGAGATAATTAATAGGGGCTGATTTGGTGACTTATCTCCCTAGTTCAGTCTCAGCAGCACTGCCTGCTACAGAGCTTTGATAACTGATGCTGGACACCCCACAAAGCAAGAGTTTAATAATCTTTCAGGAAGTTTTTCTATCAACCACTTCTCTGCAGTTTGATAAGCTCTGCTGCTTGGGAAAAATCTTCAGACTCCTGACAGATCTGAAATTGGTCTATGAGAAGCAGGGTGGCCCTGAGGCCCCCCATCCCTCAGCTGCCCCACATGTGGTGCTAATGCCCCAGTTGCTTGCTCATCCCATCCTTGGTCCCTGTGGAATTCACCAGTGTGGAAAACAAACAAGTCTATACAAGAGTGCCCAAATTCAGAGAGGGCAGCTGTGTAGGATGCTGTGGGACTGAGCTTGAGAAAGTGTATTGGGAAAGACAATACCATCACTTCCCCACCACCCACTAAAATTACCTGGCCTAAATATTAGTGAATCTGCTATAACAGTGACTAAATGATGTGTTTTAAAAGATTTTTTTTCACTCAGAGAAATAGGAAAAGAGCAATTTAAAATTGCTTCTATCTCTTTGTATAGCAATCTGAAAACATCAATGGTCAAACTCAGCATGACTGGATTTAAAAGCAGCCTGAGTAATAAGAAGCTATTTTGTCTCCAGCTCCTTCTTAATGGGGGTCTGTGGTAGTGAAACCTGTGCTGTGCAGTCTCCCTCTCCTTGGGTATCTCTGGAGCCCCCTGTCTCCAGGTGAAGGCTGCCCAGAGTGCTTAGGGGTCTTTCCCAGCCTAGCCAAGTTTATACACCCAAGCACCCAGCAAGGGGGTTAGGTTTAACTTTCTGTTACTTGTTCAAAACAAAAAAGGCTTTAAAAAGTCAATAGTATCTATCACTGCAGAAGGAATGCCTACACTAGCTGTCTTCTCTGAGCCACACCTCCTCAGCAAGTTGGCCGGGTGAACATTTTTGAGTTGTGTCTGTCTTGTGCAGAGAAAGCACAACACAGGTTGGGTGGCATCACCTCTTGCCAGCCAGGGAGATTTCAGTGCTCAGCTGAACAGAGTTGCCTCTAGGACTGCAAGGACTCAGATTCTCACAGGTTTGTGCTCCTCACCCATCTCTTCTCCCCTCTGAGGGACAAGAATATTATTAGTTTTAGCATCATCACAGCTTCAGTCCCTTGGCTGCTTGCTCTTTAGGCATCACCCGTTTCCACAGCTCCTTGGGGGTGTCATCAAATGGGTCACAGTCACTGCTGAGCCAGACTGGGTTTATGCAGGTGAGCAGAGAAGCTTCACAGCTCAGTGCCATTTCTACTCAGACCTGCACAAAGTTTAGCTGAACGTGAATTCCAAGAGGTGGATTTGGATCTGCTGGCCAAGATTTTGAACATTTGATGTAATGTTTGCTCTGCAAGGAAACTCCTCTGATATGAGTGAAAGTATCCAGTCTGTCTAACTGGACATATTCTCTGCACAAGCTGTGTTAAGCTTTGCCTTAGAGTCTTACAGCTCTTAATGTCTCTATTAAGCTTTCCTGTTGAATGTTTGCACCATTTCAGGAGAAATAGGGATTATTTAACTGAAATAGCTTTGATAGATTTGAAGGCTCCAAAGATCAGCTGATTTACAAAGGGAAAAGAGAGCATTTAAAACCAAAGCAAGGGTTATTCTTTATTTGAAGACAGTTTAGGAATGATTTAACAGGGTTAACTTTAGAGAGAAATATCCTGGAGTCCTCTAGGAGACATATTCTTGCAAGATTGCCAGCTAGTTTATAACTGAGATTCCTCATTCTCTGTGGGGGTAATTACTGCAGCTGGGTTGGAAAGGCTTCAGTATTAAAACAGCAGTCAGTGAGCTACTGAACATAGGCTCAAATCCACAAGGAGATTCTCAAAGCCTGAGCTGATTACAGCAGAATAAATCTTGGGCTGGATTGCCTGTCCCTGCCTCAATGTCTCGCACTGAGGGGGTTTTGGTATGAAATGGGGCAGGCTGGTGTGAGCGTGCCGTGCATTTTATCTGAGAAATGAGCTTGCCTTTTTCTGGGAGGTTGCCTGAAAGAGCCACTTAAAGTGAAAGCCTGAGGTAAGGAGTTCAAGACCAAGATATGTAATATCCAACAGCAACATATTAAGTAAAACAAAAAAACTTCCAACCCTCCAACTTTTCTTTATCCATCAACCATGAATATTCTGAGTTGGAGGGGACTCACTAAGTCCAGTTCCTGGCTCAGCACACAACAACCCCAAGAATCACACCATGTGCCTGAGAGCACTGTCCAAAGACCGCTTGAGTGTTGTCAAGCTTGGTGCAGTGAGCATTTCCCTGGGGAGCCTGTTCCAGCATCTGAGCACCCTCTGGTAGAAGAACCTGGCTGAGGAGCCAAGTGGAGTTTTGAGCAATGCTTTCTGGGCACTTCCTTGTCTTCAGTAAAAGCAGAATAAAGTCCACATACTTTAAGGCCTGTCAGTGCTTCTGCAGTCTGAATGGGTGCATGAGCTCTCACTCCTCTGCAGGGTTTACCCAGTTCTGTCTTTCCTGCCCTGTGGAATGAGGCTCTGGAGGGTGCTCCCAGGTTCCTGGGCTGCTGGTCAGCCTTGGTGTGTCCCCAGATGGTTTCACAAGGAGCTGCTACATCACTCTGCTCCTACTCCCAGTCACATCCTCTTGTTATGACTTTCCCAGCCCATCACCTCTCTTGTTGACAGCAGGACCAGGAATTCCTGCTCCAGGCAAAGAGGTATTTTCTCCTTCCTTTGGCTTTGGTGGAGCTGTGGGTTAAAAGGAAAAGGAGGGAGCACCTCTGAATTACTGCATTGCATGTTGGGATTTGAACTCAGAACACTCCAAACATAGAGCTATAAGTCACAACACATATCATCAAACTGCAGACACATGAGCAGTTTGTCTGGATCTTTTTGAAGCCTATTTGGAGATTTTTTTCTTGGGAACATTGGTGACTTCTGCCATTTCCAGCTCTCCCTGGCAGTTTCCAAACTGTCCTGTGACTACAGGGCATGTGCTTTGCCAAGGAGCCCTTTTTTTTAGGGACTGTTTGATTTTAAAAACATTATTCCTTAAACAACAAGAAACAGAAGTCCAGTGTGAAGCCATAAATGTTTCTGACAAGCAGCATGCTGACCAATTGGGAACTTGGGGGGTGCCTGTCTGTGCTCCTCCTGCTGCAAGCCTGGTGAAGCAGGAAGGATTTACAGCCTGATGTGCTCTAAGAGCTGTTTCAGCATCCTCACTTGTATTTCCCATTCCTGGCCCAAAGAAAATACACTTTTCAGGTCTGAAGTTGTTTGGTACATTTTCAGCAAAGCCCTCTGCAGACCCTGGACATCTGGAGCCAGACCAGCAGCTGAGACTAACAGCAGGGCTCTAGCAGTGTTAAGAGGCTTACTTGAGCTTTTGGCTGGTGAATAGCTCATTCCCTTACTCTTACTGTGGGATCAGGGAGCAAGTCATAACAAATACCTGTATTTGAACCACCACTTGTTTTCAAAAGCTGGAGCTACTGTGATGATTTGAAGCTGTTGACTGGTGGAACCCAGGGCAATCATTGTAGAAAGGAAAGGGTTTTTTCCCTCTTAGGCTTTTGGAAAAGCTGGCAGTGCAGTGTGTGTCAGGATAGCTGCCATTTTCATTCTTCTGTTACAAGGTTTGGTGAGGTCTTGCAGGGTTAGGTCAGGTTTAGGACCTTGTAGCTAGTGAGGTTTTGGTCCTTCCCTTGAACTGCAATTGCAGCTGTCAGGGAGCATTGGACAGAAGAGCCTTTTTATTGCTTTTATCAGAGGCTTTTGGATGGCAGCATGCCAAAAGTCATGCTGCAGAAATGCTGCTGATGGGGTGGGTCTGATGGCTTCCTGTTGGGATGGGGCTGCAGCCCTGCTCCTTCTTGCCAGGGCTGCTGGGGGTGCCTTTCCATGGCTCTGCTATTGAGACTGTTCTTCCCTTAGTAAGCAATAAAAGTCTTCCAGAAAAGAAAACTTGCTCATGTCACATCTCAGGGCTTATCATGATTCTGGAAAAATATCTCAGTCAGTGCAGCTCTTGTTGCACTGGGCTAATTTCTATGAGCACCTTTTTTTACAGGCATGTTTAGATGTTTGGTTTCTACTTTTAGTTTGTTTTTTTCCCCTTAAAAAATTCCCAAGGTCTCAGCTACGCTCTGATGCTCCATGAGAACATTTTTGAACTTTTACAATTGTTTACTGAACAGTAAAATAATTTCTTACCCAGTTCCAACTCTGCCTGGAGCTCTGTGGAGGCATTGCCTATGCCTCCTGGAACAACTTCACCTCCTGGAAACAACGCCTGTGAAACCCTCTTTTTTTTTCTTTCTTTTCTTTTCTTTCCTTTTCTTTTCTTTTTTTTTTTAATCTTCAGCCCTGTCATCTGGCTTTGTGAACTGCAGGCATGATGTTTCCTATCATTTTAAAAGAGGCTGTTCATTGAAAGATATAAAAGCATAAACAAAAAGTTCATGTTAGTTGGCACAGTTTTTAAATGCAGACATCTGGGTTAGAGATGTGAGAAAATTGTAAAGAATTTGAAAGGTTCAAAGGCTCATGTTATTAAAGTTTTAATAATCTCCTTTTCTGCCTAGCCCCAACCCCCTGCTAGTCTTTGAATCTTGAAGGAAAATGCCGTCTGAACAAGATTATAGTTAATTAGGGTAGGATCTTCTCTTTGAAAGCCTGTAGGAAGCTGTCCTGCCTTTTTATTTTTCAGACTAGAATGAGCTGTGTGTAGGAGGAGATACATGGCAAAAAACACTTGAGTGCAGTGCTTTAATTTAAAGACTCCAGGGGCTCTGTTAAGTTTCTATAATACAGATGATGGTATTTTCACAATCACTTTGTTATGTAATCCCCAGAGAAATAATTCACCTGAGGTGAAATTCACACCTTGTAGAGGGGCCAAGGAGGGCTGGCAATAAACACAAGTCCATACACACACACACAGTAGGCACAGGAGCCCATACAAGCACACCCATAGACACATGCACCCATGGACACACAGCCCCCCCAGACACACGTGCACAAAGCCCAGTGTGAGCAGCTTTGGGAGCACTGGGGTGAAAGGATAAGACTGGCTGAGCCCCAGCTCCTGCTGCCCTCCTGGTGCTAGGAGATGAGGAATGGAAGGGAGCAGATGAAGCCTTTGCTTTGTTGGCCATGCATGGCTTGCCCCAGGGCTGGAGACTGTGGGCTCCCCATCCCTGCAAGTGTTCAGAGCCAGGCTGGATGGGACTATGAGCAGCTTTGTGTAGTGGAAGGTTCTCTGCTCATGGCAGGGGGTTTGGAACTAGATGATCTTTAAGGACCCTTCCAATCCAAACCATCCTAGGATTCTGTGACCACAGCTCCAGGCATACAGTGGGCAAAGGGATCTGGTGCTCTGCTGTCCCTGCAGTGGTGCTGTCTGTGCTTCTTGTGGCAGGAACCAACCTCAATGTGCTCCTGAAGTTTTACAGGGGTCCTGTCTGGTGTCTCCCCAGCAGTGCCAGTGGAGAGCCCAGAGCACCTGCTCGTGGCTGATGTGCTCTCAGAGCATCTGCATCCATCTCACCCATCCCCTGCACTGCAGGCTTCTGTGGCCCCTTCTCCAGAGAGTTTAACCCTCTGCTGCTGCGATGGGACGTGCAGGTGCTGCTGCCACCGTGGGTGACATGCAGGGCATGGCTGCTTGGCTGAGCTCACCGAGTGTTAGGAGTACAAAAAACCAGGCTGGACCCTGCACCGTGTCACTCAGCCTGCAAGAGCAGCACGGTGCTGGAGCTGTGTCTCCAATACTCCTCTGGTCAGGGTTCCCAGCCAACCCACACAGAGCCTGGGTGCTGCCAGTGCTTCTTCACAGCCCCAGCCCCAGCCGTGGCCAAGCACAGGGAGGGCTGGGGCTGACGATTTGTTTTAGAATAGGAAATGTATCTTTTTTTCTTTTTCCTGAGTTTGCTATAAAAAATAAAGCCAGTTATGTTTCTGGTCTATTTTGTTTTTAGTGCTTGCAAGGTGTCCTGAGGGAGCTATTTTTTTTTTTTGAAAAATAGGGCGTTAAGTACCGTAATTTCCCTAACATAACAATTCCATATTTATTTCACTTTCTTTTTCTTTACACTCAGTGGCTTATAATAGCAGTGCTTTTCCTCATCTCCTCCAGTCTCTCTAGTCTGCTAACAACCCAATTAGTGAGTGCCCAGAGCATGAAGCATTCCTGGCCTTGCTGCTGTTCCAGCCAGTCATTAACTAGGTGGAGAAGGTCTAACAAACACTGGAAAAAAAAGTAAATTCGTTTTTTAGAAGTTAGTTGAGCTTTACAGCATTAAAATAGAAAAGGTAGTAAAAGAAGAGGGGGGAGGGAGTAAACACGTTGCCAAAATACTAAGTCAATTAGCTGAGGTGAAGGGCCAGGATTTGCTGGTGTAGCCTGGAGTCTGGGATTGCTCTCACCAGTAAAACACTTCCAGAAGGTCCAAAGAGCAGCTATGCTGCTTTTTATTTTTTCACTTTAATTTTTCCCCCAAGGCTTTTACATATTCAGGCCTTAAACCCCAAGGTTAACGAAGTTATTCTTCTGTCTTTCTGGACATCACTCTATCTTGGATTCTTTATACTCCACTATTGGGACTTTTCTCCATGCTCTGTTTGCTTGAAAAATATTTACTGACTTTTAAAGAAAGTTCTTTGGCCTTAAGAGCATAAAATCAAAGGCTCAAGAGTCTCACAACCAGTGCTCCTGGTCAGTCTTCTGAGCCTTTATTCGGGTGCCCAGATACAGCTTTTTTCACGTGAGATCACCAGCAGCACTTCAATTCAGCAGCCCCATGTTGCAGGGAGCAGTGCCAGGTGAGTGGCAGTGAAGGGACAGCAGAGAGCAGTGCCTGGCTCTGGACATCCCCAGGAGATGCTGCCCTGGGAGTGAGCAGTGCCTAGAGCACCAAGCCCACTGCACACGGACAGGGGATCTGCCTTTGGGGATGCACAGTGGTGGGAACACCAACCACGCAGGTCGGGGCCCCATTGCACTGAGCCTTTACCAGCTCAGCAGTAGAATTGGACCATCATCAGTTTGCACCTCGTTGTCAGGCAGGTAAACTCTCATATAGAGAGATCTGAAGGGAAACTTCCTAAGAAATTCAGGGTTGGAGTCAATAATTGCTTAACGTACAGCACCACAAAGAGACGAGGTTGGTTAAATTCACACTTTTCCAACGAAAGCTGGATCACTCTCCCTAATCGTAAACCCTCCCATCCCCGAGGTATATTCCCACCTGAATCTCCCAAAGCAGCAAAGCCCTCGGGTGCCTGCCTTCAGCTATCCGACCTTTGAATGAGCGGATGGCACGGAGCCCAGAAGCAGAAAGACCTGTTTGCACTGATTATCCTAGGTGTCATTAGCAGGATTCTTTACAAACAACTCCCTCCTTTGAAGGGCAGACATCCCCTTGCCTGAGAAGAATAACTGCAAGCACTGGCTATCGGATTTTTCCTTCCTTTGCTGTGACCTCTCCAAAACTTGGCATCTCTTTGAGCTGGCTGCTCTCAGAAAAAAACCCTGAATTTTCTGTGTTGACCTGCACTGTTTTCAGTTTTCTCCCAATGGTTTTGATGAGATGGTCTGCAAAATAAAATTGAAAAGACTCTATTGCCAGAAAGATTCTGTGACCCAAAGGTGCCAAGCACCTTCTAAATGAATGCCTGAAGGCAAGTGAAGTAGCCCTTGGGAAAGCCTTTAGGTCAAATTGTATTCGGAAGTTCTGATATGAGGAAGCTGTAGAAATGCAATGGTGATAACTGCATTTGTCAGGCAGCTGCTTTTGAAAAATGCTGGTACACATGGTTGCTGTTCAGAAAAACAGAGGTGGGTGTGATGTTCTGTAGCCTTCAGCTTTGCCCTTGGCATGGGATTATCCCCTGGGAAGGATGTAGCATACCATTGAGTTCCTCTTTGTAAAGCTAATGAGGAATAGTGTCTCTTGAAGTCTTGCAGAAAAGGCTATAAAACCTATTGACATGTATTTTTTTCTTCTCTTATTACATCTTGATTTATGTGATAAATGAAACTCCTACAGAAGAAAGCCTAATGTTGGCACATAGTAGGGGATGAGGCAACAGGATGAAAAGCAGCAAGTAAACATATACATCGTTTTTGCCGATTTAAAACAGAATCTAGAATTATTACCAAATGCTGGAAAACTCATCCCAAATTTTCCTTTACTGTGTAATATTTGCACTATAACAGATTGACAAGTGTACCTTCATTTCCCATTGTAGACTCTACATTGGCCAGTGGATAATCACAGAATCACAGAATATTCAGAGTTGGAAGGGACCCATAATGATCATCAAGTCCAACTCTTAGCCCTGCACAGGACACCAAGAGTCACACCATTTTCCTGAGAGCATTGCCAAATTCTTCCTGAACTCTGTGCTGTGACCACTTCCCTGGGGAGCTTGTTCCAGTGCCCAGCCACCCTCTGGGATAAGAATCTTTTCCTAATATCCAACCTAAGCTTTTCCTGTCACAACTTCAGGCCATTCCCTGAGGTTCTGTCACTGGTCACCACAGAGAAGAGATCAGACTTCCCCTCATAAGGAAGATGTTACTGCAATGGGATCTCCCCTCAGTCTCATCTAGACTGAAGATACCAAGTGACCCCAGCCTCTCCTCACACAGCTTCCCCTCCTGTCCCTTCACCATCTTTCCTGTCCTCCTTTGGATGCTCTCTCACAGCCTTACATCCTCCCTTCACTGTGGCACCCAGAACTGCCCCAGCACTCGAGGTGAGGCTGCCCCAGAGCAGAGCAGGACAATCCCTCCCTTGCCCGGCTGTGCTGATGCCCCCAGGACAGGGTTGGCCCTCCTGGCTGCCAGGGCACTGCTGGCTCATGTTCAACTTGCCATGGACCAGGGCCCCAGGTCCCTTTCTGTGGCACTGCTCTGCAGCCTCTCATTGCCAAGAGACTGGTTTGTTATTCCCAACACTTAGAGCAATGCTGGTGCCATAATTTGTGTAGTAGCAATAATGTGGGTCACATCTGCACAAGTTTCTGAATTAGTTCAATTTCAATTATTGTGTGTCTCTCTGTATGACTGCAGTTACAGCAATATGCTCTGCAGTACTACCTACAGCTTGGAAATATAAACAGAATCTGTTGGTTTAAGCACATTAGTGTGACACACTTTATCTGTCTATAAAGGAACAAAGCCTAAGGCATAACTTTGCAAAATAGGTACACTGTCTCAATACTTACCAGTATCATTCTATTAAATTAAGGAATGTGCTTCTGCCTTGTATCACACAGAGATAATTTAAGAAGGATTCAGTTCTTTCTTTGTGACATTTAGAACTGAAGTAGAAAAATACTATAAGAACTTTTGAAAGAGTCATCTGGGGTTTTCTTGCAGTAAACACAACTTAGATTTTAATAGTACTTGATAAATATAAAAAATGAAATATAGGCCAAAGAACACATTCATATTGTGTACATTTCATAGCAGTTATTTATTTAATATTATTATTAATGCATCAGTCATATGACAGGAAATTCACTCCAGTAACCTGCTAACTTCTGTATGTGTGAAACATAACAAAGCCAAGGAAATTTACCTTCATCAGATGCACGAAAAGCAGGTTCAAAAGGCAGAAAGTGTTCTTATAGTGGTCATTAAAAATTGCTAGGTGATGAAACTTTGTGAAGAAATGTATGTGACAAAATTCCATAGTTCACTACCAAGGATTTTACAACATAATTTCTCATAGGAAGTGAAAATGAGAATGCTGAGGTGTGTTCAAGACCTAGCCTGCAGTTGGAGGCAGACAATGTTAAGGAAAGGAAATAATTAACCATGAGAGGCACCAAGTGGTTTAATAATTGTTATTCCAAGAATGAAAGTATCAGTACAAATAGGAGCGGAAGGGAAAGTTGGATAAACACAACTGGGGAATATGCTGTGTACTGAGCTGATGGGGCTACACACAGGAAAGATCCATTTGTTGTTTGATTTGCTGGGTAAAAGAGAGATAATGCTGGAAAAAAGATAGGAGCAAATCATGAGTAAACAGGACCCTGGGATGAAATGTTCCCTTTAAAACATTTTTTAAATGTTATGGTGCTTGTTCATCTCAACCAGCTGTCCCCAAATGACAAGTTGGTGTGGAATGGGCCATCCTGCCCCAGCCCTATATTCACTTCAACCTTGGTCCCCAGGAGGCTGCAAAAGCTGCCTGGAGCAAAGATTCAGGTCCCTGACATCTCTGCATTAGGCTGAAGCTCAGTGCCTTGGAGTGCTCCTTTCCAACTTAGGTTTGCAGCTGCTCTAACAGGAGTAAGGCAAATGCTACTCCAGAGGAAGGAAATAATTTTGTTCAAAGGGGAAACAAAACTAGGCTTAGCTTGCAATAAATTCAGATGAATTTCTAACTAAATTTGGAAATTAAATTTTACTACCTGAAACAGGCTGGTAAATAACCAGATTTCTTTGGTAAGTAATTAACCATCCTTTTAAAGGAAGTTTTTCTGCCTCTGAATCTGGCTAATGGGGCAGTGGAGAGCTGCAAGAAAATTTAGAAAAGACCTCGAAGCAGATGGAATTTTCCAAACCTCTGCAACATTTCCTATTCTATTGACTCTTCAGTTTTTCTGAATGTCTTGTGGTTTTTTTTCTAAATGTCTTATTTTTATCTTAAGAGTCTCTCACTATGGTGCTGGGCTTTCCAGTAGGTCCTGAAACTGTGGCAGATGGGCAAAATGCCATGTCTTTAGAAATGCTCCAGGATCCTGGCTTTGTGTAACTGAATGGTGCAGAAAGTCCTTCATTGTCTTGAGCCAGCTCAGACGAACAATTGCTCTTCATCCTGTGCCTCACCTCATGCTATCCCATGCTCAGCAGCTGAAACGGCTCAGGGATAAGGATTTACTGAAAATCCAGAGAGTTTAGTAACAGAGGTCTGTGTCAGAGGAGTTTCTTTAGCATTGTTTGTGGGTTGTTTTGGGAAAGTCATTTCAGGCTCTCCTATTTCAGCAGTCTTCTGCTTTTGTCTCCTTTGGCATCATCCACTTTCTCTCTTCGCTTTTTTGCTGCTCCTTTTTGTTGGTATCAGAAAAGAAGGAACTGTCTCCTGGTTTTAAGTTTGAGATGGGTTTAATGGTATATTCATGAGCCACCCATTGGTGAAACTACAGTCCAGGGTTCAGCTACATAGAGTGTGAACTCTGTTAACTTCAGTGGCGTTTCTCTGATTTCAACATCTGAGGACTTCCCTCTAATTCCATTGAGCAAAAGCTAGCATATGCAAAGCTGGTTTCCTTATTTTTATTTTTTTTTAAACAAAACCCCTTGCTGGCAAAGCGTATCTGTTGAACCATCATAGGAAAAATGCAGTTATTGTGGACTCGGTCTCATAGTAACAGCAACAATAAGGCTGTGGTGAGAGCTTGGGGTTCACTGGCAGTGTAGAAAATGCAAGAGGCACATCCCGTGCTGGCAGGAGCTCTGTACCTCCATTAGCACTCAGGTGAGGACTCCCTGCCCTGGGCAGAGCTGGGTGCTGGAGCTGAGGGATGCAGATGTCTGGTCTGGGTGAGGGTGAGCAGCTCTGGCCCGCAAGCAGACGGCGATGGCGTGAACAGCCTGGCAGAGCGGCTGCCCCTCGCAGCAGCTCTCACAGTGCAGCCCCAGCAGCAGGCATTGTTCTCCCTGGTCCAGGGCTCTGTTCCATCAACGAGCAAGAATCCTTTCCCTGCTCCAGCACAGCTCCACGCTGTCACACCGCTCCCTGGGTAACCACAGCGGTTTGACACAGCGCGGCTCCCACGGCGAGATGTGCTGCACATTTCTGTGTGCTTCCTTGGAAATGGCCTGTGGACATCTGGTCTGAATCTCCCTCCCATTCACATCCACATCCCCTGTCACTTCCCAAGACAATAAATAACCCCTGGGGTCGATGCTGCACGCAAGGCTGGGCCCGTGGCTGGTTTGTCCCGCCTCGGTGGCCGGTGTGGATGGCAGCGCGCGCTGCTCCAGAGAGGAGCAGGCAGTGCAGGGCAGCCAAGGGACTGCATTGTTCCTCTCTGCAGGGCTTTGAAAGGCATCTCCTCTTCCTTTCCACTTTCTGCAGGCAAGAGGAGCCTGCCCCTGATTCCTTGTGCACTCATGGCATCAGTTTTGGGGATGCTTTTGCTGTTTTAGGTCCCATTCACCCTGCAGGATCCTGATTGATGCTGTGGCATCAATAACAATGCTTCTCCATACAGCTTTTGGTAAGGGAGAGGCCCTGTCAGAGCCAGATAGACAGGACAGATGTGGGGCTTGCCTTTCTTGAACCAATCCATCACACTTCTAATTGCCTATCCTTCGGTGACAGGCTGTCACATTTGTTAAAGAAAACCTAGAAGAGAATGTATTAACTCTTCCCCTCCTACTTTTTGTGGTTTTGTGGGAAGACTGAAGGAAAGTTAGGTCAGAGAAGCAGATTGTTTAACATTTGTATTAGGATGCGTGGCTTCTGTTGTAATGCTGTCAGCCCTGTAGCTGGAGGATCTCACATTTCCTGGATGTGAAACAGCATCTAAGCATTACAAAACTTGGCTCGTCACATCTTCCCTTTTCCTCTTGCTCCATCTCCCATGGGTTGTAGTAAAAGCAGATGAGAAAGAGATGGTGTGACTGGGAATTCTTTTAACAAAACAGAAAAGGGCCACTGAGGCCAGTACAGGTTGTGTTCTGGTGCCAGCAAAATCTGTGTCAGCAAGGAGAAACATGCTGGATTCTGGGGAGGGGAAGGACAGGAGCCAGCAGGAAGGCAGGGATGAGAGCAGAACATCACTTTTAATTCTGTGTTTACCCTTCAGGAGCAGGGACCTGGCCCAGCTGACAGCAGGGCTGAACACGAACAAGAAGGGCTACTGAAAGTTGTCAGATCTGTTGTCCTTTCTCCCTTCCAAACACAGTTTCTCCCCCCTCAGAGACTTCATCCTGAGTGCCTACTGCTCAAAACTGCTGTGCTCCATCACACAGACTGCTCCTGAGTATGGGTGGTGTTTTTCTGATAGAGCACTTCCAGTGCTTCACTTCTTTCTGTTAGTCAAACAATGCTTTCCTCTTCCACAGTTAATTCTGTGGTGCAGGTACAAAACCCATTGTCTTGAGGAAGACCTCCCAGACTGAAATTTTTTTTTTGTCAGATTTATGGAACGTGAGAAATCATCCTTACAAGAGTGATAAAGGCTGCTGCCACAGGACTTCCCTCACAACTCTTCTCACTCCCCAGCAGCGTCTCTGTGCCTTGAAAACAAAGGAAAGTTTAGTAAATGCAGAGAAGTATTGAGAAAGTTCTGTGTGGAGAGATGAAGGGTCAGGGCTTTACAGTGAATAAAGTGCAATTCATTTGAGCTTTGGTTCTGGCCAAGGAGAAACTGTGATGCTGTGAAGAGTGTGGTCAGTCGAGGTCAGGTTAATGTCATTCAAAAGCAGCGAGGGGATGCTGCACCCTCAGTGTCTGGCATGTGGATAAATTGTGTCACCAGTTTAATCTTCATAATAAGTACACATTTGTTCTCAAAAAAGATCAGTGGCTGGCTGGTGGCATGGCAACAGCCCATGACACTGCCATCTAGGAGACTTGGGTTTGGGGGAGGTGAAGGGGAATGTTGCCTCTAGGAAATTAAAAATTAGAACTACAGCCTGCTTAGCAAATGTCTGACTACGCCCTTGTACTGTACCACAGTGCATCACAAGGAAACAGTTCTTACTTAAATGTCAAATAGCAACTTCTTTTTCCTGATGGGTTTTATAGGTCATGGAAAAAATCCAGCAGCTAGATGATGTTTTTCGGTTGAATTTTTTTTAAAAAACCATTTTATTTTAATGGGAATATACTGTGTTCAGTGATTCTTCTGAAAAAAACAAAACAAAACAAAACAACAAAAAACGAAAACAAACAAACAAACAAAAAATACCCCCAAAACCAAACCCAAAACAGAAGATATTTCCATTCCATGTTGGATTTAGGTACATAGTTTCTCTTCAGAGAAGAGGTCTGAAGAGAGAGAGCACATTTGGGATATGAACTCTGCTTTGCTGTATGAATGGAGATGTTTGTCATACCTTTCTTAATTTACTCATGACAAGTGCTGTCTTTTGATGAAAATATTTCTTCCCTAGCTCCTACTTATGCCACTCATCTTCTTTCTCAGTCTTTGTGTTGCTAGATGGTACAAGTGCTTCTCATCCCCTCTTGTAAGATGCTCTCCAGTTTTTCTCTCATTCTAGTAGTCTTCCTCCTCCAGTTTTAGATTACTTCCTCCAGTGATCCAGCACAAGTCCTGGGCACACTGAGCTGTGGCCACCTGGGAAAACTAAATAGAGCAAGGGATTATTCCAAAGACACCCACACATGATTTGCAGTCCTCATGGCTTTTGCCTGTATTAATTATCTCTGTCCCAGGCAATACTTGGACTTGGTTTTGGAATCAGCAAAGACTGGGGACCATTCCTAAAAGTCTGTTTGAGTTTGGCTCTTCTGACAAGGCAGGAGGGTTTAGAGTTTAGACAAGCTCTGTGCTGTGCTGCATGGCCTACAAGCCAGGGCCCCCCCAGCATGTTTTCTTTTAGCAGCACACACAGAGCCTTGGTGACCAAAACTGGTCAGGGTCTTCTTTGATGAGGTCCAGCCAGTGCCTGGTATTTATTGATTTCAGGAATACTTTCCATCCTGCGGTGGAAATACTTAATTCTAGGTGACATTTACCCTTTCAAGTGGTCAGGCCACGTTGCAGGATGCAAGTTCCTGCTCCTGATTTCTTAAGTGCACACCCTTTTACCTTGAATAGTAAAATTTCCCTCCATGTTTATTGTTTCTGAAGACTATTTGGCTCTTGTTAGGTAAAATGCTGCTGCTTGTCAGTATGGACAAGGATGCACAACCTCAGTCATCAGAAAGTTTCATTAGGCATTCTTTTGTACCAAAATTGTTGAAGATATAAAAAGGATTGATACTGACTCTTTCGAAACTCTGCCAGTGATTTTCTTCCTTTCAGCCCAACCCATTGTCACCTCCCTTTTAGCCAATTCCTTAACTACTTTGCAAATTCTTATCTTAATCCTCACTTTTTCTGCTTGAACTACTAGTTTCCATCTGGCAGTGTACCAAGTACTTTCTTCTAGTCCATATAAATGACATCTTCCCATAGTTCCTTTGTCTGTAAAATCAGATAAGAGCATTATGGTAGACAGTCAGAAGCTGCCTTTGTTAGGGTTATGTTGCATTTTCTTCTGTTTTAGTTTGTTTCTATGTTTTAAGTTCTTTCCCTCAAAAAATTTCCACACCAGGGATTTATTCCAGAGAGGCTGGAATATATTTATAGTACACATAGCCTGTTTTTTTAGCCTGCAAGATCACAGGTTTTCAACCCAGGTTGTCTCAAATTAGAGGCAATGAAAATCTGCTACTTAAGTCCCACCCCAGCACTACTAAGGGCAGGATATTGATTTCCATATACCTGAAATATATCTCATTGCTTCTATTCAACTTGCAAGCTCATTGCAGAATGAATTCTGGCCTGTGTTTCCAGCCTGACAGTTCTTCCCAGGGACTCATGAAGAGGCTGTCCTGTGAGTGAGTGTCAAGAACTAGTGATGGGAGGCCCAGAATACCACCCACTAATCACTTCTGCACCGCATTATACTTTCTAAGTTAGGCAGAGCAGATTAGACTGTCAATATTTGTATTTTCTCTCAGACTGTCCATGGAGCAGATCTCAGCCAGTGCAGGGAGATGGGGAGGCACACACATGTGACAGAAAGCCACCAGCACAGCCTGGCACTGGTGAGTTTGTAGAACCTGTGGCACCTTTCTTATGTTTCAGATGATCAGCAGAAGTAACCATGAACTGGCTTCTAATTAATTCTTGGAATCAAGTTCAGTTTAATACAAAGCACAGGGAGTACATGGGTTTAATGGGATATGTATGTCTGCACCATAGTTTCAGGGACAAGGTAACTATCTGCTTTGGCATGAAAGACACAAAAATTATTGTGGTTCAAAAAACATGATCTAACAAACGTCACTGCAAATTAAAGCAACCACAGTGGAAAAGATGCAAACCTATTCCATGGATATTACATTACTCTAACAGCTATCTCCAGCAATGAAGAGAAGATTCCCTGTGGGTAGATGAAGTTTACACTCAGGAGTTATGAACACCAATTAAAATTCTGTAAGTGTGCTCATTATTTTTCAGGTTCTGAGCTGAAAAGACATGTGCTGCCAATAATGACTAAACTAATACTACTTCAGTTACCTCTCTGTTTTCTCTCTTCTGAAGACATCAGGGTACAAAAGGCGTGCTAAGCCAGTTTCCTTTGTACCGTTTATTTTCCTTTTGCTGCCTTGCTTCTTTTAATTTTCAATTATGAAAGCAGGACTCATTCCAGCCAAGGGTCTCTGAACCTGGGGAGAGAGTGGGGATGCCTGCAGGCCCCTCCTGCTCCAACTAAAAAGGCTACAAAGGAAAACAAGTTTGTGGGTTCTACACAATGATGTCCCTATGTGAAATTTCTGAAGGGTTCTGCTCCTCCTTTAAAACCTTCTAGGGGCTCTCAGGCTGAAAAGGGACTGTGAACTCTAGCTCAAGAGTAAGGCTTTGTTCACAGAGCTCTCAGCTCCTTTCTGTATGCTTATTTATTTATACAATCTCCCTTATCTTTTCTTGTGTGCCTTGCCATTTCCTTAAGCTCACATCTCTGCTTCTTGACCTATTCAACTTCTTTCTTTCATGACGTCAGTGCATTTTCACATTCTCCTTCAGTCTGTCCCAGAATAAAGCCCAAGTTTTCTACAGCATGCTTTCTGAGTGATTTCCTGTGTGTGAGTCCTCTTTTGGTTTCAAGAAGGAAAGGAGTTCTGTGCATGGATGGTTTTAATAGCTTGTGCAGATGTACTGGGCAGCAGGGCTGGGAAGCCCCCTGAAGGGTCTGTGCTCCAAAGTAGCCTCCTTCTCTGCCTAACCCTGAGCCACCCATGGGTGCCATCCCATATCCACTGTGTGGGTATTTGTGGTGTGGAACACGTGTGAGCACATTTGTCAGACACTCAGGTCTCAGATGTGGGACAGGGAAAGCTCTGAGCCAGCCCCTCGCCTTGCAGCGCTGGATTTCATGAGCCTGAGGAGCACCAGTGCCCTGCTCCAGGCTGGAATGCTGAAGACCAGCAGGATGCTTTGGCTCCCTGCTGCTCCTGAGGGGTCTGAAAGGGCTGCAGCCCATGTCTGTTGAGTGACACAGGTTCACATGTATCTGTTATGTGGACCCAACAGACTGAGTGTCCACTCCCATCAGGAGACTGATGCTCTTGAGAGAGCCTTGGTTCATAAGGCATTTGGGGGAGCCAGGCATTTTATAGACATGCTTTATTGGAATGTGAAAGACTAGAACACATCTTGATTTTAATTCCTTAAATTCACCTTGACAGATGGCAGGATTTTGACTTCTCACCTCATACCATGTGCTTCGTAGTGTGCAGAAAACTCTTGACTGTCCTTCCAGATGGCATGCAGCTCCCATCCCCCAAGTAAAGTCCAGCAGCATTAATATTTTAGTACTTAATTTTTCTTTTAGCAATTTAGGTCTGCCATACAAACTGCTTGCTTTGATCACTTGGAAAAAAATACTGATAAAATAAATTAAAGGAGAAGTCTTGACTTAAGTTTAAAAACAACTTCCTTCTCATTAGGCTTTCCACGGGAACCATGTATCATATTTATTTAAGCGTTGAAGAAAATATTTAGCCTATTCACAAAGGTTAAATAATCAGCTGATAAGATTTGTAGCTAAAGTATGTTTAAATGTACTCATTAAACATAGTATGTGTTAGGCAATTTTTCAAAAGCTCTGCTGCTACATGTAAACCATTAGGAAGTGGAAAATAAAAAGTCAGAAGGAACGAAAGCATTCCTTGTGAACAAATACAGTTGTGCATTGTATAGACTGCAGCTAGCAAGAGTCAAAAAGTCAGAATAACAAGACCCAGAAGAAGGCTATAATGATACAATTTATTCTTCAGAGAAACCAAGAGAACTAACCCCAGCATTTTGCTCTAAAAAAAGGACTACATGTTTTAGCTCACCTTGTAATTTATGTCTATAATAATTGGAGTGGGATGGTTAAATGTAACTTAGAAAAGGCTCAAAGCCTGTGGAAACAAACATTTCTTGCTGAGCTGAATTTACTTTCCAGCTCTGTCAGAGAAAGTATTTTTTTGTCTGATTGGTTTTACTGGTGCACAGAATGATTCTATACTAGGTTTGGGTAAAAGTAAAAAGTAACTTTTGTTTTATAAATAAAAAGATGACCTTTTAGAAACTGGCTGTTTGGAGTTTGTTTTCTATAATATTTTCCCCTTGATTTGAAGTTCCACTTTAAGCAGAAGCCAAAAATATCAATCACCTTATCTGAAAGCATGGGACAAAAAAAGTTGTCTTTTTGCTTAAACAAACCTTTTCCTTTGAAGACTCACAGCCTGGTCTTTGAGATGATGTGAATGACATCTCTGAGCAAACAAGACACTTTTAAAATGCAGACTTCAAACTTGAGAACTGAGATCATGAGAGGGAGCAGATAACATCTGGGGATTTTGTATTAGAGATTGGATTCTGCTGCTTTTATTCCCAAATGGTTTTGCTCTTTGGGGGATCCTGGTCATTCCTTTGGGCCTATGCCTGACAGTGGAGCATAAATGGCAGTGGGACCAGGCAAGAGTTAGGCTGCTGCTCCTGTGCAGCAGGATTTAATGACAGAACATTGCAGTAAGAATTAAAGGAGCAGTGAATTATAAAGAAAACAAGTAGTTGATCTGCTGTTTGTGCTCCAGTTTACAGGGACACACAGTTGTACAGGGCACAGCTGCTCTTAGGGTAAGAATATGATGAGCAGTAGGTTATGTGTGAGGTCTTATTGCTGGGGATATAATGTCTGGACATGAGCTGAGGCAGGGAAGCAAGTGGCTCTCTCTCACCTGGGAGATACCTGCTGCTTTGTTTTTGCTGTTCACTGCTGTTTGATGCATATCTCTTACAGGCTTAGGGTTTTTGGAAGAAAGGATGATAGGGAGTGGGCTGTGGCCTTGGTGCAGCATAAAAGGACAGTCCCAGGCTGCAGGCACATGGACACTGGCTCTGCTAATAATACCTGGAAGGAATAAATAAATCTGTCCGGAGAAAATGATAACTCTGTGCAGAGTGGGATGAGACATGCAGGCAGCATGGGTGATCATTGCCAAACCTCTGCAATGCTGTTGTGTCTGTTTGGTTCCCTGCAGGAGGGAGGAGGAACTCCTGGATCACCTTTGTCCACGAGCCTGGCAAGATAACATCATCTAGCATAGCTCAGTTCAATGAACCCTTTTATTGCCTGGCTGGGGAGGTGCATGTGGACTTTTTCTAAGAGCAAAAGCGTTTCTTCAACTCATGGGTTTTGTTTGCTTTTGAAAATCATTATTTGCCAGCCTTGGTGACCTTTTTTCAACATTGCACCAGTGTTGTGACGTTACTCAGAGAACCAGAAGGGACAAATGCTGTCTGTGCCTGTACCCTGACACAGCTGCTCATGGATTTCACCACTGCTTGAAGGCCCTCTGCAGGGAAAAAGAGTTACTGGGGAGGTTTCATAGTATTTTACAGCACAGGGATCAACCATGGTAAACTGGCTGTCTCATGAACCTGCTTTCTCACCCAGCCTTTAATGACCTTCAGACCCACTCTGGTTCACAGGTCATAAATGCTTAAGCACCCTGGCAGCTCTTGGACATTGGAAGGTCCTCAACATACTCAAGGCAAAATAATAGGGAATTATATATTCACAATATGTTCACACACATAAATAAACATAATTTTAAATACCTAGTATAGATCACAGGTTTGCAAAGCTGGGGCTAGAACTCAGATGGTTGATGTGAGAGGGGCTATACCTAATATTAATCTAATTGCCATGTGTTGCCTGAGAAAATGTGTTCAGCTCAATAGCTGAATGACTTGGATTTGGCTCTGCACAAAATTTTGTCTTTCCCTCAGAAGATTAAAAGGCTTTCTTAACCATAAACTCTGCATTTTCCAGTGCAGCCAAGCTATCAGGTTTTTAGGAGTTCAGGTTTTTTGTCAAGGGCTCAAACACCTCAGTAAAAAGCAGAAACATGGCAAAAAAGTCCAGTTTTGTTGAAGACAATTTTTCATTGGTAAAAAGGCTAGACAAAAATCTCCACACAGCCTTACACTATGTATGGGCTATGACATTTAAATGTTGTTATTTCACTGACACCACTCTACTGATAGCTGTTTCATGGACACCTACCACACAGAAAGAAAACTATTTAGAATTACTTTCTGTCCAAGCTCTTTGGACAGGCCCAGTGAGACACCTGAACACATGCTTAACTTCTTGGCACTGGAGCAATGCCATTAACTTTGGTGGTGTAGCTCATGTGCTTAGGCTTAAGTGTGTGCTGGAAAACAAGAGATTAGAGTGACTGAGATCAGGGCTGCAGTAATGAAAAGCCCCCTGTGTTTGCAGTCTGAAGTGGAGCACAGGACTAAAACAATACTGCTAGGAAGAGGCTGGGTTTTTACTTAATCTACATTTTTCACCTAGCTTTTGAGGTGACACTCTTGCCATCACTGGCCTACATAAAAAAAGCAGCCTCCTAAACCTACAAAATTCCAGTGTGTATTTCAGAGAAAGTGAAGTGTTAAACCAGAATTTACAGTGAATATCCCCTCTCCCTTTCCCCCACTTTCTCCTCTGTTCTTTTTGACATCTGAGAGGACCAACCACAACTGCATACCATTTATAGATTTGCCTGATTAAAACCAGTTTTCCCTATAGGTCATATCATGTAGAAGACACAAGGTTTTTGTCAAGAGACCCGCTACTGGCAGAAACTGTTTTGCTGCTGTTGCTAGTAGAAATTAGTAACTAGATCCATGTCCTGTTTTTTATGCCAGCTTTATAATTACACTATTTCAGTGGTAAGCCAGATATTTGGGCCAAGAGTAATTTAGAAATTCTATATCTCTATTCAGTTTTGCTTTTTATGTTCATCTTTAGTGCAGCTATGTCTCCTTGCAACATATAATCTTCCTGCATTTTCCTCCCTTACTGTGGTTTCTGTGACCCACGGTCACAATATAACAAATGCATTTTATTCAGCACAGCTTTGTGAAACCATAGGAAACAATTATTGGCTTTAAAGAGAATTATTTTCTTGCTCTTTATGTCTCTGTCCTCAGATAATTATGCACAGCTCACACTGTGCTGTATGACTGGTGGGGCAGGGTTTGTCCCTTCAGTTCAGAAATACTTTTGCTTTCCTGCCGTTTCTGTCATTTCAAGGGCTCTGTGGAGCCTATTTGACTTTCCTGAATGCAGTTTTTTATAGCCTATGAGACTGTGGTTGGCTGGGTTATCCTTCTGGTGTGGTAATGGTCTCTGCAGTCTTTACTTGGACTGTGATTACACAAAGTACATATTTGTCTTTTTCAGCCTCTGTATGCTGTGAAGGTCCTGAGCTAATGGTATCTCTGAGATGTGTTTTTTGAGCACTAGTGTGTCCATTATGCTGTGTTTGCTTCCTACAATGGAAAATACAGCCAAAACCACAGCTTGCCCCTTTTCCTCAGCACAAGCTTTCCCCTCTGCCCTCTATCTATCATGTTCTTGTTCCTTTGCTTATTCTGTATGTGTCCTTGTTTCTTTTCTTGTTTGTTTTATGTTCTTTGACCTCTGGAGAACAGACTCTGACAAGCACTGGTTTCAGCTGAGGGTCTTCCAAAACTTATGGATTTCAGATGAATAATTTCTCCTATTGTCTATGAAAAACTGAAGATACATTAATTGTTGACCAGATTTCTTTGAAACCTACCTGGAAGCCCCAGTTCCCACCAGCTCAAATGTGTCACCACAGCCAAACACCAGAACCACTTCCCATGCTGAATAATGACTTTATTCTTGGAGCTCCAAAATAACTCCCTTGAGCCTTTTTATTTTCAGCTGTCTTTCTGTTTCTGTTCAGCATGATAATCCTGGTGGAGGATGCACAGCACTGTACAAATAGTCATGCATGTATAGTGTTCTGGGGTGGTAAGCATGAGAAAATAAAAAGTGAAGTGGGGTGACATGTCCCCATCCCTCTGCAGGATCATGGTTTGGGTGCACAGTCCTTGCACCATGGCTCAGTGTCAGGGGAGGCTGTGCCTCCTCCCCAGACAGATGTTTCCTATTTCTGGAGTCTCAACATTATGGCTTTTTTCATTGTCTTTCCACATCCAGATTTATTTTTGTTCCTGATAAACATAACTAAGCATTTGCATAAGTTATTTAGTGCCACTGATGGGATGCCTGCATGTGTGGGGACATGTGTGCCCATGAATGATATGGATATGCAGCTGTAGGGTTTGTATCAGGAGGGTGCTTGGCACATGGGCATGGAATAAATCTTGAAGTAATTTTCACCACAGGAATTGGTGAATGAATGACTTCCTTTTTTTGGTGGCTAAATGTATATGCAAAGAATATTTGACAGAGCAGTTTTGAAATACACCTCCTAGTAAACATGGCAGCTTTCTGTTTGCCTCCTCTTCCTCCTGCCATGCAAATGGTCCCAGGATTTCCACCCTCACAACACGAGGAAACACAGACCAGACACAGCTGGGAAATATAATCTTTAGCAATTTTCTGTTACATCCTCTTCATCACAGCTCCCAGCTGCTCCAGCTTTCCACTTCTTTTCTTCTTTCAGTCAAGGGGGTCGAGAGTTACTTGTCTTTTCTGCAAATTAATCTCTGTACTGGGGTTCAGTATCATTTCCTTGTCTTCCATATTCATCTGAGCTACCAGTGAGTCACACAGTGAATCTTCTTCACATGAGGTGGATTCTACAGAGAGCTGAACATCAGTCCCTGGACCTCACTCCTCGAGGAAGGAGAGGCTTTGAGACACACAGGAGTGTTCTCCTTGGCAGGGCTTCTGCAGGTCTGGCCCAGGAAGGTCTGTGTTTACTAGAAATATTTGCTCAGAAGACATTATCACCCCAGGTCCAGAGAAGATTTTTCAAATAACCTGGAATATTGTCTCTAGACTGAACTTCTGGGGTGCTGCCCATCACCAGGTTATTGCTTCTGTTCATAGATTTTGTTCTTCTGGCTCCTAGCTAATAGACAATAAAGTCTACTGTGCACTGTCTGCTGCCTACAGGTTTCCATTTGCAGTGTGCTCCCTTTGCTCCTACATACCTGGTGTCAGTATTTTGGCATGTACCCTTCCCAAGGGGTGGGTTGGTGGAGGGGAACCAAACCACTGCTTTTTCAGCTACACATTTCTCAGTTTACATGCCCTGCCTTTATATCAGCCTCAAACTATTTGTTCAGGCCTTAGCTTAGATTCTCAATGGCTGATTTCTTTTTCCAGAATAGCTTCAGTGCTTTAGATAGCAACAAGACCCAATGCACATAAGAGCTCTTTCTCTTCCATACAGCCAGGATGATAGTGGACAGTTTGTTTAATTTTTGCTGTACAAAGCTGTTAACATGAAGGGTGTTCTGGCAGAGGTAAGCTGGAGGGGAGTCCATCCCTTTAATTCCATGGCATTTTAGGATAAATTTGATTTCTCAGGGGAAAAACCATTATATGCATACTCCATAAGCATTGAGTCAATGAGAAGACAGCAACCAGTAAAGATCTGGCTGCTCTGTTACACCCTGAAATTCTTTTCTCACTGAGGAATTTCTATCAGAGTTGTAAGTAAAGGATATATATCTGAGCATTTTTTTATTTTTAGTGACATTTAAGCTGCTATCCTTTGGAGTAGTTTTATCCCCTCCAGGGTCAGAGCTCTGTTCTAGCATCAGAAAAAAATAATAAGCTTGTAACATGCAAAATCTGTGCTATATGTGTTGGCTACAAAGTTGGGAATATAGTGTGTTCCAAGGAAACACTTAGAGCTTCTAAATGTTTTTGCTAATTCTGGAGAATTTGAGGAGGCTGAATTGGGAAACTGGCTGAACCATTAACTGACATCCAAGCTCAGATGATGTGTTGCAGGGAGGTCGATGCTTTCAGTATGTCATTTCCCATTAGTCTTTTTTTTTTTTTTTTCACTGTTGTTCTTTCTTATCATCCTAATTTTTCCTGAACTTCCCCACCCATCACTGAGGCAAGTAGAGTTAAGCATCTGATTTGACCTGAGCAGCTCTGCTCTGCCTTTTCAACTCATGACAGATCAAACCAAATCTGCAATCTCTGGCACAGACCACAAAGGCTGGCTGGGGTCTGAGGAGTTGCAGTAACTACTGTCAAGTGTTTGCCTGACCCCTGTGATTTTCCCCCTCCCCTTCTGATAAGGACATGCATCTTCAGATCAAAGACCCTTCAGGATTTTTATGGGAAGTCAGTAGAGGCATGTAGGCTGGTTTGGAATACTGTAAAAGCTCTGGACACTTTGTGGGGAACAGGCCATCTGCCTCTGCAAAAATGTGTCTGTCTGTGCTGATGAATCCTGAAAACCAGCTTTCTCTGCTAGCACCATAAGGCTGCAACATGGAAAGAGCCAAATTAGGAGAAGGGATAAGGAAGCACATCACCACTAAAAGGCACAGCTGTGTTGCTGTGTGCTCTTTACCCTCCCTCTCTGTCAGAGTTTCCAGCAGGGTCTGGTGGTGTTTCCTCTTGTCTTGGAAAGGGCAGCACTCTGCTCTGGCAGCAGCATCTTTTCTTTGAGTGACCAAGCCACCAGTCATGTCCCATGGAGGTGGCAGAGGGGATTGGGGCTGGCATCCCACTGGGCTGGGAATGCTGAAATGGGCTTGTTCAAAGGGAGGGAAAGGTAAAGCAGACCATGGCCCGCCCAGCATGGGGTTTGGCTGTGTGCTGTCACACCAGCAGTGCTCAGCTCCAGGGACAGCTCCAGTGTCTGCTTCAGGGAGCTGCAGAGTGACAGATGGAGCTGTAAACTGAGGCTGCTCCAAGCACAGCTACAGCACAATGTACTCCTCCTGCAATCACGTCTTTCAGACCCCAGGAAATTCAATGAAAGAATTTATGGCTATTATTTCCAGTTATTTTACTAGAAAGGAAAAAAATCTCAACCCCGAACCAAATTTACATCTAAGATGTTTGGTTTTATAGGTACCACCATATGGCTGAACTGCATTTTGCCTCACTGAGCAGTGTTTTTTTCCTTCTCTTAAAAAAAAATATATTTTCTTTCTAAAGGTAGCAGGAATGACTTGCAGTGTAAATTGCCTTCTTGTCTGCTCAGGGGACCAGCAAAAATTTGATTGCTTCACAGAGGTCATTTTCTTGCAGAGGCAGAGTGGAGCTGTAGCCAGTAAATCTGAGGATACCCTAGGGGTGGTCCTTTAAGCCAGGTATGGATGTAACGTGGTGGACACTTGCACAAGTTGCACTGTATTCTTACAGCTAGCTAAAAATCGTAATAAAAATGAAAAAACAACCCAAATTGTGTGCAATTTTCAGTGAGAACCAAGCCTCTGCTCATCTGTTTGTGCAAACACAGCCTTGGGGAACTGTAGTGGGGAGCTGCTGCCCTTGTCTGTGGCTGTTGGGACAGGACAGCAAGTGCCACTGTTCTGGTGAAATGTGGGGTCTAGGCTCTGAGGTTTGACATGTGATAAGAGGCACTGCTGGACAACAGAACAGAGGTGACCTCTGAGATAGAATACATCTTCTTTAGCTCAGATAGATGATAGGAACTCATGGCAGAGTGCTGAAAAGGGCTACCTGTCCTTGTGTTTGGTGCTGCCTGTGCTTGTCCTAAACCCTCGCTGGTCTGGTGCATCTTCTCTCCATCCCCTTCCTGAGCCTCCCTCTTGTCCTCTCCCTGGTTTCATGACCTCCTGTTTAGATCAGCTCTCAGCTGCCATTTTGAAAAGAAAAGCAGCTCTCAGAGCTTTCATACTGATAACACAGTGTGGGCTGTGATGAAGTAATTTCCTTCAGTATTTATTTTTATTTTTTGGTTGAATTATTTTTAATGCTTGCTGCTTTGTCCATTCAATAAGTGCATTCTTTTAACCCTTTCCTCCCATCCTGTCTCTGTGTCTTCATTTTTTACAATGTGCTTAAACAACATTAACTTAACCCACATGCCCCTGGGGAGAGGATTCTGCAGAGCCTTCCCTCTCTGCTCCAAAGCATGGCTACAAATACAGTTGGTCCTGCTCTTTGTGGAAAACACATCCTGCTATCCTCAGCAGCAGAAATTTAACCAGATACTTCACCCCAATCATAATGGCTTATTTATTGGCCACAGAGAAAGGGTTATTTTCTGGGACTTCAGATAAGACTGGGGCCAGGAAACAGCTTGCAGTTGTCTCTGCAAATTCATCTAGTCTCTACCATAGTGTTTTGCTATTTCCTCCCTCGTTATCTTCAGAGCAGAGGCCGTCAGGAAAGGGCAAGCTGGCGAGGGCAGCTCAGCCTCCCCAAAAGGACTTTCCCACATCCTCCTGATCCTGTGAGGACAGCAAGCCAGGCTCTGGCAGCCCCTCTGTCCCTCTCTGGCAGCACATGAAGAAAGTTGTCCTGTTTTCCCCACTCAGCCAAGAGAGCTCTAAGAGCTTTCTAATCAGCTCACTGTCAGCCTGTTTCCTCTCATCATTTAAAACGAGACTGAGCTGAGTTTACAGCTGCCAAAGCTTTTGCTTGGATTCAAAACACTGAGTGTTGGAGAGGCAGATTGTAGCTAACAGGGCAGGTTTCTCAGGAGGCAGCACCCAGGGAACATGGGCCTTTTCTTCTTGACAAAAATACTCAAAGTGGATGAGAAATCATCACCCTGGCTAACAAGTTTTACTTGCAATTGTTCTCTTTGAAAGCTGGCTGCTTATTTTGTTCTCTGTGGTCAGATGTGTGCCCTTGTAAGTGAGATGAAGTCTTCCGTGCAAATAGGTGAAATTCCCATGGGAGATGATGGTGTTGGGCTTTTGGTTTTATTCATGCATGTGCAGGAGGCTGCAGGTTTCTCCTGCTCACTGGTGTATCAGTACTCAAGGCACACACTTCTGCTTCTGCTGCTCCAAACATGGCAGGGCTGAGTGATACCTCTTTGCTATGAAAGTTCCAACTTCTTTCACAGGTGCCCAGTTTGCCTTCAAAGATAATAATAGCCAGGCAAAAATCTTAAAAAAATAAAATAAATATCCTGCTCGGGACCACTTGTTTTGGTGTCAATCTAATTTTTCATAGAGGCTGCACCTCTGTTTTTCAAAGCAGGCTTCCAAAACAGTAGCAAATAGGAACACATTGTGCAAATCACCAGCATTTGAAAAAGATGGCAAAAGTTAGTTACCACTAATGCAAGCATGTTCTCATTACACCAGCACATTCATCATCTATGACAGATTTCTTTCTAGCTGGAATGACACAATTATGCATTTTGGAGACACTTAGGATTTCTCTCCTATTTTTGCTAAAAGCAGTGCACCACCCTAACTGGACCCTTTAGGGTTTGCTTTTAGGGAAGATAGGAGAGACATGCTCTTGTCTTGAGCTTGTTGTGTGCAATGACATTGTTCCAAACACATTCTGCTCATGCTATACTCAAGTGGAAAAAAATTCTTTTCTGCTGGTATGTCATGGACATTTAGCATCAGTCAATGAACACATTAGATCTTCTGTGTTCTGAATTTCATGAAAATCAAAGTGATATTAGTTTTCTTGAAAGTGTTGGACAGCTTCAAACACAGAACTTGCACTATATGCATAACATATAATTGTAAACCTGAGGTTTACACAAGGAAATTTTGCTGCTGAAAATACACCCTGACATAACCAGCCCATTTTTATGGCACTCTCCTTTTACCTTACTTTAGATGTTTGAAAAATATAATATATATATTAACATGTATTTTAAAGTAATGATACCAACATTAATAGGACAAATTATGTTGCAATATTTAGACTTCATTAGTTTCTTTAAAGTATTTCTTTCACATTACAAAATTTCATTTAGGAAAACTAGTTCTTTTTTTTGATGTGGGTTAATTCCTCTCCACCTATGGTTACTGAGTTTACCATGTAAAAAGAAACAACAGTTCTTTTTAACACCAGCCTACCTACAGAATCAGCAAATTAGTTTAATTTCTTCTGGTGCTAGAAATACATAAGCTTTAATCATGAATCAGATACACACCCTCTGAAATATGTTAACTCATCAAAGCAAAGGGCCCACTAGCTTTAAAAGAGAAGCCTTATTATACATGGTATATAATACCTGATATTTATGTTATATAGTTTGGTTTCAGTTATGGGGTTTGATGTGTATATACATGTGTTTGATGTGTGTATATGCATATACACTGGTTTCAATCCAGGTGTAATGCTGACCTACAAGAGGTTGGGTTGGGCCACCTGAAGTTCTCTTTCAGCCTTCTCTAAATGTATGAAGAAGTAAGATGGGTGCTCTGCTTATAACTATTTTTCACAGATTTTATATTTTCTCAATCTTGTTAAAGACTTGAGTTTATTCAGGTTAATTTTTGACAGTGACTATTCCATGGAGTAAAGGGATTATCCTTTATTGCACTGTCCTTTTGTTGCATTACAAAGGAAGCTAGAATGGGTAACCTGGGAGGATGAAGAGATGTTAAACATTGAGGAGTGAAGTGAGGAAAGCCAAAGCCCAGATGGAACTGAACTGTCCAGGGATGCTAAAAACAAGAAGAGCTCCTTTCAGTGAGTGACACAAGGCAGCCTGCAGAAAGGGTGGGCCCACTGCTGAATGAGGTTGGGGACCTGGTTACACAGGATATGGCAAAGGCCAAAGTGCTGAGAGCCTTTTGCCTCAGGTGGCTCTCATGGAAGCTGAGGAAGCTGACAAATGTCTCTGCAGGGCTACTTTTGATAATCTCTGATCATGGCAACTGGAGAAACACTCAAAGACTGGAGGAAAGGAAATGTCATGCCTCTCTTCAAGAATATGGCAAGAAGGACCCAGAGAACAGCAGCCAGTCAGCCTCTCCTGGATCCCTGGGAAGGTGGTGGAGAAACTCATCTGGAAACCTTTTCCAGGCACATTTGGGAGAAGAAGTCATAAGAAGCAGTCAGCATCAAGGGGAAGTCATGTTTTGCCAACCTTAATGAGTTCTGTAGTGAAATGAATGGCCTGGACAATGAGAGGAGAGCAATGGATGCTGCCTAGCTGGGCTTCAGGTCCTGTTGGTGCAGGGACTGAATAAGTGGAGAGTTGGATTGAGAACTGGCTGGCACCAGAGGGTGATCAGTGGCATGAGGTCTTGTTGGAGGCCAAAAAGTGGCAGTATACCCCAGGACACAACACTGTATCTGGTCCTGTTTCACATTTTCTCTAATGATCTGGATGATGGGCCAGAGTGCACTCTCAGATAATTTGCTGATAACACAGACCTAGAAGGAGTTTTTGGTTTTTTTTTATTGCAGAGGGTGGTGCTGCCATCCAGAGGGACCACAACAGACTGGAGAACTGTGCTGTAAGAAACCTCATGAAATTATTGGTGGATAAGCACCACATCTCTCACTTGGGGAGAAACCATCCCAGGTGCCAATGTATTCTGAGGGTCACCTTGATGGAAAGCAGTTTGGCAGGGAAGGAGCTGGTGGTCCTGGCAGACACCAAGCTGAATTTGAGTGAGCAATGTGCCTTTGCAGCAGAACAGGCCAATGGTGTCCTGACATGCAGGAGACACAGCACTGCCAGCAGGTCAGGAGGGTGATGCTTCCATCTGCTCTGCACTGCTGAGTCCACACCTGGAGTGCTCTGTCCAGGTCTGTGCTCCTCAGTACAGGAAAGACATGGACACACTGAGAGAGTCCAATGAAAGCCACAAAAATGAGTAAGGGACTAGAGCATTTCATCTCTGAGGAAAGGATGGGGGACCTGGAGCTCTTTAATCCGGAGATAACTGAGGGGTGTGTGTGTAATCTTATTAACATGTTTAAATTCCTGAAGGGAGGGTGCAAAGAAGATGGAGCCAGACTCTTTTCCGTGGTGCTCAGTGACAGGTTCAGAGGGAATAGGCACTGACTGAAACACCAGAGATCTCTTCTGAACATCAGGAAACAATTTTCCACGGTGGGGAATACCAAGTATCAGCACAGGCAGTGGAGTCTTCATCCTTGGAGAACAGTCCTGGGCAGCTGGCTGTAGGTGGCCCTGTTTGAGCAAGGGTTTTGGACCAGATGGCCTCCAGAGGTCCCATCCAACCTCAAACATCCTGTGATCCTGTGCTTATATTTAATTTGAAGCCCTTGTTCTTGTTTGATTTTTCTGTGATCACTGTGTCAGGAAAACCCTTTATTCACTTTTTGCAAAAGTGGTGCAAAACATTGTCCATCCTGTCCCACTTTGTGCATAGAAGAGAGTAGGATTTACTGGTACAATGGATGTATTTTTCTATTTTTAAAAAATCTGGCCTATTGTTTTGCCTCTACAGCAAATCACCAGAGTGTCTGAGCCCATCTGCTTTCAAGAATCCTTATTGTTCCTCTGGGAACAATAAACAACATGCTACCAAGAGCCCATGAAGCTGGATTGCAGTTTTCATGAATTTCTGCTCACAAACAGACAAGTAACTGAAATGTTTGTGTGCAGAAGTGTTGCTCAGGTGTTTGCCTGGAGATGTTGGGTATATCTGCATTTCCTGTGCCTGGCAGGGAATGGGATTCAAACACAACCTTACACCTTCTCCACAGCCCAGGCTTTGGCATTTGTAATTTCCCTGCTGGCCCTATCAGGTTGGAAAGAAACTCCTTTTTGTTTGTTCCTGTGTCTAAAGAAGAGCAATGAATCTGGTGAAGGGTCTGGATCAGAAGTCTGATGAAGAGTGGGTGAGGAAACTGGAGGTGCTTTCTGGAGAAAAAGAGGGTCAGGGAAGAGCTTATTGATCTCTACAGCCACCTGTAGTGAGGTGGGGTCAGTCTCTTCCCTCAGGTAACAAGTGACAGGACCAGACTAAATGACATCAAATTGTACCAGGGGACGTTTAGATTGGATGTTAGGAAAAAGTTCTTCACAGAAAGGGTTGTCCAGCATGGAACAGGCTGTCCAAGGGAATGGCTGATCACCATCCCTGGAGGTATTTAAAAGACACCTAGATGTTGGCACTTGGGGAAATGGTTCAGTGGTGAACTGGGCACTCTGGCTTAATGGTTGGAATCAATGAACTTCAAGATCTTTCCGACCTCCATGGGTCTGTGATTCCCTCTGACATCTGGAGGTTCAAATCACTGCTCCTGGGCAGATCTTCTCTGCTCCATTTGGCTCTGCCATCTCCAGATAACCACCCTGTTTTTGCCAGCCTCACTCAAATGATCTTGAGCTAACTTGAGGTGAGAATTTATTTCACTGAGGGGGATTCTCATCACAAACAAAAGATCAGAAGCCCAAAAATGCAATTACAATCCAAGTCCAGGCTTAACTCCCAAAGTGCCTGGTGCTGTTCTCCTGTGGTTTCTGGGGTCCATCCCAGCTACCCAGACCAACAGCAGGCAGGTTCAGAGGGATCCTTTCTCCCTACCCCCTGCCAGATAATGAATGAATGAAATCAGCTGCATGATCCAGGGCACTGTGGACTACCAAATGCTGAGGTTTTTTTAGTACCACATGCTGTTTAACCTCAGTGATTGATGGATGTGGGGAATAGATGGGACTGCTGCTGAGGATCAACACCCTCAGGCCCTCAATTAAGGCATCTGAAGTCACAATAAATTTTTCCAGGCAAGCAAAATGAGAGACAAGTAGTTCCCAGCAGTTCCAAACAAATCAAATGCTCTTTATCAGCCACATAGTAGGTTTTCTTTATGTATCACAAGGAAGCAGAAATAGTTCAAACCCATGAAACAGTTTCCAAGTGTCTGTAGTTACCTGGGAGTCTTTGACTGGGTTCAGTCGGGAATGCCAAGAGACTGTGTTTGTAATGTTGCCAGCCACTAACACGGGAGCAGCTCTGCGGGCACAAATTGAAATGTGACCTAATCAGAGAGCTGCGGGAGAAGCAAGATGATTAAAAGGAGGCACATTGGATGTGACGGACATCAGGGCAGGCAGGAAAGGAAAAGGAGATCAGGAGTCTCTTCAAGCTTGCTGAAAATGAGTCCTGCCCTGCTGAATACTGGTGTGAATGCAGTAGTGAGTTCTGAAATGTGATGAACAGTTTATGTCAAAATAATGCAACAAATTCCAGCCCCAAGTGGAGGTAGGAACACAAGTTCTGCACTGTGCCTGAGGCCCTGATCCTGTGGATGATTACATGCATGGAAAAGCCCAGTGAATGCAGGTCTATTCATGCATGTACAAACATTCACAGGGTTGGGGCTTTATTGTGCATCCCCTGCAATGGACTGGATGGTATACAGACATCATTCTGAACTGTGGCCCGTGTTTTCTCAGGAATAGTTAGAAAACTAAACAAAACACATAACAAACCTGAGGCACATTTCATATCTGAGTCACTGAAAGTTTGTATAGTAAACACATGCATTCAAAACTGGACAAGTTTATTTTCCACAAGGCAAGCTGGTTTTGTAATTTTTTTCAACTTACAAGGAAAGAGTAGAAATTCCTCCCCCTCTTCTCTGCCCATACATTTCCCTTGTTTGTGAGTCTTTAGAAGGCTGTGAAGCTGCACCAGGAGCAAAAAAGAACTTTCTTTAATGAATAAATATTTACAACTGCCAACTTGGATACCTAAGGCTGAGGCTGATTTCTTTGAATCATGCACAGGAAACTCTAAGGACTTGATCCTGCTGGGACTGAGACGTGTCCTGCAGCAGCAGCTGCTCCTCATAAGGCATCTCTGAAATCCTGAGCAGGACCTCAGAGCACTCTACAGAACTGGGCTGGCCTATTTGTGCTGCATAATTCAAACCATTCTACATGTGCCATCAGAATGCATCTGTTTAACTCTCCTTGGTGTCCTTCCTGCAATTCTTGTAATTCCTTGATGTAAAACTCTTCACTTGTTTGGCCAGTGCTTTCCTGAGCCAAAGGTTGACCTCTAAAGCATGAGCCAGCAGAGGTGAATCCCTTGCTGTGGGGCTGATTGTGAGGCTGCAGCATCAGTGATTCCTCAACTGGGCAGCTGGGAAAATGCCAGAGTATGTCAGGGATCTTCCTGATGTCCTTGGTCAATTCTGCTTCTTGTGGTAAGAGAATTGAGAGGAAGGGGCTTAAGAAAATAATATTTTTTTGAGGTAGAACAAAAGTTGCACAAAATAAGAACTTAAAATATGAGTGTGATATGATGCTGCTGGCAATAAATGGAACAGAAGATAATTTGGCAAGTCCAAAATTGTAATGTAATATGTCCCCAAGTGAGGCATATTTGTAAGCTTACTGGAATGCCATTATCTGAGGAGTCCTCCTTTTTATTTATGGTCTTGACTCTCCACAGCACATAATTTAAGGTCTCATTGAGCTGTGTAAAGGGCATAGGACCAGCATTCACAAGTCATGAGATAATTTCTCAGCTTCTTCAGTGAGTGGCCCTGTCAGCCAACCCTGCCACTTCACTCTGTCCATGCTCTGCTCCTCAAGGAGCAGGGTGAGGGCTGGCTCCAGCTGGAGGGCTGCTCCATGGCAAGGAGCTTTACTTCAGCTCCCAGTGCTATGATGGCAAACAGCTCCTGCAGTGTGTTTCCTGCAGATGAGTTTCCAATTTCTCTGGACTCTCTAGATCTCAAGCCTGGGATGGGATCTGAGAATATAATGCACAAAACTGCCTAGGCACAGAAATCAGAATGGAAAAGGTGAGAGGGCCTCTGCTGGGCAGGCCTCTCCACAAGAGCTAGTTGCACCAGTCTGGAGGGTCTTGTTTCATTGTTTTTTCTGTTAATTTTTCTCTTTGATACAAGTTGAGTTGCTCAATACTTTAAGCAACAAAGATTTATGGAGAAAATAGATTGTCCTGATTCCTTATGAGGGAAAGTATCACCATAAATTTATTTCCATCTTTACTTTCCAGCTACCTCTTCTTTTCTGTGCACTCAGGTTTTGGCTGTGGCTTAGAAGTCCTGCTGCCACATAATATCTCAGGGAGCCAGGAGGGATATCATCACCATGTGAAACTGAACTCATAGAGAGCTGGAAAAGCCTTCTGGTTCTGACTCCAAACATTCCTGGAATGGGGTTCCAGGGCTTACACTGGAAGCAGCTTGCTGCAGTCAAGCTGTGCATGGTGCCACCAAATGCCTCCTTGTCCATCCCCTGGGTGCCATGCCATGGCCCCACACATCTCCATTTCACTGCTGCTCTTTCTCTGCTTTCCTTGTCACTGAGCATGTGGTTGGCATAAGGGAAGGGGCCACATCTGCCCCATCTTAGTGCCTTGACTTCCCACCTCCACCAGCTCTGGCAGATGGTGCCTTGCTGCTGGCACCAGGCACACAGGATGAAAATGATGCTGAGAAGAGCAGATCTCCCAGGTTATTACTGTCAATGTGTGTGGCCCCCTTCCTGCAGCACCTTGGTGCTCTCCCCTGCCACCCTTCAGCCTTCCCTATGTTCAGTCCCCGTGGCCATGACCTGTCTCTCTGTGGCAGGGCCATGTCCCTGCTGCAGCACAGCCCCTGAGCCATGCCAGGGCCACGCCTGGCTGAGTTCCCAATGCACCCCCAGTTCTGCCTTGTGACCAGCCTGGGGATTTCCACATGGATCTGCTGAAAATGTGCATTAAATCTTGAACCTGGCAGCTTCTGTCACTGAGAGAGCTCCAGGGGCAGCACACACTTGTGTGCACAGGAATAGAATTCTGGTGGAGGTTCACATGTTTGTTCTTTGTGGGCAGCAGTTCAGAACAAGAATTCCTCCCCACTTTGGCTTCAGAGGTGTAGACACAGCTCCCAGCTGTAGGCTCTGGTGCTTCTCTACCAAGTCCTGTTTGCACTGAGGCTGGTGATCAGTATAATCTCTTGGTAGAGAAACACTGACAGATGACTTATTTCTCCAGTAGTTAAAGGAACATGGTAGAACAGTTTGTTAACTGAAAAATCAGTCCAAACTTTAGAGCATGATAATTTAGTTCAGATGTACCTCTCAGATAATAAACACTGTTCTCCTCCCACAACACAAAATACTTTCTGTTACATTTGTCACTGAAAAAATTTTCTTTAAGAAAGAGGGTAAACAACTAGGTCAGTCCAAGATGTGTAGTTAGTTCTCCTTTAACTCTGAAGTGGCAGCTAAGTGGCCAAAATACTTTAGGAACTAGAGAAAAGTGCTGCAAATCCCCTTCTCACTCAGCAGGTTGTTACTATGGAGTGATACAACTTCAGCATACAAAACCAAATAAGAAAATAAAAAAGCCAAAGAGAGTAATGTGAGCCAGATTGTTCTGAGTATGAGTCTGTCTTCTGCTGTAACATCCTCTTCATGACATTCTCAATTGAAAAAAAAAATAATTATACAGTTAATTTATTCAGAGTTTGTTTTTCCCAAGTGGAGTCACTGGCTCCCAGTGTGAGTTTCACAAAGGAAAAGCTCCTTGGCCTTAAATCTGTTCATCCTAAGGATGTGTTCTTGAGCTAGATGCACAGACTGCCTTGTTCTGCAGTTTTCAAAGGGGTTTTTTTTTTAGTTTGTGGTGCTTTTTTGTTGTTGTTTTTTTTTTTTTTTTTTTTTTTTGTTTTTTTTTTTTTTTTTTTTTTTTTTTTTTTTTTTGTTTGTTTTTTTTTTTGTTTGTTTTTTTTGATGTTGTTCATGTGCTGCATTCTGGGAGAGGAGGCAGAAAAGGACACTTCACTTGGGGTAGCTCTCCAGCCCTGCACAGGCAGAGGTGGTCCAGGGGCAGGGATGGCAGAGCTTTGGTGCATCTCCTGTGGCCCCCTGGGCCTTGGAGAGAAGCTCACCCTGGCTTGGTGCTCCTGGCTCACTTGTTTTCTTACTCACCTGTGCACGTGAGACAATTGCTAAGATGGAATGTAGGCAGTAGCATTTGTTTTAAACACAAACCCAGACCCCAAATGCTCCCTGGCAAAATGGCTCTTCTCATTTTTAAGATAATACACATCAGAATGAAATGTCAGGTTAGCTTGGCTTTTTCTCAGCTTAGGTACATATTCCCCTGTTGTCTGCCTACCCACCATGTCCAGTGTAAAAAACAAACCAGCTGTGCTGCCACTCTGATAGGCAGAGGTCCAGGTTTGCCTCTGGGCAGGTATTTACTGCTGCATCTGGCTTTGCTTTGCCATACTGCTAACCTCCATTTTCCTACCTACATTTGTTTTGTTTTTATTAAATTTTCCCTCTCAATAGTCTAGTTTGTATTTCTAATGTCAGCAATTGCTTTTATCACAGATAATAACTTCCTCTGACAAAAGCTGTACCATCCTGCATGCATTTCAAATCCATTTTAAGGACAAATATTGAAGTACAATATTTGGCCATGCATGCAATTGTATGCATTTATAGTAATCAAATTCTAAGGCATGAGAGCCAAGAAGTAAGTTGGTTGCCAATTTTCTTAATCATGTATTTAACTGACAACTTCTGCTAAAGCTTAATGAAGTTTACATTGTGATATTGTGATGTTTATGAAATAATTTATGTGGTATGCTTAAGCATTCTCTAAAAACAGCTATAAAAACCAAACTATTCCTTTAACTTGCCACAATAGGTAGAATCTGGAGTCTCTAGAGAGAATAAGCATCTATTGATATATAGATTGGAGAAGGAAACTGGACACCTCAATTAGAGAAGACAGATTACTTCCTTTTTATTAAGTAAGACACAGAAATCGTATCTTGTCTCATTTACCATTACTGCCACAGGCTTTATGCAATTCATTTGCCCTTCAGGAGCTTTGTGTCTCACATATGCAGTCACAAAGGGACTATGAGATGAAGCAGTGCTATAAGAAATGTTGAGACCTGCTCTTGGAAGGTACCAGAAAAGGCTTTGTTTATCTATTTGGTTAATTTTACCTGGGAATTAAATTTTCTACAGCATCTCATGCACAGCATGGGAATCCTGATGCATTTTGTGAGCTGACAGAACTTTGTCAGATTATGACATTTAGGAGGTGCTTTGGCAGGCAGCTTGAGGAAGTGTATCTGCAGTCAGCACATATCCTCTTAGCTTGTATGTAGCTGGCAAAGTTGAAGCTTGCAGCTCAAGAAATCACTTTACCATTGTATTTTCTTCCCCCAGTACTGTTACAAGCTGTGCCCTCTCCCACATGCTTTTTTCATGCAGACATTTTTCACATGCTTTCTTGGATCACCTCTGGAGACCTTCTTCACCTTCTTATCTGCTTTGCTCTGTTTTCAGATCAGGTTTTCTGGGAACACCATGGTTTGTGAAATAGCTTAACATGAATAATGGTCCCACTGGCTTTCAGGCTGAATCCTTTTGTTGACAGTATCTGGAGTGTCCATTGCTCTGGTAACTAACTCCTGGCTGCTATTCCAGCACTGTGCTCGGATCACCAGCAAACACAGGAGCCATTTGCTGCTGTGTGCCCTTTCTTGTGGACCCTGATCTTGAGCTTCACACAGTTTCATGCTTTGGGTCCCTTTTCTGACTACTGACTGGTAAATTTTAACTGCAAAAAAAAAGAGTGAAAATAATGTCCAGTCTCCATGTAGCCTCCTGCTCTGAGCATCCTGTCCTGGAATTGATCCCATCCCACTCTTCATGGCTCCACTTTGCCATGGTGCATCTAGATGGTGCCATGGGAGCACAGGTGTTGAGAACAGTCCGGTGTCACCTTTGAAAGCCTGGCTAAGGAGTGGGTGATGGAGCTACCACACAGGTTGGGAACTCATTTTTTATTTCCATGCATTTCCATGGTGGATTTGTCACCCCACTGCACAGCTGATGCTCACCAAGCCCAGCCAGGCAGTGCTGCCATCCTTGCACTCACCACACCCAAGCTGTGTCCTAGAGAAGCTTTGGTTTCACTGGAACCAGTGCTGGCTGGAAATGCTCTCTACACTGTTTTTTCCTCTTGGTCTCCTCTTTACACTCTGTCCTGCCCTGTGCTGGCCCATGCCTTTGGAGGCTACACTGTGATGCCATTTGAAAGTAAATAAAGATTTAAAAAATTAAGGAAAAAATCTAACATTTTTAAAGATGGATTATCTTCTTAATCTGTATTTGATGTTACCACAGGAAGAGTGGTGTTGGCACAGAGTCAGGAATGTGCAATACAGTACCAGAGTGGGAAGGAGAAATGGAAATGGACATTACATTCAGAAGAACACCAAAAGCTGACTTTGCTGCATGTTTTAAATCAGGAACCCACAGCCTGTGACAAACTGATCTGCAGTCTCCCTTCTAAGATGAAGAAAACTCTTTATCCTCTTAGGAGCTTCCAGCATTCCTGGACACATCATGGAGCAGGATGCAAAGGCTTTTTGACATCAGGAGAAAATGAATCCTCCCTTTGCAGCTTTGTTTCTGTGCTCTCTGGGGCTGCTGCTCTGGATACTGAGGTGCATGTTCTGCCTTGGCAGCATGTGAAGAACTTGCAAGGGGAGCAAAGTCTCCATTTTGCTGATGACCTTGGGGAAATGGGAGCAGACTGCAGGTTGCTGTTTATCATCAGACATCTCATGGGTCCCTCCCTGCCATGGGGTCTGGATGGGAACAGCCTCTGTTTGCTCAGTTTTTGCTTAGACTAAATGTGTAATAGATCTTCCTGGAGAAAACCTTTGTTAATTAGAGGAGAAGCCAGAGATGGGCAGACTGGGAGAGATCAGAGCTCTTGAAAATGTTTTTACATTTGAATCTGTCTAAAATTGGGCAAAATGAGTGGGCATGTGGGGCTAACCAGATGGTTTGTTTAGAGAAATTCTTCTTAGAGGATTTTGAGCCTGGTATAACCAGGAGGTTCTTTTCAGGACACCACTATTCCCTTTCTAGCCTACACAAGATGCCAAGACTTTGGCCACACCACTGCTTGGGCTTTTCCAGCCCTTATTCCACTGAATTCAAGCTAGAGCCTCTGTGTCACAACATAAGCAGTGGCAAAGACCTTCCTAGTTTATGTGTCTGAATAACAGCACATTCACTGAGTTGACCTAGGTGCTGTCCCATCTCTCAGGCTGTGTTGTGTTTGCTGATACATTTTATCCAGCTCCAGGACAGTGGAAAGATGTTCCTGAGGTCTGCAAGCAGCCAGGGAAAAATAAGTACTTAGAGAGAAACCGAGTAGCAACTCAAGAGGATTGGAGTTACAGCAAATGTTTAAAATTTGCATTTTTAGCCTACCAACAGGGGTATTTTTTTGTATTCTCAGAAATTTTTAGGCAGTTATGAGATATATTGACTGGCTATTAAGTTTACATTGCACTTCATCATTTGAGAGACACATTAGAAAATCTTGTGTCTTAGTCTTTTTTTTCCCCCCAATGTGCAGAGACCTATCCTGTCTTACTTGGTTGCCTCTTGCTGAAGAGCCTTGAAACACCATCTCCTGGCACCTCTAGGAGTTTCTCATTTCATACAAAATGTATCATACTTGGAAATATCTGAGTGCATGAGTATAAAATCAGATTTCCACCGTTGTGTGGCAGAGGGAACTCACAGGAGGACAGAAAGAGCCAAGAATATGACTGAAGCAGGATCACTTGGAATCCAGAGGGAATGCTGGTGATACTTGCTCAGTTTGAAATTGAAGCCACTCTGACATAGCTTGTCAGTTGTGATACAAGTTTATATATTGTTTTAAAACCAGTTAATTTATTCTACAGGTTGGAAATGCTTCAAGCCAAGTTTTCTTCATAATGGAAGCAAACTCTTGACACATCCTAGCTGATGATGGCAAGGAGATAAACCCTTTTTGTTTTGTTTTGTTTCTTGTTTTTTTGTTTTGCCTTGTCCCAAGAATGTTTGAGCAGTTCAATTCACATCCCTAATGAGGAGTTAGTTTTCAAACATCTCTCTGCCTGTCTCAGACCATTGGTGCTCAGGAATTTGGAAAAAATTGTGTACAGAAGAACAGAAATTCTGTTCTTTTTGTTACTTTTCTATGGCACTTTCACCCTGGGATTTGTGTTAACATTTTTCTGCCAGAATGCCCTGCTGAGCCTGGAAGGGTAGCAGCTCCCAGGGTGGGCAGGGGTTCTGCTCCCTGAGCATTTGGAGCACTCAAAGTGCAGTTTGTACAGAACCCACTGGTATTGGCCAGAGGGATGCCTCTCACTGTGGCCTGGTGGCACAAGCCACCAAGGCTGGTGACAGCCACACCCCTTGGGCAGGGGGGTGGTGGGAGCTGCCTGCACTGTGCTGGTGGCTGGGCTGGGGTGGGTGGGGAGAGAAGTGCAGCAGCTCTTTAAATTTCCTGTTAAACCTAAACCTCTGTCCCACGCTCACCCCTCACCAAGGGGGCACCACAAACTGGGGTGTCTTTATAAAGATCATTGATTCTCTGAAATGCACATCCCTCAGTGGGCAGCTGCTTGGTGTTCAGGGGAATCCTGGCTCTGGCAAGCATGTTTTATGGGCCTGCTGTTGCATTGTTATTGCTAACAGATTTCCCACCACTGCATCCCAGCAGGGGCACCTCATATCTCTCTGCAGCTTGGGATGATGCTTCCTCTTGTGAAAATTGCACTTTACATTGAGAAATTTCCAGGCTGCTGATCAGAAAATATCAACATTTCTAAATCTCCTTATCAGAATAACAGCAGTGAGGATGCTGAAATAGTGACAGAGGGAAAAAAGAGCCTTCTGACCAAAGACTTCTGGCTGGAGGGTAATTTACAGTACTGCTGTTATAAAGGGTTGCAGACAACCATGAGCTGATTTTGTTGGATAAGAAATCAAACCACTTCTCTCTTCACAGCCCAAGCCTTCACATCAACCTCCATGGATGCCAATAAATTGGGTGAAACTCCTTGTTTATATGGGCCTGAGGGGCTTATTCAAAACTGGCTGTGGCTTGAGAGCCATCATGGTCTCCTTCTTCCCACAGACACCTCCACACCTGCCTTTGAACAGGATGGCTGCAGAGCAGTTCTTTCCCTCTGGTGCAGGATCATGACCCCCTCTGCCTGTGCAGAGGCACTGTCTGGTGGTTTCCTCAGAACATCTGAGTAGCAGATCAATAATTGTGGGATACACTTTACTTGGTTTTAGTGAGTCCCTAGATTGTCTTTATCATTCACTAGAGAAACTGGTCCCTCTAGAGAGGTATTTTGGATGGAAGAAAGCATGTGGAAGGAGCTCAGGGCTCCAAACATCCACTCTGTGACTAAATCCCAATTAATTTGCAGCTAGTTATCCATGCATTGCAGGGCAGGGAGACTGGTGCCTTGGGTGGATGTTACTCCACCCTCTTGCACTGACCACAGACCAAAATGACCCCAGATGAGCCCTCACCTTTCAGATGTTGGATGGGCTCAATCCCACTCCATCTGCAGATGGAACTGGAGGATTCTGCTGCTGCCTGGCTGTAGCATGGCCCTGCCAGCAGGGCTCTGCCTCTGCCTTCTGGGAGGTGCCACTCTGTGAACTGCCCACCTGAGAGTACCCTGGAGAGGACAGTGCCACCACTAGCATGAGGTTCATGGTGTCTCCTCTGATCAGCATTTGAGAGCCATCCAGCTCTCCAAATCTCCAGCTGCCATGGGATTTCAAATCCCCCTCCATGGGATTTCATATGTTGCTCTGGGCAAATGTTTCATCTGGGGATTAGCAGAGACATCTCTCATGGCAGTAAAACACTGTCAGGGGTCTACAGGCTCTTCCTCAATGGGGCAGTGTTGAGCATCAGGGTCCTGCTATGCTGGAGATAATACTTGCTCACATTGAATTAGATGTGACCTGAATTCTAGCTTAGGGAGTCACTGGGGTCTTACTGCTGCAGAACCATAAGTGGGCTTGGATTTCTTTCCCATCTTGCAGCAAGGCAGCACTGGGAGACATATCTACCATCCAAAGCAGTGGAAATCACTCAAAAACTGCTAATGGGGAGAAGCTGAAGTGGTAGAAATGCCTGACTTTGCCTCTGGATCCTACGTGCACTGACTGAGAAGGTTGTGTGTCAAGCTTGCTCTCCTTTAATGAAAAATGCATTAGGGAGGCCAAAACATGAAGAGCTCTGTAAATAAAAGGCAAACAGATAAGATGCAGTTTCCTATGATCTCTCCAGGGTCACGTTGTCTCATTTTCATCATTTAATTACAGATGCAAAGCTGAGTAAGTTGCCAAAGTAAACTGTCCCAAAACAGAACAAATATTCTGGGCACAGAAGCAGTCTTCTTATAAGGTTTTACATTTTTTCTGTGAAAAGAAATGTGAATAGATTTGCTGGAGGCATTTGTATTTTTTGTAAACTGTGTGCACTCCTTCTGGGGTTTGTTTACTGGCCTGGGTCTGCTATCTGTGTCTCAAGAGCCCTTAGCAATATTGCTTTATTTTGACAAAGCTTTTCTAACAGCCATAATATAGTTGCTGTATTTCAAATCACCTTGCACACAACTAAACAATCCAGAATGTATTTGTCTCAGCTTGCAAACATTTCTGTAAACAGTTGACTCAATTTATGTTCACTCAGGCCATATCCAGCAACTTTCCTCATTATTTTTGTCTGAAACTCAGCTTGAAAGAATTGTTCTGAATTAGAAGTTGGAGGAATAGATTTGAAACTTTTTCTTGCTAGTTCATTAACCCTGTTTAATAGATTTTGTGGGAGAGTATTTTCTCCATACAGTGATTATTTAAGCAATAGTTTCTATTTTTTCAAAATATTTATAAAACACCAAGTTCCTCTGATATTTATTGGCACCTTGGAGCAATTTATTGCACATATAATGGAAAGGAATGGATAAAGTTACATCTATTATAAAACCAGGGTATTTTTATTTGTTCTTTAAGCACCTTTGTGCAGCTTCTGAAGCTGGTGTACAAAGGAGGGTTGTGCTCTTGTACTTGTTTATCTTTGCTTTGTTAGTGGATTCTTTCTGGTGTCATGCTTTGTGCATGGCTCAAAAAAAGTCATTAGGATTAGAGTCAAACATTAACCTTGTGACCTTCTTGTTTATATACCTACTGTAAGTCTGTTCTGCTTGTATTTCTGCAGTTAGTAAAAGCAAACTTGTGTGCACAGTGCTGGCTGGCAGTGGGCAAACTGAAATGTTTGTCAAAATCACTGATACCACATCCCTTCAAACCCAAATCTTCAAAGACATGTCAGTGGCTGAGATTAAATGAGAAGGAGGCTTTTAAAATGTGTGTGTCTGCCTCCTTTCAAAAATAGCAAACTGACAAAAATAGCATCATGACCCAGGATGGTGATGCACAGTGTAATAAATGGAAGATGAATACACATTTTAATGTTGGCTCAGCTTGGTAAATGAATACAGGCTATAAAATTCAAAGAAAAAAACCCTTACCATCTGTCCCTGTCACAGATCCCAGGACAATGTACCTTGATAAAATGGAAAAGGGCTGAAAATCTCACATGTTCCTGCTGTTTTTGAAATTTTTGTTCTCACCATTCCTTGGGCTTTTTTGGAAATGTCTTTTTCTCCATGTGTGGAAGAGGAAAATCACTGACTGGTCTTAGGGTGGAAAATGTTTGAATGCAGCTACAGTGGGTAATACCAAAGGATGGAGCTTTGGCTTGCTAATTTCCATGTGTCAAGACTTCCTGAAAACAGTAAATTGAGAAGTTGTGGGAAGTTTTAGGCTTGTTCATTCTTACCAATAAAAACTGACAGGAAAATATGAATGTCTTACAGCCCCTCACGAGGCTGTGCTGCCAAGGGATGCTCCTGGGGAAGGGGCTGGGCACAGATGCTGCCATGGGGCAGAGGATTGCAGTGGTTCCCAAGGCTGGGTGCTCCTCCTGCTGCTGCCCAAACAGCTTCACCTGTTCCTTGGCCCTGCAGCTGCAATGACCCAATGTCCCAGTCACATCTGACTCTTCTGGGATTCACTCTAGGGTCACCAATTGCCAGTTAGTCCATCTGGCAAAGATGCCAAATTACCCCTTTGTCTGTTCACTTGTGGCTCAGCTTGCATCAGGGAAAGTGGAAGGAGAAAGACAAAACCAGGACCTCAGCTGGTGCAATGTATTTATTTTCATTCCATGTCAGGCAGCACTGGATCATGCTCTGGCTTGCCAGAATGGATTTGCTGGCTGGTTGGGTGTGGCTAGAGGGACACTGGTGTGCAGGAGCACTCATCCTCTCTTGTGGGTATCCACATGGACCTGTGGGACCCTGGCTCCTGCCCAGCTGCTGCAGCTCAGTGTCACCATGCACAGCTTGACTAAGGACCTACAGACACATTTAACTTTATTGCTTGTAGCAGATGCTGCCTCTTACCCCAGTGAGAATGAGACCTGGACTTCTCCCCTGTGCCTGCTGTGGGGTGCTCAGAACAAGGGATGCTGCTGCTGAAGGCAGCAAGGCTGGTGCAGCCAGCCAAATCCCACCAAACCTCCCTTTCTGCTGGGACACCCTTCCCCTACAAGCCTTCACTGCTGTGGTTGCAGCTGCCTCCTTCACTGGCTTCCCTTCCCATCCCAAGGCAAATCATCTTACCCTGCTCCCATCCTTCCCTCCTGTGCCTGCTCACATTTCAGCTGTGCCAGACTCAGAAGAGAATATTTGATTGCAGCAACGTCCTTATGAAAGCAGAGTGTTCTGTAATTCCATTATCAAACACATCATGTGTTTTGATCACACACAGAATTAATTCAGTCCATCAGTGCATGTTTATTGCCAGTACAAACCTCAGCAAGATCTTTAAAGAAAAATCCCTTGCAAAGCACTTTCTTTGTAAGTTGGTGTATTTTAAAATTGATACACTTCTTTTTTTTCCTAGTCAGCGAAAGCCTCAGTACTGTTAAGTCCCCAAACACTTAACAATCCCTGCAGATACCCTTGATAGCACTGCAAATTCTGAACACCTCCTTGATGGATATCAAATACAGTTATCAATGCAGAAAGTGTTTGAGTAGGGCTCCATCTGTGGAAAAGTAGGGTCAAGCAGAGGTAACTTTCTGGCAAAAAGCAATCTTTCTAAATAATTTTTTTGTGCTTTTCAGTGAGTGGGGGATACTGTCTCCAAGGTAGAGACTACTTTCAAAGTGCAGATAAACAAAGCTTAGCCTGGAAAGAGAAAGCCAGAGAGATGTATAATCAGATTAAATTTTAGCTCCAGTGAAGCTATACCAGGATTTTATATAATTTTCTTATCTTATAGGGCAAGCTTCTGAGACATTCAGACCTTTTTTCATTTCTGCTCAATCTCTAGTGGATGTGAGAGTTGCAGGTGAATTACAAAAGGGAAAAATCTGTAGGAGATGACAGATGGCTCTTAACCATAGATGAATTTCTCAGGGATACAAAATAAAAGAACTAAAGAGAAAAAGGAGCCAGCTTTGACATAACAAGGTACTGATGTAAAACAGAGCTATGAGGGCAGAGCAGGCTTTGTTTGAGGACTCTATGGATGCGTGGGGAGATGAGGAGACGGATGGGACAAAAAACCAAAATTTTTGGAAACAATGAAACTTGGAAACCTCTGCCTGCTCTGTCCCTGTCTTGTCCTGCCAGGGTCTTCATCTCTATTCCCCAGAACTTCTTATCACTCATGCAAAAATTTCTATCTTTATTCCTTACTACTCTTCAAAACTGAAATGCTTAATTCCAGTTCTGGGTCAGAGGTTGACTCTTCCAATCAGAAAATGGGAATACTTGCTGAGTGGAGAAAATCAGGCAGACCTCCTGTTTGTGGAAAAACAAGAAGAAAGTTGGTTAAATAATGGCTACTAATCATGTGAATGAGATTATGTATGGAGATAATCTAGGGGTGGGTGTGTGTATTTGTATATTTGTGTGTAACCCCAGTGTAGCCCTCCATTGGAATCTATTACTCCTCTGTAATCTTATGGTAACTTTATTAGAATGAGAAAACAGAGGAGAGTATTGTTTTCTAGCAATGTTTTAGCATTGTAAAGTAAATACTCCAGCAAGTATTTACTAGCAGGAATACTATTACCAGGGTTAATGAAACTCTAATCAGTAAATGGAGCCAGCTGCAGACACTGGGGTTTTTTTTTTCCTTAAAGTGCCTAAATGTCCTAATAAGCATTTTCTTCCATTAACAAAAAATATCTATTTTTAAGGCTGCAAACTGCAAGGGGGCCTATGAGACCACAAGCACTGTGCTACAATCAGTAATAAAAAAACTATATAAAATGTTTTGGAAAGTGTAAAACTTCACTTCCGATATAGAGGTCTAACCTTTTCTAAGAGCTCTGGGGTGTTAAAAAGGAGCCTGAGTCTCAGAAATGCCAGCTATTGAGAATATTTAGGGTATGTGGTAAGTGTCTGTCATATGTTCCCAATAAATGGGCTACTGAGTCACTAACCTGAGCAGTAAGGGCAGCCTGTGCTGGGCAGGAGGGCTGAGAGATCACTGAAAACAGATGGTCACTGAAAACAGATGGGGTCATCTGCAAGCAGTGCCCACCCACGGCCCCCAGCCCCATCTCTGCCACTGCTGAAGGCAGCTCCCAGATCCAGCATCTTTCTGCCTGCAGTACTGCAGAAACTGGCTCCAGGAACCATCCATTTAAAATTTAAATTAACGTTTCTCTCTCTCTCTCCCCCAGGCCCCAGAGTCCCCTGTCCTGTTGCTGGGATGTTTCACAGTCCTTTGGCTTTGCAAAACTTCCATGCACAGCCTGCACTTGCCTGTGTGGGTAAAAGCTGGCTGTGGATGGAGCACATCTCCAGTATTGTCCAAAGTGATTTGAGGATGGGTGAGGGACTGTTTGTGTGACTGAACTTCAGACATGTAAGACAAGTAGTCTCTGCAGGAATAAACCTCTGTCTGTTAGACTCTAAAGGGAAATCAGGATTTCAAATGTAGGGGCTTTAACCTGTGCTCTAATCAGAAGTCTACAGCTGGTGGTTGAAATGTCTGTGGGAAGTGATCTGGGCATCTCTGAGCACATCCCACTCTGGTACAGTTCCAATGGCATGCATGGAGTTGAGTGCTAAGTATCAACTCATTAATGTTTTTGGAGAAGGAGAATAAACTTTGCAGCCAAGAGCAGTTTTCTAAGATTGTTTTCCTGGTGTAGCTCCCTGCACCCTTGGTTGTGTTTATGAAAAAGCATTTTTATTTACATGGAAAAACAAACCACAAGAGTCTTCTCATCTGTCATCCCTCTCTTTCTGCAAGTACACACATGTCCTTGGAAAGAGCCCTGCCTGGGCACTGGCTGGGGTTCAACAGCAGCATCGTGTGTCTGCAGTCAGCAGTCACATACCACCAAAAGTAAGCAGTTGATGCAAACAGCTAACAAATAACCCAGAGGATTGCTATGGCTCATCCCAAACAAATCCAGGACCCAGCTAAATCCTTCTAGTAACTTCAAGAGGACTGATGCAAACTCATGACTTGCTTGCAGTTAGTTCATTGAAAATTAAAGGTAATTCCAAAAATGGTGATAACAAGGCCATTTCCCACTATACACAAGTCTTCCAAGTGGAGTAGCAGAGCCAACACCATATTTTCTGTTTTGACTTCTGTGAAGAAGTTTATACCTCAGACTTTTAAATACACATAAGAGAGACATCACATCATCACAAATAAAGATGCTTGTTTCCCTGAATCATATGGGAAGGCTTGCAGGAGAAGTCTCTGTGATGAGAGGCACAGATCCCCAGGCACAGGCATATTCCGTGTTTTTTGGGTGATGCCTTGTGCAGGGATGACTGCCCCTTGTGGGGCACAGCTGGAGCCAGCTTAGGACACAAGCAGGAAGGACTTGCAGGAAGGACTCAGCTTGTGCTGCAGGAGACACAAAACCTCCGTGGATGTGGATTGCATTTCACAGCTGGAGGTTTGGGCAGGTGTGGAACTCTGGCTGCACCAGGATGCCCTGGGCCAGTGGGAAGGTGGGACAGCAAGGGAGTGCTGGTGCTCAGGGCAGAGCTGGACATGTTTTCTCCAAGGGATGACTCACCAGGGAGGCCCTGGGATGATGGTTTTACACTCTGCTACTGTGTGAAACCCTTCTCTAGCTCCCTGCAACTCCTTTGACAGCCCTCAGCAGTGAGACCTTGAGAGAGGGACAAAAAATGCCCAGAATGTCTCTTTTTTATTATTTGATCTCATATCTGCTTAAATAGAATTGTAAAATATCCAGGGTTAGAAGTGACCCACTAGGATCAAGTCCAGCTCCTGGATCTGCAGAAGGCAACCCCAAAAATCACATCATGTGCCTGAGATCATTGTCCAAACAGTTGCTGAACTCTGATAAGCTTGATGCCAAGAGCATGTCCATGGGGAGCCTGTTCCAGCTCCTAGGAAGCTGCTCATGATAACCAGCATGGAACTTATGTGCAGCAGTAGCCATCCCTCAGCCACAGCCTAGGCTGGAAGTTTGGTCCTTTCTCTACCCTTACCATTGAACATTCAAGTGTGCTGCAGGCTCAGAAAAAACACTTGCCTTGACTTTTGTACTTTTCATGCTTTAGAAGAAAAACTGTTTTAAGACTGAATATGCCCAACTGAATAATTTATATTGAAACAGAAGAAACTAAGAAAATACACACATCTTGGCAAGGAGTTGTATTGTAAGTAATTTCAAATCAGGGGTTATTTTTTGGTCCAGTTTCAAGTTACAGAATATGGTTTAAGATGTCTTATTCTTTTAAAAATATTTAGCAGGCTTTATTCAAATATGTCATGCAGTTCTTTAGAGTGAATAACATACATGTCTGTGAGATCACCAGGATATGTTGCAAGAGGACATTTCTGAGTGGCAGACAGCCATGTTACTTAATGAAATAAAATTTTCTTTTAAAGCTAATTTACTTTGCATATTTTTGGCTCCTCAAGAACATACTGGAGGAAGAACTGACTGTGTGCCTTCAGCTTTTCCAAACTAAGCAGGAATTAAGAAACAAGTGAACAAAACGAAAAGAACAGAAGATGGAAATGTTCATAACAAATCTCCCCCCCCCCTCCCTTAACAGGAGATAACGTGTCACAAAAAGCAAGGAGAGGGGAGAAACAGAGAGAGAGAAGGCAGGGGAGGTGATGGAGTCCTCAGGGTGAGCCTAATGTCCAGGGAGGGAAGCAGGTGCCCACTGGTGAGGAGGGTGAGCAGTCAAGGAGGGAGTTGCTGAGCACCCTAATGTATAAATATCTCTTTCTAGATGTTAGATTTTGTTTTCCTCCTACTATAACAAGAACTTGTTTGTAAGTTCACTTTCTAAACTTTGCTCTCTGTACAGGTGCTGCTGAGTTTTGTTTCCCACTGACACAGCTCCTGTGCCCCTCCTTGGCAGGTCTGCATTAGAGAGGCAACATTTCTGTCCTGCTGGGGCCAGCCATGGGCTGTGGCATGGAGAGGACTGGGCTAGGGGATTCCTGTCCCTGTCAGCCCAGCAGCCCTTCACTGGGCCCTCATTGTGGGCTTTGACTGTGCAAACAGTCCCTTCAGGGCTGGCCCATGGCTGGAGCTGCCTGAGGAAGGCACCTGGCACCCCTGTACCCCTTTGGATGTGCCAGCATCAGCTGAGCTTGCTGCCAGTGCTGCCTGAAACTCAGCAGCTCAAAAACATGCCTTGTCCTCAGGGAGGAACATAATAAACTTTTCCTGTTTTAATCACCCAGCCTTGTCTTTCAAGCCTCTAGCTCTGTAAACCTGTGATGGAATTGGAGTCCCAATCTGCTGTTCAGAGAGAAAGGGAAAAGCTGTAGCCCACATCCACTGGGGAAGAGCTGGGAATTAGGAACCTTAATAGGCAGTGTTGAAAGGAGAAGCCTCTGATTATTTTTGAAAAACAGTGAGAGCTTCAAAACACCCAGAAACTTTGGGTGTTTTGGTGTTAACAGGATTCTAATTCAATATGGACACAGAAGGAACAATAATCATTAAGGGTCAGGTCTCCCCTGGGGTGCAGCAGCTCAGACACTGCACTTTGGAACTACAGATAATTTGAAGCTCACAAGGATGACTGTAGGCAGAAGCTCAGAAGAGTTGTGAATTGCTGCCATCATGCCTCCTGTGCCTTTGTGCTGAATCTGAATTTGGTGCTACTGAAAGGGCCAGTGTGGGGCATCAACAGGGAGCTCTCGTTCCAGTCTGTGGCAGGGGTAATCTGAGCCCAGAATTTGTCATGATGGGAGTGCCTGGCTCACCACACAGCCATCAGGAGGGTCAGGCTGACCAGAGGATGTCCATCCATCAAAGCCCTGGTCAGGCACTGGGAGGAGCTCAGCAGCAGAGAGGTAGGTCACTGTCACTGTCACTGTCACTGTCACTGTCACTGTCACTGTCACTGTCACTGTCACTGTCACTCACTGTCCCTCCCTCCCAGCCTGGTGGTGGCCAGGCCTGGCTGCACAGCCCAGCCCAGCACAGGAGGGTTGTGTCACATCCCCTTTTCCTGTCTAGCCTCTCTCTTTCCTCACTTCTTTCTCTTTCTCTCCCCTGCTGTTCCTTGGTTTCATCAGCTCTCAGAGGGACACCCAGCAAGCAGAGCTGCACCAGTGCCAGTGCTTTGAGGTCTGAACTCAGAACTCACTGGGAAGATGCTGCCTTGGGTTTGGCACAGGCACTCCTGCATCCTGCATCCACAAACACGTGGAGCTGATGAGCAGAACATCTGCCAAGGCAAGATGAGCAGGCAAGCAGTGCCCCTCCCTGAGCTGCTCATGATGGCAAAGCTTCCCAGCCAGCCTCCAGTGCCCAGTGAAGCAGTAGGATGCAGTTAACTGCTAGCAGGGACATGTCAACACATGGAAGCATTTACATCCATTCTTTCCAAAAATACCCAAACCAAAAATTCAACTCTGTTCACAAGAAACCCCCAGATATTTCCTATGACAGTGTTTTTATTCAGGACATGTACAGTTAAAATGCTGCTGGAAGTCAGGGAGGAAAATCAAATTGAAGATAACTCTAACCTAATTATGAAGGCAAAAATGCTTCTTTTGAAAACATAAACATGTAATTCCATTTCTTTCTAACCTAGTCAAGCTGATGACCATTTCTATATATATGTCTCTTTCTGGCTGTGTTGTGATCCTTGATTATTTTCCACAACTTCATTATCACCTGAAGAGGTATTTTCCTCTTACTTCTCTAAATTATTACACAGATCTATAGAGAAACATACAATTTCCATCTCCTTTCCTTACTTTTGCCCTTTGAAAGTGTTTCTGAACATACTCTCTTGGAATAACGAAAATCAAATAAAGAGAATCTAAAAATGAAAATTATCCCCTATTCCAAAATGAGCTACAAAATACTTATTTTGCCATGAATTCGAAATAATATATCCTCTTATTTGAGAAGTCATTATTCATTTGGTAGAAAAAGCTTATTTCAGGGGCTGCCTTGCAGATCTTGAGTCTGCATCTCATATATATGACCATGTAACAAATCAATCTGGTCTTATCTCATTATAGCATCTTAAATATGGATTGGGCAGGCCTTGCTTATATTAAAAAACATCTTATTCATGATAGCTGAGCATTTATCAAACTAATAAGATGATCATTTGGCACTTAGTTCACCCTGGTAATTTAAATGTGGGGTTAGATAAATGCTACCAAGTACATTTCTTTTTCTTTCCACCATTCCTTTGTTAACATCTATTTCCACAAACATGAATGCTTTGGAGATGGTCTGAACTCACAATTGTCCCCGTGTTTCAGTCCAGTAATTGCACAGACTTTTTTTGCTCATTTATTTTCCCATCACTAAGATTTGCCAAACCAATTGTTATATCTAATTTTTGTCATCTTTCATTCAGCAGTTTCATTTAAATTTCATATTGAGAGCACTGCTGGTGAACCCCAAGCCCCAAACCTTAAAGTAGTTTTTGCTTTCCAGGTGGAAGAACGAGGACTCTCAGCAGTGATTACTGTGATTTGAATTGTGCCTTCTCTGTATTCCTGCTTTGTGAGACATTGGCAGAGGAGATCTGCAGGAGTCCAGTCATCACCAGGAGACAGTTTTTGGCACAGGACACTCTGAGGTGATGTCCAACAGCCCAGGCAGGGATGGAGCCCTTGCCTTGCAGCTGCAGGTCACTTTTGTGTCTGTTGCAGAAATCACACATTATCCTCTGACCTCTTGCAGCACTGTGTTGTGCACAAATGTCTAGTTGGAGCACAGCATAAACAAATATGAAATTGCTACAGTGACAAATCAGCCCATAATTAAAGCACATTTGGAAATATAAGCAGGTTTTTTCACAGTAAAGTTTTCAAAGGGACAGTTTGCTTCCTGGTGCTTTTTGAGTTAATCCAGTGAGGAAGGGAGGGAGAAAAAACAAAGCAGCTTTACTGCCTGACAAGGCAAAAGACCATTGCAGCTCTGGAGACTGAATCTCTTGGCTGATTTCTTATCTGAGGTTCTCTCCAAACCTGAGCTAAGTTCAGTGGCCAAGCCCATAACACCCAAGAGCACCCAAAAGTTGCCTAAACTGCCTGTAGTTAAACTATTCTCTCTTGGTTAGACCCCAGTGTTTCCTTGTTCTCCTGAGGAGCTTCAGCACTAGAACACATGCACAGGGAGCAGCCAGGTGTCAAGGCTGTGTCTGCTGATTCAGAGGTACTTGTGGTTTTGTCAAAGGAGATGCTAAGCAGGCTTGGAGTAGCATTTCTACACTTCTGTTAAGTTTGTAAAGGAAAAAAAGCTTGGTAACTCAAGAAACAGCTGTGAATTTACAAATTTAAATGGGTGGGCTGAACTCAGAAAGCTTAATAAATCAGATTGGATCTCTCCAGGTATTGACACAAGCTCCAGGCCCCTGCTGAGGAAGCAGGTTCTTGTGCTAAGTTCGTGTCTCAAGACAGCTTTAGGACTGTGCCTTCAGTTCAGAGCTCTGGGAATGCTGCCTGGAATGAGGCTCAGTGGGACTGGGGCCACTGGTCCTCCTGCAGGAGCTGCTGCTGGTCTGGCTGTCAGCAGCCCTAACAAGGCAAAGTCCATCTGGTAATGCTGACAAGATGACCCCTGAGTCGATGACATCCAGATTCATTGGCACTGGGATGCTGCAGCTGCTTTCTGACAGCTGCCCTAACACTCTGGTCCCAGGAACACGAGTTCTTAAGAGACTTGTTGTGTTACAGCATGTGGTTACTCTGTGAAGGTTTGGATCCATGGGTTGAAATCAATTTTAAACACCTTCTTTTCGTCCTGAAAAACATATATAAAAATATATACATATGTAGTTGAGCATCTTAAGAGCTGTCCATGCTTTTTACCCATCAGTACTGTTGGCAAGACAATGTCCCACACTGAGGGGTGAAAGCATGGAATGTGTAAGCTGTATTAATAAATAAATTATTTATTATTAATAATAAATATTAATTATTATTATTTATTAATAATGCTAAATTACTGGAAAGTATGAAAAAAGGAGAAATTATTTGATTAAAAAACTAACACTTGATCCAGCATAACCAGATAGATACTTAATTGCTTGGAAGGATCATACACTGCCCATAGCTGGTGTCTTCAGATATATCTTGGATCTTTATGTGCTTGGCATTTACACCAGAGTTTGTATTGGCATACAGTGGGATTCAGGTTTGGATGTGAGGGGGAAAGGAAAGAAAAGCTGGAACTGGTGTGTTTCAAGCCTGCTGCTAACTGGGCTTCTTAAAGTAAAGTTAGGGATAATCAAACACTCTTAAGATGGGTAAAAAGTAGTTTTATTAACATCCTCCATGAACTCCAGTGATTTCTACAGCCTATAGATTCCATAAAAGCAAATTGTTTTAGACTAGGAATAGCTTCAGATTAATTGTTTCCTTTTCACAGCTCAAAACAAGAAAGGATTGGATGCCCTGAGTCTCTCTGCAGACCCATAGGTGAACTTTCCTATTAGAGCTGTGTACTTCAGTGAACCAGAAATATTCACTGAAAACATCTTTCAAGCTACTTTCTTTGTGATCACAGAATCTTTGGATTTTGAAAAAAAACAGTGTGTCAAGGGAACAAGGGAGAGAAGTAAATTGAGAGTAGAAATGTTTTCAATTAAACAAAAAAGAGAGAATTCACCACCCAAAGTACAAAAAATCCTAGTGGGGGGGGGGGAAGGTGAGGAAAAATAACTGTGAGTGATATATTGTGGTTATTTTTACACTTTCTTAATATAAATTCCCTTTTTAAACTTTCTACTTCTACTTTTTTGGTAAGCCTTTTTCTTCCATGCCAGCCCCTACTTAACTACAGGCCAATCTGAAAGGGTTCAGATATGCTCCATATTCATTTCACAAATGCAGGACTTCACAAAAAACTCCATCCTTTATAGTCTGGAAATTGCAGCTGGAGATCTCACAAAGATATGGAGTTCTTGTGGTGTTTGTTTGGTGTTTCCCTTGGTCAGGCGAGTGACAGAAGCAACCATTTCTTACTACAAGCTGGAGGGAAGCTGTTCCCAATCCTGGAAAATCCCAAACAGGCAGGAATGACTGAAAATGGGAAAAGCAAGGGAAATAAAGCTTAGCTGGATTTCTATTGCTGTGTTAGTTATGGTTGAATCTCTTTAATCTGCCGAGCTCTTGAGGTAGCAATTTTTAAAATTGAATTAATTTTTTTCCTTGCAGTTTTTAATGATTGTTTCCCTACTAATTTTGAAATAATATATCAAGCTGTATTTATTAGTAAAATTACCCAGCCTCCTCACTGCTGAAACAAATAGCATAATTCTCTGCCTTTGACCTGGGAAGTATTTGCAGAGCCAGTTCCCAAGACTTCAAAAAAGAAGACTAAAGATAATAAAAACATATGTCAACATCTTAGGCTTTCCTTCTACTGCTTCATTGCTACTTCAGTGATCAAAAGGAGAAAAGTAATTGTTAATGTTTAATCTAGCTAATACTCTCATGGCATTCCAGTTTGACTTGGCTCCCTTTACTTTGCTTGCTTTGCCTGGGGTAGGCTGGCTTTGCCATGTATTTGTAGTCACAGAAAGAAGAATTATTTATTGGCTGTGATGACTAATAATAAAGGGACACCAAAACAGGATGAGGTAGAGAATTTCATTAAGCTGGACATGTTAGAAATCAAATGATGACTTGAGGAAAGCCAAAGTCCAGCTATAGCACTTTGATTTTTATATTATTTCAAAAGCAGCTCTGCTTTCAAAAAACACAAGCTGAGTTCAGCAAAACCATTGTTTTGGGAGGTATCTTCCAGTCTGGATTTGAATGCTTGGAGCTTATTTTGAAACACTGCTGCATTGTTTCTACTGGTGGGTTATGATTGTTCTGGGCTAGGAAAATCTGTTGTGGTTGGGAAGTTTTGAACTGAAGGAGCAGAAAGCTCTCCCTGTTGAGTGCTACAAGGGATGAGTCTGTGACACCAAGGTTACCTCTGACCCCTGTGAAATTCAGGAAAGAATGGCTCAGGATGCAAAGCTGACTGTCACTTGTGCCTGGTATAATTTTGGGTGAGGTGGCTTATGCCCTGCCTCAGCAGGATTTTTGGGAGATGTTAGCTGAGATTCATTGGAACTTAATGTAGCATCATGAAAGCACAGTCCAAAGTGCCTTTCTGGGCTGCCTTTGTGTTCAGGTGAGGGAGTCTGGCACCTTTGAGAGGCAATCCCACCCAGCTGGAATAGGGGCCTGGGCAGGTCAAAGATGAACTGCTTTCTACAGCTTTTCTGTTTCCTTGGCTGGAGACAAAGCCTGTGTAACCTGGAACAAGCTGTGGATGCCTCATCCCTGGAAGTGTTTGAGGCCAGGTTGCATAGGACTGTGAGCAGCCTGGTCTAGTGGGTAGCATCTCTACCCATGACAGAGGGTTTGGAACTTTAAGTCCCTTCCAAATCAAACTATCCAGTGATTCTATGATTCCATGATGTTTGAATTACTTAGGTAAGGACCAAAATGTGTTTCCTTAATCTGCAAGTATCTCACATGCAACTGAATAATTTGCTTTGTTTCAGGAGAGGGGTTGTGCAAGTCAGTGTCTAGGATTTTTGAAAATCTAGGCAGAAGATAAAATTTTGGCATGAGGTGCCTGCTATAGCAAATTCTTGATGGCCCTGCAGACAAGGTGTGATGGCCAATCCAGGGAGAACTTGTTCTCTTCCTGGTGCCAGAGCCAGCTCAGTCTTGCTGAAAAATGACAGAATTCTAGTACAGGAAAGGGTTCCTCTTCTCTGTGGAAATGGAAGATAGCAGAAATTCATCAACTTCTTTGGGTCTTCAGGTGTTTAGAAATAGTGTCAGTTCTGTCCTCACCGTTTGGTCTCCTTCAGTATTCATCTGTTACCTCCTCCTCTTCCCTCCTTTCCCACCAGCTTTCTCTGGAAGCACAGCCAAGGCCACCAGCTCTGATCCTCACTGGTGGTGAGTGCACAGCACCACAGCCTGCAGTGGGAGGGATGCTCAGCACTGCTCAGCATTGAGCACTGCCTCCAAACAGCCTCTCAACTGCAGCACCCATTGTGCCACTTTAGTTACCAGCCTGCAAAAGTGCTTACAATGAAATGCATAGGGAGCAGAGGGAGGGAGTGCCTGTGCTCTCACATTGGATTAGGATAATAACCCTGTACACTGCTGAGGTATTTAGTGTGCTTGTGGCACTTATGATGTTCACTAGAAGCCCAGACAGCAAAGCCCCAAGATTACATTTTGCACTTTAGTTAAGTATTTCATCAGAAATGTTAATAATCTCTCAATTAAGCAGTTTAACAGCAGATTAGGTCTAGCAATGGGGTTTTTGCAGTCACAATCCTATCATAACTACAGCTGCAAGACTTGTGACTGGGGGAAAAACATTTCTTATTAACCCCCTCAGCAAGACTGCTGAGGAGTTCACCTGCACTATTAAAGTGTTGTTACAAAGTTTGGGGTTTTTCTGAAACTCTCTTAAACGACCATGGTATTTTGAATGTGCAATGCCTAGAAAGCTAAGGAGTCTGCTCTGCATCTGGGGTCCCATGTCTATTCATTAGGAACAATACCTTTTATATATTGACAGAGTTTTGAGGAAGTAGAAGGTGATGAGTACAGACACAAGGATCATTAGTTTATGCAGCATCTTGCAGCTCTGTATGCTCTTAAAAAGTTGAAAAAGTTTATGTCTCACTTGCCATGCAGGAACCAGAACTGCTTTTCCACTCACAGAGGGTCTTTAAGTCAGGAAAGCCTCAGTTGTCACTGCAGGTCCTCAGCTTGGAGATGTACTGCTGTGGGGAGGAAAGAAAATGCTGCAATAGAATGTGCATTGATGTGTATATCCTGAAACACCCACAAATTCCCACTCAGCACCAGTAAATCTTCAGTGACAGCTCTGTATGCCAATGTGGGACATCTGGAAAAGAGCAAGAATGATATGAAGTCTGTAAAAATTAGCTAGATGAAATATTGAATCAATTAGTGTTATTCAGCCTCAAGAAGAGAATAACTGGGTAATGGGAGGAGGAAATAATCTGCTCTCTGTGCCTGTGCTGGATCAGACATATAGTAGACCTGAATTACTGCAAGGAAGAGACAGCACAGATGTTGCAGAACTTCTTCAAAGCCACAGAAGCCATGTCCAGGGTGAAGTTAGGTGGCTGTCAGGTGTCAGGTTTTCTTGCCTTGAAGAACAAGGGTGGACTGAGTTCTCATGAGCAAGGCTGGTGGCATTGAGCAGGTGCCTCTGTCCCATGCTGCTCTGAATAGTCTAAAAAACCAGCTGGGACTCCCAGATCACTCTGATGAAATCAAGCAAAAAAGAAGCAGAAAGAAAAACATATGCCTTAGAAAATTCTAGAAGTCACTGACACTTATGGTATTTAACAGGCAACAGACCTAGATGTCAGAAAAATTAGGCATACTATGGCTCTGTGATCCTTTTCCCAGAATGTTTCAATAACCCATTAAGAACCACTTCAGAGTAAGGAAAGGAAAAAAAAAAAAGGTATTTTTAAAAAGGAAACAACTTTCAAGTTATTTCTTTTACAGAACAGAGGCTGCACATATGCCTCAGGATTTTTTCTATGTCCATGCAGGGCTGAAAAAAATGACCTACTTTTTAGGGGGGCACAAGATTTTCTCCATGCTATCTGACCTCAATCCTCAATGACCTTTTGAACCTGTAGTTATGTGTCACATTTGGTGTGCTCCTTGACATTCTTTTTCTTCCATATTTAAAAAAGTGAGAGAGGAAGTAATGCAAGCTAATGCCCTCGTTATAATGATCAAGAGACAGACAAACTTCATTAATAGATGGGCATCAGATTCATTTGCTGTCAGCATGCATGAGAGAAAAGATTTAATATTTCAAACCTTTAAGCTCTGCAAGAGAATGTGTCATTAAAACATGGTTCACTGGCCATGGAGTGCTTGGAGCTCTGTAGGAGGACTGTGGGTGTTTTAGACTATAGAGAATTGTCTGATATTATTAGTTTAAGCAGGCCAACACTTACTGTGACTTGAACTGTTAACGCTTCCTTTTCTCTTTGTTTCCCTGTCCTGTTCTTCCTCCAGCATCGTTAGTGACAGAACAGGAGACCAGAAGCTGTAACCTGCTGCCTGTCTTTGGGCATTAATCAGCTTAGGGTAACAAATTTAGGAATTTATCTGAAAATAAAGGAGCAAGTAAGAGCTATTGACTTAATTCCTTACCTAGCTGCTGCTTTAGAGCTAACACCCAGCTTGGCTGCTGCTTGTTAAACAGCAGTGCAAAAAACCACATGAGATGATAAAAAAGAAATCTTATTACATGGACAGGTCTTCAGCAAGTGGTCTGGTGATTTAGTTGGAGTGTTGTGCCTTGATGTGGCTGAAAGGAAAATAATGAAGCCAAGCAGGGGGTCAAGAGCAACGCGAAACAGTGATTAAAGTTGTTTATATCTCTTTGTTGGCATGGATACAATCAAATAAGCTCATTAGACATTTTGAATTGCAGAAACATAGCTCAGAAAGCAGCCTGAAATAATATCTGCTATTGCCCTTGTGCAGAGTTTCCCTCTGGGCTGTGCCAGCTAGTTTTAGCCTTCTGATAGGTGATATGTTCTTTCAAAGGAATAAATGAAGTGAATGCAGATATGTTCAAAGATTTTTAAGGAATTCAGCGTGGATATGAATCTGATGTTAAATAAAACACATGTCAAATGTTAAGATATTAGAGGAAAAGTACTGACTATTACCTTTAGGAAAAGTTAGTTGTTTTAAATGGGGCCTTTTCAAGGTAACCTGATGAAATGAGATCTTCCCCAAGCACATTTGTGTGTGCTGAACTACTTGCACCTCACTGGCTGCTTTGCCCTACAGGGGTGCTAAATCAAGCAAAACTCACTGCTAATGTAGTCATTGTCAAAGAATAACCCAAGACTGCTGAAATACAGGTGGAGGAGAGAGTGGTGTCCCTGTGCTTCTTAGCTGAGCTTTGAAAGCAGAGGGCTCTTGTACTATATCATCTAATTGCATTGTAAATTTTGTGCTCCTCTTAATTATGCTTCCTCCCCTGTCCTTTGTGTGCTCTGTGTTAGGACTGAATCTAATTTGTGACTGGTTTTGGAGAGCTGATGAGACTTTTGCCAGTGGTCATGTAAATGAATAACTTTAAGGTTAAGCTATTGACTGCAAGGACCATAAAGCTCAAACAGTGTGTTCACTTCATTCATACTGAACCTCTCTAAGCACTAGACTGGAGGGCAGCAAGGAATACCAGAGATGGTTGCAAACTATGCAGTCTGGCATCATGGTGAAAAATGGTTTGTATTTGAAGAACAGCAAGGGATGGAAGGATGGAATCCAGGTGTGCTGGATTCTGATGCATGGAGATATATTCACATCTGGGGAAAACCCAGATACCTGTTGGGTTTTCCACAGTGAAGTCTGGGACTCTCTGCAAGTTGTTCAGACTTCCAGAAGTGCTCACAGCACTCTGGGAAGGGGGACCTTAAGCCTTTTGATGGATTTACCTGCTCTACTTCCTGCCCATACCTGTGCTCCACATGGCACCTGTGCAAGGCTGATGGGTTCACACTGTGCCTCCCCATGGCTGGGCCATTTTCTGGTAACCAGCTGTGGTCAGGCAGGTGTTCACCTGGGTCTGAGCTGCTCCTGAAACAGGTTCCAGGCTCATTCTGGGCTGGTGGCTGGACCTACTGCATGGCCAGGAGACCCAATGGCAGACAGATATGGAAAACTGGAATGTGCTTTCCCAGGACTGGGGTGAGGAGGTAGGGAAGCTGTGGAGAGCCCAGAGCAGCTCCCTCTTCCTCTTCTCTGTGAGATATGTACCCTTTGGCAGCAGCAGTGTGGTGTAAGCCTAACTCTGGAAAGCTGAATGTCGAAAAATATCAGTGTAGTAACTCACCCACTTGTAACTCCAGCCTGTGGCTAGCTGGAGTTGTAAAAGTGGGTCTTTGGTAGGCACAAAACACATTCACTGAATAAGGAATGAAAAACCTCAGTCTTGGTACAAGACTTCCAAACAAGGTGTATGAGAGAAGAGTGAAATATCTTGGTTTGGCTACCTCTTCAGCTGGGTTTCTGCAGAACTGCAGAATAGTTACTTTGTCCTGAGGAAGCCAAGGAAGCATCACTTGGTTGGGTTGAATCTGTGCTCCAGACATGGACTGGGGAAGACTTTGTAGTGGCCATACTCCTAAAATGCACTGCAACCCAGCCTCATGTCTTGCAGAGGCTTCCTGCTGGCAGGAGCAGGGACAGACAGCCCAACAGGAAAAATGTGCAGTTTGGATAGAGATGTGGGCTGGGAAGGCCTTGGAAATCAAATCTAAGCCTGTGAGTGTGCTGGTTAATTCAGACTCTCTTTTCAGGACTTGTTTCCCCACCATAACTCAATTTGGATTTTCCTAAGCTTGACTCTGTGGCCAGTGTGGTCACAGATTTTATACACTGTGCAAGTGGACATATTGAATGCCTCAACAATCAGGTAGGGATCTGCTGATGGTGGCTGAGGTGGCAGTGTCACAGATGGCACGTGGAACTGTGCTGGGCACAAACAAGGGGGCTGTGCTGGGCACTGCAGGAATATCAGAGATGGAGATGTGGCAGTGGGAACATTGTGGGACACTCAGGGTAAGCAGCATATGGAAACTGCTGCAGCAAGACAGCTTTGCTTTGATATGTAGTCCTTGTATAATTAGCATATTAATTAGCTGACAGGACAATGTTGCAGTGGTGAAATGAAATTACTCAAAAAATGTCATTAGTATCACTGGGAGATCAACTGAAGAAGGGCAGGGCACCCAGGGACACTGGAGTGCTGCATGTGGCCCCAGCAGAGTGCCTGGAAAAAGCCAAGAGGGACAGCCCAGAGACATGGGGCTGTCTCTGAGCAGAAGTGCCAGCAGTGGGGACTCAGACTCTGCCCTGCTCATTGGTGGCTGGGCTGGGGTGTAAGAGTTGGACACAAACCAGAGTCCACCCAGCCTCTTCATGAGCATACTTAGAAAATCCTTCATGCAGAAATCAGGGCTGTACGAGGGACGAGTTGGGAAGAGTCATGGCAATGAAATACACTATCCAGACCAGAGCTCCAGATCCAGAGCTCCCTAGGGGGAAGGAAACTTTCTGCCAGAGCAAAGGGATGGTGTATCCACCCTCTGGTGTCACTACCCAGTCAGGCAGCACTGCTGCAGCTGCAGACTGCCCCCATGGTCCCTCAGGGATGGTGCATCTCTGCTTCAGCATCACAAGCTCTGCAGGCTCAGGTCAGAGGGAAGAAAATGGTCAACTTGCTTGAAGAAAGTTCTCAGCCAGCCCTTGCTAACTCCAGGAGGAAAAAGGTGCCCTGGAGCATTCCCTGCCCTGGGATTGAGGGCAGGGCTGCTTTGGCAGTGCCACTGCATTGCACAAGTCCCATCCCTGCAGTTATTACCCTTTACCTTTGTGCACCCACACCAGGACATTTCCTACCTACTTTGTTCTCCTCTCCAGCTGGGAATAAGTATGCCCTGCTTTTCTGACTAATTCTTTGTGCCCATAGTTATTATTAGAAGTATATATGATTCTTGCCAGAAATAAAAGTAATTACAAGCTTCAGGCTGGCACCTTTCTGTCTACCTCCTGCAAATATTTAAATCGGGATTTTGTTACTGACTGCTTTTGGTAATTAGTTGTTCAGTAGTATTTTTCCACTGCCCTCACATAGCTGTAGACTGTGAAGATCAGACCAGATCTCTGAGCCTGCCTGCCTCCTCCCCCTCCCCACATACATTTTAACTTTCTGTGAGAACAAGCTTTATATGACCTTTTCATAAAATAGAATCACAGAATCATTTAGGTTGGAAAAGACCTTTAAGATCATTGAGTCCAACTGTTAACCCAGCACTGTCAAATCCACCCATAAACCATGTCCCTAAGCACCACATCTGACAGCCTCTTGCTGAAAATGCTTTTTGGCCAGGGATTAATGGATAAACAATCAGTGGAAGAGATTTTTATATATGCATTTTTAAAATAGGTTTCCAGATGTCTGCTTTACTTTCTGATCTGAAGCAGTCCATGTTTCTCAGGCCAGCACTGACACAACAAAAGGATAGATGGCATCCTGATTGCTATCTGTGGTGGTGTCTCCCCCAAAACCAAGAAGCATTTCTGAAGGCTCTCCTTTGACTCTGCTCCACTGCTCTTTGAGGAAAAGGTTCTCTTTGTATTTTGTACAAAGCTTTGGCTTTGACCATGTAATCATGGATTGACTTTTGATCTTGCTCTTGGGTGACACAGACCTTCTTCTCATGTGCCCTTCTTCTCCATGAAAGCTTCCTGGAGGCCAATCAGGCTGTGCTTTGTTTTGCTGTGCAAGGCCCATGGTGGGTTCTATCTCTCCCTGTCACTGGCTATGACCTTTCAGAAACCTGTGCTGCAGAATTTGCTTTCTAGGATACAGAGAGCAGAGGAGATGTGGATGTTGCCCATGTTCCCTGGCCAGCATGAACACCAGACTGGGGACCTGGGCTCCTTGTCTCCTATTTACCTATTCCAAAGCTGCCCCTTGTGTGATAAACATGCAAACTGCAACCTCACTCCTGCTTGGTGATCAAAATGCCAGACACAACAGCCACAGAAAAGTGGAGCACTGAATATGATATTGCAGAAGTGTTAGGCTCATCCCATATACCTGAACATGACATAGTTGATGACAGCTGCACTTCTAATCACTGTACTTCTTAGCTTGCTGACTCTTACATTGGAATACAGAGATTTTACAAGTGTTAGGCTTTATATCTCTCATCCCCCACCTCAGAGGAAAAAGCATTAAAAAATCCATCCTACAGATCTCTGAGAAGATGTGAATAACATAGCTTGGCAGCAAAGCACTTCACAAAATGAAAGCTCTGAGAAATCTTGCCAGCTCCTGAGTTATTTCTAACTTGGTTTCCATCACAGTGTGGAAAGGGTTTTGGCAAGGCAGCTCTCAACAGGAGCTGAATTCAGCAGGCAGAGGCTGCCAGGCAGTGACAGTGGGTCACTCAGCACCCTGGGGGCAGAGTGCAAGAGTGGAACGTGGGGCCAGCCCCACGCCAGCTGTGGGCAGAGCAATGGGCTGCAGATGCACTGCAAGAAGGGGCAGGAGGGACACAATGACAGGACAAAGTTAGCTGGATTTCCAGTCTTCCCAGGAGCCTGCCTGTCTCTTCATGTTTTGATGCAACTGATCCTGGTCTCACTTTCCCAGAAGCCATGCATAATAGTGTATATAAAATTTTGCAGGACTTATAGGAAGGAAGGGGGAAGAGAAGGGTTTGGAAATCCTTTGAGTTCTATTAGAGTTGTCATGGATGATATATTTATTCAAACACTTTTATATTTGCTTAAGAAAACCTGTTTTTCCTCTGAATGGCCACAAAAGGAACTATTAATGGTAGAAGTCCAAGGAAGCTCTGTAACTTCCAAATGCTTTCCTAATGATCCCTAATGGCCAGTGTGCACTTTCCAGACTCTAGTTAACCTCACCAGGATAGGAAATGCAATAAAATTATAATTTTAAGTCCTGTAGTTCATTAAGATGGAAGAGCTTTTTGCCTAATTTTAGAGTTTCAGGGTGCAATGGAGACTACAAAATGAAACACTTCAAAGTACAGAAGCTGAAAAAGCTGCTGGGGAAACAAACACACTACTTATATCATCTAATAGTTCCACTTCTCCACACTGAATCAATTTATTCTTCCTCCTGATGTCCTTGCTCTGAAACTCACAGGTTTTACATTTGTCTCCTTGTCTAGTATGTGGGCTGCAATTAACAACACAGGTATATTTGAAGCATTATTTAAAACATTCAGCTTTTTGTGAAAGGAGCCTGAAAGCAGCATCTGTCATCTGGACATACTGATCTTACTTTACTATGTTTCTCATTAAGGCTCTGTTGTCTCTGCTACATTTTGCAGCTCTCACATGCATGTATCTGCTCACTCTGCTGAGCCTGGGAAGCTGACAGAGCTTTGCTTCAACACTGTGGTTAACTTTTCACCTCAGTTTGGAACCTCATCTTATCCTGTCCTGTGCTGCCTAAGCCTGCTCAGGGACACTGGGCTCTGCCATGACTCAGGATCCTGTTGGAATCCTGTGGTGCTTGTCTTCCTTGTTACTGCTCAAAGCACATTGTTTGGACAACTCAGAGAGCTAGCTTGAAAAAGCTTCTAAAAGCATGCAATAAAACTCTGTCCCACATCTGTAAAATGCTATGCTGGCACTTGTGTGCACAGGGACAGCAACAGGCCTGTCCTGCTGCTCCAGCCTGTGAGCACTGGGGAGTGAGGAGATAAAACACTGGCAGCCTGGGACATGACTGCTGTGAAGCCATTTCTTCTCTGCAGAAGAACAAATTACCTATGTGAACAGGGGCTGACCAGTCTTGAATTTCAGCTATCAGCTGACTGCACTGAACTGCTTGAAAGGAGACAGCGGCCAAGAATTACTCATGGAAATAATTCCACAATCATCTTTGAATAAGCAATAACTATAGGAAAACTGTAAGCTGTTCAAACAACTCAGAAAAGGGCCTTATGACATGCTATCAACTCAGCTTCTTCTCAAGGCTTCATTTCATGCCTTAGTTACTGCAGCCTCCAGCTTTGTGGCCTTGACAGCTCCAAATATACATAAGAAATGGGACAGCCTCATGCTGCTGATTTCTGAAGTGCTTTTGTCTCTCATCTAACTGCTGCTGTCCTGACACAAACCATGTGTCTGTGTGTGCACCACTAATGCACCTGAGCTTGAAGCCACAGCTTGCACAGCAGGGCCAGACTAAATGCAGGAGCATTTCCTGAGGGTGGCAGCTGAGCTCATGGGCTTGTGCTGGGCTCTGCATTGCTGCAGCATTTTGCAGAAACACTGCATGACTGTGTGACCAAGACACCTCAGCTGTCTTCAGAAACAGTACCCACTTCTCTGGATGGTGGTGCAGATGCCAGCTGAGATAGAGCAAAGCTAACTTCATGTCTGCACCTGTAAGGCTGTCTGTTGTTTTGCCCTATGCTGTCTTTCAGCCCTCATTTCATATCCTGAAATCCTGCACCACCATTACCATGTTTTCTCCTTGTATGCTTTTTATGCATGGTCCTCTTTGCTCCTGTTCATCCTGGTGATCTCTCAGAGGTTGTCTGACAAAACCACGAAGTATCTCCCTGTCACCTGCTTCAAATCCTTCCTCCTCACTGACACTGACACTGGTGGGCTGGTGAGGGCATCTTCCTCTCAGAGGTAAGCAAGTCTGTCTGATCCAGCTGTTGCATTTCACCAAATTCCCCTAAACATCCCACTGCAGAGGGGGATGCCACTGTCCCTGTGTTACCCAAAAAACTGTCTAGGGAAATACCCCAGTGGTCTTCTCTGATGGTATGTTTATTTTGGTGTGCACGTCAGGATGTGTTCAGACTAGATTGAAAATGGTTTAAACTTGTATGGGGAAAAACCCTATTTGGGCCAGCTTTTGGGGAAAGCTAACCCTGAATTTACCTCACACCAGTAATAAAACAGTTAGAAGCTGAGTGAAAACTGAAGTATTCTTGTTAAGAGTGTCTAAATCCATTTGCCAGGCCTGTACACCATCAGATGCTTCAGTATCCTGAGATTTAGCTTCGAGTGCCCCCTTTCCCCTCTTAAATGTCATATAATCTATACAAGACAAGAGGTACTATTATGAGGGTGGTTTGACCTGCAGCATTAAAACACAGATCTTAGCTGAGGAATTTCTGTATGAAGCCTATAACCTCTGGCTGAACTGGAATGTGCCTTTCAGAAAGGAATCCAGGCTTTTGCTTTAAGACCCCTCGGCCCACATAGTCCACATCCGCTGTAGGTGCGTTGCTGAAATACTCAGCTGCACACTTTCTCTGCTTGTGTGTTTAAAAACAAAAGCCACTAAATACATTTCTGGCCAGATTCCTGTGGGGGACTTGAGTTTACAAAGTGCCAGTTACATTCTTAAAACCTGCATGTTCTGGTGTTTCCAGAGCAGCAATCCATTGCTTCCCCAACTTGTCAATGTTTACAGTTTTTACTCCTAGAGAAGGTCCAAACAGGTGTGCCCTCATATCCAACAGGCTGTTCAGACTTGTGTCCAGGCTCTGGTAGATCTGGGTACCATGTGCTTTCCTGCCTGTCTTGTCTCTGGAGTTGATTGTAACATGCATGATCATACAACATAGAGACCCTTCTTCCTTCCTGATTCCTTTTTAATGTCCCCATTGTGAGTGTGGGAGACCAGGCTGGAGCTCCTCTCCTACCTCATCTGGAGCAGAGGTTTGAGTTATGATCTCTTAGATATGCCCTAACCACAGGATTTTCAGATTTCTTTCTGGCTAAACATTCATGGGCCAGAAAGTATTAGGAATTCCCCTAATATTCAGCCACTCTTACAAAGTACAGCTGGCTAACTGGGAGAGAAGGAGCTGCATGGTGCAGAACACTCCATCACCACAGTGAACGTAATCCTACTTTCAACCCAAATTTGAACCAAACTCTGGCTATTGCCTTTCATCGTATTTCTGATGTCCAGATTAAAGAACAATTAACTGCTTTTCTTTTAACCTCATGTAAGCACCTGGTCTGCAGTTCTCTGGTTGCTTTAATCTGATGAACAAGCCAGAGCTCCCAGTTCTTCAGGCCTGGTGGCTGCTCTGTGGTGCCCCAGCACTGGTGTAGTAGAACTGATCTGAACACAGCCTCAGGGCTGTGCCTCAGCCAGGCTGGCTCTCTGCTCACTCATAACACAGTGCACCAAGGGCAGAGGTGAGGGAAAGACCCAGAGGGCAGGGAAGAGAGGGGAGTGAAGGTCTGGTCTGCTCCTTCCAGTGGCAATCAAGGTCCCTCTAGGATGGCAGACTTTTGTTCCTCACAGGACCTTTTCTTTATTTCTTTTCTGCTCTATTATATCAATACCACACACAGACCTCTAGAAGATGCTTCTGAAAAAGCAGTATCTGTGGATATGGTGGTTTGGGGATGGATAGAAAGAGAGTTCTGCTAGGAAATATGGATTTCTTGAAACCTTAGATTTTCTAGAGTTGTTCTCATTTTCCAAAAACCTTTCCAGTGGGAGCATCAATAATCTCTGTGGGACAGGGAGGAACATCCTGCCTATAGTTGAGATGACCCATGTCACATGATTCACATCCATGAAGGAGAGGAATATCTCCTTCAGGAGTTTGTGCAGACTATGGCAGAGAGGAGCATTTGCTGCTTTTGTAGAGCTATGCTGCTCCCCTACTCTGAAGGGCTCTAGGTAAACTTTTAGTGAGTCTGTAGCATAAGTCCTCCTTCTGTACAGTCCAAATCCATGCTTCAAACCTGCAGAGACAAGAGGAAGTGGTTAAAAGTTTCAGGGGATGGATCTCCTATCTTGCTCCAAACAAAAGGCATGCTCACACTGTTGGCCCTGGTCGAGAGCCCTCCAGCTGTGGCTTGTCTGACAGCCTAGTGAGCTGATGCAATGTGCCATCTGCTAGGAAACCAACTCAGCAGAAGGATGGAATATTTTTCTGCTGGTATAGTAAACTGAAATGGTCCTGCTGTGACCTAATCAGTGCTGCAGAGGATAAAGGGGGAACAGGGGTAGGTGAGGGAGGAGGGCTCAGATGAAATGACTCTGGGGGTAGCCAGACATGGAGATTGTGTATCTGACAAAGTCCTAGGAGTGGCCTTGATTGTTGGTTTTTGCAAAGGGATGGCATCTTCTAGAATAATTTACTGGCTGCAAGAGACAAACATAGCTCCTCTCCAAGGTTTATTTTTTCAATTTATCACTGAAGCTCTGTTGGAAATGACAGACACAAGTATATTTGGGTCACAAAGAGGAAATTCTTGAGTAACTTAACCACCTGGGGCTCATGAAGGTGCTTTGTAAACTTATGTCATGCAAGAAGTTGAGAAGGTGCAGCTCAGTAACTTCAGCAGGAATTAGTTTTCTTTTGGAATATTCTGGGAAAGGATAATTCTGGTTTATGACCAGCTGGTTGTACTTATTTTAGAATAATCACTTTAGGTGTCTGCACAACATTCAGATTCCTACATTAAGCAATTAATTCTTTGGTATTTTTTTAATTCCACCTCAGTGAGGTGGACTTTTCTGTTAGTCACTTCTCACTCAGAAATCAATTCCTCCTCTTGATAAAATCTGCAAACCAGCTACACCCAATGCCAACAATATCTGAACTTTATTAGATCACCCAAAGCAGCGAATAATAAAGTTAGAGGGATGGGTTTAGCTGGGACCACATGCTGAGTTTCACTCCAGAATAAGTCTCTTCAAGTCTCTGCAGTGGAGCTATAAATCCCTGGACCTAGCATGGAAGTGCTAATGGGCCCTCAGATTCAGTGCCACTACCAGGCAATAATATCTGTAATAGCAAGTAACAAAGATACAACCAACTGAGCTCTTCAGGGTTCAGCAACTGCTCCCAGGCTTGGAGCAGAGCTCATTTATTTTCTTCTCTTCATTCCACTAGAGCAGCTCCAAGCCCTGACAGCACATGGGGATAATTGAAGCAAAAGTGCTCAACCCTGACTGCCCAATCTTCTCATAAAACAATCCCAGGATTGTTCTGGGGACCGTTGGCACAACAAACCTTGCACTGCAAATTCTGCTCCGTAATTAGCAAGCAGTTGCTGTCATGCCTGTCAGATGGGTTTATGTGATGATGTGAATAGAACAACAATTGACTGTCTTCCCTTGCTACCAAGGAGAAGAAACTGCTTTGAGTAAAGCTGACAATTATGTAAAAGGAACTAAATGAATTTGGCTTATGGTTCACACTTACCCCTCACAGATGGAAGGCAGGACCTCTGAGGCCTGTTTCTGAGTCCTTGCCCCTTTGTACCTGACTAGTCACTGGCTAAGTGCCTAATGAGGCTCAGAGGAAACAAAACTAGTACTGAGGGCTTTTTATTGTCTTTCTTTTCTTTGTAGAGCAGGGAATTACCATGTGGTTCGCATCCAAGTTCAAAATCTGATCTTATCACCCAAAGCTGATGACAGACACAACAGTGCTTCCACAAAAACAGAAAGACTAGTGATACTATGAGTTGGACAACAGAGATGGGTAGAAAACTGAAGAAGCCTTGAAAATTTTAGGTATTCCATTTATACATAGGCCTTCTCAATCAATCTATACACAAGGCAGTTGTGTTAGGTTTTTCTCACCCACCCACTGATCACAGTGGTGGAAGCAGTAATATAGAGGGGAGTGCAGGTATTTTCCTACATCTTGCCACTAATCATTTCTAATCTCATCTAGGACATGTCTCATGAGGAATATAGAAACTCTGATTCTCTGTGGGCAGTTACAGCTGGAGCTGTTTCCTGGAATTTATAGATAGGAAGGCTTAGAGAATAAGAAATCTTAGATACTAAAACATGTTGATTCTGGTTTCATTGCAGTAGGAGAGCATTTAAGACCAGGGATGAACAAAGTGGGCCTTTTTTTACATTCAAAGTGGGAATTTTTATTTGCTCTGGAGTGTTCAGGATGTTTCTCAGGAACAGTACAGTATGATATGTAGGAGTATGGTATGTGTTGGATTGCAGGCAGAAAGAAGTTTTACTGTGCTCATGATGCACAGAAATGCCTGAGGACCAAAAAACTTCTACCAGCCTAGAGCCAAGCAGCTCCTCTGAGCACCCCAGGCTCCCCAGGGGTAGGTGGAGAATTGCTGCCCAGGGACCTCAGTGCAACCCGTGTGCTGGAAATGGAGTGGTTCAGCTGGAAAGACAGAATTTGGGATGTGTAAAAGGAATAAGCTGGGGATGTGGGGTGAAGCACAGTGATGCAAGAGCTGCCCTTCTTTTGCTGTTGTCTAATTCTGCCCTTTTGAATAGCACTGGCTGGGCAGGATGCTTAAATGAGTCACCAAACTGCTTCACTGGTCTCTTCTCTCTGCTGCAGGGGAGGTGTAGAGAGAATCCAGGCACCTGCATGAGGCATCCCAGCTCTTGCTGCCCTTTAGCTCTCCACCCCAACACTCCTCATGGTAAATGCTTCCTTTTCTCAGAATCTTCCTAACTTCTGAGTTGTTTGCTGCTCTGTCTCACTACAGCTTTATCCTTCTCTGTTGGAAAACCTTGCCTAATATATAATTTAAAAGTCACTCAATTTGCCACCAGACAGTGAATATTTGGATGAAAGTGAATCTTACCAGGGCCAATCTTACAATCTTGCTGATTTTTTTTTTCTCCTTTTGCATTCACTGGAAAGCTGATATGAAGAGAGATCCTACCTGTGTGTATAATGGACTGGTAGCTGTGTAAAGATAATCAACAAAATAAAAACCTCGCATCCTATGGACATGCAGTCCTGTCCTCTTCTTACACACCTTCCTTCCCATGTGTCTCTGAGAACTTAGGCTCTAAAACTGACTAAAACAGAACACATCTGAACACACCTAATCTGTAAGAAAAGTCTTTGAAATTTCTGTTTACAAAAACCCAGTAAAATCCAGGCAAAAACCTGTGGGCAAAATCCCAGTGCTTTCAGTACACAATTCAGTTGTCTCCATTCCAGCTGTATCTGCCTCTCTCAAAATGACACAACCTTTTTCTAACTGTAAAATTAGCTCATCGTCAGTTGCAGTTTTCAAAACTGGCTGTAGATCTTGTGGCTGAAACTGTGCCAAATGCTGAAGGGTTTGGATTTTATAAACTCTAAGTGTTTGTAAAGGAGAGAGAAGAGAGGATTGTACTTGAGAAATATTTTCATGTAGTGCAAAGACCAGCTGGCAGACATGGGCAACTCTGTTCTGTGACTTCATAGAAGCTTTTACCAGAAACTTTCATAAAAGGAAAACCCAAGAGGACCTGGGGAAGGAGGGGGAGCTACAAATGTTGTTTGTCTTTCCTGATAGTGATGGCTAATACACATCAGCTCCCCTGAGGTACCAACACAGAGAAGACAAGACACATTAGTTTTGCCATGGAGTAAATTCAGCTGAAAGGCTTATGGCTGACCCATCCAATTTATCTCATGATAAAATGAAAGTGCTTTTATTTTCCCTGTTTACTCTAACTTTGTTAACCAGCTTTAACTATCCTGAGACCAAAAATAGAAGCTTTAGCACTAGAGTCAAGCCAGAGGGTCCCACTAAAATCACTGGAGAATAGAATGTGACACTCTCTTTACCTTCTTTTCCAAATGCATTATTTATATGAATATTGTAGCAATTATGTGATTATACAGAAGTTAATGCACAACAATAAACCAAAGGACCATCAAAGAAATGCTAATGGCAGGGAATGTTTTTTGTTTAAATTGTGGATTCATATTTCTTTTTCTTTTTTCCTTGAGGGCTACAAGAACAGAAAATTTGCAAACCTAATAGAAGAGTCTTCAAATGTCAAATCTTTGAGTACAGAAAAGAAAATGAAATCCACGTTCCTGTCTCTGTTTCTCTCACACCTCCTTTGAAATATGAACAACTTAAGAAAATGGACTCATTTGTTTCATCTTTTTCTTTTGGCCTGAGTATTTATGTGAAGCATAACAAGAGTGACTATCCCTTACTGGGGTAAGGGCCAAGGGCCCACGGCCCAAGTGAGTTTCTCCTTAATCCTGGCACAGAGGGTGAAGAGCTTGAGGAAGGCTTAGCAGTTCATGGAGGTCAGCATCTGGCTGCACAGATGATGCTGGGAACAGCAATTTGGCTTTTACAGCCATGGGACTGGAAATTGAGGACTGCTAGGAAGAGTTGAGATCCATCTGACCAAGAAGAGCAAAACATCTTTGCCAACAGGCTGACCAACCTGAGGAGACATTCAAACAATGGATGACAGAAAAGGGAGATGACAACTCACAAAGAAGTGGAAAGGGCACAGAGTGGACTGAGGGGAAAGACCTTGAAGCAAACAAGACAGAGATGAGTCCACTACTGACATTTGCACACAGGTGAGGAAGAGGGGTCTGGGAGAGGTTGTTGATTCTGCAAGATTCATCTCCTCCAACCTCAAGAACTGTCAAGCCAAGCCTGTGGACCTTAACAGCTTGGGGAAATATGGAACCTGAGTCAGGGCAGTCCTAAACATGGACACAGGCAGGGCAATGACTGGATTGAAAGCAGCCCTGTGGAGAAGGATTTCCACAGTATTGGTGGACAAAACACTGACTAAGACCCCAGTGTGTCCTTGCAGCCCAGAAAGCCACCCATATCCAGCTGCATCAAAAGAATTGTGACCAGCAGGTCAAGAGAGGCAAGTGTCCCTCTCTGCTCTGGTGGAACCCCACCTGCAGTACTGAACTCTTTTACTGTAGGGGAGGTTAAAGGAAGAAAGGAATTGGATGTAGAACAGATTTACTAGATGCTTTTTAGCCATGTTCTGCAGCACATTTGTACAAAATCTTTCCTTTGATGCTCAATAGAATGTAATTTTCAGAAGTTTTAATTCAGCCCAAGTTAGGACTTCCAACAGTGCAAGCTGTCATTAGCAGAATTGCATTCTTAATAATCATGAATGCTTATTTGATCTGCTGAAAATTGCTAAAAACTATGCTACATTCTCACAATAAAAGTTTTTTTTTTTTTTTTCATTTTAAGTTCAGGATTGAATATATGTTTTATAAAGAGAAAGTATGAATTATTAATTCAAAAGTTTCAAAACTTTTGGAATTTCCTTAAAGGGCTTGACAGTCTGGAAAAAAAACATGAAGAATTAAATGATTATTGTGCAAGACTGTTTTCTCAAAAAGAAGCAATACTCATGGAGTGCTAAAGGGAGCAATGGCACAATGGCAAATCACTGCTTAAATGGAAAGAGTCCAATCATGTATCTCTAACTCTTAAAAGCAGGTGCAAAGACCTTCACATTTACTTGCTTAAGTTAGCCAATAATACCATGGCCTATTCTGTTGCCAAGTGAGATTTGCAAATATATTTTGAAAATTTAAACAACTTTATTTAAAATAGAATTTTTAGGTTGGGCAGACACGACCTGATACTTCTCCTTTAATCATTCTATTGGCATATTATCTATGTTTATGCTATGCAATCTTCTGAGTTCTGAAACCTGTCAAATTGAATTTGGTTTGCCTTGGTGTATGTTAATTTGAATTTCTTCTTTTTCTACCCTCCTAGCTTCCCCTCAAATACATTTGCTGCTCTTTTCCCACAGTAGAACATCAAGGATTTACAATTCTCTGCCTGGTAGTACCATTAGGAGCACTAGGAAGAAATTCTTTGCTTCAAGAGAGTTAAAGTAAAATGATAGGCAGGGAAAAGTTTGTGTCATGGAGGATTCATTTATTCCCAGGCTTTGCAGGAGTTTTATGGTGTGTGTGTGTTATGAGGAACCTGGACTCAGTTCTGCCTTAGCAAGTGCAGCCTCAACCTGCTCAGCATCCTGGGGAATCACAGGAGGCAGCACTAGTACAGAGCTTTCCCTGAATTCTTTCCAGTCTGCCTGCAAAGGTAGTGTTTGCAAAGTGGTGGTGAAGGTGTGAAACCTGAACCCATGGATTTTTCCATTGGTGTCCACAAAAGTTATGGCAAGAACAAGCTGATGAGAAAACTGCTCGTACTGATAGAAATATTCTCCATATAAAAGAAGATGAATAGGGCAGTTTGTGGCCAAGCCTTTGTGCATGCTTCCCTTAGAATGAGAGAGTAAGTAGAGAAAGCTGTGAAGCCCTTTACTAGCAGAAATCCTGTGTGGTGGTCCTGTAGCTGAAGCCAGGCTGTGCAGAATCCTGGAAACACAGGTTTGCATCCCAACCCTTCTGGCTCCTGCTGCTGCCAGCTGGAGAACGTGTCACACTGTGCTGCTGAGCACAGGCATGGTGGGAGATAAATAAAGAGCTTTTTGAAGGTCAGTGGGAGTCTGACTGCCTTGAAATCAATGACAAGGGTCTGGGTGTAGAAATGCACTGCTGCTTAGCAGGGGGTGGGGATGACAGTGATGGCTTTGAGAGCAGGGATGTATTTCCAGCCATTTCCCATGCAGTGCAGTTGTCTCTGCCAGGCCAGGGATCCCCAGGATCCCCCCACCTTTGCATGGCCTTGATCTGCTCTTTCCTCCCAGTAGACACAAACTATGGGCTGCAAAGCAGGCTTTGTGGTTTCTTTGGACCATTCAAATTGAGACAGTCCAGGTTCGTAGGGGAAATCCAATTTAGAACAGGGTTTTTCAGTGATGACTCAGAGCTGAGTTATTTCTAAACAGTGAAAATATTATGCCCTGCAACTTGTAGAAGATAAGTAACTAAAATGTTATGCATACTGGAATGTGTTGTGTCTGGCACTGAAAAGATCACAAAATTTGCATCTGAAATGGTATCAACGAATGTTAGAGGCTGAAATTCTGCTCCTACTTTGAACTGTACAGCCCCAGAGAGGTTTCTCTGGCTGTAAGACATAATTTTTTTATTAAGAGTTTATTTAATTTCTGGTTTTATCCTGCAACTGTTAACTCTTTGAGTCCATTCTGCTCTTTCCTGAAGTTAATTAGGATTTTCACATTGAGTTCAGGGGAAGCAAGACTTGACCTTTATTGCATGTCAATTGCAAATGGAAGCCAAACTTCTGTTCTAGATATTATTATTCTATTTGCTGTTGGAGTCTATGCCTGAGTTATATAAATGCTAAAAACCTAATAGATTATTTTTTGACTCCCACAGGAGTTCAGTGAATATTAGTCAATTCAAGCCCTAACTTTTTTGACTCTTCAAACTGGTGTCAAATCCTCTGTGGCTCTCAGTATGAGACCTGGAGACCTTAGACAGGGGGTTAAAATAATGTCAATTCTGTGAACCAAGACTAGACTTCCTGCAACTTGGAAATGTGCCAGAGAGGAGGCAAAGCTGCTCTCTGGTGAGCAGGGGCTGCATGATCACCTGTGCATATAAATAATGCTCAGCCTGGTGGAAATAAAGCTATGCATCCACTTATTGGCTTTACTCTTCTCCTCACTAGTACAAACAGTAGCTTAAGTATCCCCTTTGCTGGAGCACCAGCCTTATGGGCAATCTGAAATCAGAAGCTGCTGCTCTGTTGCACAAACAGGCGAGGAGGGTTCAAGGGATCCAAGGAAATTCTAAAATCTATGAAATTTAATTAATTTTGTTATTTTGGTAACACAGGAAATATGCAGATGTAAGCAAAATAACAAACAAGTCTACCCTAATTTCTTTTTCTTGGATCCCTTACTGAGTTTCAACACTTTTACTGAGCATGAAGGAATTTGTGTTTTCACTTCCTCTCCTCCAGATTGAAGATTCTCATTCAGATGAATCTGGTTTATTTCTTCCTCACTAAATGATGGTATCTATAATGTAAGGTACCTTGTGATACAGTGATGCTGAAAGGCCAGTGGCAACAAATATGTATGATATAACAAGGAGAGAAATTATTCATTTTTCCTCTTTGTTCCCCCCATTACCTCCCACTTCCTCCCTGCATGCTCAGTGCTGGCTCCCAGTTGTGTCAGCACTTGTCAGCTGTGCCAGACCTTGGCTCAAACTCCAAACCAGCCTGAAGGCACTTGAACCCCTTCCAGACACTTCCTGTGGAAATGCTCAGAAGCATTTTCTGGATAGGCCTTTCTTAAAGACCCTGGTTTAGACTAAATAGGCAAGACAGTATTTGACTCTAGAGAATGGCATTTCAGGTACTGGGATGTCAAGGGAGGGAAACACAGCATCCAAAGGTTCTTTCAGGGCAAGGTTATCTCCTTTGCTGTGTATGAAGGACACAGTCTGAGAAGCAGAAACTGGGATGCTCAGGGATGCATGCAGACAATTTATATTTATGCATGCAGAGCACTTTGCTCTTCAATACTGTAATATGCAGAGTGAGAGCTTTGAAAGTCTAAACTTTGGACTTTGCCACCTAAAGCAGTACTTAGGCAACAGCTAGGTATTTAGCTCACTTTGTGGATAGAGTCCATCAGGAGCTAAACTTGGATAGCAGAGTTTGGAGTTGAGGTTACAGAAGCACTGTATTCTATATTTGAACTGAAACACTTTCTAACTTTGCCACCAAACACAAACCCCCAAATCTATGTTGGGCTTGAAACACTTCATATGTAATGTGAAGCCACAGGAGATTTATTTTTTTTCTTTTGGAATGTTTGAGGTAAATAATTTGAATCTTTTGGATTTAAAATGCAGAGAAAAACAGGCACATGTTAGACTCTAAAAATACACCATAAGAGAGGGAGTCAGTAGGTTCAGGACAAACTCAGTGACCCTGTTCAAAAGACAAGGAGATTCTGACAGCCTGTCTAGCCAGAAGCACTGCACTGGATAATAGGAAGATAGTGTATATTAGGTACCTTTAAACAAACTCTCTTCTTCTAAGGCCTGATTATCCCTGACCAGGAGTAGCTTCCCTTTGCAGGGAACATGTTTGTTTTCAGTTTATGGGAACTTTGCCATTTTTCTTTTGGCAGGTCTCCCACTCTTGCCTCACCACATTGCTTCATACCTGTCAGCTTCTCTTCGTACCTGGTCATCCTGGTCATCATGACCAGATGTCATCTCTGTTTAAATGGTGGCAGGCACCCAGGGACTGCTCCTTTGCAGATGCAGAAAAAATAGTGAATTCACAGCTGGCACAATAGCCCTACATGGACTTTTTTGAGAGCCTGGAGCTGGTTGCCCTCTCCCAAAACTGGCATGTTCAGTCCTGTCTGCAGGAAAGTCACCAAAATGATAGTGCACACCTTAGAGCAGTCAGTGGAAAGGGCACTGCTGACTGTGAACTGAGGAAGAACGTGGTGGGGAAGTAGTTGGGATCTGGCATGTGAATCCCAGGCAGCCTGCAAACAGGAGCACCAATAAACATGCATTGCAACCCAAATGCAGAGAGTAGTGTGCACTGAAATGCTTGCACATTTAGGAAAGAGCAGAGAGCTTTTCTTCTGCTTGGCCAATCTTTAAAATGCTAATTTCCCCATGATATCAAATCCTATAATTATCAGTCACCCGGATAATCTTGATAATTTCCTTTCTGGAGTTATTTCCCAATTCTTGCTCTCTCACCTCGTTATGCTCCCCTTCAAGGAATGGGCACCAGAGAAACTAGAAAGTTCAGTGTGTTTCATGTCAGGCATGTTTATTGTAGCAGAACAATTACCACAGGATCACATTAGTATTATAATGTGCTTTTATGCTGATTTGAAGTACCAGATGAAAATGTAATGCAATGATAGCACTCATGTTGGACAGAGATCATGAAGGGCAAGGCTGCTCACCAGAGGCTGCTCTTTTAGCCTCAGATCACACCCCCAGCTCAGTACAGTACAGCTCCTCCTCTCTCTTCTCATTCCTTTTGGAGTTTGAACCATCTCTGTGTGCCAAAGACCTGCACTGGGCTCACACCACCAAGGGCAGGAGCACAGCTTGCTGAAAAAGTGGAAGTGTGGTGAGGGCAATTAACTGCCCAGATTCTGCCACCTAACAGTGCTCTGCTCCCTTGTCAAGGATTGTACAAATTGGGAAGTGTTTTCGAAGTGTTCTCCTGTCCTGAAGCAAAGCCCAGAAGAGGAGGAGAGATACCATGCCAAAAGGAAGGAGGAAATTAGCATTTATCAGTGGCTGGGTTAATTTTCTCTGACTTCTTAACCTATTTTCAAGCAGCTGGTATAAACTATCCCTATACAGCTGCTGGAGGAAGACTGGCACATCCAGAGGGCTCAGGATCTCATCCCTGTTAAAGACTCCTCTTGGGATGAGAAACCACACTAAGCAAAACCATTCTGGATCAAGGTCTGCTCCCTTTCCTCCTCTGGCTCCTCAGTTTGCCATGGAATCAAAACCTCCAGGAAGCTGCTGCCAAAATCTACCCACTGCATGACCACAAACATGCAGGCATCACTGTGCTCATATTAATCATTACCCTTATTACAGCTGTGGCATTTGCACTGAGCAGATCAGAGCATGGCATGAGGGCTGAGCCCCAAACACTTTCCTTGGTGATCATTTTAGAGTAGCTGTGGCTCTGCTTTCCCACTGACCATTCAGAAACAGAACCAGTGTGAATTGAAATGATATTTGTCTATTAAAATACACATTTTTAATCTTCTCTTTCATTTTAGAATACCAGGGCCCACTTTCTATGGCATATCTAGACTCCCAAGGTAGAAAGGGCAGACCTTTAATTTCCATGATGAGATTCACATGATCTTTAATTAAAAGTCACAACAAGCTTTAGCAATCAGGAGCTGAACAATGAGAATCTCTCTCCTGTAATCTGAGTGGCAAAACACCATCACAAAGCAACAAAGTCCCAGTACTGGGCAGTTTTATAAAGTGATTTAATCCAAGTCAGCCATGGAAGCACCATTTTCACTTGATCTGGGCACTCCACATGTGGTCAAATCGCCTCTTGAAATTCCTGCCAGTTCTTTTTTTCCAAAGAACATCTGCAAAGTAGTACAGGCCTCTCCAGATGGAAAAATAGAAAGCCTGGTTTTGATTGCTGTGCAATAGTGAGATCCTCAGGCAGGATAAGCAGCTGATTTCAGATTAAGCTGGAGGTCTATAGTCCATTGAAGGCTGACACATCTACACAAGGAATTTGTGGTGTTCTTCTGGGAGGCTGTGCAGATGAGGAAATTCCCACTTACATCATTTAGGCTTGTACAGCACAAACTGAGCATGCAACAGTGCATGGAAATGGAGCTCTCAGATGCATGTGCTGCTTATAGATGAAGTAAACCTTCAGCTGGGAAGATGCACAACAGAGGATGATAACAAACCCCAAAGGTACATGCCTACAGAAAGAGCTGACTGCACATGTACATATAAACAGAGGCAGTTCTGGTTTTTGGCCAGTTAAGAACCTTATCTTCTTTTTAAACTGTTTGATCATGCTGAGCTCCCCTTCTATCCAAGAGCTGTGTGGGTTGGTAGGGAGCTGTAACTGTGTGATAAATCCAGTGCTAGGCTTTACAGCTGGGAAAGGTTTAATCCCTATTAAAGATTAATTCCTTAATCTGTAAAGAAAGGAGGATTAAAAACAGTCTGGATCTGCTGTGGTTCTGGGCTCAGGAGTACATTTGTGCATCTTCCCAAGATGCTGAAGGTGGTTGGGAGGCAGGACAGCCAGAGACAGGATGGCAGGCTCTGGACTTAGTCAAAGTTTGTGCACATTTTGTCTTCTTACTGTGTTGTGCTCTAGTTAGTAGTTTAATGGCTATCCACAAATGTTTGCACACAAGGCTGGGTTGGCTGCTTGTGCAGACCTTCTGGAATAGTTAATGTTCAGTCAGTAAACCCCAGTTTGGGAGCAGCAGCAGTGACTAGCACGTAGGCAGTGACACTGAGCTCTCCTCAGGTCTGCCAGGAGATGAGCTGATGAGGTTTGTTCTCCTGTGGCCGTGGTGGATATGGGCAGATCATCTCCCCCCTCCTGGCCTGTGGCACTGCTCCTCCTGGGCGTGCTCAGGCAAGGCCATGCTTCCCTATAAGGGTGGATAACTCTTGCAGCCATAATTATAGACAGCATTAGGAAAGATGAAGTCTCCTGGTGAGTGACTCATCAACAGGGAAAAGGACACAGCTTGTCAAAGGCATCCACAACCAGTGGCTAGCTCTGTTCTTCCCTCTGGTTCAGTGAGGCTGACTTTTGCAGCTCCCAAGCTACACTTGGACTCAGCAGAGATTGAACTGCAGAAGCTCAGCTCAAAGGATAATTTCAGAAATTTGCAACCTGGGAAAAGATCAACATTGTCAGGCATTGTGGTGTTGGTTTGTCTTTGTCCCTCCTCATGGATTTGTTTACACTGGAATGGAAAGGTAAAATAATACTCAGTTTTGTAAACAGATCATCAGTAAAATACCCTTTGTTAACATTAATAAATAGCTTGCTTAAGAAAAACCCCCAAGTCCCTGTGGTAGGTATTAGCCTTTGGTTTCCAGTTACTCAACCTCTTTACAAGTCTTAGAGATCTCATAAACTTTGAATGTTGTAGTAAAAATATTTATGGGGTAAGTCAAAGAAAAACATAAAATTGCATTCAAGTTTTGACAGGAGTAAAACTACTTATCCTGCTTATTTTTTATTGTAGAAAACTGGATGCTGTGACCTCACTAAAAAATGATAGCTATTTAAGCAGAAAAGTTGGAAAGGATTTTGTGCATGTTAGTATTTCCTTTCTGAAGTATTAATATTTACCTTGGGAAAATCTTAAGTGCTTAATTGGAAAAGACAGACAAGAAGTGCTCGTGGTGTCACAGGCTGTTTATGGAATCACAGCAAAACTCTGCATATTTCCAGATGATACTTCAGTCAGAAGCTACATTGGCCTGCATTTTCACTGGTCTAGGATTTGGGCTTGGTGAAGGCTGGATTCCCCACGAGCACCTGGCTTCCACCTCAAGTGTTTCAATTCAACTGTGAGACCCTAGAGAAACCATTTCCAACTTTGTCCAGTCCTGCAGATGCCAAAAGCCTCCACAGTATCTCCTTTTCCAGGGGCACCTCACCCTGATGCAGGCATCACCAGGATGCAGGAGTTGCAGATAAGCCTTTTCCTGCCACTGCCAGACCTTGCTGGTGGTGTGTGAGCCAGCTGGCAGGCTCAGAGCACACGTGGTGCCTCAGACCTTGCATGGAAAACAGCACAGGACATGCTTTCCAGGAGGTGAGACTCTCTTTTAAATTCTCACCTGTCTTAGGCCCTCTCAGATCCCAGGGAAGTGCTTGAGACAATCCAAGATGTGTTTCCTCCATCTCTCTGTTGAGTTAGTTCTGTGCTGTGCTGCAGTGATTTAGCTCCAGCTGGCAACTCAGCCCCTCACAGCTGCTTGCTCCCTTTGCTTCACTCAATAGGTAAAGCAAAAGCCACATGTAAGCAAAGCAAAACAAGGAATTCATTCTGGTGAATCAGACTTTCAGCCATCTCCAGGAATACTGGGATCCATCATTCAGTGATGACTTGGGGAGACAAGCATCATCCTTCTGAACATCTCCTCTCTTCCTTCTCTCTGCTTTATTTGATAAGCATGATATCATATGGTTGGGATATGAAAAGTTTGGTTTGGACTGAGAAGGAGAAAAAATCTGCAAATACTTTGCTAAAAATGCTTGTGTTAATGGTGAGGTTTTCCATTTTGCAAAAGTCTGTGTAGTTGAACTGCTGCTTGATGGGGACAGGGACAAGAGGTTTTTACAGCTCCTGAGAAGTAAGTGACACGTAGCACAGCTAGTAAAAGCTTAAGCAGGAAATTATCAAGTGACCTGAGCTGCCATTTAGGCACTAAAATAGTGACTGGTTTAGGTTTTTTTAAAGATCTGAAATGGAAAATTTGATCATCAGAGCACTTGGTCTGGTTGCACCTCTGATCATGGAGCTTTCTCCTGACCTCCTCCATGGGAGACCAGCTGAGTGCTGCTGGAAAAGTCTGTTTACAAACATTCTTGACAAGAAAGTCCTTTTTATCAATTTCCTATTGAAGATTGGTTCTTCTCCTTCAGCAGCAGGGTTTCAGCTCAGGGCCAGGCATTGCTGCAATGGGAATCTTCCAGGATATCCTCTCATGCTTCATTCCTGATGCATCCAAAGTTTTGAATTGAAAATTGTATGATAGAAAGTGAAGATGTCTGTGGGGCACACACTAGAAACCCCTCCTTTTCAGCCTAGGCAATGCATGCCTGGGAGGGCAGCTCACCTGCAGGGAGCCCTGCTGGAAGGGGACAAGGTGACAGCTCACACTGCTGTGCTGAACACCCACAGCTCTGACACTGCTAACACACACCTGAAGCTTTTTATTGCTCTTATAAAATGGGAGTTTAGTTACCTCATTCTCACGCTATATTTAGACAGAAAATAGCCAAAACTTTCAAGACTAAAAGCCAAAACCTTAAAAAAGAGGTGCTACAGTATAAAGTCTGACTCTGGACACCTCTTGTTCATTAGGATATGACCAATGTCTGACTATCCTTTCTCTTCCTTTGTCTTTTGTTCATGAGACATTATGATTTCTCTTAGGCATAATTATTCTGGGTAACAATACAGAAATAATTTCATAAGAACTCTCACTTCTTGCAGCATCAGCTACAAGTTGCAACATAAAACCACCAAACCCTTGAAGATTATGTGAGAGCTATAGTTTGATGAACCATTAAATCAGGTAACCATTATTTGGGCTATTTCAATTACAAAAAAATGTTTTAGTGCTGTCTTTTTACTGCACTGCTTGCTTTGTATGATCCTGTTTTAATCAGCTCCCTTGGTAAGAACTATGGATAAATACCACCTTCACATGTGTGCACAAGTTCTGAACTTTGAACGAATGAGGTATTTTAATACATATTAATCTGTTTACTTACTTAGCCTGTGTCTGGTCACAGCCAATAAATCCACAAATCCAGGCACTGCCAATTGTATGGAAGGCATGTAAGCACACAGCACACAGAGAAAAACCTGGAAATTTGTCAGCTCATGGAAAGGTGGGCCTTCATTTGTGCAATAGGATGGTGCATGTGCTGATGTGCCATCAGAGGGGCACTGCTGTTTGCCATGTGCTGGCAGCTTGTGTGATTTTGCACACATTGCAGAGCAGGATGCTCTGAATTCACTGCTGAATTCACTGCTTTGCTGGGTGTGACCCAAGAGCAGAGCCTCAGTGAGTGCATCCAGTTCTCACACAAGATATCAAACCAGATGTCTTGGGGGGTTTGTGTGATTCCTCCCCCTCTTTTCCCTGAGAGAACCTGAAAGGGGCAGGGTGAGACTCATGTACTTTACATGTGTGCAGAATTGCTTTCTTTGGTAGCACAGATGTTAATTAGGTACAAAGATATTGTGCAACCTCACTGGGAAGAAGTGTGGTACTGCTTTGTCTGGGTGTGTTAGTGATGACTTGGTGTTAATAATTGTGTGCCTCCTTTGGGGTCTCAGGGGTAACCCACCTCCTGGGATGCTGCACTTTTAGCTTGAACTGTATAGTAAAATCATCTAGCTTCTTTGGAAAGAGAAAAAAATCTTTGCTGTATTTTATGACACTTTCTGAATGGGGTGAAAGGCTGAGAGGCAGAATCCAGGCAGTGTCTTCTTGGTACATTCTCTTCATCTCTCCTCATGGTTGTTTTTGATATTAAGGCTCACTGGCACACAGATCTGGGACAGAGTCTTCTGGGGTAAAGCTGTGCCTTAATTTTACTCCAAATGTGCTATTAGCTGGGGGCTTGGGCTGTGTGGCTCTCCCTCCCTCCCTGGGCTCTGCTGTCTGTGAGCTCCGTGCAGTGCACCGGGGGTCCAGTAACACTTTAGTGAAGACAGATGTTAGTGCTGAGTGAGCAGAAGCTAACAGACTTGCAGAACAACCTTGGCAGCTCGCCCCATTTTTCAGATTTCAATGTACCTACAAAAACTTAGAAAAAAACCCAGAAGAAAGCCCTCTCTGAGTTTTGGCCTAGAGCAAACTCTGCTGTAAGTAGTTCATCAAGACACACTCTCTTTAGCTCCTTAAACACACAGCTAGATCAAAATAAAGTATGAAGAGCATAAAGTAACTCACAGACACCATTTATTAACACTGAGGCCTGCTGCAGGAAGAAAGTGACCTAGTAAATAGCCTCCCTGAGTAGTAAAATAGTTGCAGTAAGGAGTTACAAGAACTTTTGTGAGCTGTAATTCCCTAAGGAAAAAAAGAAGAGAGGTTTTTACAATCTTTCATCTCTGCTTGAGAGCAGAAATAAAAAGCCTTCCCCTAAACTACTAGGTGCTTGTGAGCAGCCTGCTAATAATGTCATCTTCTGTCTGGTCTTAAAGGGAAAGGAGAGATATGGAAAGAAAACAAACCCACAAACAGCGCTGGTCAGCTTTATGAGTGCTGCGACTTCAAAGACTGGAAGAAATGTTCCCCAGACTGGCTGTTCTGAGGATCAAGAGTTCAGGGGCTTTAAAGGACCTTTATCAGAGAAAATTCAGCATGAGAAACTAACAGTCCCTGATAGTACTGCAAATAGATGTCTTGCACTGGCAGTGCTGCAAAAAGGAAGAAAAAGCCAACAGTATAAGGCTACTTGTTTTTTGCTGGTATATGTTGTATTTTAACAAAGCATATTTTATACAGGCTTCAGCATTGTGCTGTTTGTGAATACCATCCTCTTTTTACTGGCAACTAAACTGAGACAGAGGGGAAGTGCAGCCAAAGTTTTCATAAGCAATCTTAGGTCTGGAGATCCTTCTATCTGGGTTGCTGAGTGTGAGATACACAGACATGTCCATCAGGGTGCTCCAAGTCAGTGTGATGGAAAATTTGAAGGGTACTGCCCTGTCCTGACTGGATGCTGTATGTCTGCTATGGGAAAACAAATTTCATAATCCAAATGGTCTCCTCATTAAACATAGATTCAGTATTTTGCAGACAAGCAGGGCTGTGGTAGTTTAATCTTTTTTCTTTTCTTTTTTTTTCTTGCAGAGTATACAGCATTAGTTTTATGTGGCACATACAGTACTTCTGACAGTGTAAAAATAGTGCAGATGTGTAAGTTCTGTAGACACTCTTGATATCTTTGTCCATACTGAGCAGGAAAACCAAAGCAGAAAATTCATCCTGAACTATGTATCTTATCCTTACTCTGCACCCCTCTTTTTTTTTTTTTTTTTTTTTTCTCCTATGGCAATTTCTGAACAGAATTTAGCTGCACAGTGTCTAAGAAAGTTTACAGCAAATGTTCTAACAATCAGAAACGTGATCAACCTCAAAGGATTGAGGACAGTAAAGAGAATGCATATCAAAAGAAAAGCTAAAATAATCTCTCCATTTGCCACACAAACAACAGTGAAATACACTAAAAAATTGCATCAGATGGTGTGCTAGATATCAGCACTGCGCCTGCAAATAATGAGTTAACCAGTAAATTGACTGAAATGAGTATGCCTTTTTTTTTTTTTTTTTTTTTTTTTTCACTTCTGCGGACAACTGAGTCTCTAACAAGAACCACGTCTGTAATAAAAGTTATGATGTCTCTAGCAGGAACTGGTAGTGCAAATCAAACATACCATTAGCTTGTCAGGCTCAGCCAAGTGAAATAACAAGCAGCTGGGTAATGCTGTATGCTGAAATGGAAAACTGTTGCCCCTTAACAGAAGATTTCCTCAGAGAAAATGAAGTATGAGGGGCAGCGACAGACCTGGTTATTCATGAGCACGGTGTCACAGGGAGGTCAGTGGAAGGACCTTACTTAAACCATCATTCTGGTTCAGGAAATGCTGCCTGACTCCTGAAGTTAGCAGAGCAAACTCTCCTCAATACCTTGATGAGTAAATCAGGGTAATACAGGAGTGCCTGCACTGGGGCAAACAGAGAACAGAGATGCAATATGTGATTTCCCATCTGACTGTCTACACCTGGCCACAAAACCCAAGTGCTTTCAGTTCTGAGCAGATGGAGGGGAGGATGGAGTGTGCATGGGTAAGGAGGGAAAGAGGATCTCTTTTTGTTTCTAAGGATGTGGAAGAATAAACCTGGCAAGTGAAACATTTCCCTGTGCAGGCAGGGAATTGGATGCAGACTGTGCTGGGCTAGATGTGTTTTTGCACTTTGGGCTTTTGGCTAAACCCAAGCTGTTTGTGTTGTCACATGCTCCTTTACAATCTTTTGGCTGATGAAGCCTGGGTGGCAGAGTGGAAAATTGTTTGGGAGGTTTGTGTAGCCCTGTGTGTGTTCTGCAGCCCCAAAGCCAGACATTGTTTATTGAGTCCTGCAAGGGATCCTGGTAATCACAGCTGATTTGCAAAAGCATATCTGTTGTCCATGTGTATCAATTAGATTGCAGTAGTTGTGTACAAATCACAGACTTGATATTGATCCTGCAGCTTGCAGCCAGCAGAGCACATTTTTATGCTTGTCTGGAGGGAAGTTCTACTGCTAAGCCACTGTACTCTATTTGCAAAATTTTCTGCTCCTGCAAAGATGCACCCAAATTTCAAATGCAGGTATGTGTCTAGCAACTCCCTCACCTAAATTCCAGCCCATGAAATGTCCACAGACATCTCCTCATCACAGCCACCCACTCAGCCTACCAAGGTCCCCTGCTTCTTGCCTGGGTTGCAAAAGCACCATGCCCATTTTTTGGCCAGCAGTCCATACAACAGAAGGTTGGTTCCAATTCCCAGAAGCCAGCTCCTGGAAGAGGGAAATATAAAAGAGAGAAATATTTTTTCTTATGGCTCTGATTGCTGATGATTACTATCCTTGATGATGGAATAGGCCAGAGGCAGAATAAAAAAATGAAGGAAACAGCATTTTGACCAAAAGGCTTTGTTTTCAGGGAGTAATTCAAAATTATTTTCATATTCCTGTGGTACATATAGACACTGCTATCACCAGGGACCCAAACTGAAGGGACTGTAAGAGCATCTCTCCTGAAGAAGATCTGCCAAGCAATTTCTGGGTTCCCTGAGTTACTGCCAGGCATTAGAGCCTTTGGTCTCCTGGGGGGCAACACTGGCCTTGCAGGCTCAGCCTGAACTGAAGCTGCCCTGGGCAATTTTCAAGCTCCAAGGTTTTCAGACTGAAATCTGTAATATAAAATACCCAAGAAGATGTTACTCCAGTTCTAAATAACTAGAACTGGCTAAAAAAAAGAGCTACAAGTATGTTGCAAGAAAAAAATCTCCAAATGCTTTTCTTAGCAATTCTTTCAATTTTTTCTTTGATTTAAAAATACAGTTGTGCTATTCTTTTTCATTGAGCAACAAAAGAGGAAAACTTGTTATTCCCTTCATCCTTCCCTGCCTCAGGAAAAAGGGAAAAAAGGGAGGGAGGAAGAAAAGAGGGTTGCTGAGATGATAATGACTAGAAATGCTGTTTCTTCAAAAGTTAAAATGTTTTGGAAAGAAAATTTCCACATTTCTTGTTGCTTTTGAAAGATCCTTTTTAAGAAAAGTGCTTTAAGCTCCAAGTATTGGCTAACTTTATAAACAAAATTCTTTCTCTGTTTTATTAAGGGGAGTAAACAAGGGACAAGTGATGGCTGAAGCAACAATTTTCAAGATGGTTGACACACAGGAACTTTTATCTTTTCAACTATAAACTTTGATTGGTTTTCATCCCCCCTGCCTCACTTCCTCCTTTCCTCTTTCTCAAAATTATTGCCTTTCAGTTTGTTTTAATGGTGTTTATGTAATGTCATAAATATTCTTGTTTAGAACTGTAATTATTCCCTACGATTAATTCTGTTCCCTCTGAAAGGTTGTGCAAGTTTTCACTGGAGGGTATGTCTTTTATGTTGATGTGTTTCTCCATGTAAAATGCAAGATGTCCATTACTGAAGCCATGCCTGGGAAGGCAGGGTTAATGCTTTTCCTTTTTCCCGTGGCAATGTTTGGAAGCATTTTTGTGGAGTGTTTAGTGTCATTCCTATTCGGGCTGGGATTAAGGTAATTGACAGGGCGCTGGGCCAAGGGTCCTTTAGCTGTCCAACTTCAGCTGCATGGGGTGGAAGCATGCCATGGCCAAAGTCACTTCCTTTTTCTTTCTTTTATATCCCATTAGCCTGCCTGTGTTTTTGATTTCAGAGGAATTCCTGTAAATACATCGACTGTAGCTGCTAATTGTGGGTAAAACATCAAATATGTGGAGGCGGCGGGAGTTTTCCCAAAGCAAGGGCTGTGGGACTCAGCTGTCTGTGCTCTCTGAAATGTACTTGCAGTAGGAGGAGATAATGATCAGCGTTTTTGTGACAACTGTTCTGCGTTAGGTGAGGGCAAACAGTTGAAACCAGACCCTAAATAACAGGCTGGGCCCCATCCAGCCCTGCAGAAGTGACAGTGCACAGAGGCCAGAGGCAAGTACATGGTGCCCAGCACGTTTACCTTGGTGTTGTGCCTTACATAATGACTTACAAGAAGATGGATAGCGAGACTTTCATGCCCTGGAGCAAAGAAGAAGAAGAAGCTTGGAGGAATTAAGCAAAAGTTGTGTTTTAAAGTATGTGTGGAATATATACTTTGAATACACAAGTTGTCATCTTCATTTTTTATTTCAGGCATATTTTTATATGCTAGCATTTGAAAGCCTAATCTTCTGGAAAAATTTGGCTGTCATCCTCCTAGACAGTTTCACAAGCAATCATGTCAATGCCCAGCTGAATTGACTGTGATTATTGAGCATAAAATGCAAGAAGTTATGTGCTATTGTGGTAACATGTAGAGTTTAATTTTTTGATCATTTTTAGAAGCCTTGTAAGTAGCTTCTAGCACTGCCTGGGAAAGGGTTTGTAGTGGGGATCAGCCTGGTGTTTAACACTCAGAGGAGGAAGAAACTGGAAGCACAGGGCCCTGCTCAGAGGAAAGCTGCTGATGCCTGAGTCGGTCAGGTGCATCTCTGGGGAGAGGACAGCCTGACACCTGCAGAACTGAACACTGGACACAGCTCACACCAAGCCAGAACATGGCTTTGCCATGCTCATTCAGGTATATCTGTAGCTAAAAAAGACAAGGAGAATGAGACATTTTTCTAGAAACTGCAGTTTAAATAAGACAGTCTATAAAAGCAGGCAGGAAACCGCTGGGAGACCTCAGTGGAAAATCCCAGAAGAGGCAGACGTCCCCGCAGGTTCCCCTTCCAGGCCCCGTCACAAAGTCAGGATCTCATTAGGTCATGTTTACTGAAGGTGCTTGTGTTCTGTCTTCTGACTGTGCCAGAGACAGGAGGTGGGGAGGACAAAGCCTGTCCTGGGTGAGCACCGGTGGAGCCAGGCCTATTCATGGATTAGGGCTGCCATGGAAACTGCGTTTGCAGAGCTCGCCCCTGCAAACATGCCGCGAACGGCCAGGTCAGCGCCCCACACTAAAGAGCCAGTTGAGCAACTGTTTGCTGAGCTCATTTCAGTGGCTTTCCTGGAAGAGTCCAATATTCCAAAAATTGGACTGTGGAGTTTTTAGTTAAAGGCAGAAAGAGGATTCCCCTGGCTTGAGAAAAGGGTTGTGCCTTCTGGATGCATTCAATGAAGAACAGCAGCAGAGCTAAGTATTGATTTAACTTCAGAATAGCCTTAGAAGGTCTAAAAGAGGTTTAATGATCAGCTGCATCCTGAAAATGAATCCCAGAGGCCTTATCGTTTAATGTAATGATTTACACAAGTCAGCCACCAGACTAGGAGTTCTACCTGGCATTGTGATTTTGATCATTATGAGGCAAAACTCACATCCAGGTTTTGATTGTGCAGATCTGTTGGTTAGCTAATCCTCAGTGTGTTAAAGATATAATTCAATGTTCCACCACTTGGAAAATAAAACTTTTCTTGCAATATCAAACAATGAAGTTAGCAGCAAAATATATTTAACAAGCTGCTGTGTTTTTCTTCTTGTTTTAATTTTCTAATTTTTTTTTGTTTGTTTTTTTCATATCTGAAATTATATATATATTTTCATTGGTTGTCCCATATCTGGGGAATAACATGTGATTTGAGAGACCTTCTGCATCCTACTCTTTTATAGTCTTCCTTATTACATAGAGCAAATGTCTGTGTCCCAGGAATTCAGAGAAACATGGGTGCATTCTGCATAGCCTGGCAGTATCTACCCCAAGGACTGCCTGTATGTTTTGAAATGCTCAGCTGGCACCTCTGAGCTCTGCTCTGAAGCCCAGTGTAGATGCACAGAAAATACCTGAAGAGCCAGGAGTGTGATTCATCATCTCAAACTTTAGGCCTGGAGGGAGCAGAGATGGCTAATGTGCTTTTATTAATTTCTTGCTTAAAGCATTGTTCTCAGATGCAGCTGTGAATAGCACACTCAGTCAGTTCAGAAGGAAAAGCTGTTCCCTGAACATCCAGGACAGCTGCAGTGCTCTGGTAGTGAACCAGCTTACTCAATACCAATGTCCTGAGTGCTCTCACTTGGCAGTGTTTTTCAGCCAGTAAGGCACCCATTTTGGAGAACTTCTTTTTAAAACTTATGTCCATGGGACATGTGGGAAACACAGTATTAAACTCAAAATTGAACCCACAGATGTTTTTCCAGACAGTAAAACATTTTCTCTCTTGGTGGAAGAGGCTGTGGTTTGACATTCTTAGCTCTTCATAAATCCAAGTTAACCAGTTTTTATCTGAGTTATTCCTATTTTCTATGAGGCAGTTGCTTTATAGCATGTTCAAAGTTAACTGTTTGGTCATTCTGAAAGTTTCCCATTTCTACATAATATAGCATGTCAATATTTCTCTGGTGCTCTGGGATCTCATAAACCCTTGTGAGTTTCTAAAGGTCCAGCAGTTGTTCTTCTTAAGTTGAAAACTGATTTTCCCAAATCCTTCCTTGTGTTGGTCTAATGTGGAGAAGTTTGAAAGTTTAAAACTCCACTGAATGAAAAACTGTAATAGGGAAGTTCTGGAAATGAAGCAAAGTTAATGGCAAATGCTTCACAATTTTAATCAGAAGGGATCCCTGCATTCATGGGCACAAAACAGAAGAAGAACAGGTTGTGTGAGGCTGGGCTTTAGCAGTAAACACAAGAAAACATCCAAAACTCATGCAATGCATTTTTTTTTTCTGTAGAAATGTGAAGTAAAAGAAGGGAAAATGCAAAATTTGATCTCAAAATGCTGATGTTAGAACCACCTGTGAAAAGGAGATTTGTAGGTTCTGCATGGGCCCTCTCACCTCTGCAGAGCTGCCACAGGACCTTGCTTTTCAGGGGCACATGCAAACTCAGCCATCCTTGTTACCTGATCCCCTGAGAGAAGGGAGGAAAATGTTTGTTTTCTTTTGTTCATATCCAAGGGATCTGAACTAAATTTCTCTCTCAGCCTGTGGCCTGTTATGTAGAAGTTCACGTGTGTGTGCATCTGGCTCGCTCTAGCTGGGATGCCTCAAAGCTGCCTCTTCTGCTTATAGAAATGTAAGTTTCTTGCTGAGTACTCTAAAGAGGTCCCTTAGATCCTCATTTACATATGTTTTGTATTTCCTGTGGTTTTGCTTTTGGTGGTTTATTCTTCCCTTCTCTCACAACTTGCCACTATCCCCTTCTTTAACCTGCCTGACTGAAAGCTGGTATTTTCTGATTAGCTGTTCCAAGTTCTCTTCAAGTCATCAGTCAGAACAGTAGCTGTGCCCATTTGCTTAAAGGAAGATATTTAATACACAATTTTGTCTTTCCTGTGTTTAAAAGTATTTTTTCCTCTGCCCTCAGCAAAGATGAAAAGATGACCCTACAGAGCAAAAGTCTCCATTAAATCAGCCATTGGAGAGGAGGAAGGCTGGGTTTTTCAATTGAGTTTATTTTGTTTTGTGCTTAAATATATTTTGTTAACCCATGTTGGGAGAAAAAAGGGAAGGAGAAGTTGCTAAAAGAAAGGCAATTGTGCCCTCCCACTGGAGCTCAGCCTACAAGCTACCCTTTCTTAGGAGCTGATTTGATTTCCCCCGGATTTTGCTTCTGCAGGCAGGGTGTTTTATCTGCCTTTTAGCCTTTGACCCAGAGGTGTGACCTTTTCACTTTTATCTCTTTTGGACTAAGCCTGGGCCCCGTCAGAGTTCCTTGAGAGGCTAATGGTGAGTGCAGAGCAGGAAGGGTGGTTTCTGGCAGCGAGGAGGAGCCAGCGCTGCGGTGGGTGATGCTGAGGGGCTCCAGGCTGCTCTCCAGGACAGTACCTGTGCTCCTGCAGCCTGAGCAGCCACCTCTGACACCCAGCAGCAATGACAGCCCCAGAGCAGGCAACTGAAGGGCTGAACCTACCTTTGCCTCCCCCCTAGCACTGCAGCAGCAATAAATAAAAGCATAATCACTTTCAGGAGCGATGCCTGCTCACTTCCCACTGTTTAAAGCAGCCAGATTTAGTTCAGGTATAAATCATTCATGGAAATAATATTCAGCTCTAACTATTAGTCTTTATCTCCTTTCTGTAGAGAAGTCTTTTCCCTGTCCTTGAATGCAAGATGCATTGAGCTTTAAAAACATACATTCATTTCTTGTATTTTAAGGATACACAAAACCTAAACTCTGGCATGCTTTAGAGCAGCAACAGCATTGGCAGCACCAACTCTCATTCTACCTGAAGAGGGAAAACCAGCAGAAGAAAGCTCTGTGTGCGTGTGACACAGCAGGGTACCTTTTGTAATGCTGCAGGGGAAGCAAAGCTGCCTGGGTGATGTGATGGAGTTTCCCCTTGCAGGAGCCACTCTGTGTTTCAGGGCTGCTGAGAAGGGTCCTGCTTGTTCTGTTCAGGACTGGGGGGAGGCATCAGAGCAGGAGCTCAGCCTGCCTCAGGATACCCCACCATGGGTCCATGTGTGGAACACTCACTCCTTCAGGTTGTGATATTCCCTGACCTCCCTGGAGAACAGGAGAACAGGGAAAGGAAAAGTCAAATAACAGCGACATGCCATGAGATTCCTCCTTCTGTTTTGGAAAAGAAAGTGCAGGAAGGAGTCAGAGAGCCAGGGAAAATGAATGGGGTGATTTTTGTGCTTTTTTTTTTTTTTTTAATGCTGTTCCAGTTTAGTTCTAGTGGGTGTGTGTTTGGACCAGGGCTTGTTTTGAAAAAAGAGACACAGAAAATTCCTGTAAAAAAGAAGATCCTGAATCACAGGGAAATCTGTCCAGCACACATTATGAGGAGTGAAGTCTGGAGATCCCCAGTGCAGGGAAGTGTGGGGAGGTGATGTTTTCTGTTTGGGAAAGGCAGAGTTTTCAGATGTTTGTTTTTTTATTTAAAAAATTCCCACATAAATTTTCTATGGAAAGCAATAATTTTCACAGAATTTACTCACAAAAAGTAGAGCTGCTCTCTGTAAAAATCTTTCCAGGTTTAAATGAAAGCATTTCCATCTTGTCAATCTAGAGGTGATGACTCTAATGATCAGGTAGCCTCTGGAGGGGGGACATGGATCAGCAGAGCCATCATTACAGACATGGGTGGATATAGCTACAAACTGGGGCACAGCATGTGCTCAGCATCCTGAAAGGATAACAAAGACTAGAGAGTCCTCTCCTCTCCAGCTCACTTGTGCCCAAAAACCACTTTGTGCACGTGCAGCAGCTCCAATGGACCAGAGCCCACCAGAGTAGAGCCAGTCACTCGTTATTAACACAGCCCAACAAAACCAAGATGCTTTGCTATACACAGTGCTTCTGCTTTTCTCTTTTTTCCTACTAATGCTCCTAAGCACAAAGATGGCTTTTACACCCTAATGCACACAGCTCATTTCCAGTGTGTGCACTTTGGTGGAGTTTGCCCATTTGCAGGAGCTCTGCCCTCCCCCCAGCCCAGCCCTCTGTGTGCCAGAGGCTGGTGCTCATCCCAGATTCCAGCGTGTGTCACACCAGTGGCATGAATTATGACTGGTGTTTGGGCATTGCAGACAGAGTTTCAGATTTCCAGCTCATCATTTGATTGTCATAGTGCTCCTATTTGCTTTGCTGGTTTTTATTTAAAATAAAAGTGTTAAGGCAAGAAGAAGAAGAAAATTTTACCCAGAAACGAGGTATGAATGTCCACCTCTTGCTAGTGCAGAAAATGCACTTTCCATTTATTTCTTAATATAACTTTTTCAAGATTTTTTTACCCCATGGAAGATTAAAAAAAAAGCTTATTGAAACTTGTGGATGGATGATTCATTTGGTTCACACTGTGTCTTCTTCAGGCTAATGTCTGAACTTAGCTCTAAGAAAACACTGCATTTCTCATCATGAGTTTGCCTTGCATGAAAAGTAAATAGTCCTACAATAGTTAGGATTTGTTTTGGTAACTCATTGTAAATCAATGCAAAGAATAATATCAAACAACAAAAATTATATTTTCCCTCTGTGGTTGATAATGAAATTTTCAAATGTCTGATGATGATTTCATCAGCTCTTCCCTGGAAAGGAAAAAGCTTCTCCCATGCAAGCTGCTTTCCAGGACTGGATCCAGCTGCACTATTCAATCTCTCCTTCTAGGTCTTGTATCTTCCTCCCTTGGAAGTTTCAGCCACCACCAGATCACAGTAATTTTGAACAAAGTCTGTATTGTTACTTCTTCAGAGTAGGACTCGAGGCTGGGTATCTATTGATTTTCTGTAGCTGTATGTGTGTATCTTCATGATGAAGTGATCCCCAAGACCACAAACCTACAATCCTTCCTTCTTCCCCACCAAGGGATTTACTAAAAGCAACTGACTCCTATAAACAAAAATCTCCCATGTCCCAGACAGAAGAGAAGGGTCCAGTTTGGCTCTGGAAAAACCTGGATACAATTCCCAGCTTTGCCACATAACTTTGTGCAAGTAATTGCACTTCTTTACACTCTGCTCATAAAATGGAGATATAAAAATGGTCAGTCACAAAAATAGTACCACGTCTTGCCTCAAAACTTGCCATGTCACCAAACTGTGATTTGTTTAACCCTCTGAATTTGAGCCTGTGGGATGTGAGAATTTTTGCTATTTTCAATCTTCTTTTTTCTGAAACCACTTAGTTAAAAAGGTCTTGGGCAACAGGCTTTTGGCAAAATGGGATTGTATGGTGAAATTCCTGAAGCTGGCTCATGGGAGATCTTCTGGCTTTAGGCATGACATGTACCTGACAGTGGTGTTAGCTGGGGTTTTTGGAGTCATTTTTATATGGAGCAAGCCAGAAAACAGACCTTGTTAGGGATGCACAAAAATGCTTGCTGGGATGTTCATTTGGGCATAAACCTGTCACCTGTTGGCAAAAAGCTTTAGATTATGCCCACTGTCTCTTTGCCAAGGGACTTTATTTATAGCAGGGAACAGGGAATTTCTTAAAGCACAGAGACTCCTCAGATCCATACTTGTTCTGGCTTTGTCAGAGACAAGTATTCTGACATCAAATGCATTTTTGCAATCCCCACTGCAGACACTTAATTGCAGGATGATTCAGGGCTCTCTAAGCAGCCAAATTTCCCTATACAGTCAAAGAGGAGCAGTGTCTGCAAGGGTGTTTCAAAGCACAGCTATTGGCTGCCCAGTGCTAGACAGTATGACTGTCTTCTTACCAAATAATTCAGCCTCTCACAAGAAAATCATGATTCAGGCTGAAAAATTGCAGGACTTCTTAAAAACAGTAAGGGTAATTTTGTTTGCTTTTCTTAGAACACTCATGTCAGGGCTTCAGGCTGCTCCTCTCCAGCCATGATGGGAACACATTTTCAATGTGATCGAATTGTATGTGGGTCTCTTGGTTCCTGACTTTGAGCCTCCTGCAGTAAAAAGCCCTGATATATTACAATAAAAAGGTTCAGAAAGCAGCTGATGGAGAGGCTTTCTTGCTTTCCTGCAGGCTGTTTGTCTGGCAGCTTGGCACCCTCTAGTCACATTGAGGCCACAGCATCAATCACAACAACATCTGGCTGGAGTCCCCCAGAGTGCAACGAGCAGGGACCATGGGCTTGGTCCCCCTGGGGATATGTTCCCAAATTTCACATTAAACAGGACTTCCTGCATGGATTGGAGGAGAAATTTATTCTTTTCCATTTTGAAAAGGATCCCACAGGCTGAATTCTGCAGGGCTCTGTGCACAGATGAGGTGAGATCCAAGTGCCTGATGCACACAGAGAACAGGGTTGACTTTGGTCTTAGCTTATTGTATCACAGATTTTCAGCTTCAGGGAGCACACCATGGCCTTGCTCCTCCCCAGGGCAGGTTTCTGTTCAGTTATGCCAACCACTTCTGGAGGATTAAAGGTAGATTTTCCAATCATGTCCTTGGAAATTTGGTGTCACAGATTTGATAATTCTAGTTTACAACGCTTCTTTCATGTTATGTTTTGTATATTGTCTTCCTTTGAGGATGTTCAGTCTGGTGATTTGCACTTATGCACTGTATTTCTTGGAATGTACAGAGAATTCAGGAAAACAAAGTGAAAAAAACCCCACCTGGTTCTGGAAGTAGTAATTCTGTTGCCAGAAACTAAAATATGGCAAAAGGCATGTGAAAGTTTTCATTAGCCTTCGGAGGGACACAAAGTTTTGGTTTACAAGGACCTATCATTATTTCAGATTCCATAAGACAAAAGAGAAATTTTTTATGAGATTTTGAAGAAGTGATCATCTAGTCCCTCCCCATTCTATAAGCTCTCTGTCTTCATTTTTGGTGTAAGTAGATCTATAACCTGGCTTCTGTAATTCCCATAAAAACTCCATACATTATTTTTCATTCTAATGATGCCACTGATAAAACTAAAACCTATTTCCTAGGATAGAGTGCAATAAATGCTTTATATAACATCCTCCCTATAACATAGCCTGAGGAAAACTTGAAATGAGAAGTGGAGTAGACAGGAAAAATTTGGGATAACATAACATTCACACAGGCAGTGGGAGGAAGTTTTGTACATTATAGGAAGGCTAAATATAGGCTGAGTCAAGCAATGGTTGTAGAAGTAGGAAATGTGCAATGAGAAATAGTTCTTTTTCTGCTAAGCAGAGAAATGGAGTTTGGGATCTAGGTTCAAACAGCTGGAAACTGAAGAAGCAAAAGAAGAAGTAAGAGAGCAGATCAGAGAAAAGACACGAGCCAGAAGGACTGAAAAAATGTCAGGGTCTGGGGATTCATAAAATGAAGCAATCCTAAGATTTTGAAAATTAAGGATGGCTTTGGCACTTGGGGGCAAACCACTGAACAAGAGCCAAATATTCTGTTTCCAGCACTCAGACAGCACACCAACCTCTCTGTTCTTTGAGATACAGGATGATAAGAGGGTGTCTGAACCTGTCTGCATCAGGCAACTCTCCGAATGCATTAATGTGATGGATCTCATCTGGTTCATTTTAGATGGAGAAAGCTTCAGAAGCTCAAGATCATCAAATTGCAGGACTGCAGAATCATTTAGATAATTGAGTCCAGCCTATGATCATCACCATGCCAACTAGACCAGAGCATTAAGTGCCACATCCAGTCATTTTTTGAGCACCTCCAGGGATGGTGACTCCATCACCTCCCTGGGCAGTCCATTCCAATGCTTAACAACCATTCCCACAAGAAATTATTCCTTATGTCCAACTTGGACCTCCCCTGGCACAGCTTGAGGCGCTCCTCTTGCCCTGCTGCTAATTGCCTTTCAGGCAGTTGTAGAGAGCAAAAAGGTCACCCCTGAGCCACCTTTTCTTGAGGCTAAACACCCCCAGCTCCCTCAGCTGTTTCTCACAAGACATGTTCTCTAAACTTCACCAGCTCTGTTGCCTTCTCTGGACATGCCCCAGAGCTTTTCTTGCAGTAAAGGGCCCAGAACTGGGCACAGGATTCGAGGTGCAGCCTCACCACTGCTGAGTACAGGTGGACAATCACTTCCCAAGTCCTGCTGGCCACACTACTTTTGATACAAGCCAAATGCCACTGGACTTCTTGGCTACCTGGGCACAGGCTGGGCCATGTTCAGCTGCTGTAAACCAGCTCCCCCAGCTCCTTTTCTGATGGGCCACTTTCCAACCACTCTGCCCCCAGCCTGTAGCTCTGCAGGGGTTCTTGTGACCCAGGTGCAGGACCCAAGACTTGGCCCTGCTGAACCTCACCCCCTTGGCCCATTGATCCAGCTTGTGCAGGTGTGATGATGAGATGAACCAGCTGGCACTCACTGCATGCATGTGGCTGGACTTTCCTCATCTTAAACCCAGATCTTCTCTCACCATTGGAGATTCTGAGAGTTGCCTTGAAGAGCACTGAGCTGTGCTCTCAGGGGAAAACCCAAGGTTTTCTCAAACATTGTTTTATGCTCTGAACACAAGGCTCAGCAGACAGGGTTGTCAACAATTTGCTCTAAGACAAAGGAAAAGGTGGCTATGAAAAGCCACTGGGACCCTGCTTCTATTCTAAAGTGCAGACATCTTCCCATGACTGGCCTTATGGAGAAAAAGGCAATCTGGACATTTTACACACCAGCAGACCCTCTACAGCAAACAGGCATTAGCCCATGACTATTTAAATACAATTTTGATTCTGATCTGCCTCTAATTCCTTTTGGTCCTTAAGACTAAACTTTTTTCCTAATTGTACATATGTAATGCTGGTACTGTAGACCTGCTGTCTTTTGCAGGACAAAACATCAGCAGCACTCAGTATGTGTCCTGGTACCTGATAAAGTAGGAAAACATCCTGCTGCCTACTCTGTCCAGGGTTTGTTTTTCTGTGAAAATTCTTTGATTTATGATTGTCTGAGAAAATACTCTAATGAGCATTGAAACACTGAGCAGGACTCTCCCTTGGGGGGAGATGCTGCCACCCTGATGCTGCAGTCTGTCTTCTGTGCCCTTCTCACAGCCTGACTGCTTGATGTCAGGAAACCCTGGATGAAAGGGGGAGTCTAGTTCTCAGGAGAAGAACAAAACCTGACTCATGAAGTGCTCTCAGTCACACAGTAAAGTTAATTTATATTTTCTTTTTGTCTCACTTAGCTCTTGAGAGTATTCAAGTGACCTCTGCCTCTAAACATTGGACATTACCATTTTCATTCTTACATCCCCATGTCACAGACACAATTGAGCTTTCAAGGGAAATCTGAGAAACAGAAGCAAAAGAGATAACAGAGGCTTCTGAAGCAGTGGTGGTGACAGCCCAACTGGCTTCAGTGCATTTCAGTCCTCCCTATTGAGCATTTTTCTCACCTTCACAAAAAGGAGCAGTATCTATTACAGCCACATGTGTTGATTCCACAGATGCACCCTGTTGATTAGCTGAACTTTGTGTACCTGATCTGGGGGTGCTCGGAAGCCCAGACACAGACAAGATGTTCTTATTATTCCAGCCTCCCCAACTCTGTGTTGCTACTGTAACCCAACCCCAAAGATTTAGTGCTGAGGGCCCTGTGTGGGTTTACCAGGGGCTATAAAGCTGGTCATTGTCAGCTTCTCTGTGCTGGCAGTGGGGCTGCCTGCAGAGGCAAGCTTTGTACTGCCTGGGCTCTCCTCAAAACAAAATCACAGTGGGGATGGAGAATATGGTGAACATTTTGAAGGATATTGAAGCTTTGAAAGGCTGAGGCTAATCGTGCTTTCTAGCTGAAGGTACAAAACATTGAAGCAGGATAAATTCAGTAATCAGCCTTTCATACTACCTGAATCATGTTACGTCAGTATATTTAGAAACAATCTGAAGAAATGGGCTGACACTAAGATGACAACTTTCACTGATGGGATCATTTTAAGAAAGCAAATTGGACCAGTGAGGCACAGAGGAGTCTCACAGTCCCGAGTGACTGTGTGACAAAGGGATGAGTTGAACCCTGTCACCCTGACAAAGTTACATGCACAGCAGGCTGGGCTGTGCAAATAACTGTGTGAATCCCTAGTGCTGTGCAGCCAGCAGAAAATGAGGCTTTTTAGACCACACCTGGAACACTGAATCCAGTTTGGGGCTCCCAGTATGGGAAGGACTTGATAACTCTGGGTGCAGTGGAGGTCACCAGACGGTGGCAGCTGAAGTGCTTGTCCTTCAAAGTCAGGCTGGAAGTCAGGGTCTGTCTAGCCTGGGGAAGATATGGCATTGGAAGCCTTCCAGTATATCCTGGCTGTGAGCAGGCTGCTGGGTTTGATGACCTCCAGAAATCCAGCCTGAGCTATCCTGCTATTCTATAATCCTTAGGAAAGTTAGCTGCCGTTATTAGTTTTATTTAAACATCAGCTTTATATATGAGAGCAATCACAATAAGTAAACAGAACATTAGAAGACCATAGCAAGGGAGCAGAGAAAAATCAGCTATTTTCAACATAAATAAAAAGTGTTCCTGGATCATGAACATCATGTGCAAACCTGTTCTCCCACTGAACAAAAAGGATAGAACTGAAAAATGTGGGTGGAAAGGAAAGAAGGGTAATTAAAAGTTTGAAAATGAGAGAAATTAATCTAGAACTATTCTTTCTGGAAAAAAGATAACAAGGGATTTATAATATAATAAATAAAGTCATGATTATCATGAGAACATGAAAGAAACCAGGTGGCAAGCTCAAAACTGTCAAAGTGAACTATATCTGTGTTGTAGATAGGATGTCTCAAGAAAGCAGCCAGCTTGTTACTGGGTGGGAGAAAAGGCTGGATTCTATGGACATGATGTCAAGATTTCCATGCTAGTTTTTAAACAAATAAAGAAAAAATGAACAAAGAAAATGTAGAAAATCTAAATAATACATTAGAGCAATACTGCTAGTCAAATGAATTGAGAAAATGCAGATATTTACCAGTTTACAAGTTTATTAAAGAATGGCTTCACCTTCACTTACTGCCAGTCAGTACAGCTTCCTGGGAACAGGTTAAAAATCTGCTATATGAAAATCAGAGCCTTTGCTACAGAGCTCAGGATTAATGTATGAGTGCATACTGCTTACACCTATTTATGTGTTTGTAGGGATGTACCTTCCAAAAGGGGTTTTTCATTTCCCTGGCTGTGCATGTACGGGGCAGACAGGAGGTGGCAAGTGGGGTGTGTTGGCTTGTGGCCCCTTTGGGGAGCCCTTGGGGAGCTTCCTTTGCTCCCTGCTCAGTGGAACTCTGTGTCGTGGCTGCCTGCTGGAGCTCACCTGCCATGGCTGGGAGAGCCAGTGGAGCACGAGGGGATGGATCATCAACACCTCTGCACCTCTGTCCACAGCACGAGCAAAGACATTCCCAGTCCCAGCAAATGTAACCCAAATCCTTGGGTTGCTACTGTTTTCCTGCACTTGATTCAATTGCTCAGAGTTTTATTCTTTTGTCCCCTCCAAATGAATTTTCAAGTCTGGTGGAAATTCTGCTTTTTTTTTTTTTTTTCCCCTGAAGTCCTCTACTTTATGTAATTTTAAAAATCTTCCATGTGAGTTAACTGGCAAATTTTGTCTCTGCGTTTTGGAGTAAGACCCAAAACTGAAATTTAAGTAATATATTTTTTCACTCCCTGAAATCCTGGTCAGTTTTTCATGCACTTCACCCAGTGTACAGTTCACATAATGAGTGCATTTTGATGAAAATCTTATTAAAATCTCTGATGGTAACAGACATATGAGCAATCATAAAAGAAATAAAACTGATCCACAAGAATTTTGTGAAAATCATTGGATTCTGATATAGTTAATTTCTCTTGTATGCCCAATACTCCCAGTTTCATCCAGGACTAGGTTTAAATGGGTTTATAAAGTGAGAATATTTTATTACTTACACGTTTCCATTTCTACAGACTGGACTGAATTCAGACCCCTTTGGTGCTATGCCCAAAACAAATGAAAAAACAAAACAAAACAAAACAAAACAAAACAAAACAAAACAAAACAAAACAAAAATAACTCAAACATCTCAGTTTGAAGGTAGATTCTGCTTCTTAACTCAGCACTGGGAAACTTGCATTAAAGAAAAAAATTGCCGTTATAAACTTTTAATTTTATTCCACATCTTAAACTTTCAGCTTTGAATAGGTTCAAACTCAGATAGAGCTGATCTTCTCATTATTGATGGAAACTTTGAAGCTTTATCCCCTGACAGAGAGCTGAAGGTAGAGAGTCTGTAAAATTTTCCACATAGCACAGGGATATAGAGAGTGAAGAATTCAGAGAGGAGACACAGGGCCTTTCTTATGAACTTGAAATCCTGGCAAGCAGTTCCTTGGAGTTGTAACTGAAAATCAATCTGATATATAATTAAATTCTAGTCATCACATATGCAGCAGGCAGTCTGTGCAGCTCTTAGGGCCATCGATCCAGGGCGCTCTGCCCCATCAGCAGCTGCCCCCGACTCCAGCCCAGCTCCCAACACTCCCAATCATTTAAGTGCCTTGCACTGCCAGCCCGGGCTAGTCCCACAGTCTCCTTGCTGCCATCAGTCTTTCCAATAAATGAGCTTTGAGCAGGCTCCAGAGAGAAAAGGAAAGCAGGCTGATCAATTCTTTCCAATATTAGGTTTTCGTTTTAGCTTCTGCCCCTCAATGGCTGCTTGGGTTGGATTGTGTTCATCAAGGTCTGTCAACATAAATTGACAGCCCTGGTTTAAGGGCATAGCTCTAGCTTGTTTACTAAGTCAGAGAGAGAGACAACTAGCATTGATTGTTTCTTTCAAGAAAAGGAACTAGAATGCCTTTTTTCAAATTATTTAGTGTTTTCGAAGCCAAGCTATGCAATTTATACATGGCTCTTGCTGATCTCCTTTATTCCTGACAAAGAGAAAAATTATCTTGTCTGCTGCTCTAGACACTTCTTATATTGGCATTAATATTAACTGACTTGTGTTCCTCTTCAGTGGTACATTATTAATTTGCAATGTGCTCATCACTGTTTGCTTTGAGCAAGCTCACACACTGTCAACACAGAAACCCTTCCCAACATAAGAGTAAAATAACATCAGTAAATATCACTCTTATACAGAACAGGAACAAACTATCTAAATGGAAAACTAACCATGTCTGGTAGAACTAATGGGATTCTTCAAAAATGTCAGTGAATAGCTGGGCAGGAGAACTGATTGACATTATTTACTTGACTTGCCAGAAGAGCCAGTGATAACTCCCCTAAAAAGCCCCTGAGAAGGTGGGCATGAGGCAGTGGGGAAGAAATAGCCCAAATCAAACAGCAGTAGGAGCAGGGCTGAGAGCAAACCTGTGAGTCCTGGCTGGCAGATGGGGGTTGCAGGCACTTGCCTGTTAAGACACCTCCCAGTCCTAATTACAGGGCTGGTTTTCATGCTTATAATTTTAACTGTTCCTGCAGAAATTTTCCATGCTGGTGCCTGCCCCAAGCTGGCTTGTTGTCTCTAAAAGAATTGTCCCTTCAAAACCAATCCAGCTCCCTTAGCAAGGAAAAAAAGTACTTCTTTGCTTCTTGAACAAGCAAACAAACCCCAGTCACTCTTTGTCTGAGACTCCAGTGCCCCCGTGCTGTGTCTGGGTTGTGTGGGAGGAGCAGCAGTGCTGCAGGGGAACCCGGCCCTCCCAGAGCTCTGCATCCTCCTCTGTCTGAGCCCTGCCTCTCTCCTCCTGCTCACCCTGCCCACCATGCAGCATCCCAGCACTGAGATCCCCTCTGAGAGCAGGAATGGGATTCAGGGCAGTGTGGCTGCTCCTGAGACAGCCATGATGCCATTGAGGGACAAACTTGTCCTGGTGTTGAGCATGACTCTGAAAGCAGGACAGGCTGTGGGGTCCAGACAGGCAGCTGAGTGTGGAGAGAAGAAAAGACCTTGTGTGTGTCCCTGGAGACAATGAAAGGATTTGGGAAAGAACAGCAGTGATATACAGAAATTATTTTATTTGGGTGTTCTTCTGCTGTGGGTAGAGCTGCTAAAATTTGTCCTTGGACAGCAGCCAGGCTGGACTTTTGCAGGACATTGCTCTCATGTGAGTTGTGTTAATCCTCTGCCTTAGGAGGAGAGGCATGAGCTTCCCTCAACTCCTGCATCTTTGCTGTCCTTCTAATCATTTACCCTCCCCTGCTTTCTTTTCCTGAGTTTCCCTGCCCATCTTAGAGGCAGCTCTGTGGGATTTTTTAGGGATGGGTTAAACCCTGCCTTTAAAGGGACTGGTTAGGGACAGGTTAAGCTGAGTAGGTAAGAGGGAAAATGTCAGAAAAACAGAGATGGGGAAAAGAGGTCTGTTTGGGAGATGCTGTGACTGCAAATCAGGCAGACTGATGCTGTGATGGGGACCTGAGAAGCAGGGCTGTGGTCAGCAGCTTCTCAAGGAGACAGCAGGAGAAAAAGCAGCCTGGAGCAGAACAGGTCAAGCCCTGGCTCAAGAAACCAGAGATTCTCAGTTTCATCACTTGTCTGACAACCTCATGCAAAGCACTGCATGCTCAGTGCCTTTCCTCTGCTCTGTTAGGGCTGATGCCTTGCTACTGATGCTTTCACTTCTCAGGCTGCTGGAGTCCATGTACCACACACAGCTGTCACTGTGGACTGCACCAGTGTCACCAGATTGCAGCACAACTGCTCTATTTATTGCTTTACCCAGAAGGTCCCTGGTGAAAAAATCAGTGTTAAGAAATACAGTGTAAAAATGTTACCTGCACTACTAAATTAAATGTTTAAAATGCATAATTACAATTTTTGCAATGGTTTTTTGAGACACTGAATAGTTCACTGGTTTGTGCTGAAGTCAATGAACAGTTTCTGCAGGAAAAAAGCTGAAAGGAAAGCTGGCACTATTTCCTTTTGCTAGTTAAATACAAACTTGAAGCACTGTATTTACCTATACTTTCCTACTTAAATGAAAATAATAAGCATGCACAGGAACTTTTGATTTGGATTGAACAAAATTATCTCCTGGTAAGGGATAGCCCTATTTTCCAGCTGATCAGCTAAGCCTCAGAGTCCAGGGAGAGACTACCTGCTGAATTTGGAGCACCTGTCTGAGATGCTTGGACCTGAATCTTTAAGTGTTTGACACAGAGTGTATTCCATATGTGCAAAACACAGTTTACATTGACTTTGTTTATGAGTAAGGTCTTGGGAACTTCAGCAGATCAGATCCTCAATTGCATCTGGCAGGCTGGAAGAAGGACAACCCCAATTTCCTCTTCAGTGTGTGTGATAGCTCTGAGAGCCTCAGGCTTTCTCTGATCACTATCCCTGCACTGGGGCATCAGAACTTAAAAAAAATCATGGTCATATTTCTAAACAAAACCCAAGGATGCTGAGGCTGAATCCCATGTAGTGGATTTTGCTGCAGTGAGGATCCCCATGGGCAGTTGAAATGTCAATCCTTTTCCTCCTCACTAAGACCATTAATAGCACTTGGGTTTGTGTAGGCTGCCTGAAAGGAAATGTGCAGAGAAGTAGGATTTTTATCTTGACCCTTCCCAGAAAATTCAAGTGCTCAGTTGCAAGTTAGAAATGAACCCAGGGGCTATGGAAATACCAAGCAGAAAGGGCTGTAAAACTGTTTTCCTTTAAAAGGAATAGAAGACTGTAAGCAAACCCTCTTGAGCATCCTGTACAGCTTTCTCTTGTGCTCACTAGAAACAGGTCTTTCCCTTGTGATACTCTCAAATAAGATTTTGTGTAACTTCTTTGTTTTGGCTGCAGCTGCTGTTTAATGTGCTTGGGTAGGACTCATGCAGGGACTTTTTGACCTGTAATATGAACATAGAATCACAGAATGATTTGGGTTGGATGAGACCTTTAAAGGTTATTTAGTGCAGCTCCTGAGCATTTTGAGTAGAGTCTTTTGGATTAAGTGATACCCATGGATAGGATTAGTCTGGAAACTCCCCACTAGAAAGAGCCAACCCTTGGTCTGTGCTTGCTGTGCCCCATTTCAGTACAAGGCCCACTCTTCCCTGTTTGTAGTCCTGTCCATAGCCCTGTGGTTCTCCCATTCTGCACTCCAGGAAAACACTGCACCAGCAGCTCCTTGGAGAGCACTTCACTGGCACCAGTCTCTGGCCAGGTATCTTTTCCCCCTTTGATGCTTTTTTTCATTGCTAGCTGTTTCTATTTCTACAGAATATCATTTTCTCATGACAGAAACCAGATCTTTTTGAAATACGCTATCAAGTCTTGGCTCTTCTTAAAAAGCTTAAGCAATAAAATCATGGAACCTGGTGCTTTTCCTTTCTAGTGAATGGGCACAGAATATAAATTACCTCTCTCTCAAATTCCTTTGCCTGGCTCAGTCAGTTTTGGTTCTGAACTCTAAACCTCTGGACTTGAATAGGGATTATATGGGAGTTGTTCCAGGTTCCTTGTGCCCTCCCCCAGCACAATTTCTGTTTGCTTCAACTTCACTGGAGTCATTTGTTTGCCAGTCACTTTCTCTCTGCACTCCTGGAAAGCCATTAGAATTGATTTCTGTAAGTATTTTAAATACTTCTGCTGGTCCCTGTAGGTCTGTCTCAGAGTCTGCATAGAGTGCTGTCAGTTGGGATGGTACTGGGAGATGCTGCATTCATACCAAGGGAGAAATCCCTCTTCCCACATCCTTCTGTTTCACATTTCTTCTCTGGGCTTCTAAGCAGAAAAATTTCCTGATCCTTTGAAATAAATGGTTGGTGGAAATAAATATGAAATCTGGACTCCATGGAAATCAATAGCAAAAAGCCTGCTTGACTTCAAAGGGCTGACCCAGAAGGTTAATGGCACTAATTTAATGCTGCACACAGGATAAAATCCACTTGTGAAGCATGTACTGTACCTGAGGAGCCCAGGGTTATAAAGTGACATTGTTACTCCCTGGTTTAGTTGAAACAGAACCTCATTTTTCTCATGGCTTGGAAAATTGTGGACGTTGTCATCCTTTTCCTATAAGTAAGCTAATCTTTTTATTGATATAGTGCACACCAAGCACCACAGTGATTTGTGATGTGGGAAGGTCTTTTGTTGCAATTTCAGCATGGCCCTGAAAGCAGCTTTAACGACAGAAATGGAAAAACCAGCTCCACACGCCAAATCATTATTCTGAGAGTTCCTCCAAATGGTATGAAGGAGTGCAAGCCCCACAATACAGAGAGATTGTGTAAAATCTGTAGGCAGGATGTGAATCACTTTGTCATGCTCCTTTATGGCACCACACTCTGTATTCAAGCCAGCGCCCTGCAGATCAAATCCATTTGGGAGAAAGGTGATCAGTTCTGTGGAGCTGCTGGACAGGAAAGAAATTGGTGTGTGAGACATGCCTGCAGTTGTCTGTGCAAATGTCAGGGCAAAACAGGAGTATTAGAAACCTTCAGAATCTGGATGTGAGGTTTTAGCTTTTGTCCTAACTGGACTTGGAAAAGTATTTCTGTAGTTTCAAGTTAACCAGTTCAAAGCCTTATTGCTTTGGGCCACATTTGCACAATGGAATTAAAAACACATATTTGAGGAAAATTGAAATCAAGCAGTTAATTACTAAGTTCAGGATTTTTTTTTTTTTTTTTCTTCCAAAAGAGGAAAAAAAGATGATAAGAAATAAGATCTGGGTGGTAAAGCTATTCATTGAAACATTTTTGACATTCAGTCAAATGTCTTAAGTAATCTAACAAACTGGTGGGATTTGAAATTGCTTTTGCTCTTGTTAAGGCATTGTTCATCCCTGCCTGCATAGTCCTGCCTGCCCTACTTCTCTCTCCATAACAGCCCTGGTTTGTGCCTGGTAGAGGAGTGCAGGGGAGCCATGGAAAGGCCCTTACAGCTTTCCTGCTGAAACATGCCTGCACCCCACCCAGACAGAAGCATGCCTCAGCCAACTCACCAGCCAGGTTAGAGGAGGCAGGTGGGAATGTCCGTCCCTAGGTGCATTTCACTGGTTTTGCAGCTTGAAAAGTGAAATCTTTGCTATTTACTGCCTTGCATTAGCAGCCCAAAGGCACCAGCATCTCAGTATGGCTGTTCTGGGAAATCCATCTCACAGCTGAGTTCTGTTACTCACCCAGACTGCTGGGGTATTAGGCTGGGCTTTGCAATAACTCCATCTCCGAGCCATGGCTGTGGGCTTTGCCAGCAGTTACCTTCTGTCCCAGGTGAGCAGTCACACCACGTGCACAGAGGTTTCCACAGACTCTCCTGCCCTGCACAGGATGTTTCTTTGAAGGATGCTTCCCATCACATTCCTGCTGCTCCAGGCTGGGGATGGGGAGGCATCTCCCTCACTACTTACTCCCTTACTACTGCCTTTCCTGCCACTAGTGAGGGGACCACGTGAAGCTCTCCAAAATCAGAATGGATTGTGCTAACCTTGGAAACTGCAGATTTTTCGAGTCAAAGTTTTGAATTAATTTTTTCTGCCACTACAGCATGTAAAAATTTCCAAGTATTTTATCAAAAAGTCACACTTGACAGTGCTCTGTACATAATTTTTGTCCATATGCACATTTCACTCTAAAATCACCCTGTTTTAAAAAACTTTATGCTGGAAAGGCAATAGCAGAATAAAATATTTAGTATATGTTCTATGGTAATGAATACTTTGTGCAATCAATTACAGCCTAACACAATTCTGATAATTTATATGATTTTCATACAGTGCTGTGGGTGCCTATTTGGCAAGAGACTCGTTATAACATGGTGTATAGTAATTATGCAAGTTATATTGCAAAATGGATAAAAAAAATGAAGTTCTGGCAAAATACATTTCTTAACTTCCTGAACTTTATGTTTATGAGTATTTGTTATGTATTCCAAAATCATTATGAATTTGAGATTCACAGCATCATGGAAGCATTTTGAAAAACTTGTTGAATCAGGTCTCAGCAGTAATTTTTACAATTGGATAGTGGATAAATCCAAATTGCTATTTAACATCCTTTTCTCTTTTAAATACAAAGGAACTGTCTTCTTAAAACTGTGATCTGATTGTCTGGACACAGAGAATAAAATCTTAGTTTATGTGACTACTTCATTTATATGTATATGAGTTTACTTTTATTTTTCTACATCCCAAAGTACAAACAGAATAGTTTCTCTTGTCCCAAGCATGGAGAGACTTTCCTCAGTCATCTTTGGACTCTGACAGCACAGAAATTCCCACCAACAGCTTTATATGGCCAGGCAAATGTTGGACTGTTATTGTTGCAAGCTAGCAAACAGTGTAATAATATGTATTACCTGAAATCTCATTAAAAGTCTCATTTTTTAAAGAACTGTGTGGGAGTGTAGAAGCGATCCTGCTTTCCACATTTGGCACTTTGACCTGCCCAGTCCTCAGCACCTGCTCTGTGTGCATCCCCTAAAGGGCAGCTTTGCAGAGGTAGTAGTTGTGTGACCGTATTTTCCCTGTTCATGTTGCTTTCCTGTCTTTAGTCCTATGAGAAATCCTTTAAAACCTTTACACTGGAGGTTCAGTGGGGAAACCCTGCAATTCAGCTGCACATGCACACAAGTGCTGCCACTTGTATTTTTTGGTGAGTGCTGCTGTCTGCTCTTCCACTTAAAACCAACCCAAACATTTAATCTGTGATCACAGAATGTACCTGATGCAACCACAGCAGTGGTTGGGATGTGTGGAAACTATTTAAAGTATTTAAGCATAATTTCATGACATTTAGCAACTGGAAACAACAAAAACCTCGTGTGATCTGTGTATACTTTCTAGAACATGTTCCCAGCTGGCAAAATTCCATTTCCCTGCTTGCCTTGCTCCACTCCCCAGCTCTTATCCCTTCCACTGTTCAGTGACCAACAGGCAAGGATTTACAGTTTTCAAGAGTTTCTGCCTCTATGAAGGGTCTTTTTAAGACCAGGCAGACTGCAAAAGGAAGACACAGAAATTAACATAATTTACCTTTCTGAAGCTAATCATAAGGGGTTTTCTTGATGTTTTTAAATTGCTGAGTTTCATCAACAACAAATAATAAGGGATGTCTTGTTTCCATTAGGGTTAATATCACAATTTTGCCTGATTAGTCTCAGTACATAACTCAGTGGAAACAATGCATCTTTTGTAATAAAGCTTCTACCAGAAACCTTGGATGTTTTACAAGAAGGAAACATTGGCTAAGACTGCAACATAAAAATGTGGTCTATGATTCCCATATAGATGTATAGTATTAATACATGCTTCCATGCCAAAACTTGCTGGTATACCACATCCAGAATGAGATGGATGAGAGAAATGAATTTTTCTGCTGCCTTTCCATGCATTTTTTTTCCAAGTGAGTGATGTAGTACAATATACTCATGTAATAATATGCCTAAAATCTCCTATATTCAAATAGAGCAAAAGACTCCAAAGTAGTCACTGCCTCCAAAACTATGCCCTTACGGTTTCAATTAAAAGGAAATTATTTGCTTTGTGAAACTTTGCCTGGCTCTTTAATTCTTCCTCATTGTCTGAATACAGCTCTAAAAAGCTTCTGTACTTGAAGTCACTAATCAGATTTCAGTTGGCAACAGTCATATGTCATGTCATATCATGTCACACAGATATTGGGTAGTCAGTCCAGTCTGCAATAATGAAGGTTTCATATAATTTTGTTTCTGGCCTTTCTAATACACAGTTTAGGCACTCTGCTGCCCAAGAGTATTTTCAGATTTTCAGATTATTTTTTCTGGTACTTTCTGATGAAGTGGCAATTTAATTTTTCAAATCATAGCATTGATTACATTAGTTTTGTGCCATACATGGGCTATTGATTTTTACCTCAAGAAATGAATATAAAAGCAAGCAGCAATGGCCAACTAGTCATTAATTGCAAACTTTTCTATACTCCTTAAATGTCTGGAATAGTAAGTTCTTTCAAAACAGCTTCTTTCTGTGAAAGGAATCTCCATCCAGCCCAGAATGCAGCGTGCACATACATCCCTGTGCCCACGTCCCTGGTGTGTGGCAGTGGTTTGTGTGGTCGTGTCCACATGGAGCAGACTCAATCTGCTTCAGGTGGTGGCCCCAGAGGCTCCACCTTGTTTTCTCACTGGCTTTCTTCTCAAGAGCTCAGTCTACCATTCCTTCATCTTCTGCTGTTTTTCTGTGCATTGGTAGCAGCAGGTGACCCAGGGCACTGCATCAGCAGCTCGTGGGAACTGGGGATTTCCTGCATCACCTCCAAAAGCTGCAAGCACCACCACTGTGGAGCTGCAGCTTCATGCTGAAGTGAGCACTTGTCTCTTCCATGGCTCAGAGTGAGTTATTGCCTCTCAGAGTTCAGCAGCCTCCTCCTGCCTTATCCCCTGTTCCTACTGGGTGTGGAAAAGCCTTCTTGGCTTTTTCACATGGCAGTGCTTTCTGCAGCTCCACATAAAGAAATGAGCTGCTGCTTCTTTAGGTATGGCAATGTGAAGCTGTGAGTGTCAGCTGAGCAGCTGAGTAAAGAGGGATGGTTTTGTTCCAAGTGCCAGGCAGGGACAGATGTGTATCTTGTCAACTTCTCACTTTACCTTGTGATATTTCATTGCTAATTGGTATTGTGACAATGAGGGAACTGCTTCCAAAGGAGTCTATTACTTAGTCCAAAATGGCTAATAAAAATGTCCTATGAATTGAAATGTAGTTCAGTTTGAAAGGAAATTATATCTCCCTGGAGACTAGTAAATGGTTTGGGAAAAAGTGTTCCACTGTTCTTCTCTTTGTTGCAACAATCTATGCTGGAAAATATCTTTTTATTACAGCTGGTTGACTTTAAAGACATACTGGTTCAAATATATTGATGGGTGAATAAACAAAGAACAAGTTCTTGTGAATGCTGCAAAATGAAAATCAATGAACTGTAGGGACTCATGGCAAACAACTCTTCATCTAGTCAACATTTCCTTGGGCATTTTACAGCAAATGAACTTTATTTTCTTTTTTTCTTTTTTTTTTTTTTTTCTTTTTCTTTTTACAGGCTAGTTGTTATTGCTTTGTGTTGTTGTCACTCATAATATTTTGCTGGCTTCTGTTTTATTTCTTTTTAATCCACTGTCATATTTTGTCATATCAGCCTAAGAAATCTTTCCAAGAGCAGTCAGACCATCAAGAACATCTGGTTTATCTCTGTATTTTCCCTAATTTTGGTGTCTTCAGCATGATAGTTTATGAGTGATTTTCCACCTTCATTAGTCAGACCACTTTATGAAGATGGGTAAACAACTTTATCTCCACTTACCAGCTGGAAACAGTGATGCATAGAGAGAATGAGTGGCTTCCCGAGGCAACTCAGGAACAATGAGTTCAATAATGAGTCACTGCTGAGGTACCCAAATGGTCTGGTCTCCTAATGCCCAGCCCAGCCCTGATGTGCCATGGCATGGCCCTGCATCCAGGGGAGAACTGAGACCAGAGGCTCCTGCAGCACTGCTCTGCTCCTTTGGCTCTGCTGGACACGGGTGTTATGGGTGGGGAAAAATACTTACTGTCAGACTTCCAAAAATAATAATAATAATAAAAAATAAGTGCTTGTTAAAAATTTAAATATAAATATTTACTGAATATTATCAACAAAACTTTTGATGTGAGAACTGAAGGCAGTTCAGCTGCAGTTCAGCAGAGTCTCCAGCTGGGTTTGGCTGAGCCAGCCTCATCCCAGCAGCACCAGCTGCATCTGCCTTGCTGGACCTGGGGCCCTGGACCAGCTCAGCTACTCCTAAGCTATATGGATGCACATCTGAAGATGAGCAAGACTGATGTCCAAAATCCCAGGATGTGTCAAGTCAAACAATATTCACAGTGAGTGAGGTGTGGTGTGTTCTGAGAGATACACACTGTGCATGGACCCAATCCTCTATTCCTAATTATAAGGGAATGCCCAAAAAGATGAGATATGGGTTGGTTTTATACTTCTCCAAAAGCTAAGGAAATCTACATTTTCCTTCCCCTCAACATGGATTAATGATTTCATAGCTTGTCAGTAATCTTTAAATAAAATTAATCTCTGGCCTATGAAGTTTCTTGTGGTCCCTTTCCAGTAGAGGATCTGGTCTCTACTTGACTTGTTCTTGAAGCATCAGCAGTTTGCCATGTTCAGAGATCTGAAACTGGAGTAGGATAGATATTTGTCCTGTCCTGGCAATAAAATAAAATTAAACTTTTTTGTCTGCTTCCATTCTCATGCTCATAGAAAGACAGAACAGAGAATAAGTCCTATGGTACGTTTCTGGTAGAATATGTCATGTATTATTGCCCCAAATTTGTTAAAATCAATAAATCCTGTCTGAAATACAGAGCAATGAATAGCCTGGATTTGTCTCATTTGCTTAGGCTGTGATGAAGAAATGGAAGCACAGCATCTTCTGATGTGAATTTCATTCCTAGAATTAAAATTTCCTGTTTTTTTCTCTGGTGGAGCGTTTGATCTCTTGAATTGTTAAAAGCTGTCTCATTTTAGGGTGATACAGTTCAACTGAAATACTTAACTGTCACTCTTAAAAATCTTAATATTGAGAATTATCTGAACCATTGTGGGTGCCCTGTCAAGACTCCCCCTGCACAGACCACAGCCAGTAAAATGAGGGCAGGAATTCTTCTTACAAAGGGTTTTGGACAAATATCTGGTTTCTTATGAACATGAAAAGCATGCTCAGTATTTGTTGATAAAACACCAAAGAAGCAAGCTTGTTTTTGAAGGGTATTTCTGCTGCTTGTGTAAGAAAACAGCACAGTTCTGTGTTTAGTGGAAATGTGCCAGTGTGCTTGGGTGTCTGCTGCTGGGTCTCTAATGACAGTCCTCTCTACAACTGCTGCAGCAGCACTACTCTGTGTGTGTGAATAAATAATAAAAGCTGTGACTCCAGTATGGAGATTTTATATGACAGCATACAGCTGGTCTAAAGTCCACTGCAGCCACTGTCACACAGAACCAGCTTTCTGGCTCCCTGCTCTGGGCCCAGGGCTCTGGTTTGTAGTGGGCATGCATTTTATCACCACTGATTTGTGAGCCCATGTAAGCACCCATGACATACAGCAGAGCCCTCTGAGTGAAAAAGCTTTTTGTTTTCTTCTCCTCATCTTCACTGAGCATCTGTTTGGCTGCTGCTTGATAAGATGTAATTAAATTAATGAAATTTAATGCTTTGGATGCAGGAACAAAATATACAATTGTGAAGCAACTGATAAAAATTACATAATGTTATATGCAATCCCAGTTTAATACATGTGAAATTATTTCTGCAAGAGTCAAATGGTGTCATTCAAGATTATGTTTTAATGCAATACAAGGTCTTTGCCCTGAGAGAGTCCAACTGGTAAAATCCCAGCTAGGCTCCACTCTGTCTGTTGCTTATTCTCACAAGACTATCATGAGGGCCATTCAGAGAGATGTGTTTTCTCTTTCAAACTAATGCATCATGAATAAGTGGAATCTTACTATCACATCCCTGAAATCCAGCTAGTATCATCTTTCTGCTTCCTTTTCATCAGTAATCTAACTAACAAGGTACCAGTTTTAAAAGAAGATCTATTGAGGAAACAGATACACTGATTTTGCATTCTGTTGCTTGCTTATCCTGTGTGTGAGGAAGGTCTGATTTTTTTGTTTGGTGGTTTTGGTAGTTGTTTTTTTTTTTTTAATACATTGTAAAATCTGCTTGCATTGTTTTATTGGGCAATCTGTTGATGTGACAGAGGAGAAGCTTTTATTGGCACCCTTCTGATGTTCCTTTTCCATTAGATAGTGGTGGGATTAGGTGCTTGAGGGCCTGGAAGAGTTAAGGTTCTTTTGGGGAACTGGAATTTGAAAACAAAAATGTCACAAAAGCCGAAGCATTAATTCCATTTCCCTTTTGCATGAACACCTTTTGCAAGCCCCCACTATGACCAAACCTCCTGCAATAACAGGTGGACAGCAGATGGCTCATGGCACTCGAGCATGGGGTCCCCAGCCATGGGCTGCTCCCCTTCCTGCCTACCCTGCTTTATCCATCATGCCATTACTCTGCCTGTAGGGCTTTTTCATTTCAACCAGACATGAACACCATGCATTAGAGGAAAAGTAACCTCCACAAGCTCACGACTTTCCTTGAAAAGATTCTTGAGCTTGCATTATGGCATGGTTTAACAAACAGTTGCACTGGTGTAAGTAAAAAGATGCTGAAATACAGCACAAGGACAGAAATAACAGTCTGGGGGGAAAAAGCTCCTCAACCTTAACCAAACAAGTTTTGCTCTTAGGGGAATGCTCCCCTAACTGCAGCCTGGGGCTGTGCTCTGCCAACCAGGCAGTGGGAAACGCTTTTGCAACTGATGCCTCCTTTATCCTTTAAAATGTTGCTGTTCCCAGTCCCTTCTGTAATAACAGCAAAAAATGAAGTGTGGACATGTTTTGTAAAACCCATGCAGACTGTGGTTCAAAAAGTTCTGGAAAACAATTATTTTCATCTGTCCTCTAAGCAGCTTCTTTGCTTCCAGGGGCTTGGTTGGAGAGCTCCAAAATGGAGGAAGGACATCCAGTGGGACTACACCACCTTACACTGAATTTCTAATTTCTATGGTGGCTTGAAGTGGTCTCAGATGTGAGAGTCCCTTCCCATGCAGCACGATGCAAACCCGCAGGTTTAGTGGAGCCCCTCCCATGCTGTGCTCAGAGCAGGGTCTCAGCTGAGGCTTTCCAGAGCTCTGCTGCAGCCCTGTGCTGACTCCTCTGCCACAGGGAACGTGGCCAGTGGCAGAGACCCTGTCCTGCCCACCGTGCCTTGTATCTATGGCACAGGAGGAGGAGAAGCAGGGAAGGAGGTCGGTCAGGCAATGTCCCTGCTGGCATCCCTGTTCTTTTGGCTAGAGGGTGCTTGAACTGACAATTGATTGTCTGCACATCTTCACTGAAAGGGACCCATTTCAGGGCTCCCATTTTAGCCTGGCTTTTGCTGACTCTAGGGCTTGAGAAAGAAGTCCCAGTAACACTGGTGATTCCAACAGCTGCAAGAGTCTTTGCATTTGAGATAATGCTTTGCTCACTAGGTTCAAAAATCTGCTTTTCTAAACTAATCTCTCCTCAAGCTACAGAAACTTGGGCACATGGACCTTGTTTGCTTTTGCATTTGTAAATTCCTTAATATACAGGGAGCTGATGCTCTGCCACAAACATAACACATGCAAGTGAAAGGGAAACCCCAAGGCTTGTCATCCTGACATGACTAAATTGCAGCTCTGGGCACTGCCTCAATACAGGCTGTAAAATGTTATTCAGCCACTTGAGTATGAAGTACTTCCCCTACCACCCATTAATATCTCTCATCAGCTTCCTGAGAAAAATATTATAAACTGAATGTATGGAGCAATCCCATGTGTGTGCTGCTCCAGGAAAACCCCAATCCTTCCTGAAGAACTTGGAGGGTTTTTCCTCCTCGTTTCTCTGCTGCTATGTGCCCATCCTGACAAGCTTGCAGGAGTTCTTGTGACATGATCAAAAAAAATCAGATGTCTCAAAAATCTAGAGACTGCAAACAAAAAGCTAATCAGAACTGTTCAGTCCTCACACAGTATTACTCTAAGAAGGGTTATTTAAGTGTCTTATTGTGCTTTTGCATATCTTTCTAATTTTAGTCTATTTTATAAAGTTTAGTAATAAGTTCCCAGATCTGAAGTGCCTGTCTGGGGCTAACATAGCATTTCTGTAGCATTTTACCCTTAAGCTGTGATACAACCCCAGAATTAAGACCAGGTTAATACAGCTTTGAAGAGTGGAGTGCCTTTCAGACTATCCCCATCAGATGCAGGAGAGGCTCCAAACTGTGATATCTCATTATTCCAATCTGTGATATCCCATTATTCCAATAGAACTCACTTGTGGGGAAAGCCCATACAGTTAGTATCTGCTGGGCAGTGTGAACAACTATTCTACCATAGCCTATAGAGTCAATCACAAATATATTATGGCATAAAATTTAAAATAATGCCATAGAGAGAAAACTGGTAGCTGTGATTCAGTTTTAATCTTACTGCTGACACGGGAGAAATTAGATTGTGATTCTGGCTGTTTGGGATGGTGAAAGCAGTCTAAGAAGATAAATCAGAGAGAATTTGAGGGACTGTGAATGCAATGGATCAAAACAAAGCAATTCTCTTCTTTCCCCATCTCCCTCTCTGCCCTCTTTGAGCCTGCTGTAAGTTGCCCCCAGCAATAACTTTTTAAAAAGGATAGTCATGTTTAGTAGGACAGTCTTCTTCTAAACTAATGCCAGTGCATTGGTAATAGCAGCAAGGAAACAGACCAAACACTAAAAAAATCTGTTCTTTGTTTTCTGCAGGAAGAAATTAAGATCTGATGGTAGGGATTTTTCTTAAGCAGCAGCAAGTAAATTGTTTCAAAGCCATGTATGTTCCAGCTCTGTATATAGTTATGTGATAGACTAAATAATCTGCATTGGAAACAATGGGAATTGGATTATAGTTCAAGGATCTTGGTGGTGTGTGGCTTTAAATAGATGAATAAGAGCCACTACTTAATGGTAATGAAGGGACTGAATGTGTAACTGTCCCCAAATGTGAGGGATGATGTCTAGAGGTGACTCAGTTCTGCAGAACTCTGGGTTCCTGGAGTCCTGGAAGCCACTTAAATTCATGCTGAACATACAGTGAGGGTTGCCCTTCACCCCAGGGCCTGCCAGCCTTGGTCACCTACAGGCACTGATGTGACAAGCAGCAGTCTGGAGGGAGGTGAGGGTCTGCCTGGCTGGCAGGAAGATGGATGAGCTCATGGCTGGGTGCTGCTGGGGCTCCAGCAGAGGTGGCTGGGTGGGCTCTGAAGCTGCCACTGCTTTCCCAGCAGGACAGACTATTCCTGCTTCCCAGGGTTTAGAAGCAGGTTTTCACAGGAATTTAAGCTTCACCCTTTTCCTCCAGAGGAAATAAGCTCTTTTGGCATTCTCTAAGAAAAAAGAGGGAATAAGAACAACTATTTGAGAAATCAGATTTCTGTGATTTCCCTGCAGCTCCCTTCTGCAGTGGGGGGCTGAAGTGATATGGGAGGGAAGGGATCTCACACAGTTCCTGGTGTTCAGGTGGTGTGATACACTCCTGTAGAGTTCATTCCTTTACAAGACATGTCATGGTAGATGTATTATGTACCTGCTCTGACACGTTCCTGCAGAAAATATTCTAGTCACCAGCAACTGACCCCATGTGAATTGAAAGACTTATTTATTAGGAAATCAGATGAAAGGTAGCTTTATGCAAGCCAGCTAGAGTTGTGAAAGGAAGCCACATTCTAGATGAAAGGGAACACTTAGTCCAAAGCAAAACACGTACTGTGTTTGGTCACATCCCTGGCATGACAGAGGATGGCTTCCTACCCACAAATGATGATATTGTCTTCAGATAATTGCTCCCTTATCAGATAAATCACTGAATTTCTCACTAAAAAATGAGTATATTCTTCTTGAGGATGATGTGTGGGTAGGGACAGAGCCCTGCCAGGACGCCAATGAACCCGGCCAGCTCTGCTGGGATGCTGGGCTTTGTGCTCCCAACAGTTTCCTTTAGTTTGCTTTCACAGCCACTTCAGGCAGCACTGAAGAAGTCCACTTTATCCTGTATCTCTTGCCTGTTCCTGCTGCAACACTGGGAGCTGTGTGTCCTGGTGCTGCCAGCTCCCCCCTGCACCATGTGAGGAGAAATCATGGCCTCCTTGGAAGCTGCTGAATTTTGTTTGGATACACATTTGTGTCTGTGTCACACATCTGTACATGTGCAGAAGTCAGAAAGGGAGGATCTGGAGCTCTTACAGAATCCAGCAGCCATGTCTGAAAAGTGCAAGTACATGCTACTGGGTATTTGGGAAAGCTCTGCTGTTGAACCTCATAGGTGTGCATGCATGATGGACACCTATAACTCTCTGTGGCATACATGTGTCACTCAATCTACAACTTCAGAAAGTTAGGAAGATCTCCACAAGGATGAGAAATGGGAGCTCAGGGTCATTTCCACCATCTGCCAGCAAACAAAACTCTTCTACATGCAGAGGCAAAGCTGCAGGTGTATTTCTGCTGTGTAGAGCTCATTTCCAAAATAAAATGAAAGACCAGAGAACTCTGCACTTTCAAACTTGCCCCACGTGGACGCTGGCATAGGTGACACTGAGGGGACAGGAGGTGGCCTGTGAGGGAGGGTGTGCCCAGCACAGCCAGGTACTCCAGAATGATGTTCCACCCATATGCCCAAAGTAGAATTTCAATGAAAATGCAGAGAAATATATACATAAGAATCAAAATTTCCCAGCACTTAATGGGAAAGTGATTTTACAAAGACCTGGTTGGTCAGGCTGGTGCTGCATTTATGTCTCTAGCATGGCCTCATTCAGATGGTCTCTATGGCTCAGAATGGTTTTTATCACTTTAGGCAGAATAATTCTTCCACAAAAGGACGTTTTTGCAAGCAGCAGTGGGTAGTATCAATGAATTGGCAACTTCCTGGATTTTGCTTCGGTTTTAGATAATTAGCTAGCACACAGGCAAATTTAATCCACTCTCTTATTAATAATCAATTCTCTCAGTTGCAGGATGTATGATCAGTGATTTTATTTTAAAATAAAATACTAAATAAATGTAGATTGCTGTTTTTTATTTTCTCAATTTTTCCACAGGAAAGGATCAGAAAACTACTGCTGCTGTTTGTCTGTTTCCCCAGAGAGATTTCAACACATCTTTTGTTCTCTTTCGTGGGAAGTGCCAAGTGCACAAGCATCTTATCAGATTCATTCTACTGGGAGGCTTTACAATTATTGTTATGACTGTTTACTCTAAGCACTGATGGGGAATTTAGAAAAAAATATTGTGATGAAGCTCAAATGCAAGAATTTGATCATAGAGAAAATATAACTGTGAATTTATTTATATTAGACTAATGTCACTGATTGAAATTGAATTAGTCCTGATTTACACCAGCCTGAACTGAATTAAGTCAATAATGCTCATCTCCATTCAAGGAAGTACTGTGAAAACTGCTTAATCAGTACAACTAATGGGGAGAAGGTAATTTCTTTCTTACTGGTTGCAACTCTGTCTAGTATGGTAATTCCTCTTTGTGCTGCAAATGAGCTGTCAGCCTTTCTAGCCTCTGCAGTAACTTTCAACACTGATTATATTTCAGATCAGCTGTTCATTTTGACTTTTAACACTTAACATTTGGATGAGAACTGCCATAAACTGTTGGGATCTAATGCCCTTAATGATCATAAAGGAACTGGTAATTCAAGTCTCGTTTCTTGTTTTTTAAATAAAATTTTTATCCTACCAGTGGTTTTCAGGGATGACTGTAGCTGGAGCACATTATCTCGTTTTGAAGTTCTCATTTAAACAACAAAAGAAACTTTTTCATTGACAAATATTGTAAATCTTTGGGTATCTGCTCTGTGCCCTTAAGGGACAGCTTACTGCAATTGTCCAAGTCTGTAGATAGAGGACAGGATGCTATCCACATAAAAAAAAAACCCAAAAAACCCCAACAGTTTTGTAGCCCTTAAATCAAAAGAAGTCTCTATACTTTTTCAGAGCAGCTAAAACATCTTCAGGCATAATTTATGCTGTTGACAGCCATTGCATCTACAACACCAGGAAGTCTGGTTTTAATTCCTGTAATATTCCTGGGGAGGTGGGTGGCTTAGTTAATAAACTTGATCTTTCACCTTCAGAATCAGATTGAGTTCCCTTGTTGCAGCATGCCTGTCTTTAATTTGGATGCTATTTGCAGAGGTTACCTGCTGACCTGCAAGGAGCAGAAATTGGTGTCTAACAACCATCACCAAGGCAGATGTGCAGTGGAAGGAGCACAGGAGTGGCCATCTGCCCGGGCAGGATGCCAGAGGGGCATCCTCTGGTGGCCAAGAGGGCTGCAGGCATGGGTGGAGGGGAGGAAACCAGGGCTTCTCCAGGTTCCTGGGGCAAGGAGACATTCCTGACGGGTTTAAGGCTGCAAGTGGGTATCCTGTCCTGTGCTGCCATGCTCAGGGTGCTGCCAGCACCCACCTGCTCCAGAGGGAGCAGTCAGGCTGGGATGTCTGCAAGGTGGCTGCTCCTCCAAAGGTTGCTCAGGGCCACAGGGGCACCACTGGAGACACTGCCAGGCAAAATTCAGCATTTACTGAGCATGACCCTTGCAAGGCAGAGGCCATCAAAACCAGGTGAAAAGGGACTGACTCCCATGTGCTAGCTCAAGCCCCAGCCTCAACACTACATAAACAGGAAACAAAGCTCTTCAGGAACAGAGAATATTCCACCTTGGTGTCCACACACACAGTCACTTCCCAGCTCTCATGTCCCTGAGGCATTCAGGCTCCTTCATGCCTCAGATTGCTTGGCTGACTCCTGTGACTCCATCACAAAACACTCAGAAAGAAGTCCCTAAAATAAAGGACAGCATCAGATTTTGACTCCTATTAACTCAAGACACTTCAGTACCTTTAACATTGTTGGTTAGTGAATATAAAAAGAGGCTTTCAGAGGAGAGCCACTAAGCTGGTGACAGGGCTGGAGCACCTCTCTGATGAAGACAGGCTGTGAAAGCTGAGGCTGTTCAGCCTGGAGAAGAGAAGGCTCTGGGGAGATTTTAAGGCAGCCTTCCTGTATGTGAGGGCGGCCTATGGAAAGGGAGAGGGACATTGCACAAGGGCATGCAGTGACAGGACAAGGGGAATGGCCTTTAGCTAAAGGAGGGTAGCTTTAGACCAGCTATTGGGAAGAAATTCTCTACTGAGAGGGTGGTGAAGCACTGTAACAGGTTGCCCAGAGAGGTTGTGAATTCCCCATTCCCAGAGCAGCTCAAGAGCAGGCTGAATGGGACTGTGAGAAATCTGGGCAAGTGGAAAATTCCCTGGCCATGGCAAGGGGTTTGGAGATAGGTGATCTTTAATGTCAGTTCCATCCCAAACCTTTCACTTTTTCAGGGGCTGAGAAAGGCATAGAGCTCCCCAAGCAGCAGAATTCTTTTAATTTATAGGCCATGGAAATTATTTCAATAATTATGACTTGAAATGCAGCATTTTCTGGATCACTAGGCTAATATCTGAAAGTGCTAGACAGGAACCTAGCCCACCAACAAGTGTCTGCTTACTGAACTTTCTGTGCTCTGCCTGCACAAAGCAAGAAAAGCCTGTCTGTCTGCTTTAGATTTTGAAACCCTAGACCTAAGCCTAACCTCAACCTGAAATGTACCTGGGTAGCAGTTCAAACAGGAAGAGATCCTCTGCTCCCTGTGCTATATTCCTCTTACATCCCAACTCCCTGGCTGGCCACTGCAGGATGCTGTAGTAATAATACTCTAAAATTCCTTCAGCTCTGGACTCCTAAACAGCTTCAACCTCAAATGTACCCAGGGGACCAACCACTTCTGTAAATCATGCAAGTGCCCCACTAAAAGCAGCTCCCTGCCTGCCTTTCTGGGCTCTGCAGGTTGTGACAAGAATAACCAGTCTGGCTGGTTTTGCTTCTCTGACTTAACTGATTTCAGAATGGGATGGCCCCGTGGGCTACATATCACTTTAGGGGTAAATTTCTCATGACTGACATTTATGCAGTTAAAGACATTTTCACTGAGACATGCTATAAAGCCTGGGCAATAAACCATGGGGGCTGAAGGCTGTTGTGTCCTGCTACATAATTGCATTTTCACAACACATTTCAGGTTAGAGGTAGAGAAAAACGAAGCAGCCAAACAAGTTATGCTACCTGTATCCTGCACAGACCAGAAAGAGGGGGGAGGACTCACATTAAAGGGAATTGGGGCTTCTGATGTAGTTTATGGTCCCCTGGGAAGTTAGGATGTTAGGGATTAGATTACAATTAGGGATATGGGGATTTAAAGCATCTAGACAGTGTTTTTCTGAAAGGCACAGAGAGTAAGAGGCATCTGTTTATGGAGCTTAAGGCTGGAGCTATCTTGCAGTATAATTACTAATGTCAGGATTATGGAAGAGTTCCTAAAGCAGCTAGAGAGCCTCTCCTGCTTCCTGCAGCCTCTAAAATGTCAGGAAAGGACAGAAGTTAGAGATACTCAGGCAAGGCAGGTCCTGGCTGCATAACTGCCTTGAGTGCTGGGTGCATTTACAGATATTTTTCTGAAGAGCCTTGCAGCAACAAGATTTTGGGAAAGAAGAGTTCTCCTTTGGAGAGTTGAAGTCATTACATCATAGTGCCTGACCCAGTGTCACATTCCAAGAAAGGATTCCCTCAGGACTAAGGGGACAGGCTAAGTTAATGTCAGGTTTAAGATTTGAGTTGGACAAGCAAAAGAATCTGTTCTTGATGCTCTTTGCAGAGCTAGGAGGGTTTTATGGAGAGGGTTATATTTGATGGTCAAGATCCTTTTATCATGGCTTCAGGCATGTAAGGCCTTCTGGAAACTTATGAGCTTATGCATGGAGATTGGTTGTGAGACCCAAATGCCTCCCCTGTGGGATGGTGTAGTGGGCAGGCAGAGGCTGAAAACCTGGTGGGGAGCTGAAGGCAGTCTGTCCCTCATGTCTCTCTATACAGGGAGGAGCTGTGTACATGGATGGGAGCAGGGATGAAGGAACAGCCAAACATGATTTTCTTACTGTGCAAGAGCTCAGAAGGATGAGATGAGGAATTCCTGAGCCCTCCTGTGATGATTTCAGGGAAGGTGCTGCTCCCCACCCAACTGCTTTTGGGGCCCAGGTCTTGATGTGCTGTCCTGCACACTCCAGGCAGTAAGGGTGGAAGCAGCTGATAGAATGGTTGAGAAGCTTAGTTTCAGTCTGAAATAACTCCTGCTAAATGAATTTCATGCTTGTTTTGGGTGGGGATTTGGGGTAAAGCTGGAGGGAACAGAGTGGTTTCACAGAACCAGACAAAGCCAGAAAATTCATTATTCTTCAGTGCTACACAACACAGAAATTTTTGATGAGAACAAGAGCTCTTGTCCTTGTATTGTAATTTACTTTATGGGATACATGGCTTTTTAGTCATCTAGATCCTCTCCCCATCTTTCTAGAATGAACAAGGCACAGCAAGACCAGACATTCTTCCTGCTATAGTTTCTTAAAATGCAACTCTGACACACAAAGCACACACACACACCATCTCCACCCCCAACCTTGGTTTAAGGTATTTTTAAATGAAAATCACAAGATACTGTGAGAAGTGTCCAGTCAGCCCAGTTGTAGTTGAAGTCACAAACAATCTCCTGGACTCACATTTACCCCTCATCCTTATGATGCTTCTCCACCTGAAGGATGCAACAAGAAATAACCCATCTGATAATTGTGTGTCTGTAACCCTAACCCCAGCCTGAAGGGCACCCACATATTCAGAACTCAGAAACTAGGAGTAAGACTCAGCCCTTCAACTCTATTATTAGCTGCTCCCCTCTTAGTGTCTGCAGGTTGTTTACTAATACATTTGCTACATGAATCCCCAGCCCAAAAGGTTCCCCTGCTCTGACAAGGGTAGAGTTTTGAGTCTATTTGTTTCTCTAGCCCTAATTCTAATTTTAAAATAGGATTTTCTCATTGGACAAAGTTCTACCTTAGAATGTTATCTTAGGTGACTTTAAATTTTAATTTCTCAACTCCTTTCTTAAATAGTCCCCAACTTCCTAGATATAGATTTATGTAAATGAAAATATTCTTCTTTTGACTGCTTTAGGTCAGAACTGTAACTCTGCACAAGGAAGGAGGAAATGCCTACCCGCATCTTCAGGATCTGGATTATACACTTCAGTCCTAATCCCAAACATTAGGTGCACTAATATCTCAATATAAGGACTTGCAACATTGAAATGAGTCCCCACTGCAATTTTCTAAACTCTTCAGGGTGTCATAAGAATGATGTCTTTATTTTTAGGTACTAGAAGCCTAATCCTGATGTTTGCCATTCTCCCTTAATTCTGGAAAAGCCCCCAACACCTGCTTTGACATTTCCTGAATGTCTATGACCTGCCATGGAGCTGTGCCACTTCACAAATCCAGCAGATGTTTTCTGCTATTCATTCTACTGATGACTCATGCCAGAAAAGATGGGAGGTTCTGTTGGGCAGAATGCATTTGGGAGCAAAACTGAGAGAAGAGCTGCAGAGCCTGAACGTGGCCCCTTCTCTGTGCCCTGCACGTGGCTCTCCTCTGTAATTCAGCACTGACAAAGTGGTGAGGACAGAGACATCACTGCCTTGGTATTCCTGGCACCCCCAAGAGTCAGACTAACTGTTTGTGTTACTCTCTTGATTGCCAGGTCCTGTTATACTGTAGGGGAATTTCTTTGCACCTCTGCTGGTTTGCCATGGATTTCATCACAGTGGGGAAGCAAATGGTCCAAGTTCAATCAAAGAGAACTCCTTATCTCCTGCAGACTGTCTCTCTGGGGCTGCAGCTCTCAGTAGTCTCTACTGTAGCAGGCAGGATTTCTCCTTATTGATATCATCTGGGTTCAATTAAGTCTACATTCTTTATCTGGAGAATTCAAGTGCAAATGTCCAGCTACTTTTGGCTTGTGTTACCAAGGACATGACTGGAGAGGCAATCCAAAGATATCTGTGACTGTAATTCCACTGCTGTTGCTGAAGTAGGAATTTTCTAAACTTTATTCAGCATTTAAGGAGATGGTAGATTGAGATTTAACTTACATTAGTCATAGGTGCTGTTCAGTGAGGATATTTTGCACACAGTGTCTGTTGTACTGAGATCAGTATTTTGTCACAAAGCCAAACTTTCCAGCACCAGTGACTTAAAATAATACGAAACCAAAGTGTAAACCAGCTAAAGAGTGGAAACAGCATGTGATGATGTAGTTATACATGACAGGGCTCCAACTCTAGGCCTGGATCCTTGCCCATCTGAAGGCATCCTTGCAGAAGACAAGATCAGCTCTCACATGTCCTATCCCAGCATCTGGGACAGGGAGGGATTAAAAGGATGACTCCATCTCACAGCCCAGAGGATGCAATGGGCACCTGATGCTGATGTCCAGCACGGAGGGGTGTGAGCTGCAGTCTCCACATTTCAAATGGCTGCCCTCACTTCTAGACTTTGAACAGCTTGATTGATTTTTCCTGTTATCCTGTGGCAAAGTACAGCCCTCTTCCAGTGCAGACAGGACAGATCCTTTGTGGATGTGTTGTGTGGATCTGCAGTTATGGCAGATTTTCCAGAGGTGAAGAAGATTTTGGTCCATGACTGTAACTCTGGTAAATGCAGTGCAGTGTCTTGGGATGACTGCTAAAGTTTCTTGCCAGCCTTCAGAAATGGAGTGAGGCCATTTCCATTCCTAATTAGCTCTATAGAAATTGAATTAGCTTGAGTTTCTGTGGAGAGCAGAGCTGGCTCTGGAAGCGATTCTGCTTCTGGCCCAGATGCTAACCCACATCTGTGCTGTCTGGGTCTTGCCTGGGCTGAAGCCAGATACCATGTCAGTAAACACATATTTATTGCTCTACACACATATCCTTGCACAGGGCACAGCCCACATTTGTATGTACATGCATTTGTCTTTGTACTTTACACATGTGAATTTCTTCTTTTCCGAGGAGCACATCTTAACTGGAAATAATGTCTGGAAGCAGATGGGCTGAGAAGCCTTTGATGAGCAAATGGTTATTGTTAGTTTCAGCAACAAGAGCAGTCATCAGCTAGGGAGAGTGCCACTAAACTTGAATAACGATGAGTTTTAGTATTTCTCTGCATAGAAAAAGGCTGGGTTGACTGAGCTTTAAAAACCAGTATTCTGCAAATGTTTTATCTGCATAGTGAAGTTTCTTTTCTTGATCTGGCTTGGAAAAAAGTCAGATGCATGCAAGATTTCAAGTGTCTCTGAAGCATTTGTTAGGGCTTAATTTGATTACAGACTTAACAGAAGTTAAAACAGCCAGTTTTGTTCCTTTAGTAGTCTTTTGGTTTATTCTCTTCAGATTTAGCGATTAACATTACATTCTGAATGGGACACAGCTTGTAACAAACAGGTGGTAAACCAATTTTTTGGGACACAATAGGCAGCACAAGTCAGTTTGGTATATAAGCAATAATTTAGATGAGAAACAAAATCAAAATCATTGGTTTTGTGGAAGTGGGACTCCACTGTAGTGGATGAAAAAGCAGCAGGAACACTTCATATGGACCAGCTCCTTAGGGAAAGAGATACCAAGTGGACTTTGCACACTGTAAGGTCCAGATTTTCTTTCCATTAAAGTATAATCTTTCTTTTCTTTTTTCTTTTCTATTTTTTTTTTTTCTTAAATGTGACTTCAACATATGATTTCATTACTGTTTCAAGTCCTATTTAGAGAAGTGGGTCCCTAATGTATTATGTGACATTTTCAATGCATTTCTAGAGGTCCATCTGCAATTATGTGTCCTGGCTCTCCTTTATATTAATCCTAAAAAAAATAAAAAGATAATTGGGTTAGTCTAGTGATTTTCCAATTTACAGATCCACATGGGCCCACAGGATTTCTGTGGTAAATTACAACAGGTATCTTCAGAGAATTCCTAAATACAATTTCTAATACATAATTTTAGTCCTACAATAAAATTTTCTTTGAAAATAATTTCCTGATTTTCTTCGTTGAAACAGAAAGGAAAACTCATGCTTTAGAGATTTTTTCAATACTCTGCCCTTTTTATAACTGTAAGAGGATTAAAGAATTAGCTGGATGTGAGGTCAGGTCTTTTTGCTGTCAATATCTTCATAAAAGCAAGTGCATGCTCATTTTGGTTGTATTAACCAAATTAACCATTATTGGTTGTACAACCAATAATTTGGTTGTATTTTGGACAGTTGTGTTGTCCAGGTCCATTCATTCTTTGATGCTGGACTGACATGATGGGAGGTGCTATGAGGTGTTATTTCTGATGTGAAACTGTCCAAGAATGAAATGGTTTTCCAAGTCCCACAGTGATATCTCACCTCTTGCTATGTGCTCACTGTGGTCAGTTCTGTGCTTTTTGGGACTGCAAGGCAAGCAGGGATGAGCCAAAGTTCCAGCTTTGTGAGGAATATTTCACTCACAGAACTCTAATAATCTTCTTAGTTTGAAAAGTTCATTGAAGGTAGCATCTGCCTTTGAACTTCTACAGCAGCTGTGCATAGGAGATGGGACAAAAGAGTGGAAAGGAAGGGTGTGTATACATGGTGCTTGCCTCTGAATATTCACCTACTCTTCAAATTAGACTTATTTGCTGTCTCTTAGTCCCCATCCACTGGCCAAACAGCCCAGGGTGGCTCTTGCCATCAGGCTATTCCTTGGATGGCAGGATGGAGCTGGGTGCTGGATTTTGGTGACTGTCCTTGACACTCTGTCACAAATCCAGGCAGCCAGACAGGTTTTTAGACTTTACCTCCAGAATTTGTGTTACCTTGGATGTACAAACCGACTGGAAATCCTGCAGATTGGACCAGTGGAGATTTTTTCATGCTGAACAGAGAAGGGAGCTCATCCACAGTTCAGCTGAGCTGCAGTGATCTTTGGCTGCCAGACCTGCCCAGCAGGATGGACTCATCTCCATAGTAGGGTGAAGGCTCCAAAAGGTTTAACCATCTTTGTTCCCACTCTCTGGACATATTTTGGCTTTTGCTGGGGATGTGGCTGCCTCAGATAAAAAGAACACAAGCTTGCATTGTTCTTAACTAGCAGCATTTCTCTGTAATTCTCTAATTCAAAGCAGGCTTTGCTCACTTTTGTGCTCTCTGTATGAGCCACGATGATGATAGGATTTCTGAAATCAAAGCTGAGCACTGAACTGAATTAGGAGAGGAAAAGCCACACTGCCTGGTTCGGGAGAGCAGAGAATAACTGTGGAGGATCCTCCCAGCCTGTTTGGCAGTGGTGGTGAGGGAATGGTTTTCTTCTATCAAACTTGTTTTATTTTTATTGCAAAATAAACATTTTCTGGGCATTGCATGGCAATTACTCACTCTGCCCCTCCAGGGATGAGGTCGCACCAACCGCACATCACAGAGGAAGGCAAAACTTTCCATTTAGATTAAACTTGCATCAAACAAAGTGAAAATCAATGGAGCTTGCTGTTTGCTCCTCTTAAGACTGGCTCACACTATTTCTCAAAACACTGTGTCTGCATTAACAGATTGGGCTTTAAACTTTGATTTGACAAATAAACTGCTCTTCAACTTTTTGCCCCAGTATGGCAATAAGACTTATTCCATATTCCTCTTCCTTTTTCTTTTCAGGAAAACTTGTTCACTGGGGCAGGCCAATCCATTCAATAATTTCAGGTATGATATTACAAAAAGTTAATTAAACAGGGTAGTAAATTTATTTTTAAAATTATTTTTAAAATACTCTCAGTTGTTTGCTAGGGTCATTCGCCATGGCAGAACATAACAAAAAGAGTAATTAAATAAGCTATTGGAAAAATAATGTGAAATTGAGCCTAAAGGAACTGTTATCTTTCAGACTGATCTAAATTTAAACTGCTCAGCCCTGCACACAGACAGAATTATTGTAAAGTCAGAAATATGTGATTTCTCAGCTCCTTAGGATTATCCTTCCAAAATATCTTCAGCTAATACTGAAAATAATCAAGTGATACCAAAACATTTGGTAAAAAATTAAGTTTTCCGTGAAGTAACAACTGCCCAGTTAACAATTGTTTCTTGCTTCACAGGAAGAAAGAAAATGCCACCTCAGGGTGACTGGCTTGCTAATGCTGCTTAAGTAATGGTTACCATTTCACTTTTATTGTGCTCTTGTTAATTAAGTCCCACAATTAAAGAAAACAGAAATTCAATAAGAGGAAATAGAGTTCTTAAGCTATTAAATGCTATACATCTGTGAAATCTGGCTGAGAAAAATAGTTTCAATACTTGATTTAGTATTTCATAGTTTTTTATTAAGTTTTAGAAACTGAAAAAAAATCTTCCTTCTTCTTGACCTACATAGCCAGGATAAACCTATTTTAAATGTTGTTGAAGATAAATAAAGAAGGAGAAATACTGTCTGCATGTTCAACTTAAACAGACTGTGAGATCAGCTCAGTTGGTCAGAGCAAAGTGCCAGTAACACCAAGGTCATGGTTTTGAATCCTGTATGGGCTATTCACTTAGCAGCTGGACTGGAAGATCCTTGTGGGTCCATTCCAACTCAGAATATTTTGTGATGTGTGCAAATCTTGGCCCTGGACCATACTTGACTCACAGCTACCCATTGCATTCACTGTTTGTGGCATCTCTGGTCATGCAGCAGAGCCACTGCTGAGGCTTGGTCACAGCTTCAGGTCAGGTTTCCTGCTCCCCTGCAGGTGTCTGTGAAATCTAAAACAAGAAAGCAGGCATCTCTTAAACACTTCAACAGAACATCACAGAAGATCTGAAATGTTTAATTAAGCAACAGTTTTTCTTTCACTTTGTTGAGCAGACAGGTGTGTTAGCCTATTTATTATCCAGGCTGCTAAGTGTGTAGCTCTGCAGATTGCCAGCATTGAGGTGTGACAGCTTTGGGGTGTGCCAGCAGTGGGATGCTCTTTGAGTGAATGGCAGTGACCCCACACACATAAAATTTGGCTCTTTTGTTGTAGCACCGTTCTATTTTATTTTCCTTAAGGTTACATAGGATAAACATTTTGTCTCAGAAACATTTGAACAGTGGCCCAGTGGAATGGGCTTCTTTTGCCAGCATGAATGAATTATATTAAAAATTGTGCTTGGATAGCACACACTGAAAAGCCATGAAATTATTTTCCAGAAAGTTTTCCCAGCTTTCTCCATGGCTAAAGGCAGCCTTTTACTCCCACATTCTTCAAATTCCAGAATTCACTCTGTTTGTATATTAGTGAACTTTTTAGGAAGAAATATTTCTGATTTGGACAGCAAGGACATGTACTAGTTGTATTATCTGGCTGCATCTTTCTGGCAAAAGCTAAAATCAGCTTACCTTTCTTGCACTCCACTTCTTTTTGATTATTAGAGATGACCGACAAATAAAAAAGTAGTGAGCTTAACTTTTGCTCTCCTGTGATATATAAAACTGTTATCTTTGCATTAAGAGTTCAGACTCAATCTGTCCTGAAAAATGCTACATGTTGCTGTAGGAATGAAAAATTAAGCTCAGCAGTACCCAGAAACAGGAAATTATTCTTATCCTACTGGGTTTGCAAGTGCAAAGCCTGGTGTGTAGAACAACTGTTCCTTAAAATCCAGAACCATGGAAATTGCACCATGTATTGCTTTCTGTTTCATGTGCTGTTATTTGATTCAGCTCTGTTCACGTCTTTTTGTTCCAATTTTTTAAGAGTAATGGTAAGTGAACTGTGAAAATGTGTGTTTGGTGTTTCCATGGCTAGTCCAAATTTAGTTATAAGGTTTTAGCACATTTTTTACTGGGGCATTGTGACTGATTAATATAAACAGATAGAAATGGATGCAAAAATGCAGTTTTGAGTGCATCAGGCTAAGCTGTGCTAATTAATATTTAAACATGAAAGTGACAAAGATTTTATTACTCCTGCAGAGGTACAAACATGTCTTGCAAAGTTAAGTGTTAACCTATCTTTCTTAGGCCTGTGATAGTTCAGAAGATTAGAATATTACATTCACAAAGTAAAAGTAAGTAAAAATGTCAAAAAAATAGAAATGAGTTTTTATGGAGTAGTTATGTTATGTTGACTTTGAGTAACAATTTTCCAAGCTTACATGAAACCACATCTAGTTCCAGCTCCCCTGCCATGGGCAGGGATGCATCCACTAGACCAGGTTCCTCAAAGCCCCATCCAGCCTGATCCAGCCTGGCCTCTTCCTCATTGGCAGCTACTGCTTTTTAGATAGGGACAAGAGGGACAGAACTCCTCAGCTTCCCTGTGCTGTCTGTGAGCAGCAGTAAATGGTCTCCCCACTGCCAGGTTTCTGCAAAGCTGCTCCATTCCTCATGTGCCCACCCTGACCCCTGTGAGCCTCCTTGGCACTGCCCTGTCACTGCCTGCATCACTTTGGTGTCTGCCCTGCTCTGCTGCCCTCACCCCTGCACTGCAGTGCTAAAAATACTGACAGAGCACGCATCATAAGAGAGACACATTTTTAATCTTGGGCGTGTCCATTTATTTCTCTATAAATATTTGAGTTAAAATTTAGTGTAGTACCAATCCAAACACTTGGGAGAAATTCAAATAAACTGCATCAGTCAACATGGTTGCCTTTATCAACAAGAAATGTCATCTTCTCCAAAACAGAAATGGTTTGTTTGACAAGATCTGTGCTCCTTGAAACCCTACACGCCTGTGCTGGTTCTGTGTTACTCTCATAATATTTTTTTTTTTTAGACACAATATGTTCCATTATTTTGCCTGAGTAGAGAAGCAATGTAGCAGTCAGTTCCTGGGTAGATCCTCTTCATCTTTTTCAGTCTTGGAAAAATAAGAATATATCAAAGCCAGGCAAAATGTCAATGTGTTTACTCCTAAAGTATTAATTTCAGCAATTCCCCAGCCTTTAGGACCCTCTGGGGTAAGTTCTTTGGTCCTTTTGATTTAAGAAAATTTAATTTTAGTGGATTCTGGCTTGAATCCTCCTTCATGAAAGATGACTAGCTTTTCAGTGCATGTATGTTCTATGAGTTGATTTAGTTCTCCCATTCTGTTCTGAAGGCAAAAGCATTTATTAAATATCCACAGTCCTTTTGTTGGAGTTCCTTTTCTTCCTAGCGCATTTTGTATTCCCCATTATTAATGCCACTGATGACTGAATATTCATTAATTTCTTTACCTTTTGTCTATTTTATCAGTTGGCTCCAATTTCAATTTGTACCTTAACATCTTGCTGTTAACTTTCGCTTTATATTCAAACACTATTGTTTCACTTTGGTTGTTTTGGTCAGATCTCCCAACCAGGATGGTATTTTATGTTTTAGAATAAGCATTTTTTCCCCTTTCCTTTCTGGATAGTCAGTCTGGGTGAATCCAGTAGTATGTCCTTGAGCAATTTCCAGCTTTTGCTAATATTTCCCACTTCAAATGATGTACATTGCAATGGCAATGAATCAAGAACTGACAGACAGAATTAAAACCAGTGTTCAGCCCTCCTCAAATTTGTAGGAGAAGTAATGGAATAAACAATGTCAGAATAACTTAATACTGAGAGAAGTAATTGAATTATAGCACTTTTGTGTACATAATGTCAAAACGCATAAAAGAAAGTAAGAAACCCTTATGTGGAAAGGAAATACAGATTTTCAACAAAATCAGTTTCAGAACATCCAATTTTCCTACAAAACTCCCTGTTTTGTGAATGCAGGCAATTACTCACTTCCTTGCATAAGACACAGCTGAGGGCTTGATGCTCACCCTTGGACTGAGCTAAAGCACAGTCTCAGTCTGGTGCTGCACCTGGGGTTTAGTGCCCAAGGATCTTGGAAAAACCCTCTTTTAGGATGTGATGAGTTACCCCTGGATCTGTCTTCCCAGTGAACTTCACTCTATTTTATGCTGCTTTATTCTCCTTTCCTTAGCTCACCCCGTTTAGGTGCTCCAGTTGGCTGGCAGGAGTGCCATCTGCAGGGAATGCTGCAGGGGAAGGTGGCACAGGGCCACTGGGGCTGGCACTGCCAAGGCACATGGTGCCTGCAAAGAGCTCACAGACAGACTGGGAGGAAGCCTGGGCATAAAGCTCAGGCAATTTGTTCTGTGCCCTCTGGATTCTCAAGGAATCTCCCCAAATCTGGCGGTGCTGAGATGCCTTGGGATGCACAAAAGTGAGACTAAAGCATGGCAGGAGGCTTTGGCACAGCTGAACTAGGCTTAGGGATGTCATTGATGTTGGACCAGGGAGCCAGAGACATGCAGGGTCCACAATGCTGCCCTTTGGGTCCTTGATCTTTGGGCTGTGCTGATCCTGGTACCATGAAAAATACAGGAAGAGGAATGGTTTCATAATAATTTGTGCATAGTGAGTGCTCTCATCTCAGTATTCAGGATACAAATTCCAGCCTGAGAAGGGACCTGAGGGATATTCTCCAGTTCCTCAAGGATGTCCCTCCACACCTCTCAACACTCTGGTGACCTGGGGTGTGTATTACAGCCATGCATGGGAAGTTTGTCCGGGAATGTCACCTTCTCCTCATGGTCACCCCCAGCACAGCAGAGGCCTTGTAAGCTGGGGTGTGGGAGACTGCCCCAAAAGCACACCCACCACCTCCCCAGCAATTTAAACACTCATTATTATTTCCAGTGAAAGCCCAGACATTTTTTCTCATCTGTGCTCTGTTTAGTTAGAAGTGAGGAAATATCTTTACAAAGGCAAAGGCCACATATTGCTGAAAGGAGACCAAATAGGAGGTGTGGAGATAAGAATGACTAGGAATGAGAGTTTACCTGGGTTGTTAGTGAGCAAGAAGTCATCCTGTGCTTGAATGGGTCTGCATGCTGTGAAGCAGCTTGGGTGGAAAAGACACGACTGTGGGGTGAACACAGCAGAAATTATGGATTACATCTGTGCTTAAAATGGGACAGAAATATCCCAGGTTCTTGGAAGCAAACCAGAATATTACCTTTGCAAAACCTTTAAACATACCCATGTTTCTGAGGAGTATTCGTGGTTAAAATCCTATTAAGAACAAAATGCTTTGTTTCCTCTTGAAATTTATAATTTAGGGGATATCTCAGACTTTTTTCCCTGTTGCTACATTCTATTCTATTACTGCTACAGAGATTAAACTGGCTTCATTTATTTTAATAGACTATTACCTCTTTGTATCTTGTTATGTCAATCTTTCTATAAATACTTACTGATGTTTGATAGTTTTCCAGAATAATGCTTTCCTTTCTATAACATTATGCATCTGATTAGGGAAAATTATTAATTCTTAAAGAGGAGCGTGTTAATATATTTAATGATTTTATAATTTTTCTTTACTATTTTATTTTTATAGTGAATTTAGCTCCAATTTGAATATTTCACTATGCACAGAAGAAATGCCACGATCATCAGTGCAATGCTCATGATCCGTATCTTATTTTCTGGTAAAGTTTGTGACAAAAAGCCATAACAAAATGGATTATTTAATCAATGTACCAAATATATGGATGGGAAAGGTGAGCACATGCTTTCAGGACCTTGAGAATTTTCTCTGTATTTTGTGAAGAAGTTCCAGGCAACCCCCCTGCTCTGTTTTTAGGGAAGTTTTGAGGCATACCAAACCTGAAATGCACACTGTAGATTGTCAAAGGCAGCACCAATTTCACTAATGGCAGACACTTTGTTTTCAGATTTTCCTAATACTTTAAGAACCAGACTACATTAAATACTATGTACAACTTGTGGCTGCAAGCCAAAAGGAAGCCCACATGACATTTAGTGCCCTTGTCTGCAAGCTGATAAAAGAGTCTGGATTCTCTAAACTCTTTAAGTGCTCAGTGTCAAGCTGGAATTCGGTAACTGCAGCCCGAACAACTTATGTTATTTAAAAATGCACACTTAGCTCTAAGAGGTTTCCAAGCACTCTAATGCTGGGGTATTTGAACAGAGTAATAGGGTGCTTTTAAGAAAGCTTTTTATTTTGCAACTTTATGTTCTTCATCTTGTTCAGATATTGTTTATTTTAGAATTCATCTGATAGACTCAAAATTAAACATGCTACCCAATATAATGGGACAGGGCTTTGACAAGCCTCAGGAAACTAAAAATGTTTGAAGTGTTTAGACTTTACTATATCACAAAGTAAATTTTGCACAGTTTGAGTATGTGCTCTGGGATCACATAAAAATGCTAGACAGAATTATTCCTATCCAGTCATTTGAGTTACCCAGACCTACTGGTTGGTAATGTGCAGATGAACCTGTGTGTTTGCTCCTGCCAGGAGCTCCAGAGCTGGATAAAATTGTGCTGAAATCCCTGTGCAGAATAATCCCAAATGTCACTGCAGCAGGCTCTTAGTCCATCCTGGATAGGAACTAAATTGCCTGGTCTTTGTTTTGCCTAGGCATAAACAAGTACAGCTCCTAACCCACTGCAGGCACTGCTACATCTTGCTTGAAAGGAAATCATGCTTATTTAGCTCCTTCCCTCTTCCTCTGTCACTGTGGAACCATGGCAGAGTTGGGGGATCACAGCCTCTTAGTAAGACTTTGCAGAGTCCTGCACTGCATCCTTAATTCTTTAGTCAATTAGCATTTAAGTGAAACGTGCTGTGCCTGTGGTGAGGACTGAGCATCTTCCACAATCTTCCAATGAATTAATGGGAAATTGAATTTCTGAGAAAACAAACTATTTTTGTGTCTGACTCTGCAGCAAGAGGAGAATTCACAGCTGAAAATAAAAAATAAGGCTCCCACTGAGACTGAAAATAATTTAATTCTCAATAGAATTTCTGAATTTCTAAATCTTACACCTCTAGGGAGCTGTAATAGATATGCTTTCTATCTCTGCAGAGGGTTGTCTGTCAACAAATTTATCTCCTTCTCCAGTGAGACCTGAAGCACAAGGAGAATTCCTCTGGCTTAACATCAGCATTTTTAGGAAAATGCAAACTGGGAGATGATTACAAATTACTTTGCTTCCACTGTAGCATCTGAAAGACAAATTCCTTACACTGAAATGTGTCCCATGGTGCTAGAGAGGGCACAGGAAAGGCTCATCCATCCAGACTGAATCTTCCTGCTGCTCTGAGGTGCAGGTGCTGGCAGCTGGGGCCAGCACTCAGCCAGGTGGATCCACCTGGCCTTATCCTGTGCTGCAGCCAGCTGTGGTGTCCAGCTGAGCTGCATTACCAGTGAAAATCTTGTGAGAAAAAATGTGAGTGGATCCTGGGAGTTCTTTAAGAGAAGCTGCTCAGATCAACAAAATCAATGTGGCTAGTGAAGTCAGACAGGAGAGAGGATAAATTTGTGTTAAAGTTTATTGTGGTGCAATGGGGAATGGGGAAAAAGTTAAAAATAAAATAAATAGCAAGTACCTATTTCCTCCGCTCTCTCCCAAATGTCAGTGAACAGAGATTGCAGGTTCTGTAGTAGAAAACACTCAAGAGGGAAGATGAAAACTTCACTGGTGTTACAAGCTGGCAGCAATATGAAGCAAAGGACATTGAAAAGAAAAGCTTTTTACCTGTATCAGGAACAAGAGAAATGGAAGCAATGATACAGCACCATTATTTGAAAGAGAGATAATAATGACATAGAATAAAATATTCAATAAACCCCACTATTTTCCATTTAGGAAAGAGCAAGATAATGGGCTACTACCACGTGGGGATGACAAATGACTTTATTCTGTTAAAGACTAAGTGGGCTGTTGGACAACAGCTATTAGAAATAAATATTTTGAATAGGTGCAGATTAAATCTCTCATTTGCTGATGTTTATTTACTATAAATCTTGTAATGCCATGTTAATTTCAAAAGTGCCAAAGAACGTTCAATTTATAATATTTTAAAATATATGTTGGTGGGTTGGATAGGTCTTAATCTGAATTCCATATCATGGAAAAGCTGATGCTGACCTCAAATACAGAACATTTTCTAGAGTCCATAATTATTTTTTCCAGGATAAAATTTGAATTTTCTGGGTAGAAGCAAAAATATGGAACAAAAGGAAAGGCTATGTCCTAAAAGCAGTATCTGTGAAAATTATTTAGGAGTTTTGTGGCTGAAAACAGTTCATTGTAGAAGGGCTGTAAAGCAAGATCACCTAACATGACCTGAGTATAAGAAGAGCAGATTCTGGCTGGTCACTCAGAAGAAAGAGGGATGGCACTGTCATTTTGTTGAATTACATTCACAGGATATCCAAGGGCTCTTCCTAAGCAAAGAAAGGCACTGAAAGAGGAGAGGGAGAGAGAAATTTTTATCTGTGAAATTTATCATGTTGAAGAACAAACTCCCAAGACAGAGAGAGCATTCCTTTGCCTTGATACCCTCTGAACATCAGATTTGAAACAGAGGCAGTAAAGGTTAATGCTGAGAGCAAAGTGGGGACAATGTGTTGCTGTTTGACTAGACAGGGTGATTGCATGACCCACGTGTGTAGGAGCACCACTGGTTCTGTGGAGGGAAGGGATGCTGGAATTGGAGATACTGGAGTTGGTGATGAGGTTATCTCAAGGGAAAAAGACACAGTAGAAGGCAGAGGAGAGTTAGAAGAGGTAATCAGATTGGCCAAAATAACCAGCTAAATCTGTGATTTGTAATATCCTGAAGGGTTCCACCCAGTGTAAAATAGCTTACAGCTCTTTATTGAGACCCAGGATTGAAAGGCTACAGCAGCTGCTGCTGAGAAGAGCTCTGCTCCTACAAGAGGTCTGTGCATTGTCCATGTGAGTTCAGCCAGAGCAGGGGGGCTGTTCCCTTTCCCTGGGGGTTCCCACCAGGTCAGTCATGGGATGAAGCTCCTGCCTCCAGCAGGAATGGCTGGAGGATGCAGATGCTGATGCTGTGGCCTTGGAGCCTTTGTGTGTGGTCAGGGCTCATGCCCTGCTCAGACACAGTCAGGCCACTTCACACATGGGACAGCAGCTTTGAAGTCTGCAGTCTCCATTTCAGACCTGGTGAAGAGCTTGAATGCCCCCAGCCTTGTCCAGCTTGATCAACTGCTCAAATAAAACATCTGATTTCTCCCCACAAACATTGCCTTACTTGTTTCTAGCTCTTTAAAGTTTATGTTGCATGAGGATGTGTATCACACACAGAAATTGTAAACAGAAATTTGTTTAAAAACATCAGGGGGTTTTTTTACCTTCTGTAAATTCAATTTTTTGGGATTTGTTTGGGGTTTGTGTTTTTGTTTTTAATTTTTATTATTGTTATTTTTTTATTTATAACAAACAATAAACTAACTGAATTTTTGGAGAATTTTGTCCAAGTTTCCCGAAAAAATGCTCAGACCTGGAACATTTTTCTGGATTGAGTTGAGACCTTGGAATGAAACTGCAAACCACAGTAATTTCTTGTGGTTTCTAGTCGCACTGGTACTAATATCACCTAGAAGGGGTATGCCATACTCTGAGCTGAAAGGCAGGCCTGCAGCAGTGCTTCAGTCAGACCAGCTGCTCAGTAACCTCTGCACAGGCTGAAGCTCTCTGGGTGTCCCAGAAATCCCCACCACTGGCTCAGCTCTAGGGAGAGGGATTAATGCTTTTTAACTGTGTAGCAAGTAGAAAGTTTCAAAAGAGAAAAATATCTAGAGAATGGAAATACCAGCATCCTTAGATATCTGCTCTAAAATTTTCCTGTCAATGTAATTTTGGGGGTTTTGGTGCTGTAACTTCAGAAATGTTGCTTCCCATATAATTTACTTTCTTGATCCCAGGCTTACAGCATGGTCTTCATATCAGAAAATATTTATTTTATTTCTATCTGGACTAGACTGGCACTGGCTAAACTTACAAATCTGATCCAATGACTCTTGCAATGATCATTTACATCATTACATAGAAAACAGAGGAAAAGATTTTGATTAAACAACAACAAAAAATTACATTGCTATTAAAAATCTAGGAGAAAATTATGCATAAATAAATTAAAACAATAAAAGAGAGAGAAAGTAGTTGCATAATGTCTTGTGTTCATGTGCTATGCCAAGTTCAAGTTGTCTTTAGAGGGATGATTCAAATACACCAAGTTTGTGCCATGCACTACTCAATGAAGGCCAAACTGTCCTGTGCTTTTCTAAAGCTGCAAATGGAGCAGAGTCTTGCCCTGGTGGAAACCTGGGAAAATGCTCTGGCTGATGCCTCCTGTCCTGTGAAGCACAGGCAGCGTGTGACCTGTCACAAGACAATCATCTAGTCAGGAGCCCTGTTTGCTGGCTGCTGAGACCAGTTCTCAGGTGTCTTACCTCAGGTATGGTTTTACTCATTGTGTGAGTTCATGTCTTATTAGCACAGTAGTGTGGAGTGACAGAAAAGGCAAATAAGACATCAGAGAATAAGAAATGCTGAGATTTTGGCTTGGCTTTATGGCTGTACCCCTGCAGTGAGCTGCATTTTTACAGCCACTACAGAGTCAGAAGCACTCAGGAGTGTTTCCAAGTATGCAGCAGATGGAAACAAGGAGTCAAACCTTTCCAGAAACCAGAAGCTATTGATTTCAGTGAAAGGATTTCTTCCTAAAATGTACAGCCTGCTAGAGAAGATTTCCAGTAGTCATTAAAAGTGCCCTAGAGGTTACCTGAAGTGAAATGTGAATTAAGACTAAGATGAGGTGTTACATCAGGTGAGATAAAACACAGATTCCCTCTGGTTGAAGCCATGATCAGCCTGTGTCCTAGGAAAAGAATTCTGCCTACATCTTGCAAGTGATTGCTTCAACCAAAGAAAAGCTTGGAGAGAGATTTCTTTAGTGTTCTGAAAACACTTAAAAGCAATAACATTTAGGTGAGGTGAAATGTTTGATTAAAGTCTCCAGCTCATGCTCAAGAAAAGTCTTTGAAGTAAGAATAGCAGGATTTTATTATTCTGGAGGTGTATAATTTAGTGTAAATAGACATCTCATAGAAGCACAGGGGCAGGAGGAGGATGTGTATTTGGAAAGTACATTTAATATAATATAATAATGTATTGCACTACACAAAAAATCCTCTCTTTAACATGTGCTATAAAAATTGTTCTTTGATGCTTTCTGAAGCAAGAGATCTAATTTAACTCTCTGTCTTTCTTGTTCTGCTAAAAAGAGAGGCATCCAACTGCCTCACAGGGAAGTCATTGCTTCTGTCATTAATGAAACAGGATTTGTGATTCTTTCAAGTCCAAGAGAAGGTCAGTGGTTTTTTTGACCTCTTTTCTTTACTTCCATAACAAATAAATTATTTGTTTAAAAACCAGTTAGACATCTCTTGCTGCTGTTTTACGTTGGATTTTCTCTTTTGGAGAGGACAATTAGCTACTGTGAATGCAGAACACATCCAGCTGATGCATCACTGAAGCTGGGGAGGATTTTACATTTTATTTATTTATACACCCTTAATACCACCCTGTTCTCCTGCACAAATGAAGAAGGGAAAGGCTGCATCTGTGTGGGGAGCCTCACCTCAGAAATCAGATTGCTTGGCATGTTGAAGTGCTGATCTTTTGGGCAGTGGGAAACCAGGGCAGAGTTTCCCCCCAGTTTCCTCATGCTGTGTCCCCCTCCTGGTGCCCTGACCTCTGTCTGGGTGTAAGAGCTCCTGCACTCAGCACAGCATGGTCTGTCCAAAGGCAGCTGAGACAGAGCAAGACTCAAAAAGTGAGGATTTATCTCCCCTTTCCATCAAGGCTGCCTGAAAGAGGATGCTGTTTCATTAGTGGTTCTGCAGGAAACTTTCTCTGCAGCAGCTGCTGGTTTTAACAGTGCAAATCAGTACATTGCTTTGATGAAATCTGCTCCTCTTTTAGTCCCTGTGAAAAAGCTTAGCCCTGACTAGCAGACTTCCTCTGGATATAGGCAAGCATAAATTAAGGCCTCTGCCTAATCACAGACTAGGAGCCTCAGCAGTTCTTTGGTATTTTTTCAGTTTATAATTGATAGTGCAGTTGTGGTGTGCTGCTTCTGAGGCAGTCCAACTTTGAAAAACACATTTCTCCACATTCCTTGCCTTTCCACCAACTGTGTATTTAGAGAGGCTCTCTGTGAGGCTCCTGGGGCTAAACACACTGGCTGAGTCCACCAAGATTTCTGAACTGGGACCTGCAGCCCTCCTGGAGAATGGAGATGCTCTGAAATTTGAGGGGCTGTTTGTGCCTTTGGATTGCAAACTTGTAATCCAAGGGGAATCAGCTGGGGCAGGGATGCATGCAGCACTCTTTTCATGGAGGGCTAACATGATAAAGCTTGTGAAAAAATGAAAATCACAGTTCTGTGATCTACCAGAAGCTTTCACATAATGAGTCTCCTGTGCAGACAGAGGGAGGTGATATGGAGCTGGGTAGGAGACTAGCAGATGTGTCCATAGCATGTCACTGAAATTAAACACTGTCCTCATCTGTGCATCTCTCACTTTTGCCTGCATGCACATGTTTGACTTCATGGACTGAAACTAATCTTTTTGTTTCCTTGTGCCTGGTGCTTTATTTTGTTTCTTTTTTTCTTTTAGGTTGGTCCTGTGCTCTCTATGGACTTTATGCTCTGTTATTTTTTCTGAGCCATTCAGTCCTTAACACTCTTTCATTCTCTTTCCATCTTTCCTATCTCCCTCTCTTTATCTCACTCTCCCTCCCCTTCACTTTTTCTCATCTGGCTACTCCCATCATGATATTTTATAAAATAAATATAGAATTAACTGCCTCAAAAATGACTGCTTCAAAATCTTTCCCCTCAAAGATCTCTCTGCCTCGTGTTTCTGTGTTTGACTCATCCTCTGAGACAGTCACCTGCAAGTGTCCTTTCTCCCTGGGTTTTGTCCCTTGTAACCCTGCTCAGATGAGGATGCATTCTCAACACTTAATCCAGTCAATTTACTTCCCAAGCAGTCAGCCTCTGCCTGCTTCCCAGCTAAACCAGTCAAACCCTTCAGTTTCACTGGGAACATGTATGCCCTTCTGTCTCTCTTAATTACTGGATTCATCTAGTCTTTGTTCCCTGTCCTCACATGTGACTTTGTGAGCAGTAATTGCCTCTTACCATTGTTTCAAAATCCTGAGTCAGTTTGTGAGGTGCAGCTCCAGACATGCCATGTCTTAAACATCAGCCTTGCCACAAGTGTAAGAGCCCAGCTGCTCTCCGTGAGCTCTGCAGGCTGATTTCAGTCACTGTCACCTCCTCTCCACCCTGTCCCAGTCTCCCCTTGGCCTTCTCAGAGCCTTGTGGGCTCTCAGGTATTAGTGACATTTGTGGTTTCATTCTCCCCATAAAGACCCCAATGACCCCATGGTTCAGAGGCAGCCACTGGTCTGGCAGCAGGAGATGAGCAAGGCAGAGGCACTGGGATTTTTGTGAATTTATGACAATTTTTCAAGTGTCTAGTAATGGATTTCCTTCCAAGGACTTGTCCAGTCTCCCTTTGAACTGGTTAAAACTACTTCTGTCCTTTACATGCTTCTTCAAGGGGTTCCCAGCCCTGCAGCAGGGCAGCTGTACTTCAGGGAGTCACCTGCCCTAATCCCAAAGCCTGCTCCTCAGCACAAAATGGTCACCTCAACAATCAAAATCTGGTGTATGAAACCAGGACTGGTTTTTTTATCTCTTTTTTTTATCCTTAGCTACACCAAACTTCACCTGACATTTCCTACAGTCTCGTGAGATGTGTCTGCAATTTGTTACAACCCGCCCTTATTACTTTAAGGAATCTTGTATCATGTGTGACCTTTGTCTTTCACTGCTCATGCCCTTTTCCATGTTATTTATGGGTGTTTTGAACAGAACAGACCTCAGTGCAGATCCCTAAAATTTCCCCTGGTACCTTCCTTCTATTGAGTTAAATGACCATTTTGCCAGTTCTCTGTTTCCTGCCTTTCAGTCATTTCTCTATGCCAGAACTTCCCCCTTCCCCTAGTTTCTTAGTTTCCCTAGAAACTATGGGAATAGATTTTAATAGATAACCTTCATTGATACATTTGCTACTTCTTTCAAGAACCTTGAGATGTTGGAGAGGCAGGATTTCCAGGAGGCATGCTGGCTCTTACCAAGTAGATCACATCTATCCAGATCACACTGCTTCAAGATTTCCACTAGTTTGATCTTTTATTAAAATTTTTATTGCTTTGGCTGGTACAGACCTCAGGTTTCCATGCTTCTGCAACTCCAGATCCTCCTAACCTCTTTTAACCTTGGTGTCCCTTTTGCTTCCTGAAATCCCATGGTGGGCCCTAACTGTCTCAGTAATTGAGTCCAGACATTCTCAAGTTGTCTTGAACCTCTTGCTGTCTGCTCCTGCTAGTCTGGTAGTCTCCATCCCATCTATTTTTTGCCATGGTTTCTTCCATTCAATCCCACTAAATTTGAGACATACTCTGGCCAAGTCCTCTCCCAAGAAGGTTCCAGTGTAGAAATGTCCCAGTTTTTGCTACAAGAACCATGGACACCCAGAATTCACCCTGCTTCTCTGCAGTGGTCTTGTCATTCCTGAGCATGGCTTTTAGACCTCAGACTCATCTGGTCCCAGAGCCAGACCTCTGCCAAACTTGATCCTGGTGTCTTGAAGCAGTGCTTAGAATCACCTTTGATTCCTTTTATGCCATTGCTCCTTAAAATATTTTATGACCTAACTGTATTTTTACATTCAGCCTGCTGAATTTACCATGACCATTGGGTAGAGCTCTTTGAATGACATTTTTGGAAATAACCAACCTCTTTCACCTGGTGATTTAGTCAAGTGAGCACCTACCCTTTCTCAAGCCTCTCCTGCTGGATCCTGTGCATGTTGCTCCACTTCAGGTGTGGTGTGTGCCACACTCACCATATTGCAAGAAAGATTTAGCTGCCTTACCTTCTGTGCTCAGTTTCCCATTTATGCAGTTTCCTTCTTTGCATTTTATCATGTCTGTGAAAGAGTTCTGGGTTTCTTTAGCTCAGGAAGGGATGATGGATCTAAGTGGGTGATAGTGAAAGGACAAAGGAGCCTTTCCTGATTGAGATCTTGAACCAAACCAGTTCATCTCTCTTTCCTGAGGACAGGGCTGGGTGTTGGCAGAAGCATCCCAAAATCTGACCTGTGTTTCATGTCCCCACGTGGCAAACAGCAGAGCACACAGAGTGACTGAGTCTGTCTGGTGCAACCACATTTCTACTCATGCCACCCCTACAGTTTCTCTCAGCATTCTGCTGTCAGTGCTGCTGTTCCTGCAAGACAGACAGAAATATAGACCCCAAGTAAAATTATTTCATTTTATGCCTGGAAAATACAGGTTTAGATGTGTTTAAAACTCTGACTGGTTTTTGAAAAGGTTTCTGAGAATAATGTAGCCAGTACTGGCATCCCAGATACTAATCTCTATCTATTTTAATTAAATTTATAGTCTAGTTTCTGGTCTATTTCTGTAACTCTTCTTGCTGAAAAATCAGTCAAGATGCACATTTGCCAGCATTTTTCTCTTAGATCAGTAGTGTTCGTCAACATAAAAATATTTCAGTTCTGCTTCCTGGTCAGAAGTGCCTTGAAAATTATATACTTTCAAAATAAAGCATAATTGTGTACATGAAACTAGTGTTCATTTTGTTTTATAACATGCTTCTCATAGCCTGTGGTCTCCTGTTCTCTTTATCCTCTCCCCTACTCCCTTCCAGCAATTTTGAGAAAGAAATAACCTCAGAAGTTTGGAAGTGTAGCATTTAACTGCCTGTGCCATTTCTAATGTAACCTCTGCCCATATTTCAGCCAGGGTGATGTAGCATCCATCACTTCAGCACAAACAGATGCATTTTCACAGCCTTCTTGGGCAGAAGAGCAGCTCAGCCAGCCTGTCTGCCCTAGAGTACACAGGGTTCATCTGACAAGGCTGAGCCCTGCTGAGCTGGGGGCGTGGGGGACAGGACTGCACCACCCTTGGAAATCAAAAACAAAAGGAATATTGGACAGGAACTGAAGGAATGAGCATCAAACAATCATCTCCTCTTCCATCATCTCCTCCTGTTGTCACTGTAATCCCCAATACAAGCTGCCTCAAAATGCAGAGAGCCTTTCAGAAGATTATCTGTATCAATGCAGGCTTTGAAGTACGGGCTGCTGGCATCTCATTACAGACAGAGATCAAACCTCTGAGATTAACGTGGTCCTGGGCCTGCTGGACTTCATTCACACATCACAGAAGTGCTAAGCTATCAAAGTGCAGGGCTCTGTCTGTGTGTTACTTTCTCAGCCATAAATCCAGCAGCACGGACCCATCGACTTTTATTTTTTTTTTTTAACAAATGAGTCCTCTCGGCCTGTAAGGTGGCTTTTTCTTCATGGGGCTGAATACACTTTGGGAAATTGAAACAGCCCAAACTGAAAGATAAATTGAAGTAACATCCTTGGGATATTTGGGCTGGATGTTGACTGTATCATTTTATTTTGGCAAAGCAAACAGGAAGCCACATTTGCCCACTGGGGACAAATCCAGGGTGTAAAGGGCAATCCTGGTGCCAGGCATTTTCTGCTCTGTTCTGGGGCTCATGGCAGTGCAGGCACCATGCCAGGATGAGCCAGTGCCTGCACATGCTGCTCTGAGCTAGCTCAGAGGGAGCAGGTCCCCACCAGCCCATCCCAGGCCACCAGCCCCTTGGACAGCAGATGCTAAAGCACAGGAGATGGGTTTGCTTCCTCCTCAGAGTGTTCTGAAGATGGGAGAGGACTACAAAGCCTTTCTAACTCCTGTCCCACAGCTGCATTTAGGACAGGGTTGTACTAGTAAGTGGTGCCAGAGCCTGAAGGCTCAGGTATGCCAGCTCTCCCCACCACTGCAGCAGCAGCTGGGAGCTCACAGGGGCCATTCCTTGTTTCTGGGCTGGAATTTGCAGACCATGCTTATCCTTCTGCTGTCATTACCATGCAGCAAACTCAAAATGGTTGTGAAATGCAACGCCAGTATTGAGAGGCAATTTTATTCATGACATCTATTTGCATGCTCCCAAGCACTGTGAGAGATGGCTGCCTGTCTGGATGGAATTTTTCTGGCTGGATCCCCATGTGTGCCTTGCTGAAGGACCAGTGACAGGGAGGTTGTTTGACTTTGTAGTTAGGGTCACCCACATGCCTGGCAGGCACATCAACATCATGTGCAAGATGTAGCCACCCAAGGGGGAATGCAGATGGCCAGGTTTTTTGAAGCTAGCAAGAAAAAAATGGAGAATCAGCTATAACTGCTGGGCCAACAATAGCCCTGCATACACAGTCTTGAAGGTAACCAGGACCTGGTGGAGATATGTCAGTATCTCAATAGGATGAGCTCTCTCTGCCTTGCACCTCAGCAGAGTCTGGGTGGTCAATAGGCTCCAGCTTGCAGCTGGGTTGTAGCTGTGTGTGTCACCAAGGTCTGCAAAGCACCCTGCAGATGGGCCTGGCTGGGTGCATTTTTCCCCAGAAATCCTTTCCTTTCATCATCTGAAATTGAGAACGTTCTTTTAAAACACTCACACCAGCAACTTAACAGAATTTTGACCAAAGAACGACAGAAAGTTTAAAAAAAAAAAAAAAAATCTTGAGGTGCTCCTGTTTCTGTCTCTCCTTAATATGTGAAAAGAACAATAGCCATCAGTCATCTCTCAGCATTTTAGTTCCAGTTACACCATAATTGCTGGCATCACAACATTAGCTTCTGCTGTTGGGAACAGCCTGTGAAGGGAAGAAAGGGAAGCAGAAATATTGGAGACAGCTTACTGTGGGAAAGGACCTAAAAACAAGGAATGAGTGGGGAGGGAGGAAAGAAAAGCATGGGGAATGGGGACAAATGCTGTTTCTAGACATTTAAGTATTATTTAGCAGGATATTCTTTTTAGAAATAGGAAAGATTTCTAAAAATATATTTTTACCCTTCTTCTGTTTGGATTTGTTAACAGTACAGACTGACCTCTGTTTTGGCCAGAGAACCTTGATCAACAGCATTGGGTTAGTGCTCTGTCCACTGGAGACCACTTCTGTGCCAAACCTGAATGTGCTCCATGCTGTATGGAAATACCTGTGCTAGTTTTCACTTCAAAGATTCATTTCATGCACCATAAGCCTCAGCTTGGGATACACTCTCCAAAGATGGGACACTAGGTTTTTTGTCCACTCCCATCTCTGCTCCATTGCAGAGAAAATCTGCTTAGATCTGAGCCTGACATCAGCCAGATTCAGAACAGATATGTTTATTTGGATGGGAAATATCAAGTTCTAAAGTAGAGCTGACATTTTAAAAAGGAACAAGAGCAGGAAAACTTTCAAGACATGAATACCCAGTGCTACTCAGTTCCAGGACAGAATAAAGTAGGTGAGGCCAGACCCTTTAAGTTTGTGGCTCTCCTAGATCCAGTGTTGCTCCCAGCAATGACAAATATATTCTTAAAAGTCCTAGCAAGGGAAAGCCAAGCCAAGCAGAGTGTACTTTCAGTATGCAATTAGCATAAATATACTTTGTGCTAAACTGCCCAGAATTAGAAACAAAGGGCTTGAGGAGGTTCTAATTGTTTCAAAGGGAATACATGTCATGGAGAGGAAGACAAAGGGGAGCTATGTCCAAGAAGACATGAGACAGAGGCCAAACCAGCAATTGCCTGAATCCAAAACAGTCCTAGAGGCTGTCTCTGAAGACTTGCCAGTGGACTCAGCACTGGAATTTGCCAGGGACTTATCCTAAACCCAGCCACCAACCTTGCCACTCTTGGCATGTGATGCATCTCAGCTGGCACAGTGAACCTGCCATGCTGACTGTGAGAATGGCCACAATTAGTGAGTTTATTGCTGAAGTCCAGCAGATGAAAGAAGAAACATCAAGCACATCACTAGAAGTACCACATTTAAGATGAATCTTCATAACTGAAAGATTACTTAAGAACAAAAATGTTTGCTTGAAGCTTTTTTCTCCTATCTTCTGGTCAGCATGGAGATTGGCAGTATGTGGCAATCTAGTGAAGGCACAGGGAGACCTTCAAACCAAATTGATGAGGATGACAACTTACTCCAGCCCTGCTCATCTCTTAGCCTGCCCTCCCGTGGGATTGATAGCATTTACTCAGATCATCTCTCAGTGGCCTGCAGATGAGACTCAATCATCACCTCCTCCATCTGCAAACCCCATCCCACACTGCTCTGGGAATGTCTGTGCTCTCTGGCTGCTGTTGGCAGCACCATGATAACCCTGACCAGAGCCCCCACTGTGGCCATGCCATGCCTGGCAGGCAGGGATGTGCAGGCAGGGCAGCAGGTGGGGAAGCTCACACTGCCTGTGATCCCCTCTGCTTGCTCTGCTGGGACCTGGTGCTCACATGCTGCAGGTTTGCCCTCTGGCTCCACAGGGCTGGCTCAGGTCTGCTGTCCTCAGGCTTTCCACCTGCCCTGAGTATTCACAGCCAGGATCCTGACAGCTTTCTGTGCCAGGCCTTTCATGTGATGCTGCAGATGAGCCCTTTGTCCCCAGCTCAGACTTTCAGGCTCCTCTCAATCTAAAGTTTCAAAATTGTCTCTTGGACCAGCTCAACACTCTTCCTACCCCCACCCCCCCAGATGAACAAGGTTTATTTGACTTGGAAAAGAAACAATAATTTTCTTCTTAATTATGAAAGATGTGCTGTACAGAATACCTCTCCTAAGACTGTGCAAAATTACATTTAGCAACAATGAAGTTACAGTGCTGTGATCTGGGCCTCAGAAGCCATTTGTCTAACCTTCAAACTGGTTAACAGTTTTCATCACTTCCCTTTGTCACTGAGACTTCCTTTATTTGTCTGTACCTCTTTCTTCTATATGAGATGCAATCTTTACTATGTAGACATGAACACAAATATTTGGACACAACTGGAGAAGCTTTCGGATGTTTGCTAAGAAATAAATCTTTCTTGAGTCCTTGGTTCAAGATGGAAGCAGGAAGTAATTGCCCATGAAATTCCCTTTGGGTTGGCAAGAGGAATAGTTACTTCATATCTGTCGAAGGATGGCCTTGGGTAAATGGGCTGCTAGAAGTAAAATTTATGCTCAAGAGCAGCACTTTGGTGAAATGTTTTGTGAGATTTTGTTTTCTTTTCTAACAGCTCGAGAGACTCTAACAATGAGAAATATCAAAAAGTTTGTGTTCATGTGTTAAGACTTTCTTCCAGTGACACACTAGATGCACAGGGAATGTGTCTCCATGTCAGAAGTGCTGTGTAGATGTTACAGATCAGTAGTGGCCCTTTTCCCTTTCAGCTTGGGCTGAAGGGAAAGGAAAGATGCTACAGTCTGCTTGCAGGCTCTGTACAAGATGCATAAACAGCCACAGTCTCTGCAGCTCAGTCCTTACCACGCCTGCCCCAGCTACACCAGCTGAGGCAGAGACTGCTTGGATGTGTGCAGGTTTGGCAAAATGCAAAGGAGTCAAAGCCTCTTTCATGTGGGCTCTGGGCAGTGGCATTACTTGGCAATTTGAGAGTAGTGCAAACAGCTCAGCTGATGGTCAGCAATTGAAGTGTCAGGAACCTGGCCTTGATGCTGTGCTTTTAAACTTCCAGGCCCATCCCATTCTCAAGAGGGAAGGGATCTCCTGTTTCAATGGCGTAAATTGCTTCCTCAGCTTTCCTACATTTCAATGGGTTTCCATTAGAGATATTTTTCCCTTTCAGTTTTCTGTCTAATGAGGAAAAAGCAGCCCGAGAGCTTGGAGAACATCTGCTTTGATGCTCAGTGTCAGTCTGATTTCCAGGCATCAGGTGCTCATGCTTCCAGAGTCACCTGGAAATCCTGAAAGTTTTCTTATGAAATGGCACTAAAAAATGTTGAATTAAAAATTTTACATAAAGGAAAAGTTGCACATACATATCTTCTTGTTGACATTTCTTGTTAACAGTTCTATTTAGAAAACAAAACAGCATTTCACAAAGTGTTAGAATTTCAATTTCAGTTTGCAGTTTTCTTGATAATTTTTTCTCCAACAAAATAGGAGGAATAGCTTCCATCCATGGCTGCAACTGAAACAGCAATGCTTCACCCAAGTCTCTTTGTATTTTGATTTTCTGGGAGGGTTCCTCCTACCCATCCCCATGACTGGGACTCCTCTCTGCTTTGCAATGGCCAAGAGGCTCAGGAGCCTTCTGAGACCAGCAAGGTGACCCCTAAAGTGCCCCTGTCTGGAGATAAGAACAGCTCATGGCTCCAGCTCAGGAGAGTGGGGAGAGGGGTGAGGTTTGTTTGGGTCTTTTAAACCCTCTTGTGTTATTTGGTGTAGAGGCACCATGAGATCACCCACTCTTGGATTCCTTGTCTAAATCTGGTAGCTGAGGACACCAAAGGTACAGCAACTCAGCTTCAGGAAAAACAAAATTTGAAACAGGAGAAGCAGATGCCAAACAGTAGCTGCATCTGGATTTTGGGTGATCGACTCCACATGTATTTTCCCATTACTACAGAATACCCAAAGAAAACATTTTATTCTTCCTTTGCATCCCAGGATTTCTTCATGTCTGAAACCTGTCTTGAGTGAAAAATCTGCTAGATCAGAACTGGTGAGAAGATACTGGTAGTGCAGTGGTTATGGTGCTAATTGGAGCCTCTTCCCACGGGATACCATGGGATAGCACAAAACACATGCTCCACAAGCCAGGGAATGAATATAAGGCAAAATGTGCCTCCTGAGGCACAGTGTGCCCAGATCCCAGGGATCTGGCTCTTGCTAGATTTAACTTATTGAAATCAGGAGGTTTTAGTCATTCCTAGAACTGGTAGCTACCAGAAAACAAATTGGATGTGAGGCTGTTCTCAACTTTTTATTACTTTCTTTTTTTAGTGCTATTTTTTCCTTTGAGCAGATGTTTTTAATACAGCATCCTGAAATGCTTACAGCTGTCAGTGTCTAATGAGCCTCTAACATGCCATTTCATACTATCAGTTTATGTTATTAAACCATACCACTTACAGAAAAAATGTTATATTTGTACCATTTGCAATATTTCTGGAATTATCTAGTTCATGTCTGTCAGAATTTATTGTCAATAATTTTTATATGAAGGTTTACATCTTGGGGAAGAGACATACACAGACATATACATATTTTTTTTTGTTTCAGCTCAGTAGGAGATTAGCCAACCAGAAGCTCTTCTGGCAGTTACTGCAGCAAAAACATATCTGTGACTTGATAAGCTAATTATACATGTTCTTGCACAGGAGTTATTGGATCAAAAAAGTGAGGAAAAGGTAGTTTGATTCCTCACAAGAATAAATCTGCTCCTGTATATAAAGGCTAGATAAGTTGTGTGTCTGTGCATTTTCCATATTTTTTTTAAATTACATGAAAGTATTTTAGTGAACAAAATGTGCCTTTAATTTGTTTTAATGATACTTCTGGATCTATAAATTAAGACAGTTATAAGAAATAATAATTTTAAAAAATGGAAAAGCCAGATATTTCAAAGAGCAAGATCTTTGATTTCAGGGCATCACCAAAGCAGTTTTCTGTACAAAGCACTTGGCCCTCAGCAGAAGCCACTCTGTAGTTTCAAAGCACAACCATCACAATGAGACTCAACTGGGTGCATTAAAAGCCTGAGACCAGAGCAGGCTTTGAACAGGTTTGAGAAATATGTCCCCAAATGCTGAGGTTGCTAGTGATCATCTTTCCTGTGGGACTCTTGGTTGAGGAAGAGTCCTGCATGGTCCCAAATGCTCCATTATAATCCTGGTCTGCCCTGCAGCCCTGCTCTGGGGGTGTGATGTGCCACCCTGGGGCTTGCCAGACATGGCTACTTTAAGCCTTTGAAATGCCCTTCTGCTCTCTCCTCAGTGACAAGGTACATCACACCCTACAGAGCACAGTCTGTGGGTGTTCAGCCCTTCTTGGAGGAAAGCTCACTGCTGGCACCCCTTGCTCAACCTCTTATTTCTACCTCTTGTGGACACTGCTGTCCTGTGTGTCCCCAAGGCTGTCCCGTCCTCCCTGCCTCTCCTAAACCCCAGACATCCCAAAGGCAAGGGGCCAGTGGTCCAAGGATGCAGTGTGGCCAGTGTAGGGCAGTTTACAGCCAGCCTGAATTATCTGGAGCTCAGCATTAGTGCTGGCCTGGCCTGGTTTTGAAATATTGCCTAAGGTACTGAAAAACAGCAGATGGGGTTCTGCCCATCACTGTGAATCAGAGGAATCACTGAGCAGCATTCCAGCAGCGTGGGAGGATCTCTGACACTGGTGCCTGGGCAGAAGCAAACCTCCAGGGGCCATGGGCAGTTCCATGGCATCACCTGGCTGGGAAACAGTGCCTAGAGAAAAAGCACCCAGAGAATCCTTATCCCTGTGATGGTATTGCTCTAGAGGAGTGAGCCAGAGTCCTGGCCCTGGTGGGGGGAACAGAACTTCTTGCTGTGTTCCTGCCCATCACAAATGCTGTCCTACACCCAGGCAGCACCATATGCCTCTTGACTACCAAAAATTTAGTTTGCTGTTAGTTCTTGCAATATCACTGACATCACTGTGAGCTGTCTGACCAAGTACAGAGGCTGACTGGCACAAAGAGGGGCTATTTCTATATAGAAATACTGTTTCACAGTGTCTAGTGGGATGCTGTGCTGGTCTGTGACAAGAGCCATAGGTGTCCCTGGCAAAGTACATTGCAAGCAAGAGTAGACACCACAGCATGGGAGAAGAACCAGGCAAACACATGATTTTAGACCCAAATCTCAGCTAAAATAATGTGTGATACAGCAGTGTACTGCATCCCCCATGGGAAATCCGTGGTGATCTCTTTTCTGGAGTAACAATAAGTTGGGTTTGAGTAGGGATGATAGAGGCTTTGTGGAAAGGTGTTCCTGCTGAGATGACAGCAGAAAAACATTGAATGATGGAAGGTACCAGGCACACAGTGCCTGAGCCTCACATTGAAAAGACCAGCTCACTGGATTCAAATATCTTGGTAGAAGAGGGCACAGAGCACCACAGAAGTGCAGGCACACAGGCAGGTGTGCACACCCTCACACACTCACAGAGCCCTTACTCTGATGGAAAAACAGGGAAAACCCCAGGCACTTGGGTGCCTTGGGCAGAGCTATCTCCTTGGGATGTACATAAAAGCTCAATCAGGTCACTCCCCTCTTCTCCTGGCAGGACAGGGAAAGAGCTGAAGGCACAGGGCACTTTGAGTGCCCTGAGTTTTCCAGTGATGCTACAGTGAGTCTGCTCAAGGCCATTTCAGGGAACTGTGTGTACATGTGGAAGGGGTCATTTATTTTACTGACAAACCATGCTGAGCAATGTACTTGACCACACAACCTCTCCTTTGATGGTGAGCAGTTGCTTTCAGCCTGTACTGAGCAAAAGGTTTCAGTTTCTGCATCAGTCTTGGAAAAGGGCATGTGTGCCCCAAGGGCTTGTCCATTTTGTACAGCTATCTGCCCTCTCTCCACAAACCTTGCCTTGCCACAGCTCCCATGGATGGTCACCAGGGACTTACAAGTGACAAGAAGCTCTCCAGTGGCCCTTGGAGTGGGTCAGAGCTGGGATTTGCTCTGTCAAAGAACAGCCCTATTTGAAGGTCTGGATCCCTATGGCTGGGGGAGTGCTGGTAGTTCATGGAGGCAGCTGAACTGTGGGTGTGTTTATTGGAATTACAACTGGCTTTATACAGACGGGTTAGCCTGGTCACTGGGAATTTGTATGGGTAATTATGGGCTCATTATTATCTTCCCTGCAGGGAAGACACATGACCCAGTAGTCTGAGGAAAAAGTTGGGCGCCAGGAACTCCTGGACTCTAATCCCAGCTTCGACACTCCCTTCTCTGGCCCCAGGCAAGTGACTTAACTTTGTGCCTTGGTTTCTCTGTCTGTGAAATAGGGATAATATCTCTGAGGAGTGTTGTGAGGATTAATTAGATAATGTTCACTTAATGCTTTGAAGATATGAAATGTGAAATCTTATTATGCAGCTTGGAATGCTTTCCAGGCTCTTTTGATTTCTGACCGCACGCTTTCATTAGCTCACCTCCTTCCCCGCGGAGGTGGATTCGCTTGGGAGCCACCCCAGCTAATTTGGGAGTTGTTTTTTTCCAATAGCTTGGAGCAGTTCCCAAACACTCTGAGTCACAGCAGCTCGCTGGAGAAGCTGCCTCTGCCACCTGACCCTGCCTGGGGAACGCCCCGGTGTGCGCTGCCTTTCCAAAGGCAAGCCAGGGAGTGGCTGCAGACAGGATGAATCAGGTTTAACGGTCTCTAATGGAGGGATGGATTTTGCCAGGGATGGATTTTGCCCTCTGGCCTTCTCCAAAAGCATCTGCACTGCTGGGATTCCTGGCTGACCAGGCGTGCGAGGAGCAGCTCCCCTAACACTGTCCTGCCAAAGGTGCAGATGCTTTCTAAGCATTTGATTAGACTTTATTTTTGCCTTGATACTTTGAGGCATGGGTCTGTGACATAAGAGATTTTTTTTTAAAGGAGAGAAATTATCTCCTCAGTCATTCTCCTTTTATGCAGTTGGCTTCCTGAGAGAGTTATTCCTTAGGAAAATGCAGTTTTCTGCAGTGATAAGTCCCTGTGCAGGACACAATAAGGTCAATTTTTCCTGATTAAGAAATAACCAAAGTAAGTCTTGTTCCTCAAGTCTGCTGTTTTGAATAGTTCAGTGATACTGAGCCATGTGAATCAGCTCCTCCTGGGGCCTGTCCCTTCCCACTTGCTGCACATCCTCATCCAGCAGCTTCAGCTGGAGCCCCAGGACAGCTGGAGTGCCATGGGTGCTGTGCCCAGGACAGCTGGAGCACAGGACAGCTGGAGTGCCAGGGGTGCTGTGCCCAGGACAGATGGAGCACAGGACAGCTGGAGTGCCAGGGGTGCTGTGCCCAGGACAGATGGAGCACAGGACAGCTGGAGTGCCAGGGGTGCTGTGCCCAGCCCAGCTGAGCACAGGACAGCTGGAGTGCCACGGGTGCTGTGCCCAGGACAGCTGGAGTGCCACGGGTGCTGTGCCCAGCCCAGATGGAGCACAGGACAGCTGGAGTGCCACGGGTGCTGTGCCCAGGACAGATGGAGCACAGGACAGCTGGAGTGCCATGGGTGCTGTGCCCAGCCCAGCTGAGCACAGGACAGCTGGAGTGCCACGGGTGCTGTGCCCAGGACAGCTGGAGTGCCATGGGTGCTGTGCCCAGCCCAGCTGAGCACAGGACAGCTGGAGTGCCACGGGTGCTGTGCCCAGCCCAGCTGAGCACAGGACAGCTGGAGTGCCACGGGTGCTGTGCCCAGGACAGATGGAGCACAGGACAGCTGGAGTGCCATGGGTGCTGTGCCCAGGACAGCTGGAGCACAGGACAGCTGGAGTGCCAGGGGTGCTGTGCCCAGGACACCTGGATCACAGGACAGCTGGAGTGCCACGGGTGCTGTGCCCAGAAGAGCTGGGCAGAGCCCTGGACCCTTGGGCTGCAGCACAGCATCCTTGGGAACACCTCACCTCCCCCAGGAGCATCTGAGGCTCCGGCGCCAGCATCCCTCATCCCTCCGGAGGGAAGGAGTCCCTGCCCAGCCCCCGGCACAGAGCGTTGTCCCCGCAGGGCTCTGCCGGCAGGGTTCGATTTTGGCTGTGCAGAGGCAGGAGCTCCCTCGAGCGGAGCCAGCCCCCACTGCAGCGGGACCCGCCGGGAGCGCCCGGACAGACGGACAGCGGGACGGACAGACAGCGCGGGAATAACCCGTGAGAAGCTGCCACCTTCAGAGCCACTCTCGCCTCCTTTGGGATCGGGACCTTCCTCAGGGCAGACAAGCTGCTCGGGAAAATCTCCCCATCGCTGAGAAGTGAAGAGTTAAACACAGAACTTTTGTTAGATTTTAAAGTAGCTCCTGTTTTCTTGCTCTCTCCTACCTTGGGAGTGATATTCATGTCCAGAGGGAGAGCTTTTCTATTCACAGTTGTGCCCCCCAACATACTGAGGAGTTTTGTGGGGGATGTAGGACTCCACGTAGTGCTTGTCTACAAAGTTTGTTTGCATATGCCCTCATCTCTAATGCCTGGGGAAAGATCAGTTCTTAGCCATACAACTCAACTCTTTAAATCACACCAAGTGAGTGAAAGAACCCCAAATACAAGGGTGGAAAACACCTGGGCATTTGTTTTCACTCTTCACTCTGTAGCTCAGGAGCGTGACAGTGTGATCCTGGGGTGTTGCTGGTAGGAAGAGGGAAAGAGTTTCTCCACTTTGGGGATGCAGATCATTTAGCACCTTATGATTCACAAGCAAACAAGCTGTACCTAGGAGTTAGAGCAGACTGTGCCATGGCGCCATGGTGCAGCACTCTGGCTTTGTCATGCTCTGCATCAAACAGATATAAACTGCGTTCCCAAAAAACACACAGGGAAAGGGGAGGGAAAACGAGCCAAATACAGTCTGGAATCATAGAATCATCGACTACCAGGGACCCCAAGATCATCTGGAATAAATTTTCTGGCCAGCTGGCTGATGAAAAAATTTGTGCTGGGCATCGCTGCAGGGTGATCAATGAACAGTAAAAGAGGAATCCAGGAATATTTCCAGTCCGCAAAAGCACATGTTAAGGTGAACATGGACCCCCACCACAGGGGCTGTAATTTGACCCTGGGACTATGGCAAAGGTTCATGGGCTTTCCAGTACCTGTGCTTTGACACTGTTCCAGATGCTGGCACCCTGTTAGGCACATCCAGGTAGCAGAGTGCAGAGGAACAGTATGTCTGTAGAGAGCAAACCTGTTTCTTCAGCTAATCTTTGATTATATATGCTATCTGCTAAGTTATTGAAATGTCTTGGAATGAATATATGGAAGAATTATTGTAGTTGAATCTAAGTAGTGCTCAAATTAATGTAAATATGACACATCAGCCTAATAATTAAAGTTGTCAGGTATGGGTTTTATTCAGAGCTTGAATGAGGTTCCTGCTTCAACTTGTTGATTTGCCTTGGAGCTTGCAAGGCTGAGCTCAAAAGGCAAAGTGTTGTGGGAATGCTGAAAACACCACAGTGAGGCAAAGGGCTCTTCTGCCCTGCTCTTGGACCTTTTCTCATACCATCTTCAGCACTCCTCACTGGGGACTTCGGTTTATGTGCAGCAGCCCCTTTGTTTCTTTCAGAGAGGCATTTCACAACGTGAATGTGGCAGCCACAGCCCCCAAAGGTCGTGTTTCTCCCAGCCCTCTTCCCTGGCAGAGCCCCAGTCTCAGCCCACCCAGCTCTGGGGCCAGGAGCAGGGCTGGAGCAGCTGGCTCTGCCCAGGGCCCTGGGCACCTCCCCAGTGCTCCCAGCTCCAGAAAACAGGCTTGGTGGAGTCAGCTCCCTTGGGAACCACTGTCTCACCAGTCAGGAGCCACTAGGCTGGGCTCATGTAACCACAAATTTCAGCTGGAATGACCCCTGGAAGCAGCCTGGTCAAACTTGCTCTGCTCTGCCTGGCCTCAGAGCAGGGTGCCTGAAAAAGCACCCTTTAGGAAACAAAACGATGCATTCCTATGGATATAGCAGTTCAGCACCTGGCTCCAAGTGCTTCAATTTTCAAGGCATGGTTAGGAAAAAACAGCTTAGGTTCGGGTTTCAAATTTGAGAAAATACTCTAAGAACAGTTAAATGGCTCCTTTGGAGAAAAAAAGAAAAAAAAAGACTAAATCAACTTGACCACACCTTCAACACATAAAAGCCCAATTAAAAGAAAGAGAAAAAAAAAGCCATCCACACCTCTTCTCCAGCAAAATTATTCTGGGACATTTTTACTTGCTTTCTGTGTTTAAGTCAGGCATTTGGCTATGAACAAAGATGGTGTATGTATCTGTGCACAGATACACCTCAAACATGCACAAATGCACACATGAATGAGATCCAGCCAAACCATTGCTCCTCATACCCCATGCAAAAGTTGATCAGGGATGTGAAAAATTGAGAGGGAAGTTACAGCCCCTTCTGTGTAACATGAAGTATACACAAAGCTTCTGTGTCACATGAAGTTCTAAGTGAGTTCATGGCACAGGATTCTGGTGGTTCGTGGTGACATTCATCGAGAGGTGGAAACTACCAACAGCAAAGAGTCCAAAAATATCATTTTTCTGTGGGAAATTTTCCATTAGCAGCAGAGAAAGCACAGGGAAACAGAAGTGTCACCTAATTCCCTGGAACTCATGTGGGTAAGTCTCTCTACCAGTGTCCCACCAGCATATATCAGGAATCTCACTTTAAACATTACTTCTAGCTGGATGAGCTCCAAGCAGGTTGAGCACTACTAGGGAGGCAGTGGCATATTTAGGACAAAATCCTGCTGTCAGACCAGCCTGGCACAGACAGATGCAGACACAGACAAAATGGAAAATTTGGCCTCTTTGTGCCATGAAGAGCTGTGTGTGTGTGTTGCCAGATTGGACAAAGTATTTTGGGGGGGTGGTGTGACTGTAACCCAGCTTCCTGACAGCTGAACAGAGGATTAAACAAGACCTGGTGATGTGGGTCCTTCCCTACATGGAAACATTGCCCATGCTGCTCACATTGCCACAGGAGTGGGATGGGGCTGCCATCCACCCCGGGAGGGCTGGGCAGGGACAACAGGCAAACTGTCCCAGGGCAGACAGAGCAGGGACTGCAGGGACAGACCACGAGGGCAGTGGGGCTGTGCTGGTGGCTTCAGGCTCCTCAGTTTCCTGAGATGACATTATAAGGTTGGTATTTGGCAAGATGTTTGGCAATATGTCCCCTGTAGCTCTTGAAAAGGCTTTGTACAGGGGACAGCGTGGGCTGCCCCGCAGAGAGGCTCCTTCCCACACCACCAATTAAGTGTAATCTCAGCCACTCAACTGTCTTTTTCTGGGTCTGGAGCTGTTTAGCCCTCTCAGAAAGCATTTTATAGCCTGGTGTAGCTGAACACAGTCCTTGTTTTTTCTATCTCACACAGAGCTGACATCACCAAACTTACATTTAGCCACTCTTATATTTAGCATTTCCTCCTGCAGCATCACCATCCCCTGCTCCTCCAGGGTAGTGGCTCCCACCATCTAAACATATTTACAAATGAAGGGGGAGCACAGCTGAGCAAAAAAATAGACCAAGCAACATTCCCTTTGTCTTGATGCAGCTAAACATGGTCAGCATTGTTGTGCACGTCTTTCTCCTTCTGAGCAAAAGGAAATAAAATGGAAAGGCCCATCTCTACAAAAGTCAGCACCATCTTTCCTTGGGGGAGTATCCTTGGAGGTCTGTGAGCTCAGGCTGAGCACTGTGGGGGCTGGAAGTAGAGATTTGCTCAGACACCCTCCCATATGTTTTCTTGTTTATTTGCATGGTTTTGTTGTTTGTTTCTTTCTTTCTTTTGTTGTTTGGTTGGTTTTAGGGTTTTTTTTTCCTGGTAAACCTTTCTTTATAGTGCTAGCTGTGTGGAGGTGGAGTTGGAAATCAGCCCAGAAGTTTTTGTTATGATGACTTGATATATATTTGCTGCTAACAGCAGCCATGGTATACTAAGGGTTTTCTACTCTTTGGGAAGGGGCAAACCCAGCCCAGAGGAATAACTCCAACCAAGGAGAAGTGGACCAATGAGAGAAGTAAATGAAGAGTAGCAATTAAAAAAGCCAGACCAACTCTGTGAGCTGTTCTCAGCAGGTGGCACATGGATGCATGGGTGCCCTGAGCTGCAGGCTGTCCCCAACACCAGCTGGTCACTGCAGGGCTTGTGCATCCCTGGGCTGAGCATCCCACCCCAGCAGCTACCCTTGCTCTGACCTCAAAGTCTGCATCCTCCCTGGCCCTTAGTCTGTCCAAGAGTGGGGCACACAGCATGGCTGCAGAGCAGCTGGCACAGCCCAGAGATGTGAAGATGTGGCTTATCTAAGCTTGGGTGGCAAAGGGCAGCATTAATAGAGGTGAGTATTAATGGAGGCATGGGCTACAGGCACAACAACACAGCCTGTCATGTCAGCAAATAAAATAATACCAGTGCAGAGGAGCAGGGTGACAAATCCATGCAGTGGGTATTGTAAAAACATTCTAGGTTAGAGCCAGCCCCTCCTGCTAAGGGCTGCTTTTGAGGGTTTGCTTTTGAGCTGGTGGTCTTTTGTTGTGGAGAGATCTATCTCTTCTGAAGACAAAGTGCAAAAATACACTCACACTTCTATTATGCCCATAACTCTCCTGTGTGATTTTATGCTTTCTTTATGCTGGTTGATAGATTGCTCCAATGGTTGTGTTGACACATATTTAATGGTATTCACTTACAATTTCATTTAATAAAAGTATTTTCTCACTTTGAACTGCAGCATTTTCTCAAATGTGGCCTATGGTGGTTTGCATTTGCTTTATTACTAATTAAAAGTAAACCCCTTTCTTGAGAACAATTCATTGCCATGCAGATGAAGCCCGCACCTTCAAATGGATTTTTTCCACATTTTATTTCTTTAAATGTGTTACCTCCTAAAGCCTGATGAAGTAAGAATTTGAATAACTATTTTTGAAAGGTAGAACTCACTGATAAGGTTCAGATTCTTATCATCTCAATTTAACTACTTTGGCGTATTTAAATAGGGGGGAAAAGCAACTTGCAGTTCAACAAGAGCAGCTTCTCCAGAGGTTTTCACTTATGTTAGCTTTGGACTGGGTTCAAACGCTGTGAGGATGCCTTTATCCTGTCAGCACTTCCATGCTCTGTGTTCTCAGACTGACTTTTCAGCCCACTGAGCCTGCTGAAGCAGTCCTTGTTGCTGCAGTTGTGTCCAAATACATAGAGCCAGTACTACAAAGTGAGTTCACCTGGGGATGCTCAGGATTACCTGCAAGCATCAGCTGTCTACCCTGTGCTTGAGTTTTGATGCCAGGTACTTGAGGAAAAATTCTGATGCCATGTTGTTTCAGGAAAAAAAAAATCACCTCATTTGAATGCTTAGTCTTTGAAGGTCCCCAAAATTCTCTTTTCCAGATGAAAATCCTATGCCTTCATGTCTGCATGTGGGATTCAACTGCTTCTCTTTTCTTACTCTTACCTATGGATGGAGGCTGTTGCTCTTGTTGCCACCTTCCCTTCCCTTCCCTTCCCTTCCCTTCCCTTCCCTTCCCTTCCCTTCCCTTCCCTTCCCTTCCCTTCCCTTCCCTTCCCTTCCCTTCCCTTCCCTTCCCTTCCCTTCCCTTCCCTTCCCTTCCCTTCCCTTCCCTTCCCTTCCCTTCCCTTCCCTTCCCTTCCCTTCCCTTCCCTTCCCTTCCCTTCCCTTCCCTTCCCTTCCCTTCCCTTCCCTTCCCTTCCCTTCCCTTCCCTTCCCTTCCCTTCCCTTCCCTTCCCTTCCCCTTTTTCTATATTGCCTATTTTTACAGACTGCTACTCCCACCCTGATATGACAACCTGTTCACATTCATGGGTCCCTGTAAAACCTCATTTCCCTACAATGTCCACAAAAAGAGATGCTAAAAGTGACTCATCTAAATTTAAGCTTTAGGTGCTTCCTTCATTTGGATTTTCCATATGCCTGTGTGCTCCAGTTTCATCTTTGAATATCTACATCGTACTTTCTATGCTTTGAGAAAAGTTGAAAGGAATAACCTTTTGTGCCTTGGGAAAAGTGGGAAGGAAAAAGTGATTAATAATAAACTTTTTAAAGCCATAACTGAAGAGTATAGGTCCAAGGATCAAAACCCTCTCTAATTTAACTCAGAAGTTCCTGACCAGGAAAGGTGAGGGATACAAAAGAAAGGATGTCTGGAGCTGAGATGTAGCAGTGACTCACCAGAACCTTCACTACCAATAGCCAGAAACCACTTCAGGGGAAAGAGGAATGTTCTGAAATGGGACCTGCCTGGTTCTGTGTCTGGGGAGACACTCTCAGCCCCCAGCATCCCCCTGTCCTTCCTGTGCCATTTCCCTAAGGAGCAGCAGAGCCTGAAGGCTGGTGGAGCCTGGGCTTGGCTCCCCAGCTTGGCACCAGTTTGGTCCAGGGCAAATGGGAGCAAGGAGCAGAATTGGAGTCCCCTCAGCTTCTGTGCTCACCACAATCAATAATGTGCACATTGATCCTGTAATCAATGACAAGCTCCTCTCATTTTATGTGCAGACCATGGGAGGAAAATGCAGGGGTCAAAAGGGCAAGGGAATTTATAAAGGACAGGAGAGCACTTCCAGCTTGTCTCAGGGAGGTGCCTCACCCTGGCAGAGCAGGCAGAGCCACGCTGCTGTCCCAGGTGCAGGAAGTGCCTGGGCACTGCCCAGCTCCAAGGCCAGGAGAGGGTTTGGGGGAACCCATGGAGACACAGTGCTGCCCAGCCTGTGTGTGAAACTACTCACACTGTGCCCAAAGCCAGCACAGCAGTGTTCCTGGCCCAGGGATAATAACTCTAGTAAAGGAAAGTTCAAAGGTGAAATCCCAACACCTAAAATTCATCCATCTGTAGCCATGTTTAGACATGTCATGGTTGATTGATTAGCTGATACCTGGCTCTCTGACCAACCACAAATCCCAAAGATTTAACACTCAGTAACATGGAAAATCCCTGGTCTTGGCTGGAAAATGGCACTGAAACCCCAGGAAGAGTTGGCATGGTGTCTTGAATCTTGACTTTGTTTTCTGAACACAAGGGCTCCCTGTGTACAGGTAGGCAGTGCTCACAGACAGGGGAACAGACAGTGTCTGCTCCTCTGCCCACCAAGGACTTTTCCTGGCATTTTTAGCTGCTGTCCACACAGCCTTTGTTGTCTCATTCCCAGGCAGCTTCCAGAGCCAGCAGGCAGCTTGGAGAGGGTGAGGTGCAGCAGCAAGAAGGTTCTGTGTGGGAGAGGGAGGAAGGACAACCTCTCTGCTGCCTGGGTGTTTACAAACAGAAAGGCTGGTTTAGAAATCAAAAATAGCTATGGAAACTTTTATTTCAGCTTGCACTTAAAGAATCCCCAGCCTTCTGAAGCTCAGGCTTTATTCTGAGTGAAGGTTCTTGCACAATCACTAAAGATGTGGGCTGTTTGTACTCTTGAGCAACAAACCTCCTGTAATTACTTGTGCAAACTGAGTGTATGTGAAGTTTGCTTCACTTGGGGGGATCTGTGGCTCCCCTCCAGCAAGGAGGAAATGAACTGCCAGCCCTGCATGGGGAAGCAGGGATATGGGAGAAATACCAAGGAATGCTGCAGAAGAGCCAGCAACATTCAATATTTCTCTATTGGAGAGCTCAATATATTTCAACCAGCTTCAGGAGCACTGCAGAAAAGGTTTCTGGAGCAGATGCCACGCTTCTGTTGTGTTTCTGCAGCCTACATTAGCATCTGATCCATTACTCTGGTTTTCTGCTCAGAAAAATTGGGAACTAACTTGCTGCATAGCACCGTTAATTTTAATGACAGCCAACTTAACAAGGCATGAACAAAACTAATTATTTTATTTTCCAAAATCTGCTGAGTTGGAATATGTTTTGAGGGAAATCTTACATGGGTATCTTATTTTGTTTTATTTTTTAACTTCACCTTGAAAGAAGTTTGGCAGATTATTTTCTGTAGCCAGCCATGACTTCTGGAAATATATCTGCATTTCCACAAAGGTGGTAAATAATTTTTCTGTGCAGGTGATTGTCTTTTCCTCACAAATTAGCTTATTTAGAATATATTCCTTAGCACCTGTGTGGCCAGCTCACATTGGCAGAGCTCAGAGTAAGGTCCCAGCTAAGATTTTCATATGATGTCAAATCTTCCACCTTCTCCTTGGGTAAAGAGACACATTCACTGAGCTGTGGTTCCTGCAGAGGGTTACATTGTCCTTCTGTTCTATTGCCACTAGGACTCAAAATGGGTAAAATCAAAACCAAGGCTTTTTAGCAGTATCTCCAATCCTTGAAAGACCTGGAGTTACACAGCAATTTTTGTTGTGGCATCACTGTAATGGGGCACCTATAAGATAATGTTTCTCAGCAAGAGTTGTTTCCATTTCCTTTCAGACCCTGGCACTGAGCTAGCCAATGCATTTTAAGATGCTTCAAGCAGGAAAAGCATTCCCATCTCAATTCCCACGAAGATTCCTGGGAGTGGGCATGGGTTTGCTGGCCAGTGACAGAGACATCTTGACGCCTAGAGAGTGTTTCTGTGCCTTACCTTTTCATTGCTGCTGCCAGGCACATCCTCAGACTTTGAAAGAAAAACTCAGCCTGGTACACCTCCTTCCTGATTTCTGCTCCCTGGGTTTCAGGAGGTGTCACAGCTCCAGAAGTGGTTGCACAGCATTGGAAAACCATTGCAAAGACCAAGAATCCTGCAGATGTGCATCCATGTTAAGCAAGGCATCCTGAAATCTGTTTCAGAAAACAACTGCACACTGTGTAGTGCAAAGAACACTATTATCTTTTAAAGTTAGAGTAGTAAAGAGTGAGAAAAGAAAAACAAAAACCAAACAAACAAACAAACAAACAAGTCTAAAAGCCTGGCTACACAGCAGCTTTTATGAAGAGGATTAGCCAGCCCGGTCCAGCCCTAAGCCATTGTTATTTCTTTTCTATAGGATCTCAGAACTGGAATTCTTCACAAGGCCACCATAATATGCTGTTAATGATTCCTGCAAATTTCTTTATAAAATTAGTTTTAAAAGTGTGCTGGTGCCTCATTGTTGCCATTTTCATGATTTTACAGGCACAGCCTCCCTCAGCAGTGAGGTCTTCTCTGGCTTTTATCATCCAAGATTACGCTGGTGCTGATGACTCAACAAGATCTGACAAGATCACAGCACAGGGCAGTGTACCTGCAGGTAAAACAAAGGTCATTTTGGAGTAGTTTTCTCACAGTCTGGAGCACATAAATGTTCAAGTCTTGGATGTCTTTCAGTGGCAAGGGGAGCCTGGTATCCCAATAAATGCAGTTGTGCCTGTTGGAGGTGCACCTGGATCTCCTCCCTGGGCTGGTGGTCTGTAGGTCATCACCAGCACAAGCCCTGTGTACAAATGAGTTAGTGGCTGAGAGAATTTAGCAATCAGCTGTCAGATGCAGGAAGGGCAAGCACAAAACCAAATCCTTCTTGAATCCTTCACCCAAGAGGCAATGAGTTTATCCCAACCTGTTTTAATCTGCAGAGTCCACTGTGACCCACTGTGAGAATGTTTCCTGCACTGCAGGGAAGAGTGTTGTCCTCCATGCCTGACCTGTCCCCAGAGAGCTAGAGCTAGGCAGGGATAATTCACTGTGCTGAATCATGTATATTCAGAGGAGGACTTGGTCTCCATTGTGGACTTCTGTGTGCATACAGTCTGATTTTACAGTCTGGTTTCATTCCCATTTCCATTCCTTCAAAGAATCCACAGCTTCAGGTGTTCATCCTTGTGAATGTCCTCTGTAGCTAATGCCCAGTCCCTTTATTTATTTCAGTCCCTTGGTAAGGCTCTAACAGGTCAGATCTTCTTATGGTCACCTTTAGGTCACTTATCTCTGCTTATATTGCCAGGGGATTGTACCAGAAGAAATTTAAAGGTCCTTTCTAACCCAAACCACCCTAGAGTTCTATGATATGATGCAGTCATATAATTTTCTCTCTCAGCTACTGTATCTGTGTTTGCACAATGAAAAAAATGTACTTAAATAACCATGAAGAAAGGCACAAATCACCCAGTTACACTTGGTCTGGGTAATGTAATCCCCTTTTCCTTCCCTTGCTGGGAGCACTAGAAGGGCAGAAGTGCAGCTCTCGTGTTACCAAGTTCTTTCCAGAGTACTGGATTACCATCCCTTCTACCCCCAGCATACCTTGCCTCTCCTTTAGAGAACAAACCCTTTTGGGTCTGTTTTGAGCTGGTTTGGGCCAGTGTGACATGGCCAAGCAAACAGCACAAACACTAGCAAGGATAAAATGTTTTCTTTCAGGAGCTTTTTCTATAACTTCCAATTAATCTTGGCTGTGATTTTCTGACCTCTTCCTTTCCAGTGGAGACTTTGTCATGCACAGAGGCAGACTGAAACTGTAAGACTTTTTTCTGGAGAAGAAATCTGAATGCAAATAATTATGTTCCTGGGTGCCCAGTCACAGCACAAACAGCACCATAAAGACTGGGACCCATCTGAGCCCCCAGGTGCAGGTTTGGGCAGGGCTTCAGAGGGGAATTACTGCATCATTGGCAGGGCACAGCCCTCAGCAGAAACTCTGGACCCAGTGGTGCTGGAGGGGAAAACACAACCTTCTTGAAATGGGAGCCAGCCACCAGGAGCATGACAACCAATCTGAGAGTGACCATAAGTGTAGCAAGGGTAATTTTGCCCCTTTACTGAGCTCTGCAGAGCCATTGAGCCTGCTGGAGTGGGGCTGTGGGTGTGCTTTTGTGCAGCAGAGCTGCCTGCAGTCTGGCAAAAGGTCTGTGGTGGAGCTGGAAGAGAGACAAAGCCAAACTGCATGTTAAGATGGTTGCTGCAGCATGTTTCATCTACGTCATCTTTCCTACCACTTTCTGTAATGTAGAGAAGGGAGACTTCCTCCTGTGACTGATTACATTATTATTTATTAGGACATCTCTGGCACTGGCAGTTTGGAGCACCATCCCAGGGCTTTAGGAGGTGTGCAAGCACTGTGAAGGCAGCCCTGCTCCAAGAAGCCCATGCTATAAAACAGAACAATGGGGAGATAAAACAAGGAGATTGGGAAGCTGAAAGAGAAACCAGTGGGACAGGTTTGGGAGGCATGTCAGCCAGTGATGGCAGCTCACCAGTGTAATTTTAGGGGAGCTGTGCTGGTAGAGGTGTGATTTGGGAGAGGTTAGCTTTGGGCTGTTTCTACTGGGGGCTCCTCACTACCAGGAGACAACAAGAACTTGCTGGCAGAAAATGTGCTTGGGCTTTGCTGTGTGTTGGGGGATTGGCAGCAGTGGCATCTGAGAGATGAGATGAGATGCTCTGAAGGCCTTGGAAGCCAAGGCAAGTAGATGCAAGCAAATTCCCATGCAGTGCCCTGACTGATGGATCCTTTTCACTCTGAGGATCCAGGGTGTCTGACTCTGGCAATCTGCAGGGCCATAATATTGACCACAGTTTCCCTCTCCCCCTCTTCTTTAATTTTCCTTCCTTCCTTTGTGCAAACAAAGAAAATGCACTGGGAATTCTTTTGAAGACAGCATGGTTGGGGTTTGCACTGGAATTTCATAAGGAAGCTTATGAGACATTATAAGATGTCTTTAGAAAAAGGCTCTTTGAACCTTTTATCTTAATGTATTTACCTCTAGAATACACAGGCTTTGCATTCAAGAAAAGCACTTTACAGGGAGAAAATTAAATACATAATGACTTGCAGGAGACAGCAGACTATATCCTGAGAAATTTTACTGTGGGTTAGCACTAGGGAAATTAAACCACTGACATACTCTTGACCTTGATTTTGGCATTTCTGTTCCATGACATAAAACAATCGAGTTAGTAGGAATATTTTATTATTGACTCCTATAAATAAAGTAGGAGCAGGATGCTGTAGATCAGTTATGGTGTAGTTGGTAGAAAATTCTGCTTCAATATTTCACTTCAATTGTAAGAGCTCATATTGCCTTAGGTGAGTGTGATAAAAAAATTCACATAATAACAGGTTATTGTGCAATGGACTGTAAAACCATCAGAAAAGGGTGTAAGCTTTTTTCTTTTTCAAGTGAAAACCGACTGAATAAAGTGCCTGAAGTAATTTCTGTTAATTTTCTGGCGTTCCTCTGGTTACTTTCTAGTACATGCTGAAGACATGCTGTAACTTCTATTAGCAAAATACTGTTGACTTACATGAAATAAAGAAAATTATTATGTACAATTGGATGAATCACATTAGTTAGGAAGGCAGGAAACTTCAAATACAATGTTCTTCTAACAACATAAATTGAGATGAAATAGTGAACACCAAGCTGTGTGTTTCATGGAGAGGTTGACTGAGAGGGCTGGTGGTGTTTTCCTTAGGCAATGTGGCCTTGGTCAAACACTCATTGAACTAATGAAGCTGTGTCTGGAAAAGAGGAGATTGCATTAGGTTGGTCTGAGGCACCTTCATTCAAGGTGTATCCAAGGCCACAGAAGCACAGCACACTTGGCTAAACCTGTTTCACCAAAGCCCAGTCAAACTGCAGAGCAGATTTTGGCATTTGGCATTCTTGAGACCTCTGCAACTCTGAACAGATGAGGGTGTTTGGCACTTTTTACAGCAAAATGGACATGTGGGTACTCTGGCAGACAGACAATTATTTACAAAAGATTCTCCAAAATCTATGGCTTCAGGGGCCTTCCTGATAGATGCAGGGTTACACATAAAATTAAATTAAAAAGCACACTGCTGTAGAGTAGCACAGCCCACCTTTTGATCACCTATGGATATTTCACCTGCATTTCCCAGCAGTGGCAGTACTGTTACAGGATTTCTTTGTCTTTTTATTGTCATATTATCCCTTTAACCTAGAGCAAGGTATGATGACTGAAACTATGAGAAATAGTTGCCAAGGCAGGTCATGGATCAGGTCATCTCCCTTACTTTGTCTTTGTTAGGAGAAATGTGTCCAGAACTGCTGGGGGAAAAAAGGCAACTCACCAAGGTGATCCCTCCAGGATACCTATCCCAAAAAACTTGTAGTCATGTGACATTGCCTGAGGTAAATGTAGAAATACAATGGAAAAGAAGTCTACTGGTTTGCAATTCCACAGAACAGTACAATAATAATATGAATTTGGCATGGAATAAATTATGGGCTAAAGTTCTGTGCTAATTTGTGCCTCATAAAATGGTGAAAAGAGTGCTGAGGCAACAGATCTGTCTCTTCTGAGTCACTACTTCAGCTATTACATATCTGAATATAGTGAATTAGAAATTACATTGGGATTTAAGTCTTTAGCAAAACTGGTGTTCTAGTGTCTCTAGCTGCTCTCCTGCCAGACTCACCCTTTTCTGCTGGAACATGTTTTGTGAGGTCTTGCTTTAACATCTGTTCAACCAGTTCCTATGCAAAATCTTGACTTATAAATAAAACATGTAATATATACACATGTGCTGCGTGTGTAGACCTACATGCATCCATGTAGATTTTCTGCTTTGTGAATCCCTAAAGGCTTTTAGAGTCAGATTACTTTGCTTTGGTGGCCAATGCTGCAGGCAGACAGCTCAATGATGAAAGAGAGGAGTGATTCCTGCAGCTCTGTGTTGCAATCTGCAGGCAATTCCTGCCTGCACAGAGGCTCCAGAGTGGAGTCAGGAGCCAGACACACACCAGCTGTGTCCCTGTCAACTGATCCTGGCCACAATTTAATCTCTTTTCCTCCCCACTGTTTATGATGTGTTTTATTTTGCTGTTAATGTTTCTCACCTGATGTTCAGATCCACTCCTGTGGTAGCATCACAGCACCCAGCCCTGATCCTTGCCACCTTCTGTCAGCAGCAAAGCAGCTGTGCCAGATGGCTTAGAGCTAATGGAGAGACTGCTTCCACTGTGACTAGCCCCTGTGGTGGATGGATGCAGCTGATAGCTTTAGTGTTAGCTAAGATGCAAAATTCTGCATTTAGTTAATTTAGTTTAGTAATTCTGCATCTCCCACTGGCTCCTTAGTTCTCTGAATTGATTTTCCCTGATACCTTCTTTCTTATCTGAACTTTTATAAATGGTTTCCCTGTGCCACTTTTTGCTTTCAGTGGATATGCCTGCACTTTCCAGTGGCAAAATCCTCTTTGGAGAGATGGTGGCTGTGAAATTCTCCAGTCTCTCCATGCAAAGAGACCGTGAGAGCAAACTTGCCTGTGCAGCAAAGTGTTCCCATAAATAGCAGGCTTATTTGGTAAAGGGTGGTTTTGTTAGGCAGGGAAGGGAGAGACATTTCACTGCAATTTTGTATCACTAGATATTTAGGTTCAGAAATATCTTTATCCGCTTTGGGAATGCAAAACTTCCTGTTTTGACTTGCTCTAAATATATATAATTTTTAAATTACAGGTTTACGTCAAGAGAACAATTTAGTCAAGTATTACTTTCTTTGGAGAATACATCCTTGTTGTTACTCATAAATTAGGGCATGCATTCAGGCATAAAGTATGTATGGATACATTAATTAAAACCCATGATCCACATTATGGGTTTTCTGCTGGAAACAGTTCTTTTGGACACGGGTGCCATTGATACAAAGCTGGCAAAATGAATGACAAAGGGGTCTGATTGGAGGTGAAGGGGGTTACTGGTCAGGAGGGATGAGAGGAGATGTTGGAGATTTTGGAGTTCATCCTTGATGAGCAGAGCTGAGCTGGGCTGTCATCAGGGTGTGCTTTGCCTTCTGTATTCCTCTGCTCAGACAAACTGGTAACTTCACAGGGTGCAGCAAAATCAACCAAGGTTCAGCCTTGTTTAGCCACCCCAGGACCTGAAAACCAGAAATCTGTCCTTCTATATTGGGTCGTGTCTGTACTGAGTCTTGCTCTAATCCCTCAGTTGCAAAAAAACAGAAGTATAAGGTGCCCATGTTGTGGATGTCTTTGTTAGGGAAACTTTCCCATCTGGAGGCACCCAACTCCAGCTGTTATTTTGTGACTTAGCTATTGCAGCAAGATTTAATTAATTTTCTGAGGACTGGACCATCTGAGACTCTGCTATGGGAAGCCTGAGGCTGAGCCAGTAGGAAACCTGGTCTCCCTGTGAGAGTGGGGTGTGTGTCACTGTGAGGGGGCTCAGTCCCACCTCAGCTGGTGTGAGTGTGACAGCCAGAGTGGCTCTTGGGTGGCTGGAGGGGGAGGATGCCTTGGTGCTCCAGCTGGATGTGTTGCAGACAATGCTGTGAGAGGTTTATCCAGCAGGGACAGTGCCTTGGGCACGACTCCAGCCTGCATTTCCTTCAAAGGCAGAAGCTGCTTCCTGACCTCTAGACAAGGACAGGGCAGTTCAGGGATGGAGGGCTGCTGGGATTTTGTTCAGCCTGCTGCAGCAAGGATGCAAAATGTACAAGTGGAGTAAGCTGTACCCCAGTTCATACCTATGAGAGTTGCAAGAAGGATGTAGAGACAGTTCTGATGGTGATTTTTTTCAAAAACTCACCAGTCAGGGAGAGATCCAAAACTTTGTTCCAAGGTTCTTCTCAGTCAAAAGTTTGGATGTATTTGTTTCATGGTAAATTTGCCCCCAACAGATCTAATGTATAATCATGAGAAGACTGTACCTCTAAAAACAATTTTTCACGTGTTTTCTGATGGCTGCTGCATTTCCTGAGGTTTATATTGATCCATGAGTAACTTTGTCATGAAATGAAAGCACAGTGCTTGACTGTATTAAAAGAATTATCATATGTAAAGTAGCATAATTACATGGTCTTCTGAATACTGAATAGGGGTTATCTGTATGCAATTCAAAATAACATGCTTCAAAATGTGTGTTTTGTGAACTGATATAATAAAATCTGAACCCATCCCAAGGGATCTTTGTGGGCATCAGTATCACATCCAGCAGCAAAAGGCCAGTGCTAAGACCTTGAATACAAGCTCTGTGTTCCTCTGGGGCTGGGAATGGGAGTCAGGTTATGGAAGGCTAATTCTGCTGGGCTCTGAACTGCTTAGTGCACCTCCTCCCATGGAACACAGCTTAGAATTCATACAAATGGCCTGGTTGTGTCTTTTTGCTGCAGCAGCCTTGTGGAAAGAAGATGGTTAATTTGTGTATCCTGCTTTCACTTTAGGACATTTTATGAGATAAAAATAGGAGAAGCAGCCATTGCCAATGCCCTGCCCCTCCAGGGCTGCATTTGGTGCAGCACAGGCAGTGATGTGTTTTGGTGTCACGTTGGCTGATGTCACACGTGTAAGGTTTTGATAGAATCTGTGTGTTCCATGTGACAAGCTCAAATGCTCACATCCACTCTGTACATGCTTAACTCTCAGCCTTTCCCTAATTCCAGAGTAATCTGCATTACTCTGTACAGTACATCCTACACAAACCTGCCCCAAGGAATATTTGGTTCCCAGTACAGAGGATAACAACATCTGTTTGTGACCACTGTGGTAAAGAGAAATTGCCATAAGAGTTTGGCAATGGGTTTTGAGTTTTCCCCATTAAGCTGATTCAGCAAAGCTGAAATGAGATGGCCTGTCAGAGCATGCCAAAGGGAGCCATTTGCTGCTCTGAGAGCTTGCAGTGCCTCTTTGTTTGTTTTCCCCAATATCTCAACCCCAAAACTTTGAGGAAAATGATAACAACGCCTCATTATGTTTATGTAAAAGAAATTGAAATTACTGCACACAGCTATCAGTCACTGGCCTGGCCTCAGCCCAGAGTGATTTTGGCTAAAGAAACCTTTGCAACAAACGTACCCACCCTCCTGCTCCTCTGAGCTGTGAAATCTCTGAACCAGGGTCACTGCATCACTGGTAACACAGGATGTGTCCAGACCCTGCTGAGCCCACCCATGCTGCAGCAGACATGGGTCTAGAAGATCCCCCCGCTTCCTCCACTTAGTTAATCTTTCTCATATCATTAGATATCCCCTTTGGAGCCAAATTCCAAAAAAAAAAAAAAATGCCCATCCTATTCCTTTTCATATTGGCAATGTTCTTTTGTCCAACACATACATGCAGACACATACACACACAGACAAACTGGTTCCAGCTGTTATAAATTATAGCAAAGAAAATGCTTTTTTCTTTAAAAAAAAAAGTGAATGGAGGATCAGCACACAATCCAGACAGTGAGGGAGTAAATGTTTCTCATTAGTGACCAGACCTTTCACATGTTTACCTGCATGCTTGTATTCCTCAGCTAGTTCCTTGCTATTGGTTGCTCTTTTTTGTTTGAAAATTCTCATCTTTCCTGGAAAAAACATTTTGGTCCACATTTCTGGCCTGAATCTTGGGTTAGCTCAGTAACATTCATAGGAGCAATGTCTTTATTAAAAGCCACCACTAAAGTCTCTTACCAAGTCCCAAAAGGAAGGTAAAAATTTTGCTAAAAAGCTGTCTGTGACTTTTGCTGTCTTACTTATTTTTCCTTGGGACATATTCAGGTTTGTATTAAGATATTTCATATGTAGGAGAAATGGTATTTCTTTTCTCTAAGTGTGTAAGTTACTCAAGAGGTCAAAGAAATGTCGTTCTTAGAGTAACCAAAAAGATTACAGTGGATAGAGAAAACAAATTCATTTTTATCCTGTTGGACTGTTCTGCTCCTGCATGATGGCAAGTTTCTGATACCATTGATCTGTTTGAAATGTGTTATGGATTTCTGACACTAATAATAAGCAGCTGAAGTGTTGAATAGCAGATGGGATAGAAGCAGACCTGGTACAGACCTACCAGAGAGGAAAATACGTCATTGACAGAATATGAAATCCATGCCTAATGTCAGTTGTTTGCATTTCTCTCCTTATTGGTCCCCAGCCTTCCAACCTGTATTTTGGTTATTGAAACATCTCTTCTGACAGGCTGATTTGTGCTGCTGCTTAGGCAATATAATAAAATAATATAGTAAAATAAAGCCAAGTTCTAGGAATATATTAGAACTGTTGCCAAAATGTGCTGAGAAAAAATCTGCTAAAATTAACAAGTGCATTGTTTTCCTTGAGAACATTATCTGTCCTGAAAATGAAGTTCAAGACAGTCGTGTTTAAACCCATAGGCTTGGGCCAATTTCTAATCTTGTTTACACTGATGTAATTGACATCAGAAGTTGGCTTGCAGTGTGCTTACACTACACCTCACTGCCATTAGCAGTAACTGCAATGGAACTAAGGGCAATTTTTGAATATGTTCTACTTACATCATCTATCTATAGCAATGTCACTTAGCAATTGAGAAGTTTCTTTTATCTGTCTGCAGAAAATGCACAGATCAAATTAACCCCCAGCCAGAAAGAAGCTAACAGACCTCCCAGCTGAATTTTAAAATAGTCCATTAGCTGAAGTTTTTCTTTGCAAGAAACATTTCTCTGTCTGTAAGTAATTTTTGCTTCAACCACAAAGAATACATTGGTGCACAGAAAATTTCTTTCAGGAATGGCTAGTTAACCTAGCAATTTAAAACTGCTCTGAGTGTGGGAACAGTAAATAACCTTGGTTTCTGCTTTTCTAAGTCTGTTACAGAAGAGCTCCATGATCTGTTAACTCCTTAGTCTGTGTAATTCTTTTTGCAGAGACAAGACAAAGGGCTTCTAATGTCTTCTGCCAGTGCCATATTCCAAGTCTGGTATCAAAGACCAGATAAAGAAACAATGCAGTCAGGCAACACATGCCAGAGTCCCAGTCTGATCGTGCACAAACTGTCAGGAGTTTGCCAAAAATATTTCAAATAAATATTCTGGGACTTGGCAAAAATACATAATGGCTGAGGTTAAAGAGCACATAACCTGGAAAACCAGACCTCTTTCAACTATCCCCCTGTTTTCTGTACATTTTTTGTTCCTGCCAGTTCACTGCTAGGCATCCAGCAGTACTGCAAGGCAAAAAAAATAAATTAGGTCTTTTCTAGCCTTAACAATTCTGTGATTCTATGCTCTCCACATTTGCATATATTTGCAAATACATTTGTCTGTATTTAAACACTCATGCACATTTATGTCTGCCAGGAAGGTTGAGATTGGATATTAAGAAAAATTTCTTCACTGAAATCACTATCAAGCACTGGCACAGGGTGCCAGGGAAATGGTGGGGTCACCATCCTTGGTATTTAAAAGATGTGTATTCACTTAGGGACATGGTTTAGTGGTGGGCTGGACTCAGCAATCTCAAGGTGTTTTCCAAACTAAACTAAACCATTCCATGATCTCTGTGCTCACTCTCTGCTGGCCCAGCACAGAGCAGCCCTGCTGATTCTCTGGCACAGCTTCGCTCACCGGTTTTCACAGTTTGCCTGAGCCAAATGCCAAACATATTTGGCTCTGCTTTCCTGTGAGGTCTGATGAGCTCACAGAAAGGAAAATCCCCTCAAGACATTGCAATAGAAATTAACCAAAAGACTTCCTCTTGGGGAAATGCCCTAGCAGGCATGAAGCAAACATGTAGATTGCAGAAAGTCCTTCCAATCCAGAGCCATATATGGATCATAACCAGCAGGATGATCCCAATCTGGATCAAAATCAGCACAGGCAAGGAAAAGGGCTTTCTAGAGCTGAATGTGAATGTACAGGTTGGCAGATAAGAGTCTTCAATCTTCTCTTTGAGTCTGCACATTGTGCACTGGTTGTAGGTTCATTTAATTTCATTTGGGGTTTTTTAGTTCACTTCATAGGAAGTTTTCATGTGGAAATATCCACGCTTTCCCCTTTATCTGTTCAGCCATGAGATGGTCATCCTGTTACCTGCAAGGAATCATCAACCTGACAAATCTTAACCTAGTGGTGACTGAACCTGTCAAGTCTCCTATTTGCATTGTGGCAGCACAGCATATGTGGGCATGATGTCTTCAGCTCTTGGAAATTTTGGCTAGTGTCAAGTAGCATGAGCTACTGTAAACTGAAGCACAAACATTAATTTCTCTCTGTGCTGGCTATCAAGCCATGTGTATGGTCCTGGGTTCAGGGACCCCAAGCTCCAACTGAGGACTCTGGTAAATATAATTTCATTTGCACAGTTAACTTTCTGTATGTCTCTGTGTGAAACAGAACTTTCTCAGGAGCAAGCTCTGGCAGAACAAGCTCACAAAGCCCCTCATAGCCCACCATCTCTCTCCTGCTTTTTGTGAAGGTGCACTTCTTTGACCTAACCTGCATACTGAGCCACAGGCAGTCAAAAGAAGCCTGAACACACACACACACACACACACACACACACACACTGCTCTTTGTCCTGAGGAGAAGGATGAGAGGTGCTGACCAGCATGTGGCAAAGATTTGTTGTGTGACATGGCACAGGCAAGCCCAGCACACAGGGAGAGAGTACAGCCATGAAGAGCAGAAACCAGTAAAACAGAGCAGCCCTTCTCACACTCCAAAGCCTTTGACAGTGATGTGAGGAGTGTCCTGTTTGTGACAGGACAATTGTTGGTCTGTACGTGCAGCCAAGTGCCTTGTGCTTGGTGTGTGTGCTCCCAGCAGAGACCTGTCTGTGCCCCATGAGGATGGCCCAAGCCACAGTCCCACGAGGGCTGAATGGGAGAATCTGGGATGTGCACCAGGCTCAGCAGCTGAGCAGAATGGGAGAGCTGCTGGGAAAGGGCAGCACGAAAGGCAGGTGGAAACGGCTCAGAAAAGGGCTGGTGGCACCAGTGGGCATCAGGAGAAGGGGGTTTGTGGGAAAATTATTATGGGGCAATCCAGCAAGTTTGGGAGACCATATGGTGAACAGAGAAAACAGAGGTAAGATAAAACTTGTGAGCACAGAATGTAACCTTCTCATGTGCTTGTGGTCTGAGGGAAAGAGAAGGAATGACTGTGTGTAGTGGTTCCAGGTGAAATATAAAGGCAATATGCAAGCACCAGCACCACCATAAATGAGCCACAGCTTTAAGAAATGCATCTCCTGACTGCAGGAGGTGACGTGGGTGCTGTGTTTAAAAGCCCCAGCTGCTGCTGAACCAACAACATCCATGAGGATGGATGAGAACAGAACCTAGGGGAGGTGGAAGTCAGCTCTCCAAGCCCCGTGCAGAAATGTCCTGGATTAAAGGTAGTTTAGCAGGGTGAACATGCTCCTTTCTCCACCAGGGAGAAATATCACTCGTTTTCCTGCAGAAGGGAGGGGCTCCAGTGCCCTGTGCCCCAGCTCAGCACACTGCTGTGCACATGGCTGCCACTGGTCCAGCCAAAAACACAGCCCAGCACCTCTCCCAGTGCTAATTAATGTAGGATGTGCATCCAATCACACAAACGGGGGGCATGTATCCACATATAACCTGTCATTAAATACTTGGCAGCAATATCCAGCTCCTGTAGCCATCACCCAGCCCAAAAAAGTGTCCAAATCATCAAAGATGCAAAAGTGTTTGGCTATTCCCCTCCTCTGACCAAATGTATCAGCAATATCTGAAAAAAGGTTGTAACTTTGCAATGCAAAACTAGGCCATGGTTGTCAAAGCTACCTGAGTTTGAAGCTGAGGTGTGACTTCTATCTGTGTCTCACAGTGATGAACCTGAATTCAAAGCAGCAATGTGCATTATGCAGTTAACATGAGAAAATCACAGGATCTTCCCAGTATTTTGGAAATCTATTCATTTTGTTCTAGATCTATCCTATAGTTCCCTATTTAGTTGTTTGCTTTGCTTTGGAGAGCCAGATCTCAGATTTAAAAATCAAATGTTGCTTTAAAATAATTATTGAATGATGTGATTTGCATTCTCACAGAATGAACTGTTAGCCCATGCAATTCAATAAAGGAATGTCTTCTGCAGAAGTAGCAATCTTTCTGCTGCAAGTTGCAAACACTTACCTTTAATATGACTTTATTTTCCTGGATATTGTATGGTCTAAATCTAAGGGATGAGCACTTTCTTAATGACCTTCCACTTCTGTTAAAAATTGCACTATCTTGTTCTGCCACTTTTGGTAAAATAATTAAACCTCTACAGAGATTTCTTTTGTGGAGACACCAGTAAGCCACAACACTGATTTTGTTATGATCACGTTGGTAGTGATTTTATATTTAGTATGTCTTTAGTTGTATTGTCTGGGATACTGTGAAAAATACCTGATATTAAATTATGCTAAATTTTTTACAGACTTCCTTCCTCTGTCCTTCTCCCTGGCAGCATAGTGCAAGGCCTGTCACTACAATAATGGGACACTGAAGTGAAAAACACATCTGTCATGGATTTGGCTAGATGGCATATTTCAGTTTTTAAATCCAGTTGTGAATTGAGATAAAATTAAATGAATAATTTTGAACAGAAATGGAGATTAGAGAGAGAAGATCAGAAAAGTCAAATCTTTTTGTTCTGCTGCTATTAAAATGAAACAGCATTTTTCTTTCAAAAATTCATTTTGAAAGCCAGCAAAATTAGTTTTAAAAGGTCTTATCTCATGAAAAGTAAATGAAATGTCTCATATTGGGTCAAATAAAATGCTTGTTTGAACAAAGCTGGGGGTTTTTTGAGCATGGACTTTTTGCAACCGTATCAACAATGCAATTATTTAAATTGAAATAATCCTACTCTGATCTATAAAACTATGGACTGAGACTAATTTCTTTAATACTCACCCACTTACTTTGGAATACTATCAAAGTATTTGGACTAGTACCCAAAAATTTGATCAACATCAGAGCGTAAAATGCAGTTTTATGCACTCTAGCTGAGGCAATGAAAAGGCAGTTACAATTAAATCCTTCCTTTGAGCAATGCTTTCTTTTTATTGAATACTTTTTATAAACAGGAAGATAGACAAGAAACAGGAACTGGAAATTGTTCCATCTCATGCACGACCAATAGTTAAACAAATGCATAAATCTGTTCATTATTTCTCAGAGAACTGATGAAAATATTCCTTCATTGGTGCAAACTGTACCCCCTGGCCAAAATTTAAGTGCTACTGTCAACACAGTGATAAAAGGTGTGCTGGGATCCCTGGAGTCCCCTGGGCTGCACAAGTGCCAAGCAATTGGTGGCAGAATGACCCGGGGGTGACCACAGGGGGAGATGAAGAGAGCCTGGAGAACAGGCTGAGGGATGTGCTGAGGGACGTGCCAAGGTGCTGTCCCATTTGCTGGCAGTGACTGCAGGTGGCATCTCTTGGGCACCCTCCCAGCTCCAGCTCCTGCTCCAGCAGCACAGCTTTGTTCTTCATTTCAGTGGGGCAAGCTGCCCCTGCTGTCTCTGAGACACATGCAGGCTCTGAGCTCCTGCTCCTGGGGCAGTTTCCATGTGGTTCTGGCTCCTGCAGCAGCTCCCAAAAGATCCTGACTGGTTGGAATGCTGTGCTCCCCTAGACCCTGTGTGTCTCTGATTGCATGGTGCCCACCCTGCCTTTTCCATCCCACTCTTGGGAGGGGAGAGGAAAGTTTTCAGAGCTGCAAGAATCTATGGATGAACAAACAAATGACATAGCTGACTATGAAGAGACTTGAAACTCATTTAGGAAGAACAAAGCAATAATGATAGCAGAGAAAAATCTACCAGTGATCCCTCAGCAGGAAGCACCCTGGGTGCTCTTTGGCCTCTGCACCTACTGGGACCTTTTGTTCAGCCTTTGCCCAACAGAGCACTGCACCATTCTGTTTCCTAAGGCAGTTTTTGAGCCCATGCACTCTGGTTTGATACTTCAGAAATAGGTTATCATGGAGCTGAGCATGGCCCCGTCACAGCAAGCACTGTCAATATGGCCCAACAGCCACTCAGATGTCCCTAAGGGCTCCAAACCTTGGGGCAGCCCATTTTGGTGTTAAAATCAGGAACAAAATGCACTACTGGAATACTCAAAACATGTCTTTGAATCCCAAACACTGTGCTTGTGGTTTTATACCCATTTCCAGTGATACCTCTTCTCAAACTGCTGAGGTTGCTGCAGCTTCTCTAGGCCACATACCTTATGAATATTTTGGTGTTCTCTTGTGAAAGGTTGGAGAATCTTCAGCATATTTTTCCCTTGGCAGAGAGTTTTTCTCAAAAGCTACTGAAGGAACACATTTGGATTGTGTCTCTGATATCATAGGCTACATGACAACAATGATTATATGATGTATCTTGAAATAGGGAAATACCAAGAAACATTACACATATTGCATTCATCAAATCTGCCTGGTGAAAGTAGACCCCTTAATGGATATATTTAGTACATAAAGCAGAACTTAAAGACTGTTTTCATTTTAGCTCTTTATTCTCCCTCAAACAGTCAGAAATACTCAGCATGTGCAATTGAAACCTCTGTTACATTAGGCTTAGAGAGCTCATATTTATTCACCTTGGATCACTAAATCAAGTAGAATTCTAGCCTGAGATGAAAAAAGTCTCCTTTTACTAAGTGATAGTAAAACACTGAATAATTTGATCTTTCCATGTAATTATGTCAAGCAACTTTGTTTGCAGTAAAGAAGTCACCAGCAGTAAATGCAGCCTCTGAGACCACAACAGAAAGCCCTCTAATTTCAGGAGATACTGCTAGCACACATCAAACTAGACATAAAGAATTACCAACTCCTAGAATTATTAGTGTAATCTCTTTTCTCTGGAAAGTGACCTCCAGTCTAAGAACTTCATACAGAAATAGAATAAGTTCAAGTTACTAATTACATTAGGCCTCATCAATGTAACTAGCCAGCTAATCCAATTATTTTATTTTTTTTCCATATATCGCTTTAGAAAAGTGCTAGAGACCAGCATGGTATACTGCCATGACAACCAGACAGAATTCCCTGCTGCAAACACACCCTGTCCCTTTAGGGGAGGAGAGCCTGGTACAGGTTTTTTACTTTTAGCACAATTTGTCAGGATGTGATAATCTGCTGGGCAGGTTGGCTCAAGTCCCTGCCTAAGGCACTCATCATTGTTGTCTGCTGTCAGCCTTTCCCAGAAGAGGATGTCCTTTTTGCTTGATACATCCCTCAGCTCAGAGGCTTGGATTCATCAGCAGAAGCAGTGACTCAAGGGAACCTGAATCAGCCATGAGCAGGCTGATGTTCAGCTTCATCTCCTAACTCCCAGCTACTCCAATGACTTTTAAACAGTTACTCTCCTTTCCTAGAGTCCCTTGCCAGCTCTTGTCATGATAGGTTTAAAATGAGTTATTGATTTTGGCCCTTAATGCTTCTATGTAATCTGGCCCCTTTAGTACCCCTTCAATAGCACCAAAAATCCTAAACATTGTTATTTTCAAAATTTTTCTTTTTCGTTTTATTTAGCAACATTTCTGAGAGTTCTGTCAGTTGCTGACATTCATCCTGGCTGGTCTTTATTGTATTTTTTACTTTCCTTTCTGTGCCTCTCTTTTCTTCAGCTCTCCTTTGCCATTTACTGCAGGTGGCTCTTAGGAGGAACCTGGGTTTACCCTCCAGCTCACTGAGACATACCAGAGTGCACTTTCACATTCAACTTCATGAGCTGGGTTTTATGCAGGAAAGTGCAGAGAACCCCTCCCAAGTGGGAGTCTGGCAACTCCCACTTTATAAAAAGAGGGACTTTATATAAAGGCCAGCATCTCACCCTTTAGATGTGATGGCTGAGACTGCAGGACTGGGTGGGGAAAGATCCTGCCTTGAGTGTTTGTCTTTATTGTACCTTTCAGTAAACCAGTACTAAAAACCTTTTGTCCTGTCCCTCCCAAGCCAGCAAAATGCACTGGGTCAAGTTTGGCTTAGTCTCTGTGTCTCAGAAAGCTGATGGATCCCAGAGCTGAGCACCCAGAAGGCAATAGTAGAAGGAGTCCATATTCCCAGTCCCCAGTCCATTTCATCCAAAGCTGCACTGCTGGGCAGGAAAAGGAACTCTGGGGAGACAAGATTTTATCCTGCCAGCTCCATCACATGCCCTGTGCACCAAGGCACCAATGACAAGGGTTCAGATTTGTTCTGCTGGATTTGCAGCTAGAGGCCAGTGTGCTGCCTTAACTGCTGCAGTGTCTAATCCTTCTTATGTTCCTAAGAACTGTTTGGATCCCAAGTCTCAGGTCTTCTGTTAACCTGCAGTTTTGGTCCACAGCTGTTTGGATCACTGGTGGTTCTGCAAAAGGCACAGAAGCAATTTTCTCCTGAGGCATAAGAAGCACCCCAACCTCTACCTCTAACCTTTGATTTTCCTCATTGTCTGGGTCAGGTGCCACAGACCTTTTTTTTCTGAGTTAATCACCTTCAAAATCTCATGAGAAAACAGAAGATGTGCAGGAGATCAAGCAAGAGGAGGATCTGAACTGGGAATCCAGACCAGAAGTGTGGGTGAATAAAACCTGGCTGGGTTGTGGAGGACTGAGTTACATGAGAGCACAGTCATGGGATGGCTTTGGATGGTGCTGGTGAAGTGAGTGTAGGAGAGAGGAGAAGGTGGGCAGCAGCTTTTTGCAGACTCAGAAGAGAGGAATGAGTGCCAAGAGACACAAGACCAGGAACTTGTAGCAATCAGGATGGGAGAGACTGTAACTTAAACATCTTAATGGTTGTCGGGTTGGAGGGAAAGGAACATTAATTTAATTTTTCTAAATCCCAGACTAAGAACCAGATTCCTTGAGAAAGCCTTTGGATTAACTGATAGCACCACACAAAATATGCAGACATAGCTTACATTTTTCTCAGGCTTTAACTACCTTAATATCTCAGATAATAGAAGGATGTCAGAAAAATTTAAACACCCAGAAGCCTTCAGGATTTGTAAAGCTCCCCCAGAACTTAATTAGACCCAGTTATTGAATCTGGAAAATGATTTCACTGAGGGCTCTCTCTGATTTTTTTTTCCTTATTTTATTTTTTCTTTCACCTGCAGGGCTCCATACTGGAGTTCACACTGCCCTGTGAGAGCCACAGGATCCCCTCCACCAAGCAAGACCACCAATCCAGCATCTCATCTTTTTCTAAAAGTTTCAAGGAAGGTATGTTCTTCTCCAGGACTGTAGCATACTGGATCAGCAAGGCTAGGCTTAGCTACAGGCCATGGCTGCCAAACCCCAGGCCTGGCCTCTGTGATCTGAAGCTCTCCTACCCAAAGAATCAGAATTACAAACATTTAGGAACTAAGCAGTTTAACGTGTTCCATAAAGACAGTTACTATCCCCTGAGATTTTACTCCCAAGTTCATCCCTAGTTCTTTCTGGGGAGAAACAGATCAGAAAACAACCAAAGCAACAGCCACCATTTTGTGACACATGATGCTTATTCACTTACATCAGAACACTTAAAAAATCTGTTTTTCTTGAGTTACTATTTCTCTTTCTTAAGGGGAAGATTAACAAGGATCTCACAAATTTTAATAGTCAGTAGTGAGCTGAACATCAGATAACTTGTCCTAGGTGACAATGTAAAGGTGTGCCCAAAAGTATGTATTCTATCTGCTGAAACCAGGTGGGGCAGTGATTCTTATCTCTGTGGGAGATATCCTCTGCTAATGGACCATCTGTTAAAAACCAGATGGGGCAAAATCTTTCCCACTACCAACCCTTCCTCCAGGAAGATATCTTCTGTTAATGGGCCATTCAGTCCCACTGCATGACTGATAAAATTACATCATCCCATTGTGAGATGCTCCACCCCAGGGGGAGGAGCCAAGCCTTTCCTACCTAGGCAAAAACTGAGATTTGGAACACCTTAGGCAGCCCTTACCCACTGATTTCCAGAGCACAAGAGCTACCAGGCCTTTCTACAGGATCACTACTTCAACAAGAGCACTTCATCTGGACTGCACCACCCTAACTAGCAGGGTGTCAGGTTGTATTCTGACTCTGTCAGTGGTTTTTCTTTTGTACTATTGCATGTATTTTATTTTTCTCTTTTTTTTTCTTTCCTATTAAATTGTATTTCTGACTTGGAGTTTCTCACTGATTTTGTGAAGGAAACCATTACATAACTCCATATGAAATTGTCTTTTCTACATTTTACCCTCCAAAAAGGGTAGACGGATTCTCCTGTTAGAAGAAAATAGGACCAAAAGATCATTAAAAGAAAATATTTTGCAAAGTGAATTTCTGCCTTCTGAAGACCTATAGTCATAGATTTCTTTCCGAAACCTACAGGATTCAAGGAAGTTCTGTGTATCTGCAGGATCGTTTGTGGGTGAGCCCATAGGGGAGGAGTGAGCTGTGGCCACAGACTGAACTGCTGACTTATCAAGCAGGCAGCTCCCTCTTTCTTCTGTCCTACATGTCCTTATCCAGCCTTTATGTGTGCCCTGGAGGAGGCCAAGGCAGGATGCAAGAGGAGTAGATCTGCTGCTCCTGACAAGTCACAATTTTGACTGCTAGGAAAAGTTAACAGGAAGGTCAGCAGAGTGATGGCTTTCAGGCATCCTGTGCCCTGCACAGTAGAGGGTACCTGAGGTTTCTTATCAGCAATTTCAAACATTAACTACACCTCCAGACTCCATCACTCATGCTGTCTGTCTTGAGAAGGGAAAGGACAGTTGTCCCTCAAGGTGATTGCCTGCTGCCTTCTGGGTTTTCCTGATCCTTGGAACTGGGGTTGCATTTTTTAAATTATTGACATCACTCATCATTTTCCCCCCTAGGGATCTCAGAGTGATTTTGTGAGTTCAGCTATCTCCACTCTTCTGCAGTTTAGACCATGCAGGTGTCTGTCCTCCTGTCCTGCCAATGCACTACAATCTGTACCACCCCTCTTTCCTAGCACATGTGAGAGGCCCATAGAGATACTTTCTGCAGTCAGGTGAACATCCTGGGCTCTTCATCACCCCACTGCACTTTGATGTTAGGCTCCTTTTCTCTCTCTCTGTCACTTCTGAGGGTACTGCTGTCCCTGCCTTTAGTGGCAATAATCAAATACCTCAACTCTTATGTTCTGCAGCCCACACAGACCCACCATCACCTGAAGCAGAGTCAGATTCTGCCCTCCCACCGTGGGGCTGGGTCCTGTGTCCAGTCTGGCTCACGTTACCTCTCTGGAGCAGGACAGGTCAGGTTATATGGTCCAAGTACAGAGCATCAGAGACAAGAACTCTTCAGCTGAGCTCATCCCCTTTAGCTCCACTTAAGAACAATGGGAAGGGAGAGATGTCCATGTGGTATAATTACACTAATCTCATTTATGCATCTGCTTTAGGATGGAATGAATTGTGCCCTAGATTCACTGACTCCAGATACTCAGATTGTGGTGACCACTTCAGATAAAGATGTCTACAAGACTGCCAGAGGAACCACACCCTGTGAGACAAGTTGCTCTGAAAGTGTGTGGTTAACTCAGCAATCTCCTGAGACAGGTCTTTTTCTGGTTTACTGTATATGAGCTCAAGGCTGTTTGATAATAGATTGAAATACATTCTTAAATTAAATAAGAATATTCATGCAACACATGGCACCAGTTTGAACTGAACTAGTGCATATTCTTATGTAGATAAGGGATGTGATGATATGCTTGATCTGTTATTATCAAGAACTGATTAGACTGAAGTAACCTTTTTGCAATTAGCAAAATAAAGAACTTAAGCTATCAAAGAGTTCTCTTTTTTAAGACTGTCATAATATCTATGCCAGTCTATCCAATGCTCATAATTAAACAAGAATTCCCTCATGTTGCTTTTTCGCCCCTTTTAAAAAAATTTTCTTTCTTGATCTGGAGCAGTTCAGCCCCCACATATTATTCACAGTTCAAAACTGGAGCTACATGTGTTATCTCAGAAATGCTCCAGCGTCTCCAGGCTGACACTTCTCTAGCAAGAAAGGCAGCAAGGAGCAGTCAGCCTGGCTATGAATGTCTATATATATAGGGAGTAGCTTAGAGAAAAGTCAAGGACTAAAGGATTTTAGAAAATATTAAACATTTTCTTTACAGGCCACACTGCTGTCACAGTGCAGTTACTGGGGGCAAATCAAATTAATTCAAGGTTTAAGGAAGAACATACATTTGTTTTCTCAAGCAAATCTATTATCCTCAAAGCTTGCAGAATCTCCCTTGCTGTGACAGCTCAGGTCAAATTCAAGTGACTTTGCTATAAAATGAGAATGATGCACCAGATGAAAAGTATAAAAGAGGTTGATCTGTGTGAACTCCCTGCTCAGTGTATTGAGTTCACAGAGCAGTGCACAGTAGCGAAGAGATCTGAAAGCACCGTGTTCACAGAGTTACATGGTTGGCTTTTCAAAGAGCAGGCTGACAGCTCGCTAGAACATGAGAATTGTGCTGAAAGATCGAATTCTGAAAGGCATCTCCACCTCCTGAGCCAGGCAGGCTGAATCTGCTCTCCTCATGTCTGCCCAGGAGCCCTTCTCACCATCCTCTGCAAACACTGGATGCAATCCCCAGCCCAAACTTGGGCATTTTGATGATTTCTGCTCCTCTGAAAACCCAAAAGGAATAGGGTTGTTTCAGGCCTTCATACCTGGGGGACAGCAGCAGCAATGCACAGGACTGGCAGCAGTGGGATGGAAATCTGGACTGAGCATTAGAATTTTCATAAAAACAAGCCTCTGGGGAATAATCTTATTATAGGTTACTGCAGCTTCATTATCTCACTATAGAAGCTTACTCCCTGAGTATTGCCTCATTAGTCTCTTGTATGCTGTGAACCTGTTGTTTCTCTCATGGTCTTTTGCTTTACACTCCAATGAGAAGCATTTTGGGCAGGCACCGTCTTGTGAAGACAATGGTCTGGAGGAGCCTGCTCTGTGGTGGGGTCTTGGAAATGCTGCTGTGCTAAAGGCAGAAAACAGCCTTCCTTGACTTCCTGAGAAGTCCTGGGCTCCAGAGGTGCCTGGCCAAGCTGGGAAGTGCTCCCTGCTGAGGCACTTTGCACACAGGGGTGAGGTGGGGTGGAGTGGGCTTCCATGAAAAATAGGCTTAATCACAGAGACACAGGCAATAATAAAAATTAAGCTTAAAGGACATGGCAAAAACATGTGTGAGAAAAAGCTTGAACCTGGGAAAGAGGAGGCAGATAGCAAAGAGACTGGCTGAGTCTCAGTGCTTTGGATATGTGGTCTATGAGTGAAAGAGCTGCAAGACAGCTCCAACATCACTTTCCATGACTGTAAGTAAAGAAACAAGTAGGAACATGGAGCCTTTTTTTCTGAAGAGGGTCTGACCTACTTCTTTATCTGCAATGTAGAAAAAAAGGTGCATGTCTAAGGGGTTAAAGAGGGGAAGGAACAGAATGGAAGGAGTGAAAGAGAGAGTGAGGAACTTACTGGAGGACTGACTCAGGGTTAGAGAAGGACAACTTAAACTCTGAGGGTTAAGAGAAGGACAGCTTTCCACCCTATTGGAACTATGCCATCATCACCATACTACTAACAGATTTTTTTTGAAGATTAAGATCTATAAAAATCAGCACATCACAAGGATAGATTTTCTTCCTCTTCGTTTATCACTAAAGACCTCAAATAAACTAAGACAAAGGGCACAGAGTCTAATTCATTCTAAATGGTGGCCTCTGTGCCTGGAAAGATCACACACTTATACCCCAAACCAGACCTATAAAGACAGACAGCTCTTGAGAGCAAGCACTCCAGGAGATAGTCTTCCTGGAAAAGATAATTTTACATTACCAAGAATGATCATAAATACACTTATTCAATGCAAGGCTAAATGTATCTTAATTTTCCCCAGGTTCTGGATAACAGGATAGGTCTTAATTAACGGGAAAAGTAGGCTGGGATGAGGAGTATGGAGAATTGATCTGCATGCAGCCTTCTAGGCAGAGCAAGACTTCCAGTTCACCTGGGAGCACAGCAGGGACCTGGCAGTGATGACAGCCCAGACTCCATGCAGGAGAATGGGCATTCCTTTAATAAACATACTAGGCAGTGACAGTTCAGGCAATATATGTCCAATCTGGTACAGGCTACAGCAAATTCACACAGAAAGAGGGATTCAGCTGGACTTCAAAGGTGTGGAAGGAAGAGACATGCTAAAAAGTCATGATGGTCCTTTCCCATATGACTCCTTCTTGGGGAGGCATGTAGACTGCAGTAGGTTGACAACTAGCCTGTCAAGAGGGAATGGACAACATCAGTGCTTGAAGTGGACATTTCTTATGGTCACTGGCCAAGCAAGAAGCTAGAAAAGACCCTCCAGTGTCACTGCTAAGCGGTACCAAAGAACAGGTTTCCATTTGAAATTTTGTTCATGATATAAAGCTATTGCAGAGGCCTTATGGCAGCAAAATCTAAATCTTTCATTAATGAAAGAACAGCAGAAGAATAATCACAATAAAAGTGTCTGTTACCATGGGACAGGGAAATAGGAACACAATGGGCATTTGATGAGCGGCGATTAGTCTGGCTCCACAGACTATTTGGGAAATGGAGAAAAAGAATGGATTGTATTAAATGCCAAATTCAAAAGACACAATTGGGAAGCTTAGGTCAAAGAAATTAAGGATGGCTACACCAAAATGAGATGCTGTCTCTGTGGATCTATGGTGGAAGTGAAACTTTTGAGTACAAGCTGTGTCTATGAGCCTGTAATTACAGGGTGTCAGGCATCTCAGGGATGAGCAGGGGCTGAGCTCAGGCTATGCATACCTCCCACATGGCACTTTCTGACTTTGTGCAAGCCTTCAACATTATTGTTTTCTTAATGCATTCCCCAAACCTCACTGAGATATTCCCACTGTGGCATTCCCTGCCCGAGGGGGCTCTGTAGCTGATGCAGAGCTGACTTGCCCTGTGCAGAGTCTCAAACAGCAGCGTGGCTGGCTGACTGCTCCATGAGTGGCTGAGTCCTTCTGAGGTCTCTCTGCATGAACTGGGACCTCCTGACTCAGTGACAGCCAAGGGAGAAGCCAAAGAGAAAGGAGATGGATGTGACAGTGCCAAGTCACTGGACCACACATGCTGACACAACTGGGAAAATCTAAGAGAAAACCATAACTATGAAGAAGAGACAAATACTGAAGCAAATGCACCTTTTTGGAGGGGCAGAGTGGACAAACACTGGCTTTAGAGGAAAAGCCATGGCACTACAAGGTCTCACTTCAGGATGCACTCTGCTCCATTGTGGGGATAGGCAAACTACAGGCTGGGATCAAAAACAGATGGGAAGAGGCAGAACAGGTAATACCATCATTTGATAATAACTGACTGTTCTACATGGGACTGTAATTAAAGACAGCAGAACCATCATACCTGAAGCGCTACATAAAAATTACATTGAAAGGAACCCAGGAAGGGACAGAAACATTTTATACTACTTCAAAGGGGAGGGACACTGAAGATGTTGAAGCTTTTTCATGTATACCAAGAACACAGTCAATTCAAGTAAAACTATCCACATAAGCAGTCCAGAGAAAATTGTCCTTTGTCTCTACAGCAACAGTTTCAAGCTGCTAAGGAATCACATCCCCAGACCTCTTCAATGAACTTTGTGTTATACTTCTCATGACCTTTGGTAAAGTTTGGTAGAAAAAGAAGATATGCAGAACACATCTTTCAGTAGATATGGTAGCAAAATAGTGATGTGTTACGGTGGACCATGCTTCACAGGGTATTACTGGGGGCTTTTTATTGGAATACACCTAAATCATCATCATCATCTCTGTGGGAAGCAGTCAAGCCAACAAAGCCATTACTGATGAATACACCAGGCACTGACCAATACAGCACTACTGCTTTTTATACAGCACTGATCAGTGCATGGACATACACCTATATTGGGCTAGAAACTGGCAATATCTGCTTGACAAGGAAAATAATTTTAGGTCAAATAGACACAGGATTTTTTTTAAACTTGCAATGATAAAACAAGAAAACATAAGAAAAGGAGACTCAATATGAAACTTTTGATTTAACATCTTAAGAGAACCCTTCATTTCAGAGTAATCCTTGAAAATGTTTGAGCTTCTTTTTGAAGTTCTTGAGTTAAAAAAAAAAAGTTTCTGATTAAAAGAATAAACGAAGTTCTATTTAAAACATCAAATCAAAAGGTTCTTCATCTTGTTTTCTCAAGGACATCAGAGTGTCAGAGAGAAAACTTTCTCCAAGAACAAAAGTACTTTTAAATTAATTTACCTGATCTGAACTCTTCAAACCATTCATCTTTCTAAGCCCTGTCTTTAGAAAAAATGTCCTACATGTAAAGAAAAAACCTCCACTCTAGTTAACCCCTTGTGTCATTTTCTCAGAACGCTGACAAATAAGATTTGCTCTCTATAAAAAATCTCATACCAGAGAAGCTGTAGATACATATAGAAGATGAGAGGAGACAACAAAGTTGTAGGAAGTCTTAGAGGGAAGGAATCCATGGAAGCAGCAGCAGCCTGGGGGCCACCCAAGGTGTGAATCCCCCCATGCTGGGCGGCTGCAGACAAAATCTCCCGATGCCAGGGACAGATGCACACGGGCACAGCAGCAGTGGGGCTGGGGAAGCTGGGGCTCAGCTCTTGGCTTTTGTGATCTTCAAGAGCTGTGGCACTGCTGTGCTGCCCCTGGGAGATGGCTGATTATAAGCAAGAACTCTATGTTGGTTGTGGGTTTCTATTTTTGTTGTGTGTGACTGAGAAGGTATGGGCCAAAAATCATTTTAGAGAGCTCTGCCTAAATCTGGTTTTATCCAGTGACATGTGCTGAGAGAAGCTGGTCTCTGGATCTTAGTGAATTTTGCTTAGTCTCCATGTGGTGTATGGATCACTCACCCTGTCCTGACCCGCTCAGGTATTGTTAAAGGTAAACAGATGGCAGCATGCAAGTCCAGGTGAAATCCTGGGATTCACAGGGACATGCAGGATCCAGTCCTTCTGGGCTCAGGTGGATCTCTGCAGGGTCCAAACCTGGTGTTTCATATTACATGTGGGTGCTATTTTCATCCTCCTCAGGAAGTCTTTATTCTCAGTGTGCTGGTTACACACTCAGTCAAAGTGAGGCGTGCAAGCTGATCTCTGAGCTCTCTGTGCCGGCAATGCTTAATCACATCCCCCTCTAAGAGGAACCATCTGATGTCAAGATTTGGATGATAAGAATATGGGACACATTAGTCATGGAGGAGCTGACACACACAGAGCAACAACAACGAGATTATCTTGATATGGCTGCCCTTCTCAGGATGTGGACATGGAGAACTCTTAATACCTAAAAAACAGGGACTGAATTCCTTTTGCTTCTGCTAATAAATGTCCTGTCCTTTGCTACGTGAGAACACCACCCTCTGCAGCAGATGCATATGATTAAAGCATAAAAAGTATAAGAAAGATGTTGTAAAAGACTGTATAGATCATTGCCTCAACTCACAAGGGCCTGCCTTTCAAACCATTTTGGTTTCATTATTAGAGACAATTGTAGTCTTTGTTGTTTGCAAGCAAATGTTGCAAAACTGTACTCTCTGCTCTTGGAGTACATGTATGAAAAATGTGATATTTTACATTAAATCTTAGACTAGCAGTTCTTAGATGAGCAGTAAAAGTTTTAATCTGGCAAAGTGCTCAACAGCATGCCCAGAGTGAAGTGTGTGGGTAGTTCCAGCAAAATGTGTTGGCAGGATGAACTAGAGCAAGGTTAATGAGCCTGACTCATCAGGACCTGGAGCATGAGATGGGATTTAATGGTGGAACCGAGTTCGAGAAAATCCCCCTAAACTGAAAGAATATTTCTTCTCCCTCCCATCCCACACCAAGGAAAAACCCCAAACAATCCAAAACCCTTCACAAGCAACCAGAGCATGTACCCTCTTGCTTCTGTCAGAAGTGCCCTCTAAGTACCAGCACAGCCTGGAAAAAGACAGGATTTCCTGAGAAATCTCAAGGGTATGAGATGAGGTGCTCCCACTGTGGTAATGCCATTGGGGGAACAGAGATTTCCTCTTTCAAAGAAACTTTATCATCTTGGAACAAGTACTTTAATGTTCATTTTTGCTAAAGAATCCAATGCATATTGCCCTTCCTTTTTTATTGAGTGATGGAAAAGGGACATTTCCCCAGACCTATGCATCAGTGCTGATAACACCACTTTGAAATTCACCAACAAGTCATTAGGGCCATAAAATTTGCTCTTCTACATTCTAAGAATATTTTAGGATGCAAATACTCTAGATAGCTAAAGGTGTCAGGACCCAGAAACCAGCAGGAGTTCTGTAAAATTCAACATGTCCTGCATTTGTAAAAGTTGCCTTAAAACCACAAGGGAAACTGATCCCATAAGAGGCCTTGATGCTGGTATTCTTTGTACAAGGATCTCAGAGCAAACTGATTATGTCGTACTGGTCAGGTACCTGCACTGCAGACTGCAGCATATAAACAGAATCTTGAATTAAATACTGACATTTAGACTGCTTTAATTAATTTTCATGTGAACTGATTCTGAAAATCAATAATAATGTGAGCACTTTTCCCCCTTGCCCCCTTTTTACCATGCTCAGTATCCAGCAAAAGATTAAGTTAATATTACAGGACAGTCCTGAATTAGGCATTAGATTCTTGAAGATCTTGACAGCTTTTAGCTAGCACTGCAATTTTCACTATTTAATGGTTTGTTTGTAAATACCCAGATCTTGAATTTGTGTAATTAATTCAGAATATTTATTTTCTCCATCCCTCGAAGTTTCCAAAACCTGGAAACCTTTCAGTCAAAACAGTATGAAAGCAGAAGGCAAAAGCAAACAATATGAAAGTTACCAATCTTAAAAATTTCCTGAGTTTTTGGTACACATCCCAGTTCCTGAATGCTTGTTTGGGAGTGCCTCCCCTGGCCCTTGACAGGACTTGCTAGGTCAGGGAAATCCAGCTATACTGTGCTAGCTGATATAAAATTCTTTGCTTCTAGAGTATGGATGTGTTTAGTTTAGTCTCCAGAAGGAAGATGTGTGAAAGCTGAGTTTGTTTAGGCCCTGCAAGGCACAGGGTGATGATGAGTGATTGCACACCAGGACTCTGCTCCAGCTCAAAATCCAGCTGATGAGCAAGCTTGTGCCTTTCCACATCCCTCCTCCTGTAACTGAGCATTCAGAAAGTATTGAACTGGGTTTGTGTTTTTTTTGTTTTGTTTTTTTGTTTTTTGTTTTTGTTTTTTTGGGTTTTTTTGTGGGTTTTTTTTTGTTTTGTTTTGTTTTGTTTTGGTTTTTTTTTGTTTGTTTGGTTTTTTTTTTTTTTGTGGGTTTTTTTTTTTTTTGTCTTCTGAACTACTCAGGAACTTCAGTTTATGGACCTATTCTGGTCATGAGTGTGTTTCTTATGTCTCGTTACACATGCCCACAGAACACAGATGCCTAAATAGCCTCATTCATAACAAAGGCATCACATTTCAAAGCAAGTGAGGCCCAGATGATTTTTTTTTTAATTCAATTCTCCTTTATGCATCTTTCTCGGGTGCTTATATGAATTAAGTTCCTAATCTTCTGAGCTTTGCCCACCATATGTTATTAGAGCAATTGCTTTTGCAGTGATATCCTTGATTTTGTTACAAAAGACCATGGTCAGAACTGTTTCTTTAGGACTCTAAGTGACTGTGATGGGCTGTTCCTTTATTGTTAACTCCTTAACACAAATCCTTCAAAACCTGTGTGTGGGAGACACAGCCCATTCTCCAGCAAACTCATTTCTCCAAAGGCAGCTGGTGTGGCAGATACAGGATTTTTGGACAACAAATTAATATGATTATGCAAAAGCTGATTTATTGTTTATTTTTAGTTTTAGCTATGCATTTTAAGATTATTGTTTATGTGATTATGTATTTTTGATTGGTGCTTTTATGTTGCTTATGTATTTTGTATGGGCTTTTTAGGGAAGATGGTTGCTTGTTGTTTTGAACTTATTTTGTTTGTTTGTTTTTTAATTCTGGTATTTTGTTGTTTTGTTTTTGTTTTTTTTTAATTTAGCACAATTTATGTTTTAGTAGTTTTGAAGAGTTTTAACAAGATAAATAGGTTGCAGAAAAACATTAAAAATGGCTTGTTTAGTGTACTTGCTATAAACATTGGTTTAAATTAAGAAATATGTAGAAAAACAGCTAAATATGTTGAAAAACAGCTAAATATGTTGGAAAACAGCTAAATATAGTTTGGTTGGTCAACTGATACAGCTTATGGCCTAGACTATTCTACATTATTACAGTCTGGCACTTTGGGGAAGATGAACAAGTCTTTCATGCTATGGAAATGAAATAAAATTGAGCTGGAGTAGCAGAATAAGATGCTGCTCAGGGAGATGCCAGAGCAGCAGAGCCATGGCCAGCCCAGGACACAGCCAGGGAGATGCTGGAGTCAGTGAGTTGGGGGTCTCTGAATTCTTCAGAGAGAAATCAGAGTGCAGGGATTGAATACACCTGTGGATGCATTGAAGTATATTAAGCCACTCACACATAAATTAGATGTTTAAGCAGAAGTAAGTTAGAAAGTTTTAGGGTGAGCTCTAGTATTTTTAGTAGTGAAAGGTTTCAAATGCCAGAGTAGCAGAGTGAGTTCTAGTGAAGGTTGAAACATACTGATATCTTCAGTAGAGGCTCCAGGACTGTGGTTGTAGACAGGACTTAGACATAATAGAGCTATAGTAAGAATATTGCTTACATTTTTCAGATAGAAGAAGATAGAGTGTATGTGTAGTCTATACATAACCTGGTGAGTTAAGAAACTACAATTCTAGTAGGTTAAGGAGTGGTGGTCTGATTTTGTGTCTTAGCCTGTTGGAAAAATCCAAAACAAGAGTTTGTATTGCCCAGGGCACAGCAGGGAGATGCCAGCAGAGCCATGGCCAGCCCAGGATGGACACAGGGAGATGCCAGCAGAGCCATGGTCAGCCCAGGACACACACAGGGAGATGCCAGCAGAGCCATGGCCAGCCCAGGACACACACAGGGAGATGCCAGCAGAGCCATGGCCAGCCCAGGACACACACAGGGAGATGCCAGCAGAGCCATGGCCAGCCCAGGGCACAGCCAGGGAGATGCCAGCAGAGCCAAGGCCAGCCCAGGATGGACACAGGGAATGCCAGCAGAGCCATGGCCAGCCCAGGATGGACACAGGGAGATGCCAGCAGAGCCAAGGCCAGCCCAGGATGGACACAGGGAGATGCCAGCAGAGCCATGGCCAGCCCAGGATGGACACAGGGAGATGCCAGCAGAGCCATGGCCAGCCCAGGATGGACACAGGGAATGCCAGCAGAGCCATGGCCAGCCCAGGATGGACACAGGGAATGCCAGCAGAGCCAAGGCCAGCCCAGGATGGACACAGGGAGATGCCAGCAGAGCCATGGCCAGCCCAGGATGGACACAGGGAGATGCCAGCAGAGCCATGGCCAGCCCAGGAGGGACAGGGAGATGCCAGCAGAGCCATGGCCAGCCCAGGACACACACAGGGAGATGCCAGCAGAGCCATGGCCAGCCCAGGATGGACACAGGGAGATGCCAGCAGAGCCATGGCCAGCCCAGGATGGACACAGGGAATGCCAGCAGAGCCATGGCCAGCCCAGGATGGACACAGGGAGATGCCAGCAGAGCCATGGCCAGCCCAGGATGGACACAGGGAATGCCAGCAGAGCCAAGGCCAGCCCAGGATGGACACAGGGAGATGCCAGCAGAGCCAAGGCCAGCCCAGGATGGACACAGGGAGATGCCAGCAGAGCCATGGCCAGCCCAGGATGGACACAGGGAATGCCAGCAGAGCCAAGGCCAGCCCAGGAGGGACAGGGAGATGCCAGCAGAGCCATGGCCAGCCCAGGACACACCCTGCCATGCTCCATCCCAGCCCTGACCCTTGCTGGGCAGGGCAGGGGCACAGGGGAGCGTGGCCAGCCCCATGTGGGGCTCCTGCCCTGCCTGGGGACACGAGCCCTGGCTCACCAACAGCCTGGCGTGACCAGAACTAACGAGGCTCCAGTGAACAAAGCTTTGGAGAAACTGTGATGCTGCACTTTGTTCCACAAAGTTTACAGTTCCTCACCTCTGGCCCCTTTTAATGCTATAATTGCTCTCTTAAATTTCTCTTTATTTAACGTCACCCAGTCTGTCTTCTTTTGTTACCATTTATTTAACTAAAACAGGCAGAGGCTGATATTGAAGGCAGGAATGGAGCCAGCATGTTAAAACCTGCTTTTAATTTAAGGTTCTGGGGCTAGTTTCCTAGCCATTACCACATTTCAGAGAAAATGAATTTTCTTTCTCTCTGTCAAGTGATGGCTGATCTAGATCTAATTAGGGTCAGTTTCACCTAAAGATGAGTCATTTACATTCTGAATATATGGCTTCCAAATTATCATTTTGGTTTAACATCAGACATGAATAAACCCATGCATATCTTTTTTAGATGGCACTGAAGATAAAAACCAATGGCTTTTCTTCCACAAATACCTTTCCCAGCAAAAAGATGGCAGCTGGATGAAGAAAAAAAGATACAGTTCAGGATAAGGACAAATAAGATTAAGGGTAATTGCAGAATATAGTTTTCTGAACTGCAGAAAAAGTAGCCTGTTTAAGACTTACTTAAATAAAAAAGCTTGGAATGTTCAAATGCTAAAAGATCTTTTTTTTTTTTTTTACAGAAATCCCTAGCTGTGGAGGGCCACACTACTTTTCTTTAAGCATAGTATGGGTACAGAAACAAAACAGATTGCAATGGAAGCACCTGGAAAAAAATAAATCATGCAACGCTGCAATTCTGCAGCAGTATTGGCAAATACTAAGCAGAGTGAAAACTCTTATTTTTAAACAAGTCAAAAATCCTATCCCCTCTCCAGCTGGAAGCCATTTGTGTAATCAGTATGTCTTGCAGGAAGGTTAAAAGAACCTAATATGGCATCTTGTAGCCTTGCTTTGCCAGGAAAACCTTGGAAACATGAATTTCTGTTATCACTCTCATTTATACTCTGCACCTCTCTTTGGCATCTATTCCCTGCTACTTCCACTATTCTATTTTTTCATTGGATGGCCAGGAATTAGTGCTGGAGGCACACTCTGCTCTGAGACCTGACCCATTACCAGGATAACACCAAGGCATTCAGCTGAGACTGATGGACGTGGCTGGGACCTGGGAAGTAACAAGATCACTGAAATACACCGTGGAAATTAAATCTCACCCTGCTTCTTATTAGATCCAATAATAAGTAACCTAACCTCGTTATTTTGTGTTTTAAATAACATGGGTCAGCACAGGAACTATTATTTTGCCAGTGTTTGCCTCCTCAGAGAGGGTGTTATCAGTAGGCTCACAAGTAAATACTCACCAGAAGTGCAGAACCTTCTGCTGTTCAGTGGGATTAAGCAAAGCAGACTTCTGCTATCAGCAAGAGGAAGCTGAGTTATTTAGGGCAGCCTATAAATCAGTCAAACACCAGGACTATCTGGCATCACTGGGATCCTGAAGCCTTTGCAGATGCTTTTCCCACTTTTCCTACTGCAGAACAGCAGCCCTGGTGTCTTTTCACAAGCCTGCCAGGTTAAGAGCATCTTTCATACATGAGCTCTTGGGACTGAGATAAATTTTCCTTTTTGCCTTAAGGAAAAAAAAAAAGATAAAATTACTTGTAATCATTGCCACCTGTTTTGGTGGAGATTTAAAGGAGCAGAATGAATCACAAACTCAGAGATGTGATGATATTGTTTGTTGCTTTACAAAGAAATAGGGATACTCCAGGGTTATATTTCTGAAACAATTTTGAATCATTACATTCTCCCTGGGGTCTGAAGCTCCTCGTTCATTTAAGAACTCTGCAATATCAGTACTTTCGTATTTGGATTATTTCTGTAATTTCTGTAATCTGGACTGGAGCTCCATCACTCACCACAGTCCCTGCCCAGCAAAACATCAGCAATGCACAGAACTTGTGCTGAGGACACAGCAGTGAAACTGTGAGGTGTGCCTACATGCAGCTCAGGACCAGGGTCCTGCAGGAGGAAACCAACAGACTTTCTTATCCCAAGAACAGAGTATTCAGCTCCTCTGTTTGAACCTTTACCAAACTGCAGTAGCAAACCAAGGGAAACAGCTATGTGGATCAAAGTTGAGAATGGTCATCCCCTTATCTGGAAGCTGAAGATGTGTTTCCACCTTCTACAGACCCATGGCAGTGGGAGGCAGAGCCCATGAGTCAAGGTGGCTCAGAGGGCAGCAGCAGTGTGGTTTCCAGAGCAGAGGAAGGCATGCACAGTAGTCTAATTGAAGCCTTCTGAGGCTGTGGAAATTCAGTTAGTTTTCAGCAGGATGGTTATCTAACTGTAATCAACTGGAAGCAATCACTGTCTAAACTAGTCTCTGTTAACTTTGCATGCAGTTTCTGTTCAGAACAACCAAACTCCTGCTTGGAGCCTCAGCAATCTGAGTCAACCATACTTCAGTAACAATAATTTAAACATTATGCCACAACTTACCCAAGAACAAAAAATTCATCCCATGCAAACTTTTCCTTGGTTCACCACTCAGCTCTGTGAAGTTATTCTGGCCATGGTCTTGACATAGAAGTGGTTTAAGTTAAGGCTGGTCGAATTTACTGCTATGTCTGATATTCTGTTTCACATCTATTGAGTACTTGTCTCTTTGATCTTGTGAGCTGTTTATTTTATATCTGCCTTGTTATTGTGGTTCTTATTTACAAGCTGCAGCCTGGCATTGCATGCACACACACCCAGGCATACACAGATGCACAGACCAGATCATTGCTGGACTTGATTAACTTTTACTTCTAAGAACTTTCTTCTTTCACAAGTGCTGTCCACTTCAAACAAGCACTGCAGTTTACAGAAACGCTGTCAAGAAACAAAAGATTAGGCTCAAATACTGAATTTTCAGCTAAGGCATGCCTGGAAATACAGTCAGCTTTCAGGCAGCATTTTCAGTGTGTGTGTGCAAATATCTTGTCTATACCACCTATATGGCATGTTGAGAAACCTTGTGAAACAGAAAAGACAAAAACCTCTTTTAGAGAAAAGAACCAAAATAAAATAAAAAAAACCAAAAAAACCCAAAAGCCTGAGAATAAAACATTAGCAAGATGCAAGAACTCAAACCACTAAAAAATCTTGTAAACACATTAAAAAAAAGAAAATTTCTAGGAGTAACAGCCCTTTAAGTGATGGCTTCATAATAACAAACAATGACAAAGTTTGTAATTAGATGGTGCCTTTCATCTGAGAGATTCATCAGCTCTTTGCCATTACTGACTATTAATTTGACACCACTTCTTCTCACAAGTGCACAGCTGCTGTGTTTGAAGGAGAGGAGATAGGGAAGCACGTCTGAACTGCAGTCATCGGACTTTTAAGGAAAGCTTACCTAAGTGTCTGCCCCTAAGCTGAACTAAAACATCTGCAATCCAAACCCTTTCCTGCTTACTCATTCATGTTAAAAATGCCCATCCTTTCAGGCACCTTCTACCTCCCACTCACTTGCCTCAAACCAGAGTGATAACACAGGCGTGGAAAGGGCTGTTAGGGCTGTGACTTTAATTGTAATTCAAATACACCTGAATATCAGAACAGCTTTTGATCTAGAGGTTAATACAAGCAAATTGCTTAGCCCCACTCAAGTGCATTTCAGACACGTAGCTGCAGAAATGGACAGGAAAACGCCTTCTCTTGACAAGGTATTAGTGCATGACAAGGTGCAAGCAGACTTGGCGTTCCCATCACTCAGACATTTCCTGCATGCCCTGCCTTCAGGACACTCCTCAAAGATTCCTTGTAGGCATCTCTCTCACTCTCAGAGTTTTGGTAACGCTCTCTGGGCTTTGCCAAAAGCTTTTGGTAATGCTCTCTGGGCAAGGAAACCATAAAGATGTGAGGCAGTGAAGTCTTGTGAATTTTTTTGGGGAGCCTGAGCCTCTCAGTGCACATCCTTGGGCTGTTACTGATCCACCCGATGTTAAGCAAATGCCCTTGCCTTCCTGTTTGGGATAATGAATACCTTTGTCAAGCAGCTGTCAGCTGAGTTAACTCAGGGCTTTAAGGACAAATCATGCTAAATAGGCTCTGATTTATAGACAACTCCCCATCAGCTGGGGAAACACAGGGCTGGGATTCCTGGTACTCTAAAGCTCCTGAAGAATGATGCACAGATACCTGAGCAACTTGACAAAGACTCAGCTTTGGTCCAGGCTGGCTGTGGCAGACACCCTTCAGTGCTGTGCTCCTGGGTGTTGCAGGGTGAATTAGAGGGAGCCAAGCCCTGGCTGCTGGTCCATGCCAGAGCAGCAGGATTTCTGGCACCCTGCAGCATGGAATATTCAGCACCATGGTTCAAGGCTCTGCCTCCACCTCCCTCCCACCCCTCAGGGCTGATGCCAGCAGCTCTGGCTTGATTGACTTGAGTTGATTTTGCATTTGAGTCTTTGCATCATCATCTCCAGAACCTGCAAAATGCCAGCAGTGATACCAGACTGGTCAGGCAGGTAACCATCTCCCATCCCCAGCTTTTACCAGTGCTGCTCCTGGCCACACTGAAGTGATGCTTCCAGACTGTAAGTGTGGGGTCTGAGAGGTGCTTGCTTTAGTTTTATTCCTTTACTGTTGGGCTGGGCTGTGAATTAGAAACAGTGCTGTGTATGGAGCACTAAGATGGAGAGTCAAGGGAAGAATGGAGGAGGCAAACTAAACACACACTGTCTATCTCTTCTTGACACATATAGCAATTGCAGGGACACAGGAAGGGACAAATAAGCTTGTCACAATATGTGTGGCTGCTCTAACAATGTGCAGACCAAGCAAACATGCCTTGCTGAGCTGCTAAATGAGGCCATGAGGGTTATACATATGCATCACCTCACAGCAGAAGTGCCTGTGGCTGCCCTCAAACCTTTCCTTTTGTTGCTGTGTGTCTGTCCACCCTCAAATCACCCAACACTCAACAGTGCCTTATGCTTGAGGAGATGTGGGGCAGTTTCCTAATGTAAAACATAATACATGGAATTGCCTTGCTGCTCGTGTATCTGAGAAGAACTATTTCTTCCCAAGCTGATGCTCAGGCTGACCTGTTTGTGCAAACCTATTTCTTCATCTCATTTTCATGTCAGAAACATGGATTAGTCTTATAATGTTAAAGTGGTGAGTCAACATTATGGGCCAGACTTGACCCTTGATGTATGACCTTCAGTGCTGCTGAAAAGCTGTGTGAGGGGGTCAGACACTGTTAAACCCAGGGTCTTAAAGCCCCAAGCTTGACAGGCTGTGTGTGTGCATGTGTCTGACTTTGTACAGGCTCTGTACTGGAGGAGATTTAAATTCTCAATTTATTGTTACACCCATCAGAAGCTATGATGACCTAACACACTGCTTTGCAGCCCTGTGTGCCCCTAACTTAGAACTTGTGTTATCTTAAAAATAAAAAAACCCAGAAGCCTAATCCCAGCTCAGGGAGACAGAGACAGGCACTGTTGTCAAAGGCTGCCAAAAATAGAGAAGAGTCCACTGATGCCATGTGGTGACAGATGTCTGCAAACTCACCACATACCATTGTGGATCTGTGCTCAGTAGAGTCAAAGGCAGGATCCTGAACAATAATTCCCAGCCTCCAGGAAAAACTTGGTGCCTTTTCAGATTGATAAAAAAAAAATCTGCTAAGAAGATTGATAAATCATAAAAATGCTGAAGAAAGGGATACAATAAATCCTGCATTTCTCTGTAGGAATTCAGTGCTTCTCCAGGGCTGCCTTGGAAGAACCACTACCCACTACAGTTGGTGCAGTAAGATCCCTCACATGCTGTAGTGGAAAGAATTCTCATCTCTCCCAAGAAAATTGTCACAATCATGCTCCTGAGCAGCTTGTTGTAGGGCTCTTCCATCCTACTCCTGAAGGTGGACACAGCACAGCCAAGGACACAGGAGTCTGGACAAAAGAGGACAAGCAAGAGGCCTGGTTCTGTCAGAGCACTGACATACCTGGGCTCTTGCTTCCCTCTTCCTGGTGCTGTTTGTGTGATGAAATGAGCAGCCAAGAGACTGGAGATAAAGCTCCGCAGTCCAGGGAGTTCAGCCACCAGAATTCTGCTTGCTTCTTGTTTCAGACACCTCAACACCATCGCTGAGGATCTCTCATTGCATTTCTTGCCAGTTGTGGCTTCTTACTGGCTTCCCATCAAATCAGTTCAGTGTGTTTTCATACCCTCTTGCCCCAAGATGCCAGTGATCTTGCCTGTGTGTTTACTCACCTCAGGGTCTGAGAACAAGCAGCAAAAATACTCAAGTCAGTTTAGGAGTGTGAGGTCTTGACTTCCCAGGGAGCTTGCCTGCTGCTAGCTGAGCCCCCAAGTTCATTAGTAAGGTATGATGATGATTCAGGTAACCCAAGTGTTCTGCTGACTCGTTATACCAGCTCATGTTTTTAGCTGTGCCTTTCCCAGTTGCCTGACTGGACAGGTACCAGCTCACACCGGCTTCCTTTGAAGCTTTAATTTGCAGCCTGGATGCACAGCTACACCCAGGACCACAACTGGATTTACAGGGCCTGGGAAAAGACTGCAGAAATGGATGTACTTTGCTCTCCTCCCACACCACCCTGCACAGCTCAGGGCTACAGTTTGGCACTGACAAGTGTGAATTTGGTCCATCTGGACAGCCTGAGAAAGGAAAGCTCTGGGTGGGAATCTGCATGTCTGGTTGGGTTGGAGCGTGCTAAGAGCAAGAAGAGGGATCTTAAGAGCTGACTTTATCAAGTGGCATATGCATTCAGATCTCTAATCCTTTTTTTTTTCCAGCCTCTCAAGCCAACCATAGGAAACTTTGACCTCAGATCCCCCAGCCTGTCATTCCTCCACAGAGTGTATCCACCAATAGAACAGAAACAAAATCTGCCTATTTTTGTGGCCAGCTGCAGACAGGACAAGATGTCTTCATTCTGACATCTCTGCTGCTCAGATGTGCTGCTGGATGTCTCTGGTACATGACTGGCAAGCAGGCACTTTTCCCATAACAAACTCTGCTTTCCTGTAACATGGTCACATTGCTGCTGTACAAATCTGTTTAGGATTCTAAAGATTTTTCACAGGCTGATCAGTCTCATGTGACCTGAGGATGGGCATGGGACAACCCTTTCATGTTTTTTCACTTAGTTTTTAGTTTTTATTGAAAAAATCCAGTGCCATTTCAATGAATCTCATGCAACATTCAGGACATGTTGAGTCTATCTCTAATATCTTCAGCATTTTTTCTGTTACTATCTGTGGAGATGTTTTCCAACTATACCATAATGAGTATGCCAGCTGTAACTCTTATAAACCCCACTGCTGCATCTTTCTTCTCTAGTGTGGAGTAGCATTGCTGAAACTCAGCTAAATGGTCACATACAGCTCATGGTCCCATAGAGAAATTTACCTAAAGTCAAGGGTATATGGAGGACAGTCACACACTCCCTGTCAGAAGCTGATTTGGATGAAATGCTGAAAGTCAACATATAGAAACCTATGAAATCAACTCCAAAACACCACTGGCTCAAATAACTGAATTTGTGATTAAAGACCTGTTTCAGTCATCTGGCAGCAGCCCTTCTATTGACTCCAGTGAGGTTTGCATCAGACCCCTCTCTTAGCTGTTTTTGTGCCTGAACATGGACCTTGTGAAGGCCTCCAGAGTCTGAACATGATCTTGTATCTGGATGCAATAAAAGCTGCAATAAGAGCCTTGTGGTGTCTCTTGTGTAATGCTCAGCTTTAAACAGTACATTGGGGGAAGACTTCTTATCTCCATCCTGTAGGAAGCAGGGATTAAAGTGGGTTGCAAGACTTCTCTTAAACAAAGAGCTTGAGGGGGTGGGACTAATAAAGCTGAGCATGATAAGTGTGGCTCCATGACTAAAGAGAAATCTACATTTCAGGCATAGTATGCAGATAAGGCTCCTTGGCAGGGCTGCAAGGCAGTGCTTTGCTTCTTCTGGAAATTAAATGTATCATTAACAGCACTTCTAAAAGACGAGGAGGAGGAGGAGATGTAGAAGGAGGAGAAAGTGGAGGAGGAGAGAACCACCAAAGAGAAAGAGCTTTCAGCCAGATGATGCATTTCCCATGTAGTACAGGAGCTGTTATATCCTGGCACCCTCTCCTAGTGTTGGCTGGAAGTGCTTTGGAAAAGCTGGGAAGGCAGATTTCCACATCTCATTGCAAGAGACATGAAACAAACCTCCCCAGGCAGATTTCCACTGGCAAACAAGAGGGATGCAGCAGAGAAATAAATAAATAAATCACTAATAAATCATTCTGTGAAGAATATAATGGCTTGGCATGCAGACATCTCTATCTGGAGGAGCCAATGCTTGTCAAGTGAAAATGCAAGAAATTCCCAACCTATCCTGCTATCAGGAACTAGTCATTACAGTGGCAAGGTCCAACAAGGATGAAACAAACTAAATAGCATTTCTAAAAGTTTGGATAAACCATCTCACCCCACTGAACACCACTGCACCTGGGCCCCAGTCCCAGAAAAACCTTGAGTGTCTTGGATTTGTTGACAGGAGACTTCAGGAACCCAAGATCCAGGCTTGAAATCTTCTCCTCTAAGTTAGGAATAGTTTGATCCAGTTTCTGGGGTTGGCTGTCTTTACTTAAAACAAACACCTGCTGTGTGCTGAGATGTGCACCCTGCTGTGTTTTCAGCCCTGTGCTTAGAAATATAACATGGAAATGCTTCTTTCAGTGGGATGATCTCTGAGTCCTGCCTACTTGTACAGGATAATAAAGCTGGGAACATTCCATGGTGCTAATCCTGTAAAATCCTTCTAAAAAGGCAGCTTTTGTGTTCATAAACAATCAAATAAATTTGACTTTTCAGAGCTGTTGTGTTCCCTATGCAGATTCCTTACTGGGCCTGCTAAATTTTGGTGCAGTTTCATAAGAAAGAAAATACATCAAGTCCCCCAAGCAAAGACCTGGGGAGATCTTAGTCATGTGTGTAAACTCTTGATTGTAAAGTAGTTTGGGACAGCCTTTTCTCAGCAGTGCTCAGTGACAGGACAAGGGACTATTGGGACAAATTAAATACAACTAATTCCACTTAACATAAGAGAAAACTTTTTTTTTTATTCTTGAAGGGGTCAAACACTGGAGCAGGTTGTCCAGGCAAGTCTCCATCCTTGGGGATTTGAGAAGCCCAACAGGACACAGTCCCAGACAACTTGCTCTTTGTGACCATGGTGTGAGCAGGTTGGATGGGATGGTCTCCAGAGGTGCCTCCAAGCCCAGCTGCTCTGTGACTCCAGGATTTCCTGATGTGTGAGATGCTGACCTCCCCAGACCCCCGGGGATGTTTTTTGGGATTTACTGTGCAGCCCAACCAGCAGCCCACAGGTTTGCCTCCTCATGGCGAGTCTGTCTGACCCAGTGAGGCTCCTGGGAGAAGGAGGAATGACTTCCAGAGGCCAAGCCCTGGCTGCTTTTCCTTGGCAGAGGAGCTCTGGGGTGCTGGCTGCCCTGCCCAGCCTTGTGCCTGCAGCAGCCTGAACAGAGTCCTTAGGCTGAGCTCAGCCCCCTGCCCAGGCACAGCCTTGCCCCAGAGCCCCAGGAGGGCAGCTGGGCTGGGGCAGCTGGAGGCAGATGCTGCTGGATCCATCAGGAAACCCCATCCAGGAGTGCCATCTGCTGGGTCCTGGCTGTGCAGCTGCTCCAGCTGCCCTGGCACAGGTGTTGGCCTTTCTCCTCCTTCCCAGGCTGGCTGGGAATGCCTCTGCCCAGGGCCCTGAGGGAGCCTGTGCCAAAGCAGAGCTGGCTGGTTTTACACAACTGATCATCACTGAGATGAGAAATAACAGGGGAGTTAGTCCAAGGAAAATGTGCTTTTTACATCATTGCTCCATCATGCTACTCCATGGAACCCAGGAAATCACCCAGGGGCTGAGTGGTTAGGATAATAGAATGGGAGCACTCTGCAGGGTTAATCCTGTGAAATCTATTTTTTATGTTCATAAACAATTGAAATACCTATTGCATTTTCAGAGCTATTTTATTTCTACAGCAGGATCCATACCAGCCCCAGTAACAGGGTTCCTTCTGATGTGACACCCTATGGAGTATCAGATTCCCAATCTCTCCTCCTAATCACTGCACCTCAGGCCAGGCACTGTCAGGTGGATCTGGCTGAGGGAACAGTGGATCATGAGTGCCACAGCATGGGGAAGAAATCCTGTATGGATGCTGGCCAGAGGCAGGAAAGCTCACAAGTGAAATCTGGCAATTATCAGTGATCTGCATTTTTAACCAACTTGTGCACCATCTAGACTGGTAAGTCATCCCCTTTTGATTTTAAAATCACAATATCTAAGCAGCAAGCTGGAATCCAGGGGTGGTATTCAGAAAAATCTCTTATCTGAGTTACTTGGTTTGTCAGCACTACCTTAGCCATGTGGTTTAGCAGCTAGGAGAATGTCTTTTACTGAGAAACATGGCCATGCTGGTCTGTTTGCTCCCAAATTCTGTGGCTTGCTCCATGGACAGGCTGTGACTTCATTGCCTGCAATTCTTTGACAGCAAGTCCAGTTCTCAGGCTGCGATCTTGGAGATATTTTCTTGGAAAAAAATAAAAAAGAAGAAATAAAAATACATTAGTGTTGATAAAGAGGAATAGTCACTGAAAGAGTTATAGAGTCATAGAATGGTTTGTGAGCTTGGGACAATATGAGCTGTGGAAAGGAGCTGCTAAATCTTTCTGAGGGCAAGAAGCAAGATTTTTTTTTTTTTTTTTTTTGTGGTCTTTTAGAGAAGTACATTAGATATGCTGTGCTGGTCTATATATGATTGCCCTCTTCCCTGAGAGACTGGTGCTCACACAGAAAAAAAAAAAAAAACAAAAAACTGATTGTGTAAAGAAGAATATTTCTGAAACAATGAATAATAGAACCCATTTGGAAATTATACTGAACTAAAACATTTCAACAAGGTGTTAAAGCAATGTGGCTTTGGGCAAGTGTGTATCAGCAGCAGATAAGAGGTGTCTGGATTAATGGCAAAAGTGCAGGGAATATTCTTCCATACAATATTGAACTATATCTACTTAGTGGACGTTTCAAGTACTAAACTACTGTGTACACTTTCTTATCACTTGTGCCACCAAGATTTTTATTCTACTGATTCATCTCATTTTAAACAAAAAAGGCCATTCTTGATTCATTGCTTTTATTATTTTACAGGAATTAGAGCTGTGAAATTGCAGTTCCAGTTTTTAATGGAATTAAATATTCTGTTCTCAAATGAATAGTTTGAGCTGCTGATGTAATCTAGACTGAACCCTGTGTTTATAGAAGTTCAGTGGCAGGTAGACTTGTATCAGACATTGAAATAGGATCTTTCTCCAGTTCTTGGTTTCAGCATCCTGCCTTCAAGTCAATTAGTGGTGGGTGGGCACTGGACTAAAATACACACTAAAAAGACCCTGATGTGGCAAAGCTTCAGGATCTAGTTAAGCTTTTCCTGCTTTTTTGAGTGTAGACAATGGGTAGCAAGGTGTTTCACCAAACTGAACCCCCAAATAAACTCTCCAAGCAATGAGGTAAAACACAGAAAAATGGGAGAGGGTGAGAGGGAAATCTACCCTTCTTTTCTATAGGGTTTATGGGGCCACAGAATACATGTGACCCAGAAGCTGCCCAGGTGATCAGAGCTGGCACAGAGGGCTGGTGTCACAAGGACAAAGCCTGGCTCTCACCCCTGCTGGAGCCTGGGGAGCTGTACAAACAGCCCTGTGCACACTGGGGTGCAGGCAGTGAAAACCAGGGGTGCTGGGCACCTCAGACCCACGGCAGTCTCCTTCTGCCAGGGAGCCAGCAGCTCTCCTGCACCTCTGCAGGGCTCTCATGAGGGGCACAGGGCTCCTGTCCTGGAGGGTTTCTCCCTGAGCTGAGGGCTGGCAGTGCAAGGCAGAGCTGAGCATGGCTGAACATTTGAAAGTGTGCTTTTCACAAGGGTTACTTTCCCTTCCCAGAAAGTATCCTAATGGGAGGGACTTTCTGCCTCCAGTAAAAACAAACCAGAAGGACCTGCAGAATAAAACCCTTGACCTTGAAAGGACATGTTCTTTGCTGAATAGATTGTTGATGAATTTTGGTTTCCATTTTCCATCCTGATCTGAACAATGTTTCTGGAATTGCTAGATAATTTTCCCACCTGACCTCTTTTGAGGGCAGAAGAGACTTGAGAGCAGGAAATCTCTGGAGCCAGAGTTTTGAGGGGATCTCAAATATTATGTGTTTAAAAACAGACTGGATGAGGCACTCAGTGCCATGGTTTAATTGAGATGTTAGGGCATAGGTTGGACTCAATGACCTTGAAGGTCTCTTTCAACCTGGTGATTCTGTGGTTTTGTGATTCTGTGGTTACAGGAAGACACAGCAGGCTTGTATAAAAGTGCTTCAGCTTAACATCCCTGAACTTTTCCACTGTATCACCAGCTGATTAGCAGAGCTTCCACATGATACAGAAATAACTTCTGAACTCCTGGACCTGGCACCCATTTCTGGCCATGGTACAGTGGGAAAAATGTTAATGACAAAATGGGAACATATAAGCATGAAAATATTACAACCATTTTTTACAACATGCCCTAAAGAAATACTCCTTGCTTAAAAATGTTTTTAGGGGGTAAAAAGGAGTTGATATCCCCAACAGAATAGTAAAATGTGTTGTCAGAGTTGCAAATAAAAAATGTTACTTTATAGAGTAGTGGATTTGTTTGCTGGCTTTGCATGCTCTGCTTAACACAGTCCCTTTAGTGAGCATTTCCTGACAGTCATTCAACTTCCTGGCAACATTTTTTGTTGTTGTTTTTCTTCTTTTAAATAAATCAACAGTCAGACTACTGTCCCCATCCTGTGGAACAAAGCTGAATGCTCTGGGTTTGTCTCTGGGCTGTTTACACAAATGACTTCAGAGGAAATGTTCTCACATTGGCATTGATGGAGCCACAAAGGTTCATTGAGATCAGTCTGAGATGTGGACACTGTGAAGCCTGCTCCAGCTGTCCCCCTGGCACCATTAGCAAGAGCACTTCCTAAAGGCAGTGGAGGAGATGGACTCAAAGGAAGGCTGAATTTATCCAGTCTGACTCCATGTGCTTTGTTATTACAATTCCTTACAAGTCCCCCTGAGAAGGCCCAACAGCTGGAATCTCTAAACCAGGCTGCCCACCCCAGATGATATGTGTGCACTTTGGCTGCACTAGGCCTGCCACCCAACACATGGGATTGGGAAGGAGTGGGAGGATTGCTGGAAGGGGCTGAAGCAGACTTTGCACAGGCTTCAAACACAGAGCTAAGCAAGGCAAGCCCTGGGCTCAGCACAAAGTGTTCCCAAGTTGCTCTCACTTTACCTTTTATGCAATGAAGCTCTTGGTGCTGCACATATCCAGATGTTTAACTTTATTCTGCAGGTTGCCTCTTTGGAAGAGCTTATCCCTGTTGAGTTATATGCAGTATGCAACATGCAGAGGTGCACAAGGTATGGATCAGGGATGAATTCACCCCTTTCTTCCTCTCCTTATAAAAATACTGAGTCTAGTCCTCTCTTCCCTATTCAGACTTTATCCAAATGGAAACCAGCCATGGCTGGTAATGAGAGTGCTGCAGGTAGCAATACCTGAGCTACACCAGCATTGCACTTGAGGAAGCAGCAGCATTTACTTTGTGGCTCTGAGGGCAGCCAGGGTCCCACTCTTCCCACACCACCACAACTTTGCTCCTCCTGGATCATCTCTTGGGTCCTGCTACCTCTTCTGAGGCCACAGAAATACCCTCACCATCTTTGAAAATTATTCATGTCTTCTGTGCAGCGGTGCACTGATTAATGGAAGAAGGTTTGATTAACAGGAGGAGGCTGTGTGCACTGGGAAGGTGGAAGCATTTTGCAGCCAAGTCAGCTGATGTGGGCACAGGGACTGAGGTAACTTGCATCTTTTTGCCTTTCTGTTTGATGCTTTTGCAATAGTGCTTTTCTGGCTCTCCCAGTTCTTGGAGTGTTTGACACAGTCCCAGGGACAGAAATGAGGCCTCTGATAGCAGATTCTGCAAAAATTGCAGGGCAACCAGAGTGCCAGTGCCACCAAGACCCTTGGAGCATCCCCTGCAGAGCAGGATCAGCTGCAGGTGTGTGGCTATGGCAGAAGAAAAAGCTTTGCCCCTGAGCTCAGAGGTCCCTAATGCTCAGTTTCTGCTGTTAGAAATAATACTGCTACTGTTTTAACTTTGCAAAGCCCACCACAGTGCCAGAATCTGGAAGGAGGTTAACATCATGTCCCTCACTTGCCTCTGGGAACCATGAGGAACCCCCAGAAACTGGCCCAGTGCATGTGTTCTGAGAGTGTACAGAGAGGTTCAAAGGTTTCCTTTGAGCTGCCAGACATTACATTGAAGGATGACAGGATAAAACATGCACACAGCCAGACAGGGATTTTCATTCAGTCTCAGATACTGTGGCACAGCACACCAAGGTGAGCTCATCAGACATACTCATCTTGGCAAAATACAGTTCCCTAGTAAAGCAGATATTTTTCTTAAAGTACATGACCCACTCAGATTTTCCTGTGAAGAAGGAAATTTGGGAGCTAGTGTCAGGCTGGCCCAGTGCCTGCACCAATGGCAGGGCTCCTGCCACTCTCTGCAGGTGGCTCTGGGCTAGTGGAGGTTTTGCAAAGCCAAGCTCTCCCCAACTCACATTAAGCCTCCCACGGTATCTCCCTGTACTGCAGCTGGAAATCCTATTCTTGAGAAGAACTTCTTGATTTGGCAGTGGATTAGAGGATGAGGCAGGACCTATGTCCTGACTCACCCACATGGCAGAAATCTTGCACTTCCTGTGAGTCTTGCTATCACAGTCTCTGTAATTGACATTTTAGCTGCTGAAGACACCTCAAGAGCTTTCAATGTCTTTTTGACACTGATGTAACACTGCCCTTCAAACAAGCACAGTTTGGAACATCTACAGCTCATAAACCACTGGTGTGAGAATTATTAGTTAGTAGACCTTCTAGAGAACCAAATGTCCAGGAAGATGCCTGGTGTATTTTTCACTTGCATGCAACCAAGAACAATTATATCTTCTGAAATACCCCAAATGTTTCAGTCTGGCAGCACAGCACATATGGCAGAGACATTTAATGTCAGTACAGATTTAATGCTATGTTCAGATTTCAGATTTGAACTTCTGCTGCCTTATATTTCAGTGATATTTTCTCTCAGGCAAACTAGAGGCCATGTCTACCATCTGGAAAACCCTAAGTGTCTGCCAAGTATAACATGGATGAGAAAATAATTGGTTGCCAAGAGAAATTGGGAAGTAACAACAGCAAATCCAGCAAGTTTCTTGAGAGACTTGTTCCCTCACTGACAGGCTCTATAGCACACTGAACTGGAGTGGAAATGTGGAAGCTCCAGCACTGACATTGGTGCACTTGGAGAGGGACAATGTGGGTTGAAGCCACAGGCTGGTCATCTTGGCTTGTGATGTTCAGCCTTTTATTTTGGTTTTCTTGTACCACTTAAGCAAAGAGAAAGCAAATAAGCTGGCAGACATCTCATATAAAGACAGAAATTACAGGGTCTCCAGGCATCAGAAAGAGATCTCTGTTGTATTTTCTTGCATTATTGTTTTTCTAGATGAAATAGTGAATGAGGCTTTCAATGTCAAAATGCTTGTGTTTTGTGTTTCACATAATAGAAGTTATTAAAGAGAAGGGTTGTGTTAGTCCGTCCTGTCTCTCTGCCTCAGAAAGAAATTCCAGAGTTGGTTGTTTCCTGGGAAGAGAAGTATTTCAGGGGTGAGATCAGTGAAAATGGCAGCAATCTTGGAAAGTCTTTTTGTGTATCTGGTGTCTGTACATGGAGCAAATGAGACTTCCCCAATTGGGACGGTGGCATGGGTGAAACAAGCAATTCCTCTTTCTCACAGATAGCTGCAGCCACAGTTCATTAATCAGGCATCACTCAGGCTCCAGGGAGCAATGCTGATAGCATGGCAAGGAGAATGCTGATAGCATCACAAGGAGCAATGCTGATAGCATGGCAAGGAGGAATGTTGGTAGATTGGCAAGGAGCAATGGTGATAGCATGGCAAGGAGGAATGGTGACAGCATGGCAAGGAGAATGTTGATAGTATGGCAAGGAGGAATACTGGTAGATTGGCAAGGGGCAATTCTGATAGTATCACAAGGAGCAATGCTGATAGCATCACAAGGGGCAATGCTGATAGCATGGCAAGGAGAATGCTGATAGCATGGCAAGGGGCAATGCTGATAGCATGGCAAGGAGAATGCTGATAGCATGGCAAGGGGCAATGCTGATAGCAGGGAAAGGAGCAGTGCTGATAGCATGGCAAGGAGGAACACTGATAGCATGGCAAGGAGGAACACTGATAGCATGGCAAGGAGGAACACTGATAGCATCACAAGGAGGAACACTGATAGCATCACAAGGGGTGGGATGCTGACAGCTCTCTGTGCTGCACTCCCACCAGGGGCTGCCAGCATCAATCCCCACGTCTCTGCCCCTCTCCATATCCTAAAGGTGAGCTGCAGGAGAGCTCACATCTGCCTCTGAACTTTTAAACAAAGGGACCTTTAATGTCTCAACAGGACAGAGCCAGGAGCCCCTCCAACCTATATGAAAGGCTGTCATAATTAAAACCAAACAGAGACCGTCTGAATTCCTTATTAAGGACACTTACTAGAACAATTTTAACCCCTGAGTAGCCTAGAAAGCTTTTAATGTTTGCAGATGTTGATGGGAGGGCATATGCAAAGGCTTTCCTGGTTAGTGCCAAGGGGCCAACTTCATGGTGTAAACGGAAGGGTGGGATGGTGTGGCCGTGGCTGATCCAAAAATGTGGCTTGTAATGCTTTTCTTTGATAATTTTTTCCAGTGCCGCTCTTTGTCACTAAAGTAGAGGGGAAATAGAAAATGGAAAACAAACCCAAAACACACAACGAATTGAAAATCTGTTTCCTTATTTGCAAATTGGTTTTCTGGGTTTTTTTCAATCGTCAGAACTGGACAAACTCCCAAAATATTTATCTTCATTTTCTATTGGAGGAAAAAATTTAGGAGAACATCTTGCCACCTATGTGTTATAAGGAGATTTGTGTCAGTTAATACATGTGGTATTCATGGATAAACATAGACAAACATTTAGTTTCCAAAATTCCTAAATTCCATTATAAATAAGAACAAATTTATATCAAAAATTATTTTCCCTGTTGCCAATCCACAAATAAGTTAAAATACCCTTCTAAGCTAATAGCATTTTCAGTGTTATATTGAATGTGAAATTTAGGTGTCAAGAACAGCCGCAGTAAAGCACATTCAGTAATTTTCTTAGACAGGCATGAGGGCAGTTAAACAAGCTACAATCTTTGTTCAAGAAAAGCTTAATCAATAGAGAATGTGTGAGTGTCATTAATTCAAGAGAATTCATGCTATCACTCTTTTTTTTTCTCTGCATTTTTAATATTAGGAAACAGTTTGAATTGAAAATAAAGAAAGATTGTGTGTGTGTGTGTGTGTGTATGTGTGTACATGCCTGCATATGTCTGTGTGTGTATATACAAATATTCCTAGCTTCTTATATTAAGATTTTTAGTTGCATAACTTCAACTGATGAAAGTTATAAAATTATAGAAATTGAAGAAATTTATAAAATAAGAAGAAAAATAAGAAGAAGTAAAAAAATAGTAGCAGTTTGCCAGAAAAAACCAACTCTGCATGAACTTCCTTCCAGAAGTTTTATCTGAAAATCCCCTTCAAATATAAACCAAAGTGCTGCCTTTAACCTCTACATCAAAATTACTTGAGTTCAGACAAGCCCCAACAATCCTTCCACAACTAAAGCACTGTTCTCAGGAGATAAGGACACGGATGAAACAGACTGTTGTGACTAGAAAAAATCCTGACACTACAAAAGAAATGCCAAGGCATTTGCAGAAAATAAAATTCAAGGCAAAGCCAAAGAAGGGCTGTCAACATAGATCATTTCCCAGTATCAAGGTTCAGTGCCATTGCCATTATATGCTGCTGAAGTCAATGTCATCCCCCAAATATTTATAGTGCGTGAAGGAGAGTTGTTGTAGGCAAGATTAAAATTCACTTTTAGGCAAGAGGTGCAATTATGCCTTTTGTACTGTCAGTGCTGGTGCCTTGCAAATGCATCAAGGGTTTGGGGCTGGCCTAGTGCAGAGGGTGCCAAGCAGGAGTCTCTGGTTTAAATAAAAGGGTGCAGCAGCTGATGCCAGCCCCTGGTACGTGTGCTCTGCTCCAGGTGGCAGGGAAAGGCACTTCCAAAACCCCAGCTCATTGCCTGGTGGCCATGCCCCCCTGGCAGAGCTCTCATATCCCCTGGGGAAGGACACATGGCATCTGTACCTTGGCACAGGCTGCAGGACCATCCATGCTCCCATGGGATGCAAACCCCCAGCCCAGGCAGGGCTGCTCTCCTGCAAGCACAGGATCCACGGGCCCCCTGTGCCTTGGGCTCAGTTAAAACCTTCCTCAAAGCCTGAGCAGAGGCTTCAGGACATCTCATCAGAGGCAGTCTGGCTGGCTTCAAAGGACCACTGGAAATGGCATGGCATGGTGACTATTTTTAGGCTGCCATCAGGAGTTCTGGGATGCCACCCAGCCAGCTTCAATGCAAGAGAGATCTGCTACTGTCTGTTTCCAGGCAGGATGACACATTTAGAGAATGTCATGAGAATAAAAGAATGGAAAAGAGAGAAAAGCAGGCTGATGTGAAGGAAGAAGCTTTCCCTTCTCAAACATGATACAAGGCTTACTACCCTCAAGGTTTTCCTCAGAGAACCTGGTAAGTGTCCTCAGGATTGATGCAGCTGACTCATCCCTCAGCTGGAAACAGGGTGGTGGTGAGGGTCACTGAAACCTGAGGAGCTGCATAGCTGAGATGTTTTCACCAGGCTGACATGGCCCTAGAAGCAATGGACAGTCTATTCCTACCCCTTCTATCCAGCTGGCTGTGTCCAATGGGTCTTTGTGGCCCGTTGTGGTACTAGTCCTTGCCAAAAGGACACACCTATTCCTTGGACAGACAGACACAGATGGTCCATTGGTACCCCAAGAGCACTGTGCTCCACAGTGTCTGCCCACCACCATTGCTGGGCATAGTGGGAAAAATATTCCCATAGCGTGTGGAAGACTGCTTAAAGTGGCCACAGTGATATATTTCATCATAAAACAGAAATTAATGGAAGAGCTTAGAGTCCATAAATAGTATAATTAAACTAAATCCTTTATTTTTCCTCAGTTGTAAGAAGCTCTGGATTCTCAGCTACTTTTCCTTGCCAAACGAAATCTTTCTTGCTGCTTCATTACTGACCCAGCAAAGTTAAGTGGTGTCATTTTTATTGAAAAAACATGGTCAAGTGTGTTACAAACTGAGAAGCAGTAATGTAATTTGCTACTGCTCTGCTTCAAGCACTAAGAGAGAGCACAAACAAGTTTAGCTGAAAAATGAAGACTGCCAAAAGCTATGTTTCTGTTCAGTATTGAGTGGGTTTTGGAGATGAAAGAGAGAGAACACTGTATTTTGAAACCAAAAAGGCTTATAAATACAAATCAAAATCTGCCCACTGTGAAGCATTTAGTTAGTTCTTTCCTGAATTTTGTTGTGCTGGCTCTGTCATGGGGCTGATCTTTTAATTTTGTTTATATTTTCCTAATGCAAATTGTGACTTCTACCCTGGGAACATGACAAAGTCTTTCTTCACAAATGCAAAGAAGACAGGAAACTCATGGTTCCCACAAAGAAGCTTTGACTCTGACTAGATGTGATAATTTTGTTAGCAGGATCCCAGACATCAGACCAAGGATCAGTGAGCCAGACTAATAAGCTGCAGGGGCTCCTGTCCACCCATGGAAAGTGTCTCATCTGAGCAGGGTCCAGTCTGTGCTTTGCTGCTGTGGGCCAAGCTGTGCAGTTTTCCTTGCTTGGTGTGAGTTTCACAGAGCAGATGCAGGATCTCTGTCTTGTATCTCTGCCTTTGTTCCTGCTCTGAGTGCTCCAGAACAGGGCTCCTGCCATTTGTCTCCAGCTGATCCCGAGGGATCCATCAGTCACTGCTCAGGCCCATAAGCCCTGCTGTGCCTGTGGAGCAGGGCAGACACCCAGTGCTGGCCCCTGACCAGCCAGAGCCCAGGCAGGCAGCAGCACCTCTGCAGAGCACACCAGGGCAGGTCACCAGCTTCTGGGAGCTCTGCTCCAACAGAGCTCTCAGTGCCCTGCCCTGTGTCTGTCTGCTCTGGGTAGCAGAGCTGGGTGCTCTCAGTGCCTGCCCTGTGTCTGCTCTGGGTAGCAGAGCTGGGTGCTCTCAGTGCCCTGTGTCTGCTCTGGGTAGCAGTGCTGGGTGCTCTCAGTGCCCTGTGTGTGCTCTGGGTAGCAGAGCTGGGTGCTCTCAGTGCCCTGTGTGTGCTCTGGGTAGCAGAGCTGGGTGCTCTCAGTGCCCTGTGTCTGCTCTGGGTAGCAGAGCTGGGTGCTCTCAGTGCCTGCCCTGTGTCTGCTCTGGGTAGCAGAGCTGGGTGCTCTCAGTGCCCTGTGTGTGCTCTGGGTAGCAGTGCTGGGTGCTCTCAGTGCCCTGTGTCTGCTCTGGTAGCAGAGCTGGGTGCTCTCAGTGCCCTGTGTCTGCTCTGGTAGCAGAGCTGGGTGCTCTCAGTGCCTGCCCTGTGTCTGCTCTGGTAGCAGAGCTGGGTGCTCTCAGTGCCCTGTGTGTGCTCTGGGTAGCAGAGCTGGGTGCTCTCAGTGCCCTGTCTCTGCTCTGGGTAGCAGAGCTGGGTGCTCTCAGTGCCTGCCCTGTCTCTGCTCTGGGTAGCAGAGCTGGGTGCCCTCAGTGCCCTGTGTCTGCTCTGGTAGCAGAGCTGGCAGCCTCCACACCTGGGCAAAGTCATCCCAAAGAGCACATTTCCTTGTGATGCTGCCACAGTCCCTTAGCTGGTATCCTTAAGGGCTGATCTCTGTTTTAAATGCCCTAGAGCTGTACCTCCACCTGCCCCTGCTGTGCTGACTTCCTGCCCTTAGTATCTCATTATTGCTGACAGGTGGTGCTACAAAGGAACAGGATGAGGCTGTGGATGACCACTGAGCACCAGAAGAAAACACACTCAGATAATAAGTGCTGTAGTGAAGGAATTGCTGGCACTTATGGCTAGCATGCTGGAGGCTGAGCCCTTCTAAACCAAGAAAAGAAAAACAGATCCAAGGCAAAGTAGTCAAGGCTGGATATACTGTAATATGGGGTCTGACAATGGTTCAGCTTATTCTCTAGCATGTGATGGAGTGTTTTCACAAAAATATCCAGAATTACTTTCTCCACAGCCACCTTCTCAATGCATCTGGGAGACAAGCCTCTGCATTCACAGGTAGCAGCTTTACCAAGTGGGTCAAACAAAAACAGGAGTTTGGAAATTTTCTTTAGGAACAAATTGCTCTCCATCTAGAGTCAGACTGGGCCAAAATAGAAGTAAAATCTGAATTAGAAGTCAATGGGCCCATTAGTTGCCCATTTTGTCAGTCAGATAACTTAGCTCTAAGTACTTGCCTTTGCTTCATGCCTCAGTTTCACTATAGATGGAAATATGTAAATTGCTCCAGCAACATGTAAAACCATGGAAGTATTTTTTTAAAGTCTGATAATTAGATAAATAATTAGAAAGGTTGGTGGAATGGGACCTAATTACTAATGTCTATCATACATGGGAGAATTTAAATGAAAAAGTAAATTGCTGAAATGAAAAATAAAGCAAACCTTTGTTCAGTATTAGAAATAGGCAGCTGGGACCTAATTATACAATGCAATTTCTGAGTAAGCAAATCCTGCAGGAATAAATGTTGTGCAAAAATAAATCTGCTACATAGAAAGTAATATATGAGTTAGAACATAAAGGATTTGGACCGCTAACAAAAATGGTATTTAGAGACTAATACCAATGTTGGCTGTCATTCAAAGCTACCCATTGAAAAGAAAAGAATAGATTAATAACATGAAACATTACTGAGCAGATGATGCCAGTAGGACTGGGAACAAGGAAATGTCACAGGTCTTGTTTCCTGCAGGAGGGCTCTGATGCCAATTGTGAGCTGCCAGAGCTCAGATTCCACATGAGGCTGGGGTCTGAAATGCCCTCCTTACCCCATCTGTGCTGGGAGCTGAGGTGAGGCAGTGCCAGGCTGTGATGGAGGAGCAGAGGGTGCCTCCAGCACAGGAAGGATGGAAGAAAAGAAAAGAAAAGAAAAGAAAAGAAAAGAAAAGAAAAGAAAAGAAAAGAAAAGAAAAGAAAAGAAAAGAAAAGAAAAGAAAAGAAAAGAAAAGAAAAGAAAAGAAAAGAAAAGAAAAGAAAAGAAAAGAAAAGAAAAGAAAAGAAAAGAGAAAAGGATATCTTTTGCCAGTTGGTTCCCAGGCTCTTAAGTCATGGGGTTAGGGCTGTGGTGCTCAGCAGCTGATATTTCTGCAGCAGCAGAGATGAAAGTCAGACAAAATAATCCAAAGAAGTGCTTAACTGCGACTATTAAGTCCCAAAGGATTTATCAGAGTTTACTTTCCTCTGACTTGTAGGACAGACTTCAACTGAAGTCCATTAAGCAAATTAAAAAGCAGAAGGAAAATAAACACAGATTAATGGAGATAGGAATTTTATGAAGAAAAGGAAACAGACAGACCTTGTGACAAAGCCCCTGGCCTGCTATTCAGGTTTTAAGGCCCCCAGACCTTATAAATGGAGGAGATTATTCTCTTCAGGTTGCCCTGCTGGTAGTCGTAAAAGAGAGTTAATAGAATTTTTTTTCCCCCACTGAGAAGTCCTGTAGAAACCCAAGTAATAATATAATCCATAATGTTTCAGCACAGTGCGTGACATGCAGCTATTTGTTCCTTTGTTTCCAGGCAGGGAATCAGGCTGTAAATCTTGTAGTGACACAGATACTGTACTGCCTCTGTGGCATTTTATCTCCTGCTGAAACTAAAGCCCATTTGAGCAGCTTCCCACACAATTAGGGATTTGCATGTCTGAATAACTAGGCAGGATTTCTCTACTTATTACTTCAATATAATGATTAATATTTAATCCACAGGAGATATTACCAATATGTTTTAAAGCTCATTTTGCTTGGTAAAAAAGTACTTTGAGAACAAGAAGATGAGCAAATACTATAATTATGGAGCCTTGTTATTATCTTTAGATAGTTTACATTAAAGCAAATGGTCCCATAAAGGGGAAATTCCTTTTGCTGCTCCTCTTCTAAGTGATTTCTAATTCTCTTCAAGTTTGTTAGTGTTCATGTCTGAAAACAAAGAGACAGTAGAACGCTAAAACAAGAGTAAATAAACTTCCACCGTGCTGTGTGGACAGGCCCTGGTTTGGGTGTGTGGTGGCACCAGCCCTTGGGGAGAGAGTGCCTTTCACTGGCTCAGAGGGAGAAGTGACACATCAGGAGCAACCACTGACCACTCTGGGAGGTACAGAAAACCTTTGGGGTCTCACCACAAACCTGAGAAAAATGGGCATGTGCCTGCTCCTTTTTATTCCCTTAACCTTCTTGCTGATTGTCTTTGCAACATCTAACCCAGTACCAATGTGTAATTGATCTCTTGCCTCTGCTCATCAACTGATCTGTGTGATAATTCTTGGTTTGACAGTTATTCATGGGCAACTCCCTGTAGAAACTGAAAACATTTTGAACACAAATTTACTTGAGTTTTGTTCATGAGAAGCATTGGAATATGTTATGATATTATTCTAAGTGAGAAAGTGATATTTGCCTCTGTAAATATCCTGTAATATGAGCACTAAATATAAAATATACCCCTATTTTAGCTCTGTTTGTCAAGGTGCTGATTTAAAGTCTTCTCTCAGGCAAACCTCCCTGACATGCAGGGTGTGGCTCACAGTGTGTGACTGTGCAAAAGGCAAAGGGGGCTGGGGGTTACTGAGTTTAGGTGTGGGCTCAGTGCTCAGGGGCTGACCAGCACCAGGGGAAGAGGCTGAGGTGTCTGAGCAGCCAAGGCACACAGCCCTCCCCTCAGTGGGTCACATTTGTCAGCTTTCCAGTCCCCATGGAACCCTGGCCCCTCACCCCTGATGTCAGAGAGCTGCCAAAAGGCAGTGCCTGAAGCTCTGTGCTTTCCTTGCCTGCGCTGATAGAACCTGTGTGTGTCCTGGCATCCAGCACAGCCCTGTGTACGTGTGTCTGTCAGACACAGCAGCACCAGGGTCACTGAGCCTGCCCTGCCACTCCCTGCTGGGGAACTGGCCTGGCTGTCTGACTCTGCTGCCTTCTTACACCTCCTTTACCTGTGGCCCTGGGATCCCAGAGCCTGGGGACCAGCAGCCCTGCAGGAGCAGAGTCTCCACTGCTGCTGCTGGCCAAAGGAGCTCAGTTGGTGTGAGCTGGCTCATGTCATCCAGGAAGGGAAGCTGCAGGGTACAGGGCCCATCTGCCACCCTTACAGACCAAAGGTGGCCCCATGGATGGCAGCTGAGGCACAGTCTGAGTGCCTTCTGCTCCTTCCAGGGCTCTGCATCACCTTTCAGGAGAGCAGTGTAAGAAGACAGCTCAGCCTTGTGGCAGATGGCAGTGCAGAGGGTGGCATCTTCCAGCCCAGCCAGTCGTCTCCCAGGCACCATCACTGCTCACAGACCTTCTCCAGAGCTTCACCTTGAACCTCTAGGCCAGCTGCTGTCCCATATCCATCCTTTCCTCTCCTGGGGCACTAGTGAAACCAGGGCTCTCTGGGTGGTTTGACTGTGGTTGGAAGATAAGCACTCCTGATTTGGGATGTGATGTGGGGCTGGATGAGATAAATGCATCCTGCTGGTTGTGGAATTAGCAGCTGGGAAAGAAATCACTCAAGGCTATTCTACTGCCAGGCACATCCAGCTCTTGGCTTGGGCTCTGCCATCAGTGTGGAGCTCCCAGGCAGGCTTGGGAAGGGTTTTGCTGTGTCTGACCAGCAGACTCCTGCTATAAGAGAAAACTGAATGTCTGGGGGCTGGCAATGGACCTTCCATTTGTGTTCTAGCTAAATCGTCCTTTTACTGGATAGACAGAAAATCTCTTTAATTATGCCTTCTCTCTCTTTTTTTTTTTTCTTTTTTTTTTTTTTTTTTTTCACATGCAGGAAGGGATTGAAATATCAAAGGCCAGAGATGGTTCTGCCTCCCATTTCTCCCCTCCTTCCATGTCTCTCATGTGTGATTGCAGAGGCCAGGACACCAGCATTTGCAGGAAAACATTCATCTATGGCTGTTGCTGACATGCAGAAGCAGATGAGGTGCCTGCCTGGCAGCCCCCAAGCACACAAAGCTGAAGGCAGCCTTGCAGTGGGCAGAAGGAGCAGCATCAGCCCCACAATTCCTGGGAATGCCAAGGGAATTCTGCTCCATGCTGGTGTCCTCACAGGCTGTGCTTCTCTCCATGCAGATCTGCTGCTGAGAAACAACAGAAGACATCACCTGTGTTAGCAGAGTTGTGAGGAACCCACCAGGGCTGGATGCCTGATGAGAGGCAGCAGGGGTGGTTCCTTTGGTTCCTGAGAGGGCACAGCTGCCCTTTGCTGGGCTGTCACACAAAGGCAGCACAGCCACTCTGGAGAGCAGGAGCCACAACTGCAGGATTTGCAAATGGGTGGGAAGGAGCAGATCAGCTTTCACTGCTTCAGTCTGTGCAAAACTTCTCACAGGAGAGACTAGTGAGGAAGGTAGAGAGAAAAACTGTTACAGAAAGATACCTCAGGTGAAAAATAAATGTCCAGTAAACAGCACATCAGCTAGTAGACTAGCCCTTGAAGATTTCTCTCTGTCTTAAGTTTTCAAAGTCCTTCAAAGAGTTCCCTTCCAAATTTTTTACACTCTTATCATAGCTAGAAGCATCTTTCATGGAAGCAATTCTTCCCAGAACCTCTGACACCATTACTCAATGAAATACCCTGATGAACCTACATAAAAGGATTTGTTTGTTGCAGACCTGAACAGTCCCTGGCACTCTGGGCTGCTGTAACCTGGGAAGACAGTGAAGGCACAGTAACCAACAAGCTGGGAAAATGGAAATGGGGAGAGAAGACAGTTCCAATGGCCATATAAACATGTGGTTGTCTGAAGTCCTGAGGCATTTTGTGCAAGAGCAGTGCCATTATCCACTGACAGCTGAACACATTCCATGCTGAGGGATGAGATTCTGCCTTCAGATTCCCCCTCCCCAGCCCTGCAGTTGGACCCATTGCCAGGTTTGTGTCCTGTGGCAGGGCTGCTGGAGCCTGGCTCTGTGAGAGCAGCCTTGTTGCTGAGCCAAGGTGAGTCATTTGTCAGCACACATGGGCTCTGCACAGTCCCCTGCACCTCAGCACACTGCTCAGAGGTGCACTGCTCCTGGCCAGACTTACAGACAGCTCAGGTCAGGGACATGACTGCTGTCACTGATATTCAGAGGTGCTGGAGGGTCTGCAGGCCCTTCTCTAGGGACTGGAGCTCCCTCATTGGAGTGGGGCCCTATAAAAACAGCCTGCTTGTGGTGGTGGTGGGTGTGAATGATACCACTCTAGCACCTGAGCAGTGTCTCTTTGCTTCTTCTGTCTCAGGAAAGGCTGGACACTGCACTGCAAGGGAGCCCTGTCTGAATGGGAGAAGGATGGACCTGTGAGAAAATCCTGGCCCTGCTGTGCTCACAGGGCTGCCTCTGCTGCAAGGGGAGAGCTTCCCCCTCCCTGCACTGCTTCTCAGTCATGTTTGCAAACCCAAAGCATTCCATAAGGTCTAAAATAACTTTAACAATATACTTTGGGGTTTTTTAAATGAACTTGATTTTATATTTTCACATGTGATTTAGGGTTCAGCTTCAAAAGATTTTCCCCAGAGTCTCTTTGTGTGTGTTGGAATGGGGCACAGGGGTGAGGGTCAGGAGCTGGGGAGATAGCAGTGCCCTTGGACACAGCTGATTTATCTTGAATTTTCAGACACTGAAAAAGGGAAGACCTCAAAAACTGATTAAAATCTGCAAGCTTTCTAATACCTCATATTTATGTATTTGTAATAAAAACACAGCCCAGAATCTTGCCAGGTAAAACTTATATCTGCTCAGTAGTGTAAGCTGTAAGCTGTGGGAGTTTAAGGTGCTGCATGAACAAAAATTGTTTCTCGTCCATGGAAATGCCACAGTGCCATGGAAGAAGATGTCTGGTGTGGAAATGTCTGCAACTCACAGCTGGGAGGATTCCAGGCAGGGACAGAGAGGGTTAAAGACAGAAAGGGTGGTGGAAGTGGCTGTCACCACAGATGAACATTAGCTCTGTCTGTTGTTTGCTTTGAATGCTTGGGAAAGTACAAAATTACAAAGGAGTATTTTTTGATTATGCAGAAGTGGCTGTTCTTGTGTTTAAAAGGAGAAAAGAGAAAAAAAAAATCAGAGCAACATATTTGTTGTCAGTAGATGGGGTCTGAATCAAAATCTTACCTTCTAACACTGCCGACCTTTGAAATCCAAGACTGGGTGCAGAGATGTGTGCCAAGAGAGACATTTTAAATCTCCACCAAAAGCATTTTACTCAGATTAAAATGTCAGTTCCTAACAGAAAATCTGCTTCAATCTTTTGATTGTTCTATTTGTTCCTGTTCTAAGGAAAATCTGGAGCAATTTCTGTACAATACCAGGAATTAAGTCCCAAATTTTTGATCTGTGACTTAGTTGCAGATTTTGTGTGCATTCTGGAGATGGTGGATATCTCAAATAGTTGAAGGGTAGCTGGAGTCCTGCAACAGGTATGGAAACACAGGGAAGCTGTGTTCACTTCTAGATATGATTAGCCACATCCCATAAAAACTCTGGTAACTTCTTCAGCAAAATATGCAGTTGACCCATAGTAGAGCTCAGAGTACACAGGGCAGCTGCCTTGAGTGAGGTGTGACAGAGAGCCTGTCTCTTCCCTTTCACTTAGGGAAAAACCTTACATGTCCTGTTTTACTGTTATTTGGAAACAGAGTAAGGAACTTCCTTTCAACTGCATCCATCTGAAATCCCAAGGAAGGCATAAAGTATGTTTCCTTTGTTTTCTTGATGAAGTTTTTCCATTTATTTCTACGTGGCAGTGTTGCAGAGGAAATTTGACAATCCTTATGAAAAAACACTCTATCCCAGCTCCTCTGGTGACAGGAGGACTGCAGGTGATCTGTCACACTGTCACAGTGTCTGACACTCAGTGCTGCAGGACCTTGCCAGCACACATGGGCAACAGGGATCATGAGATCATCTCTAGGCACATTTCAGAGCAGCAAGAAACCTCCTACCAAGATAGATACAGATTCAATAGAGGGCCTGATCCTGTTTCCCCATGAATTTAAAGGGAGTGTTACCACTGATTTTAACAGCAGACAGGACTGACCTTGTAGTGTATGTCATCAAACAGCTCTGGACTGCTGGAGAAAATCTCAACACTTCCATTATACACCCAGTCTTTCAAACTGGACATAAACATACCCTTGGCAGAAATCTCAAGCTACAAATAAATTAGGAGATTTGTTTTTAACATTTTTTCCAGTCACAAAGAAAAGGGAGAGAGAAAGAAAGGATTCTTCTGGGATGTTTTTAAGTTACTGCTGCTATGCAACAGCCTTGATCATCTTTGCACTACTCAGCATTACAAAATGAATTCATTCATTCTCAGAGGTAAAAAAAAGAGGCAAAAATACATTAATTAATTGATGCTTCAATTACTATTTTTAGCTGGAAGGAGGGTAAGTGACACAAAGGGTTCAGCCAATGTGAAGAAACTGCTGCTAGAACAGGAATGATCTCTTGGCTGATGTGTGGCTTGTGGTCCATGAGAGCTTGGGAGCCACCAGACCATGGCTCACCCCGCTGGGAGCAGGGCTGTTCATGTCCAGAGCTGCTGCCTGATGCCAGGGCTGGGAGCAAGGTAGCTGGAGCTGCTGGAATCAGTGCTATGTGCCATCCCAAAACCCAGCTGTGTGTGCAGCCAGCCATCCCTACAGTGTAGCTGCAATTTTCTGAAAAGCTGCTTGAGACCAAACTGTGTGTATCTGCTACAGGGATTTAAAAGTGTTGGTGACATGTTGGTGTGATGACATCCATGAGGTGAGAGAGGAGAGCTGGTCCTCTGCTCCATGATCTCCAGCCCCACATTCCCAACTCCAGTGAGCCAAGCTGGATGCCAGATCCATCTGCACAGTGATTGCAGGAGATACCCTGGAGCACCAATACCTCCCTGCCAAAGGTACCACTGCAAACTCAGTTTCTCGGTTTATTTTGCTACTTGCAAAATGATACTACCTTTTCCCAACCTGAGCATGTAGCCCGAGTTTTGGATCTTGAAGATTATATTTATTAGAAGAAGAAACTGAAAATTAATGTTTATTTCCTCAGTGGAATCTCCTCTCTTTACAGACTTACAGAGACTGCATTGGACACAGGATGGCTCATGCTACCAGGCACAATTATTGTTTGCTCTCAATTCAAAATGAAATTTCTTATGGTGCCCTCCCAAATTGTTCCTTGTGTCAGAGTCACTCTGTGTGGTCTGGCATGCCAGCTGCCAGCCTGTCCCTTCTCTGGATGTGCTCCTGGGCTGCCTGCACCCCTTTTAGACCCACCCAGGCACACAGGCACCATCACTGCCCCTGTGTGTGCAGCCAGGTCAGGTGCTTGCCATCAGCTGCAGAGCTCCTCTCCAGGCTGTGCTCCCTGCCTGCTGGAGTCCTGCTATTACAGCTACTGATCCTGGGGCTTACATAAAGAAACACAATTGTTTACACACAGATCCCCAGGGAGGGACTGGCAGCTTCATTGTAATTTAATCTAAACCAGGATAAGACAGTAAATATTGTTGTGTTTTCATAAGGATGAAGAAGGGTGAATAAAGCAAAAGATGCTGAAGAAAGAAACACCTGTGTGATTCACAAGCAGGGGAAATACTGAAAAAGCACAAAGTTTTACAGTTTCACCACCTTCACTGGAAAAAAATATATTGGTACAGAGACTGGAGAGTCAGTTTAATCCTTTCAAAGAGTTTGATCTCCAATCCATCACCATACTCATGACCTGTGCTCCTGTGTCAGTAATGTTAAACAGGGTAACCAGGTCCCATGCACTCAGCTGTGTGTGGAGCCAGTCTAGCACAAAATTAGCATTTCTGTTCAGCACTGCTATCTCTGAGATATCCCTCTGGGACTGGGAGCTCAGCCTGGTGGCCTGATCAAAAAGATAAAGAAATGATGTGATTACAAAGCATAAATACTATCATGTGCAGAAATTCTAGACACAGCAGAGCTCTTTATTGCAGGGGAGAAAAGCATAACAAGAACCAAAAGCTGAGGTTTAACTCCAGGCAAATTCAACTGAGAAAATTAGTTAAAAACTTCTAATCAGTGACAGGAGATTAACAACCAGAATAAGCAATCAGAAGAAATGGTGGCTTCTCCAGCTCCTGGCATCTTTCAACAGTGTCCAGATGTTTTTCTGGGTCTGCAATGGTGGAAGGCAACTCCTGGGCTCTGCCAAAGTGGGGGTGGATGAAACCCTGCAGTCAGGGCTCATCAGTGGCAACTTGCTCCCCCTAGGCTGGACCAGGATCAGATTGTACCCTGCCCTGGACTGGCTTTGCAGTGTTCACCATGCCAGGGATGGGACAGTGCCATCACCAGCTCTGCTCCACAGCGTCTTGTCCCACGCCTGTCCCTGCTGCTGTCCCCATGAAGCAGGCTGGGTGCCATTCCAAGGGCACAGCTGTCACTGTGCCTCCTGCTGCTCTCCAGGATCCCTGCACACAGGGAAGGGACAGATGGCAGCTCTGCTGGTGCAGGGGTGGGAGACAGAGGGGAAGCCATCCTGGACACCTAGCAGCTGGAATGAGGGATGGCTCAAGGGCCCCGTGGTTTAGTTTCTTGTATCTAATCTGCATGGCAGTGGGAACAGACATTGTAATTGGATTTCCAAGATTATCAGATAGTGGGTGAGTGTGAGTTTACTGCAAAAACCATTGAACCTGACCTTCTTTTCCTGGGTATCAGTGCCTTGCTGAAAATGCAGACTTTCTAACAGGACAGGGTGTGCCACCATGTGGCTCTGAAAAGGTATTTGAAGGCCACGTTTGGCCCTCAGTGAGGAAAGATGATCTAATGGACTCCTGTTGGCCTGCTGTCTGTGAACCCTTCCAGTTTCCCAGGACACTGGGTGTGCTTGCTCAGGTCTCTGCAGCAGCAGTGGGGCAGGGGCTGTGGCTCCTGCAGGGATCATCACCTGCCTTGAGCCCAGGGGCTGATCCCACCTGGCTGGACCCTGTCCTGGCTCCTCCAGCTGAGACCCTCCCCAGGCTAGTGCAACTGGGGCTGCTGCAAACCATATCAGCAACATTTCTTCAGATTTGTGCCAGATTCATTTCTCCCTCAAGGCCATGGGACACTTTTTATCCCAAACTCCTTCTTTACACACGCTGCTCTTTTTTAAACTTTTCTGGGCTGATGTCATCATCCATGCTGGTCTCAGCTAGACGAGTAATCTTCGTGGAAACTTTGAACAAAATCCACGTTTTTCAAATGGGAGAGTGGTAAAATAGACTTTTATAACTGTTAAAAGTATAATCAGTTCTTTTGGTGATGATACAAGAAAATAGATGATATTGAAAAATTAGCAGTAACACAGCATTTTTGTGGGGGGAGGGGAAGGGAAGGATTGTACTGTGCTTGGTTGAAGGAATTAAAAAAATAACAACATGAGATCTACCATGTCCTGGGATCTGCTCTAACCTTTAAGACAAAGAAATCCAACTCATAAGCAGCATTGCTGTATAGTTTTACTGGATTTCACACAAGACAGCAGCTCTGTGATGGCTGTGTGGATCATTTTCATGAAGGAGTTTGTAAATGAAATAACAACCACACTTCTACAAGAATGTCCAAACACAAAAATATTCAAAATCCCAAGCATCAACCTCATTCTCTGAATCACTTCATGTTAGGCTGCAAGAAAATCCATGTGGACAACAGTAAACAGAATTTCTGGGTGAGCTTGTCAGAAAACCTGGATGATTTTTTGCTCTCATCTGTGCAGCCTATGCTGGTACCACGTGCTCATCAGATCTCTTTGGAAACATATTGACCTTGAAGTGAACACTGGTACTAGTTAGGTAACTGTCCCATGGAAGACAAAACTGCCTCATTAACATAATTCATAGACAATTTTATTCTTTCAAACAGCAAAATATAATGTGGACAATGAAGAAAGGATCAAAATATTTGTGCCATAATTGAAGTCCACAATTAAAGTAACAAAGCAAAGGGCAAAATGTGATGCTATTGCAGCACATGTCCTAGCAGCAGTGGACATGGCACTTTCAGTTTTATGGTTGAATCTATAACAGCCAATTGTTTGTGGGAAATACTATTATATAGAGTTTAAAATGGTCTGGTAATGCCTTCACGTCAGCATTTTCTGGCTATTAGAAATTTCATTGTGCTGCTCTAAGTTGGCAATATTTTGTGTTTAAGTTCCACTACTATGAGTTTTGCTTGTGTTTTACTAAAGAGCAGTATAACACAGACCCTCAGGGGGAATTCCATTCCCCTTATTAAAAAATTGTGGCTATTTTATTTTCCTTATCTCTGCCATCCATTTCCTTTTGTTTCTCAATGCATTGCTGCAAATCACTAAGACATTTCCTTGTCTGCTTTACTTTGGACCCTTTTAATGAAAGCTCCTACATAATCAAAGTCACAGGATTCATTTGATGAAGTGAACTGGTTTTGCTGAAGGGTCAGAGTTGGAGACTTAGCATTTCATAAAAGCAAAAGATCTAAAGGCAGGAGAAATGGACAACAGTTTTTACAAGATATCAGATAAACATCCAGCAACAGAGAATGAAATTCAGCTCTTACAAAGCAGAACAGCTCAGTGTGATCCATTTTAACTACAACCAGGTGATTGGAGCCAGCCTGCCTGCAGAAAAGTGAGCCTTGCTTCCTTTGCCTCATTAGTCTGTTTTCTGTGGTGTGATGTCATGGCCAGAAGGTTCTTTGTGCTCACCAGTGCAGGGGTGACAAGGAGTGGTGTAACATAAGAGAGAGAAAAACATGAGAGCAAAAGCATTCCCTTGTTCCCCTGCTTGTAGCTGCTACTCAGGCTGCTGCTCAGCAGGCAGCAATAGCTCAGACTGACCCTGAGGAACAATCACTGACTGTGTGTGCTTTCCTTCTCAGCACACAGCTTGAATAGCCAAAGTTTCTCAAGAAATAAAAAGTTCTGGTAAATATCTGTCTACAGTACATTTTTCTGACATTGGAAATGCAAATTATTTCAATATTGTCAGAACCAAAGCCTATGTTTGGTTTGTTCCCTTATGTTGCTGCTGCTGTTTTGACTCACCATTCAGGTTCCTCATGTCCTCAGCTCTCATATGAGGGGCAGACTCCTCACCAGGGTGCACATCAGCATGTGAGCTCCCAGAAAGCTCCCCCATGGAGGGGCTACAAGAGAACTGGAAAACATCTTCAGAACCTGGCTTCACCCACCTCAGCATCAAGCAGGCTCAAGGCACACAGGTTCAATATGGAGAAAAGTCTTGTTCTTGGGAAGGCTGAAATGAGATGGTTTATGTTATAGCCCTCCCAAATTCAAAGTGCTCACAGAAACACCTTTTTGGCCCTAAGATCTGGGATGCTGTAAAGGATGCCTGTCAAGAAGAGGTAGCTCAGGGAGCAGGGGGCAAACAGTGGGATCATTAGTGTCAGTCCTATACTTTTTCATGTTAATTACAGTGTGCTTTTAGGCAGGCAAACATTCAGAGCGGGGTTCAGCTCACCTTAAGTAGGTACCTCTTGTCTGTCAGCTGTAGGATGCACAGAGCTCCTTGTGGTCAATTTAGTGCATAAACACAGGCACCAAGGGACAGTGGAGACCAGGAAGTTTCCTGATGGTTTCCTGGTGTGGTGTCCAGCTGCAGGTTTGTTTCATGGTCTCCACAGGTCCTGCATGGTACCACCCAGACAGTGCAGATGCCTCAACACCCTCCATCATCTCTAGCTGGTCATATGTAGGCAGCTGACCCAAACTCTCTTGGCCACTTTGGCTGATTCTCCATTGACTGTGATAAGAGTTTTAGATATCTAGTGTTCAGACATCTACTTTTACCTGCCTGCATGTGGGTGGTTAAATCCTACAGTGAACTCCAGAGTCACTCTATCAGGAAAAATACTTTCAGTAGCACAAATTTGCAAGATCACTTGCAAATTCAAGAGTGAATGTCCTTACCCCCAAGAAAAGAGCTGCTCCTGGGTATTGCTTAGTTTTTGTCCTCAAAATGACTTCTTTGATTCTGCTGTGGGTGTTTTTCCTACAAGTTATAGAGAAGAGGGTTTTAGCAAGGGTTTGAACCTATGGTGCTCTGACTGGCTCAATCAGTTCTCTATTCATCATGCCATGTCCTTGAAAACAACCATGCAGAGCTGTGAGAGGCAAGCATCTGGCATGAAATCAATCGAGTCTGAGGCCAACTGCTCCAAAAGTAGGTAGTTCCCTCCAAGCATACCTTTGAGTCTTCATCACTCTTACCATAATTTCTGAAGTTTGGACTTCTCAAAATTTGCCATGACTAACTTACATTTACGCTAATAAGTGCATAAGTCAAGAAATTGCAATTTTCTCCTCCAGGACAGATGGAGGATGTAAAGCAGTGAATGAGCTGCTAACATCTCATTACATGCAACGATGTCATTATGTGGAAAAAAGCACAACAGGAATGCCTGAAGCAAGGTTTTTAGTCACCGAGATCCAAGGACTTGGTCTCAACTACTGATTCAAATTGAAACTTTCAGGATTAAGTTAATTGCCTTAATACCAGCAACTCTGACACTACAGCACTATATGGGCCTGTCATTCTCCTTGTTTCTTTAATGTACTTAAACCCTGTTGAGGTAATAGGAGGGGCATGGTTGGGAACTTCAGAGCTGTTTTAATTCAATTGTAACCTTGGCAAACTTTTACATTTTAACAGATCCTCCAGTAACATGCTCCAAAACCCCATAGGAGACTGCTAAACTTTGTAGGGCCTGCCTTAGATGAAAATGTACTCAGACAGGTAGGTAATAGAATGGTTTGTTCTGGTTTGGAATCACACACACTTTGGCACACACTGAAGTTCTTCCCTGATAAAGCTACAATACTGTAAATTCTGCAAACCCTGGATGACTAGGAAGAAATCTGAACATACAGACACTGTATAACCTCAGCTAGTGTGTGCTTGCTTCTGCTCCATTGGGGAGAAAGAACTGGAGAGCAGGGATGTTAGATGGAACCAAGGCTGTCTGTATTCTGAGTGACAGAGCAAGGATGAGCCCAGCTCCACACAGCAAACCAGCCTGGCTGCTGGAACATTCATCTTCCTTCTTTTATTTTATCTGTGTTCCCTTGAGGCTGTATGTGAGGCAGAAGATGTCTGGGTCTCTCAAGGGAGCTGCTGGGGCAGCTCAGGTGAATAAAATCCCTAAAAGAGTTAATATCCCACAGGGTGAAACACTATCCTCTCCTGCTCTAAGCTACTCTGTGTCCTTAGACTGTCCCACTTTCCCCCAGGAGGAAGGGCTACTGCAGTCCTCAGGACTGAGGCCAGCACTCTCAAGTTGTTCCAGCAGTCAGAGAGAGAGAGAAAATCTGAGCCACAGCCTAAGCACAATAAAACACAGCACCAAGGGAACAGGAACAGATTTGCTGCAATGTAATCCCTTTGGTGGGAACAGCTTGGGATGCTGCCTCCATGGTAGCACAGGGATGGACTTTGCTGTTTCTCAGGGAAGCTTCTCTGGTGTGTGTGGCTGCTCCTGAAGGGTGGCTGGTCCCTGTGAGGACAGCAGGACTGCCACACATCCAACAGCCCCCAGGACCTTTGCAGTCGAGCAGAAGAGAAATATTTTCTGCTCCTTGCCACAAAGGATTCAGGCAGGGGATGGAGAATATGCAGACTCTCAGTGCTTCTCCCTGATTCCTGTTTGGGCAGGGGCCCAGGGATGGGGTATGAGTGCTGTTTATGGAGTGACTTGCAGACACAAGGCACTCTGATTCTGGAAGGAGCTGCCTTTCCCTTGCAGCCTTGCATGGCCAGGGGTTCTGGGCACTTGGCTTACACAGGATCCAAGGTCTGGGAAGGGATGTGGAGGTGTGTGTCCCAGGGCACCAAGCCTTGTCCTGCTGGAGAGCTCTGCAGCTGGGGTGTGACCAAACATAGCACCACAGCTATGAGGCTGCTTTCCTCATCTCACCACACACTCTTCACAGCACTGCAAAAGCCCAGAAATGGTTAAAATAGAGAAACATTTCTCACCAGTACAACACATTTTTGAGAACAGGAGACAGGCAAATAACAGGAAAATCTTCAGCACTTCCCCCTTTACCTTTCCTTCACTCATATGCAAGATTTATTGTTGTGAAGGGAGAAATCACAGAGATCTCTCTGTGCCACAGAAAGCACATATGAATTCAAGGCTAAATTCACACAGTAATCAGAATGACTTTTCACAACAGTATCTTGTTGCTGGCTAAAACAAACAGCATAGTTACCACCAGGGGAACTCCCAGATCCCATGAGGCCAGATCATGAAAAATTAAATAGTTTTCTGAGGGGAGAAAAAAAATTTCTACAGAAATTTGCCTCAGATGGAAATTAAAAGGAGTGAAGTGAGAGAAGGTGGATTATCCTTCCAATCCAGCAATTAATGCCAGGAGGAGATGAGGAATAAGATGTGTTGTGCTGTCCATGGGCACATTGACAGCAGCCGTGGGATGGGGCTGTCCCTGTCCCTGTCCCTGTCCCTGTCCCTGTCCCTGTCCCCGTTCCTGTCCCTGTCCCTGTCCCTGTTCCTGTCCCTGTCCCTGTCCCCGTTCCTGTCCCTGTCCCCGTCCCCGTTCCTGTCCCTGTTCCTGTCCCAGTTCCTGTCCCTGTCCCTGTCCCTGTCCCTGTCCCTGTCTCTATCCCTGTTCCCTGTCCCTGTCCCTGTTCCCTGTCCCTGTCCCTGTCCCTCTCCCTGTCCCTGTCCCCGTTCCCGTCCCTGTCCCTGTCCCTGTCCCTGTCCCTGTCCCCGTCCCCGTCCCAGTCGCAGTCCCAGTCCCTGTCCCTGGCCCTGTCCCTGTCCCTGTCCCTGTCCCCGTCCCCGTCCCCGTTCCTGTCCCTGTCCCTGTCCCTGTCCCTGTCCCTGTCCCTGTCCCTGTCCCCGTCCCCGTCCCCGTTCCTGTCCCTGTCCCAGTCCCTGTCCCTGTCCCTGTCCCTGTCCCTGTCCCCGTCCCTGTCCCCGTCCCCGTCCCCGTTCCTGTCCCTGTCCCTGTCCCTGTCCCTGTCCCTGTCCCTGTCCCCGTCCCCGTCCCCGTTCCTGTCCCTGTCCCTGTCCCTGTCCCTGTCCCTGTCCCTGTCCCCGTCCCCGTCCCCGTTCCTGTCCCTATCCCAGTCCCTGTCCCTGTCCCTGTCCCTGTCCCTGTCCCTGACCCCGTCCCTGTCCCCATCCCAGCCAGCCTGCACTTTTGAACCGGGGGATTGAGTCCGGCCCTGCGGACCCACGGCAGGATGGGAACAGGATGAGCGGACCTTTGATGTTTCCAGGGTGTAATAGCGAGAGGAGACGAGCTCGCTCGCTCACAGTAACCCACTGTCTCTCATCAGCAGCAGCACATTCATTTGCCAAGTGAGGATCATGCGGGAGCGGCTTGTCAGGAAAAAACAAGCGGGAGGGGGAGAGGAGGGGCCGGGGAGAGGGGGTTGAAGGGGAGTTGGGAGAAAATTACTGAAAATTACAGTATTCAGCTTTTGGTGACAGTATATCAAAGCCCAGCTTCTGCCTTTATGATATTTAAATCCCTGCCGCTTCCCCAGAAAAACAGCGTCGGCACAATAGAAACATTATGTGCAGGGAGGGGAGGGGGAGCGCCTGAAACGGGGCTCGCTCCGGGTCGGGATCTGAGCGGGACGGGGACGGAGCGATGGCTCCGCGGCACGGACGGACAAAGTGTCCCTCTGCAGTGACAGAGTCCCGGGGAGGCACGAACGCATCTCCTGTTACACGGCCTGGAGCACAGTCACAGTCACAGTCACTCACAGTCACAGTCACAGTCACAGTCACAGTCACAGTCACACTCACACTCACACTCACATTCACACTCACACTCACACTCACACTCACACTCTCACACTCCCGAGGGAAGCAGCCCACTCACTGCACAGGGCAGCAACACTGGAGATGCAGCAGCATCGACTGACACCTCAGTGAAAGGATTAAAGCCCCTAAAGCCAGGGATTTATGCCTTCTTGTTACAGAACGTGGGCCTCCCTCATGGGACTGGCACCCTCTCCACCGGCTGTACCAAGCACACCTCCAAAATTATTATGCTCCTCAGCCAGTGGCTCCCAGGGCCAGAAGGGAAGAGAGGACACAAATCCCTGGACATCGGTCAGGGAGGGTGGGATGGGTGTGGGGCAGAGATCCCCACCATGCCGGGAGGGGAGATACAGGAGAAGGACAGGGAATGGGAGCTGCAGAGTGTGCCAGGGGGATGCAGAGCCCCGGGAAGGGCACTTTGCAGGTTTCACACAGCCGGGGCTCACGGCTGGGCACTGGCGGAAGGAAAAAAGAAGAAGCAGTGCCAGAAGTCCTTGCTGGAACCAAGGCTGAGCCAAGTGGCTGGGCAGAGGTGTGCCTGGAGCAGCAGAGCCAAGGGGCCAGGGCAAGGCAGCTCCTCCTGGCACGGGTTTGACACCAGGCTGGAGCTGCCTGCGCTGCCCACACCCAATTCTGCCCGCGGGGATGGAACGAGTGAGCGAATGTTAGCTGGTAAATAAGTTATCCTGAGAGAACCGTGCAGGGCTCGCACAGACAGTGAGGGAGGCACAGTCTGCCCCTCTCCAGATGGCTGCAGTGCTCTCCTGGCTGTTCTCAGGAGAGCTCACACACTGGGGAGATCCCTGCCAGGAGCGTGTGCTGCCAGGACCCAGCCCATGAAAACATCTATTATCTTTAAGGCACCATTTGCTGAGAAACAACATCAAAGGCCTTTGTGTTAATAACCTGAACTGGCTCTTTATGAGAAGGACAGTGGCATTTGAGCCTTGTGCAGACAGACTGGCTGTGCTGCCTCCCTCCTGCCCCTGTGCTCCCAGGCTGGTAACACCTTTCTTTCCCAGGATATGTATGGAGGAGCAGGGGACATTAAGGAATTAGGCTGGAAGCCAAAAGCACTGCCCACTCTGTGTGCAAATCCTGCAGCGGCCTCCTGGAGGAAATGAAAGTTTCTTTCATTAGGAAAGACACTGAGGTTACACCAGAGGTACATTTGGCCCCAGGATCAAAGGCCAGGCATGTATTTTAACACTTCATTGTGTTTTACAGGTACAGCAACAAGTCACAGAGACAGAGAAAGGTGTGCCTTGTCCCCTCTGAGATTCATGGCAGGTTAACCCCTCCTGCCACCTGAAAGGGGAAAAGCACACCCAAGTGCTCCTGACACAAAGGTTGTGAGGAAGCTCGACACCAAAAGCCCTGCTCAAAGCATAGCTTTGCAAAGCAGGCACAGCTTAAATTCCTCAGTCCTTCAGCCAAAGGAATCCAAAGGGGGATAAAATGACAGAGAGGGCTCCCAATGGGAAGGGCAGTGCCCAACTGCTGGCTTGAGGAACCATTAAGAAATACAAGAGTATCCTTCCCCCACAACATTTCATCATCCTATATTCAAGTCAAGCAGTATTTCTATGAATGTTTGCCTTGGAAAAATATTTTTTTTCCTCTGGATTGTCTGCAAAAACAGCAGAAGGCAGCCAATCTGGCTCCATTTCCAGTCACTTGAAGGGATGGCAAATTCTCTTCAAGACTAGCAAGAAGGTATTTCCAGGAGATGTTTGTGACAGCCCAGCTGATGATCCATGGCTGGCACACTGCCCTGTGAGGCTTACAGCCCAGGGAGGCTTCAGCTTGGGGGCCTTACTTGGAATATGTTTTGGAAAGAGCAGGTCTCGAGCTGGAGATGCTTGCTGAGGAGCAGTAAGCTGTCTGGAGCATTTCTAGAACTCTTACTGGAGAAAGATCTGTGTCCAACAGCTCTGCTTATTCACTTAAAATCAATAAGACATAGCACAGCAAGAAGAGCAAATTGATGCTCATGAGGAAAGGGCAGTGAAGGGGCATTTTTTCTGTCTGAGTCAGGGCAGCAGCACATCTCCTCCCTGCTCCCCTGAAGAACCTGGGGCTCACAGGGTCAGGGTGAGCACAGAACCAGCAAGGATGGATGGACAGAGCCTCTGAACACTCCCCTGACATCCAGCAGTCCATAGCCAAGGTCCTTCTGACCATGACACAAATTTTCTGCTGCCATGGCTAGATTTTTGTTCTCTTAATTTGCTTTTTGGAACCCATGCACTTTTAGCACCCAGATGTTCTTTTGGCAAGGGGTTTCACGTGCAGTTGCACTGCACTTTATTGTTTGCATGAGATGAGATTGGTGAGCAAATGAACACATGCCCTGATCTTATCACCATGACAAAACCAAAGTCCATTTTGCCTTTCCTAGAAGATCCAATAAGGTTAGGATTCAAACATCTAGCATCACTTGCATTTAAAATTTGAACACCATATGGCAGGATTGAATTTTTAAAATTGTTATTGGGATTTTATAAATCAAATTTATGGGGAGAGAGCAGAAAGTGAAAGAGGTGTTAAGTTATGCAGCAATGGGGACATGTACAAGAGATTTTTGACAGCATTTGCCTTTGCACTTTTCATGTGCCCAGAGAATAGGGCAGTAAGGGATGGCCTGCATATCTGTACATCCTGCATGCAGCTAAAAAAGAGATAGGAAACATTTTTCAAGCATTAATTCCTCATGTTTTTTTCTGTACAGAGGGAGAAGAGCTGATCTTCCCCACAGCTGTCATGTCCCAGTGCATGTAAGAGCACACTGAGCACACTGGCTGGAATTGTTTCAGAAGCTCTAAGCATTGTTCTGTGGTTTCTTCTCTTTCCAAGCATCTTTGTTTCACTGATTTCTGGCCAGAGACACAACCTGGAGTGCCCAAGGGCTGTGGCAAACCAGCTGTCATGACATTTCCAACCCAACCAGAAGGGCAGGAAATATCCCAAGAAAGCTTGTTTTTATAGGCTCCCAGAAGGCTTGCATATGTCAGATATGCTTATCCAGACCAAACCCAGCCTTCCTGAAACTCACCCCTCACTAACATTAATGCTTTTTTCCATGTCAGCTTGAGGAGTGTGAGATTTTTGGCAATCAGGGAGTAGTAAAGATTTGTTTACTGCTGTTTTGGAATGGATGTTGGCTTGTTTATTGCAATTCATGCCAAGGGAATATTTCATAACAAGTAATATATTTCAGCCTATTCATTCTTTTCATGATTTTCACTTACTGTAGTGTTTTTATTTTGAAAGCTTGTGTTGTCAGCAGTGGCCAAATGCATAAAGCAAAAGGAGGTGAGGGGGAAAAAAAGGTGATTTTGTAAGATGCTATCCCTTTCTTGATAGTTTCAAAGGTAAAAGCTCAGACTGGTGCACAGCAGTTCACAAACAAGGGAGGGCTGTCACATTTTCAAGTATCAAAGTTTCACAGAAATGGTGACTTAATCTAAAACCTTTTATTGATTCTATCACTTATCCTTGTTTCTTGGCTCATCTAAAGTGAATATTTTAAATCATGTTTCCAGTGCAAATATGCATGGCAGGAAAGCTGAAATGAATTTTCCATCACCACTTAGCTCTCAGGCTTAAATTTTGCTTCTGCAAGCTTCGATTGTTCAAAATTGCACCAAAAATACCTTTAAAGGGTTTTCAAAGCCTGACATTAATTTTCTTAAATATGTAAATATTAACCAAATATTTTTTGTAGGGTTGCCTGTTTTGAGGCAGTAGGAGGTTGAATAAGTATTAAGCCCCCAGGTAAGATTCCTTGTCTAATGCAAAATAAAGCCACATGGGCCCACTGCTAATACAGAATGCATAATTCTTCAAAAAAAGAGAAGTTTGTTATGCATTCCTTTTTACATGAAGATTTCTAAAGTCAGCAAAGTTTATGTCCTTGGTAAAATACCCAGAATTGAAAGATCTGCTGAGAGCTGCAGAACTCATCTCAGAAATGCAGCTCTCTGTGTCCCATTGTCATTATCTGATTTAGAATGCAAGATATATCCTGCATTGGAAGATATAATCTACATTTCCCAGTGTGTTAATAACTTGACCCCCTCCAAAGGTCCTGCTGTGTGTATTGAAGCTGTCTATTAATTCCCTTGGGGACTGCTGGTTTTGGTATTTAATCACCAGGAAGAATTTAAGAAGGTCAAAGTCCCCTTCTTTGAGGAATGCCATACAAGTAATAAAACAAAGTACATTTGCCCCTCAAAGAGCTAGAAGTCTGGGAGCTGTGTTGACAAGAGACCTTTGGACTATTTATACTGCTATTAGAAAGAGGGGGAAGGGCAGGGAGATAGTTACTGTAGTTTAATAAGCATGGGAAGATGGTTAATACACATGGAGTTTCAGCCCCACTGTGGCATTTGATTTATGTTAAATATAGTGAAGGGGTCAAGGTCTCTTTTCACACCACTGCAACCTGATGGGTCCCCTCGGTCTGAGCATGGTGGCTAGAATTCGGATGGTGCTGGATTTCTTGGAGCAAAGAAGTTTAGGATGCAATAAAAACTCAGCAAAGTTCCCATAGAGGGATTTTCTCACAGAGTTTCTGTGTCAGTAGGATATTAGCACAAAGCACCACTAAGCCCAAAGACCAAACAGAAAAAATCCCTAAAAGGTGCAGTTGACAGCATTGAGACTTTGGCTGGTTCAGTGGCTTGTGAAGCTACTTCCCATGAAAGAATACTGGAGGCCATGGAGAGAAGTAGTGAGCAGCACTGTGAAAGCCTGTAAATACTCTTAAAATAAGGTCTAATGAAGTTTTCCCAACAAGCTGTGAAGAAAATACCTTTTCATCACAGCTTTGACAGGAAGATGTGAGTTAAGGCTGTGAATACAAACTCAGCACAATAGATTCAAGCCCAGAGTGTGGTCAGGGGCCAATGCTGTGCTCCCTGGGGTGCAGGACAATGTCCCCCTGCAGCTCACCATTGGAGAATCCTCCCCTGCAGCATCGTCCCCTGCAGCCTCCTCTCCCTGCAGCCTCCTCTCCCTCCATCCTCTCCCTGCAGCCTCCTCTCCCTGCAGCCTCCTCTCCCTGCAGCATCCTCTCCCTGCATCCTCCTCTCCCTGCAGCATCCTCTCCCTGCAGCATCCTTCCCTGCAGCCTCCTCTCCCTGCAGCCTCCTCTCCCTCCATCCTCCCCCTCTCCTTCTCCTCCCCTCCATCCTCCTCTCCCTCCATCCTCCCCCCCTCCCCTCCATCCTCCTCTTCCTGCAGCCTCCTCTCCCTGCAGCATCCTCTCCCTGCAGCATCCTCTCCCTCCATCCTCCTCTCCCTCCATCTCCTCCCCTCCATCCTCCTCTCCCTCCATCCTCCTCCCCTCCATCCTCCTCTCCTTCCATCCTCCTCCCCTGCAGCCTCCTCTCCCTGCAGCCTCCTCTCCCTGCACCATCCTCTCCCTGCACCATCCTCTCCCTGCAGCATCCTCTCCCTCCATCCTCCTCTCCCTCCATCTCCTCTCCCTCCATCCTCCCCCTGCAGCCTCCTCTCCCTGCAGCCTCCTCCCCTGCATCCTCCCCTCCCTCCATCTCCTCTCCCTCCATCTCCTCTCCCTCCATCCTCCTCTCCCTCCATCTCCTCCCCTCCATCCTCCCGCCCCTCCCGAGCCCCCAGACGCTCCGGGCGCTGTCTCTGCACGGCACCTCCTCAGCCCAGGTGTGAGCAGATAATGGCTCCGGCTTCCCTTTTACTGCAGCTCTTATTTTATCTGCACTGAGATACCATCAGCGACGAGGCAAGTGTGGGGAGATTTCTTTGGCAGTCCTCTCATGACATCTGATTACAAACGCCCGGGCTTATCCAACGCCTCCCGTGGCTGATAACTTCAAAGGGACTGGCTCTCCCTTCTCTTGCTTCAGCTGCCCAAACAGCTCCTCTTCCAGGGCTCTGATTTTGGCCAGGCTTTTCATAAAATGCATCAGTGTCACTGTGTTCACAGGGCTGGATCAGAGGAGGAATCTGGGCTTCTGGCCTGACAAGCCTAAACTTGGATGGGAAAATCTGCTGGAAATTGAGGTTTTAAGAATTTTTCAAATTATTTTTGTGCGTTCATGGGGTTCAAAAATTTGATCGAGGTCATGAACCTTTCCTCTCCTCCTCCTGTCATTTGAAACTAGGTTTTTTCCAAGAGTGATTAGTTCCATTAAAAGAGTATTTTCTGAACTAAATGGGAGTTCTGTGCTACTGCATGTCCAGACAGGAGATATGATGAATCACAAGATGTAAGAAAACTTTGGAATGAAAAGCCCATCACCATGATTAGAAGATGTGGAAAAAATCCTGGCTCAGTGAAGTTAGCAGTAAAATATTATGATATTATTGCCCTTTGTAAGACCAAGTTTTCATCAGCTACTTTTTTCTTTCATTGGAGTTTTTCTTCTCTCCTCCTCCTCCTCTTGGGATCTGTGTTTGTTTTCCTTCAGCCCACTTAAAGGCTTTTTTCCCCTCCTTATTTTTGAATAGTTTTCATATTTCTTTTATCCACAGCTCTTTCTTAGACTGCTTCGTTTGATAGAACTCATTCTCAGCCTGCTTAGAGTTCAACTAAGATGTTTCAGGAGCCTAAGACAAAATAAATTTGCCTCTGGAAACTTCATTCTTTCCACAATTTTCTGTGGGTTTCACCATTATGCCAGCAAAAACTAGATGCCTTACATGTATTTTGAAATGAGCTTTGTTTGCAGGGTAAGTTTCCCACTGCCAGAACAAGCCAGGGTAGCTCCAAAGCACAATGCACACAGATGGCAGGAGGCAGTGTCAGGGATATTTTTTCCCATTAGGCTGGCTTTGCATGGCAGTGAGAAGCAATGGCCACTGAAACCACCCAGAGCCAGTGTGATCCTGAAGGTTGGCACCGCTGGAACTGTCCCCAGCACCTAAAATTCTGTCAGTGTCAGATTTGTGACACTCACATAAAACAAGTGTGGGATTTCTGCCTCCTCCCCATGATTCAGGAGCTGAATCTCTCATTTTCTGCCTGTTTATCTCCCAGTAGAACTGAGACCCCCCTGGTAACAGTGCACAGTTGCACTACCAGGGCACACAAAGGCACAACCCCAGTCATTACTAGTTTAACAACTTAGTTTAGCTGTTAATGTCTTAGTTTATCAGCTGGAAATTAACTTTGCTGTGCTACCAGTTACATTTCCTACTGCCCACAGAGTGCATTCATTGTTTGAGGCCTCAGTTACACCTTCTGAGATGAAGATCAACCTTCAAAAGAGTTCACTGTAAAAAAAAAAATTGCGAAGAGTAATTTTGCACATCAACTTTGCTTCCAAAAGTTATTTTATATGAATGGCTGCTGCCCATAATTCCTTGTGAGTATTCAAACTCTGAAAGACAATTTTTCAGCTGATAGGTTGAGGAATTCCTGGGGGGATAGTCAAAGAGCCTGAAATCCTCTGTGCATCACACATTAAGGGGACAATCCCAGCATTTCTCCAAATCAAAAGGACAGCTCTGCTGTGTCCACCCCGCTGTGTCCCCCTGAAGGTGGGGAGCCTCCAGGTGCTGCATGCTGGCTTCTGCAGCAGAGAGGGATGTTCTGGGCAGCACAGCCCCACCAGCCACGCCTGTCAGGAGATGGATGGGGTGTGCTCCCCGCTCCTCTCTGCCTGGGCCCGTTTCAAGCACCCAGGTTATCAGGGCGCTGCCATTATAAATGTAAACTGCAAATGGAACATCAAACAACAGCCCTGTCCTGCACAGCGTCACTGCCACGGATGGACAAGGAGGGGCTGCCTGATCATCCCCAGCTCTCCCACTGCTGGGAGGGGCAGCAGTGACCGGGATAAAGAGCAGCATTCACAGCAGCCTCCAACGCCTTCTGCAGGAGGGCTAAGGTCACGCTTCACTCCTACACCCAGCTTTGTTACATTAAGTATAATTCTCTTTACTTTATGAAAACAGGTTAAAGAGAAGAACTGGAGATATTTGGATTAATGTACAAGAACAGGGGGATTAAGAGGCCCTGTCAGTTAAGGTGATCCCTCTAAGGCTCTGCCCTTTCACCCCTGCAGCTTGGCTTCAATTCCTGCTCAGACTGATGTGACTAAACCCCTTCTAATCTGACAGCTGATAGAGGTCAGAAGTTAAATGTGTCCAGGCAGCAAAAGACACCATTCTCATGGTCTCTGTCCTCAGGGGTCACTCTGACACAGCAGCCCCAGGCACCCCTCACAGCAATGAGAGGGATCTGTGGCTTTTTTGGCACTTTGTGGTGCTGACTCTCCAAACTGGGATTCTTGCAAATCTTATCGTTCATGTTTTTGTCCCCCTGTCCTTCACAATGCTCTGGCCCCCTGAGGATGCTGCAGGGCAAGTACCATCCTCCCCACAGGGCCTAAAAAAAACCCCTGTGATATTTTGGCATTTTCCACAATGGCTGTGCGCTGTGGCAGGCACCATTTGCAAAAAGTGAACCTGGTCCAGCTGCAGCACTCGTTGTGGATGGGAAGGAGCCAGTCTGTGCCATGCGAGCAGGCTTGGGATCATCCTGGCCTGCCCTGCAGTGGGTCAGAGGTGCAGCTGCCATAGGTCCTGTTGCAGAGAAGAGGAGTAGATTGCTTCAGAGATTGTCCACCCACCTCATTTGGACACCTCAGCTGGAAGGGGTTGTGTGTGTGTCTGTCTCACATGCTGGTGGTGAACGGGGCTGCTGTGTCAGAGTGACTCCTGAGGACACTGAGACCTGAGCATGATGTAAATGGTGAGGAATAAATGGTGCAGTGCTGCTTTTGACTGGAATTGAGTTAGTTTTCTTCACAGTACCTGATATGGGTCTATGTTCTGGATTTTCGACTAAAATTGTGATGAAGAAGTGCTTACCCAGCATCAAGGCCTTCTCTGCTTCTCACCCCACCCCACCAGCCTGAAGGCAGCTGGGAGGGGACACAGCTGGGACAGCTGTCCCCAGGTGACTAAAGGGGCAGCCCAAACCATATAGGACCAGGCTCAGCAGTAAATCTGGGGGAAGAAAAGGGAGGGACGTTTTGAGGGATGGCATCTGTCTTCACTGTCACACAAGTGAGCCCTGATTTCCTGCAGAAGGCTGAACACCTGCCTGCCCATGGGGAAGCGGTGAATGTGTCCCTTGTTTTACTTTTCTCATGTGTGCCCCCTGTCCCAACAGCTGCGTGGGACTTAGGTGCCAAATGGGGTTAAGCCATGACAGCAAGAAATGCCACTTGGAGCTCACTAGGCAGGTGTAGTTTTACTGCTCCTAAAGCATGTCTGCTCTTGTGCTCGTACACAATGCAGGGCTAGTGGCCACGTGACCACTATGGCATCACATGGCCACACCCACCAGTCAATGGCCCCACCCACCAGTCACGTGGTCCTACCCACCAATCATGTGCCCCTGCCCCAGCCACACTATGGCCATGGAGTCACGTGGCCCTGCCCAGTCACGTGACTGCCATGGGTGTCACATGGCCCTGCCCACGTGACTGCTATGGGTATCACGTGACCCTGCTGTTTGCCCATGTGACCGCCATGGGTGTCCCCCCAGCCACATGACCACCGCCATGTCACATGGCCCCGCCCCCTCAGGCCTTCTTGTTTCAGAGACTTGCAAAAGCTGAGCCCAACCAGAGCGTGTTGTTATCTAGAAGTGAATGTCACGTCCTGAGGAGGATGCTGAAGATGGTTTATGAGCTGTGAGACCTTCCAGCCTGCACACTAAACCACCATCAGAATCCGTGCCTCAGCAGGATTGTGGTTAGCGATAGCCAGGGCTGAAGGCTGAGCTGACTAACTTGAATAAATATCTTATTTCTCAGCTCTATGAACAAAGGAATTGTGACTCTGAGACTGTGTTTTACCCTGCAAACAATCCCTCTGGGCTAGGGACCTTTCTGGGATCTGTTTTCTCTCTAACATCTTGCACTTGTTCTGGTTCAGAAGAGGATTTTTGCAAGATTGAGCCAGCAGCTCTTTCAGGCCAAGCATCACTGATAAAATTGACAATGCTTATGCTGAAAAAGCAGAAGAGCCTTGTTCCATCCCAGGTAGTTAAAAGGTATTTCTGGGTCAGAGCTATGCAGTGATTTCTTTCTGCTTCTTCTGTGGCTGGGCATAGGAGCAGCAGGGATGGGGAGAGTGGGGAGCTACAGGAGCAAAAGCAGGGAGGAGCAGAAGCCACACCCCACATCCCTCAGAAGTCCTCTTCTACTGGTCTGTTCCTACTTTTCTGCTTGTGTCTGCTTTTCCTTTTCTTCCTCTCTTTCCTGCTTCCTGGATTCTCACAGCCTTTGCAGCTAACAGCCAGACATTGGTCCCTTCCCTCCAGAGCCATGGAACTGCTGTGTGCCTTCAACAAGCCCACCACACAGGCTCCTCTTGCTGCAGCTGCAGGGCCCAAAGCCCTGTTTGCAGCCCTGTCTGACAGGATTAATTTCATCATAAATGCATCAAGTTGCTTTTCCTGAGCATCATCTACAGGAGCTGGATGACCCTGCATGACTGGCCTGGCTCAGGGGCAGTGCAGGGTTTGCCTTCCCCTACCTTGTACCACAAATGAAGTCCCAAAATGAGGTCCTTGGAGTATAAAATCCAGCACATGTGGAAGGGTCTGACCACAAAAAGAAAGCTTGGATCCGTGATTCAATATTTAAAGAACAAGGAACATAGGAAGATAGATGCCATTTCTCAGCCACCGAGATGTGGAGAGTGAATCACTGCAGCCAGGGAGGGTTTGCCTTACTCTACCTCCATGCTCAGCAGCTCCTCTCAGCACATGGTCTAGATTAAGCCCCATTCTCTTTTAGCCATTAAATCATCATGAGCTCTCCAGTCCCCCAGTGGGCTCATCTTGGAAAATCTTGCAATAGCTCCAATTTCTGCCAAATCATTCAGATCTTAGCATTCAACTTGTCTTTCACCCCAGGGCTTTGTCTTCCCCATTGGTGGAAGGATAAAGGTCTTGCACAAAGCCTCGGGAGAGATGTGCGTGGGCTCGCTGGTGCTGATCTGAGGCAAAGGCAGAGCTTTTGTGGGGGTGTGCTCATGTAAAACTCAGAGCTCCAGTCACCTCGGGGGCCACCCACAGACTCCAAAATTTTTTGCTCATACATTTTCCCCACAATAAGATTCATTTGTGGGGAGGGGAACACCAACTCTGGGGATGGTGAACTTTGTTGTTTGGGCAGATGTTTAGATTGTACTTAAATCTGGTGCAAACCCACTTTTGAATAGTTTCACAGAGGACATGACCTGATCTCTTAGCTCATCTGTGCTGTGTGGAGAAAGTGATCTTCTGAGGGATTTGATATGGATTCCTGACCCTGCCATCAGTTTTGTGTTCTTAGATTAAGGAAGTCTTGATCAGTTTTTAGTCCTCCACCAGACCAAGAGCCAGGATTGCACAGTGTGGCTGTGACCAGCTCACTGAGGTAGCTGTGCTAGGAGTACTCCTTGCTTTGCCTTTTCTCATGGTCATCCATGAGTCTCACATGTTCCCTGCAAGGCTTATTTTAGTGTCACAGAAATGTTCTTAAATTCATTAACAGATGTACCATATTTCTCAAACAGATCCTTTCAGACTAACTTCATTGTCCAGCAAGCTGTGGGTACAGCCCACATTAAACAAACAGCTGCTGATCCAGACAGAAGCAAGTCAGAAATTAATAAAACCTTCCCTAGACTAAATGGTGAAATGCTGCATAGTGTGTATGTCATCTAATGAACACACCTGTTGAATGAAGGGTTAAGCAAAGAGAAGAAGGAAAATGTTGCCTGAGATCTCCCCAGGGCTGGCTGCCAGCTGCTGTTTGAGCAGCTGTATGTGTGGGGAAGGGGAAGGGGAAGGGGAAGGGGAAGGGGAAGGGGAAGGGGAAGGGGAAGGGGAAGGGGAAGGGGAAGGGGAAGGGGAAGGGGAAGGGGAAGGGGAAGAGGAAGAGGAAGGGGAAGGGGGAGGGAAGGTGGAAGAGAGGCTCCTGCCACTCAAGCACAACCTGCTCCAGCCTAGGTCTTGCTCCAAGAGCCCAGTCCCTTAAACTCACCCCAACAGTCTGAGCACAGGCAGCCCCTGTGACTTTGCAGCCCCAATTCCCTGGAGGCTGGCCAGGGATTAAGTCAGTAAATAAAAACATTGAATTTTTTTAAGTCTTGGCAAAGAAGATGAAAACAAAGGCCCAGCATTTTGCATGCAAGAATGAGCTGACCTTTTTCAAACTCTGCTGTCACCACATCCTCACTGTGTCTGCAGAGAGGAAGTCAGCTCTGCCACCCCAGTTTCGTGGGGTTGAATGCCTCCATGGCAAACAGCATTCTCACAAGTTACAGAGCAGCATTGCAGCCTGATGCTATGAAAGATAAGAATGCATAGACCATGTTGAGAAAAGAGGGGAAAACCACTCTTGAATAGTCTGAGTCCCTGCTGTTGTTTAGGACACATTGTGAAAAGTTCAGTATTGAGATGCCTCCCTAGAGAAACTTGCCATCACATACATTTCTCATCTGGTCCTTTATCCTCATGCTGGATCTCTTCTTCCCAGCCCTTCTGCCATTGCAATGTCCTTAAATCTGGGTCCCTCACACAGCACATGCTAACGAGAGAATGTCCAGACCTGGCTGTTTATACAATACTGCACAAAAAAGATTAAACTGTGTTCTTTACACATGCACATTTCCCTGTAAAATAATAATCCTAAAGTTCTTTAAGATCCATGGATTAAATGATCTCTTAATAATAATTATTTATTACAGCAAAGCTATTGCTAAAGGTCTGTCAGCTTTTCCCTTGTGATTACATACATAGGAGCTTCCTGCAATGTTTTAAAACATCTCCCCTGGCTGATACTTGGCAAACCATATGCCAGTTCTGAGACACTTAATTTTTTATTCATTTTCTGAAAGCTTGTGTTAACGAGTTTTAACCTGAAAAGTGAAGAAACAGAACCAAAACAATAATACCTGGACTGTAAATCTGCACTCTGATGATTTACAATGAAATTACTGTCTGGATTAGACTAACTATTGTTCTAGCTACACTCCACATCTCCACTGAATGGGACAGGAAAAAAAAAAAAAAAAAGGTTAGAAGTGATATTTTCTTTTCTATGAGAGCATGGAAAATTCATGATAACTTAGCACACCTTCTCAAGTACAACTTTTCCCCTGCAGCAAGTATGAATCATGTGGACAGGAGCACAAATAAATCTTTTTGCAGACAAACTTGTGTCTGCAAGGTTTTAATTTAATTTGCCTTTGCCAACCAGTCAGAGTGTGAAAATACAGTAGCTGTTCTGTGAGGTGAGGAATGATTGCTTTTTAACTACAAGAAATTAATTTGTAAGAAATGGTTTTAAACAAAGAAGTGGGGCTTGCTCTTTCTGGCAGTGCAACATGCTCTGCACAGGCAGTGTGATGGAGATGCTTCTCCAGTGCTCCCTGTGTCCCATCAGTGCACTCAGTCCATTACTCACGGCTCCAGGCCCTGGGGCAACTAGGAACAATTAAGTAAGATTAAATAGGGACAAAACAGGAATGGGAGAATAGTTTCTGTTGCTTTTACCAGCACTGAAGTGGAATCTGATTGCAATTGCATCCAATTTACTGTCCTGACCAGAACACAGATGAATGTCCAGATAAAATAAAGCAACTTTTAATAAACAGATTCTGATTAAAAATAGCAGGGTGGGGGATGGAGCAGCACTTGTGTAACTTGCTCTGCAGAGTGTCTGGCCTTAGCTGCACGGCAGTGCCCTCATCCTCAGCCAGGCAGCTGCAGAGCAGCTGAGAATGGGTCCTTGTGCCACCTCAGCAGCTCACACAGACTACTGAGGACCATGATCACCCCTTCCTAAACTGCTCCTTAAATTTGTTATCCACACTTGGTGTGCCCCTGCTGATGGCAGGAGGGCTGGAATTAGATGATCTTTAAGCTCTCTTCCAACCCAAACCACTCTGTGATCCTATGATTCTATCACTTTGCAAAACCATCCTGATACTGAACTAGTTTCTGGGAACACTCCCATATGACTGGTCCCTTTCTGAAATTACATTTTCTCTGCAGTACATTTAAACAACTGGACCCTGGTGGTAGAGAAAATTCAGGAGAATTTAATGAGAGAGTTTTCAAAAAGCAACTTAAAAATGGCATCTCCTTGTTAACCGGGAGAAGCAGAGGGAGCATCAATCAGACTATGAGGTACAGGTAAAGAAATAATCCTCAGAGGTGTTTTCTTCTATATGAAGAAAATCCAGTATAAGGACACTGCAATACAATAACAAATGTGCAGCATTACTGAAGTCTCAGTGCAGAATTTTAATAAAACAAACCATTCATGTTCAAAAATAAGTCTGTTATTGTAACACACTTGACACTGCCTTATGGCGTGTTTCTCCAGATTTCATACCTGAAAGTGGAAAATTATTTAAACTTACTGTAGGGTTTAAAGTGCTGCAAAATTCTTGACACCATTCTGGAAAGACAAGAGGTCAAAATTACACTGAAACAAAAAGTAGTTGCCACTTCAACATCCATCATTCAGATTGGTATCAATACAGAGATGGAGAGAAATCTGATTTCATTGTAATGTATTGTAGAACACAATATTTCTCCATAATGCATATTCACAATATTCTTACAAGATAAGATGCTGTAATATTGGAGGAGTAAAAGGAATGACCTAATTATTTCTGTTTAAAATCTATAATAATATAAGTTGTTGGTATACTTGGAATAATCCAACAGGAAATGGAGTAAATATGTCAACAACAGCAAAGCTAATGACTGCAGGAGTCAGCAAAAGCAGAGAAGCCAAATGAGAGGGAAAACTGAAATTTCAGCATTTGGGAAAAGTGACCAAGAAGGTGATATGGTCAACATCAAGGCTCTGGGCTGACAATGTCTGCTGAAACCAGGATTGCTCTACAATTGCTCTGCCAATAAACAGCAGCTTCAGCAGTGATGGTGCCACAAGAAAAACCTCTGGCACAATGGGTACAGCACTGCATTTCTGTAAAGGATGGAAATAACCCAAACAAACTGAAACTGGCTCTAGCTATAAAATTAAACTAAATTTAAATAAATACACTCATTCTACTAGACTCTGAGCAGCTGGGATGCTACAGTGACCCTTGGAGCACTCTGACTTCTACCAGAACATGGACCAAAATCCCAGTATTTCAACTGAAGCAAGGGTGCTTTCAAAAGCATTGAACTTACACAAAGCTGCTAAAATTACAATAAAAATTCAACAGTATAAACAAACTGAGCATGTACAGAGCTTGATTAAAAAACCACCTTGAAACATCAAACATCTTTTCTCCTTTTTCCTGAATCCTCCCTAGGAATGAAGAAAAATCAGGAAAAAGCAGATAAGAAAAACAGGGTGACACACATTCTGTTTGACATATATATCCAGGCTGCATTCTTCAGCACAAAGGCAAAATTTCTTCTAATCAAACCAAGTATGTAATTGGAAATGCCTCAGTCATAAATTGAAAATAATCATGTTTTATACATATATTAAATCAAAGGTGGTCACATTTTGCTATGAAATATTTGAAGATAATCTGGAACTTCTAAAGTTTCATGAAATCTCACAAGAAAAGAAGAGTGATCTGGACTGAGAAGCACTCCAGAAAAGATTAAACTAAGTCACTGAGTCTTGGTTCATTTAACAGATGAGCCATATTTCAGTTAGAAACAAAACATTAAACAACTGAGAATGTCATAATGTTCTGCTTCAGCTGTATTAACTGGCAGAAATTGCACTTCCATTTCCAGTAAGCTGTGTGAGTGCTGAAAGAATATTTTCAGGACTCAAATTTATCCCTTTACCACAGAGGTTCAATATTACAGAGCAAATGTCAGAAAATGTTACTTCAGTTTTCTCAAATACATTTCAGGAGAAGCAAGTTTTCTTGACATCAGAGCATTGGTACATAATCTGTAAAATTACCATGCAAGAATGAGTGATAAAAAGAGATTGAAATATCAATTTTTTATTTATACTTTTATTAGGATTAAAACCAACCTGCAAGTACAAACTAATCCTAAGTTTTTATTTTATTTTTAATACCAAAGCAAGAAAAGAAAACCAAAGGAAAGGCAGAATGAAATAAAACCTTGATGATTTATGGATGTATGTCCTCCCCAGACTTCCCAAATCCTGCAGTCCTGCACAGGGACATGCAGACCAGCAGGGCTGAAGTTCAAAACCCATCATTGCATGGATGAACCTGCTCACCAGCCAGGCAGAGCAGCTAGAAAGGCCCTCTCTCACAGTCCAGCTGGAAAAATGAGCTCCACAGTTCATCTCAGTAATTATTTTGGTTCTCAACACAATTACATTACACTAGAAAGCATCCAGAGAAAGAATGATAAACTAATGAGGATATTCCTTAGCTGGGAGCCACTTGACAGTAATTAACTCCTGGTCTGTGTTTGACCACTGTTACTTTGTGCATAGACTGAAACTTTAAAGAGTATTTGCATCAAAGCACACAGGTCCCTTAGCAGGCAGACCCCACTAAGCTCATTTCCTATCCAAGTGCAGGGCTCAGATTAAAAGTTAATTCCTCCCCTGCAGAGGTTATGGGCTGCAGCAATATTCTCTCCTTTAACGAGGGGGAATACTGCTGTGCTGGGAATATTTCCATGGTCAAATTAAATGCTGGAAGTACTCACTCCCAGCCCAGAGCCCAGTTCTGTGACCTTTCCTTGCCCCTCCCTACGGGCTGACCTCACCAGAGCAGAGTGGAGCCCATGGCTGAGAACAAAGCATGGGGCCCAGAGCTGCCTCAGAGATGCTTAAACAAATCTGCCCTCTTGAGCAGCCTGCTCAGGTACTGCTGGAGGTGCAGGTGGACCTCACTCCTTGCAGGCTACCAAAGCAGACTAAAAGTTATGTATATTAAGAGAGTCTTTTACCCCAGTATGTCTATTATTTTTTCCTTTTTTTTTTTTTTTTTTTTTAACCTTATGTCTTTCCAAGCCCTCAAGAAAGTATTTTCAGAGTAACATAAAAAAGGAAAAATTAAAGGGAGAAGATGGAAAACTTCAGACATTTTTCTTTGGATTGAACAAATTTGACTATCCCTTCAAGCTCATGATAAAATACTAAAAACTGATGGTAAAAGAAAGTAAGGTTTTCTTAGCTGGGAGAAAGAATGCCAGTATATTTAGGAGAAGCAAGGGGTTCTATAAACAGATTAAATGATGTGCACTTTGTTTGAGAGCTTTCAACATAGTACACAAATTAAATATTTCCAGAAGTTCTATTGGGCCTACGTAACAGAGAAGTATTGTGGGCTCTTAAAATGACCTTTCAAATTTAAAAAACACAAAGGTCTGTATACATAATGGAAAATGTGCCTTGATAAACATAAGGTACTTTGTTGACTGTGGTTGAAAACTGACTATTGAAGGAATCTCACGGGGACACAGAATGAGGCCTTGGTTTTTGGTTGGTTTTTGTTTTTTTTTTTAACTTCTCTAGCAAGGTCATGGGTTTCCAGACATCTCATGGAAAATGGAAACTTGTACCTCATCCCACACGCAGGCAGATGCAGTGCAGCTCTCTGGCACACTCTGGCCAGCCCTGCCACAGATCTCACGGGTGCATCTGCAGGGCAATGAGCATTCTCATGCTCCTTCAATCACTTCATTCTCAGGGTTACAGGGCTGTGGGACCCCCTCATGGGCACTGCAGAAAAGATGCAGCCCACTCCACCTTCAGCTCTTGCAGCCCTCGGGCAGCCCAGTCCATCAGCCCACCTTGCTCCAGCCCAGGCATTCATCCCATACAGGATAAAGAAATGCTTGGATTTTCCTGTGTCCCAGCTTCTCCTGGTAGAGGCCAGGACAGATTTCTATATGCACAAAATCCCCACTTCAGGGGATAGGTCTGGCCCTTCACCTTGAAATCAGGATAACCCAGGGGTCTCAGAGATAAAGAAATGACACCCCCAGTGCTGATCCATCCCCGTGCTTTGAGACCATTTCCATTTAGTCCTTGGCCTGGAAAGTAAAGGTTTGTCTTTCTTCACACAGTTTAGGGATGCCTCCTGATGGTTTCTCTGCTCAGCCTTATGTTTTGCAAAATGCACTACCTATGAACTCATATTTGTTTCTTTGTCTACAGCAGCTTTTCCCCTCCCCCTCTATGGCCACAGTGTGCTGACACCACTTTGATGAAAGATGTGCAAGCACAGCTCCATCACCTTGTTCTGCTTATAATCCTCATAATCCTGGCTCTGGCTCACTGTCACACTCAAGTGATATCTTCTCCCACAGCACAGGACAAACCCTCTTGGTCCCCACTGCCTTGTAGTGCAGGGCTTTGTGTAAGGAAACACAATGAGTGCTCTGCCTTGCTGTCTCCATGTCACTGTCTTTGAATGATCTCTTAATTAATCTCAAAATCTCATAATTGACAAATGATTCGTGTTAATCATTCTATAAAACTTCTATAAGTTTTGGAGTTTGTATAAACCAAAATACTTAAAATAAGAAAAGAACATGGACCTAGGTGAAGGGAAATATATTATTAAACCCACTCTGTTTAAATCCCCCTGTTATGAATATTGTGTATACCATTTTTTTGTAAAAGAAAAAAAAAGGGGTTTTCCATAGTCTGAAAGGTTTTTTTGCAGAATCAGATTTCCTGTCTTTGTATAATCAATCCCAAACTATCTGCTAAAGATCAGACTTCCCATTTCTTCTGTTTTTTACCTACCAAGACCAGATGGTTACAGGAGGAATTGTTCCAAGAGTTGTCCCATGGAAGTTTGGAAGTTTCTTTGACCACTACTGCTTACCTTGCAGAATTATTACAACAAAACAATAACAATTATTGAGTTCTACAAGGAAAACCATCCTATAAAAAGGGAGCTGCAAATCAAGTTCAGTGGAAGCGTGGGGTGGGTGGTGACCCCTCATGTTTTCCTCAGCGTGCTGCTTGCTCTGTTTATATAAAATAAACCAATCTAAATTTTGCTGAATATCAAGACTTTGTTTCTCATTTAGAACACAGTTAAGGGAGAAAGAGTTACTGTCAACTTTCCTGCAGTTCTGGGAGGAGCAAGGAGCTGTCTTGAAGTGGGTTTATGTTCCAAGGTGGGGGTTGGTTTCCCTCTGTGGCAGCAAAAATGCAGATTCAACAAGATCAACCATCCAACTCGTGGTCTTATTATTAAATTACAGACCATGAAGTACTCAAATAAAAACTGATTAGATCAAAAACTACTTGCTGTGTATATCACCATGGCAATTCTACCTTCTCCATCTAGTTATTTACTGCGATGATGGCCTCTGCAGTAAGCCTTGAAATAGATACAAAGATACAAGTGAGTCAAAATAAATTACACAAAATGAGTGTCTTAACTGGCAGCAAGTCCATCATCCTCTGCCCCAGAATACCATCCAGGCTCCAAGAAGATAAAAGGTAAGGTCTCAATAAGTAGCACAAAAGCAGAATTCAAACACATTCATAAATGCACTCTGCAAAACCACCAGCCACTTGCTGTGTGGATACATATGGATATTTTTGCTTTAAAGTTCTCCAGACACACAAAGTCCACCCTAAACCATCCATACTGGGAGCCAAAAAGTGCCCAGAATCTGATCCCAGCTGTGTTGAGAAGCACTGTTACTGCAGGCAGTCTCTGCTCCACGAGCAGCTGTTACAGGTACACCTTTCTTTGCAGAATTGTCCCTGGTGACAGCACACCTTGAGCTCCAGATCACATTGGGTGTCAAGGTTTCCTGACCCACTTCTCTTCTCTCCCTGATTCTCAGCCCCTGGCCAGCCAAACAAGGTTCCTGACCTGCCTGGCGAAACACAAGCATGCTGGAAGGCAGCCTCCTCCTCCTCCAGCTCAGTGGGAACTCAGGACTGTTATCCTTGTTTGAGATGAACTCCAGTGATGAATCTCTCCCTTTTAAAACCACTTTAAATGCTGGCATCACAGCTTTACCCAGGGGTGTAGGTGGTGGGAAAGACATCCCTGTGTGTGCAAAGAGGAAGCAGGTAGAGCAAAGCCTTGAATTTTAGAACAAGCAATGTTCTGAACACTGTAAACATGAGAACTGCTAGATCCCATCCAGAATAGCAGGTTCTATGCCCTGAAACATCTTCCACATGCTGTGCTCCATCACATTCACAGACCTTTCCCCAAATCCCAGATTCCTGGGTGTTTGTATGGATGTGCTCAGTTCTGGGCAGGGTTCCTCTTGGGACACATGCCCACATAGCAGGCAAACAAGGATCTTCACAATCAAAGAAAAGCATTCACAATTTGCCTGCCTTTATTTTAGTGTTTATAAATAACCAGTTAGGAATTAGGGGAAGACCACTGTGTGGTTTAAGTAGCCAGTCTGCTACCACAAAAGATGAATAGTGAATAGCTGTAGTGAATGATTCCCAGAAAACTCATAGTCTGAAAATGGTTTGCCTGTGTTATTCAGCAAATGCTTGCAAATAATGAACAAGAAGTAAGGACATGATCAGAGAAAAGATAAAACTGATCAGGGATTTTTTTTCACATTTAAATATTTAACATGCACTATATATATATAAATATCCTGGGGGGAATTTGCACACCTCACATTCTTGTGATGCACAAGCCAGGGTGCTTACAGCAGTGTATGATCTGATGATGGCCATGAGCAAGGCTGATGGCAGTGCAGGAAATGACTGTCCACGGGTGCTGGGTGCAATATCCCTATGTCAAATACATTTTGCTTTCTCTTTTCATCTGTCCCATATACTACAAGCAGGTTATGAGCATGACCAGTGCTCATACTGGAAATTTGATGGCTGTGCCTCAGCAAGGCACAGGGGTGTGAAAATGGGCAAACCCCAACAAACTTCTTCACAGTGCTCCTTGTGATACTGATGATGGTACCAGAATGGTATCAGGTGAGAGCTGAGGCAGAATCAGTTTATGAGCACTGCCACTGATATTTCCTGGCCAGAGACTGGCAGAGATGTTATCCACAAGGAATTCTGCCTCTCATCTTACAGATATTCTCCTCCTCCTCCAGTGATTTATCAGCCCTCAAAGGTAATCTGGCAGGCATGGTCACCTGCATGACACATGACAACACATTATCATAAAAATTTCTTCAGAGGTACTATGGATATTACAAGACCCCTGTTTGCAAAACCCTTTGTGACAGCCCTTGGTAAGAAGCCACCACAGGGTCAACCACAAATAATAGAAAAGTATTTATTTTCCTATTAAGATATGCTTTCTATGTCACCAGACTCTGACAGACTCTGGCATAACTGGGCGAAAAACAGCTTTTGTCCAACTGCCAACCAGGAATAAGAATTTGGGCTGATTTTTTTTTTTTTTTATTTTAAAATATAGATCGGTTTCAAAACAAAAATATGTCAATATGCTTGTCAGACATTCCCACCTCTTTTCATCAAAATAGCTTATCAAGTTTGACCTAAATTGATTCAATTACTCTAAAACTGCAGTGAATTTACATGCTAACTAAGAATATTTTCTGCTTGGCTCCATCCAAAGCACGTATAGCACTTGTAAAAGCTGGTTGGGGAAACTGTGACTAGGATACAGAAATATTTGAACATCCAATGCAAATAAAGTGTAAATGTAATGGACTCACTATTACAGAAATATCTTGGCATGTTTCCACCTGGACCAGCAAGATGATTAACTGGCCACATGCATTAATTATTTGGTGTTTGCATCAGTACTGTGTAAGTTGGGTGCTGTTCTGCTCACAAAAAAACCCCAAACCAGCCCACTCAGCTGCAGCTGGGAGACTGGATCTTCTGTGCCTGGTGAAGCTTGAGACAGGTACAACAACAAGAACCTCTGGGATTTGCAAGCACAGGTTTGGGCAAGCCTCAAGCAGCCAGCAGCTCAGTGAGGGAAAGCCCTTGCTGTGCTGGCTCCAGGAGCACCCAGGGAGCTTCTCCAGAGCAGACTCCCACCATGGCTGTTCCACTGGAATTTCTCTGACAACCTTCTCACCAAATTCTGCTCTGAGGATGAGTGGCTAATACATCTACTAAAGCAACTTAACTTCAAGACCTGCACTACCTGGCTTTGTGGCATTACCTAACCTTTGGTTAGAGCCCTGAGCAGTGCTGCTAAGTGAACAGGGACACTGTTTTCTCCTACATATTCCTTTCTGTGTATGCCTTCAGACAGAATCTGAATTTTAATCTCTCCCCTGGATGAAAAAAAAAAAAACATGTTTGTTCTTTGCCCATGCTTGGAGTAGTCTGAGCAGGATTAGGGCTGAGCTTTTGCTGAAAGGTGCTTGTTGGCCTGGTTCTTCCACATATACTTAATAAAAATGATGTTAAAGCTTAGTTGAAAGCTCACTTGTCTTCAGCACAAGCTGTAAACCCACTTCCAGTTACACTCAGAGGCTCTAGGTGCTCTTGCTGCTCACTGCATCTTTTTATATATTCCTGTCAGCTGAGGCTGAGCCTTATCTGTTCTCTGTTCATGATTTGTGCATTTTAAAACAAAGGGGAACAACCACCAAAAAAATCCTGACACGTTTTTGGAGTGTGACAGCCATGCTACAAATAAAAGAAAATTAATAGGTTTGGGTCTTTTGGTTTTTTTAGTTGTTTTAGTTTGGGTTTGGAGGATTGTGGGGAAGTTTAGAGGTGGATGTGTGTTTGCTTTTCATACCTGTTTAGAGCTGGCTTTCCCACGTTTTTCAGGGAACAAAAGCAGCAACTTTAAAAAAAAATTTAAAAAAAAAGTAAAACTTTTTTTTATTCTTACAAAATATTAACTTTGTTTCAGAGTCTGTCAAGTTCCCTTGAAGGGCTGAGATCTCCCGGTGGTCCCCAGCAGCCCTGTTCGTGTATCAGTTCATCACTTTGTGAAACGACGCCGGTAAGGAATGAACGGGAAAAACACGCAGAGAGCAAACTCAGACCCTCCCAGCTGTTTGTTCAAACCTGGAAGGAGGGGACACCTCTGCTGGGCCGGCCCTGGGGCCGGGCTGCCCACGAGATGGTGCTAGAAAGCTGCAGATGTGCCCTGCCCCGAGCATCCTCCGTGCACCACCCCTGGGGAAGGCACCCAGCCGGCTGAGGACAGCGAGCACTGCAATCCTCTCTCTCATATTTTAATAAAAGCACTCCAGTTTCATTTTCACTCGAAATGTTTGATCATTGTGAAGGCATCTACTTAGTACAAAACAATTCTCACTTGGGTTAGTAGTTAAAACATAGGGCACTGCTTTCCCATAGGTACAAAAGGAGATGTGACCTCAATTTCTAAATAATACTTACTTAATTTTAGCTTTCATTTTAAATTGTTTTTTTTTTTCCTTGCACTGTTTTCAATTATTTGCAGAGACTAGTCACTCTTGCTAGTGGACATAACAAGCTGGATTCAGATTTGTATTATAACTCAGAATTATTATTTCTAAAGAAAGAGAGCTTCCCTGATACTACATGATTGGCAGTGAGATCAATTTTTCTCTCTGTTTGTTTCACAGTCACAGGAAATGACAGATAAGACGAGCTGTAAGTGAGGAACCTGGCTCCTAAAGCTGCAATCTTGCACAGCCTGGAACAGCTTTCTGGGCAGAAAGCAGAGCCACAGGTCAGACCAATTTCTGTATCTGTCACACAAGGGCCAGCTGAGGTCAGGCCATCTGAAATAAGCAGATATTTCCATGCTGGAGCACTGGGTCCTGACACAGCTCTGTTCCAAACACACGGCCAATATTTGCTATTACAGATCATTTATTAAAGCTTGGCCAATCATAATAGGAAATTTTATGCATGTGAAGATCTCTGTATTTTGCCAAAAGTAGTTCATGCATGAAAAATATTACATAAACTTTCTGAACATATATCAAAATAAATATTACAAACTACAGGAAATATGCTAATATGACTCCCATTAAACTTTCAGAATTTGTTTAGGATTACTCTGATGGTTATAAAAGTGTCTCCTCTCATGTCATTCAGCTGAAGGAACAGCTTTGCCTTGGTCATTTTCTCCCCTTAAAACCTGCCAGATTATTCTTATATCCAGCAGAACTACTAAAGGCACAGCACAAAGTCTAGACACCTGCACTTGTCCAGACTGGATCCCCCCAGGTCAGGAAAACCTTCTGAGCCGATTTTCCAGTGCTGATTGATGCTGCTCCTGCATGGCTCTGCACAGCTGAGCCTTCCAGCCACCCTCTGCAGCAGCCACCATGTGTCTGCAGGTGGTGCCAGCCCAGTCCAGGCAGGTGCCAACACTTCCCTGAGCCCCACCACAGCAGGGCTCGCACTTCCCTGTGTGCAGCAAAGAGGGGTGAAGTCCCATATTTGCTCCACTTGATGTCAGTCGAGCTGCCCTGCTGTGTTTCTGACTGTACTCACTTCACAGCACGATAGAGGCTGCAGTATCACGACAGGCTTGCAGGGTTTATCCTTTAATCTGCCTTTCACCTGCAGCATGGGCAAGGCAGGGCTTCACCTCACCAACTCAGACACCCACACTCAGCTGTCAACTGCATTGCACCCACACAACCTCACAGAACATTCCTTGGCTTCAAGGGGCTTGGGATTTTGCCCCAAGACTGATGAGAATGTCTTGAAATCCACAGATAGAAACATCATCTACTACAAATTGTCATGGTTCACTCAAATTCAACAAGAAAGGGTTTGAAAATGCTCTGAGTCTTAAGTCTACCCTGACAAGAAAATTTGCACAGCTCCATCAATCTTTCACAAGAAGTGATAGAGAGATAGTGAGAGCTGAAAGATCAGAAATGAAAATGATGACAGAGGTTAAAAAAAAGGAGCAATGGGAAGCATTGGAAGTGGGTAATTCAATGAAACAGAAAAGTTGCACATTTAAGAATTTCGTTAAAATGAACAAAAGGGTTTTTGTAGCACATTATCTCTTGCATTTAAAGTCTCATTATTGCATTGAAGCCCAGCATATATCAGGTTTCCAAGAGGGCTTAGATATGGATAATCAAGACCCATATGAAGTCAGAGATCATTAGAATGAGGAGGGGAATATTTTTCTTTTTATTTTTAAAATAAATTCTTCAAAGTGAGTTTCCATCACCTTGTGTTGTTGGACTTCCTGCACTTCCCATAAATAAGTAATTATTTGGCATGGAAACACTTTCCTGTTGCCCCCATGGCCATTTTCTTGAGCAGGAAGAGTGCAGGAGAAGTAAGGAGTGAAGAAGCCTGCCTCCAAGTGATGCAGAACTGACTTTGTGGGATCCATCCCAGTGAGATTGTATAGAAAATAGCCTTGAGGAATCCCAGCTTAACAAAAAGCAAAACCTCAGGCTAGAACTGGCTACTGCTGTGAAAGACAATGGAAGTGTTTTATGAATACATTAACACCAAAAGGAAAACACCAAGGAAAATCTCCATCCTCTATTGGAGCCATGGGGAACATTGTCACCAAGGCTGAGGAAAAGGCTGAGGCACTTAATGTTCCCTTTCCCTCAGCCTTTAACAGAAAGACTGTTTATCCTCAGGGCAACAAGCCCCCTGAGCTGGTGGACAGACAGGGAGCAGAATAGATCCCCTGCAACCCAGGAGGAGTTAGTGACCTGCTGAGCCACTTAGACACTCCCTAGTCTGTGGGGCTGGGTGGGATCCCCTGGAGGTCTGAAGGGGCTGGTCAGATCTTGCCAAGCCCCTCTCCATCATTTATCATCAGTCCTGGCCAGCTGTGGAGGTTCCAAGCAACTGGAGGTTAGCCATGATGTTCATGTACCAGAAGGGTGGGAATCTGGGGAATTACAGGGCTGCCAGCCTGACCTGAGTGCCAGGGAAGGTCATGGAATAGGTTCTCTTGAGTGCCATCACATGGCATACAGGACAGCCAGGGTTTGGGAAAGGCAGATCCTGCTGGACTGTCCTGATCTCATTTTGTTAGTGACCAGGTGACCTGGTCATAAAAGGGCTGGTGGATAGGGGAAAGGCTGTGGATGCATCTGCCTGGACTTTAGTGAAGCTTTTCATACTGTCTCCCACAGCTGGCAGCCCGTGGCTTGGACAGTGCACTCTTTGCTGGATTAAAACCTGTGTGGCCCAGGAGTGCTGGTGAATAGTGCCAGGTGCAGGGGGCAGCTGGTCACCAGTGGGGTCCCCAGGGCTGGTACTGGGGCCAGTCCTGTTTGATCAATGATCTGGACAAGGAGATTGGGGCACCCTCAGTTTGTGAACAATAGTTGGGTGGGAGTGTTGATCTGCTGGAGGGCAGGAAGGGGTCTGGGCAGGCTGGATCAGTGGGGTGAGGCCATGGCACAAGGTTCAACAAGGCCAAGTGCCATAAATAAGTAATTATTTGGCATGGAAACACTTTCCTATTTCCCCCATGGCCATTTTCTCGAGCAGGAAGAGTGCAGGAGAAGTAAGGAGTGAAGAAGCCTGCCTCCAAGTGATGCAGAACTGACTTTGTGGGATCCATCCCAGTGAGATTGTACAGAAAATAGCGAAAATAGCCTTGAGGAATCCCAATTCCCTTGGGCCACAACAATCCCTGCAGTGCTGCACTGGGGGAAGAGTGGCTGAAAAGAGGCCCAGTGGAAAAGGACCTGGGGGTGCTGGTTGACAGATGGCTGAACATGAGTTGCTGTGTCCAGGTGGCCAAAAGGCAGCCTGGCTTGTGTCAGAAATACAGCATGGCCAGCAGGACCAGGGAAGGGATTGTCCCCAAGTGCTGTGTCCAGCTCTGGGTGTCTCAGTTCAGGCAGGACACTGGGCTGCTGGAGAGTGTCCAGGGAAGGTCAATGAAGCTGGTGGAAGGAAAATGAAGCTGGTGGAAGGACAATGAAGCTGGTGGAAGGACAGTGAAGCTGGTGGAAGGACAGTGAAGCTGGTGGAAGGTCAGTGAAGCTGGTGGAAGGTCAATGAAGCTGGTGGAAGGACAATGAAGCTGGTGAAAGGACAGTGAAGCTGGTGGAAGGTCAGTGAAGCTGGTGGAAGGACAGTGAAGCTGGTGGAAGGACAATGAAGCTGGTGGAAGGTCAATGAAGCTGGTGGAAGGACAGTGAAGCTGGTGGAAGGACAGTGAAGCTGGTGGAAGGTCAGTGAAGCTGGTGGAAGGTCAATGAAGCTGGTGGAAGGTCAATGAAGCTGGTGGAAGGACAGTGAAGCTGGTGGAAGGACAATGAAGCTGGTGGAAGGTCAGTGAAGCTGGTGGAAGGACAGTGAAGCTGGTGGAAGGACAATGAAGCTGGTGGAAGGACAATGAAGCTGGTGGAAGGACAGTGAAGCTGGTGGAAGGACAATGAAGCTGGTGGAAGGACAATGAAGCTGGTGGAAGGTCAGTGAAGCTGGTGGAAGGTCAGTGAAGCTGGTGGAAGGACAATGAAGCTGGTGAAAGGACAGTGAAGCTGGTGGAAGGTCAGTGAAGCTGGTGGAAGGTCAATGAAGCTGGTGGAAGGACAGTGAAGCTGGTGGAAGGACAGTGAAGCTGGTGGAAGGACAATGAAGCTGGTGGAAGGTCAATGAAGCTGGTGGAAGGACAGTGAAGCTGGTGGAAGGACAGTGAAGCTGGTGGAAGGTCAATGAAGCTGGTGGAAGGACAGTGAAGCTGGTGGAAGGTCAATGAAGCTGGTGGAAGGTCAATGAAGCTGGTGGAAGGACAGTGAAGCTGGTGGAAGGACAGTGAAGCTGGTGGAAGGTCAATGAAGCTGGTGGAAGGACAGTGAAGCTGGTGGAAGGTCAATGAAGCTGGTGGAAGGACAATGAAGCTGGTGGAAGGTCTAGAGAGTGACTCATATGGGGGGTGGCTGTGGGAGCTGGGGGTGCTCAGGCTGGAGAAAAGGAGGCTCAGGGGTGATTTTATTGCTCTCTACAACTGCCCAAAAGGAGGTTGTAGCCAGGTAGGGGTCATAGCCTCTCCTCACAGCAACCAGTGGCAGGATGAGGGGATATAGTCTTAAGATGGGTCAAGGTAGGTTTAAATTGGGCATTAGGAGGATTTTTTTCCTGGAAAGGTTGTTAAGCATTGGAAAAGGCTGTCCAATAGAGGCAGCGCAGTCACCATCCCTGGAGGTGTTCAAAAAACAGCTGGATATGACTCTCAGTTCCATGGTCTGCTTGACAAGGTGATGATCAACCAAAATTGGACCCAAGAATATTGAGGCCTTTTCCAACCTTAGTGATTCTATGATTCTGTGATCCCATTGTCCACAGTTTTTTGTGGATGGGAGTTTACCATAGAAGATTCTAATGTGCACAAAGGACCCAGCATAGAAAGTTTAAATATCTCCTCCAAGGTCAGATATCAAGTCAAGGAGAACCCCCTGGGCCCCAGGTGTGTATTTTTGCCAGTGCTGCCTGTCTCTTGACACAGAAATACAGTTAAAAAAATGAGGGTGGGGCCCTGTGGGGCTTTTTCTCCATACATGCAACCAGAAATGCCTTTTATCCCTCTCAGCCTGCTTCAGACAGCACATTAAACACCCTGGTGTCTGGTGTCTGCCCTGTCACACACTCCTGGCTGAACCTGGGAGCCAGCAGGGAAAGGCTGTCCTGGGAAGGGCTGGGCAAAGGGAGCAGTGCTGGGGCAGAATGGAGGTGGGGAGATGCTCAGGAATCCCCAGGCAGAACGAGAAGGGGAGGGTCTGCCCTAGGGATGTGGGCACAGCATGGTGACACTCACAGAACGCAGAGGAAGCCCAGAGCTGGGGAAATGAGGCTGCTCAGGGCTGAGGTGCTGCCAAAGCAGGAGCCAGAGCTGCCTCCCTCCAGTGCCCCACCAGCTCAGAGAGCAGCGAGTTTCCCAGTGCTGGCAGGGAAAACGGGGGGTTTTCCAGCCTTTGACAGCTTAAGGCACACAGACTTCACAGCAGTGCTCTCCACAGCCATCCAGACCAGGCTATTTTTAAATAAAACCAAAATTTTCATACATATTTGCTGACTCCAGCAGTTACAGCATGTAAAAACACCAAGCTATTGCAGAACTTGGGGTAATTTGCAAACTTTAGAGTTGCAAGAACATAAATAGAGAAGTGCTGTTATTTAAAGAGGAAGGAAAGCTGTATAAAATGTTTTAGAGGACTGTTTAAATGTCTTTAAATACAACAGCTAATTTCCCTGTCTGAGGATTTTCACTTTAGTCACACCAGACAGAAAGTTTTTTTGCAGGTGTGTATTAGATTATCAGACACCAAGGTTTCTTCTAGCCCCCACATAAATCAATGTGTGTTAGAGATTTGTAAGCTTTCTAAGATTTTAATTTTTTACTGAAAGCTTTATCAGTGTTTAGTCTTGTAAATGCTTGTATATAGAAGAGACACACAAGCATCCTTGCAAAACCAGTTCCAAAACCCAGATTCCCTGGTTGGTGAGCTCACCTATGCAGAAAATGTCAATATGGTATTCCCACAAGATCCAGCAGGAAAACCACCAGAGAGTCTCCCAACTTCTTAATGCCAGCTCTTCCCCACTTCAATCCCAAATAAAAATCTTAATGGTAAATGTATTATTTTCACCTGGTTTTCCACAGAAATAACAATTTGTGCTCAAATGATGAAAAAAACCTGAACACTTTCCCCCAGATCACAGGAAATGACAGTATAAAAGATTCATCACAATGAAGTTTGTGAAGTTACAGATTTAAGACCTGTTTCTAAAGTCAGCCACTAATGACAGACTTAGAGGCCCCTACACCAACAGAGCTACAAAAAATATTAATAGCAAAAAAATCAGAAATCTGCAAGTGAGTGAGGATTCTTTTCAGTGGAAACCACTGCAAGCTAAAGCTTTGCTAGGAGGCAGTGATAAGTGGTTTGTGTGCAAGTTTTATCAAGATACATGCTCCAGGCTTATAGAAGACAGGACCAATGGTTTGTACTTCAAGGAAATGACGTTGTACACTGATGATTATTTTTATATGTCTTGTTGTTGCTATTGAAACATGAAAGCACTTATCTTTATGAAGTTTCCTCTATCTGTATCAACTAGTTGTAAATGCTGTTTGATTTTCCAGATCCTTTTACAATCAAATGTTATTTTAAAAGGACTGTAGTGTATAGACAGCAGAGCAGCCAAAGGGCAATTTTAAATTTGCAGGCTGAAGGAAGCTGCATCATAGTCAGGCAAGGAGGAACTTGCTGGCCATTTTTTTATAAAATTATCTTCTTCTTGCAGTATGATTTCTCTTCACCTGGAACAAGAAACCCTTGCCAATAACAGAGCAAAGCTGTTTGCAGAAAGCAGCTCTGCTCAGCCCTCCTGATGCTGTCTGCAGAGGAAGGAGGGAGGCAGCAGGATATGTTGCACACATGTTTAGGTCCTTGCATTGTTGTCAAGGAAGTGATATGAGCTTCTGGGAAATCCATAGTTCCTCTTTAAATGTCAACAGGTTAACAGTGTTGTGCAGGCTGTATCTGGCTGTGCAAGCAAGGTGATGTTTACATGGTTGGATAGTGATAACAGCACCTGGATAATTTCTGATTCCTTCTGGAAATATCATCTTTCCATATGAGCGTAAGCACAGGTGTTGACTTAATTTATCCTTACTGGCATGTCCCTGTTACAGGACAACAATTCATTCAGCAAATTCAACCTGTAAGAGTGGAATGTCTTCATCTTTGCCCAAGACCCACTGTACAGTACTTTTACTTCATAACACATTTTGAGCTTGAGAGCAAGTGCTGTTTTTAAGATCCTGTTTACAACAAATCCTGGAGAAGTCTTTGAAAATTCAGAAGTCCAGAATGATGCAACATTTTTTCTCCTGTTCTCTGCCTGGGAAGGGCCACTTGTCTGCAGCAGGGTTTTGAGGTGGGCATCCAGGAAGTGTCCCTGGGTGCTGCTCTCCCTCCCAGCACCCACACATGAAGTGGGTGGCCCACAGTCAATGTCAGGGACCTGGACAGGGCAGGTGCAGGTCAGGGACTCTGTATGCCACTGGTGAGAGAGGTCAGAATAACTTCCTATGCTGTTTTTGTCCTTTCAATCCTCCCCTAGGGCATATGCTCTAAAAACCCATTGTATCACAGCACAAGAAAGTGCTGCCACCCTGTGAGATGCTGGCACAGCTCAGGCCTTCTGCAAGCAGAAGAAATAATTAGATTGTTTTTCACTGCCATGTGAGGAAGTCTTACCAGCAACAATTGGATAATACTCAAGAAGGACTTGAAAAATTATTTTTTCTGATCACAAAGTCTTCAGAAACAGCTGAAATTTGCAAGGGAAATTTCAAGGCATTTTCTCACACCTTAAGGTTATTTGCCAAATGTTGAAGGAGGGATCCTGTATAGTATTTGGTCTGTAGGTTTTTTCTTTCTGCCTTTCAGAATGAACATACCACATTCAAGCTTTTTGATCTCTTGGGCAAAACAGCAATTATCAAAATTCATGTTTTGAGAGATCTCACTCATAAATGGGTTGGGATTTGAGGGTCAAAGGTACCTTCTTACATTCTTCCCGCACTGCTGGCTTGGAATGCACTGGAAAATCTCTGCACCTATTGGGCATTTTTTTGGCCATGAAGCATTCCCTAAACACTAGTTTGAAGTGATGACACAAGTTAAGAATAATCTCAAAGATCTTGTTTTATAGTTTTGACTAAGATTAAAGCATAAGTAAATTGAGCCCATCACTGAGAACAGTGGATGAACTTTTTTTACAATTCTGTATCTCTCTGTAGCTCTCCTTATTTTCAAAGGCCACTTCCTTCAGTTTGTTTATTTTTATGCCAGCTTTTGTGGCTTTGTCCCTTGCTCTCCACCCTGAGTGATCTCACTAGAAATTCCAGGTATGTCTCAACATACATTTGTGAATTCTCCCAAGTCTCCAAGAAACTTTCTCTGTGCTCTACTTCCCCAATTACTTTTCATTTGGTTACAAGATGTGGTTCTGTCAGTGTTCTTTCCAGTGTTGACCCAGGCACCTGAAACATGCTGTGGACAGTCTGATCTCAGGCTACAAGAGCAAATATCTGCTTCCTCCTGTGCTGTGCAAAGAGAACCAGCTGGGGCTGAGTCACGCCTGCTGAAACTCTGGGTGGTGTTATTGCAGGGGAAAAGTCATTTGGAGGAAAGTGAGACCAAAAACTCGAGGGAGAAGTAGAAATGCTGTGTATCAGCAGAGGTGCAGAGAGTAGAAAGTGCCAGTTGGATTTGCAGAGCAGTGTGGTGAATCAGCACCAGAGCTGTGCCTGGAGACCTCCCAGTGCCACCCAGCCACAGCAGCAGTGAGAGCTCAGAGATGCACTTGGGTACCCCTTGGGGAAGTAGTGAAGGGAGAGACTGGGATGGAAGAAGAGAGGATTCAAAAGAAAATGGAATTGGGCTCTAAAATGGGATGGAAAGCAAGCCACAGTTTTCAGGGTGTCTATCCACAGCTCACTGAGCGTGCAGGGCTGGGACTGGAAGCTCAGCAGCAGTGCAGCAGAAAGCTCTCCAGTTCCCTATCCTTGCCTGCTCACTCTCATATTAATCCAATTTTATTGTGATGGCATTTTAAAACCAGATCTAGTCCCAGGCAGGAGGGAGACACACTGCATGGGGATGGGGACAAATGCCAGGAGCAGGGCCAGGAGATCCTTGTTCAAGCCTCATAGCAGGGCTGTGCTCACACGACTCCACCTGTGTGAGCTGCACCAGGTGAGGTAGCATGGAAGGACATAGCAGTGATGATTTTGTTAAAGCTTTTGTGAATTTATTTTTTTCATCTTGTGAATCTAGATCCTCCCGCTTCTACTGCACAAGTATCTTGGGTCATCTCTTAAGAGTTTTCTGTTTAATAAAGTTCACTTGCAGTGGATTAAATTTTATATCACTGGTGAGTTGAGAACTATTTGCCACTTTCTGATTAACAGCCTAAATAGTTTATTTTTGCATAGAGGATATTTATGTGCTTTGCAGATCCTCTTTCGTCTTTGAGTCTCATTAATTCTTGCATCTGAAGTTTGTTGTGTATTTTGTGGCAGCAACGCACATAAAATACTTGTAACACCAAATTGCCGGGATATTTATATTCCTAATTTAATCCGTGAAACACAAAGGAGACCATGCTGCGCTTGGGGTGCCCTCGGTGCCCCTTGGCAGGGGAGCTGTGATTCGTGTCCCTCGGCTACCAGAGCCACGGCTGAGCTGCTGGCAGAGCAGAGCGGAGAGAAGCAGAGCAGAGCGGAGCAGAGCAGAGCAGAGCAGAGCAGAGCAGAGCGGAGCTGACAAAGTGTCAGCTACAGGGACCCGCTGGGGTGACCGAAACTCACAGGGGTGACCAGCACGCAACCCCTGTGCTGTCCCTATCCCCTGTGCGGCTCAGGGGCAGTTTGGAGCCGCAGCATTCCCGGGGGACAGCCGGGAGCTGGCGCGCACGGAGCCGCGCTGCGCCGCTCCAGCTGCGCTTTCCCCGCTCCAGCTGCGCTTTCCCCGCGCCAGCTGCGCTTCCCTCGCTCGTTCCAGCTGCGCTTTCCCTGCTCCAGCTGCGCTTCCCTCGCTCGCTCCAGCTGCGCTTTCCCTGCCCGCTCCAGCTGCGCTTTCCCTGCTCCAGCTGCGCTTCCCTCGCTCGCTCCAGCTGCGCTTTCCCCGCTCCAGCTGCGCTGCCCCGCTCCAGCTGCGCTTTCCCTGCCCGCTCCAGCTGCGCTTTCCCCCCTCCAGCTGCGCTTCCCTCGCTCGCTCCAGCTGCGCTTTTTCTGCCCGCTCCAGCTGCGCTTTCCCCGCTCCAGCTGCGCTTTCCCCGCTCCAGCTGCGCTTTCCCTGCCCGCTCCAGCTGCGCTTTTCCCGCCCGCTCCAGGCAAATCCCGGCTCCCGCTGCTCCCAGCCCTGCCGCTCCGAACGTGCGGCTCTCGCAAGGACATCACTAGATGGCGACAGAAGTTTTGAAACCGAGTCGGAGTCTCCTGAGGGTTTGCACAAGGCTGCGGTTCAGGCTTTAGCCGAGCCCTAAAGGGGCAGGACGTGCAGCCTGGGCTGCTGAGGGGTGTCTAGCTCTGGCCATCACCGCTTGCCTACATAGGAATACTATATATATATACTATATACTATATACTATATACTATATACTATATACTATATACTATATACTATATACTATATACTATATACTATATACTATATACTGTATTAACTACATACTATGTACACTATATACCATGTACTATATGCACTATAGACACAGTACACAATATATATATAAACTATACAAAATACACTATGTATACACTATACACTATTATACTACTATAATATTCACTATATAATACATAATATTTAGTATATAGTATATAGTATATAGTATATAGTATATAGTATATAGTATATACTATATACTATATACTATATACTATATACTATATACTATATACTATATACTATATTCCATATAATATGTACTATACACTATACACTATAGACTATATACTATGTACTATATACTATGTACTATGTACTATGTACTATGTACACTATGCTATACCTTTGTTCCAAGGCAAGAATCCAGCATGCTGGGTAGGAGACACACAGGTAACTGGAGTAGACAGCGAGGCAGTGCAAGGTAATCAGGTCCCATTACAGCTGCTGCTGCTCCTGAACTTGGCTGAGTAACCTGAGCGTGGTCAGAATAATGATGCTGAGGTGCCCAGGGTGGCATTTGCCATGTCATTGGGGAATATCATTCCTTGGGCTCATTCCTAGGCTGCAGCATGCTGCCTTCTCAGCAGCCAGACATCCCTGCAGCCCTGGCCTGGGGCTTCTCCATCCTGTGCTCAGGCTTAGGCTTAATTTAATTCCATGCAAAAAGGGTGAGGAAAATAAATAAATAAATAAAGAGGTCAAAAGAGGAGAAGCCAAGAAAAATTAAATTTAGCTTTATATAAAATTAAAGCCATCTTTAAGGAAGCCTCTTGCCTTTCTGGGTGTTAAACTACTCTCTGAGGAAGCTGTGGGAAGCATATCTCCTTATTATATACTGTAAACATGATTAATTTGCTTTTCTGTATAAATAAACCCTGTGATTCATCGCTGTCAGACAACTTACAGAGAGTTTCAGTTTTAAATTTTTAAAAAATGGGTTGAACAAATTGTTGGTGTTTTCTGGCCCATTAGGCAAAACTGTAAAATCATAAAAGGGTTAATTTTTGAAGCAGCTTTGGAATATTCCTGAAGTTGTTCTATTACTGCTGCTTGCTGTGCTCTGCTGTGGGAGCAGAAGTGGCATATGTAAGTGATGACAGGACACTGCCTCACAGCAGGGACAGCAGGACCTGCTGAGGCACTGGAACTTGAGCCCTGCTCCTCCAGTCCCCATAGCACATCACCTTCTACATGATATTCCTGGACCTGCAGGGACATATTCTGACAGCCTTTTTATGTGCCCTAGCTCCAGATTTCCCTAGGAAACTTGGGAAATTACTGACCCCCCCTTAAGAGCAGATTGTCTCTTCCTGGGAGTCAAGGTGGAGTGTAGGGACAAGCAGGGTCTGATGGCCTCTGCAGCATGGAAATGAGTCCCTTCAGTGCCAGGGTGAGACCAAGAACAAAAGCAATTTCCCAGGAAATACATGTTCTTGTGCCACCTTCTAAGTGCCCTGTCTGTTTTATAAACCCTGAATCCCCACATCACACAGGAGGTCTGTATGAAATTGGACCCAGTGAGCTAGATAAAAAGAAGAGACCATGGTCTAGATGACAGACTTTTGGTTTCTAAGTGCCAAGTCTTAGCCAGAGTGTATCTGTATAGAATTCCATGTTTTTATCTTCTCAGTGGCTTTATGAGCAGGAAAGTGCAGATGGATACCAAGGTATTGGGAGCAGAAGTGACCCACCAGTGTCCTGAGAACCTGCTGCAGAGGAGGGGATGCATCAGCTGCTGAACCACCCTTTCAGCCATGGCTGGGTCATTTTCAGGGGAAAGAGTCTTTTGGTGGCACTGAGAACAGAGAAGACAATTGCAAAAGTGGCTCAAGCACTGCAAGGGCCAGTAGGCACTGCCCTGCAGGACCCTGGGGAAATGCATCAGTGAGCATCTGCTGTGCTGGACAGACAGCCTGGCATGTGCCCTACTTCCAGGCTGCTGTCAGCATGGCTGTTTTGTCAGGATGGTGCTCTGTTTTTCCCCAGAGGTGGAAACCCAAACCACATACTCCCCCACCCTCAGTCACTGTTCATAAGCCAGGTGTTTTTTAAGAAAACATGCTGCTGACTGTTTGAGAGAATTTTATGGGTTTTTCTGGTACTGTTTCTCACCTCTTGTGGTAATCCAGGTGTGTTAGTACCCACCAAGCACCTAACTGTGACATGGTTAAGTGTTGGAAAACCTGGAACATCACAGAAGCCATTAAAAGCACATTTCTTTTTTTCTAAGGTTGTTTATAAAAAGAGAATACAACCATGTGGTGCCCTTGCCAACCTGCTCCTCAGACTGGCAATGGGAGCTGAAATGCAGGAACAGCCTGAGAGGGGAGTGAGCAGAGGCACAGCCCAGAGGTGAGGGCTGGGGAGCACTGGGGAGACAGAGGGCAAAGCCCTCAGGGTGCAGAATGTTACCTGGAGAGGCAGGGGCTGGTGCACCAAAAACTCACCCACTGAGTGAGATGGGCTCCTGCAGGGCCAAGGATGCTGCTGGGCACTTCCCATGGTCCTAGAGCTTGTCTGAGGGAAGGCTGGAATGGCACCACCTGCTTTTCATACTGCTCACAAACCCCTGCTCACGCTGGCAGGACTCAGGCTGACCTAGCAAGCAGTGTTCTGCCAAAACCAGGGCTTGGGACCAAGTGCCCTGCCTGTGCCAAGGCAAGATCCTGAGAATTCCTCCCTGAAGGACATGTACCTGGGAAAAAGGAAAAGGGTCCTTCCACAAGCTCCAAGCAGTGGTTTTGCCATTCATACTCAGTGTCAGTCACTCAGATAATCTCTGCATGTAGGTGGGCACTCCCCAGCCAGACTGGAGGCAAATAATCTGTCCCTCACTCCATAGACTGGCAGAAATAACTGCAGTGACACCAGCCTCCTCCCTTCAGGCTCCACCAAAAGCTCAGCCAATCCAGAAAGTTTTAGGTCTGGTTTTTTGGGGTTTTTCTTTTTTGTTTGGTTTGGTTTGGTTTTTGTTTTTTTGGGGTTTTTTTTGTTCTTTTTTCCATTGGTAGTTCAAAGGAGTGAACGTCACTCTCTTTCTCCCTTCACTACCGTTTTCATGTGTGCTGGAGCTTCTGGTTTCCAGTTACCACTGAAAGCAGAAGTGAAAACTAGAAAGAAAAGCTTTTCTCAGGGTATTTTAGGTTCAAGCAAAGTCAGGAGGTTTCAGAAACAAAGCAGGGGCACTATGAGATAATCTGGTTTGTGCTTAGCTAAAGGTAAATCAAACTTTGACACTTGCCTATCCTGTGAACTAGCCACAGATTCTCCTCCCTCACAAATACCTGCTCTGTATAAGCATCCACAGCTCAGTCCCAGCTTTGCCTAGCAGAAGGTGTTTATGAATAATAATACTCTGCTCTTCAGTCAGAATTTCTGTCTGAAGGTCTCAAAAGAACTGCAAAATTTAAATTTTTCTAAAGTAAGAGCTGAGTAACAGCAGTCACTCTTTTGTATAGATTTGTGTTAACCACCCAGAGATGCAGTGGCAGAAATGAAAACAATGCTGAAGTGCTTCAGCAGGACCCAGCTGTCCTCCCAGTTGTCCCCCTACTATGGATCAAGGATGCATGGGGGGAACCAAGTCTTGAGACAGCCTCTGGCAGCTTCAGGCACTCAAATATCATGAGAAGTGTTGGGATAGATCTGGCAGAAGGGCTCAGATTTTTGCTGTTGCTCTAAACCAGCCCTGTGTACAAAGCTGCCATGTAGTGAAGATGGTCTGGACCCAGAAACCAAACATGGACAAAGAGGTTTCAGGGGAAAAAAAACAACCAAAAGAACAGCTGGTCAGGATGAGACATGATACCCAGACCAATTTATCTGCCTGTACACTTCTTATGAGGGAGGGTGACAGGTTTCTGTGCAGAGCAAACATGTTTGGCAAGAGGAATGACGCCAAGAGAAGATTTGAAAGTGCAAAGATCATCTGTGAGCAGTGAAAGCCTGAAGGTTTTCTTTGTTAGACCAAATGACTGCTCATACTGGAGTAGGTCAGCAAAACTACAGCAGACTCACAGCAAAGAATTTTAGGTTATGCCCAGTGGAGTTTTCTGGCCACAGAAAGGAGTGTGAAGCCCTGACTGCAAAGTGAAAACAAAGAATTATTTGAATACTTCATGCTGTAATGACATTTTGGCAATGTGAGAATTTAAAAGACATTCACAACATGAAATATGTGTAGCTGAAAGACTAAACTTTAGGGGCTGGATCTGTCCTAGCTAATCCCACTTGATATTAAAAAAAAAAAAAAAAAAAAGAAAACTTTCAAACTTAGATCTGGACAGGAAATTATTCTTGCAGCCTGTGACATATGATTAGAGGAAGCTTCTATTCAGCTCCAAGTTTCAATTGCTGAACAACTTAATTTGCTGCCCCTATAGAGGGAAGAGAATAGTAAGAGGAGTAGGACATAGAAGTCTAGAGGGCAAGAGAATGTACATCAAGGAGAAAGGAAGTAGTCATGCTGATAAGGACAGCTATTGAGGAAATGTTACAGTAAATGAGAGATTTGTGCCTGTTTCCGTTAAATATGATGATGAAGGGAAGAAAGAAAGGAAGAAAGAGAGAGAGAAAGAGAGAAAGAAAAAGAGAAAAAGAGAGAAAGAGAGAGAAAGAGAGAGAGAGAGAGAGAAAGAGAGAAAGAGAATTGTGCATAAATGCAGTCAACCCAGGTAATAAAATGGAGTAGTATCTTGATCTTCCAGTGAAAGGTGTGAAATCAGCTACTGCAGAGATAACAGCAGCAGAAATCTGACTTGAAGCTGTAGGGTCAATATTGAGCAGGGAAGAGAACAGTAGAGGGCAAGGGATGGAAAGATTTCCTTATTTTGGGAATGGGAAAGAAAGCTATTTTGATATGTATAAAAATCAATTTGTTGCACTGGTCATAAGGAAGTTCTAGCAGGGCAGTGTTATGGATCTGTTATAAATTTCTTAAGGTTAAATTTGCTTTGTGATAGTACTCTGCCAAGAAGGGGCAACAATGACAATTTTGGAGACTGGCAGGGTTTTTTTTGGTGTATTGGATGTGCCAAGGTGCAGGGTCAGTGTGTGACATCCATCTTTGCTGTAGAACCAGACATGTCCCTCCCACATTTCACCCCTTCTAGGGGGAAGCTGCTGTGTGGCCAAGAGATGTCTCTTTGGTTTCATGACAGATGCTCACAGATCATGTAGGAGAGAAAAAACACAGAGCCTTGGTAGCCAGAGCAGCAGAAAATGGGCTGTGGGCTGGCAGGGCAGTTCCCTGTCCAGGTGTAGGAGCTGGCAAGCTTCAGGCTATACACTATCCAAACCTCCAGCAAGCAGAACATGCAGAAGCTGTTCAGAGAAGCACCTCTTGAGAGAAATAAGAAGGTGTGGAAAGATTCCAGCACTCATGGGATTAGTTGGTAGCTGAGTGAGAGTTTCAGGTGTAAGCAGGAATCTACAGGAAAAGGCTCTGAGCAGGTGAGTTCATGCCTTGGGCACCTCACAGGGCAAAGGGAAAGTGAGGCTGGTCATCAGGCATGTAAGATCAGTCAAAGGATATTGAAACAAACAGCAAAGTATGGGTTAAATGAAGTGCAGAAAGAACTCCCTTGTGGGAATTCTTCCTCTTTTGTGCAAGGGCTGCTGTGTGATGCAGCAGAGCTGGGGGTGCTGCACAGATATTTTCCCTGACAGTATTTTTACTACATCCTCCTAGTTTCTTTGTAGTTCTAGTTTTCCTCCAGTTTCTAGGGAAGTCTGGGCATAAAGAAGAAATAGACAGCCTTTAGACATGATCAGGGGCTGGCATCAGCTGATCAGGTGCTGGGCATCAGCTCCTATGTCCTTTTTAGGATCTGACTGCAGGGACCTTCCTCCTTTGAGCTCTCAGGAAATCCCCAGGCTATAAGGGCTGAAAATAAAACTAGCCTAGATTTATCAGAGTACAGAAAGGCACTTGAAAATACAACAGGAAAAAAAACCTTTTCCCTGCATTCAGTTAAGTCTGAAAGTGGTTTTTAAAAGCAAACTTTCTTCACTGCCACCTCATTTTTGCATTCATCTCATGCATAGGAAAACATCAGCCTGAAAGAGACTTTTCCAAGAAAATTGCCAAGAAGGTGCAAAATGGAAGCAGCCCTTGCTGAGGGGTGACCTCCCTTTCTTCCTTCATGTGGGCTCACTTTGTCCAATACTGGTGGCTGTGCTTCTTTTTTTCCTCTGCCTTCAGTCAGAGTCGAGACTGAAGCACAAGATTCAGGATTTTCATGTTCAGACTAAAATGTTTATTAATTCTTATCTAAAGTACACTGAGTTCCACAGAACTTCTAGCTAACAAGCTAAAAGTGAAAAAATGGAGCTGTATCTTGTTTGTTGCAAGGTCTTTTAAAGGCAATTAGTCCAACTAAAAACTAACATCTTTATTATTTATGCTTTTGACCCCATGACCAAACACTGTGGCCTTCAGTGTGGTGCTTTCCAACCAAAAACTACTACCTAAAACCAAGAAGAAGGAACAAGGAGGAAAAATAAGCCAATGCCCAAAGCCTCCATCTTGTCCCACACCTATTCCTATATTCTAAAACCCCAAATTCCAAACCCTTCACCATGTGATATTACACATTCTGTTCAAACTACACACCATGATCCCAATTCCATCACTCAATTTTGGAAGCCTTCTCCAAGGCCTCAGGCCAAAAGCAGTGCTCTTTTGGAGGTCAGTGCCAGAAAGCACAGAAAGTTCAAAACTCCCTGGCTTCAGGGCTCCAAAAGTCCAGGAAACATTGGTGGTCAGGTCCCAGGGAAGGTGGCAGAGGGGTACCAACAGTTTGGAATCCATGAATGCTCACTCCAGCTGCTGCAAGTGCACCCAAAACATTGGGGCACCAAGCAGCATCCTGGGAGAGAGGGCAAAGCTGGGTCTCATTGCTCCACAGAGGAGAAGGAGGAGAGAAGATGGGATCTGGGACTCCAAAAACGTGGAAACATGAGACAGGTGAAACCATAGACAGGGATGTGGCTCCTAGAGTGGCCAGCACCACGCTGGGAGCATGGAGTGGAGAAGACAGGCACCTCTGGTCCTGCTGATGCAGCCCTTCCCACTGCCCACAGCAGGGGCAGGAGGGGACCCTCTGCTGCTCCTGCCCAGCCCAGGGGTGCTCACAGTGCCAGCCCTGCCCAGTGCAGCTCCTCCTGCACTCCTGGATCAGCAGAAATCCACACAGCTCCAGGAGGCCAGAGTTTACAGCTGGGATCCCTCAGCCATGGCTTTTGGGTCTTCTTGTATTTCTGAAGTGCTGCCGCCCCTTCTGAAGCACTCCATCCCTCCTGCTCCAGGGGCAGGGCAGCTGAAGGAGTTTCTGTGAGGAGTCCTTTAGCTTATCTTATGCAACAGGTTAGACAAAATGGTAATTATTCCTTTCAGCTTTTAGGGTTCTGAGCCACTTCTTGTGTCTATCTTGCACATCTGCTCGATTCATTTTGTCCCACACCAGAGCTTTGTCTCCTGTCCCAGCTGCAGCAAGGCTTGATCCCAGGACACCTCCACCAGCCCTCAGGGTCTCCCCAAAACCCCTCTGTGGAAAGCACCTCAGAGGCTGGGGAACCACACTGGGGGAAAGCACAGGACAGGGAATATTCTACTGCTGAAATACCCAGCCCCAGCTGGGGAGAGCTGCATTCCCCCTGCAGTCCTGAGGGCAGAGCTTTCCTCTGGTGAGGGAGACCTTTTACCAGCCAGGACAAATGCAGGAAGATCTCCTGCTCATCCTGCAAGTCAGGGATGGACCTGGAGTGAGCCTGTGGGATCTGTGGAGGCTGTGAACATTCCTGCAGGCACACCTGGGGGTGGAAAGCTGTGTGAGGCTCATCACCAGCAGCAGGTACCTCCTGAAGGGTGTGGCTGCCTGTTGACCCAGCAGACACAAACAGGGGGCTCTGCAGGTGTTTCTGAGGTGCCTGGCCAGCTGCTGGGGAGGAGACCATGGAAGGATGCTGCTGGAAATGAGGGACTCAGGGCTCCATGGCTGAGTGGCAGGAGGCAGCTCAGCCCCAAGCTGGGCTGGGGCAGGAACAGGCTCACTGGAAGCAGGCAGCTGCCTGGATAGCTCCATACAGACTGGTGGGATGTGGGCAGGGACATGAAAGAATCATCTAGCAAAGGTATGTGTCCTGGGGTACCTGAGGGAGGGTAGCACAAAGTGCACTGTTCCCCTTCTTGGAGAAGATGAAGACTTTAAGGTGAGAAACACCAGCCTGCTCAGCAGGGCACAGAGAGAGATCTGCTGAAAAGTGGGCAGTGCTAATTAAAGGCTGAAAAGGTCTTATTTCAAATGAAAAGGAAAGTTATGTAGACATTATGAGTAAGTGAACCAGGCAAATAAACAGAGTCAGCCTACATCCTGTGTCTCTCTCAGCTCCTGCATCCCCATTTCCTTTTGGTGTGTGCATCACCCTGTGGCTTTGACTCACTGTTGGCACTGGAACAGTGTTGGATGTTCTGTCTCGTGTCCCGAGAGGAAATGAGGTGGAGACACTGACATTGCTTGGAAAGTGGAAATAATCTTTAATCATTGGACTCTGCATTACAGCCCCGTGCTGGTGCCCCCACAGGAGACGTGCTGGGCCACCCCAGCACCAGGACCTGATCCTAAAGCCACTGGCTTCCCAAAGTGTGTGACCCAAGCCAGCCCTGACTGTCAGGGCAGCTGCCTTAGGGCAAGCACAGGGCACAGGTCACTTCTGCTCTTCAGCACACAGTGCATCTATGCCAAGCACTGGACTCTGCCACAGCTTCTATCCACCCAGGCTTTCTGCCTGCCTCCTCTCCCAGGAAAACCCTGCAGGGGCTGGCAGGAGACAGGGGAGTGGCTTTCACACACAGAGCTTTAATGTGGGCTTTGCTACTCAGAAAGGCTCCGAGCTCCTGGCTGTCCCTCTCCCAGTGGCGTTAGAAGGGACAGAGACAGGCAGAGGAAAGCCTGGGGGGACAATGCCCCACAGCATGTCAAAAGTTCCTGAATGGGCAAAACAAATCTCCTGTAGCTTCATCCAGGCATAAGGAAAAACCTGGGAGAATTGCAGGGACAGAGAATAAAAACCACTGTGTCTTGAGAAGGTGAAATATATAAAATCCATTCTGAGATCTTGCAAGATCGGGTAGGAAGCTGAGGAAATCAAGCTTAGAAGAGGAAGGATCCCAATGGTCTGGAACATCAGACAGAGGCATGGTTGGAAGCAAGCGCTGAAGGGAGACAATGTTTGCCTTTCTGTGCCTGCTTTTTTGTGTGTCAGCCTCTCCTCTGTCTCCAAAACAAGAGACAGTGGGCAGCAGGGTGGCCCAGCTTTCCTCAGCTTCCTCTCTGGTTTGGGTCCACATGGATCAGGAAGTATCTCTAGTCCAAGCCCTGCTCCACATGGGGCAGACTGCAAGGTCACACTCAGTTATTTGGGCTGCTCCATTCAAGCTTTGAAGATATATCCCCATGTCTGGAAAAATAAAGATTTCCAAACTTAAAGTGACCTTATAAATTAGGCTTGAATTTGTGTCTGCTATTGTATGCACCCAGTTGTTTGTATTTTCAAAACTCTAGTCTGAAACTGTTATGTCACTGTCTGTGCTGAATAATAAGACTTCAGCTGAATAATCTCTCAAGAGACTTGGGAGAGGTGCACCAGTCTGGGAGTGTTCAAGAGAGGAGTCATCCTCAGCAGGCACATGTTTAATAGCTGGACATGTTTCCCTGGTGTCTAACCTCTGCCTCATTTCTCACTCTTTCAGGGGCAGAGGTGTTTGTGCCGGGACAATATTTACAAATACAACATCAAGAGCATCATTTCAGAGAAGATGATCAATCTTCATGGCTTCTGGTACAAATTATTCCTATGGGAAGCTTGACTCTGACATGATGACTTTTCTTATAGCAGAACAGTAAAACACTTCCTAAATATGAATAAGAGCCCTTCTGATCAAAAAGGCACAATGTAGTCCTGTAACCAGCACTATTGCAAAATTCAGAATAGTATCTACTGGCATGCAAAGGCTGGACATGCAAAACATCAGTCTAAGGGAAGGCTAAATTCCAGCATACAGCAGCTGGAGTTAGCTGAAGTTTGCAAAGAGCTAAAGTTTGGAAAGAGCACTGTATTTCCTTGCCTAAATTCAGAATTTTCCTCCTTTCCCCAGACAGCTAAAAGATGAAAGGTCTCTATTGCTGCCCATCTCTGCCAGCCTTCCTGACATGCTGGTTTGGTTTGCCACACGTCCTAAAAAGTGGTCTGGAGGAAAAAAAGTAAAAGTGGCTCCTGCCCAAGACCTTCCTATGGAGGGTTTGCTGGTGGTCCCTTCTGTCCCTGGTATGGCAAACAAGGGTGTGCAGGGACAATTCTGACTTCAGGGGTCTGAACCTGCAACACTGCCCCAGCAACCACCTGACAAATTAGCTTTGGAAGAGGGAATGCTTCTAGCCCCATTTACACATTTCATGGGTGCAGAAAGAAATATCACACCTCTTTTTGAGATATGTGTGCTCAGAGACACCTTCAGGCCTCCTCCTTCCAGGTAACTTCTGACTGCTTATCAAACCTGCACTTACCCACAAATACTGCAGAGAAGGCCAAGAGAAGATGCCACAGTTAATACTAAAGCCTTGCTGCAAGGCTGGAAAGTGCAATCTAACTGGGTTCTGCTTGCATAAAACAGTGCAGAAAGGGAGACAGAGCTTCCTGAACATTTTTCAAATTATTTGGCTTATTTCCCTTCCTGGAAATGTTGCTTTTTTGGCAAAATGAGTTGCTGATATGCTGTAGCCAAAGATGTTTTCATATTTCTAAGGAAGAACCAACTTAACCTCAAAGGATACTTGTTACTTGCTTTAAAATATCCTTTCTTATGAAGAAAATGGTCTGATTTTCCCTGAAGAAATGCAGTGTGTACTTGGAAATGCCATGGTGGTTGGCTAGCTCTGCCTGAGTCAGTGATATCTGGTCTTCTGCTCTTTCAAAACCACCTACACCCAAACCCAGAAGGATGCAGCATACATGTCCCTGCTCAGAGGTGGGCAGGGAGCCACTCAGACCAGTCAGCCCAGGGGGTCATGAGACCACTTTTAAACACATCCCTTTGCTGGCCCCTTGCCATCTCTGTATGCCACAAAGTCCTCACAGGAGCCTGCCCCAGTGTCCCAGGGGTCCAGGCTGTCCTTGGGCCACCAGCATGGCAGCACAGTGTCACTGGGCTCCTGCCACCCTTGGGCCATGGCTCTGCTCAGCACAGCAGCTGGAAACAGCCACCTGCAGGCCAGGGGTCCCCATGCCACCCTGGCAATGCCACCCAGGGGCTGGTGGCCCAGTGCAGAGGCACATCCTCACAAATCCCTCTGTGTCTCCAGAGGGCCACCAGGCTGGCTGGCCCTGCAGGATGTGACTCCTGGGGACCAGACAGGGCTGCAGAGGGAGAGCAAACACAGCCAGATGGGAGAGACCTGCGTGGGTGATGGGACACCAGGCCAGGCTTGGAAACTACCACTGAACAAAACTAGGGAGAAAAAGGTAATTTGTTGGAGAGGATCTTTGTGCCACAGGTAAATAAAATCTCCTGAAGGAGCATCTGCAGAGGTGGTGGGGTACAGACACAGGCTCTGCTCGGCGTCAGCACTGCCAGGAGCTCACCTGTACCAGAAGCACATGCAATTCACTTGCAATTTGAACAGGCAAGAGAGGAGTTGACAGAGGGAAAAGACCTACATTGGAAATTCACATGAGTTTTGTAGACTTCCTCTTAGGGCAAACTATGTTTGCTTTTCTCCTTTTTTTTTTTTTTTTTTTCTTTTTTTTTAAGGGAGGGGTGTTGTTTCAGCTGGAATAGAATTATTTTTCTTCTTCTTAGTGCCGTGTTTTGGATTTGAAATGAAACTCGTGTTGATAACACACTGATGTTTTGGTTGTTGCCAAGTAGTGCTTACCCTGAAAGTCAAGGACTTCTCAGTGTCTCCTCCTCTGCCAGTGAGGAGGAGCATAAAGAGCTGGGAGGGGCAGAGGAGGGCTGACCCAAACTGGGCCAAGGGAGTTCCACACCACAGAAAATCATACCCAGTTTATAAACTGGGGGAAGGGGTCAATTGCTGCTCAGGGATGGGCTGGGTGTTGGCCAGTGTGTGATGAGCAATTTAATTGTACATCACTCTTTTTCTTTTTGTTTTATATTTTCTTTTTTTAAAATTACAATTGTTATCACAATTTACTTTGTTTCAATTATTAAACTGTTCTTGTCTCAACCCACAAGTTTTTTTTTCTTTTTTTTTTCTTTTTTTTTTTTTTTTTTTTTTTTTTTTTTTTTTTTGAGTCCCTTGTGTTCTTTCTTTCCCTCCAGGGATGGGGAGGGGTTGAGCAAGCAGCTGCACAATACTTGGGTACCAGCTGTGGTTAAACAATTAGGGAAGGGGGAGAAAAGTTGACCTCGGCTTACTGTGAGAGTTAAAAAGGCAATCCTTTGCACTGCCAGCAGCCTTGACAAGCCCCCAGGCTGAGCAGGAATCTGTGGCACTTCACCTCTGGAGGTTTGATGGACACCTCCTGCCCCCCTGTCCTCCTGCACAGGCACCTCCTGGAGTCCCTCCCTGCCTCTCCCATTTCCATCTCCTGCCCTTCTTTGGCTGCACGACACTTCAGCATGTCACTTGCTGTGAGCACCAGGAAGGATTTAAACTTTGTAAACACGACTGATTATTTGACTTTTTCATATTGACAAAGCTATGCTTGATGTCACAGCCTGCAATGGGGCATGGTCTCTGTGCATGGACATCCCTCCTCTGAGAATGGCTCCTACAGGAGCAGGGTTCACACTCATACCAGAGCTGTGGGTGAGGCGAGGCTGCCATTGCATGTGGCTTTGATGAGGATCAGACACAGCCATTTTCTCTTGCACACCTCTCTCTGGGAGCATCCTCCCTGTCACAGGCTCCCTCTGACCCACCCAGCTGCCCCTGGACACGCTCACGTGCTGCTGCCTTGCAGCAGGTGTGGGTGCAGGTGAGCAGAGCTGCTCAGTCTCCTTCCTGGTGAGTCACCATGCCCCAGTATCTGTCTGGTCACCAGCCTGAAGCAGCACACGTGCACCCATGGGACTAAACCCAGCCACTCCCAAAGTCTGGCTGCATTTTTTTTTGGGCGTTGCTGAGTTTGGTCAGCACACAATTTATAAAGACTTGTTTTCACCTTGACTGAATTGTTAGCTTTGGATGGTGACAGTTTTAGAAATAGACCTTGCTGGGCCTTTCCTGTAAGAAAAGAAAAGCCTGCTTGGGCTCCAAAGAGTGATTTGGTGCTCTTGTGTTGGGAATTTGCAAAGTCCCTGGGCATGGGATGCAAAGCAAAGCATAGGAAGCAAAGAAAGCCCTCCTGGTGTCTGAGCCTGCCTGGGAAGCAGCCAGTCCAGCCCCAAGGGAAGCTGCTCCCAGCCATGCAAATGTTCCCACTTTTGGCCATGCACAGCACCAGGCATCTCCCTACACCCCAGTCCTTCCCAGACAAAGAACCTGGCCCTCCCAGCTGTGGCAGGGTCACACCTCCAGTGACTCTTCCCCAGCTGCTTCTTTGCTTCTGCCAATTAGCCAGAGCAATGCACTTTATTCCCCAAGGTCCCAAAAAGGGACTAATGTTTGGCCAGGGGCTTCCTTCCCCATTCCCCTCAGCTCTGCACATAGGGAGGGGCTGGAAAACTGCTCTGTGTTTCTACTGCAGCTTCCCTCAAACTTCCAGACATCAGGAAGCCTTGCTGAGGAGTGTCATGGTGATCTCAGTCCCAGGGTCACAGGCTGAGATAAGAAACCTGCTAAGCCCAGAAGAATAGAAGGCACGTTTGGCTCCCTAATTTCACCAGTGCTGTGATTTATCCTCAGCAGGCAACCAAACCCAGTACAGCCACTCATTCACTCCCTTCTGGTGGATGAGGGAGAGGAAATTGTACAAGTGAGAAAACTCATGGATTGGGACAAACATGATCTTAAGACCAAAACAAATGCTGTGCACACGAGCAAAGCAAAACAAGGAATTCATTTACCACTTTCCATGGGCTGAAAGGTGTTCAGCCATCTCCAAGACAACAGAGCTCCATTATGTATGTGATTGTGACTTGGGAGCACAAACACCATCTCTCAGAATGTTTCCCCTTCCTTCTCCCCCCAGCTTTACACACTGACCATGACATTGTATGGCCTGGAATATCCCCTGGGTCAGGAGGGGTCAGCTGTCCAAGCTGTGTCCCCTCCCAGCTCCTCCTGCACCCCCAGCCTCCTCCTTGGTGAGACGTGAGAGAAGCTGAAAAGGCCTTGACACTGTGTAAGCCCCACTTAGCAATAACAGAAACATCCCTTGTTATCAACACTGTTCTCAGCACAGCACAGCCCTGGACTGGTTACTGTGAAGAAAATTCTCTACCCCAGCCAAAACCAGCACTATCAATTATTGTGAGCACTGGGTTTCCCCATGCCCTTGTTTTCCTTTGCAGTTTAGCATGAGTCTCAGTATTCCCTCAAGAGAAAATCAAACTACACACCAGAAATCAACACAAACAGAGGCAAACCATTTGCAAAATCCCATGGGTCAGTGCTGACCAGCCAGCACAGGATTTTCCCACCACCCATTTTCATTCCCTCCCCCTCACCTCCAGCCTTGGCTGCTGAGTACACAGCTGCTCAGGCAACCAGGTTAGAGGAGTAATCTTCCCCCTCCCAGGATATTTCTAACCCAGTTCATTTCCCTGACCTCATTCCCCAGGTACTGGTATAAACAAGTGGACCTACACAATGCAGGGATCACTTCTGTGGGATGTGCTTGAGGGATGTGGGATGTTTAGGATGTGATGTATTGCTCCAGAGAGAAATTCCTGCTATGCTGTAGCCTAAGGCTCACCTAAGAAACAGTCCTCAGCTATCAGAAAGCTGATAGAGCTGGAAGCAATGCTTGGTGTTCAGCATATCTGAACAGCTGCTTGTTGATTGTGTACCAGTCCTCTGAAGTGATAATTATCCTGAAGCCCTTATACTGTTCAGACATGTGGATGTGTCTATAAAGAGCTATTGGTTTACTCAGCCAAACATTATTACCTATGTCTGGCAATATATAACAGCCATAACTAAACTCAAATATGAAAGAGTGAGCCTATATTAAATATTGTCTCCATATGCAGATTTCCCTGCTAAAACATTTAACTGGGTGGGGGAAAGGAGAATGGCATTACAGAAAAAAAATAGAAGAAAAATCAGTGCAACATTTTTAAAGCAAAGGTAAAAGACCCCTAGCAGCCTGCAATTTTGACATGGATGTCATTGTTGAAGTATACAGGCACTCAATAAGCATTTGCAGAACCCTTAACCATTGTCTGGTGACAATAAACACCTTAATTTTATAGAAGGGAAAGTGGGGGAGAGATTATAAACCCACCTTCTGTTATCAGAAAAGTTACTTCCCAATAATTCTATGAATCTCCTTAAAGATCAAAAGCTATCAGCAAAAGATCATAAAATTGAACACAGGTCTCTGAGACCAAAGGTGACATCCAAACCATTAGGTCATGTTTTCTTTAAGTTAGCCACACTGAAAGTCTGATCCCTGAACATCCTGATCACTGCAGTCAGTATAAATACTAAGAAGGCTTGCTGACACAGCTCTCCTCCAAGCAACTAGTTATCTAGAGATTTTGCACAAAGCCCTAGAGTAAGTGGGTTACTCCCAACAGCATTATTTGCAGTAATTAACATCAGGACTGAAGTGCTCCATGTTGTACACAACTGCTCTGCAACATCCAGGCAGTACATAAGGAATGTTGGGGTGTGAGAAGATCCTGCCAGAAATACTTACCATCTATCACCAGAGTCCAAAATCCATCAACAATCACCTTCACTCTACCTCCCAATAAGTGGAATGATGCCTGTAGTGTACCTGGGCCATGGTAGGGGGTGTTGGCCCAAATGCAGTTGCAGCCCCACACTGTTTTTGAAGATGAAGGAAGAATGACCACATCTCAAGGCACTGAGCTGGATTTATTCATTTGACCATATCAGTATCAAACTAGAAATCATCTCTTTAAGATCATGTGTTAGAGAGGAGCAGCATTAAATAACAGACATGAAAAAGAGACTGTGCTTCAGAAAAAATTCAGTGTACAACATACACAGTATGCCATTTAACACAAATGCTTATAAAGAGTCATCCTAAGCATCAGAAAGAGTTTTATAAAAGTTTACGTTCTCATCCCATGGGATGTACAGAACTATGCAGTTTACATAGTTTTACTATCATCCAAAACATCATGTTTCAAATGCATGAGGCACAGCAAGAACAATGTAATTCCATTTCCATAGGAACATAAACACTGCTTGTCACTAATGACACTCCTTCCAAACCGTAACACTCAGAGCAATTATACATGTGTACAATTTTAAAGTATTAAAAAGCAAGAGTTTGGAGCCTGCCCACTGCTACCAATAGGGAATAACACTTGATCTACCCTTGAAAACTATCATAGATACCCTTGCAGAAGCTGTAACACAGGAAGGAGCCATGCTTTGTCAGGGCCAGCTGACTGTGCAAATCCCAAAGCTAACTGATACTGCCAGTGAAAGCTTCTCTGGACACACAAAGGAGGGGACAGCCTCCTGCTTAGCTCCCACTGCCCTGGCAAGATGCAAAGTTAAACACATCTGTAAACAAGCAATAATCTGACTCCACAGACAGCTGATAGAAATTAGCTCAGTTTATGGGAGGCCCTGATTTTCATTAAGAATTACTAGAGGCTGACCAAGTTTCAAAGACCAAGAATGACCAAGTCTTAAAGATAGAAACAAGACTGAACCAGTCTCTGACTGGTTAAATCAATTACTTCTTTTCTTTTTTTTTTGGGGGGTGGGGATGGCAGGAAGGTTTTTTCTAAGGACAGCTCAGAGAGACTGAATCTTACAGCCCACATACTATTATATTATATTTTTTTTCCTGACATTATTTGCAAGCATATATTTTAAGTTTTACAAAAGTGCAAGGCCCAGCACAGGAAGTTATCCTGGATTAAGACATTCTCAGCAGCAGTATTCTTTCCAGCATCTTCTTGTTGGTCAACCAGCAGACACACAAACATCACTGCTTGGGATCAGCTTATCAGAGCCCCTGAGGGTTTAGCTTAATCATCTGTGCAATTAAACACTATTCACATTTGACAGCCTATAATGGCAATAGTTTTATGTACAAATTGGAAAATCAAGTCTTAAAATCAAACTTTAAGAGGTAGAGGTCCATTTCTGACCCGTGAACATAAAATGTCACTGAGTCAGTCATACTCTAAGGCTGGTGGTCCCCTAACAATATTGAAGTAACCAGCTAGAGCTCCAAGGTCTATGTAGAGTGATCTTTGTCTCTTTAGCAGGTCTGACTCTTCCATGCTCCCATTACACAATGAGGAATCTAGAAAGAAAATAGAGGAACTGTGTCATTACTGCACAAATAGCTGTATCAGTTCATTTTCGTGTTTGGAATATTTGGCCTATTATTTAGTCTTAGTAATCTGTGGTTTAGAAAAATTTTAAGTACAACATAAGTCAAACCAAAAACAAAATAAAATCTAACAAACCAACCCACAACTCTAACAAAGAGAGGGAAGCAGTTTACAACTGAAACAGCAAGTGTGTTCAGCCACTTAAAAAGTCTCCATCAGCTGGAACAGCTAAGCAGAACCTTCTCATCCTCTAAGATATAGTGCTGAAGGAGTTTGGTGCAAGAAAAAACCTGCTAACTTTCTGTCATCTGAGAATTCTGCTTCCTCATAGGGAAATTTTCATCTAAACACATGACATCATCTTTGTCTGGGTGTGACAACAGAGAATGAATACAGGACCATCAGTTTCAGATTGTTTTATTCCTTTTAAATCAGGGTCTGAAAAGACAGATCAGGTTTGCAATGGCAGAATTCCCCTGAATACTTGTATAATGAATGTCTTGGAATCCCAGGCACCCATAATAAAATCCAAGTTTAATGGTCAAATATTCTTTTCATTTTCAAAAGAATTAGTTCAGATGGTCTGAGAAGGCAAAATCCAGAAGGTACAATGCCATTCTAAATTCAAAAACTCTGACTGATTTATTCAGTGAATTTGTTGCAACAATTATGCATTACAGTGCCCAAAACTTTGCACAGATATCTTTGAAAATATTTATCCCACTTAAATAAACCACTTGTCTTTTGTCAGAACCCTCCTAATGTATTTGGTAAGTTGAAGAAAAGCATTTTGAAGCCTGTTGGCAGGTTGTTGGCACTAAATCTTGCTTGGGCTTGAAAGGGCTGTTTCCTACCTAGTTCATGTATTATCCTTCATTAAGCACTTACTAATGCACAAGGGCAACAGCATTCTATCCCACAGTCATTTTAAACAAAGGTTTTAAAACAAAGGGCTTGTACAGCTGACACTCAGCAACATTAGTAATGGTTTTGTGTGTGTGTTTTTCCTTAAGAATGCAAAACGTGTTGGATTTGCTGGTGGTTGTTGGACTTTGTCATTGTTTACAAATCACGGGTCTATAAAACATCTCGAGTACAGTGACAAATTGAGTCCATTTGGAACAAAAATCTATCCTTCATGAAGTGCCCTGAATGCCATGGCTTTTCCAAGAGCCAGTCCTTCCCGAGCCTCGAAGAATTCAGTCGAAGTTCCTGCCCATTGAAGTCAATGGGCGTTTTACAGATCACTTCATGACCTCGGGGTCTGATCCCATCTGATCGGGATTTTCCCCCCGTCTCTTTCTAGATGTGTTTCGAGTTTGTCGGCTCCTCACCACTCATCCAAACCAAGATCTGACACAAACTAGTCTACAAAGTAGGAGGCAAGTGAGCCTGATGCCATTACCTGTAATATTCTCTGGCAGCTGCAGATCCTTCCTGGCGAGCAGCCTTTTCCTTTCAAACAGCGCCGAGTCCAGGCTCTGGCACCGCGGCTGCTCCTCGGGCGGCGGGTGCAAGGCTTCGTGCTTCAGTAGGTCTGCTGCAGACAGCCTGTGATTGGGATTCCTGTCCAGAGCTGCCTCCAGCAATTCTCTCATGGAAGTGCTGCAGTCCTCAGCAATATCCTCTAAGGGGGGAGCTTGCTTGTGTATCTGTTGGAATAAATAAACACCATGGAAACTGTTATTCCAAAAACAGTGGAAGAGGAAGTCATAGATAACCACATGAGTGGTCTGGGAATTCCCCAATCAGGACTCATCACCTCCCTAAATAGGGCTGATCAACTAGAACAGAACATGCACAGAACTACACAAAATCCACTTTTAAAAAATCAGATTTTATAATAAATTTTAAAACTCAAAGAAATTTCAAGTAAGCTTAAAATCCAGTGCAATGCAAATTCACCAGATTTCTGTACCACACTGGAAGAATCAGAGAATCAAATCTACCAGGCTCCAGTTTTTATCTGCAACTTCTAAGGAAAATAGACAAGTAGAAGAAAATTGATTGTTTCAATCAAGTCTCACATTGAACTATCCCCATCCTTCCAGTAAACCCAAGGCCTGTAAATTGAAACCCAAATTAGAGAGACAACTCCAGCTCAGTCTCTGTCTTCCCCTAAACGATCAAAACCCACTTCTTCCCTCCCTCCCTCCCCTGAAGCAAAAAGGATGATATAATCTCTCTGACAAATATTTTGATAGTTTTTATATGACTAGAGGTTTCCCAACAAGAGTACAGGAAACCCTCCAAGTGATACTGAGCTGGCTCTGCTCAGGACACTTACAATATAGAGGTAGGAGGGATATGCAGAACGAGGGTATCTGTTCACCCAGGGAGGGATGCCTGTTTGCATATGAATGATGGTAGCTCCCATGCTGTAGATGTCTGCTTTTGTTGTGTGGCCTCTGCAAAGGATAACTTCAGGGCTCATGTAAATCTGTAAAAAAAAACCAATAGATTACTCAAAGGGGAAAACAACAGCCAAAGATGACTTAATGACATTTTGTCATCCTGGAACCCCCCTCAGAAGGGATGAATCCCACTAGTACCTGCAAGCACCATTTGGGAAATAAGATAGTTGTGTTCTGCATGTGAGTTTAGCCAAAGAAACAGTACCTGGACAAACTCATATTCCAGACTTGCCCTCCTCAGAAAGGCCACAGGCCAGTGGCAATGTGCCTTAGCTGAGCTGTGAGAGGCTGAGGTTCAAGCCACAGCTCTGCCCTGTTCAATGGGAGGCAGAAGCCTCATTCCTCCACATTCCTCCACAGCAAAAGGAGGTGCCTGAATTGCCAGTTTGTTTTGTGGGGCGCTGCTGGGACTGCTCCATTCTGCTTGAACAATGGCTGGGCATGAGCTAAAGAGAGAGGGTGAACTGTACTGACAGCCACCAAATGGGAGTAGGAGTTCACTCCTCAGATCCCTGTCACACAGAATACTACACAGCCCTTCTGAGCAGAACTGGCAGATATATACCTTCCTGTCTTCTTTACTCTCCTTATCCATTAACCTGCATGTTGGAGCATTATCCTGAGAAATGGGATGATGAGGAACAAGCCAGGTCTAGGCAATTCATAAATTAAAAGTTAGGTGCCCTTTGCACCAGATTATCCCCAAAGCAGCTATGAAGAAAAGAATCCCTCTTCTAACCATTTTCCAAAGCAAAAAATGCTAATCTTTCTTGACAGAAACCAAAATAGTTTCCATCAAAACATTTCACTGAAACATTTGAATTTGCCAAAAGTCTGAAGAAGGATCTTGCAAGCTCCTGCCAGCAAAGGCAGCTCAGAGTGCAGCTGGAGGAGAACCAGACAGGCAGGATGCAGGAGGCACACCCTGCACAGCTCTGCCACTGGCCTGGGGAGCAGGTTTCAACACCACATGGGCACAGCTCAGAGCACACCAGGCTAGCAAGCTACCATATTTGCTCCTGGTTTCTACTTTTCCCTCACCCAATTTCCCTCTAAAGGATTCAAACAAACTTTAATTAATTCAAGTCATCCTAACACAAAGAATCACATTAAAAGCCATTAACTGACACAGGGGCAGGAAGTTAAGTCATCACCACATGGCTGACTGCTTATTACCACAGATTGAGAACGGCTGTAGGCTCACACAGATTCCAAGGAATACTTCCCAGTAAATTACATTCCATATCTGCAAATAGAACTTGTGATTTGAAGTGTGTGCAAAGCCTCAGCAGGTGTCTGCAGCTGCTTCTGACTTATCCATTGCTTTCCTCAGGGCTAAAAGAGAATCAGTGCATCTGCATCCTCTACCTTTAAGTCTCATAAGGAGAAAAGAACAGGACTCCTAATTCTATAAAAAGAAGACTTTGGCAAATACAATGCAACTTGAGTGAAATCTACATAAGCAAAAAGCAGCTGCCTTCAAAAGAACGCTGGCACAAGATCCTATCTGCAGTTAAGGTGAGAAAATGGTCAAGATGCACCTGGACTGTACAGGGACAAAAATCAAAAATGAGCTCCAAAGCTCTGGTTTCAGACTAAGAGTCTGTTGTCACCAAAGCAAACAGCACAAGCCATGGATAACTTCCCATTCTCATTCCTTCTCACTGGTGGGCTGGTACTTGCCTGCCAGTCAGACCAGTGTCACAGCCCAGCTAAAAACCAGTCCTTTCTTCATGCTGTGCTAGTTTTAGTTTAGCATTCCTGAAAATGAATCATACCTTCCACACTCAATAAACTTTAGCAGACAACTTTTTACCCTCAGATGGTTGTAACTGAAGCTTATATATTTTAACAAAGTGACAGAAGCCTAACAGAAAGTGTAACAACTGCCTAGAAAAAGTATTTCCTGCAGAGCAGTTTCATAACAACCACAGTTTAATGTTCTGCATGACTTGTACACAAAAGCAGGAGCACCAGTTTTTTCACACTACACCACTATACAAAAAACTTTTCCTTCAATCCTGTTGCCCAGAATTGTGACTACTCATTTTTACAAGCACAAAGAAGATTCACTACATTCAGACTTTCTGTGCTCTGGAACTGAATGAAAATCCTAACTCCCAGAGAACATGCACAGGACAAAGGTTACTCCACCTGCCACTTCCCTCAAGGACACAAGTCCCTGCCAATACCAGATGTAAGAGAAACCAGCCAGCTCACAGGCACAATGCTGCCTGGCAGTGACAGAGCCCCAGCCTGGGGTTGGTTGCACAATTACCTGCAGGAAGAGCAGGACAACTGCACTACTCCTTAAGGCTGCATAACACAGGGTGCAAAATTCAAGAAGACTTTGTAAAGTCAAGATTTTACTTTGAAGAAAAAACCCTAACAAACAAGAAGGCCAGACTACAGAGGCCATTTGTGGGTGACAGGATTAGGCACTATGGGGAAGAAGATGCCTAGAATGAAGACTGTGAGCAGAAAAACCTATAGAAGCATCAGGATCATCAGCCTGTAACAGTGCTGTGTCTCCAACCCCACCTCTGGCTGTGGTGCTGTAGCAGGATTGCTGCTCTCCTGAGACAGCAAACACCAAACAGGGCCATATTTCAGGGTTGGGGGAATTATCAGCTTTCTGAGGACAAGACTGCAGGTGTTAAAGTGTGGGGAATCATTTTCCTCCTATTAAATGAAGAACTAAGTGTTTTTCACTTGGCAAAGTGAAAACACTGAAGTGTTTTCACTTTTCACTTGTTCTTATTAACACAGTCTTGGTCTGTCCTCCAAGACCCAGAAGTGGATCCTCACCAGTCTGCTCCACAATCATGGAAATTTCCTGTTTACACACATCTCCATCATTGGGAAATACCCTACCAACTCATACCCACCACTGTTCTTACTCTCATTAACCACACAAAACCCCCTTGAACAAGCAAAAAACCCCAAACCAAAATAAAAACCCCACAAAGCTCATACATGAAGTGCCAGAAAGCATATACTGCTTCCAGCTTAGCAACCATTTTAAGCTCTTAACTCCCCTGACTAGAAAGACATTGAAAACAAATATTCAAGTGTTTTCTCAATGATCTTGAAAAAAATAAACAAACATGACCTTCTGTGAAATCTTGGTTTATCCTACCCTTCTAAAAAGTGAAATGGTTTTTGTCAGTTACACAAGGATCTCCTCTTTGCACATGTGGAAGACTATTAAAAGGGTAAGTGCCAACATTTCAGCTGAAGTATTTCCTGTAAACAATCTCCTCCAGCAACAGAGAGCACAGACACCACATCTGCAGCAGCTATCCAAGTTAATTGTTGCTGCTTGGTTGTTTGCTAAAACTGCAAACACCTCTGCAGGAATGCAGCCCAAGTGGTGTGCAGAATCTCAAAGTCACTGAGAACATTTAAAAGGAGCCCACCTCCACCACAGTAATGTCTAAGGAATTCTACCAGATAATCATGACCCGTGCCATGCACAACCTCTGAAGAGCCAAGGGGTTACATGTAGATAGGGAACAGAGCTTAGGAGGGCTAAGGGATGAAACCCAGACATCAGTAATTTCTGTGGTTTTGAAGGAGGAATCAAAGCACAGTATTGAGCAGGTCACCACAGTCCACAGCCTGTATCTCAGAAGAAATCTTTGCTAGAGCAAAGAACAAATTCCTGTTTGAAGTGTCTCTGACCAGCTGAAACACTGCAAACAACCCTCCTCAGAGCACTGTTTGACTTCAGTGAATAATTGCTAACAAATGGGACTGCAAAGAAAGTGACACAGCTTTCAGAGCATTCCATTCAGCAAGTTGAAAATAAAAATATAATTGAGACTCTACTAATGTTAGTAACTTTCTTACAGATTTTATAGTAACTATTTTACCCATGCTTCTAACCCTCCATTTTCAAATTTGAGCCTAAACACCACAACCAATGATTAATGCAACATAAGGGCTTTTCTCCCTTCAGCTTCTTACCTCTGTTCCTCTAAGGTCTTTGGGATAGTAAATGTCTTCAGTCATTTGAACACTTAGGCCAAAATCCACCAAAACAGCCTTAGTTGACATAAAGACAATGTTGCTTGCTAAAAGAAAAAAATTATATAATTTAAGTGTCTGGCACATTCGGTATTTATTTTACAACACTCTTGTTTCATTCACATGCTATCCTAAAAAGAGAGAGAGATTAGCATAACCACTCTCTACAGCCAATATCCTTCTAGCCAAAAAAGGTTTGGTAATGATTTGGTTCAATTTTAAATCACATCTTAAAAATCAAACTGGACTGGTTTATATAAAAGAATCCATGTTTGGTCCTTTTCTTAGCTTAAAATGAAAAAAGAAAAAAAAAAAAAAATAAGACAAGGAGAAAGAGGAAAAAGGCTGAGTGTAGAGGAGGAAGCTGAAGCCTGGTAGGCACCATAGCACGGTGCTCTGAAGATGTTTAATGGTCTCCAAGGTGGAGATCATGCTGTGCAGCTCTGGCTATAAACAGCACAACTGCTGCTCACAGAGGCTTTTCTAGAGTAATAATTTAAGTGAAGAGAGAAGCAGAGAGTAACCAGGGCCCCTCCACAGCAGCCACACCAGTCACCTGCACTGGTTCATGAGGGCAGCTCAGCATGACAACAGAGGACAGACAATGGCTATAAAAGTAATAGAAGACTGAACATTTCAAACTCCCTCTCAACTGCAGCAGTATCTAGGAGCTTAATTTACTTTCCTTCATAAAACTCTGCCTAAGGCACAACTTTGTACTCAGAGGCTTTGTTTGCAGCTGTATTTCTGATCAAATATTTAAGAATGTAGTGCTCAGTGTGAGCCTTGAGAAATCCTTTTTTGCTGTTTCAGAAGAGGTGGTAAAATGAAGTCTCCAAGTTACCCAACAGAAACACATTTTTCTTACAGGAAACTGTGGGCTATTTTCCATCTTGACAGTGCCTACCACGACCACCCAGTGGGAGGACAGCCTTGATGTCAGCAGTTCGGATTCCTGAAGCAATGCTTTACACCACTACCTCCTTTCCAGTGCTATAGACCATGCAAGTCTGTAATTTTAGGGATAATTTTGAAGATATGGATTTTAAACACCCCATAATAGACAGTGCAAAGTGCCACACTGCCACAGTGCAGCAGGATCTGCTGCCTGCCTGGGACCATTCCCAGCCCCAGCTGCAGCTGATTTTGGACTGAAGCTCCCCCTACCAAACAGCCTGATGGTTTAACTGCTCTCCAAGCAAGGGTTAAAATGAGTGGGAGCACTGAACTCCTCCCAAGAACTAGAATGCCTTCCTCCCTTTCCTTGCTCAGAGCATTTTTTCCTCTCAGAAAATCCTCATCTTCTGTATCAGCAGAACAGACTCAATGCAGCTCAAAAGCAGCAGACAGAGTGAGGAAGGAATCAGAGGTTTTGGGAAACAGTCTTTTCTGTTTATTCCACCTGGGGAGGGAAGGCACACACTGCTCCCTGCATGGAGGCTGAGTGGATGACTACACTGGGCAGTGGGCACCACCTCAGCCTGCACTACCCAGCTCACCCCTGGCACCAAACAGGCAGGAGCCTGGTCAGGGCTCACCCTGGGCACCTCTGGGCAGCCACATCTGCCCCAGGCAACCTCTGCCTCTCATCTGCCCTGCATCCACCAACACAGGAAAAGGCTGGAAAAAGTGAAACACGCTCATATCCACCACATTCACAATGGGCTCATTCTCCTATTTATTACCTAGACATAGTAGGCTTTGGGCTGGTTTAGTTTTTAGATCATTTAATTAACGTCTTTGTTACTGCCAATCAAAATAAAGCCAAAATAAAGAAAGACTCTTACTACAAATGAAAAAGAAAAATTAAGGGAAAAAATAAGCAGTTTTGTAGCTGTCAGAATCTCAAAGGCTTACATCTAAAGTACTGACCCATACTAAATTTTAAAAAAATGCAAAACTGAGAAAAATTTAGCAATTCCTAATAATCATTTTCTGTGAACTATTGCAATGCTTCAGCCTGAATATTTCTACTTTAAACCCTCAAGTTTAGCTAAATAAACTCACAGAGATGCATCTATTTGTGGGCTGAGGTGGTACTGGGAGCAACAGCATTTATTGCTAATTTTAAAGTAATTTAATACTAGTGTATTTAATTTGGACTTAACATCAATATGTTTGATTATTTATACATGTTAGTATCCAGAGTTTTTTAAAAGCAAACATATATTAAAATTTGCTGTACTTGTTGAAAGAAAAAAAAAAAACCACAAATTATGTATTTACTTCCAAAGAGTCTCAAACTGATGAACAGTTGTGTAGAAATGTAAAACCTAAAAGAAGGTGCAAGTTGAAGGTGAGCATGGAAACATTCAGGATGAATTTATATTGAAAGTAGGAAACTTCTGGCTGAACACAGACTGATAACTTCACTCTTTAGGTTTTTATTTAAATTGAGTTACTAGTGAATGGCATAGGATCTTTCTAATTACCCTGTCTGCTGGAGTGAATTAATAAATACTGTAGTAACTATCACCTCCAGAACCTGACCTTGCCATTTGTTAAGCACTGTCCATCCCTCCCACTCAGAGATGTAAGGCTGCATGTCCCAGCTCAGTCCCAGGCACTCCACCAGGGCCCCAGCCCAGCCAGGAGCAGAAATTACCCCAAGGAGTCACAGACGTACGTTTGATATCATGGTGGATAATCCTCTTCGAGTGGAGAAAGTCAAGTCCTTTCAGAATATGCTTTGTCACCCAAATTATTTCAAACTCTCTCATAGGACCACAGCTCTCCAGCTTTTCCATGACAGATCCTCCCTCTCCAGCTTCCATGAAGAGATGGATGGTCTCATCCCACAAAATAGCTCCATATAATTCAGCAATGTTTTCGTGACGGAAACATGCCTGTATCTCCACATCTGATGGTTTGAACTGTTCCACTGGGACCTAGGACATGGAAACAAAACCAGTTATCCACAACAAAAACAAGCTCCATGTGGACACTAGTTATCCTATTGATTAACAAAAAAGAAGGAAGTATAGCACTTGCATCCACTTGTTAAACTACTAAGCTTTCCTTTGTTCCTGTGACTTTTTTTCCTTTGCAGCTGAGAGAGTTCCTGTTAAAAGTTGAGAGATATTTTGGAATCATGCCCAAATAAAAAGTGCAATCTTCCAGAAAAAGCAATGTAGCAAGAGTTATTCCCGTCAAAATCCAGTGATTACGCAAAAGCTTTATGCAAACTTCCTGGTGAAGGAGATAAAATTCCCACTGCTTTTTCCATTAGCTTTGTGCACTCATCTGCACTACCAGAACTACACACCCACCTGACAGGTGGATCAGTGCTTGCAGTGCTCAGGTCCATTACTGACCTCAATTCAGTCCTTATCAGCACTGGTTTATGGCTTGCAAGGAATGAAACCTGCTTTGAAGGGAGCTCCAGCAGCATGATATTTCTTTAAAAAGTACTGATGGCAGATTGCTGAGACAATAAAAGCAGTGTTTGCATACAGACAGAAAAGCTACTACTGCTCTGTTTAGTTTTCTTCCCTTGGATTGGTGTCTGTGAACCAAATAAGAGGCTCATCTATTCAATGAGAGATACTGTTTGTATTTTCAGAAACATTAGGATACTTAATTCTGCGGTGGATTATGCAGGAGCAGCTAACAATCTGTCCCCATATAGACACACAGGCTGCAGGGGAAGGACATACAGCTGCCTGCCCAACTATTTCACAGAGAATTAATACAGGTACTTATTCATGAGCTTGGGGATATAGAGCAATGTCCCAACTGAGCTTTTACTGGCCCTGAATATTTACTGCTCAATTCAAAATAGTATGTTAGAAGGCATAGCTGAAAGAAAATGTTGTCTTGCATAAAAATAGGGCAGTGCTCAGCAGTTCTTTTGAGGCATCTCACAGCCTTAACTCTGTCAGTGCCCAAAACAGAGCTGCACATACTGAGTTCTCAGGGACTTTAATAGCACTGGAGTAAAGAAAACTGAAGTCTGAGCACCTCATTTAAAGGACAAGAGCCTAAAAATTCTGCAGCAGCAGGGTTTTGCTACCACCTTCAGCAGGGGATGGGATCTCACACTGATATTTTCATGGAGAGTACAGTAGAACAAGTAGAAAATCCACTTTGCAGCACAGCCCATGTGCCAGTTACACAGACTTCCAGATACATTCAAAATGCTGAAACATCTGCAGCTTTAGAGCCAAAAAAATTTAAACATGCTAACAGAAGTGTGCATTTCCCCCACCTTGTTTAGGCCAACAAAACCAAGATGATCATCAGCCAACAGTGGAATTTGATACAGACATATTTGAAAGTATACTGTAAGTAGTATGTCATACAATATTTGCTCAGAGATAAAACTACTGAACTAACATACCAGTTTGCATGCCATTCGTTTCTTGGTTTCTCTGTCTTGGGCTAAGTACACCTTCCCAAAAGCTCCCCTAGGAATAAAGTCAGAGCCAATATTCCTGTAAGTCAACTTCCAGGGAAACAGGAGCACATCCGAGTCAATCTGATAGCGCCCGTTCTTGGGTGTGATCTGAGGAGTTCAATAAATAATAAAAAAAACACAGTGAAGTGAAAATGACTTCAAATCTGATTAATTTTATACATATAGTGGACAAAAAAAAAAGATATTCCACTTATGTGTATGATGTAAATGATCTGTTTAGCAGTCTTTATTTAGTAACACCAAATGGGAACAGCATGTGAGGTGTGGCATTCATTCACAGCCCAGGCATCCATGTTTCTCTCCAGTGACTAACTTATGAAGTGTAAGTTGCAATTAATTGTCTTGAAACAACAACAACAGCTGCTAGGTTAATGAAATTACCCACCTCTTGTTATTAGATTTACCTGCACATGTTTGTCCTTCCTGTAATGTTAACTTGTTATGCCACATACCTGTTACTCACAGGTTATCTTATACAACAATGTGAGCAAGAGTTTCAGCATTTCCTAATATCACAATGCACTCCTAGGAGTTTAGTTTTCCATCTTATATTGGAGTTTCTGCTGCTTAGTAAAAGGTCAAAGAAGTCTGCCTCGATTTTACCAGCCACTGTCCTATAGTTTTATATCATAGCTTAGAAAAGAAGAGTGGGAGCAACATTGCCTCCTCCAGGTGGGTAATGTTGGGAGCTTTGGATCTTCTGTGTCAACAACTAGACAAGGAGGGGATTCAGGGCACCTGTCAGTATCTTGCTCTAAATCTTTCTCCCAAAGAGCTCCCTCCCTCTGCATGAGACAGAGAGAGACCAAATGCCTAACTACAGCCATGTCATCTCTGCTTGATCTCTGATGTTGCTTCTTCAGTCTCTCAGCTACAAAATTATTAACCTTTCCTATGAATATGCTTCAAATTATTTCAGCCAGTATCTGGAATATCATTAATCTCCTTACTGCTACTTTATCAACATTCTTGAAGAAATGTAAAATCACATCAAGGATATTTATCATTTCATATCTGTCACAGGGCCTCAAATACTCAGCTCTTCAGCTACTGTTTTTAAGATAATATCATATAAGGAAGATTATTTGGTTTAGACTTCTATTTAAGATGTAACATACAATCTTTCATTCTTAACCTCCCTTCATGCTTTTCAATTAGAAAAGTACTTTCTTGACTGCTAAAATTGTCAGTTATGATTTATGTTATGACACGAAATAAATTAATTTTACCAAGTTCCTAAATATGTTCTTAAACTTTGGCCAAGTGGGCATGGGGGTCTGTCCTTTAATAAAAAGTATTCTGCTTAGGATAGAGAGAACAAGCCTTCCCTCTGCTTATTAGAGGTAGGGTAAATCAATCTGTGTATGTCTAACAATCTGTCCATCTTGCTTGTCTACTTCAGCATTTCAAAAGGTTGAGACTAATCTGTATGGGTCACACCTTATCCTGGAAAGGAAGAGATGCTGAGCAGAGTTGATTTACAGAGCAAAACAGTGATGACCACCAAACTACTCATATTTCCAGGAGGCTTTTAGGACTAGCTCCTAGCCTGACCCTCTGAACAACTGTCTATGGCTGCAATGCATCTTTCAGTTCAGTTTCAACTAAAAGAAATCCAGCTTGCACACTACAAGGCCCTTTGTGATGCAAGCCACAGTGCAGCCAGTGAGGGTCACCAGGCAATCAGAAACACTCCTGACCCTAACAACAATGCTGTAGGTATTTACAGAGCAATGCCCCTGCTGAAATGCATGCACAGGTAATGCCCTGCCTCCAACCCTCAGTTGCATAATGGGATCACGTGCACCTAATAGTGCTTGGTTCATACCAGTTGTATGCATCTGTAAGGAAAACAACCACCAGTATGCAGAACAGGGTCTACCCTAAGCATAGGAAACATGTAATATTACTAAGTGTCATTTCAATGTTACAGAGTTGAAAAGTGATTGTTTTGCAATACTGCAATGCTCCCTCCAAATCAGAATAAAGCAATACCCTGTGTTACTCAGGTTACTGAATGCTCAGGTATTTTGCATCTCAGTAACCAGAAAGCCTCAAGCAAACAGTGTTCACATATAAAATAGATTATACTCAGGATTTTTAAGATGATAGATGTCTAGCATCTTAAGAAAATACAGCAGCAACACCAACACACGTGAATAGAATTCCATTGCAACACTGATTGTTTTTAGAGCAACTGATCTAAAACAAAAGTTTAATGACACTAATATCCAGAGATGCTTGTAGAACACAAACAATTTCAGGGAACATCTCAAAACAACACATCTATATACTTGAATTTAGCAGTGTGAGATATTACATAATATTGTAACACTTAAAATCACACTTGATAATAAGTGCTTTTTCTCCTTATATTACTACAATTGACATTTTGTGCAGACAGAGCAAATTTAGAAACTATATTGTTAGATCCTAGATCTTTATTTTTGGGAGTCTGCATGTTTTACTGCATGAACACAAGGTACTAGAAGACTCTTGCTGTTTCCCAGACATGTAAATCATCATAGTTCATTGGCTTTGGTTGGAAAGGATCTTAAAGATCATCTAATTGCAATTCCCCTACTAAGGGAAGGGATGTGACCCACTAGGTCAAGTTGCTCAAGGCCCCACCCAACCTGGCCTTGAACACTTCCAGGGATGGGGGCATCCACAATTTCTCTGTACAATCTGTTCCAGAGCCTTACCACCCTCAGAGTAAAGAAATCTCTACACTTTTAATCTCTGCACATTTCTCCTTGTTCTATCACTACACTCCCTTCTAAAAAGTCACTCTGCCTTTTTTTTATACAAGTTGTGGATTTTATAAGCTCCATTTAAGTACTGAAAGGACAAAATGAGTTGTAGATTTTGCTTTTTGGCTGCTTGTCTCAGGTTTGTATTCGACACTGGGAAATGTTTTCTAACCTCCAGGGATACTAGGAGATAACAGAGTGGCTCCTTCTGAACAACAGACCTTTCTCCATAGCTGCCTGAGGCTGCAGGGGCTAGACTTGATAGGCTCAGAGACCCCTTCCAGCCCCAGGGTTGCACAAGAAAACACAGCCTGTTACTCCTGGGACTGATCTTTATTTAGAATCATTAAAAATTTCTAATTCCTATGGTCTATGAAATGCTAAGTGAAAGGAAAACAGAGGTACATACCATATTCAAGAGGATTCCAGATTCCTGTTGTGTGCATCCTTTAAATTGTTTTGCAGTGTTGGACACCTGATTTGCAAAAGCAAGCAGGTCTTCCACAGTCCCATATTTGACAGAGGACATCAAAGAGACCTCCCTTTCACAAAACAGTAATGATTCTGCACGTTCATCATTCTGATTTGCCTCTTCACACATTGTAATTAAGCTGTCTTCATAGACTGCAATGTCTTCACCTGGGTAATGGTTTTCCATGATGGCTATCACCTCAGACATATTTAGATCAGCTAGCAACAAGTCAATCTCCTCTTTGCTATCACTACCCGTGCTCATATACTCCATTACTGTCCACTTTGCAAAATCACTCCTGGAAAAAAAAAAAAGAGAAACAAACTTGAAAACACTTTTCACCTAAATTTGCACATCATTATACAGATTTAAAATTAATAACTTGTATTATGAATAAAATCTTAATTAAGATCCTGGGTAAAGATAAAATGGAGAAATATTGAAATAGTGAAAATATTGAAATAGTGGTATTTATTTAGAAGTTACTAGTTAACCTCACTCTTGGAATTTATTATGATAAAGCTTTCCCTAAGAGGAACAGGTACAGTAAGAACACACCACTGCAATAGAAATGCAAAAATGAAGGAGCACCCTCAATACAAACAAAGAAATCCATTGTTTGGAAAAGAATCATAAAGAGAGATATTAACATTCTCAATTAGTTTATATCAAAGTTTGTATTGGCAATTTATGTGATGTATCCAGGAAGTAGAAAAGGTCACAAAGCAAGGTTATTCCACTAGTAATAGGCATCTGTTAGTATCATTGTGCAAAACACAAATGTCACCACCTGAGATATAAAATCTGTATGTTTTTTTAACTAGACTTGAACTGAAATTTTCATCCTGAATTTCAGAAGAAAGTCAGAAACAGAGCTATCATAAAAGCAATGAGCTTGTGAAGTGGTTCCCAGCAGTTTGTTCTGTTCCCTCTACACCTAACAATAACTTTTTAGGTTACTATTGCAACTCTTTTGCTGAAATAGTTACATACAGCAAGTTGGGTTCAACCTCCCAAGAAGTCCCTTTCTATTCCAAAGAGTTACATATTCAAGTTAAAAAGGTATGTATGGGAATTCATTAAAATACTGACATAAATAGTTACCAACACATAAATGTCTAGAGCACTTACCTTGTATTTAACCTGATTACATCACTCAAAACCATTTAAAAACGTCTCAATAGAATCCCTGAAGTCATCATGTTTTCCTGAACCCGTATTTACCACTGATGATAATTTCACAGTGTTCTGTGGCAGTCTATTAAAAAAGCAAAACAAATAAAGGCATTGCATACCAGCTCAAGCAGAAGGACTGGTTTGTACTCATATAGATCATTTGCTTCATGGAAAGAAGAGCTAGTAATCACAAGGCCGAGATAACAGGGGATTTTTCTGCAGAAAAAGATGCCAACTCAAGAAAGAATCAAGCTACTGTATCATCCATATTTCCAAGTAGTAGTGAAAAATAATTTTTCCATGGTTAGGTTCTGAGTTATATCCTCTCTGTCTCATGCTTGTTTAAGCAAAGAGCAGGACCTCCTTTTACTTTAGCAGAACTGACTACAGCATGCCCTCTTTAGAGAGCTCTCATTTCCCTTTTTCATAATCCACTACACCAACTATTTTGGGCAAAAGATAACAACTAGACGAAAAGAAAAGAAAAGAAAAGAAAAGAAAAGAAAAGAAAAGAAAAGAAAAGAAAAGAAAAGAAAAGAAAAGAAAAGAAAAGAAAAGAAAAGAAAAGAAAAGAAAAGAAAAGAAAAGAAAAGAAAAGAAAAGAGAAAAGAAAATCGGCAAACAAAACTTTATCTCAAGGACAAGCAGCAGACTCGGTCCCCTGAGGCCATGGAGCAATGCATTTACCAGGTACAGTTTCTGGGTATGATCACTATCTTTCTTACCCTCACCACAAGGATGCAGAAGCTCTGTGGCACATATTTCTCATGGGTTAGAGTATTTACGTCAGCTCTAATGTGAAGAAAACCAAGTAAAATGACGTGTCTGAGTTGGCAAAGAAGTCAGACCACGTGCTGAAAATTCAAAAGGCAGGACAGGACAGCAGATGCAGCATCAGGGAAGGCAAACAGTGCATATTCCTTCTCAGACTCAAGCCCTGGGAGTGATGGTGGCAGAGCAGTACTGTGCCCCCCATCCCCCCAAGACAGGCACAGTGACTGTCACCAGCACTCTACACCAGTCCATCCGGCCCTAGCCAACCCACATGCCCAGCATTAGGGCAGCCAGGATGGAAACTTTGTGGTCACTAGCACTACTTGACTGGGGAGGCCCCAGGTTTTGTATCCTGGGTGCTCAGAGAAGTCACAAAAAGGAAAAGATGCTGTGGGTGTTTTCTATCCCTTATCACCTCAACTCACTCCATGACCAAGCCATAGGCTCTTAACAAAGACTGAACATTGTTAGTTTTTAATAGAAATGAGATTTCTATTTTTCCCCAGAACAGGACTTCTATTCACTTCTTTTTTTTTTTTTCTTGCTTTTTTTTTTTTTTTTTTTTTTTTTTTTGTGCTGAATTAGTGGGGTTCAAAAGAAAAGAAACACTGCTGTCATAAAAGGAACCAAGAGACCTCATGTGTAAAGTCAGTTAAAGTTACAAACTAGTCCTGAGGGACTTTCTGAAGAAAAACATGAGCCTCTAGATGCTCTGGTCTTTTGTGGATAAAGACAAATATGCACCACAGTTAAACTAATTTACTCTCTGAAGCATTTTCATGCACAAAGCATCTGTACAGATTAGACCAAATGTAGCTTTCTGGAAGTGCCAGCTCTGCTCTGTTCCTCAAAATGTTCCCAAGCTAGAGCACCATACTAATAATACTCTTGTTAATTTTACTACTACCCAAAAAGCTCTGAATAAGATGAAGAAGTGCCTCTAACCTGCATATTCTCAGTTCTGTGCTTTTAGTGCTTGAGAAAAGCTGCAAACCCTTCACCATTATCTCAAATAACAAGTGATGGGACAAGGGGAAATGGCCTCAATTTGTGTTGGATATTAGGAAAAATTTCTTCACTGGAAGAGTTGTCAAACACTGGAACAGGCTGCCCAGGGAAGTGGTGGGATCACCATCCTGGTGGGGATTTAAAAGGCATACATGTAGACGTGACACAGTTTAGTCATGGGCTTAATACTGCTGGGTTGGACTTGATAATTTTACAGGTCTTTTTCCAATTATTTCATTTTTTCCTATATCTAGTAAATTCTAAGGACTAAATGTTTACACAACAAAAGCAATGTCTAGACTATAAAAGCTGATTTTTAAAATTATGTAGCAATTTAATAATTTAATATTATATATTTCCCCCTCAGGAAAAAAAAAAAAAAAAAAATCCATTTCCCAATAGGGAATTCACTCTTCCTATTTATCCCTAAAATCCTGTACTAGTATCAGTGGTGGGCACTCATGTAATATTCTAAATCATCCTATATAATCTAGGTTCATGAAGAAATGACATCACTAAACATGCTTTACTTATTCTCAGCTGAAAAACTGGGTTTACCTGCAGTGGAAAAATAAAACTGCATGCAAACACTTAGGTCAGTTGCTAAAGCACAAGACGCTTTCTCCAGTTTTGCCGATATTTCAACATCATCACATGAGTAATTTGTAAGGCAAAGGTTTATTTCTCTATTCTCTGCGTAGCTTTTCAACCCCTTTTGCCTAAGAAGTGTGCTGCCAGAGACCATCCTTAAAGTCATCATATTAAATGAGAGTAACTGCACACCAGACTGCTAAACCTCTGTGGGACTTTTTGTGTGTCAGGGATCAACGATGGAAAAGATTGAACAAAATCTACAATAAAAATAAAATTTAAAAACCTAAAACACACAGACAAAAAATTTCAACAACCCCCCCCTCCAAAAAAACAAACAAACAAACTAGACACAAACTGCATAGACTGGCTCAACAGAGTCGTACACCCATAATAAAGATCTCTTGTGCTGCTTTTAGAAAATAATTTTCTAGTCTAAGTGACAAGAGACTGCCCACTAGAAATGGAAAAAAGTCCCTATTTACTTCCAAGAAAACTTATCGACAGACCTTGACAAACACAATCCCTCTGAAAAAAAACTTCTACTGATAAGGAACAAGAAATATCAACAACTTGAATTTCGTCAACATTTCCCGTGTTCACTCGGGGTACGGGAATCGGCGACTGTCGCAGCGCCGGCAGCAGCAGAGCCCGGCCCCGGCCCCGGCTCCAGCCCCGGCTCCAGCCCCGGCCCCATCCCCGGTCCCGGCCCCGCCGCCCGGCTCAGCGCAGGTGCCGCAGCCCCGGCGGCTCCCCGGGCACACGGCGCCGCTCGGGCGGCCGAGGGCAGCGGGGACCTGCCCCGCCACAGCCGCAGCGGGGCCCGAGACACCCCGAGCCCGCTCCGCTCCATCCCGCCCGGGCTCCCCGTGCCCTGCCCAGCCCTGCCGGCCCCGCTCACCCGCCGGGAGAGCCGCGCCGCCCGTCCGCTCGCTCCGCTCCGCTCCGCTCCGCGGGGATCTCCCGGGGGCGGGGAAGGCGCAGGTAGCACCGCCCGCCCCCGGCCGAGGGCGGGGGACCGGCCGGCCCTGGCCCCGCTTTCTATTTCGGTTTTCCGGCAGGAGCGGGCGCTGCGCTGTTCTAACCCGGCCTCAAGCGCGGCCAGCGATCGCCTCCTGCTCCAGCGGCGGCAATGGCTCGTCCCAGGCGGTGGCATCGGTAAATCCCTTTTCTACCGCCTCATGTTTCCGTGCGCACCTAGAGGGCGTCCACCAGAGTCCTACGAGTTTAAACATTATCTGAATCAAACTTCAGCTGACACGCGGGTGGAATTTAGGACAACAATGTGAAGAATTTGTTAGTGGCAGTAGTATTAAAATACTTCAAGACACAGTAGTATGAGTGGGGTAATTGCTAAAATCGAGCACAACGACTTTTTATTTCTTATCCATAAGGAAGTAACTCTTGCAAAACTGTGCTACCCAATAGCTCCTCTTCAGTCAGTTCGTTTTTAGGGAGACAAGTATCACCTTTAAGAAAACCAGCTGCCACAGCACTACGAGCTGAGGAGCTGAATCTGTCTCAAGGTGTCAAGAGACACAAGAGCGATTTTTGGTTCATTATCTGCAGTGTAATGACTATTTGCTTACTGTAGTCAGTGGCAAAACCATCATTATAAAGTTTCAGGACAAACATTCAGCTTAGGCTTCGGTGTTTATTAGTAGTTCATACAAGTCCTTTTCTGTTTATATTATCAAGATACCCTGACTCCCTTGTTTAAAGGGTTTATGTTTGCCACCTCTCCTGGGGCATTCAAAACTGTCCAAAGTATGTCCAAAGAACGTCACAAATGACATTCTGAAATGTGCAAGGATTTAGACTCACTATAGAATTTTATTTTCCTTAGCATCATAACTATGTGTATGGAACTCCATTAGCAGGGTTAACCTTTGCTCATACACGGTCTCTTTTCTAGACTATGCAGATATTAAATACATTGGCAAGTCTCCATAAGGAAATAGGTGTCTTCTTTGTTGAGTTTGACCTTGTTCAATTGCACCATCCAGTGCATTTGCTAAAAAAAAAAAAAAACAAAACAACAAACCAACAAAAAACAACAAAACAAATAAACAAACAAAAACCCTGTGATAAAAAAGGCATGAAAGCTGAAGATGATTATAGAAAGAAAAAAGAGAGGAAGGGCTGAAGAATAAATTAGGCTATAGGAGAGGCCAGACCAAGGAGAGGGTGGAATTGGCAGCATCTTGAAAGTGGGAGGTTAAGGAGGCTGAGTAACACATCCTGAACATGCAGCAGCTCTCACGCTAGGATACTCAGGGTATCCTCTTTCAGGAACTTGCTTGTGCTATTAGTTTTTCCAAACCCACAATTAATTTTAATGAAACCCTTTTCTATTTTTAGACCAACTTCAAAGAGGGAAGGAGGAGGAGTCCCTCTCTCCACATCAATGAATTTAGGCACTTAGGATTCCAGAGGAAATTTGCCATGGAGAGATGGAGGAAACACAAGTTTGTACTCCATGGCATGCATAAGTAGGATATAAATTGAAATGCTCTATTTAAAAAGCAATCTACTCTCTGTCTTAATGATCATCCTAGAATACAAAACCAAAATAATTAGGTCATAACAATTACTTACAGACCCTGACTTACTGGGAGACTGCCAAGAGTATCTACAACACTGTACTGAAGACCTACTAACACTCTAAGTACCCTAACATACACTACAGATGTAGCCACAAGTTTTATATAATTGACTGCTTTTGAAAACCAAAGAAAATTACATTTTCTTCAGTACATGCCTGGGGTACATTGCTGCAGACCAAAGAGTGTTTGCTGGGTGCTCTGCAGCTTTCTGCCCCTGCCACCTCACTTCTGATCCCACATGCTGCCCTCACTGCAGTAACTCTGGCTTCACAGCCCTGGCCCAGGACCAGACAAACAGAACCACAAAATCAGTCAGGTTGGAAAAGAACTGAGATCGTCAAGTCCACCTTGTAACCAAAAACTACCATGTCAACTAGACCACAGCACTGAGTGCCATGTCCAGTATTTACTTAAACACCTCCAGGGACGGTGACTCCACCATCTCCCTGGGCTAATTCCCCCTTCTGTGAAGAAATTCTTCCTAATGTCCAATCTAAAACTACCCTGGCCCATCTTAAGACTATGTCATCTTGTCGTGTCACTGGTTGCCTGAGAGAAGAGGCTGACCCCACCTGGCTACAACCTCCTTTTCTTCAAGCTAGACACCCCAGCTCCCTCACCCACTCCAGTACCTCAAGGTCCTTCCTGAACTGATGGGCCCAGAACAGGACACCTCTCTCAAGTGCCAAGTACACTTCCCTAGTCCCACTGGGCAACATCACTGATACAGGCCAAAAGTATAACTTCCCTTTTTTAAGTAGTCAGCCCCAAACCTACATTAGACCCCCATCACCTTGGCCATTTGACCCTTGAGGTTCACCCCCACTCCCACCCTCACCCTCCTGCCGCTGGCTGGCAGGGCTCACACAGGGGCTGGCAGCCAGCCCTGCCTGGGCTGCTGGGCGCTATCCCGCACAGGGAGGCAGCTGCTCACACACACACCTCGGGCCTGACCTCAAAATTCACAGAATCACAGGATATGCTGAGCTGAAAGGGACCCACAAGGATCACTGGAGTCCAACTCCTGGCCCTCTGCACAGGACAAGTCCAAGAACCACACCATGAGCCTGAGAGCATTGTCCAAAATCTTTTTGAACTCTCAGGCTTAGTGCAGTGATCTGCCCTGGAGCGCCCAGCTACACTCTGGGTGAAGAATCTTTTCCTAATATTCAGCCTAAACCTGCCATGACACAACTTCAGGCCATTCCCTCGGGTTCTGTCTCTGGTCGCACAGAGATCAGTGCCTGTCCCTCCTCTCCTCTTGAGGAAGCTGTGAGGTCTCCCCTCCGTCTCCTCCAGGCTGAACAGTCCAACTGATCTCAACTGCTCCTTTTAAGTCTTCCCCTCAAGAAGCTTCACTGTCTTCACTGCACTCCTTTGGATGCCCACTAAAAGCTTTATATCCTTACATTGTGGTGCCCAAAACTGCACAGAGGCCTCAAGGCGCAGTTTTGGTGCAAACTGCACAAGGCCCCAGCGCAGAGCGGGACAATCCCCTCCCTTGCTCGGCTGGCGATGCTGAGCCCGCTGCCCCCCAGGACACGGCTGTCCCTCCTGGCTGCCAGGGCACCCTGCTGCCCGCGGTCGGTTCCGTGTGCCCGGCGCAGGCAGCTGCCCGCACCCCGGGCTGCCCGGTGAGCTTGGCTCCCGAGCGCCCCGCGCATCTCCAGCGCGTCCCACCGCACACGGCGCGGGCTGAGCCTCGCGGGCCGCCGTGGATCGCGGCGCCTGCGCAGAGGGGCGCGGCGCTGCCGGCCATGGCGCTCCGCGCGGGGGGCCCGGCGCTGCTTCTGCTGCGGGGCCGCCTGCGCCTCCCCGGGCCCGGCGCCCGCGGGCACGCCCGGCTCGGCCGCTCCGGCGCCGCCGCGCAGCCCGCTGCCGAGGAGCCGGGGGAAGGTAGGGACGGGTCGGTGGGCCGCGCTGCATGCGCTGCGGGCCTGGGTGCCGCACAGCCGGGTCTGCCGGGGGCGCGGGGAGGGCAGCGGCCGCCTGTCCCGCTCGGCCCCAGCGGAGCCGCCGGGGCAGTGCCTCCGTGCTGGGCGTGAGGAGCCCGCAGGGCCCGGCACAGAGCTCGGCTGTGCCCTCGGGCTGCAGGCCAGCCGGCCAGAGTCCGCTGTCAGTGCCCGGGACTGGGTGTGTTAAACGCAGATAGCAGCTAGAGCTGAATCGAGTGACGGGGCTTATCCCGAGAGATCCCCTCAGAAAGGCGTGGGAATCGCGTGACTGACACCGTGTCTTTAGTACAAGCCGAGAACTAGTGCGGGGTGTCTGTTGCTGCTGTGCATCAGTGCCGTGCTCAGACTGTGCAAGGGCAGCAGAGCCAGAAGTCGAGAGATCACGTCATCTCTGCAGTGGCTAAGCGTGTACAGGTAGTAAATCAGGCAAAAATCACAGATTTAATGCAGAGACCTCCTGGTTGTGTCACCCATCCACGGGACTTGTCTTTTCTGCATCTTGGTCACTTCATCCTCTGTTTCTATGGAAACTGTGATACTTATCATCTTCATAAAACGCTTCCTTAGTTTTCTGATGAAAAATGCCATATAAAACTAGGCTGTTGAAAGAGCTGCTGTGGTTATTATTTACAAGCTTCTATGAGAGCTCAGTAAACTTATAAAATGGATGATTTTTAAAAAAGAAATACTATCAAGTAATACTAACAGCTGTCATGTAATGATACTTAAAGGTTTTTTTGAGGCCACAATATCCCATGGGTTCTTCAAAACCAAAATAAAGAGCTCTCTACTGAATATCCCTTTGGCAGATGGTAGCTGCTGGGAAGTGCACAGGCTCTGCTGGTGTGATGTGGTCAGTGGATTAGTTTGAAAGCTATGCAGGGAAGTGATCATGATTTCAGATTTGGGAGATGGCCCCTTTGCCTGTATGCAAAGTGGAAAGAAGTTCCATGTTTCTGGATATTCAGCATGTCTTGATTCCATGTGAATTCTGGAGGCTGTCAGCAGCAGTACACATTGCCAGTAGTGATGAGAAGATGAGAAGTGTCTGGTCTGTGGGTTTATTGTACTGGGGTAGATGAAAGTGTATTGTTAAGTGAAAATTTTGAGTAGGAGTTTACTGTAAAGGAAGGCGCTGAGTTGTAAAAATAGCAAGTGTTGAATTGTTCTGAAGTGCTGGTTTTGTGGTAGTGAAGAGAGACTTTCATTTCAGTGAAGGTTGCCAAAGGTCTAGAGCTGCCTTGCAGCCTAGCTGGCATTTCCAAACTCTCATGTGTGTGCTGAGTTGAACAGCAAATTAAAGAACAAAGATTCCTTGTATTATGAAGCTTCCTGTGCATCAAGGGAAGTCAGTGTTGTGTTCTTCCTACCTTTCCTACTTCTTGTTTTTAGAAATGTCTGCATTTGTGAGAGAAATACACTTACATTTCTGTCTTTTTTTCATTCATTCTACATTGCCCTTCATTCAGTCTTCATTCTTTTCACTTTTGCTGTCATGATCTTCAAGAGCCAGGACAAACCTTAGTTCAGTTTTTCAGTTCAGAGGAGATTAAGTGTACTACAGCCAGCCATACAACTTTTTTAATGCTTATTTCTTCTCACAGATGCAGAAGTCGGTACCAGAAAAAAGACATTTGCTGAAGTCCAAACAGAACGACTGGATCAAGCTGAACGGACTGTTTTAATAAAGTGCCCATCAAAAATCAATGAAAAAAAATTATTGCAGTACTTATCCAGTCATGGGAATGTTAAGAGTCATTTCTTTTTTGAAAATCGTGTAAGTAATTTTTGATGCAAACTAAAATCTAGATTAATATGTAAAGAAATACCAGAAAGAAAATTTGGTTAAGGCCTCATACATAAATTAAGCAAATTATGTACACTTAGTGTCTTAAGTCAGTTTTTATCTGTGCTAATGTTCACAACTTGCTGAGCAGTTGATTTTTATTTGTAAGTCAGCTAAGCAACACCTCTAAGGAATAGCCAGCAACCTGTTCTGCACTAAATCTTTTGAAACTTTCACATAGCACCATTCATTGTTCTAACAATAGAGAGAGCTCTTTTTTATGTGTTTCGAGTATTTCAGTTGTGAAGATTAGTATAATTCAGAACTTTTATGTTCAGTGCTTGCTGCCAAGAATAGCACATCTTAAATACTTTTAATCTCTTGTGAAAAGGCATCTAAAATGTTTTGAGATATGAAAACCAAGCATTTGGCTTCAGGGCTAAAAGGCTTCATGCTTCATATTAATTTCTCTCAGCAGCCCCAGGAACATTTGAGTAATATCAGTACATGAGTTCAAGTATTGTATGCATTTATCTCACCCTGTATTTCCATTCTTAATGTTTTAGGGCATCAATGCTTTAATAGAGTTTTCAGAAAAGGGCAGTATAGCCTCGCTGCAGGATGCTGTTGGGATCCCAAGTGCTTCAGAGCATCATGTTGTCCCATTTAAATCAAGACTTTTTACCTTCACACTGAAAAACCCAGGGAGTCAACGCACTGAAGAGACACCACTTCACCTCTCTCCTCAGTGTCACATTCCAGTGAAAGACCTTATTGAAAAGCTTTGTCTTGCAGACAGTGTAAGTAGAGGTTTCTAATTCTCACTTAATTAAAAATGTGACATGTTCGTTTCAGATTTGCAACTTAAAACAGTTATTTATTTTTCTTAAAAAAGGTAACACATTAGCATTTTATGTGAATGGTTCTCCTACATTGAAATAAATAAATGAAATTATTCATTTTAATTATGAGAATAATTTCTCTATGTGAAAGAAATAATTTTGAAATTTTAATAACCTAATTGCATTGATATTAAATAGATGAATATATATGTTAATAGAAGATGGGTCATTGTATTTTTACAGTGTTTATTTTCTGAACTAGATAAGCAGCCAGATGTACATTCTACTGAATGAGTATCAGCTTACAGAAGAAAACATCAAGCTGCGATTCCTGGCCTGTTCCTTGGTTCGGGATTTTACATATGCATATTTCCCAGACAGCACAGTAAAGCCTTTTGGCTCTTCAGTCAACACGTTTGGCAAGCTGGGATCTGATGTGGACATGTTTTTGGATTTCCGTGATGCAGGGAAGCATGCTACAAAAACGGTAAGATTATGCTGTGCATCTTCAGTTTGTTGGATTTCTTCAACAGAGCAGCTCATTTGCTGTTTCACACACATGAATCAGTTTATTTTTATTTAGGTTTTGAATGGGTTCATACCATAGAGTGTGAACAAATTTATTTGAATGTTTGGATCTGAAGGCTTCAAAAACTGAATGTGATGTGGATGAGATCTTCTTTGCAATACGAAGAAAATAATTTGGTGTTTACATAAATTTTGCGCTATTAGGGTGAATTTCAATATAAGGAAAACTCTCATCCTCCAAAATTGTTTCAGCAGAGTCAGACCTTCCCTTTCTACTGTCATGCTTGCTTCTGTGCTTCAGCCTTGCTCTGTTAGAGCATGTTTGTTTTAATGCATTGACTTTGTTTTTTAGGGTCCTCCATGTCCTAAAGCAAAGTAAGTTTGTGCATGTGTGCACATCTGCATTTTGGGAGGATTGTCAGGTTCTTTTCCTTACTTTGAAGAGATGACTTTATGCTCCAGGGAAGTTACTGGATTATGTACTGGGGTGTATATATATTTATAGGCACATATTGAGTGTATGGAGGTGTGAAAGCTCAGGATATGGGATAGTCATGGTGAATACTTACAGGTCATGGATTCTGAATGAATAATCAAGGAAGTGATTCTCATGGTGTGGAAACTTACCTTTTTATTTGTATGATGACAGATAGTTTGGGAAAAACTAGCTCTGTTTTCCTTAAAAGACAATGGGCTTAAGCTTTTCTACATTGAAAATTCTCTCAGCTTTTTTATTTGTATATTGACATGTAAGTTACTTTTAAAGAAATAATCCTTCAAATGTATATAGTTTTTAGTAATACTGCAGTGGTAAATCACAATGAAAGCAAATATGTCAGCTGAAGAGAAGAATCATCATTTGTATGTGAAGTGTTAAAATCTTTATGCATAAACAGTGAAATTGCCTCTTGGATTTTGAAGGAATAAGTTTAAAATATAAAATGTATAAATTTTCAAAGCACATTTGGTAACTAGCTGTTTTCTTTAATATGTGTCCTTTGTGGAGATGGAAGTTCTGTTGTGGAATGTAAAGTATTTGATGATGAGTGGATTTACTAGCAGCTGTGATTACCTGTGAATGGCTGAGAGGCTTACTACTCTGGGGAGACAAAGGGGAGGTAGCTTTAGTTACAAGGTGATTTAGCAGCAGGGGAAAAGCTGTGTTCTGATTTCTTCACTTCCATAGCCTTTCAGGAGGTGCCAGCAATGAGGAGGATCAGGCATTTCAGCACATATTTACATGAAATAACTGGTTTTGAGCCTTATGGCAAAGCGATTACTAATTGTAATTTAAGAAAAGAGACAGAAGTGGGAACATTCTTTACCAAGAGGGAGTTTAGACCACAGATAAGGCATTTTTAATCCCTGGGCAGTTTGGGAGATTTGTGAATGACTTAAAACAGGGCTCTGTGATATTTTAGAGTAGCAGTTTTTGTTAAAATGTTTGTGCTTCTTGCTTAGGTTACTGTATCAGTTTACCGAAAAGTAACAGTTTAGTTTTAATAATGGTAGTAGTTAACAGTATTATTTGCTGTTCCCATCTTCATGACAAGAATAGAGGAAGAACCGCAGGGTTGGGGCAAGTGTATCAGTGCTTCATACCCCCTAGCTAGCACCACAGCTGTATATGAAGGTTCTTTTACTTGCTAAGAATATCTACTGTATCATTATAAAACAGTCTTCATCAGTTTATGACAGCGAGGTGCTGTCTGGAAAGGCCCATTGTGGTTTTTGTCACAAATATAAATATCAACACCAGCCCACCTACAGGTCAGCTGAGTTCCCATCTTTATCTTTCCTGTTAACTGCCTCGATGTTGATAGTTACAGGCTCCTTGCACTTAGAGCCAGCCCCACTGTAGCATGCAGGGACACAGCCAGATGGGATCAGGGACCTGGCATGTTCCACTGCACGTGGTGCTGACTGGAGAGCCGCTGGCAGGAGGGAGCAGGAGCACCTCGGTGAATGCCAGGGAGACTCAGAAATTCAGCCCCTGAGTGACCTCATGGGAAAGGTTGCAAGGTCCATAACTTCTGAATTGTTTCACCTGTCTGTGAGGTCACTCATTTGCAGACAAAAAAAGTAACATGCTCTGTATCTCAGTTATCTCAGATCTCAGTTACATCACTAATTTTATTTGTATAGTATGCATTCACCCATGACATGTTCCAAGGCAGAGGATAAGTCAGTGTCAAGCATTGGATTAACAAACAAAATTAGCTGATGTCTTAAAAACACAAGACTACAAAGAAAACAGAGAATTCACAGGTATTTTATTGAGGTTAAAACTATAAATATAGCAAATCAAAATACGAAGACCTATAGAGAAGTTAATTTCTCATGTTAGAATATATCTTCACAATATTTTTGTCTTTCAGGGAAACTATATATATATGACATGAAGTGATTATTTTAAGTCTTACAGAATTGTATCTTAATTTTGAAGGATTAAATAAAATTACTTAATGCTAAATTTTTTAAATGAAAAAGACATTTTTCCTTACACTGCTACTTGATTTACTAATAATGCATTGTTCTTTGAGGATTTGATATGAAATTACTGATAATTTGAAATTATTGGTACTTTGGTTGTGTTGCTCCTCTGTAATTGTATGCTCCTCTTTGCAATCAGAGCATTTATGCTGTCCTGGTAATTCCAGAGTTACATTTTTTAGGCAGTAATGAAATATAGTACTGTTATACTTCTGTTTGAAGATGTAGCTTTATAGTAAGTTGATCACTATTACCCTGGAAAAACTGAATCACCAGAAAAGAATATAAAAGAGAGAGCAATATGTTTTTATCTATTTTAAGTTTGGTAGATTGCTTTGAATAATTCTTGTCTTTCTAATTGTACAAACCCCTTTGCAAATTGTGGTGGTCTTTCAGAAGTATTTTTAAATGTCTCTTTTGTTTGAGAGCTAACAGCTTGCTTTTAAAATTCTGTGTTAGAAAAAGGGTCCCTTTGAAATGGAGTATCAGATGAAAAGATTACCATCGGAAAGATTAGCGACTCAGAGGATTCTTGGTGTGATTGGAGACTGCCTTGATAATTTTGGTCCCGGGTGTGTGAATGTACAGAAGATCCTCAATGCCCGCTGCCCTCTGGTGAAATTTTCCCATCAGCCGACAGGATTCCAGTGTGATCTGTCAGTGAGCAACAGGTGAGACCCGGTGTTAAAAAGTTTGCAGAGTATTCTGATGTACTTAAAGTGTTCTGAAAACCTGTAATATTAACTGGTTTAGTCTCCTCTTTTTTTGTATTTTTAACAAATGTGAATGTTGGCTCTGAAAGTAAAAGGGATGGTTTTTGACTTCTAGAGATTGGAATTTGATATCCTTAAGTTATCTTTCTCCAGCACAGGAAATTCTTTCTAGCTGAGGCTGAGGACCCAAAAACCAGTCTATGGGATAAGGTTGGTTTATAAAACTGGAAAAAGGCAGTCAGCGTTCAATACTTACCTCAGGGTATGCACAGCCTTTCTTGATTGCTTTTCAGATTATGCGGCTCCAGAGCGTTAACTTTTAGGGTTTGGGGTAAAATTTGGCTTGTAGCTGTTGTAGTGTCCTTTCCCTTCCCGGGGCGCGCTGTTGGCAGTGGGACCGCGGGGCTCCCGCGCGGGGTGCGCCGCTCGCAGCTGCGCGCTAGGGGGCGCCCGCGGCGCGGGAATGGCACAAACTGCCCGGCAGTCCCGCTGAACCTTCCCACTGGCGAGGAGGAATAGGAGCGATTTCCTCAGGATCCGGTGACACGACCCGAAGGAACGGCCCGAGGTTGTGTCTGCGGAGATCGAGGCTGGGTATTAGGAAAGGTTTTTCAGAGGGTGGTTGAGCCCTGTAACAGGCTCTCCAGGGAAGTGGTCACAGCACCAAACCTGACAGAGTTCAAGAAGCTTTTTGACACTGATCTCAGCACATGGTGTGATTCTTGGGGTGCCCTGTGCAGGGTCAGGAGTTGGACTTTGGTGATTCTTGTGGGTCCCTTCCAACTCGGGATATTTTGTGATTCTGTGATGTGAGTTTTAGTGCAGTTTTGTGATTTGTCTGCATCAGATACAATCAAATCACATACCTTCAGTTTTTACCCAAACTTCTGTTTCAAAATATACAGCTAAGGCAATATTGAACAAGTTTCTTACAATAAAATTACTTCTCTATATGCAGCCACAGTGAAAGTCAAGCATGTAGTTCTGTACAAGCTTCCTTGTAACTCACTGCTGATAGTTTGGCTGTTTGGGACTGCATGTCTTGTCTTGTTATCATTTTTATTTGAAACAATATAAAAAGCACCTCACGGCTGAAATTTAGGAAGCCCAGGTGTTACAACATTTTGACCTAGTAAATATCCCCAAAAGGCTCTGCTGAATTTTTAGAACAACTTTTAGCACTTCTGCTAAAACTGAGCCAAAACAAGTTTTGTTCTTATACTGTACTTCCATTTTTTTCTACTTTTTCTTGCCCTCTCATTTGTACAATACATGAATGGTTGTATGACAGTGTGATGAAGGAGATCAAAAACTGATCCATCTGAAATCCTTTATCCTTCTAGATTAGTTATTTTTTTCAACTCGACTAAGCAGTAATCATTTGAAAATTGCCAAACTGACTTGTTTTGTGGATTTTATTGTGTCTCTGCACTTAGATTATTTTACAGTGCAGCATTTTATTACTTTTTAGATAAAAGCAGTAAATGGAGTTCAGGTTGTATTTTATTATATGTTAGAATAGAGATATTATCTAATGTACCTCAAAGGCAATTGTGGCTAAATTAGGTTTTTTCACCTCAGTTCTGCCTAGTTTGACTCCACAGTACATGATGTTGGTTTTTTTATTTTGGGGGTTTTTTCCTCCCACTGTGATGTGGAACGAAGAAACAGGAAACAGTGCAATGCACATTATTTACCCAGAACTGTATCATTCTTTCTATGGAAAACTACCAGGTATTTAATCCTGGACAATTCCTGGCGTTCCAACCCAAACCACTCTGCTATTCTTTGGTTCACTCTTATTTTTTAAAATGTGTAAAAGTTTTTTTTTTTCTTTTAATGGAGGCCCCCTTCTCTTATAATGCACAATGAAGACTGCATCTGATACTTCATGATTCTGTCCTCATTTACACGTCTCCATTTCTTGTTCAGCATTGCCATAAGAAGTTCTGAACTGCTGTACATCTATGGCTGCCTCGATTCCCGTGTGCGAGCGTTAGTGTTCACTGTACGATGCTGGGCCCGTGTCCATGGGCTTACAAACAGTGCTCCTGGTACCTGGATTACAAACTTCTCCCTGACCATGATGGTCATGTTCTTCCTGCAGAGGAGATCACCTCCTATCATTCCAACCCTAGACCAACTTAAAGAACTGGCAGGTAAGCACAGCTGTTTCTGTGGTTATTGCAGTTTATTGTTTATTGCACATCTGTTTTATCTAAAGTGATAAATAAACCCAAGCAATTTCTTTATGCTCTCAAATCCTCATCAATATTATGTGTATCTTAAGTTTGAGGGAACACACAAGTTTTACATGCATTTTTTAGTGAAAATAATGCATCTTTAAAGGCAAAATAAATTCCTTTTCAATACAGAGTGGTTAGACTTATTCTGTCCCTTAGACAATTAAATGTAATTTACTTGTTCAGTGCTCCTATGCTAAAATTTGTTTTAATTTTGTTTTTTAGAAGACTTGTAGAGTCTTGAACATTCCTGGAGTTAAGGATTTTGTGCAAACTGATATGATGTGTATCATTTTATAGCTACCAAATGCTTAAAAGAAAGGCTGTGTTTTGTTCTCCAAATTTGTAATATCCTTAGGACCATTCAGGTTTCTGCAAATAATTCTTGTATCTCCACAAACAAGCTGTCCTGGCAGTTTCTTACACAGCATTCAGGGTGTGTTGTCTTCAGTGAATTGTATGAAAGCATAGAGAATGACCCCCCGAGTTCTTGATTCCTTACTCATGTCTTCTGCTTATTGACATGATTCCTTGGAAGCTTTGAGTGTTTACTGTGGAGAAAAAGGTCTGTGTTCAGTTGCTTTACAATAATTTTAAACATTTCCATCATAATTCTGTAGAAATGTTTATGCATAAAACATGTGTTCTGATATTTACAAGAGTGTTCCTAATTCTCAGAAGTTTTTCAGAAAAAGACAGTGAGCACTCTGAATATGATTTTTTTACAATCCTCACATAGGTAGTAAGCTCAGAGAGTTGTGCTGCTAAGTGTGCAATACAGCCCTCTGTGCAGAAATACCCTGTTTGTTACTTATAAGAAGTATTTTCAGAGATATGAAGATGTCTTTTGTCTTAGTCCTGTAGGATTTTAAAAATGTGCCATTTGCTTATGATGCTTTTACTTTGCCCATCTATAACTTTTTTTTCTTTTAAATCTTTTACCACTTAAGTTGAATCTTAACCTGAAAGTTCACTTGTGAATTCCTAATTTGATTTGTGTAATATGGTAGCATTGATTTCAGTTTATCTGAATTTTATTAAACACAATGGCATTTTACTGTTTATTACTTCAAAATATGCCCACAATTTTTCTTTCAGATGAAAAAGACAAGCATATAATTGGAGGATATGATTGCTCATTTGTTAGTGATTTAAGGAAGATTAAACCTACAAAAAATACAGAAACACTTGGTAGGTAGATCTTCATCAATTTTCTCTTTTTTATGAGCATATTGAAAACAAACTTTTCCTTAATGTTGCTGATGGCTCTTGTTTTTTTTCCCTTAGATGTATTGTTGGGTGAATTTTTTGAATATTTTGGAAACTTTGATTTCAGAAAGAATTCCATAAATCTTCGAAAGGTAAATGAATTTTAATTGCTCATCATTATCAGTTGAATCTCTCTGTCTTCCATTTGACAAACTACATATGTTAAGCAACAATTTCTGTAATCTTTAATTATATATAAAAAATATATTTTTATGGAAACTGAGCCCTTTCTGTGAAGGGGGAGTGTTTTCCTCCTGGAGCCCAGTAACTTACAATACCATTAAGAACATTTACAGTATCATTACTTGGATATGCTGGAAAGCATAAAGTGATGCAAAGCTAGTGTGGTTTTACTGAAAAGCCCTGTAATAAAAGTGGCAGTTTTAAAAAGTCAAAGCTATTTTGCTTCCGTGGGAGGAAACCTTTTAAAATGTCATGATGTCTGTCATAGCAAAAGTCTGTGACAAACCCTGTGAGCTGACAAGGTTTGTATTTAGAGTTGGGAGTCCAGACCCAACCAGTGCCTGCATTAAAGCTCACAGCTGAGTTCTGGGTATGCTTTTGGCACTGCAGTTTTGTACTGCAGTTTGTATCAGCCTACATAACTGTGCTGCAGCTCAGTAAGCATGCCATAGCATGATAATTCTGTGCTAGCACTGCAGTTTGCTTTGTATGTTTAAGTCATCCTGTTGATCTGGGTGTGCATGCAGGTATAATACAAGTACATGAAAATGTAACTTCCATAACTCACACCTGTTCCTGCTGGGCTGCTGAATGGGGTTTCAGTGCCACGTTCCTGTCTCCCATTTGGGCATTGTGGATCACTGGCTAAAGAGCTCTTTTTGCAGATTGATCCTAGAAACTGATTTATTTAGGTGGAGAACTTCTGTTTGCTATTAAACCTGAAAAAGGCAAGCAAAAACACATTTGGAGCCTGAGCTAGTCAGGGAAGGTATCTGTGCTGCTGCTGTTTTTTTGACAGTGCTCTTGGCCCTGGGGCAAGAGTGTGTAGCCTTTACCTGGACACTTCCTGGACCAGCAGGAGCTGGTGGATTCCTGCTAGAGCTTGCAGCAGAAAGGCTTGAAGAAGTTCTGCTGTACAGAACCAGTCAGCTAAGAAACACTAATAAGCACTGAGATGGAAGTGCATTTAAATAACATAGTACACAGTTGTCAGCTATTTGTGTTGTACTATACCAGGTGCCTAACAGTGGACCATGACCTGAATAGCTCTGTGCTTAAAAGACAGACCAAACTGGAGGAATTTCAGCCAGCCAAGCAATCTTGTTCAGTTACACCAGCACTGTGAGCTCTCTGAACAGTGTGGGAGGAAAGGTTTGAACAGTTTAAGTGCATGCAGTGTTTTATCAAACTGGGCTATGGAGGTTAATGTGACACACTGATGCTGCCCATATGCTAGTGGAGATTAGGAGTAGGAGGTTGCAGTAGGTGAGGTCTGAGGTTTGTTGGACAGCAAGTGGGAGAATGGCCAAAAAGATAGGTTAAGCTGTAGTTATGTGTTCTTTACCTTGAAGGAAATCTAAGCTGAATGCAGCAAAGAAAACCACTGAGCGTATTCAGAGAACAGGAATCACACAGTCAGATTGACAGGAAAATTAACTTGATTAATAATGACTGGGTGTTTTGTAAAATATTCTCTAATAGGTCAAAACACTTTTCATTCTAATGTAATAACTCAAATGATTTGTTACTTGTTCAGCCTATAATGTACATATGCAACTTTGACTTTTGCTTTATGCTGTCTGCAGGGAAAGGAAGTAAATAAGCCTGAGTCGTCTCCTCTTTATATCTGGAATCCCTTTGAACAAGACCTTAATATCAGCAAGAATGTTAATCAGCCACAGCTGGAGAAATTTGTAGCTATGGCCAGAGAAAGTGCCTGGATTTTACAGAAGGAAGATAAAGCTCAGCAAATTATGGATAAAGAACCTTGGGGACTGGCAGCTCTACTGATACCATTTGGAAAAAGTAATTCCAGCAAGATGAAGAATAGGATGAAGGGAATAGGAAGTGAAACAATCAGAAGCCTCTTGGACTCTTTAAAGTTAAATAATGCAAACAGTCAACAAAAAGCAGTGGGAAAATGACTTTAAGCACAGAAACACAGTAGCTAATATTCTGTTTTAGGAATTGAACATGACACACAGTCCAAAGAACATTGCTTTTAATATTTCTAATATGGGGAATGGAGAATCGAGCAATCTCTGTTTTTCATCGTGATGATTTTTGTACAGGTCTGCTTTCTTTCTGTACATTTTTCTCCTTCTTACTCCTCACCTTGCCATCTGTTTTATGTATGAAGAGTATTCAAATATAAGTTTTACAGATGCATTTTGGAAGTAGCCTTCAGATGGGCACTCTTCTGTAAAAAAGGCTGACAGGAGCAGTATGGGAAAAAGCCTTTGGGAATTCTCTTGGCTAGCATACAAATGATATGCTAATTAAAAGCTCAAGAAACAATCACCTTTCCACCTTTCCAGAAACCACAGTCTGAAAGATGATAAATACTTTGGAACCATTGTTTCCAATCCAGTCGTGGTTTGGAAGCCAGTAAAACTGAAGTGCATGTATCTATTTTTGCAATTGTTTTCCATTCATGCAGATAGTGCCAAGACAAAATAAAGAGAATGGAAGTAGATAGTCAGGTGTGCAGTTTCATAAAGCATTGCACCATCACAGCTCTCCAAGGACAGTGCCACTCTTTTGTGTTGGAAAAGTGGGTTTGCTCTTTTGTTTTCCACCTGATGTAAAATGTTTTGAGTTAACTTTCCCTTGTTCTCTCTACCCAGGACTGTCTCCACCCACAGTTTTTTCCTGTTTTGCCTTCAGCTTCACTTTAAACCTGTATTTCAGGTTCAGGCAAGAGTTCTTGAGTGCCCTTCTTGCTTCATCACTCTCCCCAAAGCTGCTGCCTACTAGGTGACATCAAAGCATTCCTGCAGAGGCATCTGTCTTATGCAGAGATCCAGAGAATCCTGTATTATTCTGGAGTCCTGTTCCCAGTCTTGCCTTGGTTTTCAGATAATTCAGCAGAACAGTGACTGTCCTACTTCCAGATCAGTTGGGCCAGCAGAGTCAATGCCTTTTACTGACTTAAAACATTGAATGCTTTTTGCATCTGCCACAAAAAGAAGTCTTCAGAGGAAGAGGGAGAGGGGAGGGAAGGAAGGAAGGAAATGGGAAATAGAGAGCAGGCAAATATCAAACTTTAAAAGTACATTTGTGAGTATTTCACCTGTCGAGTTTGAGAGTGACTCATGCATTAGACTAGATGGTAGCTCTGTTAGCAATTCCACACTGTTTTCTTCATTAACAGAAATTCCATGAAGGAAATTACTGTATTCAGAAATAATCATATAGATGCAACATCAGTTTTGTGATTACTGTTTCATTTTCAGTACTTTTAGATTCTACTGTTGCACTGGTATATGATCTTGCATAGACTTTCCTAATGGTGTGATCTGAACAACGTGTGTGTTTTCTCTTTTCTCTGATATATTATTCATTGGAAATACTGTAGAAAATAATGCATACTTCCAAGTACTTGTAAAAACTGGACAAGGAAAAGTATCTCCTAGCAGTCAGCAAGCCAAAGGGTTAAACCTTCAGGTCAATTCCATAACAGTTTATTTAGAGTTTAAAATAATACATATATATGTCAATTTCTGATTCATAAATGTTTTCTTAGATAATGACTCACATAGTCATTGTCTTGGTTGCTGAAATTAATTCTCCTATTAACTTCTTCAGGATTGAGCCTTGATTTTGAAACTTAGTTTTCTACCTAAATCCTGGTATTAGAACTTTTTGAAGGCTGGTATGAAGTTTATTGTAACTTGTTATTGGTGCAAACACAAAGCCTTTGGTAGCAAGCTTTACACATTCTGTAAGGAGCCTGCTGCTACCTTATTTTTTACAGAACTTAGAGGTACATTGCCGTTTACCCAGGAATATACTATGTAACTTTTTTGAAGATTAGGGCAGTATTTGAGTACTTTTGAATTTAGTTTTTTTTAGATTAACCAAATGGGTAATAGTGTAATAATAAGAATATGGGTTACCAGGGACAGAAGCATGCAGCAGAACTGTGGCAGTGTGTACCTAACTGATTATATTCACTGTGATCCACTGACAAAGGGAGGAAAGACTTCATATGAATTTTGACATAGGTACAGGACACTTTTAGACAAATAACAGTGAATTTTATATTTGTATGGTTGAGCCATGGTGAAGCACAAGCTTTTGTAAATGGTTCTAGATGTCCAAGCTGCTTAATATGCCTTAAAAGGCAAGGCAGAACATGGTTACTGTACACACAGCGCCTTTCAGCATCACTTTTCTGTTTAGACTGCATGTCCCTTTTGGGAATAGTTCTGAACCCTTGTCATGGCTGCAGGCCAATTTATGGAAAGAGGAGAAAGAAGCCAAAAGCAGTGTTGTAGCAGTGGAATGCACAGGTTATTTTTTCTTATATCTACAAGTCCAGGGGGCTGCTGACCAGGAGCTGAATCCTAGAGGCTGCAAGGATCAGCTCTCACTGGTGATGGAAATAAGCTCAGCAGGCAGCTTTCCTAGAAGAGGCTGTAGCTGGAGGAGGTGGAGGGCTGACCGTGAGCTTCCCTAAGGTATGAGTTATGTCTGGGGAAGAGCTGAGTGAAACTGAAGCCACCTGTGGGAGGAGAACCATGACTTGAGGGGGTGTAATTATGAAATCAAGGGAGATGGTATGATTATCATTTCCTGAGGGCCGCAGTCTTACACTGAAGATACTTAGATTTAGAAACCATCAATATGGTTCTGTCACTGAAAACAAGAGCTGGATGTATGTCAAGGAAGGACTATGATTACCATCTAGATTTGAGAGCTTATTCATATGCTCCAGAAATGTAAACAATATCTCTGCAAGAGCAAGGCAGTAAGTTAGAGTTACTTCTCAAACTTGGTGCTGACCTGCTGTATTGTATGTGATGGGGCTGTTTGTGAGGTCACAGGTAAGGAACACCAGTGAATTAAACACAGTTTTGCCCCTCTGCCCCTTTCCCTTGCTGGAAATAGTTTTTAGTGCAAGTCTCATATTTCCTGGCTCTTAAATCATTAGGGAAACTGAAAACATTCAGAAGTTCCTTGTCCTGAGAAAATATGCTTTGGGATATTAACTTCAAAGTTAACATTTGTTGCCGGGGATCTTTATTTCCCTAGATGTTTGATGCTCACAAGTGTTGCAGGAATAGGTTCTGCTGCAACTGTTCCTTGATAACTTCCTGGGAATCTGCAGCCTTGGCCTACAGTTGACTCCTGGGTGAGCATCCTAGTGCCATGCTTGTGAAGACACAGTGACAAAATACTTCTTGCTACAGTTCCTGTCTCGGATTCTATTCTTTAGACTTGGAATCACAGTATTTTTCAGGTTGGGAGAGAACTCTGAACCTAGTCCAGTTGCCTTCTTTTGTGGTATCAGCTGTGAGATTAGACCAGGACATTTTATCTCATCAGGCCTTGAAAATCTCCAAGGATGGAGACTGCCTGTTCTAGTGCTTGACTGTCCCCATCGCCGTGGTGGGCTGGGCTGAAATATGCTGCCCCCTCATTGTCACTCTTAGTGGATTTTTTTCTGATCCTGAAACATGCTCTCAATCAAAATGCTGACTACTACAAGTGTTCAAGCTGCTCCTTCACATAGAAAGCCTTGAGTCTTCCCTTCTTTCCCTGTCTTTCCAAAGGAACTCACATCATTCATCACAGTGCTCCCATCACATGCAAGCCCTCGTACCACAGTTGTTATTCCCAGTGTTGTAGTAACAGCACAAGGAGCTCTAGCTCCTCCTGCTTATTCCCCAGGCTGCCACACATTTGTTTCTGTACATTTTAGGTGGGTACCTCTTCATAAGGTTTTACTGTTCTTGAGGTCCCTTTTGTTCCTGGCACCATATCCTGTATCCTTATCTCTCAATCCATGTCCACAAGCTGCCTTGGCAGCTGTGGGGTATAGTTGTCCTCTTCATTGTTCTAGCTGATTGCTTTGATATGGCCACTGTGCATATCCAGCTTACAAAGTCCTCATGACACTCAAATCCTAACTAAAAATTAATTTCTAAAAGTCTCTGTGAGAAAATTAGAGGCCTTGAGTACCAGACTGGTGTATTGCACTGGCAGAAAAGCCCCAGAAGCTACAGTGCCATGTGGAGATGGTGATGCAGGAGCAGAATCACCTTAGGGCACCTTAGTGTCTCTGCAGTCTTGTTTCTTCCACAAGTGCAGAGTGTGGTCCAGGATGCTGCTGCCCAGCAGAGCTTGTCCCACTTGGATCTGACACGTTTGTGGTGCTGTGTCACTCCTAGTCTAGAGCATCAGGTTCTCAGCCACAACCTCACTGTGCTCCATGCTTGTGCTGGGTCTCTGGTCATTGAGGAATTGTGTTTTTAGAACAGCAAGTCTTCCCTCGTAGAAACAAATTTGCAAGTTCAATTTTTTTATATTTTCTAGAAGTGCAGGCTATGTTTATGCTTAACAAAATTTTGTACCTTTGGAAAAAGAAAAGGTTGACAAAGAAACTTTATTTAAATAATTTTGCAAATAAATTAGTTTAAGATCCATGCCATGTTCAGCTGATGAAAGTTTAAGATTTTCAGACTGGGCTGCTTTGGAGATATGATGAATCAACAGTCAGGAAGCTTTTCAAAGTAAAGTCATGCTGTTCGCTGGAAAGTTCTCTTCCAAATGCTTTCCCTTGCTTATCACAAAATTACCACCAAGGTTCTCTTCTAGTACTAAATTCTTCTAAACATCATGGGTAACTTGGGGTCAGTTTGTTTAAAACAAGGGTTAGGATTTATTTGAGGCTAACCTGTGCCTGGAGATAAAATCTCCTTCTCCATAAATCCTCTTAGTTGAAAGTCTTGATCTACTGCTTTTGCAGACTTGTTTCTCATACTTTCTTTAAGCAGAGGATTGGTTTGCTTTCTTTTGCAGGACCTCCCTGCTTCTTTTCACCCATCCCATTGTCTTCATCGTATCTGACCTGTAAAAAAAATTGTATTTCACTTCCCCTAGTACTTTCTGAAGCAATAGTAAATACAGCTGAATTCAAGAAACAGTTTTCAAAAGGCAGTTCACACATTGAAATGTAATTTTTTTTTTGTTTTTACTGCTTCATTTCTTCTGTAGACTGAATCTCCATAGTGCATTTCCCATGGCTTGTAGAGGGATTGATTAGCTGGACTTGGTGGGTCTCACCTTTGAACATGTATTTTTGGGAATATAGAGAGTTATTTAACACAGTCTGTTATATTAGAAAGCAGAAGTTCCCTGCAAATTTTTGAGAAGCGTTCTACTGTTCAGGATTCATTTTGTTTCCCCTTGTTATGAAGAAAACCATGTTTGATTTGTTTCACAGAATGACTTCAGAGATAGGTTTTTGTTCCCATGCTGAGCTTTCTTGTGTATACAGATTTGTAGTCAATGTAAACAGTGCAGCCCTGTACAGGAATTTCGCATGGAACAACTCCCAGAATATGTCTTGTAGGTATTATGCTCACAGCCCAAGAGGGGAGGTAAAAGCCCCAGAAATTGCTAAGGCATAGCCTCTCATTTGTGGTGCTGACTCCATGAGATGGAACAATTTCCATAATTCTGAATTGCTTTTTCTCATGTTGGATGGAGGAAAGACATTGCTTTCCTGCAGAGAAGGAAAGAAGTTGGATTGTTGGGGTAAAGATTCTTTCTGAATATTTCTATCTGAAGTTTGGTTTTCTAAAGCCCTTCTCTAGGAGTGATTTACAGAGATTTTCAGGATGAGAGAAAGAACTGGGAGAATACATAGAGGCTTTGTGGTTCAGGCAATCAGACAAATGGTGCTTACTATTAGACTAATAATCAAAAATAATTACATAGGGGAAGAGAACACTTGTAACAATCCAGCAAGATCAAGTGTCATTGCCTTGTCTCTTTGAACCAGCTTTCCTGCCTTAATTTTCTGCAGTCCAGTGGTGCACTACTTTTATAGAGGGATGGGATTTCAGGGGGCATTCTGAATGGAAACTACAGTATCCAATACATGGGAGGGTGAGTACTTTAGCCATTGCAGGAGATAAATAAAAGCATTATCAACTGCATAATGAAATAAAATTCAGAGGCTTTTTTACTCCAAAAGTAAAATATATAGAATTGTTCTGTGAATCTTTAGGTGATTCACAGTTCTTCCTTTTGAAAATTATCTTTGGACACCAATCAAAGAGGGTTTGCTGTAATTGCTGGATGTCTGAGCTTGCAAAGTAAGGTCTCATTTGAAATGGCCACGATCTGTTTTGTTGAGACATTAAAGACCTTAGTGATTACAGTTCTGCTCTAAACCCCATGTTTAAGAGGGTTTGCATTGCACTTGGTTTATCAATCTGGAATATTATAATTTTCAGTTATCCTAAGAATATCAATGCTTACAGTTAGCAACAGACTAACACTTCTGCCACTTAGGCTGTTATGATTTTAGTCCTCCTTTTTACTGTAGACAGTATTTTCAATCTTTGAACTGTGTTGCAGCAATTAATTTTACATTTCTTCTATGAGATAAATAATAAAATAAAACATATCCTCTGTATTTGTTCAGTAAGTTAGTGTTTTATTGTGCTGTTGAATTCTTTGGTAAGATAAGGAATAACATATCTGGTGCTTTCCTTCCTCAGATGCAGAGATTACTGAAATGAGGATGCATTTCAAAGGGCAGTGGTTTGAAAGGGTTGGTCTCTAAATGACCCAGTCTACAGAGATCACTGCAGAAGTAAGAAAACAAACTGAAAAAAACAATCTCATTGTCAGGCAGCTTCTACTCACCCAACAAACATTTTTAACTTTGGGGGTTTTCCAAACAGAACAAAGGTCAAACAAAATGCTGTCAAGTCATGGTTGGAGATGGAGCACTTCTTGCCTTCCAGAATCACTTTATGATTAATAATTTGTTTAAGTAAATGGTGGTCTGTGAAGACTATGTCTCTGTCACTTACAAAACATGGTTTTTAATGAAGAGAGCAGAAATAACACTTTGGATGTCTGACAAACTCTGTGAGATATCTGTTAATGGGAAGAGAAGAATTTTTTTCTAGCTAGATATCTAAAGTTCCTGAACCCTGCCCTGGCAAAAAACTTGCTTTTTATCCTTATAAATTATAAAGGGGGAATACAGGCATCTCTGTTTGTCTTGATTTAATTTTATCCCACATGCATAGGGTTACAAGTATGTGGCAGTTAGGCAGAAGTGATAGAATTTTATGCTCCAAATGCTGGTGAGAGAGAAGCTTCAGATCACATAGGTTAGTGCAGGCTTGATTCAAAGACACCTAGTCCAAATCTCCTACACCTTTTCAGGTCCTACCCACCATTGCACCATAAATATTAACCACTGCCAGCTGCTCACTCTTGGTAGGGATGGCTTCACCTGGGGTTATTCTTCCTAAGTCTATAGTGACCTTTAGTTGTCAAGCTGACCTAGGGACTTCTGAAGCCTGAGAATGCAAAGAATGGTTTGCCATCTTCATACCCCATTCCTAGCAAGACTTTTTCCTCCTGAGTCTAGTAACAGCAGGACATATCTCTAAATTTTTCCAGATAAAGGAATAGTGAACAATGATGCTATAGCATGGCCATTTCTACTCCTCAGAATTGTGCAATGTATGGGTTTGCGTGTGTGTGCACACATTTTTATCTAGCATCTTTATTCTGTTTTTCAGAAAAGATTGATGAATTTTTTTTGGGTTGTTTTTGTTGTCCCTGGAGTTTAATAAGCTAGAGCATTCAGAGCTGTGCTTCACTTGTTCCCATGTTTTTTCTGGCAAAGAGTAAAATTCAAAGCTGAGCCTTTTTCTGCTGGATGTTTTTCTTTTCTGTGATAAACACTAAGTATGCAGTTGGTGTCATGAGAGCAGTAGGTGCAGGATTCAGCTGACACTTCCCAGCAGAAAAGTTTCCATCTTGCCAGGCCTTTGAGGAGACATGACAGTGATTCATTTTGGTGATAACACAGTAGAAACACAAGTCCAATTGTTTGCTATGTAGGTCAGAATGGGATATGCTGGCACCTCTGTTCACAGACTTTACAAAGATGTCTGGGAATGGGAAGCATGGCAGCAAAAAACATATTTTGATATAACTTAAATTGTTCTGCTGAACAGTTTGCTGTCAAATACTTGCTGTCTGGCTGGCAGAGCTGGACATTGTCTATATATGAGGATGTTTAATTTTTCACATTAAACAGTTCATTTACTCTTTACTCAAGCTCTGCAATTAAAGTCTGTCTCTGTGCCAAGGCCCTTAGAAATACTCAGTCTTGCTGCTCCAGTATGAGCTCCTTCCAGTAGCTGATGTACATGTACATGATGTACCTAAAAATCAGAGGAAATTGACAGCTAACTTGGTTAGCTCAGGACTTTTCTTGCAGCCTTGTGCCTTTTAATGTCTGTGCTTCAGAAACTTGTTCAGCAGTCAGTTTGGGTTTTGCTTGTTCAGTCAGAACTGGCTTTGGGAAGGTAATTTTTTGTAACACATTAAAACATTTTGCTGCAAACCCCATTGCACATCATGCATGAAAACTACATGTCTTTTTATGGGAGTCTAGCAGCTCTCCCTGATGTCTGTTCCTTCTAGGAAAGCCTCTGCTATTGAAGATGAAGAACAAAGCTTTTCACTTTCCCTATTGAGTGCTCCAGTGGAGGGTCCTGGGACTGCTTTTGTGTGGTATGTTTGGGTAGTGTCATGCACTCTTTGGACCCCTGGCTTGTGCCTTTGCAACCACCTCATGCTCTCACTTCCAGATTTGTCCCTCTGATCCTCTGTGCTCATCATCTACATAAACAGCAGCCTTACTGCTAATTCTGCTCTACAGCTAGCTGAGGCATCTTCCTATTTTGGGGAGAACAACTCTTTCCCAAATGATGCATCTCCTTTAAATTGTCAGCTTCTTCTCATACCAGTGGGAGAAACATGCAATACCTTACAACATTGCTCAAATATATGTTGTGACAAACATTACAGCCAAAACCCTACTTTTTTTTTCTTAGGTTCCACACCACACACATTCAAGGGAAAACTTTCTCTCTTTGTCACATGTCTTGAGAGCTGAATAGATTTTTGAAGCAGTTGGAGAAAGTGTTCCAAGATCAGAGATCAGATCATGTACCTTTTCTTTTTTTCTTCTTGAAAGAAGGAAATAAATCCTGATGGCTGGATGTAATGTTGCCTGTGATCATTCTTTGTCTTGACATGCTTATTAGCACAATGTGGACTTAATGAAACTGTTCTCCTCCCTCTATCAGTCTTAAGCATTTATAACAATTACTTTCTCTGGGGTTCTGTTGGTTATCTTATGAAAATCTGCCTCATACAGGAAGAATGCTCAGTCAGGTGATAATAAGTCTGAAATAACATTATGAGCAATGATTTGAGGTTGCAGCACATTTCAGAAGGGAAGTGGGTGGTAACTGATATTTTTATTTCAGCCTTATCAAAAGAATTCAATTTAATCTATTTTCTTATTGCTGGTGAAGCTCATTTTAAAATAAAAAACAGTGCAAAAACCAACCTATCAGGGAAGCTGTGTGTACCTGCCCACAGGTACACTGTGAGATTTCTCTTCTAGGAGGGTTAAAGCCCTAGACAGTGTTTGTGGAAGTATCTGTAGCTTAATGCCTTTCCACAGTAGTCTCTAGCTGAGGATCTTGATTATTCTTGGTTATGAAGAAAGACATAAATAATTATGGAAGGGGATCTTGATTTCTGCTGCACTCTTATGTGAAATGCATGCCAGCACAGAGCAGAGCACCACATCCTGATACAGAGAAGCATGTGTATGTAAATGAATGTGAGTTTTCAAAGGGCTCCAGTGTTGAGTCCCAAATCTTTTCAGCAACTTTGAAAATTCACTAAAAAAATCAATTACAGGCTAGTTTGTGCTGGGAAGAGGAAACGGAGCATGTCCTCTGCTGAAGCATCACGCTGTGATGAATGGCCAGTGGCTCTGGTGAGCCAGTTGTCTGTTCCAGTTTGTCTTTGTTCCTGTAAATGAGCCTGTGTATATCTGCAAGAACGGGAAGTTGTCTGGAAACTTGATCCAACTGATCCAACAAATGGCTCAGTTGTTGCTGTGATAAAAGCATAGGATGGCTATTTCAAATGTTTATATAATGGTGATATTTTTAATTAAATAAATTATTATAGCCTTCTTTAACACTGCCATTACTGTTTGTTGCTGAAATAAGTAAAAAAAAATGAGTATAGATCATGTGCTACACTCATTTTTCCATATAAATAGCTGTAAAACCAGAATAAGAAGTAGCATAATAGGATAAAAAAACATCTTTTGCTGAATCATTATCACACACATTTTGGCTGCCTGGCATAAAGATTATATTTAGATTTGGATGGGGAAATAATTGCTGTTATATTAGGCTATTTTTATATGCATTTATTAAATGCACTAATCTAAATAAAGCTACTTTTAATAAGTGCTAGATTTGGTCCAATTCCTATAAAAGAGAAATTGAGTCCACCTTGATTTTCCCCTTTGGCCAGAAAGGTGCTGCTGAGAAGATGCTCAAAATCCTGACAGTGTTCAAAGCTGGATTTTTCAGCTGCTCATGAAAGTTTTCTTGTTCCTCCCTCACAGTTCTGAAGCATTTTATACAGATCTACATAAAATACATTTTGTTTTTGCACAGGTAATCAGTGGAGGTAGTGCAGGAGCAGGACCCCGCAGCTTTCACTTCTCAAGCTGAGGAAGAGGCAACATGGGAAGTTTTATCCTCATCCAACATGGTTTTGGAGAGTAATTACTCTTGAACAAGCCACAGCTCTAACTGGGGAAGTTTTAGGGTACACTGTGTCTCAGAGAGACCTCAGCATCCTCCCCCACTGCCCCTCCTCGGGGGTTCCCTGGGAAGATGCACTCCCCACATCATCTGCAGTCCCTAGGGATGGGAGTGATGGCTGCTCTGCTTTCTGTTGGCAGAGAAAATCACCCCCAACCTTCCACAAAGGAGAGAGAAAACCCTGATTCCTGTGACACTCCTGGGTTTTGCTGCAATTCTGAAACCTTGGGCAAAGTGCTCTATTTCTTTATGGAAATGGAAGTTCCAGCTGAAGGAAGTTAATAAATCTGTTAACATGGAAAGGGCCCAATTCCATCCTTTGCCTGTCTTGTGCTCAAGGTCCATGGGAGTGTTTGTGTGCTGCTCAACCCTACCAGAGAAACTGTGTTAATTCTGTTTTCTCCCTTTTAAGGCATTTACATTAAGGCATTACAGACTGAAGAAATAGTGCTTGAGTTTTACAACCAGAGAGCAGAGGCAGGCAGATGGTTGCTGTCAGCACGTGAGTGGCTCTGTTCTGCACCAAGCCTGAGAGCAGGCACTGCTGATGGACTTTGGGTGGGAAACAGCCTGCCACAAACAGCTGGATTACAGAACAGGTACCAGTGAGTTAGGTTTCTCATCATCCACTTCAAAACAGGATAACTTTTTCTGTTATAAATGGTTGCTTCTTTAATGGGGAAGTCCACAACAGAAACCCCCTCTACCTTTCAGAGTGACACTTTTTTGATACTGGGGACAGTTTGTGAGACTGAAGCTTAATATTTGTAAGCAATTAGCTTCACGTTGGATAGACACAGGCCTTTTGCCCATCACCCATCTGAAACACCAGTGCATTATGACCTGGAGCCCCCTTTTCCTCTGGGTGGGGATCTCTGGGTTCTCAGGGGTTTGCTCTGCCCCACGTGCATGTGCAGGTGCTGTGCCCTTGCAAGCAGCTGCTGCATCTGTTCCTGTGTGATGTGTGCTGAGGGACTGCCCATGCCAGCAGGTCACTGCCCCATCACCTCTGTCACCCAGGCTCAGCTGGCACTGCCACTGCAAGCCCCAGACCCCTGCATTCCTGGGAGCCCAGCAGGGGAGCAGGGATACACCAAATGAGGTGCACCCATGGCTTCCTCTGCAGCTGGGGACAGAGCATCCCACTGTGAGCCCTCTGCAGAGCCCCTGGAACTCAGGAGCCCAGCCACAGCCCAGGGCAGGTGCTGCCTTGTGACCTCCTGTGCCTGTTGATTCACACTTTTCATCATGTTAAAATCACTCAAGTCAGGGCCTGGGCCATGTGCCATCCCCCCACTTCTGGCCTGATCACACCTATAGAACTTACTTTCCTCTCCCTTGAGCTGGGGAAAGCCCTGGGCAGGTCCTTTATTGAGATAAATAATTCCTGCTATCTGTATACTTTCTTTCTCACCTGCCAGCTGAGTTGGTGCTGGACAGCTGCACCATTTACACCTTCCTGGTGCTAAGCCCACACTCTGGATAAATGTTGTCTCTCCTCTGCACATTGAACAACTGGGACATAGGCAAATCCTGACAGTCAGAAGGCAGCAAAGCACCTTCTCCTGTTTAGATTTTGAGTTTATCCTCAGCATTAATGGAACAAACTTCTATCTGTGTGGAGTTTAAACATGAGCAGTCCTTGGTGATGGCAAATAGTCTGTTGGGAAGCTCTCCATCCCATAGTGTGCAGGGACAGCATGGACACAGCCTTGCAGCAGCCTGTAATGCACTGGGAGAGAGTTTGGGTGGTCTGCTCCCAGGACAGCAGCTCAGTGGGTGGGGTGGTGCTGTAGATCATGATTTTGGATGACTTCAGTGCAGCACAGAAGACTAAACTTCACACTGGTGTTGCTTGTCAAAAACCATTTACTGCTTAGCTGAACCACAGCCCAGGCTCCTGGTGGCTGCTCTGTGGATTCCCTGTGGCACCACAGGGTGAGGCTGTCCTGCTCTGGGGCACATGAAAAGCAAAGAAGATCTCTGGCTCTGCCAGCAAAAACATCTCCTAAAAGGAGAAGATAAATTGTTTTTTCTATGTGGTAGGTTTGCTTTCTAGAAAGATAAATGCCACCAATAGTGGTGGGAGGGATAAAGGAGGCAGCTTGTACAAGGAGGTGATTTCTTTCAGCATGAAATTATGCATCTGTTCTGCTGCCACAGACCTTGCAGCATCAGCCCTCCCTCCCTTGGCTCAGCTTCCTTCTCACAGCATGAGGCTGCAAGCTGCTGTGCTAAAAATACATAGTTTTAGCATGAAATAGCTGCTTCTGCAGGAGCACACTTCAAAGAGCCAAAGCACTCCTTGCAAGCTCTGAACCAACCTGCTTGGACTTCTCTCCTGAGGGTGGAGCATGAGGCCACTGATTAGAAAGGGCTTTGCTGACATCCCAGGTGAACTGGGAAATCTTTCCCATCCCTCCATGGATTTCTCTGTGTCCTGGGTTTGCCTTAAGTGAATCTTTTTGGTAAGGAAACTGAATTTGAAAAAGTCTTCCCAGAAGGTTTGTTCACAGTCCTGTAGGCATGAACCAGAATAATGTTACCATTTGTTCTGTGACATTTTCCTACAAATTTCTCATTATTACAGGGTAATTCTTTCAAGACCTGTTGGGTATGTGTAGTAGCTGCAGTGTTTAATCCCTGTGAAGAGCTGTAAACTTCTCTGTTTGGGCTGAGAGCTGACAAAGTCTGGTGTATCAGATGCTTCTTGCCAACAAAAAACTGTAAATCACTAAAAAAGTCATTCTATCAATCAATGAATGAGAGATGAAAATAATAACAAATTATTATTGGAATCACAGACTGATAAGGCTGGATAAGGCTGGAGGGGACCTCTGGAGATCATCTCATCCAACTGCTGCTCAAAGCAGGTCAGCTAGAGCAGGTTGCCCAGGGTCATGTGCAGTTGATGTTGAGTGTCTCCAAGGATGGAGGCAGTGTTTTCCATTTACCCCTCTGGGCAGCCTGCTGCAGTGCTTGACCACCCTCACATGTAGAGCATGTTTTTCTTGTGTTTAAATAGAATTTCTTGCATTTCAGCTTCTGCTCATTGCCTCTTGTCCTATCACTGGGCATCACTGAAAAACATTGACTCCATCTCCTGTAAACCCTTTCTTCAGGTATTTATGCATAAGGGTGAGATCCTCCCTTAGTCTTCTCAGGCTGAACAGTCCCAGCTCTCTCAACTTCCCCCTCCAGTCCTGCAATCAACTCCATGATCCTTCATTGGACTCTCTGCAGTGTGTCCATGGAATCTTGTACCAGTGAACCCTGAACTGGACAAAGCACTCAGGCATGAGAGGGGACCTGCTGGCAAAGCTTTGTCTCATGCAGCCCATGACACCATTGGTCTTCTCTGCCAAAGTTTCCTAGATCTTATTTTTGGATCTCCTGAAAAAGGAGGAGTATTTTCTTCCTTCTAGTCTTCAGGTATCTCTCCTGATCACCAGGGTTACAGAGTGACCTGGCAATGACATTGGCTAGCCCCTCAGCATTCATGGGCACATCCCATGAAGTCTTGTGAGCCTGCATATGTCCAGTTTGCTTAAATGTTCCCTAACATGACCACTGAAAGTAAGTCTTTCTTGCTGTGATCTCAGGGTAATTATAGCATTGTACAGTAAGGGTGCAATTTTCTCTTAATTCTCTGCAGTGCTCACAGCATGTTGAGGTTTTTCCCTTGTTCAGTTCTGCAGTATTCTCCAGGAAAAAAAATTACTTCAACAGCAGGTTTTCATGTAATTATAACCTCTGTATATACCTTCCTTCCCTCCCTTTTCCTCCCACTCACCTCCAGCACCTCATTTCTAAATCCTCCTCCTCCCTCAGTACCTATGAGAGAACAAGGGCAGTGCAGCATGTCCATGGACTCACACTGATGCTCTGAGGGGCACAAGAGTTGCATGCTTAAACCCTTGTGGTGTATGCTTGATAATTTCAGCTTCATTTTGTAGAGGAGTTGAGCTCTGGTGAAGATTTTCCATTTACCTCATCCCATCCCCAGCACTGACATCATCACATCCCCAGCAAGCTGTACTGTTGCTGCATCTTCACAGTGAAAAGGTGAAAAGACTGTTTAAACATACAAATTTAACTTGCTACCCAGGGTGTGCTTTAGAACACTGCAGAATTTCCCTGAAAGACTGATGATGTTAAAATGTGCTAATGGCAGCACTAAGGTCCATCAGGCTGGTTCAGGCTGTGGAGCTGCTCCCTGGGCCCCTCTCCTGGCTGCCCAGGTATGGGATAGCACAGCATGGCATGGCAGCCACCTGCCCCACCACTGAGCCTGGCCTGAGTGACTGTGCATTGACAAGCCCTGGGCAGGCTGGGGAAGAGCTCCTGGTGGCTGCTGTCAAGTGTGCTGGTCCTCACACTTCCAGAGAGCAGGGGGCCCTGAAATGACAGCTTTTCTTCCAAAGTGCTTGTCTGTCTGTTATGTTTGCCTCCTCAAGCAGAAGAACACTCTCTGCATTAATACACCACTGCAGCCTTTTCAGAAATGTTGGCCTGGCCTCTGCCTGTCCATCTGTGGGCTTGTGGAAAGGATGAGCCCCTCTCCATTTCTTTCTGTGTGTGCCACGTCACCCCAGCAACCCCTCGGCCCCAGCCTGCTCCCCATCTTCCTGTCTGCTCTGGATGCTAAAATCTGCCTCTTTGCCCCACACTGACACTGTTTTCCTTCTTAGCTCTTTCAGTGAGACAGGATCCTTCTGCAGTTTCTGCCATGGTGTGGCAGTTGGATTTTGGACGCTGCTAGCTGAGAAGATCTTCTGTCCAAGAAAATATTACCCATGCTACAGGACAAAAAAAAGGAGAAAAAATGTAGCAGCTTATACTCCCACTGTGGGAGACCTGTTTACAGAGAGTTACAGGCTGCATCTCCAGCTTGTTCCTGCACACCCAGATCGTGTTTGCAAGTCCAGGGCAGGTTGCATTTGGCATAAACCAGATGTTTAAAGCCAAGTACACGGTGGGCACACTGAGCCCCTAAACAGAAAGAGTCTCCAGCTTCAACCCATGCCCCTGCCAGTTTGGGGTTCCTCTGAAAAGATTGCAGTTCCACATTCTAGAGCATGAACTTGGAGGGAGGGAAATCCTAGCCATAGGCTTGGTTAGAAAATGAGATGCATCCCATAAAGCACTTTCATTTTGTGCACATAACAGAAAATTAATTACTGGTGTCCTTCTCTATTAATTTGCATACGACCAGTGAGTGATTTCTGCACAACCCAGTGGGATAATCCCATTGCCAAGGCACACCCTGCAAAACACCTGTTAAATGAGTCACCAGAAACTGCTGTGCCTCCACTGATGGGGTAGGAACCGAAGGAAATCTTTAGCTGGAGGAGCCTCAGCATGCTGAGCCAGGCTGCTCCGTGTCCCTGCTTCCAGGGAACAGACTGGTGCACACAGCCTCTGCTTTGCCTCTGACGTGACAAAGGAGGAGCACTGCAGCAATCTCTTGTGCTCTGAGGTTGATCTCATCTGACTTTCTGCAACCACACTCAATGGACAGAGATGATTGGAGTAGATTCTGGTGCTCTTTGTGTCTCTCCAGGGCTGGGATGCTGATGAGCAGCGACACTTGCACGACTGCTGTCCTTTTCCATGGTGGGTGTTGGAGGGAGAAGGGCAGAGACATGGTGGTACAGGCTCCCTCTTGCAGCCCTGTCTGGGAGGCTTTTGTCCCTGAAGATCCTCGCTGGTATACAGGAGGAATAAGAATTGGAAGATGCCTGGATCAGCAGAATGTTTATGTGGATGCACAGACATATATATCAGTATATTTATCTGTATTTCTCCGAGTAGATGGAGAGATTGGTCATTTGCTTTGGGGAGGGAAGGTCAGAGTGGACACCTTACTTAACTGCACCAGGAACCAGGTCATACTGTGTTTACTCCATGGAACAATCTCTCTTCAGATCTGTGTCACACTCTAAATGCCACCAGAGCCAAACTGCTCCCTGGTATCTCACATCACCCTGATCTTCTCCCTGTGCAATCCCTTCACTGACCTAATGATACAGCAAATGATGCAAACCATGGTCACACCCATAACCACACAACATTTTTCTGGAGCTCAGTGGGAAATCACCACCATTCAGAAAGGCAATAAAAACACAGCAGCCCACAAAGAGCTGTGAAATCAGAGAGTCTGTGTGTGTTTGAGCAGTTTGTGAAGGAGCTGTGGACAGCCCCTGTGCCGCTTGTGCTGCAGTCCTGGCTGAGGTAACCCAGCAAGGGGATGTCACTGCACTGGCTGGCAGTCCCCACCTCTCTGAGCTCCCTTTGCAGAGCCTCAGCCAGCAGCAGCCACGTTGAGTGGCCAGGGGGAAGGTGGTTGTATTCCAGAAAAAAAGATGGCATTTCCCTGTCTTCAGAGCCACTGAGCTGTGTAGCCACTGTGTTTGAGATGTTCCCTCTTTAGGGAAGAAAGCTTTTAGAGTAATGACCTCTCATCCAACATCACTGTCATGTGGGACACTAAGCACCAAAAGGACAGAGGGACACCCAAGTGAAGGACACCACATTTTGCTTTGAAGTTTCTGTAGCTGGTTACAGAGAGAATATAATTTTAATATAAGGTCCAGCCTGTCCAGACTTGTCAGTAGAAAGTGTCAAGTGGAGTTTTAGCTGTTTTACATGTTTAAGAACAGATGTGAAGCTGAAGTTGTGTTATTCCTGCACATTTCTCATCTATTCTTTGCCATGAGACATTTCATATGTTTTATACCCCAATGCATTTCCCTTCCCATTGCTATAGTCCTGAAGTATTTAAATCATAACTTTGTAACTTCACTGGAAAAAGAAAATATATTACTGCCTCTGACAGTAATTATCCCAAAGGCTGTTCTGATGTCTCTCTTGGTCTTGGTCATGCATGAGGTGGAGGCTTGGTGCTGAATTTTTTTGTTCCAGCAGAAATCATGGTCATTCCCACTGTCCACTTCAGTTGAGTCAATGCAGCTCTTTCAGAGGACTGTAGCATAAGCTAAATTGGGGATGTGATTTGGGTTAAGAAGCAACAAGCCAAAGGGGGGAAGCTGCATCTGTTTAATATATGCTCAAGCAGAGCAAGTAGTTTACTTTTCTTACCCATTTTCAGAAGTTCAGTAACATTCTGCTGGCAAGTGAGGTGAGACACTGGGCTGGCTGTGCAGCCCCAGGGCACAGGGAGACAGCTCTGAGACCCCCAGGCAGGTCTTGGGACAGGGACTGTTCTGCTGGTGTGGTAATGAGCCCCAGGACGTGCCAGGACCCACCTGCCAGCTAACAAGGATGAGCTGGGAGTCAGCAGCTCCAGAAAATCCACCAGTAACACACTGCTGGGAAAGGTGTCATCCCCAGCCAGGCAAATACAGAACACAGCCATGAAAATAAATGGCCCAAAGGAGCAGGGGCATTATGGGGCATTTTTGATGCTTCCAATGTGCCCCATTTACCAACCCTGTGCTGTATCCTCCACCCAGCTCCTTCCCTGTGTGTCACCAAGGGGTTCTGTGCCTGGCCAAGCTGTCAGCCACTGCCACAGCAGTGCCTTCATAGTGCTTAGTGTCCTTCTTCCCCTGATCTAAGATTCTCTTCAAGCATTGCCAGCTACATGATCCCACTGTCATGAAAAAAAAGAACAAAAAGAAGTATTTTCCAGCAGCCAGGAAGTTGGCATGTTTCTAGCTACAACAAAGAAAGTGGCCATAGCCTGTTTTGTACAGATGACTTCCTTTAGTTAGGCCAGAAAATGTGACTGTTTCAAAGCTGATTTATGTTTCTAACTGAAGTCCAGAATCTTAATCTCTCTTACTGTTTCCCCTGTCTGGACTGTGGTTGGCTGTGTGCAGAGCAAGGAATTAGGGTAAGAGGTGGAAGTCAGAAGGAAGAAAGATCAATTGTTTCTATTGCAAAAGTAAACAGCAGTAAGTGCTTAATTGTTTCTGCATCTTCTAATCAAGTGGATTTTTCAGACAGCTGTGAAGAGCCCTCAGTGTGTGCAAGCAGCACAGACTGAAATCAAATCAATCAATCCATGTACTCCTCCCACCTTGAGGTGCTTGCTTTTCTTGTCATTGATCCAGGGCAGGGACAAGTTCCTCCAGTGCTGCAGGCTCTGCACAGGACAGACCTGCAAAAATCCCACTTCTCAGTGGACCAAAATGGTGTCATCCAGACCCAAACTGGGACAGGACTAGAGAAATGCCTGCAAACCCTACTGGGTCACCTTCTGAGAGCAGCAGGGCAATGATCAGCCCTGCAAGCTGAGCCCTGCCCTCACAGCTGCCACCAGCATCAAGGGACCACAGCCCAGGGCTCTGCAGGAGAAAAGCACTCTCATGTGAAAACCAGCCCTCTGGGGAACACACAAGCTCCTGGCACCGTGTTCCCAATGGGTTTGTGTTTTGTGTTTGCCCTGGGAACCTGTGGTCTCCTATGCTGTAAATTCCAGAAGAGCAGAGTTTTTTCCAAAAATCACTTGATTTTCAGCATCAGCCATGCTCCTTGTGTGCTGGTCCTGATGCTGACCAGGCTTTATGAGGATGTTTGGATGGAGGAAAATCACTCAGCTGTGCACTACACATCAGAGCCTGCAGCAGCTGAGTACCATGGAAAGCATCAACCACTTTGGAACAAGCTCTTATCCCCAGTAAAGCCACAGTCCAAGCCCCTGGCTGCCCACATGTTTGCACATCTTTCTGCCACCCCAGGCTACCCAGGAGTTTCCCCTTGTGTGGGATTTTAACTCTCTCTCCTTGCCCTCCTGGATATGTGCTATTTATTTTAGCCCTAACATGCAGAAATGTTAGCCCCACATTCAGAAACAAATCTCTAAGTACTCAAAGGCCAAACTGGGCTCTGCTTCAATGTGATTTTTGCCAGACTGGCTGCCTTCAGCAGCAATGAGACCCATGCCAGCCCTCAGCTTCCTCTCCTCATCAGGATGCTGAAGGATGAACTTCCCTACAAAGACAGGGATGTCTGATGCTGTGAGACTGAACTGGGCTGTCATGGTAATGAATTATACCCTTGTGCTTAAAATGGCCTTGGGGATAGTGAGATGGAGAAGGACTGGATGAGTTTCCAGAGCTTGCTGTCCTGTATGTCGTGCAGAGGATTCCCCCCCTTTCCTATTTTTTCCCAAGATTTCATGTGTTTTGACAAACAGATGTAACCAGGATGCTGAAGGGATTAACCAGTACTGAAAAGACTTTATTAACTTGGTGATTTGGACTGTTAATCTTTGGTCTGCATTTCTCTGAGTCACTGGAAGGCTGCAGGGCTCCTGTGTGGGGTGCAAGAGTGTCACATAAACCCAGGCTGCTACACTGCAGGTTAGCTGTGAGCAGAGCAGAGATGAAGAAAGGAATTCAGCGTGGGCAAGAGGCACACCCTCTCTTTTGGCAAGAAGCAGTTCACATTCTTACTCTGATTTACACTAGTTTACATGGAAGGCTGAACTGAGTTCTTGAAGCATGTGGTAGTATTTAACTGTATAAAACTTGGAATCAGCTTCAAGTACTGGATGTGGAGAGATCAAAGCTATTAAACTATATATTTTGTATAGGAAATATCTATGATGAAGAAATACATTTGTCTCAGTAATAGCCAACAGGGAGAACTCTTTGAAAACAAAGGCTGCTGCTGTGTCATCCCTCTGTTTACTTGTTTAGCAGGAAGATTGATTATTAGAGCTCCCATTTTAAGCTAACTCTGCAAAGGCTTTGTGTGCTTTGCAGGCAGCCCCTGGTGCCCCTGAGGCTGAGAACAAGGGATGTGCAGGGGCAGAGCTGGGCTCTCGTGGTGCCAGGGCAGCAGCTCTGCCTGCCTGGCCAGGGAGGGATGGGGCTGCTTCTCTCCTCTCAGTTACATGGGAAACACCTTCCTCCTGGTGCAGTCAGGCTGGGGTAACTTGCCTCTGGCCATGTTTTCCCAAAAGTGAAGAAAGGGAAAGAAGCCTTTGCTTGGCTTTTTTTTTTTTTTTTTTTTGGCACATCTAGTTGCTGCCTAGTCCAGATCAAGAGTAGCCAAGGATGGGCTGAAATGCCTGTTCTAGAGAACCTGTGAAAGTCCAGGGTCCTTCTGCAACCCTTGGCACTGGTGCTGACCTTCAAGCCATGGCCATGGAGGGTCCTTTGCCACTGATGATGGCAGCCAACTTCTCCACCATCCTTCTCTGAGATCTCCTCTCTTCCCCTCCCTGCTTGCTTTCCCTCACCTAGTGCAGCTCATCTTTCATGTTGTGTTATTTATCTAAGCCTGCTCTCCAGGGCTGCCCCACGTGGCTATTTTAGTCATTTCCTCCAGCAAGTTCCTGCAATTGTTGGGCTGGCATTGTGTGAGTCACCCACCACACTTCCTCCCACACTCCCTCCCAGATGGGAAAAGCCTCCTCCTGCTAGCTTTCCTTTGTTAACCAGGGCATCCTGAAGCAATTCCACCTTTAGCAGCACAAAGGCCATGCTTGCCTGTGGCAGCCAGGTGCTTTGCAGAGCACAGACACCACCAGAGCAGAGAGCACTGGCACGTGGTGCAGACAGGGGAAACCAGCTGGGCTGATCTGCCCCTTCCTTTTCTTTCTGCAGGTCCATGTGGTCACTCTGTCCCTGGGCTTTTGACTGGGAGTGAAGCCAGATTTCAACCAGAGACCCAGACCTGGGCTTTGCTCCTGCAAAGTGACCTTCCTTATGGCCTTTCCTGCCTAGAGGACACTTGTACATCACACCCAGCATCTGCTAGCCCTAGCACCAGCAAAAAACCCCATACCAGACTGTCTGCTTTGGTAGGCATGAGGCACAACCAGCCCTGCTGCTGAAAGCCACAGTTCTCTGTAAGCAGAGCCCCTTTGGTGACAGCAGTGCTGTGCTGGCTGCCACCAGCCTGTGATGGAGAGCAGGGCTGGCAGGGCCATCCCAGCCTGCTGGGTGTGTGCAGGGCAGTGGGAGGCTGCACATGGCCTGGGAAATCACAGCTCACACCTGGCCACACGTTGAGCTGTGAGCACAGGAAGGATCTGAAATATCTGCAGGGCAGGTATCTAAATACACATGATGGGCATGTGTGTTAAATCTGAAGGAAACAGCCCAACAAGGTTTTTTTACACTCTGTGATATTTCTTTTGGCCTGTTTGTTTTGCTTTGGGCTTTTTGTATGTTGTCATACAAAATAAAATTGCATTTTTTCACCCTTGAGTAGCAGACTGGTATGGCATTAACATTTCTGTTCCTGTAAGAGTGGCAATCATTGGCAAGTTTGAGCCTAACAACTCCTTCTGTTTATTTGATGGAGATGTAGTGTTTTTCCTGCTTGTGCTGTGTTGGACAGACTAATCCTCTTGCAAGGCACTCACTTCTCTGCTCTGCCTTGCACTGAGTGTGGGTGAGTGCATCAAAGGGACTGGGCCCATATGTGCCCCTTGGGGGGTGCTGAGCCCCACAACAGCCAGGCAGGAGGAGGCACACACACTCTCCAGGTGAATGCTTTTCTGAAGCTGTCCCTGGAAGACCAGGGACCATACATGGCCTTTACACAGCTCCTCATTCATACAAGAGGAAACCTGGCAAGGAAATTCCTTCCCCATTAGTACCTGAGGACATTGGCTCAGATGATGTTTTTTTATTGCTTGTTAGGTCTGCTCTTCAGTGACACATTTCCCACTGGGAAGGTACTAAAATCATCACCCAGTTGCAGGGGATAATTATAATTTCTGCAGGAGTTATGCTGATGTTTCTCATCAGCACCAGTGCTGTGTGGAAACCTGCACTTTGGAGGGAGCAGATGGTGAATGTGTCCCTCAAGAGCTCTGGGAGAGGAGGAAGGCTGGACTGCCACCACCAGAAGCATCTGCCAGTTCTGTGCAGGGACAGCATCATCCTTGGACAGTCTGGAGCTTTTCTAGCACGTGGAGACCTGGCAGAAGGTGGAAGAAAAGGAAAGGACTGTAGAAGGAAAGCTCTAAAAAAGTGAACAAAATCCTGTGACTTCTCTTTGTGGCTTCACTCTAGATACACTGAACAGGTAGTGATGCAGGAGGAAGGTCAGGAGGGAATTTGTGAGGAATTTGGGCTTGGCCCATCCTTCAGCATCTCACAGCACAGGGCCATGAACAACAACTGGTTTGTGCCTCAGGGATGCTGCATGGGTTCTTTTCAGTGCAAGTGCAAGGAGGGAAATTTCCTCTCCTAAACACTGTGTCCTTGCCCCACAGGGAACAGAGAGATACCCTGTACATATGAAAAGGCAGCAGCACATCCAAATGACTCTATTCATCTCTGGAGGCATCAATTCTCTCTCTAGCACACAGCTGCAAGGAAGCTGCTGGATCTGAGCCTGGTGCAACAGTGCAGCAGCACAGGGATAATAAACCCAGACCTTTCCTTCCTTTGTCATTTCTCAGAGCATCTGGGATCTTACTTCCTAAAAAAACAAACCAAAATCTGAAAATTACCTAAAACTCGTCAAAGTCAGGAGATCAGGAGGGCTGAAAGTGCCTCCTCACAGCTGTTTGGGGCTGTGCTACACCTGTGAGCTATCCTGCTTTCTGAATTTGTTCCTCTAAAGCTGTTGGGATGGTGATTGCAGGCAGGCTGCTGTGAGTCCCAGAAATGCTCTCCTGAATTTGGTGCCACACCGATCCCTGCTGAGCTTCTCTCTTTCAGCAGGGTACTGGGCTGTCACAGGAGCAAGAGCATTAAGGAATCTGCTTCCTTCTGCATGGAACAGGCTTGGAAACTGTGAAACCCTGGAGTTTGAGGTGAAGAGGTTGGCAAGCTGGAAAATGTTTGCTTTACTCACAGTCCTGCTTCCTGCAGCACTTGAAACAGCAGAGAGAAACAGTGAAGGATTCATTCCCTTTTTATTCCCTATGCCCACAGCCTCAAATCCTTGTCTTCTCCAGAATCCCTGGAAGCATTTTTTCCCCAAAGATGAGCTTCTCCAGTTCAGCCAACTTTTACCATGAGTTAAATATTAAAATATCCAAGAATCTGAGAAGTCATATCCCAAGCCTGCCTCACACAAAGTTCTAGTTTTGCTGATCTGCACCTGGTCAGTAGAGCAGGTATCTTTACTACTCAGGTAGTCACTGGAGCACCTCACAATGCTGAAAATGATTCTCCCTTACAGACCTGAACGAAAAAATCATAAGGACAAGAGACTGACCAAGGTCAAATGAATGTTTGCAGCAAACTGGTGTCTCACCAAAGAACTCAGCAGGACTGCTAGGACCAGGATGCCCAGGCATGACTTAAACCCCTTGCATAGCCTCTGTGCATTTTAAAATGTGTATACCTGCCCTGCTTTAAAATTTGCCTTTTAAGCTGTAAGGTTTTCTGGCACTGGCACAGGGATGCTCAACCTGACCTAATTTTACAGATCTTTCTCATCCATAACCTCAATGGTTCATTGACTACAAGGATTGCTGTGTTTCTCATTAGGGGTTAGAAAGTATTTTTATGCTTTTGTTCACCCAGAACAGAACATAGAGCAAAATCTTCCATGTTATCCTTCTGTGTTGGCTGGGGCTGCAGTCCATGAAGAAGCAAAATCACCTCTTTTCCCTAAGAAAGATGAAACCAAGGAAACTGGGACCAGACCTACAGAATTCACATATAAAATTCTCCCTTAGTTGATATCTTCTTTTTTATGTAGACTGGTCAAACTCAATTTTTAGTGAGGCAAGTTCTCTAAGCACATAGCCATGAACTACCATTTAATATCTGCTGCTCCTTTGGATGGTGGAGCTGCCTCTCACAGGCTGGCAGTGGAGCTCTTACTGATGTGTGTGGGAGCACAGGGGCTCTGGGGTGTTCTTCCATCGTGGCAATGCCTTCCAGGCCCTTGGCAGCAGCACAGTCTGTGCCCTGTGGAGGGGCAGTGACTCCTCTGCCTGCAGAGCCCTTCCCAGTGTCCCAGCCCAGACATCACCCTCTTTGCAGGATAGCAGTGGCAGGAGAGGGAGCAGCAGCACAGGGATCCTGCTCTATCCCTGTCCCAGCAGCAGCACAGGGATCCTGCTCTATCCCTGTCCATCAGCAGCTCAGGGATCCTGCTCTATCCCTGTCCCAGCAGCAGCACAGGGATCCTGCTCTATCCCTGTCCCAGCAGCAGCACAGGGATCCTGCTCTATCCCTGTCCCAGCAGCAGCACAGGGATCCTGCTCTATCCCTGTCCCAGCAGCACAGGATCCTGCTCTATCCCTGTCCCAGCAGCACAGGGATCCTGCTCTATCCCTGTCCCCAGCAGCAGCACAGGATCCTGCTCTATCCCTGTCCCAGCAGCAGCACAGGGATCCTGCTCTATCCCTGTCCCAGCAGCACAGGGATCCTGCTCTATCCCTGTCCAGCAGCAGCACAGGGATCCTGCTCTATCCCTGTCCAGCAGCAGCACAGGGATCCTGCTCTATCCCTGTCCCAGCAGCACAGGGATCCTGCTCTATCCCTGTCCCAGCAGCAGCACAGGGATCCTGTTCTATCCCTGTCCCAGCAGCACAGGATCCTGCTCTATCCCTGTCCCAGCAGCAAGATGAGGAATGAGGCTGAGGTCAGCACAGACCTTGTCCCAGCTGCCAGCACAGGCTGTGTCCCATCTCTGGGACAGGGCTGTTCCCAGCACATCCTCATGTTTGCTCTGCTTTCCAGCCAGGGGCTGAGCCCTGTTTGTCCTGTTGGTCCATTTTTTAGTCTCCTTGCTGACCTTTTTGATGTCCCCTGGCCACCCACAGCAGGGGCTCTGCTGGGACCCTCACCCTGGTGCCAGTGCTGCTCCATCACACATCACAGAGCTCAGAGGTGATGGGCAGCAGCACCTCCCCTACAGCCAACATGCCCTGGGGGATATTTCCATCCTTCCTACACCAGGAAGCTTCCCATTATTCGTTTTCTCTTAAGAAGAGACTGCTCTTTCTTACAGGGAAGTAAAAGGAAAACAAAAAAAAGTAAAAAAGAAGAATTTAAGAATAACAACTATTAATTAAGCCTAGGATTTCACAAATACCTTCTGAGAGGCTTCTGGTGAAGATCAAGTGCAATATAACATTAAATATTTAGTGTAGCCTCTCAAAAGGGATTTGATCTTTACATATGAAAAAAGGGATGAGACTTAAAGATTAAACAGATCTTTTTAACATCCAGCTTCAGTTACTCAAAATAACAATGCAATCTGTGGTGACTCAAGAATTTCCTTGTGGGGGATTAGGCAGAGTGATCAGACATTAGGGACAGAACCCAGGTCTACAGGGGAAGCTGTGCCATTTTCAGGGTGTCACTGGGGGAGACACAGAGAGACCTGGGAGGAGAAATCCTGGCAGCCAAAAGGGGTGGGGCAGCAAAGAGTGACCATGTGCATGAGGAAGGGTTGTGTAACATCCAGGTGTGGAGCCTCACAGATTCCCATCTGGCCATCAAGTGGACAGCACATCCTGCTGTGGTATCTCTGTGAACAAGGAATCTCAGGATCTTCCCAAAGCACTCTGAGGAGTCCCTCCTGCCCCAGATAGTTCAAGCAGGAGATATCATGCCATAGGTATGTATATTTATATACACAAATGCATGCATATTAAGAAAAAAAAATAATTTGTGAAATGCTTTTATCAGGCAGACCAAAAATATTTTCAAAGGCAGAATCATAGTATGGTTTGGGTAGGAAAGGACCTTTAAATGGTCATCCCCTCTGGGCAGGGACATCTTCAAGTTTTTCAGGTAGCTCAGCACCCTGTCTCAACCTGGTCTTGAATGTTTCCAGGGTTGGGGCATCTACCACCCATCTGGACAGCTTGTTCCAGTGTTTCACCAACCTCCTAATAAAAAATTTCTTCCTTCCAATGTTTAAAAACACTGCCCCTTGTCCTATTGCAACAGCCCCTGCTTAAATGTGTCTCCCCATCTTTTTTATAGACCTCCTTCAAGTACTGAAATGCCACAATAAGATCTTCTTGGAGCCTTCTCCAGCTGGACAACCCCAGTTCTCAAAGCCTTTCCACAAGGCAGAGGAATTCCATCCCTATATGAGAAGAAAGGGAAAATCACAACACACACAGTTTGATAAAATGAAGGGTTAAAAGAGAGGGATGCCCATGCTGCCACAAACCCTTCTCTTTTTCTTCTTTTAAGCAAGAAAACCATGAGATGAAGACAGGTCATGTCAGAGCCTTTTTTTTCTGTAAATGTTTGTTTCTCTGGGACAGTTTAACTGTGTCAGCAGCACCAGGCTCTGCTCAGAGCCCTGCTGTGTAGGGAGCAGCCAGACCTGGGCAGAGCTGTGGGGACCCTGCACTTCACTGCTGCCCTGCCTCAAGCCCCTTTTCACTTCAGCCTCTCCTAAACAATGCATTTATTTGTCCCAGTGTCTGGCCTGGGAAAACATGCTTGCCTGACTTTCTGTGAAATTGATTTCAACCCTTTTTCCCAAGCACAGCTCTGTGCCATTTTTGTGTCTGAAGGAACAGTAAGTACCTACGTGGGAAAAAGGTGGGGGTGGCTCAGTCAAGAAAATAAGCCTTCCCCAGTCTTTCCACACCATTCCAATTTCAATTGTGTCCCTTTTTTTGTTCTGTGGAGCAAAACCCTGAATGATTTCAGTCATTTCCCTTTCAAAATAATTGCTTTCCTGATGCAGCTTTGGACAGTCCAAGCAAAGAAGTGTTTTTCTTTCCAGCAGCCCTGGTGAAGGAGTGGCAGATACAGCAAATGGAGCCCTGTGAGCTCAGCATTGCTAATGCCCATCAGATCCAGTTCTCATCACTGTATTGCAGCAACTTGCAAATTTTAAAATGTACTAAAGCTGGTGAAACCTGTCTTCAGTTTACCATTTAGATTTGCCAAATACAGAATCAGAAGACACTCATACACATTTGCTCTGACTTCCCAGGCAGCTCAGGCCAGAGGTTCCCTGAATTAATTTGCCTTTGAACTGGAATATTTCTGTTTAAAAATGCGTTGTAGGAAAATTTCTGGGGTTTGAAAATCCATCCCAGTCTATGCTAAACCTCTCCCATGTTTGGTTAATGTCATTCCTAAAACACCTTCCCTTTGATCTACAACTCCCATCCTCTGACATCCAGCTCTAGATTTTGCTGCTCTTTGTATTCCAGATTGATGAGCTCTCTCATTGCATTTTTATTCTCTTTAGATTAATTTACAGTGCCTTCCTTTGGGGAGCTGCAGAGAGGATGTCTCCAGCAGAGCAAGTCACCACAGGCTCTTTGTCCTCAGCTGAGGGAAACAGGTACTTTGAGGATACATTTTTGTCACCGGTTTTAGACCTCTCCTTTTGAAGGAGAATTGCACCCCTAAAGTGCTTATTTTCTCTGTGTTGGCTTCAAAGGGAACCTAAAGGATAAGTTTGAATAATATCTGAGCTTAGTCAGATGAGAACCACCCAAGCAGGCAGTGAATCCATCTCTGACAAACTCCAGAACCACTCTGGGAACCTCAAATGATGCTTTACAAAGAACAGTCATCACTCCTTGCAGTTATGCCCATCACACTTCCTCAATCCTCACAGCTTCCCAAGCCCTTCCTGCAGTGGCTGCTGCTATGATTCACAAGATCCCACCCCTTCCCACCAGCCCAGCAGTCTGAGTGAGCTCCCTGCCCATGACAAGGGAGTGGCATTGCTGTCTTTCCAGGGGATGTTTTTATTGTGTGAGAGCTCCAGGGCCTGTTTAGCAGCTCCATGCTTGCAATGAAGCTGACACCTAAACAAACAGGACCTGCTCCTAGGGGATGGCACATCTCACCATCCCTCCCAAGACAGCTTTGCACCAAGGCAGGAAATTAAAAGGGAGATACTTTGAGTCAAGGCCAGAAGGGAGTTTCTTCCTCTCTCAGAGAGAAAAGTCTCACTGAAGGGGAAGTTTCTTGGTTTGGCTGGCAAGCCCTGAGCAGAGAGTAGTGTCTGGGAAGGATGGTTTCTGCAGGGAAGCACCAGTTGCACAGCAGGTGCACATCTGGCTCCCTCTGTGTCCTGGGGCAGAGGCAGGTGGCTCTGCAGCTGCAGGGACACCAGTGCACTGCTCCTGCCCTGGGGACAGCTGCAGCTGCTGGGCAGCAGTATGTTTATATAAAGACATCACACCTCCAATAACTGGGGACAATGTTGAGAGTGAAGCTGTTACTACAAGACAGCCCATTTTAAAAGGCCCACCTTTGCTGCAATGCCTGTGCAGAGCCTGAACATGCTCACTGCAGGGAGCAGGACGTGGAGAAGGGCAGATGGTTTGGGTGAGGAGTGAAGAGAGGCACAGACAGAAGAGGGTGGGCCAAGGGAGCTAAGAGCCAGCCCCAAATATTGACATGCACAATGTTCCTTTGCCTGTCTCTAAGGCAGCCCACAGAGGGGAAGGACACTCTTTCACATTTCCACTGAACTGCAGATATTGAAGGGCCTTTCAAATCCACCCCAGTTGTCAAAGGCATTTTCTTTTCAGATAACCCAAGCTAATATAGTGCAGCAGCCTCAGCTCTGAGAGCAGAGTCAGGTCAGTGATGTTACTTCAGTTTGTGATTGTCCTTATAAGTCCTTCATGAAATAATACAGCTGTACCTAAGGTAGATGTAGGTGACAATGCATGCTGGTTTGTGAGGAAGGATTTTCATGCTAAAGGGATGATACAGAAATCCTATCAGCAGGGAGGGTGCAAAAACACACCATTACTCTGTCCCTGCAATCAGTGGGTTGGGTAGAACTCAGATATTGGCCCTTCATTAGGGCTTGAGGCTTGGTGACCAACAGTGGCATATTCCTTGAGAGATCCCCTGCCTGATGTGACCAGCAGCTCACAGGCAGGGGGTCCATGAGCCCTGTGGCCACACTGGCAGTGAGAGCAGGATTTCTGCAACATCACATGCATGTAGCACATGGGGAAAACAGTCAGTACCTTTGGTATAAAGCTCTGAATGATCTGGCCTGCTATCCAATTAATTTTATATTTAATAGCAACAATTATAATTAATACTAGACTCATATTAATTATTTATATTAGTAGAACACAAAGTACAACACAGAAATGTTAATTAAGCTTGTTTTACATATGGTGAAAGTGAAGCAGAGATGGGTGAAATGCCTTCTTCAATGTCACACTTCAGTTTACTCTCAGATCTAGAAATAAAATCTGTTTTCCTAGTCTTGGTCCAGCCTGGAGATGCCAGATCCCCCGATGGGGTTTTCTAAGTGGTTGTGACTGCTTCAATGACTTTCCCATTGCAGCACTTCCAGAAACTGAAGGAAACCACTTCTGGGCCAGGGTTAACACACTTCAGTTGAAGGTCACACTGAAAATGAGCTATTTGATAAGGATTTTCTCCAGGGGAGCTGGTAGAGTGTCTCATGGCAGTGAGCAGAGCAAGCCCTGCTTTCTGGATGATTTGCAGGCCCTCCAAGGACATGTTTTCTATTCTGAAATGAATTTCAGGTCTTTTCCTTTACTCATGTATGCCCTATGCCACTACCCAAACACAAAACACATTTTTTTTCTTTCATGTTCCCTTATGCTGTGGTAGCCTTGATACCCCCTACTCCAACCACACATTTTATTTTAAGATCTACTTTGTTTTTGCAGCCTCTTCACTCTTTCTCTGGCTCTTTTGTTTGAATTTGCTGTGTATCCTCAGGTGTGTGCTCTGCAGTTGGTGTTCATGTTCATCTCAAGGCCAGGAGCAGAGGGGGCCTTTATGGAACAGCACTTTTCTATCCACTTGTAAAACCCAAGACACTTGTCAAACCATCTCTGCAGCACTCAACATCACTGTCCCTGACATGGGTATTATGGGCTTTTGTGTAATGATATCAAGACCACTGGGAATCAAGGATGATTAACTTTAAAGGTATATTTGTGTATTCTTTCAAGCTGAGATTTCCTGTATTTCTCAGATTTGATTAGATGAATTGTGTTGTAGAGGGAAATAAAACTAATTTTCATTTAAGTGAAATAATACTTGTATCCTCTCTATCAATGAGTGAGCTTCCACTTATCTTTTTGCCAGAACCAAAATTTTTGCAAAATCTCTTTCAGACAAGGCTGTAATCCTGAAATACAACAAGTTTAAGCAATCATTTTGTAGCTGGATATTCCTTGATTCCCCTTGCATATCTTACTAGAAAGGAGAGCTGGAGAACAGCTGGGAGAAAGTGGAGTAATTTCTGTATTAGCTATTAGCAGGCCAGAGGTTTTTCCTACAGAAACTTGCCCATTTCAAAAGAAAGCTGAGAGCACAGAGTTTTTTCCTACATCTTCCTCTGAAAGTGAAGTGAAATGTGGGCATTAGTGCTAAATCGTTTTCAATTTTTGTAATGGCTTAACATAAATAGCTTTTCCTGCTCCAAGTCAGCACACTTGACAGCTGTTAAATACCACTCCTGCCAAAACAGCCCCTTCACTTCAGTCCTTATCCTGGTAAAACTCCCAGCTCCCAGCTGAATCAAGGGGCCCATTGCATGGCTCTCTGTGCTCCTGCTCATGGGCAGGCAGAGAAGGCTCTGCAGGGTGACACATTTGGGAGGAACCAGGGGAGGCAGGATGGCATGGGGCTGGCAGCACTTCTGGCATGACCGAGCATCCGACCCACCTTCCAGCCCTGCAGCCTTTGGCACCATCTGGTGTCCACCCAAAGGAGGCCATGCCCTGGGGGAATGGCTCCTGGTCCTGCAGGATTGGCTTCCTGACAGCAGCCAGGTGCCTCCCACCCCTCCCTGGCACAGGGAGGTGACAGAGCTGAGCCAGAGCAGCCAGGGACCATCACCAGCTGCTGCTGCCAGGACTCAGATACCAGCAGAGCTGAGGCACCTCTGGAGAGAGGAGCCCTAAGGCAGCTGCAGTCCAGTGCTGTCCTCCAGCTGTGGAGTAACAATGCATGAGCCCACGTGTGTTGGGTTGATGGGGCTGAAATGTGAATTCTATCACCACCTGTTAAAGCTGGGTGGGGCAGTGATTCCTTATCTCACATACCATCTGCTAATGGGCCATCTTTAAAACCAGGGGGGGCAATCATCTTTATCTTTTCCACAACCCATCCTCAGGAGATATCATCTGTTGATGGGCCAGTCAGTCCCACTGCATGACTGATAAAATTACATCATCCCACTAGGAGATGTTCCACCCAGGGGGAGGAGCCAAGCCTTTCCTACCTAGATAAAAACTGAGATTTTGGACAGCAAGTTATCCATCTTTCCACTGGATTCCAGAGGAACACCAGACCTTCCCACATCATCTCTGGACCTTCAGAGGAAAACTGCACCTTCTACAGGAGCACTGCTTCAGATGAACCACATCTGCCACTGCAGGAGGATGCAGCCACCATTGAATGGGACTGCTACCAACACCCTGACTGACAGGGTGTCAGGTTGTATTCTGACTCTCTCAGGGTTGGGATTGTTCTTTATAATACTGTATTTCTATTTTAATTTTCCTAGTAAAGATTTGTTATTCCTAGTTCCCCTATCTTTGCCTGAGAGCCCCTTATTTTCAAAATTATAATAATAATTTGGAGGGAGGGGGTTTACATTTTCCATTTCAAAGAGAAGCTTCTGCCTTTATTGGCAGACACCTGTCCTTCAAAGCAGGACTCCATGTTATTTTTGGGGGAGTGTCTGTCATCTCTCAGACATGATCTCCTCAGAGTGGGAAGGAGTTCCATAAAGCACACTAGAAAGATCCTTTCAGTATGTCCTGCATTCCTGGGGTGTCATGGAGAAGTGGGTGCCCCTGCCTCTGTGGCCAGGCCCCCTTCCAGAACCACTCTCCAGGGGTGAGATTAGCAGCCTGGCTGGATGGAGCCCTACAAACAGCACACACCTGTGTAATTACACCAAGCAAAAAGAAAATGTTGCTTGCTTTCTGCACCATTTTCCCCTGGCGTCCTCTCTCTGTTATTTTGCTATTTTTTCCCCACAGCAGTCATTTAAGCAATTTCCCATCTCACATTGAAGTGAAGTCATTTTAAGACGGCTTCCTCCTGTTTAAATTAGAAGGAGAAAGAAAAGGGAAAGAAAATATTTCTTGCTTTGCTTTGCTTTGCTGTCAGTCCTCCAGTATGAATGAGTAGAAGCTATGTTTGTTGGAGATTAGTCCCTTCACCATTCTGGCAGCAGTACCTTGCCTATAAAGGTACTGTCACACTGCACATCTGAGATACAGAACTGCAAGGCACTCCCAGGAATGTGACTGCCAGGCCAAAAGTACCTGGCTGCTATTCTTTCACCAAAGTTGTGATGGTTATAAGCTTTCAAACACAGTATTTTCATTATATTGACGCTTTTCAATACTATGTTGAAATACATGGTAGTTTAAAAAGCTGACCTTTATAAGATTAATTATATTTTTCAAAACTATGAATGTTATTCTGGAAGATCAATAAATAAAATATTGAAGGAAACACTTCTGTTCATCAGTACAGGACAATAACCATCAAAACAAACCCTGCAGTACAGCTGCAGCAGCCAGGACACACTCCTCAAGGGGCTGGGGATCCACAGGAAGGATGCTCCTGCAGTGCCTAACTCCATTTTGTTCATCAGATGTGACCAGTGGGACCAGTGGCCTTCTTCCTCAGCTGATCAGCCTGGCCACACCTGCTTCTAAACTGGCTGAACTTCTTGGGTTCAGTTTCTGGTTTTTGGGTTTTTTTTTTAATATCACTGCTAAATGACTTCTCTAGGAGATAGAAGAATGGAAGAATTAACATGGATAATGTTCCAGGTGTACAGGAGAGAGCAAGAGCAGCTTTTCTGCCTTGCTGGGGTTCCCAGCTCAGCCAGGGAACAGGCACAGCCCAGGAGATTGCTCTCTCTCACACCTGCTGAGTGCTCAGGCATGTTTGGGAATGCTCAGAAGTTGGGGTCATGAACACTCAGAGTGAGTGGAGGCTGAGAAAGGACATCTCACTTCCCAGTTCTGGCTCTCAGGGCATTTCCCAGCCCTCCCTGCCTCCAGGAGCTCCCTGGGGCCATTACACCGTGGCTGGATTTGGGTTTCAGCCCTTGGCCAGGAAGAGGCACAGAGAAGGTGCTGCATGACAGCAGCTCTCTCCATCCACAGCCTCCAGCACTACCACAGCAACTAATTAGTGCTGTGTATTAGTGCTGCATTCCCCAGCTGGGCACGCTGCAGGTTGCAGCTGCTTTGGCTCTCCCTGCAGCCCCAGGAAAAGCCCTGGAAGCAAATTGCCTTGCAGTGTGCCCTGAGGGTCAGCTAAGCCTGCCTGCAGGACCAGAGCAGATGGCTGAGCTACAAACCAGGAAACCTCATGCAAAAAAATCATCTGCTCAAGGAAATGATTAAGGGGTTTTGTCTTCTCTGCAGTGATCACTTCTTGCTGCCTGGAGAGACCAGTCTTGCTGGGGATGCTGAAGAGTGATGCAGCAAAGTCCCCTCTGCAGTGCAGGCTGAGTGGGAGCCTTGGTGTGAGCCCTTCGTGCACCTTCCTGAGCCCTCCCTGCTGCAGCACAGACTCCCAGCATGGCCAGCAGCTCACAGGGTGGCCTTGCCTTCACACCAGGGGCTGGGAGCCAGCAGGCACCACTCAGAAACACCCCCTGGCACCGTGCACCATGAGCACCACGCTGCTCCAAGGATGAACAGCACATTACTGGCAACATCTGCTCACACCACATCTACTGCCAGCTCTTCTCTGAGTGACCACCAGCTGAACATGCAGGAGAAAATGCTTGGGAGAAATGAAAGAGCAATTTGGTTTTGTCTGACTGAAATGGGATAAAAGAGCATCCAGCACACGTGCTCCTGGTGAGAGGATGGCACTTGAGCTTTGTCTAAGGCAGGACTGACTTTCAGGAGACTCCTCCACAGGTTATTTGGGTGAGTTTAACCTCTCTGTCCCTGCTGGGTGACCTGTGCTTCCTCTCACAGCTGCTCTGTGCACTGCCCTCCAAGGGGGCTCCTGCCAAGTGCTCAGCAGTGCTCACTGCACCCCTCCACTGCTGGAGCAGCCTCTGCCCTGGGCTCAGCCTGGGCTGCCAGCACAGCCAGTCCAGCCTGATGCTGGCTTGTGATGGATACAGGGTGCTAATTGTAGTTCACACATGCCCTGTGGGCTAGAGAGCTTCCTAACAGGCAGATGAAGGTCTCACAAGTGAGAGAGCACCTCACATGCTGAGGGGGAACTGAGAAAAATCATCCAACAACTCTTTAATTTGCCTCCTGGATTTTTGATCCCCTTAGTTTCATATGTTTGAGCTTTTCTCCTCAAACAAGAGAGCTACTAATATTTTCCTCAAATAAACTTTCACATAAGGCATTTTCACATAATCAGATTATTCCAGGAGCTGGAGTATTAGAGGAAAGCCAGAGCCTGTTACACGAGGTGCAAACACAGAATCCCCTGAGCATCAGGGTGCTGTCACTTGGATAGATGAGAGGCAGATTTTGCAGGGGGAGGATTATCCTTCATTTTTAAGATTCACATTTTGATCCAGTTAGCCTGCTGAACATTTAGCAGCCCCTCCCGAATTTTATCAGAGCCTCAGGGCACCAGTGGTGGGAGAGCAGTGGAGGAGGAGGAGATCACACCATGGCAGCACAAGACTGCAGCAGATGGAGAAGAGAAGCTGTGAAAAGAGCAGGTCACTGAAAGGACAGTGCTTGGATCCTGTGGCAGGGATTCTCTGTAGTTTGTGCTATAATCTATGAACTTGGATTTGCCAATGGTTTTGAGCAGGTGTTGGTAAAACCACCAGCACCAGCCATATCACCCTCCTCACTGTGCTGTGAACTTCTGAGGGAGCAGAGGCAGATGAATCAGGCACAGGTCAAGAGCTGCTCTTTGAGTCATCAATCTGACAGTGACATTCAGTGTGTCCTGAAGACAGCAATTTAAAACCTCACAGGTTTCTGTTCCTTTAAAATGAAGCAAACAAAGTATTTAAGTTAAAAAGCCTGAAATTCAAGTTTGGGTGACATATTGTAAAGCAATTCTATGATTAATCCCTTATCTGTGGATGCTCTGGAAATTAAACTAAAAAGGAATTGTGATCTTCAGTTTCCTAAATTCAGAAATTATTTTATCTTCAGATTGATGCAGGCAACACTCTGTTTCTTTTCCTTAAGAGGCACGAAGGGGCAGTAAAATGTAAATTGGGACTGTGAGTGTCTAATTCATGCAATTTCTTCTCTGCCGTTTATGGGTTGTTCTGGAATACCAGCACACACAGATGCATGGGAATCACCAATGGTTATCTCACTCATCTCTCGTGGCTGAGGACAGGGGCAGTGGGTTTTTTCTCCCCATCTGCAAACAGGGATCAGGATGCTGGCTAAGGCTGCTGCTGACCCTGCTGTGACAACGTCACATCTTCTGGAGCCTGGCCTAATTCATCTCATTTGAGCTGCCAAGTAGTTCTCAGAGGGTAAGAGCTTCAAACTGCTCCTGTCTTAAATTGATTTGAAGAGATTTGCTGAAAGCAAAAGACTTTATATCCAGGCTACTCCCTGCATGCAGCCCAGAACAGCCTGACAGAGTTTTTTTGTAGAGACCTGTAGAGAAATGTACTGCAAAGGGGCTGGTAAGGAATGAAATCCACATGGATTGTTACTTACAGTTTAAAAAATCCAGCTCCAAACTCAGGAGCATCCCTACAAAGGACCAACACATGAAACTAAGAAATTTGCACCTTGGTTTTGCTCAGCTAAATGTTCACACTTCTGTCTTCATGGACACTTCAGTGTGATGGGAAATGTCACTGCATCACTGTCCTTGTGCAGGGTCCTCCCTGGCTAGTCTGGATGATGATTTGGCACCAAAAACTGGGATTGCAGTGGCAAGCACAGGAGTGTGGCTCTGTGCAGTGTGGAGACTGGACACAAACATGGAACATGGATGCAGTTGTCAACCTTTTTGGGATGCTTTCTTCATACTGAACAGGCCAGTATGAAGTAGGAGTGCCCAGATTAAGACTTGTGGCATTCTGTGAGTTTTCTGACTTGCAGCAGGCAGGTGAAAGCAGAGCAGACCATGGCACAGGGCTGACCCCAGTTCCATCAGCAGCTGCCTTGGGATGAGCTCCCTGGCAGGCAGTGCCAGTCCATCCCCAGCACAGCCTCAGAGCAGGCTTTGGCCCAGACAGTGCCAAATGCCCTGGCTTTAGAAGAAGCTACTGGCACTTACAACTTTCTACAATGCACTCAGAATTTCCAAAACACCACCCTGTCAGGCCTGCTGTGTCTCTGAAGGATGGAGCTGGGAACTCCACTGCCAGCCATTGCATAAACTTGCTCTCTTGTAATTTTTGTTAGGAATGGTTACTATGAGCTTGCTGGTCTTAGTAAATATCTGAGTCTGATTATCAGAGCTTTGCCAAAAAGTTCTTTGCCTTGTTTTTCTCCTTTGCACATCCAGTGTGAGCCTTGACTCTCTAGGATGCAAACAGGAAGGAATGAGTTTGTCTGCTAGAGGCAGTGCATAATTTGAGTACAATGACCTTTGCACCTTAGGTTGTGAGTAAGTTTCCACAGCTCAAAGGAGCAGTTCCAGCACCTGAGAAATCCTATGGTAAACATGAGTTTTAAAAAAAAAATTTGCTATGGCCGTAAAATTGAGAAAAGGTCTGTTTGCTCTGACCTTAAGTGCAGTTTCTCTCTACTTCCTGGGAACTCCTGGTGTTTTGCTCCTTCTGATGCTTACCCTAGAGAAAGCATGGTCATCCTTATTCATATTCACTGTTAAAAACTCAAAGCTTTACACTACCTTTTGCAAGAAATGTGCCTTCTAATCCTCCAAGTGTACACAGCAGAAATAGGTCCCAAACACTCAGGATCTTACAAGAGAAAACTGATTAAAGTGCATCAAAGAGGAATCTGACATGATGCTTTTTTCCCTTTCCAGTGTCCCTCCTCTGTGCAGTTTACTTTTTTTTAGTTCAATTCCTGTTGCAAACAGTGTGTATTTGTGTAAGAGGGCAGCCAGATGTGTGCCAGAGGTTTGTGCCCTGCCATGAAAGACAGGTTAGGACACCTTACATGAGGGAGGTCTGACCATCTGCCTTTGTGATTGGAACAGAAAATTCAGACAAAGGCTTCAAGGAAAGATGGTTTATTTCAGTATGTGGATGGGAATGGAGACAGAGAGGTGTGGAAACAAAATTTCCTCAGAACTTGAGGCTGCCAAGTGCAGGCAGGTTTTCAGAAGAGCTCAGCTTCCATTAGTAAGTAAAATAATGGGCTAGTTTATCCAGAGAACTCTGGACAAGGGGAAATGAGATCTTTTGGGGATCTTGCCTCATACAGTAACTATAATGACTTGGCTTTACTGCAGAGTGTATGAAAATCCATCAAAGGTGATTTGCCAAAAGAGATGCAGGGAGTTTGTGATACATCTGGGGATCAAATCCTCATGTATGAAGCAAAGTAAATTATTCAGGCCTCTTGTTTGGGAAGGACAAGGTTTAGCTTTGGCTTAGTTAAAAAAAAAAAACAGAGGAGCTCAAGGCAGATTGTGCAGATCCTTTGTGACCAGGCTGGATGGGGCTCTGGGCAACCTGGGCTAGTGATGGGTGTGACTGCCCAACCCAGTCTGTGGTTCTGTGATTCTCCCCAAGAGGAGATGTCAGGGCTGGTGTGGCTGCACCAAGGCAGGGACAGCCCCACGTCCCTCTGCCCACCCTGGCCGTGCAAAAGGCTTTGGGGCTCAGTTTTGGAACTTCCATGAGCATTTCATAATTCCTGAGCAAATTCCTTGGGGCTGCTAGGTGAGATGAAGGCTTGGAGAATGTCTGTGAGCAGCTCTGTGCAGCATCTTACCTCAAGTCTTGTCATGTCATGTAACTTTTCTTGTGGAAAACAAACACGAAGCTCTTTGGTGGAGTTGCCTGGGTTAACCTGCAATTAACTGTAAATTTGTTTGATTTTAGCTTGTCACACCATTTGGTGTTTTATGTTTACTGATGGTCATGATTGATGTAATTTTAGAAATGGAACAGAACAGAAGCAAGCACTGTAATCTAGAAAGAAAATAATTCAGATGCATGAACTTAAATTCACTTTCTTCCCTTTTTTTTTTTTTGTTTATTTTGGTTTTTTTTTTGTTTTGACAACTATCACTGTTTTGTTGCTTATTGTGCTTTATAGGGTGAGGGGCTGGTTCAGGGCCTCAGTTCATGGAGTGCTAAAGAAAACATTTTCTTTCTTTTACAACAGAAGTACCAGTTGTCAAAACTGTAGAGAAGTGTGAAAATGTGGTCTGTTACCATTCCCAATGGGCTCCTTTTCCCAAAAGCTTATGTTTTCTGGAGCAAACAGGAAGTTTTGCATGAATCCTAATGGAAGATCTCTTAGTGGTGTGGATTGACAGTATAACTTCTAGAAGCAGTTCCCCAATTCAAAAGAAATTGAAACTTTTCATTTCCAGTTTTCAGTTCACTATAAAAAAAGGAGAAAACATGCAAAATAGATGAGCAGCTACTCCAGTTTCTTTAACATGTAATTTCCCACTGACAATGTCCATTATGAATTCTTCCTCCCATTATCTCAGGAGTGGCCAGTGTAGGAGTTCTTGATGCTGCAAAATTGTACTTCATTGTGCAGTTCATTTTGCTTCACATTTCCTTTCATTTGTTCTCAATTCATACAAATGCTGACTGAAGTGCAAAACTGAATCCCTCAGTAAGTCTGACTGGGCTGTGTTTTATTCTGCAGGCTTTAATGGGAGGCAGGTGAGCACTGCAGCTCCAGAGCTCAGCCAGTGTGAGCAGTGCAGAAATATCCAGCACTGCATGGGGCTGCTGAAAGGCAACACTCCCTCACAGGCCAGGAATGACTTGTTGCTGTTCACTCTTGGGAACAGCCATTCCAGCTTGGATCCACAGTGAAGAGAGGAGGGGGATTGTGGAGCTGCCTTTGCTTTGGAGGCAGTGTGTTCATGGTCTGTACTGCAGCAGACACATCAGGCAGGGGGGAAATGCAAAACTTCATCAATAAGCAGGTGTTTGACTCCCAAATGCTGGATGCTGTATTGGAGTCTAACTCTGAAATATTGGGGTTTTTTTTGCAAAATACTGTGAACTTGCAGGAGCTGGTGGTGAATTTGTGTTCAGCTTGTTGACTTGTCTAGGGCAGCAAAGGAAACAAACACTAAACCCATCCCTCTGTTAGTACTTTTGTCCACATCCCAGAGAAATAGGAGTTATGTGGAATGCTGAAATATCTTGCCTTGACATTTCAGAAATGAAACTCTAAATTTCTAAGTTTGTTTTTAAAGTGCTGTTTCTTTGTAAGTTGAGCACAGGCTGACCTAAGAGGTAAGCTAGAAAAACCAAACCATGCATTAGGATCAAAAGCTTTCACTTAATTCAAAATTATTTTTGCTTTCCCTCCTCACAGTTTTGTGGTTTTGGTTTCTCTGGAAAAATGGACTCTTTTCAGGTCAACCTGCAGAGCAAAGTCTGCTGGCCTCTCATCCTCCTGCTGTTTCCTATTGAATCAGCTAAATGAAAATGAAAAATAAACCCATCTGCAGCACAGAAACTTTCTTTGTACACACAGAATCCCCCATCCAGGTGCAGCAGGGACCACAAGAGAAGTCCCCTCTGCAGCATTGGGTGCAGTGCTCTGCTCCCTGACACACCAGCATCTGCAAACTGAGAGACCTGGGCTCTTCCCACTGGGGCTTCCTCCCTGTCCCTGCCTGTGGGCATTTCTCATGCCTCCTTTCCTTCTGGGGTCCCATGCAGGGGGAGAAAAACATCAGTGGAACTGGTGTCATGACAATTACAGCCAAGGAAAGCAGCTTGGGTGGAGTGAGCTGCTCGAGTGGTGGAAGGAGATGTTGGTTCATGAGCTGATGTAAGCTGATGGGAGGTCTGGGGACATTCTGTGTCTAGCTCAGGTTCACATCTCTGCTGTGGCACAGATACTTGGGATCTGTTCTGGTTTCAGCTGGGATAGAGTTAGTTTTCTCCTAATAGAGGGTACAGTGCCATGTTTTGGATTTAGTATGAGAATAATGTTGATAACACACTGATGTTAGAGTGGCTGCTGAGCAGTGCTTGTGCTAAGTCAAGGGCTTCTCAGTTTCTCATGCACGAGAAGCTGGAGGAGCCAGGCTGACCTGAACTGGCCAGAGGGATGTTCCATACCATGGGATGCCATGCTCAGTGTATAAACTGCAGAGCTGGCTGGCAGGGGTCAGTCATCAGCAGGTGCTGAGCAATTGTACTGGGCATTTTTCCTTTTATTACTGTTTTTTAAAATAAAAGTTTATTTCAATTATTAGACTGGCCTTACCTCAATTCACGGATTTTGCCCTTATCTGCATCTTCTCCCCATCCCTGTGGGGAGGGAGTGAGCAGCTGCTCAGTACTTAGTTGTTGGTTGGGGCTAAACCACAACAGATTACCAATTTGTCCCACAAAGCCCCAAGCTCAGGGGAGCCAGGCTGAGCCATGCATCAGGGGAAGCTCAGAGAGCTCAGTCTGCTGAAGGCACCAGACCTGCACAGAAAGAGCTCCCTGAGCCCTGTCTGGGTGACCCAGCAAGCTGGGTCCCCATGATTCCAGCCAGCACCCACGAGCTGGGCTGCTCCTGAGGGACAGGAGCCAGCCAGGCTGCTGCTGGGTGCTCTGCTGCTGGGTGCTTTGCTTCTGGGTGCTCTGCTGCTGGGTGCTCTGCTGCTGCGTGCTCTGCTGCCTTCCTTCTGCACAGCACGGGCCCTGACCCTCCCCATCCTTCCATCCTTCCCATCCTCCCCATTCTCCCATCCTCTCATCCTCCCCATCCTTCCATCCTCTGCATCCTCCCCATCCTCCCCATCCTCCCTATCCTTCCATCCTCCCCATCCTCCCCATCCTCCTCATCCTCCCCATCCTCCTCACCCTCCCCATCCTCCCTCTCCTTCCCATCCTCCTCACCCGTCCCCTCCTCCCCATCCTTCCCATCCTCCCCACCTTCCCCACCCTCCCCATCCTCCTCACCCTCCCCATTCTCTTCACCCTCCCCATCCTTCCCACCCTCCCCACCCTCCCCACCCTCCAGGCCTGCCCATTCCCCCATTCCCCCCTCCTCCCTCCCTGCAGGGCTGCCTGGGAGGTCTGCCCGCGTTTTTCAGAAAGGATGATTACATCTGCAAAGCACCCGGCAGCGCTTTGGGATGAAGAGCGTTATGTAAGTGCAAGATAATGTTATTTATAGAGCCAGGTTTTATCCAAAATGGAATTAAACTTGTGTTCCTGAAGCCTCTGCTGTCAAAGACAAATTGGAATTTTTCCATTAGTCTCTAGTGCTTTGCATTCAAATTGTTTTTCTCAATTCATCCCAAAGTTTAAGAATGTGCTTTATTTTCAAATTATGCATCTCAGAAAGTGAGGAAATATCTTTTCCATCAGCTCTGAGGTGACCATGGAAGCCTGGGCCGTGTTGAGCTTTGCAATCACATCAGCTGTGACATTAAAGTACCATAAACCAGGAAAGGAAGCAGAGTTTGAGCTGGGTTAAGCAACAAAACCACAACCAGTTGTCCTAGGCACAAGATTTTGCCTGCATTTAACAGTCTCTGTAGCAAGCCATGAGCTGCAGGAGGGTATCCAGCTTACACTGCTGTTGGAAGTGGCACCAGTTCAGTGGGTTAATGTTTGTACTCTCACAGAACTACAGACCCCGTGACCTTTCAAAATCATGCATTATTAACTTAGAGAGATTTGCTTGTTCTTTTGGAATATTAGACTCAAATCCCTCATATCTGTACTTTTTACAAGCCATGAAAATGCAAATATCTGGGATGCCTCCTGAAATCCATGCTAACAGGTGTTAGGAATATTGTTTTATGAGGTACAGCACCTTGCATAGGTTAGTTTGTGCAGTTCATCTGCTACCCCTCACTTGTCATAGTATCTAGCATGAAATTCCACACATGCCTTTTATTTAGGAAAGAACACTAAAGTATGTTATCTTATTCCTCTGGAATTTTCCACAGTTATTTAGCATGTTAGTTTAAGCATAATTGGTTGTGGGCTCTTGAAATCTATATCTTAGCTGTACTTATTTACATCAGGCTAAAAGTGGTTCATTTCAGTTGAGGTAAATGTGAAGCATTAGATTGCAAACGTACCTAATCCATCTCTCCTCCCCCATGACTAGAAATCCTGTGGTTAAAATAACACAGCCTCTATTCAGAGCACAAACTTAGAGCTGCGAGCAGGAGCAGGCTCGGGATTTAAACAACTCTCAGCAGATGAGTCTGTTCAAGGCTCTTTCTCGGGTTTGTTTTCCATCCTACTTTTGATCCATGAGAGGAAGCCAGGCTCTCTCCTCTGGGCAAGCAAGGTAAAGATTTTCTGCATTCTGTATACGGTTGCATGTGCTTGTAAAGGAGCTTATAGACACGATTGCAAAGAGGCTGTTGCAAAAGCAATTGTAAAAATGCTGCTGTTATAGAGCAAGAAGCGTTTGCATTCACAGTCTTGAAATGTTAGCCTGGTCTTCTGGCTATTTCCAGTCGGCAGTGAAATGATGAAATGATAAATCTTGCACAGAGGAGCAAGGAGCAGTGATTCTCCATCACACATCAGAGAAGCTGAGCATGTAAGATAGCCAGCCCGGGTAGCAGTGTGTTGTAGCCAGACTAAAGCAGAACTGGCGTTTTGCTGAGTGCCAGGTAGAGCCCCTCCTGGGTCTGTCCAGCTGCTGTGGCGCCCTTTGGGAGGCTGAGGCTGTGCTGAGGATGGCTCTGGCTCTGTTTACAGTCTATGCTAACGCTGCTCCAGCGTGACTCTACAGGAACGGCGGAGCCCCGCTCTCGGGAATGTTTGGATGCGGCGTGCCAGATAATTAACTGCCTTTATTTGCTCTTTCTGCTTTCCAAGTCACAGGGGATGCAGAAAAGCATCATCTTTCCTTGAATCCTTATTCTATGTGAAATCCAGGAAACAAGCGTGATGTCTGTGCTAATGCCCGTGGAACTGTAGTCGCAGAGCCAGAGCCTGTTAACTCTCGCAGCCCCGTGCTGTTGTTCACAGGGGATGCTGAGCAGCACACCAGCCCTCCTGCCCCGCGATGTTCAGAGGCTGGCACTGCTGGGGAATACGCAAACACCCTTACTCACGTTTTTGCTAAATTTAGGACAATGCTGTCCCTCCTTGCCCCAAGGCATGGGGCAGTTTGATTGCGTTGTGTGATGCTGCTCCAGGTGCTGCCTTCAGTGCTGGAGAAAGCCTTGAGAGATGCTCACTTTCCTCTTCCTCTGCTTTCTACCCCTTTTTGCCTTCCCTGAGCAGGACAGGCTGGTTTCACACTGTCCTGTGTGCAGTCCCTGGCCTCCCCGGTCCCCATGTCCCACAGCCATGTCACTCCCCTGGCAGGATGCTCTCACTCCTGCTGGGTCAGAGGAGAGAGGAGGACCACCAGGTCCTCCCAGCACAGAGCTGCCACGCTGTGGGGAAGCTCTCTGACAGGAGAAGGTTGAGCCAACAGTGCTGCTTTGTCCTGGGGAGAAATGCAGCTTTATCCCTGGGGTGCCGGGCACAGGGAGGGACAGCAGGCTGCAAGGAACACAAACACAGAGCTCTGCCTGTGCCCTGAGCACACCTCGGCAGAGGCAGCAAGGAGGAGAGAGAACATGTGCAAAACAAAGAAATGCGGTCAGGCAGGAACTATAAAATTCCAATATAGAAATGGAGCTGATGTCATTTTAACGTCCTGAGCAGTGCCAAGAATTCTAAGCTCCGTATCAAGATTCAGTGCAAAACCCCCACAAACTCACAACTTGCTCTTGTGGAAAAATTAACTTTTATGGAAAATATGCATGGGAACATGCCAGAGGAGTGTGTTGTTTTATTTCTTTTATTAATTTTGAATACATTAGTTCAGAGAGCAATCCCATTTTAGCATCAGCTGCCTCTATCCAAGAAGCTGAGCCTCACATACATAGCTCACAGATACTGGAGGCGAGGGAGCTGTTTTTCTGTATCATCAGCTGTTGGATGGAAAGAGCTGTTGGAGTAGGAAGGGGTGTGGGAAGGCTCAGTGGGATGACTGACTTAAAGCTTTTTTGCTGGTGACATATCTGAATTGTGATCAGATGCACCTGAATGGAGCAGCATCACCAGCTATTCTGATTCTGAGTGCGTCAGAGGTGGGATCTCGTGCAGCTCCTGTGATGAAGGTTACTCATCTCTGTCCTGCCACAGGACTGCCTTCCTGCTGCTAGTAACTCTGTCAGACTTGAAAAGTTTAGACTGAGCTCTTCCAACTTGATTGTCTGCCTTGGGCTAAGTTCTCTTCTGGAAAGTTTCAGCCAAAACTGTCCAGCCAGTTTTGTCCATTCCAAGAATAAGCATAGGGAAAAAGGAATTGTTGTCCAATTGGAGAAAAAAGAAAGGAAGAAACAGGAGGGGGGAACCTGGTGATCCTTTCTTTGGATAGTGCTTATCCCTCTGTGCTCTGGAGTTGAGATCTGAAATTTGGCAGCTTTCTGTTAGGAATGTGATTTTTTTTTTTTAACTTTGCAAATCTCCTCCAATTTGGCTTAGTAATAGCCTTTGAAGAGAGAAAATAGCAACTTCTTAGGGATGTGCTAGGGCTGAGCAGTCAAAATGTGCTGAGATGATTCCTTCCCATGTGAGTGAGCTGAGCCCAGCGTCCCAGCAGGTCCTGGTGATGACCCCAGTGCTCCTGTGCAAACAGTCAGTGCTACCAAGCTCCTGCAGATCCCTGTTCTTCCCCACAGCACCACAGGGGCCCTGGTCCTCTCTCTGCAATCCAAGAGTCAACCCAGCTCAAGGACTGGAATGAGGATGAGCTCTTCACCTAATGCTGCTCAGGACAGAGTTGATGGTCAGTGGAAAGGCAGGCAGGGAACAACATTTTGATTCTTTCATGTCACAGCCTGATGACAGACAGGCACCCCAGCAATGCTGGGCTGAGCAGAGATCTGGTACTCAGATGCTAAAACTGGGGGGAATGGGAATGGGATGAGGAGTACATGGTACAAATGAGGAGTCAGGGGGCTTGGAGCAGGTCAGGAAGATCGAGGTATCAAGGTGTGAGCCATAGGGAGAGTCTGGGTGCACCAGAGCTTGATATGAAACCTCAGCTGCCCCATCCTTGGTCCCCTTTTGAGAATGAGTGTGACCTCAGAACTGGCTTCAGTCCCACTGCAGGGTCCTCTGTGCCAGATCTTGCTGAGGGTCTCCCCAGTCTGCAGCCAGTGGCTGTGGGGTGCCCCACTGTCTGCTCCTGATGTCATTTTCTGGGGTGGGAGCTGGTGGGAGCCCTGCCTCGAGCGTGTCCAGTGTGCCTGCTGATGAACACTCTGCACAGCCCCATGTCTGTTGGCCACTCTCTGGGATGAGTGACCAAGATCCTGATAAACTGGTGCCTGATGCAGCCAAGCTGTGGCTTACCTGTCTGTCTCTGTTTCCATTTTATTCAAATGGCTAAAGAACCACCACCCTTGACAGAGGTACTAGAGCTCAAGGACACATGTGAAGAACCCAAGTACTATAGTGAAATGTGTCATTGTAGTTCCAAGTTTTGGGAAAATCAGTCATTTTTGTTGAGGAGAACTTGGGAGGAAAATAAAGCCCATGGCTACACTGAACTCTAAGGGGGAAAAAAAATTCTGTATAATATCTCCAGTGAAAAAAAGTCCATCCAGTACCATGGGATAAAGCTGAGACCTCTGGAAAAATATTGTGTGTTCATCGAATTAACAATTGTACCATAACACACAGCACAAAGGAGGCCTAATTCTGGCAGCTCTTGCCTTGTGGATTTTTCAGTCTTAACACTATTCTTATAGCCTATTTTTGTATGCTTTGCATATGCAATGTTGGAGACAGATGGCAAAATCTCAGTGTTCATTGTGACGTGATTTCCACATCAACAGGTAGGGAGCTGCAGTCTGCTTGTTCCACTCCTGCTGGATTGGCAGGGAGAGGTGGTTTAATTAATTTATTTTATGGCTATAGACTATGGAGCAACCTTGGACACACCCTCCTTCCACAGAGACTGTGAAGTTTCATCATCCTCATCAGCTCCTGGGAGCACCATGTGCACATCAGGAGCCAGCTCTGTGAGACTGTGTAGAAACAAAGAACCAGGCCAGGAGCTGTGAGAGCAGTGAGAGAAGATCAGAGCTGCCTACAGGCAGCTACAGAGAGAGGAAGGAGCACCAAGAAGCTGTGAGACAGTGTTGGCCAGTGCTGCAGGCAGTGCTTGCTGCACACTAACAGCCTTGCCTTAGTCAAGGATGTCACAACCAGGAGTTTTAAGCAGGGATTTGCAGAAGAACTGAAACTGAAAAGGAAAGGAGTGGTGGATACTTATGGGCTTGTGCTCCAAGGGTCAAGGTAGAAAATGGACATCCCTCAGGTAGAAAATGGACATCCCTAAAGTTTGATGCTGAATGACTACAGAGGAGTGGAGACTGATAGTTGAAGGACCAGAGACATTTATTGGGGATGCTCTTGTGGAAGTTGCCACAAAATAAATAAACCCAGGAGGATGATGCTCTTACAGCTTTGATGAGATGATTACAAGTAGGGAGCAGCACCATGAGTGAAGCAGTCAGGTCTGTGCATAAGGTTTCTTGCACAGCTCTGAAAGAGCTGCTGCCTTCTCATCTGCCATCCCAGCTGGTCCAGCCAGCTCCTTGCACTGCACACAGCCCAGGGCAAGAGTCAGGTCACCTCATGAGGCTAACCCAAAACCTTCACTGCTTGATGAATTGCTTGACCTACTTGAGGCTCAGACTCCAGTCAGAGAATCCCATGCTCTTCCTACAGTTTTGGTCTGAATTAAACCAGTATGTACAACATGACTAGTTCAACAATCACAACACTGTGCCTTGGGACTCTGCCTCTGCTGGAAACTAAAGTACATGCAATTAATTCTGCGGTTCCTCAATGGACAAAATGGGGCTTTTGTGTAATACTATTACTCATTTGTTTCCAATTAGTCATGACCATGAATTGTTTTGTCTCAGAAATTAATGCTATTTTTTTACCTACTTTGCATACCCCGATGTTTCCACAGATTGTGTGGGCCAAGTCTTCTGTCCTGATCCATGCCAGAAACTTGGGTTTCTGAATGCAATTGCAGAGTAATGTTGTCTCCAGAACCTGTGGCTTGAGAGAATCAAATTGATCCAAGAAGACAGGAGGTTGCTATTTTCCTGCAATTGCAATTCAGATATAAATATGTCTTCAAGTTATTCTGCTGTCCAGCAATGTGTGTTAGGGTGAAACATCAATAAATTTTCTTATGAATGGATGTACAAATTTTGTCTCCTACCAAGGCATAGCCCTTTCAGAGTACTCTTGTAGAGATCATCTTGGTAATCCAAACAGTGTTATCCTATATAAATCAATCATGCTTAATACAGGGCATCTGCCATGTCTTCAAATGCATCCATGAAACACATGTCACTTGGGCTGAGTGACCTTTACAGAATCCTCCAATTTCAGGGACACTCTGGATAAGTGACTTATTATGTGCTCTATTGTCTTGCAACTCAGATGCAGAAGGGGAGTGAATACACAGTCATATCAGGAAAGAAATACTCATTTCTGATAAGGCAAAAAGGCTTTACCTTTTTCAGAAGAAGGAGGCTAAGCACAGGGTGAGGAAGATGAGCATTTCAGCCTTTTGCACTGATGAATTTAGGAAACTCCTACCCAGACATAAATTCAGGTTTTCCCCAGTGAGACAAATGTGATTCCCCCACATCCTTTTTGTATCAATTATAAGACCCTTGTGAGTCCCATAATCCAAATCTGTGCATGAGAATTATGGCACACAAAGGTTTCTAACAACCTCAGACTCACTGAGCACTTTTAACTGCTTACGGCCTTTTAGTATCTTCTCACTTTTATTTAGATGTCTTGCCCCTCTGCAGTGAACCTTTTCTTTTCTTTTCTTTTCTTTTCTTTTCTTTTCTTTTCTTTTCTTTTCTTTTCTTTTCTTTTCTTTTCTTTTCTTTTCTTTTCTTTTCTTTTCTTTTCTTTTCTTTTCTTTTCTTTTCTTTTCTTTTCTTTTCTTTTCTTTTCTTTTCTTTTCTTCTGCTGCCAGCTGGGTGTTCATGCCCTTGGCATTGTCTGTGGAGGGCAGACAGCAGCTCCTTGTGTCCCACCACAGAAGTGGCTCCAGCTCTGCAGCCACCACGCACAATAAACTCTCTTGAGTCGCCATCCCTGACCCTCAGCCAAACCAAGAAGGGCTGTAAAGCAAGCCCAGGTTGCAGTGAGCAGCCTTCTGCCATCATGGCTGTGACTGTGTGTCCATCAGAGCCTGGCCAACACCTGGGATGGGCTGTGCACAACCACCCACACCCACCTCTTCCCACCCCCATCAGGCACAGGGTCCTGCTGCTGTGCTGGGTAGCAGCAACCTGAGGAGTTCAACCTTGCATTTCCACCCCAGCCACCTCAGCAAAATGTCAGTGGGGCTGCAGGGTGGCTTTCTTGCACTGTGCATCCCCTGGCTGGGACTGCCAGGGTCTGCACCCCTGCTGCACACTGGAATGAGGCAGAAATTCCCTTGTCAATAACTTCCCACAGAAAAACAGAATCAAACAAAATGATGTTATCCAACACCTTTGTTCATAATGGATTGTTTTGGCCTCTTGCATATGTGTAAATAAATGCTGCTGCTTTTCACATGCTACAGTTCACTGTGTTTAAATTGAGAGCAATCCCCCTTAAATATTTATTTAAACAATAACATCCCTTGAGCTCTTTGTAAATTGCTGTACAAAACTGACCCCAAACACTATTTAAAAAATTTAGTTAAACTGGTTTTCTGCCTGAGCACAGTGCTGTGGGCCAGCACCTCTTTCTGCCAGGGCTGAAGATCCTGCAGCTCTGGAAGCCAGTTTCTGCTCCACAGGATTTATGGACCCAGCCCTCAAATTGTTCCAGCAGCTGCAGAGTCACAGACCAGAGTTTCAGAAGTCATATTGTTTTTGCCCCAGGAACCCAAAAATCCTGTAACTTACAGGAATAGGATGCAGGAAAACTGCTCTGAGAGCTTTCTCTTCCCACTGGTACCCACACACCATGGCTGAGGCTGGAAACACAACAATGCCAACCCCATGCAGCTCACAACTGCTGGGGAGCAGGAGGAAACTGAGGCTGCTGATATTTTCAATAGTATTTAAATTATAACTTCATAACCTGCAGCTCTGGGAATTTCCTGAGCAGAACACCCTAAAATACATAAAATACACAACATAGTCTCTGCTATTTGACTGGAGCCTGCAAATCTAAGAAGGGACTCACTATCCCAAATAAAAATATTTTTTTTATTGTATATAAAAGAGAGGATTCAAACTGTTCATTTAGCAGGCCATTTTTTTTTTTTTTGTATTTAACTTTCATTAAAGGTAGACTTGCAAAGAAATGTTGGTAGTATTAATGTTATCTCTTAAAAATTTTGCACTAGATTAGCAATGTTTAAATGGAGAAGAGCTACAGCCCTTCCTCTGCATTTCTAAATCTACATTCTTCCTGCATCTTTGTGAATCAGTTATTGGCTAAATCTTCATAGCCAACATGGATTCGGGTGGAAATTGAATTACTCACCAGCTAAAGTAAGTGCAAAGAAGATAATTCATTATGATGCTCCTTAGCTCATAATTGAGGCTCATCTCCTCATTTGAGGCTCTGTGTGGGTTTAATCATAGAGCTGAACTGGGGAAAAATACCAAAGCTTCTCTGAATCATTTTTATTCTTGCCCCTGTTCTTTACCATTAATTACATCAAGACATATCTCCAAGGAGACAAAGAGTGCTGCCATCAGCCTGCTGTCCCTCAGGTCCCCCCAAAACCTTCACTTCTTTGCTAAGTGCAGTGTATGGAAGGTCTCTTGGGAGGAAGAGGCAGGCTGCATTTTGCTTGAGATCCTTCTTGTTCTGAGTGCAGATTTCAGCAGGCTAAATGAAAAGATACAGCCTTTTTAGTGCTAACACCAGAGGTGAAGCTGGGAGATCAATCAGCCTTTTCTCAGCTGAAGATGATTGCAGAAACAGTTTTGAACATCAGGAGGGTATTGAGCATTACTTTTCTCCCCTGGTGAATGCAATATGTGGAACGTGTGCCTCAGACATCCTTTTCCTTTTTCCAGTCTGAATGGGAAAGTTCTCTTGTACTTTCCTCTCCATTAGGCAAGGCCATGGCCAGCAACATGGATGAAGTATCACAGTTCAATAATTTCAAATCAATACTTCATTACTTTTCTCTGTTCAGAGGAAGCACATCTTTCTCTCCAAGGGTACATAGAGCCTTTATCCAGCTCTCATCCACCCAGACATCTTGTGCCAGTTTTAGGGTTAATTCCTTGTTTATTTCCTGCCATTATTACTCACAGCAACTGCAGTAGACCTTTGACAGTGAATGTGTCCGAAATGGGATTTCAAAAAAAACCTGGTTTTTAATTTTTCTTTTTTTTTTTTCTTTTTTCTTTTTTTTTTTTTTTTTTAATTTTTTTGCCTGGAACAGCCAATCTGAACAGCTACTTGGTAGCTAGAAAGGGTTTTTTTTCCTCTTCTTCCACACTTTTGCCCTTCAGCTCTTGCATAACCACTGGGCCTGGCTGCTCCACTTCAGGGGATCTTCTGAGAATCATGCCTTTGTCCACAATCAGGGCAGAAAGTCAAATTACAGAAAATTTTAGGAACTGCATGGTCCTGAAACTGTTGTTTCAGACTTGTCCAGGTTACTTAATTCCAGAAACAAATCACTTTGATGGTTCAGAACTGAACAACTTGTTTCTAGTTTGAGCTGAATGAAATCTCTGACTTCCTCTCAGTCTGATATTAGCCCAAGCCCTGTCTTTCCTGCTGTGCTGTCTCAGGGCTCCTGCTTGCCTCCAGCTGTGTCTCACCAGCTGAGCTGCTCACACGCCTGCTCACAGCAATCACACTCCAGTGTCTCCCCTGGAGATGGGAACATCCCTTCCACCAATTTCCTCATGATAGTCCACACCTGTAATGGAAGGTATTCACCCAGAAAAGGCACTTGGGCAGTGTAACCCAAAGAATCTCATTTGTCCTGGAAGCCCCTGGGAGCCTGAACAATGCAAGGCTGAGGAAAGCAGCCATGTAGCACAACCTGAGGCTGTGCCAAAAGAAGCAAGCCCACTTATTTCACTGTACTCTTGCAAGGACTGGAGCTGCCTCTTGGACATGGTGATACTTCCCAGCTTCCACCCTCCCAGATCTGGAGAAGCAGCTGAAGTGTGATGTTCCACATCTGTTCTGGCTGTCCTACCCACAAAACCAGCTGTTTCCTTCAGTGAGGGCTGGAGGGTTAGGCATGGGGCAAAAGCAAAACCAGGAACTGTGGCCACTGTACCAGGCACCCCTGCAAAGGTCTCAGATGTTTGCATGGCCAATGTCTGCTCTGGTTTCATTCAGCCTTGTCTGTGTGGCTTTGTGAGCACTGAAGCAGCGAGAGTCCCAATCTTTAACTATTGTTATTTATTAGGTAGGATACTGCCCAGTCCTGAGCCTGAACTCTCCAAAATGAAGCCCAGTATATACAGTCCATCTTGCCTCTCTCCAAACAGCATCCAGCATCAATCAAAGCACTGTAAATTGTTTACACAAAACTGCAGACATCATAACTTATTAAATAACTCTCTTGTCGGTCAGATAAGTAAATATTTCGAAAGACTGTGAGCTTCATGGCAAGCTGGAACTGCCCAGACCAGCTCCAAATGGATCCAAGTTAGCAGGGGACCATATTTGCCTTGCCTTTGATATCCCTGCTCCAAACTGGGCTGAGAAGGGATCTGAAAACAAGCCTCCCTAAGGGAAGCTTATGCAGTTTTAAAGATGCTCAACCTTCTGTGGAGATAACAAGAAGAAAATTGTTGAAAGAGGTGCACAGAAACTGTCTTCCCAGAGCAGTAAATTTGAACTTGTGGGAGTCAGACCCTCCCCCTCCTTGTCCATGTTCTCCTCTTTAAACCCAAACAAATGAAGTGGATGCCAGAAAGCCTCTGCTGCAGAAGGGGCTGAGGGTCCACTCCTTGGGCCATAGCTGGAATACAGGGGGATTTCCTCACTGTTGGTGGAATGGGTGGTGGCACCTCCACACAACCACCTCTCCTTGCAGGCAGCCATCCCAGGAGCTTTGGCCATCAGGAGGGGAGTGGTGCTGGCACTGAGCTCCATTGCCTGCCCATGGAGAGTCTGTGCCTTTGGAAACAGACCATGGCTGTGTGCTGCTATCAGAAACATGTTGTTCCATGAGATGTTTGTTTCCAGCCATTTCCATCAATTATTTGGGATCTTTTTCCTTTCGAGTTCACTGAGTTGTACCAATTCACCTCCTTTTCAAAGGGATTGTGTTACATGCAGGAATGTGGAGTTGAAAGGAGCTGAGTTTTTGCAACAGGAATTTGTTTTGGAAGCAAGTGAGTTGGAAGGAGAGGAAGCGGGCAGCCCACCAAGGGCTCCAGCAGGATTATCCCACCCTTTCAGCCAGGGCAGCTCATGAGCTGGGGCTGAGCCTGCTTCTGGTGGGGGTAGGGACAGGCAAGCTGCTCCCAGCAGCATTTAATACAGCACAGGATCCAGTCATGTCGCTTGAAACCCCATCTGAAAAATCCCCTCGGGCACAGACCTCACTGTGAAGCACAGAATCATAGAATATCCTGAGCTGGAGGGACCCCCAAAGACCACTGAGCCCAACTGTGCAGCCACTGTGATGCAGGAAAGCTTCATCTGGGTGAAGCTGGCTGTAGGCTGCTGCTGTTGTCACTGGGTGCTGAGGACGGCACCCCTCCCTCCCCACAGCCCCTGCCAAAGGCCAGGCACAAAGCCTGGAATATCAGAGGAAAACTCAGGGACTCGAGTCTAAGCTGGTGCTGAATCAGTGACTCAGCTGTGTTTGGCATTTACTTGTTTGGTACCTGACTGGCACCTCCTGGCCTGCATTTTTTCTAACAAGATTTTAATTCTTAGTCTTTTGAGATTCTTCAACACCTCCCATTGCTGGTGCCTCTGGGTAGTTTTATTAAAATCTGTGTTTCCTTGCACTTATTTAATGTCAGAGGCATGTGTGAGGCTGCCCATGTTTGCAAAAAGTCAGGGGTTTCATCCCAGAGCTAAATCAAATGCTGCCAAGACAGCACAGTGCAGACATAAATAAAACATAGGTTCTGGAGACCAACTGTCAGTGGTTCTCAACTCCTTAAATATCCATTCCTGTTTGTGCACAAGCATATTTACTGGTGCCTCAATATATTCAGTATAAACTGATGATTGGTTGAGGAAACAGGTTAAGGAAAAGAAAAAAAAGCTATTTCTTACCCAGGTGGGTGCATGTGAGGGGAGATGGGAAAAGGATGCAGAGGTAACACCTACCTGGTGGCAAACAGGGCAGGGTGAAATGCTGTCAATACAATCAATATGTTCATGTCCCACAGGTGCAGAGAGGTTTCACACATTGGAGTAAATGTTTCCTAATTCCTAGATACACATGATAGAAAGGAGCAGCACGCAGAAGGAAGCACATTCTGGTAACCTGCCAGAAGGAAAGGTGTTATTTTTGAAAAGAGAGCTGGAGACACTCCAGCTCTGGACTCATATCGAGCTCTAGCCCAGCCACAAAGACAAAGCTGCTAAAGCAGACACCAGCACAGAGCCACCCTGCTGTGGGCTGCATGCACACCTGTGTGGCATTGCTGGGGTGTCCCATGTGCTGGATGCAGCTGTGGGCATTTCAGGAGGAATGTCCTCCCACCACTGGAGCCCCAAGGCCCTGGCACCCACCCACACTCGGCAGGAGCCCACAGCTCCCACAGCCCATCTCAGCTCTGTCCCTTCCCTCTACAGAGGGGCAATGGGTGATCCATCTGCTCATCACAGTGCCAGCCCTGGAAGGTGCTCTGCTGTCCCTGAGGGGTGCTGTGCTGGCAGTGCTGCTGGAGCCTTTGCTGCAAGGGAAGGTATTCTGCAGCTGCTCTCTGTTAGTGCTCCTGTTGACCAGCACCTACCACAGGAAGTTTGCAGTGGGGGCAAATTTGCCCTTAAATAAGTGCATTTCTTTTCCTATCTTCATGTCACTGTTTTTTCAACCATTAGTGATTTTCCCCCCTCTCTCTTAACATTGTCTCTGATTTCTGTGTCATGAGGGGGAGCATTGTCAGATCGCATTCTCATGATGGGAGAGGCAGAAAATCCCTTCTGTATATCATGTGACCTTGGCTTCCAACTCCATAAAGGATTTCTTCAAGCCCTGCTCATTATCTCGTTTTATACTTTAAAGAAAAGCGAAAATGCTGGTGACAAATGGCCTCGTTTATCACATTTAATTGACTGACTATTCTTTTAAGTCTCTGAAACACACTTTGGGCCAAAGCACTGGAAAAAGAACATGCCATTTCCCCTGGTCTGCTGCCAGGTCACATTAAAAAATGTTCAGGAGGTGTTTTCTAGATCAGTACAGGGAGCAGGAGTAAGTGTGTGCACTCTCAGCACAGCACACTTCCCTCCTGGTTTCTAGCAACCAGGACAGTGCCAACCCTTTCACCAGGAAACAGCAGAAATGAGCAGAAATGAGAATTTTGAGTGGAACTGTTGTGGGGAGGGTGAAGCCAGTAAACTGTTGTATGTAAAGGTGTCAATATTCCCTGCTGACCAAGGGAGTGCCTAGAATGGGACTGTGGGGGTCTCCCTTCATCCCAGAACTCACAACAGAAATGACCAACATTCTCAGTGGCAGCTTAGGCAATATGAAAATTAGCAATAAGCTTGCTGCAGCTATGGCAGGTGTTGTGCTGATTGTAGGCTGCTGGAATGGGGAGCTGGAGATAGGGATGGAAAACCCCAAAGCTGCAGTGTGGGAGGGATGGCTGCACAGCTGTGCAGAGCCCCTGGGACAGGCTGGCACTACAAGGGCCAAAGGCTGTGCTGGGTCATGGGCTGCCTCTAACGTGCACATGTGTACCCACAGTGTCATGCTGGTCCAAACAAAACCCCAAACATCACTGTAAGCTGCACAGACAGAAATGCAGCCTGTAAGACATCTCTCTTCCCTCAGTTCAGCTCGCCTTGCTAGTCTGAGACCTCTCCTATAAATTTTTTTGTTATGGAAGGAGATGGTATTCCTCAAAAAAGGTGCATACAGGTATGTGCAGGAGGGTAAAAAGAAACTGGGTTTGATTGAAGAACAGAAATCTAAAGAGAGCACATAAAGGACTGATCATCAAGAAAACGAAATAAACTGGTCCCTGTCCCTGCTGTAGATATCAGCCACATGCTAAAATTTCAGTCAGGGTGTGTACTTGGTCTGGCTGGGAGGGAGTTAAGAAAGACTTAATACAGATTTAAGGAATGTTTTTAATAGTAGGTGTAGTAAAACACTGAAATACTTTGTCTCAGGAGACTGTGGAGGTTCTGTTATTAAAGGTTTTTCAGAACAAATTATCCAGACATCTGTAAGGATTCACCTAGGCATGGGATGGAATGATGGACTGGAGCCAGCCTGAGTCCCTGGGGATCCTTTGCACGAAATTTTCATCACATTAATGTGAACACAAGACTCTTCTTATAAGCTACTAAGGACACCACCTTGGATTTTCAAAAATCCCTCTGAAAAGGTTTCAGTCTCGACTGAGCCTGACTCCAGTCTGGAGATGGAAATGTTTTGCCCCCTTTCCCCAACCCACTCTGAGACAAAGGGACCCCAGAGTCACAGAAATCTCTCCCCTCCTGTCCTCTGCTAGCCTGGAACCCCTGAGGTGGACAGGGAAGGGGAAGGACCCTTTTTCCAAGTGGCACTGGAGTCCTGTGCCCTGGGAGAGCCATTCCCACATTCCTGCTCCTTCCCACAGCAGCACACACAGGATACCCCAAGCCCAGTGCCACCTCCACAGCTGCTCACCCCATAGAACTCCAGGTGCCCTCACAGCCCCAGACCACCCCACTGACCCCTGGGGGACTCACTTTGCTTCCTAAGCAGAAGATTGACACAAATCCCTCTGTCCTGATTAGCCACCCCTCTAATCCCCGTGATGTCAGTGGGCTTTGCCTGGCAGGGTTTGGCTCATGGCCAAAGAGCTCTGGGTTTTACAGTGCTGCCTCTGGAGGAGGCTGCAGGTGTGAGCCTGCAGGAGGAGCCTGAGCTGGCATTTTAGATACCAGCAAAATTTACTGCCAAGTTTTGCTCATCTTTGTGGGAAAGGTGTTCCATGAAGAATGCAGAAAAATCCTACAGTGCAGTTCCTCTTTAACTACACAGCATATACATATATAAATATGTGGGTATGGGTTTGATTATATCTCTGTGTATAAATATATATGTATAGCAATTATACTGTTTTCATGTTTCTTACAAGCACAGTTTCAGGGGCTAAGACAAGGTACATGTGTGGTGGGGGGAGGAAAGGAAGAGATGGAAGGAGAGGAAACTGCTGCTATACACAGCAGCTCTCATCTAACCCCCATTTTTTACACTGATGGAATGCACCCAGTGACTGTTTCTACTATTTAAGGAAAAAGGTTCCTATACAAAATCCTGTGGTTTTGAAGTGATCCTTTTATAGGCATAAAAAGATTTTTCCATATCCCTCTGTTTGATTTCTTTTCTTTTACTCAGGCCTGGCTACTCAAATAGATATTTGCAGAATATCATGCACTGGAATCAGACACTTCATTCCTATTCTTGGTACTGGAGATCAAATATCCCACCAATTTACCACATAAAGCCATGGGGATGCAAGCTGAAGTTGGTTCAGCTGTAGGGCAGTGCAAGAGAGTTGAATTTTGTTGGGCACCCATCCCAAGGGATCCTGTGCTGGCAGTGACCCATCACAGAATTGAATGTGCTGTGTGCTCCACAGCAGGTTTGCCTCTCTCAGGCTTCTCAGTGGTGGTGGATATTAATGATATTTGTAATCTCCTGATTTGGAATAAGAGTAGCTATATGTTGACCTTGAGTTAATAACACAGGGGTTTAGGGTGGATATCCTAAGCAGCAGCTGGATGCAGTGCACAGCCTGCACCTGGAGCAGGGACCTGAACACTCATCTCTCCTGTCCCAGATGTGGGAAATGTGGCATCCACATCTGTTCAGCCCCAAAACGTGGTGGGCTCATCCTGGGCAGTGGGGAGCTGGCAGTGATGTGTGGTGGGGCTGTGCTGGGGGTGTCTGGGCTGTGTGGGGGCTCTCCTGGGGGAACAGGAACGTCCTGCAGGCAGCACACATCACCTGCAGGGTCTCAGCTGGGATACACAGCACAGGGGCAGACACTGAGCTGCTGGGTCCAGCTAAAATCCTGGGATGTGAAGCAGCAAAGCAACCCTAGGGGTTTACTAGCAGGTCCTGAGACACCTGAGGGCTCCCTGTCTCTCTCTTCAGGCAACAGGGGCATCTTGGGGCATCTGGGCACAGGGGCCAGGCTGGGGATCCAAAAGCAGCATCACACAGCTCCGTGCTTTGTAAGGACCAACACAACCTTTCATCTGTTACTCCAGCCTATACAGTCATATACTGTGCTGGAGGTGGCTTTTCTGCACAAAACCACAAGCCAAGGGATTTACAGAGCTCCAGTAGCTACTCACTGCCAGATGTCTATTATCTCATCACATACACATGCTCCACAATGATGCTGGAGCTCATACTATCCTCCACCACCACAGAGACGTGCCTGGTACCACCAGAGTGTGCTGACATAAATAACAACCTGTCCAAGCATCTCCCCTACAAGTGCTGGGGGAAGGGGCAAGGACATATGTTCCAGATGGAAATACAACCAGGGGTTGTGCCCTTGGTGGCTTTGAGTTATGTAACTTTATCTCAATGCAGCCTGAGAGGAAGTGATCCCTCCACACAGTGCATGGTATTTGGCTGCCTGCTCACTTACTTTTTTATGAATGTAGGAGGACTGGTAATAGGGATGATGACAAAACTACAGCAAAGCAGCTGAGATCCCAGTATATCATAAAAAACTTAACCTGCTGTGTGGCTCCCCCTTGACAGATGAGGTATGTTCACTCATCCCTGCCTTAAAATTATGTAAATCTCTGACTTCAGAGGAATACAGTTTGATTTACTCCCACATGGAATGAGTGGGGAAATGCTGAAGCTGAATTTTGGATCAGTGGTACAGGTCTCAGCTCTACAGGCTTTGAGAACTTTCAATTTAAAATCATCCTTTTATTGTATATGAGGTCACTACAGAAAATTATGTGATCCACATATGCTTCCAGCTGATCTAGAAGGAACAAGTAAGGCCAGGCTGAAGATATATTGACAGAATGGGGATGAAAAACTATGTGGTGTCTGCCCACAGAGGGACAAACTCGTGGCACCCTCCCAGACTGTGGGTGGTCTATTGTGCACTGCTCCAGTCAATGAGAACATTACACTCATACATGCAAACCTAATTTGAAAAAACAGTATTTAAACAAACAATGAATGTTTTGTAACCTCATAATTCATAAGCACTGAACCTTGGCTCTCTGTACTCCAGTACAGAGTAACCTTCTCAAAATCCTGCAATTTGGTTTTAAAAAAGGAATGCTGTGGGCGTTGAGTTAGTGTAGAAGTACACAAGACCATTGATGACTCTGTTTCCATCTACTCACAGCATAAGGCAAGTAGGTGATTTATTTTCATTGGCACTGCTGGAAGATAAGCTTTCACTATTAAGAAGTTGTCATAGGTTGGGCTGGCTCTGGCTGCCAGTCAGAAACCCAAATTCAGTCCTTACACCCTCCTCAAGATGTGCTGTGGAGGGAGGCTGTGATCCCTGCCTCTCCATGGCTCTCAGAAATAGCCAGGAGTGCTCTGAGCCAACACAGCACCTGGACTGTTGATTTTTGTAGATGTTTTGGCACATCATGGGGCATCACAACCATACTATAACTGAATGAGAAATGTTCAAACTCAAGTAACAACTAAACCCTGAGACTGAAAAATAGGAATTCTTTACAAAGACACTGAGATCTGGTGCCACCAACCCCTTTTAGAGACATCAGCAGAGAGAGGGCAACAAGAGCAAGGTGGGACATCTTCACTTGGCTGTTGCTCTCCAAAATTGACACTGTGATCACCTGGACTCAGGAATTAAGAAGACAAAATTTTGATGGATGTTCCCATGTTTGCCAAATTGTAGCTAATTTATCCAGATCCTACCCTTTCCTTGAAGGAGACCTTGATTATCATGCAAATGACATTTTTACCTCATTCATCTGAGATCTCAAGAGGGAAAGGAGATTTTTTTTTCCTTATTAAAGATTGTTAGAGAGGTCTAACAAGTAAAAAGACCATGAATTCAAATGGATAATCAGGGCTGAATTATATTAAGAGCCCTGCAGATTGCTACATAAAAATCCATATTAAATCCATAGTTTTAAATTTCTGAGCTGTGGGTTTGTGTCTCCACAGAAGCACTCACACTTCTTGGACAATGGCAGCCTACTCTGTTCTCATTTCTGCTGTGGAAACAAAGCAGCTTCAGGGCCAACAGCAGAGACATCCCAAAGAATGGCAAATCACAGCTCCACAGGCACATGCTTTGAGCAGGTCTGGAAGCACCTGCAGTGGAGAGCAGAGCTACTTAGACTTTTGTGACTTAAAAATTTTCTTCCAAAAGTATAATTTTGTCACTGCTTTTCTTTGTCACTCTTTGCACAAAAAGGTTGCTTTTAAACAAGTATTTCGCAGTGTATTTTTAAAAGGCAGCTGTAATTTAGACCCAGCTTTTGAAAAACAAAATACCTTAAGAAATCTGAATTTCATTTGTCCATCTTTAGTGCCAGATACATAACAATTCAAAAAATATCAAAAGGTGTTCTTTTATTTTAAGGGTCTCTTCACCCTGTTTGTCCATCTCTCTTGTACTCCCAAAGGCTGAGCCATTGCTGCCTTTCCTGCCTCACCAAATTCACCAGAGTGGCCCCAGGAGCTCAGCACCAGCATCACCCTGGTGCACTCTGCATTTTGGGGAGGTGAACACCCCTGTGCAGGGCAGGGCTGCACCACAGCCCTGATGGGGCATCCCTCAGCCATGTGCTGTATCCAGGGCTGTCCTGTGCTCCTCCTCCTCCCTGATCCTCAGCCAGAGCTCCCTCCAGCCAGCAGCTGGCCATGCTGCTCTCCTTGATGAAATCTGTTTGGAAACAGTAAAGATCTGAGGGCTCCCTCAGCTGGAAAATCAGATTTGGCTTACCTGAATGTCAGGTCAGCTGTGCTGGAGTTAATGAACAGCTGGGGATGGAAAGGGACAGTGATGGAGGAGCCTGTCTGCCAGCTTGGTTTCCTGCAGGTGCTGCCTTGAGCCCCTGTGCCCTGCTGGGACAGAGCCAGCTCCTCTGTGTCCCAAACCCACGGGACTGGGAGCCCCCCTGGCCATGGCAGAGCCACAGCCTGCCTGCTGCAGATGGGCTGACAGCACAGCACGAGCCTCCTCCCAGTGGGAAATGCAGCTCAATAATCCAGCTTGTTCCTTGTCCTGGCAGCCAGTGGCCAGCCCCACTGCTGCTGGGCTTCCAGACTGTGGGACAGGAAAATGTCCTGCATCCCTAACCACATGGCCCTCTAAAAATGCCCACAGAGGTGGAGCAAAGTGCATTATGCAAGGAAACCTTCCTAAAGAGTAGCTCTGCCCAAGGAGAGTGATCATCCTCTTCCCCTGGGCCTGTCCTGCCCAGCATGGAGCCTGAGCACCCCACACTGAGCCCAGAGTGCCTCCAGGGTGGGAGACAAGGACAGAGCCTGCCATGTGCCATGGGCTGGTTCTAGGGCTGCTGGCACAGGCAGGGCTGTGCCCACACTGCCAGGAGAGAGCAGGGAGATACCCTGCTTGGGAAGAGGGGACAGGGACAAAGACAAAAAATGCAGAAAACTGCTGAAAATGTGGCTGCTGGTTAGCATGGCTGTAACCCTCCTCACAACACCGTGCTGCAGCTGAAAGAGAAGCAGCTGAAGGCAGCCCCAGCTCTGCCATGGGCATTTTGTGGTGTTCAGACAACACATGGGGTGACAGCAGGTGTGGCAAGGGGCATCTCAGGCAGGCACTGGTTATGACAGTGCTCCTTCCCACACATGTTTTGGGGTCCTGGCATGCCTGGATTTGGGCCCCTTCTCTTCCAAGGCATGAGTGCCCCTAGAGCATCCTCCACCCTCCTCCTGGACATCTCACCACCAAATGGACACAGTGGGAAGGCACTGCTGAAGGTGCCCCTGGGATTCAGATCACCAGCTCTTACCCTGTTTGCTCATCTCCTTCTAGTCAAAAATGAGATTATTCCCTTCAGCTGCCAGAGGCTGAAAATAAAAATGAGTCAGATCTGATTTTGTATCACTGCAGTCAGACTTTCTGTGCTGTGCAGGGGAAACAAAGAAAGGTGAAATCCCTGAAGGGAAGGATTTGCAAAATTCTGCAGGAAATTGGTATTACAGATAATTGTTTCCTGCTGAGGGGATATAGCAGAACTTTGCAGAAAAGCTGCCCTTTTCAGCAATATCCACTGCAGCCTACCCAGGCACAAAAGTCTGTCTCTAGCAGAAATATGCTCCACTGCACATTTTCCTCCTGCACCTGAAATTGAGTATTGGTTAATTCCACTGGGATTTCCTTTAAAAGAGACATCATAGTGTAAATGATAAACCTGTTAAATTACAAATGAGGTGAAATGGTGGGTGCTTTGGTCTCTGGAGCATCAAGACTTCAATTCTTAATGGTAGCTGTTGAGACCTACGAGTTGAAAATGTGAAGAGAAAATTATTGACTATCAGAACAAAATCCCCACTCCTGGGCAGGTTCATGCTGCCAGAAGGCACTTCTTTTCATGTTTGCCTGAGCATAAAAAAAGAAAATTATGAGCAGCTTCTTCTTTGTATCTAATTCCCAGTATTTTGAGAATCCTTTTTTTTCCTCTCTGTTGAAGATACCAAGTTAAAATAAGTCAGCATTAATTAAAAAAAAAAAAAAAAAAGACAATTAAAGTAGTTCTAGCTTTCATCATTGTATACAGCGATGAATATGCTTATATATATATATATAAATAAAATCAGTTTTTTCTCTAAGCCAAGACACAATTGGTAGACTACTCTAAGCTACAGTAGAGTTAACAGTGGATGGAAGAGTGGGTCCTCAGACAAGCTCCTCTTTATTCTTCCACTGATCTTGCCAGAGTAGAATGATGGCACTTGCTGAAGCAGATAATGCCATCCATTGAATGAAGCCCTCGTGCTCAGTGTCTCTGACAGCTCTGCATTTGAAGCAGCAGAATCTTTGACCAGACAAAAGAAAACTTCTGCTTATAATTATCACAACAAGACCAAAGCCAAGAGCAGTGTGACTGTTTTATTAATAGTGTGCTTTGCTGCTCCCAACCTTTGCAAAGTCCATGTATCTGGCTCTCCAGAAATATTACTGCTTGGACCTATTTCATACGGATCGTGAAGGATAAAGACATTCCTGAGAGCTTGCTTGCCAGCTCTGCTGTTCTGCCAGCAGCAGTAACTTGAGAAGGAATCATGGCCCCTTTGAAATATGGATCACAGCAGGGCTGGAGGATGGGGCCCAGACAGACACACACGGATGGACAGATCTACAGGAGAGTCATTTGCTGTCCCACAGTAGCTCTCACCTTCCCTCTTCTGCTGCTCTGCAGTTTTCCTGCTGAGGACACATGTGGGCAGAGAAGACACCAAATCTCATCCTTGAAATAATTTCAGAGCCATGCTTCCACATTGGGCTCTTCTCCTGATTGTGGGAAGATGTGCCAACTGCAGAAGGCTGGAGCAGGAAGTGGCTCAGATCTCATGTTTTCCTTACACATCTCAGTAATAGTTTTTTGAAGAACTAGAGCATTTTTGCAGAACTGGAGGGTGCTGATGGCATCTGGTTTAACATGATGAACTTTGCTTGTCATCCCAAATTTACTGGCTGGCAGATCAGCTCATCTGTTAGATGGATGTAGGGGCTCCCTGACATCATCAGGAGTGAATGTGCTGCATCAATTAAGCCTTTTACAGCCCAGCTTGGATTTAGGTAAGGGCAGTAACTGAAGGGCTTAATGAGGAAAACAGCCTGTGCATGTAGAGCCCTACCTGAGATTTGAAAAGTGCAAGTGTCTGTCACACAGAGCCCTAACTGCTTTATCAGACAAGAGGAGAAACCTGGAAAAGCACAGTGCTCTCATGGCAAGACATGTGAATGTGGTCAGGATGTCAGAGCACCCAAACATAGTGCAGCAAGGGATGCTGCCATCCCAAATAACCACTTCCCAGCACTGGGAACTCTGTGCCTCCATTTGTCATCTACTCAGAGCTTTCTTGGACATAAGTGGCTTTTTCAGGAGCAAGGTGAATAAGCTGTAGTAGAAGAGCAGCTATGCTCTTTCTCACTCCCTGTCACTGCAATTTGATAGATTTCTGTAACTATTTCAAGCTCTATCTTGAGAAAAGAGGCACTTGGGCAGATATACTCTGCTATGTAATAGAAGAGCTGGTTATTGGAGGAATTTTGTACCTTGTTAGGAATGCCTTTAAGCTGTTCTTGTATAGATTTCTATTGAGGGGTGGCAGTGTGAGTGGATTTGAGCCTGGAATCCCATGACCCATCCAGTTTCTACACAAGCAGCAGATCCAGACCCGACTCCATTCCTTATCAGGCCAGCAGCAGCAAGAGCAGTGGAGGAGAAATCACCCATTTTCTGTGAAAGGCATCTCCATCAGCTCTACTGTGGAGCCCTGCTAGAGAGAGGGAGAAGGAGAGTGTTACATGGGAAAAACATACTCAAGCCAGGCCAGTGGCTGCCTCCTCCCTCACCAGCATAAAATCACCTTTGTGCTGCTTTCTCCATGACCCTCTGGCTGCAAAGGGCCCCACGGTGGCTATACCAGCTGGAAAGGCCAGCACTGGCCACAGTTTGAGCAAGAGCAGCTGTGGCTGCTGGCTTCAGAGCTCTGGCACATGCACAGAGTGTCAGTATCCCAAACACAGACACCTCATCTGCAGGACAGCACAGACACAGCAGGCAGGCTCTGGTGGCCAAGCCCAGTCAAGGTGACAACACCTACTGCAGAAGTCCAGGTTTTTAAAGAGGTTCAGGGAAGGGGCATACAAAAGGGGGAACCTAAGTCCTCAGGCAGCTGTGAATCACTGTCTTAGATTTAGGCACCTAAGTGCTTTTTTGGATTTCATCCCAAACACTTCATTGAGTGAGTGTTGCATTAACAACAGCCCAGTCAGAGGATAAGCAGCAACAGAAATGCTCCAAGCTGCTATTTTAATGCATCCTAGAATGCAAAATAATGATCACTGCAGAAACAGCTGTACTGGGTTATTGTGCCATTGCCCCAAGCTGTTTCCTTCACTTGTACAAGGAAACACCCCTCAGCAGAACTTCCTTCACTGCAAAACTTCATCCCAGTGCAGTCCAGAAATCCAACCAGGCTAGAAACACTGCTTGGTGTTGAAATGGGCAAGCAGGTCCCATTATCCACACATCTGACTCTGTTAGAGGGGAAGGTGGATCCTGGCAGGTAGAGAACAGCATCTTAAAGCAGTATTGTTAGTTCAGTAAGGATTGTTTGCCTCTATTTTCAAATATGGAGTGGCCACTTGTAAGGACCCAACAATTTTTGCAACTCACTCTTCAGCTTCCCCTCTGAAATTTATTAAGTACCTACATGGTTAGTGGTGCTGCTCATGGCCACTAAATCCATGCAAAATAGAGGACAACAGAGGCTGATGGGAATAAAAAAAGATAGGAGCAAAAATGTGACTGCCATTTTTCACTTTAGGCAAGCACACTCTGACTTTGGAGGATACACGCTCAGGTGAACGCTGCCTGCAGGGCACAACAAAAGATGGAGCTGAAGTAGGAAGATTCAGTTCTATTTTAACTTTCCCCTTGGAGTGGATGCAGCCTGACTTCTCTGATGTAGGCTGCCTGGCTGGGAGTTGCACATCCAGGGCAGGTTTAATCTCCTCTCAAACAGCCGTTCATTCAGAGGCTGCTGGCTGCTTTTCTCCCAGAGCACTCTGAAGAGCCTGAAAAAAGGATCTCCTTCTAGGTTCAGATCCTTGTCAGGTGGAGGCAGAACTTATGAGGTCTCACATGTAGGCAGGGGAATGTGGGACCCCCAGAACAGGGACTTGCCTGAGGGGATGACTGGGTTTGGGCACAGTGGAGATGCAATTAAAGAGTGTCTGTGGTGTAAATGTCCCACAGCACCCTGTCTTTAAACAGCCTGTCTCTAAGGGATGCCTGCATGATGCTTCTGTATCACTGCTGCAGTATGCCCAAATGGCAGGGGTGCAGCTTGATCCAGGGGGGGAAAGGGTTTGACAAGTAAGGCCTTCAGTGGTGTCTGTTTCTCATCTGAAGTAGAGAAAATATGGTGAGGAAGAGGTGTAAGTTCCACAGATGATCTGGAAGTCCTTTAGTGGATTGGGGGCTGCATAAATTGTGCAGAAGGTGACCTCAGAGTAAACCCACCTAGTAAAATGCACATGGATGCCTTTTGATTAATCTGAATGAGGCTTTGCCTAAAAAAACCCAAACTTCTATTATTTTGGTTCTTGGTTCCATTTTCTCTCTGGTCCAGGAAGGAAGGAAGGAAGAAGAGACGAAGGAAGAAGGAATGAAGGAAGAAGAAAAATAGAAAAATTCAGCTTGATTAGGAAGATCTTCTGGCAAGAGAGTTTGCATTTCTTTGTTTTCCAAGTAGAATTTCTTTGTAATACCAGTATAAACTTCTACAACATAGCTAATAGATTTCAATGACTTCCAAATTGAAATGAAGTCCAGTGCAAACTGACATTCTGGTGTTGGTGCTGCAATCCCTTGCACAGTTGCTGTAACTTAAAAGGTTGTCAAGCAAAACTGTGTGTGTTCCCATAACACTGCTCAGATAAGTTCTTGGTACCAGTACTTTTCCAAAAATGTATCTCCTCTTCTATCTCTTCAAAAAGCAATTCCCATGGAGAGTACATAAAAAATGGGGAAGACAACAGTATCTGCAAAAGTGCATGTAAAAGAATAAGAGGGTTTAATAATAAGAGTTTTTTTCAAGACTAAAATATACATGCACAGGGCAAGTTTATTACTGTGGGGCTGAAACACAGCCCCACTCTACAGGCAGGCAGGCAGGAAGGAAAGCAGCTTGGAAAGCTGTTCCTCTGTACAGCAGGGATGCTCTCACAGCTGTATTTTTCTTTTTCTGGTTTTCTGCATGAAGCAGAGGTGGGTCTGTACCACCCCCACAGATAACAGCACACTCCCTGTATGATTCCATAGGGCAGTCAGGCATTCAGAGGTTTTCTGTGAAGGATGGATTTGAGTCATAATCCCTTGACCCCGCAGCCCGTTGGAGACGGCCGTGACACGTCCCTGCTCCTGATAAGGATTCCCCAAACCACCCCTGCCCTCCCTGAGCTGCCTGGGGAGGGTGCCCAGCCCTGGCCTCCCTCCAGAGCCGGGATCTGTGCAATCTCCAGTGTCAAGATGTGTTTGGATACGGAAACTGTGACACTGCTCTGTATCAGATAGATAAAGGAGCATCCCCTGATGCCTGGTGCTGGTGCTGAGCAGCCAAGGCTTGGGGCTTTCTGCCTGCTCCTTAACCCTGCATGACAGTCACGTCTTCAAGGGGCTCTTTTTTGGAAGATAAAGACAGCTTTCCTGGTTCAGAAATTACAAGCCACTCTCCTATTTTTTGTTTAACTAGGAAAGACTGTAATTTCAGCTTTTTGGGTGAGGTTCTCTGTGGGAATGCGCTGACACGAAGGGGTCTTGCAAACTCTTGTTGAACTTTTTGAGTGCTCCCATTACAAACAAGCCTTTCTTCACTCTCTGCCCTTGCCACTGTGCTCAAATTCTCTTATTTAAAAAACCCAAACAACCTACTGTAGATAGCTTTCTCCTCTTGATCTCATAAAACCAGCTCATGTAGATCCACTGGAGGGAGGCAGTATTTCAGAAAGGACAGTGCTGCCTTTTGAAACTTAAGGTTTGAAAACTTATATTACCGCAGGTAAAAGCTGTAACTGGTTAAATAGCTATTAATTCAGTCCTTATGGACCTAATAGAAACTACCACACAAAGCATTTATTAAAAGAGATTTTTTATTGTGCATTAAAACACAGTTTCAGCGGTGCTCTCCTCTTCTCTCCTGGGGGAATCTGCACTCCCCAGGGAAGGGCTCGCTGCAGAGCATGGCAAGTTCTGGGGGAAGGACAGTCACTCCAGGTTCATCTCCAGCCCCCTGAGGGCAAACAGGAGGACTCCCATGGCAATGGCAGGCCCAGAGCCACAGCCAGGGATCCAGCTGCCCCTCCTGCTGCGTGCCCTGCCAGCTGCACACAGGTGCCTCAGCCCCTCTCAGCCTCTCTGCATGGCAGTGACTGGGCTTGGGAGAAGGGGATAACCTGCTCCAGAGTTCCTTTACCTTTCCAATAACTACAGTCTGACCAAAGTTTTGAAGAGTAAAACCCTTCCAGAGTCTATTTTTTGATATTTACTGCTGTAGCTACAGGTTCTTCTGCCATCAGTATATATTTTCTCTTGTTCCTAATAAATCCTGAGGCTTCAGTTGCCTCTTAATAGCAGTGATTTCACAGCCTAGATGTGTCAGTGTAAATAAATAAGAATGATTTTATCTGTATTGTATTTGCCATCTTCCAGCTTATTGTTTGTACATATATGTTCAGGAAAGGGAGGAGACATTCCCAAAAGATCTCTCTGGTTTCTACATTACTTCACATACCTTTATCACTGTGGCCTTTGTGTTTCTCCTCCCCAGGTTCTCCACTATTTCAGAGTCTACTCTCCCAAATAAAGACCTGCTCAGCATCCATTATGTATTTGAAAGTTAAATTATCTGTATTAGTAAGAATATGATTGCAGCTGTTTCAAAGATTAAGTTGATTCTTTATTTTTCCCGCATGTAAATTTGAAATATATTTGATGAAAAAGGCAAAGAATTTTTAGCTAATGCCTGTGGGTCACCTAAGTTTGTTTTCAGTCTTCACTGTAACTCCAAGAGGTCAGTATCTGAACTTGGCACAGTAATCTGGAGGCACAGTGGATGGTGCAGAGCTGTACCAGATATCTGATGGGAGAACAGGGTGGAACCCACTGCTTGACTGGACTTACACTGGACATGGGGCATGGTGGCTGCTGAGCACTCACAACTAAATGTGAGGTGGGCATTTATTTCCACAGACATCATCAACACATTATGGCAGCTCCTGAGATCTGATCAAAGGCTGCTCTTCTTTCATCTTGTTTGAAGTCTGTTTTCCTCATGCACTGGTCACACAATGATGTTAATGGAATCCACAGCTCCTACTAATTTCTCCTTATTACAGAAATCAAGCTAAAACCTGTACTTGGAAAAAGACCTTTTCCCAGCTGCATGTCTCACTTCTCAGTGTGTGAGTCTTCCCTCCTTAGCAAGTGAAGCTCACACCTCTTGCAGGAATGCCAGTGTGGCAGTCCCAGCTGAGCCTGATGGAGATGGATGGAGCTGCCACAACATCTGGACAGTGCCACTCTGTACCTTGGTACATAATGCTTGTACTGTCAAATCTATAGTACATTATTAAGGGAATGCAGGAATTAGTCTTCTCTGAAGTAGAAAGCATTCAAATTTTAAACTAAGAGAAGTAGGATAGATCCAATACCAACATGCCTTGCTATTCCATAACTTTTCTCCTTTTATCTTCCCCTACCTTTAGGGGCGACTCTTCCTCCCCTCAACACCTTGCTGAGGGGCCAGCTGGAGCTTCTGATCCTTCTCAGCTGAATGACTGTATAAATATTTCAGTCAACAAACACCCCTGAAAAACAAGGCTTAGCTTTTCTGTTCCTCAGCTGGGTGGCAGGGGTAATTACTGTGATAACTTCCCCTCTCTCTTGGGTGTCATGATGAGAAACTCATTAGTTATTTTCTGAGTACCCTGAGCCAAGTCCTTGAGTGAAAGAGCTTTGAGGATTGTTTTAACAATATTTAGCACTTCAAAAGTTTTGGAAGCACTACCTAATTTTCCCAAATGTAAGCCAGCTAAATTCTGCAGGGTAATTTGTGTGCCACACCTCTCAGCCTTTTTGTCAGCCTCCACAATGTTCAGCAACTCACACGATATGGGTGTAAGCTTCCTCTGTGTTAACTAGTCTTTTATTTTTGGCTTTTTTCCCCCATTTTTTCCTCCTTCCAGCACACTTTCATGTGCCATACCTTATATGAAACCAAGTCACAATACAGCTAAAGAAGCACCAGAGCACTGGCAAATGAAAACTTCCCTTCTCCACAGCAATGCTTAGTGTTTCCCTTGACGTAGCAATAAAATATCTGAAGTTTCTCTGTTCCAAGCTAAGAACAGGTGCCAATTGTATAAACAAGTGATTACTGTCAGGATGGGCAATGTGAATTTTTTCTTGCAAAAAGTAATAGCTATTTTGGTTTTGACAAGCAGCTGTTCTAAGTAAGTTTATTATCTTATGGCTGTAACATGCCATATAGGAGGGACAAGAGGAAAAAATAACCAGGGGTTTAACAGCACATCTGTGCCTAGTTAGTTATGGTAAACTTCAGGTATGTGGTGATTTCAGCATATGTTCCTAAATATTTTCCCAGCAACTGGATCTAAGACAAGACCTGTTACAGTCTTTTGGGGAATAATTAATGTACCTAATCACTTCAAACCCCACCACATAATGAAAAAGTCTGCTTGATTTCACTATAAAAAGCACTGATGAATGATCACCTCCAGAAATGAGGCTCCAAGCCCACGACAAGTTCTGTAGGAATGGCAGGAAAGTTCTGGCCCTGAGCAGCAGCACTGCTGATGGGACATAAAACACAAACAGAGGGTTCCAAACCAGGGAGGTTCTGAGGCCAGAGAGAATTATAAAGGCATAGAGCAGCAATAACTTGCATTGACTTCCCATTCACTTGTTGCAGTGATGACACGCTGCAGGGCTGCTGCTGAAGAGTTGGCTGGTGCAGCACTCTCTGTGTTTTTTCTTCTCCCTTCCCTGTAAATTAATTCATCTGTATTTTCCCCATCTGGCTGTCTTGCTCATGTTTGTGTGTTTCTGTTTTCCACAATTTCTGTCCATAATGGCCACTTGCAGGCCAGACTTGCAGGCGCTGCTCCTCCTGTCCTGAGGAGCCAAGTCCTGGTGCTCCCTGCTTGCCCAGGCACGCAGACCTGCCCTGCCATGTCCCACAGGATCCTGATCTGAGCCTGCCTGCTGTGACACATGGCCTGCTCTGCTGCTTGCTGGGTTCATGCAGCCCCACTGTGCTCCTGTCCAGCCTTGTGCACACAGCCACCATCAGCTTTTGATCCATGGTTTCTTTGCCCTCCTCCTTGCAGGGAGGGGGACAATAAGGTTCTCTCCTCTGTTGCCCCACTGAGCCACCCTGCCCCATCACACTGATTTTTACCCATCTCAGGAGTCCTACATGGCTTTAGTGCTCTTTTCTCTTCCACAAACTCCATTTGTATGCTTCTCTCTCAGTCACATTTAGCTCTTTCAGCCTTTCTAAGGATGAAGCTCTAACCTCAAGAATATCTGACTGTGGTGCCCTTCTCTGGAAAGAGCCAGGAGAGGGAGATCTCCTCAGGCAGCTGCAGGACTGTGGGCTTTGCAGGGGAGCAATGCTCCAACAGCTCTGCACATTGACCATCAAAAGGCAGAATTGCTTTCCTGCCTCCTCTGCTCCCCTTCATCTTTGTCCTTCTGGCAGTCACAGCTGGCACTGCAGTAGCAACCTGAGACCACAACCCCACTGATCTGAGCACTGGGCAAAGACAAAACAAGAAGAAATATCTCCAAGGAGCTTGTTCTCTAACAGGCAGAGGGCAAGATGCTGCAGGAGCAAAGGGACTCCCTGGAAGCTGCACTGAGGATGGGAAGCTCAGCCCTCAGACTTCCCAAATCACAGACTAATGGCTTCACATGTTACAACCCTCTGGGCAATCTGCCTTGGACATGGATTGGGGCTGCCAGACATCATTTGTTGTTAATTGTGAACCCAGCCCAAGGCATCCCTCCTATTGTCTCAAAAATCATCTTTGCTTTCTAGTGTCTGACTGTGGAGCACGTTCCTCTCACGTTTTCAGGTTTTTCTCTGTAACAGGAGGCCTAGGAGCATGGGCACTGTTTTCTTTTTATAGGAACTTTTCCTCTGTTTTTTTTAACTTCAAGGTCCTTTGACTTTACTTGGGGGAAATCTTCATTGACTGCAGAACTCCAGACAAATCTGCAGGAGTGCTTCTTTCCAAGGACTGCAACCCCATTTGCAGCCCACAAAGTGTTCTCAGAAGAGATGTAGCAAAAGTTAGCCTCAGGTGCAGAGAGGCAGCTCTGAGATTGCTGTCCTCTGTGCTTTCTTAATGCTCTTTACAGGCTGTGACATCATGATGACAAAAAGATGTCCCTTCACTTTGACACTGGAATGGTCCAGCCTGTTCTCCCCCCTCTCACTTCTTTCTATCCCCTAAATCCAGGGCCAAAGCAGCTTTCCCAACAGAGAGCCATGAACTCCAGGAGCAAGGACCTGCTCTGTGTGGCACACCATGACTACCCCACCAGAGCAAAAGCTTTGTCTTGGGAAGAAGGGATATAAACAGGACTGTCTCCTACAACTGAGGAGAACAAACAGCTCAGAGCTGCAGCCATGCTGAAAAGAAAATCATTCTGGAAATTTTTTCTTACAACACAGAGGAGACAAGTATTTAAAAAACCCAGAACTCCAAATTTGCCTGTCAGAGTCGAGATATTTAAATAAAAAAACCCTGTAAGTTCTGGCAGCATAGCTTCCTTGATGGACACCCTTGCTATTGTCACACCCACATGAAGCTGCTCTGTGGCAAAACCTAAACTTTCTTCTGATTGATTGACTACTGTGTCAGCTACCAGGCTTTACCATGAGAAAATACAGGGGTTTCCCAACCAGCAAAGCCACAAAGAACTTTGCATGTACTATACAGAGGCAGGGTGCAAGGGGTCTTGCTCAAGGTCCCCCTGCTGCTGGTGGCATTGTCCTTGGTGGCTGCACGGTGTGTCAGCAGCTGCAGGCTCTCACCACTGCTGAAGACAAAAGGAGATGCACACAGAAAAGCAGGTCAATGACGATTAGTCCCAGAGCCCTGTGAAACCGGGCCACCAGGAAACCTGTGTTCGGTTCTGGGCTCTCCTGCAGGCTTCTGCCGTGACCTTGGACTCATCACGTAACTTTACTGCCCTTGTTTCCTCACTATTAACTACAGCACATATTGAATAGGATTCAATTTATGAACATGTGTAAAAGCGCTTTGATAGCCTGGGGTAAAAGTCAATTAAGACGGGGAGAGCAGCTGATGGGCGCAGCCAATTACTAAAGTAAATGATTCACAAACATACTTTTTTTTTGAGAGTGTCATTAAACCAAAAGAGATTTGCAAATTATTCACCTGTTTCTAGATAATCGGGAGGGGAGAGGTGGGGAAGCGAGCAACCAGCAATGCTTCCAAAACGCTTGGAAACCAGGCTGGTGATAAACCCTTTGGGTGCAGGGCCGGGTGCCGGCAGGAACAGCAAATTTTGGAAAGGTCTGCTCGTGTCCCTCCCCATCCTTGACAGACCCGTGCTCCCTTGTGCTGAGAAGGCTGACGCCGCCCCTCTCAGCCGAGCCATGAGCTGTGCTCAGCTGTGGGAGGGAGCGAGGCAGGAGCTGCATCCCAACTTCCCGGAGCGCGCCCTGCGTCCCGCGGAGCGCGGCGGGCCGGGGCGCGGGGGGACGGGCGGCCCGGGCCCGTCCCTCCCTCCATCCTTCCCTCCCTCCATCCCTCCCTCATCCCTCCCTCATCCCTCCCTCCGTCCCTGCAGCCCCGCCCGCCGCGGGCCGGCGCCTCCCGCAGCCGCGGCGCCGATCCCGCTCCCGCTCCCGATCCCGGTCCCGGTCCCGGTCCTGCGGTCCGAGCGGTGAGTGCGCGGCCGGGAGCTGCGGGAGGGAGGGCAGGGCAGGGCTCTCCGAGCGTCCCGGAGCGATCGCGGCGCTGGGCACATCCCTCGGGCTCCCATCCTCGGCACCTGCTCGTTCCCCTCTGCCCCGAGCCCAGTCCCGGCAGGTCCCGGGGAAGTTGGTGGGTGCCGCTCGCTGCCGCCGCTCCGCCCGCTGTGCTCGGTCCCGGACCGGGGCTCCGGCTGCCGCCCGGTGCCGGCTCTCACCCACCCGAGGGGATGTGGCACCGGGGTCTGAAACACCGAGTGCCGTCCCTCTTGGTGTTCGTCTGCACTCCGATATTTACACAGTAGTCAAATGGCTCTTTGGGTTATTTTACTTTCTGGTGGTTGTTTTAAACCATGTCCTGTCGCAAAGGAGACAAAACCCCAGCTGTTCTGTCAGATGGAGATCTGTGCTGTTATGTCATTTCATAATTGCCTCAGAATTGCAAATCATGGCCTTAGTCTGCCACTGGATCTGTGCCAAAGGACTCTTGCATCTATTTAGGATGAGTGGTTGTTTGGGTTCTTTTCTCTTTTTCTTTTCCCTTTTTTTTTTTTTCTTTTGGTCAAGTGTTAAGAATAATGGCTTTTTATTAGCATGGACTCTACACGTTAAGTTACTCCAGCCCATGTCTTTAAGGGAACACACGATGTAACTGTTCTAAGTAGTCAGTCTGATTCACAGAGTCGAGACATTAAATCTTGGCTAGTGACAATGAGAATTGTGTCCTGCTGAAAAGTATTCAACTGCACTTCTTTGCGTGAGCTGGAGCAGTTTCTCATTGTTACTTCAGAAGTTCCGATTCTGCCCAGAACGGCTGTTGCTCTTTGTGGGTAACAGACACATGGAAAATAGCAACCTTCCGGCTTCAAACTAAACAGTATCAGATTAATGACAGAGAAGGGCTCTACAGATCAGAGATGCAGCCACTGCCAGGGCCTTAATTTGTGCCAGCACTTGGTTTGTAATCACAGAGGCTAGATCTGCCCTACCCTGCTATGCTGTGCCCTTCTACCACTCACCATGGTACCACTTGGAGGAAACTCTGTGGTCCTGACAGCTGTTCCCTTTTCCGAGGATGCTTTGGGCTGCAGGAGGAAGTTGAGGCTGTGGGGTAGAGAAGCTGGGCATGGCTGTGCCCCTCAAGGCAGGGTCATCTCTAAGCTGTACCACCAGGGCACATTAGAATACCAACTAAAATACCAATTTAGTCTGTCATTTCACAGGCTGGGCTCTTCTGCATCCTCTCTTCCTATGCTGATGTTCAGTATTTCTCCACGCTGCCACATGCATTTGCCAGCTCTTGGAAAAGACAGATCTTTCAGGGTCTGCCAGGCTGTGTGTACCAACTGGCATATTACAGTACTATATTGTTCTTTAGATGCATAACTTCATTGGCCTCTTATGACCTAAAAAGCACACAGAAAATAAACAAGGGCATATTGTTCAGTGGGAAGGATGCAGAAAGTTCTTCTATGTTAGCTGTTAGGGAAACATTACTTTTAAGTGTTTCTCCTGATTGTCAGAAGAATGACATGGCACATGTGAGCTTATTTTTTGCCAAGCAAGCTCTACTTGGAAGGTGAGGCATTTCTGAACTTCTTGGTCACCTTGGAACTAGTTGCGAGTGCATAGCAAAGTCCTGCCCAATCTTCTCCTCTAATTAATTTGGCCAGAGGCCATCCTAATTAACCTTGTGGGAGTTCAGGGGTGGGAGAGCTTGGTATGAAACAATTGTTCTCTTGTAATTTGCCGTTCACAATGTGTTGACCAAGCCACAGGCTGCATCTCTAAAATCCTCTGGGTCTCTTGCTGAAGCCATTACACCAGTTTATTTGTTTTTTAACAGATGTTGTTTTCTAATCCTTGGGTGGAAGGGTTATCTTGCTTTCTGCAACCTTGCTATTGTGCTTTGTTGCAAGAGCCAGTGGACTTGGGTTTGCTGGGGAAACTTACTCACCAGTTCCAGCTGTCAGGGAAGGGGCTGCTCAGCCTTTCAGCAGTCCTGATACGATTGTTAAGGTCTCCATGTGAACTGATGGCTTCTTTTCACATCTACCTAGAAATAACCCTCAGTTCTTCTGGTACTGGCAGTGCCTGCAGGGAGCAAAAAGCTGCAGGAGCCTCTTTGCCCAAGAGTATTACAGTTAGGATATTAATGGAATTTGTCAGCCATAACTTGGACTGTCTCAAATGGTGAGGCAAGGGAAAAAATCAGAGATAGATAAAAAAAGGAAAAAAAAGATAAAGGTTGGGTTCTGCTTTTTGAAAATGCCCATAGCACCCTGCAGCTGATGAAGGGGGGAGAATGAATAGCTGTTTCTGAAATTGCAGGGTGACCCATCTCCCTTGTGATGATAACTGCTCACCTTGCTGGTCCAGGGCTTATCTATGCTCAGGGAGTGGGCCATCCTTCACCAGCCTGGGCTTGCCTTGCTGGTGGGCAGCCCTGCCCAGCACACACAGCTCCTCAGCAGCACAGCATTGATTGTGTGTAGCCTTCTTGGGCATCTGTCTAGTTTGGTTTTGTTTTTTTTTTATGCTAATGCATAAAAATGCTACTTAGGCATTTATTTTCTGGTAGAGCAAGGGGTCGGGGGGAAATCCTGCTGAGACTACCAGTCAGGACACACAGATCCAAGGAGGAAAGATCAAAGGCATCTGTAATACAGGAAGAAGCAGAGGGTCAGTCAGGAAGAGAGGGCATTTGATTATATGTACAAGGGTAATATACAAGGGATAACACACAGGAGAGGATGGCAGTGTCCAAAATGAGTAAACAAACAGATGTGTAAGGCTATGCTGGGAATTTATTTACTCCAGAACACACAATCCTTATCTCTTTGAAAGAAGAGAAGACCACACCAACCTTGGAAGGCTTCTGCTCCTAGCCACATTTGTGAGCAGGAGAAAGTGTTTGTTTATGGATCCCTCCTCCTTGAGTCCTGGCCTGATGGGCTGGCCTGTCCTGCTGTGATTAGTAGGATGCTAATGTGTGTAATCCTTTTGATCACAGAACCCAGGCTCTATAAGTCATGTCACTGTCACCTCAAAGAAGTTCAGCCATGTGATAGATCCCTTATTAAAAATTTCTGCTTTGAAAGATTTAATAAAGAAAGTTATTATTGAGACCCTTGTTTCCTTTTTCTTTTCTTTTGTCTTGTGCAGATGGAAAGCTTTTCTATTAAAAAAATACAAAAAATAATACTTATTTCTGAAGTCCTAATGTGGGAGTAGCTTATTAGGACTTTGTCCATAGATATTTTAGGTGGGATGATTAGCCTGTAATATCTTGGTTTTAAGATGTGAGCAACAAATGTGATTCCCTGTGCTTTGTTCCAACAGAGTGGACTGCTCCATACAAAACTGTAAACAGCATGGAAATGTTCATCTGAGTCCTAAAAAATATCCTCTTCTGCAGTTCCTTTTTGGGTGGCAAAGAATTGACTAATTATGCTTTGTGTAATAAATGTACTATTTTGCTCTCCTGTTGTGACAGACAAAAGCTGTCATTTGAGGAAATACACCATATGCTGCCAATTGGTGTAAGGACTGGTTATATCTGGAGCCCAGAGTATCAGTGAGTCCTCTCTAACAATTGCTCCTTCTCTGAAAAAAATCTGGGCCAATTTCAGTGGACTAATGTGCTATCATCAGTGAAAGCAAGCTGTTGACATTTTGAAAACCAGCTAATACAAACAATGGTATCTGTGCATGCTTGGACAAATCCTCTCTCCCTGTTATGCATTTACATCTATTTGGATGCTTAAGAGCCGCAGCCTATCAATGCTCAGTCAGGCCTGGATTGGTCCTGGACTGGCAAATTTAAAGATCAAACCTATTTCAGATACCATCTCCCATCCATGCACAGTCAGAATGTTTTTCAGCATTGTGTGAACCCAATACTCAAACACTCACATTACTTAAAAAAAAATAAAAATCCCTTTCCCTACCATTTTTTCTTGACAAATGTGAGAAAGCAGTATCTGAAACCTCCTAACAAACTGCAACACCTGCAGAGCAGCTGTCACTCGTTGGGATCTGCCCCAGGAGATGCTGTGCACTCTCTCATGCCATGGTGGGTTTGCAGATACAGGACAGGAATAACTACCTTCTCATAGTTAAATAAACTCTTTAAGATTGCTCCTCTCATCCTCCCCACTTCCTAATTTTATTGGAGACATATTGTATCATTAAATTGTTCTCTGGCACAGTTCCTCCAGGATTTCAGTGAGGTCTTTTTTGCTCAAAGAATGCAAAGAGGATGTGAGCTGTAATTTTCACTGTCTGTGAATCTTTGTGTTACGGAAAAAACGTGAACTCTCCTGCCTGCAGGTAATGAGAGTTGAACACAAAAATTCACGTATTTCTTTTTAATTTCTTTGAGGTGAATGGGAGGGACTGGCCTGGGAAGACATGCAGAGCCAACATAAAGTTGGTTTATCTTCCAGCAATGGCTTTGGCACATCTTCCTCGTGTAGTCTGCAGAGATGATTATGCATGTAGCACTGGTGGCTTTGAAGCCTTCAGAGCAGCATGGACTGCAATGGGAACTTTCTCGAAGCTTTGCCTGGTGCATATCCATGATCTGATAAGAGTCCTTTGGTCAGGACCCCATTCTGTGCCTCCTCTCATCTGCTGCCTCTTCTCTGCTCAGGAGCCTTCAGCCCACAGTGTGTCTCAGCCTCCCTGTCCCTCCCATCCCTGAAGGAGAAGCAAAGTTTCTTTTTCTACCCCTGTGCCAGACCTGCTTCCCCTTAGCCCCCCTCACTCTTCCTGCAATGCAGAGATGTCAGGAAAGGAGGGCTGGGGATAGAGGGAAAGGTCACATTGTGTTTGAGGTGAGTGGCCATTTGTAACACAGAGATTTGGACAAAAGAGTTTTGATTTTCTTGGAAATGTGTGGAGCATGCCAACAAAACAGTAATTTTGGGGAGGGAAAGGTAGAGGAAGAATATTAAAAAGTTTCACTTCTATCCCACATCCCGTATTTCTGAGGCAGGACTGCTTCATCTGCACCACTTCTGATAGATGTTCATTCTGTCTGTTCTTGAAAACCTGTATTGATTCACAGCCTGCCAGCATCAACAGAGGATAACTATCATTATGGCTAGACAGTTCCTCTTAATATCTAATCTAAATCACCCTTGCTGCCTCCTGAGTCAGTCCCTTTGGTTATCCACATCTGCAGGGAGCAGGACAAGGTTATCACAGCCTTTTAGCAGCCTGACATATTTAAAACTTGTCATCATCTCTTGTTCTCTCACCCTCATTCTTCCACACTTTTCTTCAAAATAAACAAGCCCACTTCTTGTACCCTCTTCTGTAGGGGTCACACTTGGCTCAGTTTTTTATCATTGCTGTGAGCATCTTGCTTGAGGTGGGACCCAAACTGGGTAGAGGGCTGAGAGGAGTAAAGAGCCTGATGTGTGATGCTCCTCTTGATGTGTCTCAAAGAACTTGTGTGTACCAAGCCCTATACTGCTCTTATCCTGAAACCACAGAATTGTTGAACTTGGGAAAGGTTTCTAAGATCACTGGATCAAATTATGTCTTCCCTCTTTGTGACTCTAGCCCCAGAGACTCTTTTCTGTACTGCTCCATTTTGTTTTGCATGACATCCTTCTTCTTCAACATGTTTTTTTACACCTGCCTGCATTGAATCTCAATCATTCATTTCAGACTGAGTCTTTGATTTATTAAGATTTTATTCTAATTTTAATCCCTGAAAATGCTTACAGCATTCCCCAGAGATTTGTAATTGTAATCTTCCTCCTAATTTACAAGTCATTAATGGAAATACCGAATAGAACAAGACCCCAGGCACAGCCCTTGTGTATCTTTTCAGGTTGACATTGGACTTGCAACTGTTCCTTGAGTACAGATTTGAAGCATTTGTATGCCTGCCCACAGTAAATTATACCTCAATTGTATTCACCTGGTTTGCATATAGGACTATCACATGCATTCATCAAAGCTTTCCTCATTCCAATGTGTGACTTCTACTGTTTTTTCCTCCCTAGTCACTATGCTCCCAGCTCTGTCAAAGAAGAAAATTAAATAGATTAGGCTTAATTTGTTCTTGACAAGTCTGTATTTTCTGTTTTCTCATGGCTTTATCATGTGGGAGTGGATGCAGCTGCAGTACAAGGCGGCAAGCAGGGAGATGGAAACTTCTTGGATCACACACTTGCTCCCTCCTGCTCCACGATAAATCACCACTTGTTATAAGTATTTACAAGGGAATTGAATGATAATTTGTCTGATTTGATATCAAAGCAAGGCTGTTTGGTCTATGATACCCCAGATCTGTCTCCTTCTCCCTTTTGTTTGAAGTTAGATAATATATTTGCCCTTCACTCTTCCTTTGAGAATTTCTAGAAAGTATTTACTCATGGCTTGGAGGCAGCCCTGATTAGTTCCCTACTCTTTCCTTACTCCTAAGCCCCACTGAGTTGGATACATCCAACTTGCATTAATGTTCTCCCATCTCTTTCTCCCATGTATCTTTGCATGAATAGCTAACATTTGATAGAGAACATTATTGTGGAAGGCTCTTCAAACACACTAATGTTATCTTTCCCGATGGAGCGTGTGTCTACAAGAGAGTGGATGTGGTGCTGATTGTTTCCATAGCAGAGGGCAGGGGCATGGCATTCTGGGGTGGCTGCCTGCACAGCACCACTGCAGCCTGCTGGTTATCTGACTTTATTGTCCTGCAAAAGATGAAATTAGCAAGGTAAAAGCCTTGTTTAATGTGCTTTTGATAGGCTGTTTTATACGCACACATGCAAAGCCAGAGTGAGAAAACAGGAGCAATTAAAATGTCCAAAGCCTTAGATATTCTCCTGGGATGTAGCTCAGGGTTATATTTAGATGGAACAAGTAGCACCATCTAGTATTAAAACCATAAGAACCTGTTTTCCATTGCTCTAGTCTGTCAGGCTTTTATCACTTGATCTGAGACTTTCAGGTTGTGTCTCTCTCTCAGGCTAGGTTTATTTTAATACTGTCAGCTAAACCAACCATTTCCAAGAAGAACTAGGGGGAAGGAGAGAAAGAATGTCGTTTTGCCCACATTAGAAAAGGGAAAGAAAATAAATCCTCCAGCTTTTTGATTGAGAGCTGTGGTGCCATCATGCTCAGGAACATGATCGATGGTGACAAGGCTTGGAGACATCTGTGCATGTTCTTGGCATACTCATCTCTGTTTTGAGTTATTCCATTTTCTGAAGACTTTTCTCCCCATCCATCAGCACACCCCAGCCTCTGGTGCTGAGCAGCCCACTGGTGACCCAGCCCTGTGCTCATTCCCTCTCTGCTCCAGGGATGTGCCAGCAGAGCATGCCTGTGTAATCCCAGCCCAGGGCTGTGCTGCTGGAGTGGCATCATCCCTGTAATGACAGCTCCTGCTTCCTCCAGGTATAGGTGAGATGGGGTCTCAAGTCTGGGAGCAGAGAGCAGGCACAGAGGTGCTTCTGCTGGAAGTGTAGACAGGAGAGTAGGTGTTCATCAGGAGGGGAAGGGAGAAATTGGGGTGATGGATACCAACTGAGGACTGGCCAGAAGAAGCTGTGAGGGGTGCAGGAGGAAGGATGGGAACAGCTATTTGCCACACTTAGGTTCATTTGCAGAGGCACTAGATTCTTGCAGCAGTTGCTTTGAATGTACCTAGTTCACTTTTAAAGCTGAGTCCCTCAAAAAATCAGGTTGTAAGCACTTCAGACTGGGTGCCTAGAGTGGAGAGGGCTGTTTTCACTTTAGTCTGTCTGCATAAATATTCTGTCTGGCACATGTCTGATATGAAATGGGAATAATGTCACCCAGACATGAGTGAAGATAAGCTAGTTTAATGTGTGACCCATCTAGATAATACACTTTGTAATTCAAATATCTGTTAGTAACTATATCTTCAGAGCAGTGTTTGAATAGCTGCTGTAGATACAGCCCAGGAAGAGCTACCATCACCTAGCCTGCACACCAATTGAGGCCAGAGTCCTGCAGAATTCAGTAGCCTCAAGTCATGTAATTAGAAACTGCGGCAAATTGTGTGTCCATGCAGGGCGCCTTGATTTTGGCAATTCTTGATGTTGTGTGCTTCATTTTGCAGTTTGAATCATGTTCCTTCGATGTTTTCTTTTCTTGAAAGTTGTACAAAATGATTTACATTATGGTTATAAATAGTTCTGCAGAGGTGGGCAGGGAAAATCATGCCCAGGAAGGACTTCAGGGGTTGTATTCAGCCAGTTAAAGGGTTACCACCTCCCCTACATTTCAAATAGTGGAGGGCAGGAGAGGTGTTACAGAGGGCAGCCAGAACCAAATCCTCTGTCATTTCTGGTCTCCCACCCAGTATGTGCCAGGACACTCTCTGGAACTTGGGCTAAAGGAAGGAGCCTGCCAAGGGGCTGCTCAGAGCACCATGAAGGGATCATCAATGCCATGCAAGTCATTTCAGAGCATGGAGGTAGGACCTGCTTCTGCCACTGCTGCAAGTGCTGGCATTCATCCTCTCTGGTACTGGTCATCATACAGATGGTGGTGGTGCCCCCCCAAAACAACAAGGCTTGGGAACCCCTGCCACTGAAAAAAGCTATAGACAAAGGCAGATCATAAATAGAGAACAATGTGTTTCCCCCACTGAGAATGAGTTCCAGAAGCAGCTCAGAGGAAACTAGCACCAAATTTCTTCAGTGTTTTTCAGGAGAGCTTTGGGCTTTCCTCAGGCCGGAGGTGAGATGTGTGCTCGTGAGCAGAGCACCCCAAGCTGAGGTGCTCTGATGACGTTTCCATCTGCTGATCCCATTGTGTCCTGCTTGCCCAGGCTCTGGGTCTCCATTGTGTCTGTCTACATGGGGCTGATGCTGATTTCCGCTGTTCACGCCTGTTTCTCTGCATCTGACAGTGCTGTTGAGAAGTTTCCAGAGAAAAGCTTGGCCCCTGTTTCCAGGGTAGTGCGGAGTTGTACCGGGGACAAGTCGGAAACACTGGCAAGATAGCAGGCATCCTCAGGAAGCAAACCCTATCAGAAAGCACTGATGTCATTGCAAACAAAACAAATGAGTGCTGAAAAAACAAACTGTTTTGCAGCACCGTTGATCTTCCCTCAAGTTAGAAGCTCTGCACAGCCTTTACTCTGCAGTCCAGTCTGACAGATTATTTACATGGCAATGGTTTTGTTACTCCTGCCAATCCAATTACTTTGATTTTTTTTTTTTTTTTTTTTAGGTTTATTTATTTAAGGGAGGGTGGGATGAGTGTCCCAGAACTCTAGCCAGATTTAGAAAGCTGGCCAGCAGCCTTGCAGATGATGGGTGCTGACATGGTTGATGTCCTGCAAGCTTTGATCAGGCAGGACTTTCAGCTTCCCTGCCCCTGTTCAGGTCCAGGGCAGGAGATGCTACTTCCCCACGACCTCTGCACTGCCCTTTGAGGCTGTGTCCTGACAATGTCCTGACTAGTGGCCATCTGCCACCATTGCTGCTGGCTCCTTGGAGCTTGTGCCATGAGCATGGAGCAGGATTCTCCCCCTCAGTTGTTCCTATTAGAGTTGTGATGGGCATAATGATAGCATCCTTCTCCCACCACACATAACACCATGGGGTTTCCCCTTGTGCACATGGTGAGTTTGCAGAGCAGGTAGAGACAGTTGTACCAGTTCCTCATGGCACACTTCCACTTGTTGCTCCTCACCACTGGTGCCAAAAGAAGGATCAGAGTAAAGCCCATGGGCTGGAGGTTTCTCACCCACGCACCTTTGCCTCTCTGATGGCTGCAGTGGGTGGCAGAGAGAGGGTTAAACTCTTCTCCAAGCCAGCCTGATAATAGCAGGAAAAGCACATTTCTTCCTTGCACCTGTGAGCGCTTCGATGGGCTTTCTGCTGTTATGGTAGTCGCATTGGATCTTTCTCCTGTTAGAAGCTGAGCAGTTCTAGCAGCCAGCTGTTCCCTTTGCTCTGCTCATACCTGGCTCCTTGCACAGTCTGGGCAGGGGGTGGATGGAAAATCAGCTTTTTAGGTCAGCATTCAAAAATAACCCACAAAGCCTTCCCTTCCTTCCATGAGGGAAGGGTCCCTCTCCTCCCTGCTGTCTGCTGGCTCACCGACTCAGAGCTCTTACTGGGAATTTGGAGTTCTGTTCTATCAGGGGCTAATATCTTCAGCACAGAACTTTATTTCTGTGTTTTTAAAGGATGTGTAGTGTTACATGTGTGAAGAGGGAGGAGATTCATTAAGCTCTAGGGACAAACCGGTTTAGGCGTTCAGGAGGCTCTCAGGCTGGAAATCCACTTTTGTGGTGTTGCAGGATAAATTGTGGCATAGAAATCATGCCTGTTTTTCTACACTGTGAGCTCTCCTCAGGCAAGTGTCATGGCCACTGTGGGCAGTGCAGGTGGAGGCAGCTGGAGGGTCCCTGGATGCCTGGGGGCTGCACACCAGAGCAGCTGGCCAGACTGGCTCCACAGCTGGCACAGCAGCCTGGAGTCAAGGCAGGACAGAAAATGGATGGGGCACTGGATAGGCAAAAGGTGGCCATAACACATAGGGTGCTGCAGCACAGAAACTGGTTTATATAGCATGCCAAGCCATCCACCTCTGTGTATGTGTAGCTGAGAGATTTAGTACTAACAAACATGCAACAACCATCTCAGTAGTTGCTCCACTTGAAGTAAATCCTGAACAGTAGTGAACAGACCTCTCTCTTCCTTCATGCCCAAGAAGAGCAGTAGAGACCAGTTTAAAAAATGCACTTTTTTGTCATGATCTTTGCAGAGACAGCCTCCTTTTAAGCAGCTGCCTGTACAGGGTTCATGATCCTCAGGTGGACCTGCTACTACTAAGGACTTGCAGTACTCACTAGGTGTGTTAAATCAGGGATAATAATCTTATGGTTTATATTTTACATAAATCTATTTCTGTGTGCTTTACCTTTTATCCATCTTTTAAAAATTTCTTTTGGTAACACAGTTCAAACAGGGAGGAATATATGAAGATGGGTCCATTGTTTGCTACAACCTTCATAACAGAACATTACCTTCCAAACATTTTAAAACTCTGGAAGAATGGGCATTCTCTAATTGCCATTATAAGCTGTAAGAGTGATATAGATAGTAGAGACTGTTTTCAGTTTGCTGGATCTTTGCTTCAGTCAGTGCAGAATTGAGGGCTGTCATGGGGAAAAAAAATCTTCCATCCTGTGTCTTGCAGATTCTTGAGATGCAATACACATGGGCATCACGTGTTGTTTCCAGTCATGTTACACAATGGAAGTGTGCTGTAAAAACAGCATGCTTGAAATATTAGTTTTTGTGTTATTCTAGGTGAGGATTGCAGCAGGCTAATGCAAGGAGAAAAGAAAATAATCTGTAAAAAGGACTCTGTAGCTGGGGTATTGCATGATATTACCTGGGTTTCTCATGTGGTTGCATAATTCATTTTTGTTCTTATGCATATTTTGTCCTTGTTCATGTGAACATTTTTTTAATTGGAATATGCAGAGCTGTAGGGAGAGGCTTATTGCTCTGTAATCCACCCCCTCCTCCTGTAGCAGCTTAAAGCATAATACAGAGCACACCTTTCCATGACTGAAGAAAAATAGTTTTCTAAGGAAGGGCCTGCTCAAGTTGTGGGCTTACCTCCAGTGCAAAGTTTTTGAGATTGCCTTAGTGAAATCTGAAAGCTGCAATCACCAGTGAATTCTTGAGTGAAAGGGACTGAGTCAGCAGCAGCAGCACAGCATCTGCTGCTTGGCTGAATGCAGGGAGGTGTATTGTCTAGGGAAGGACACCACATGATTCATCAGCATCTGCGTGTACTTTGCTTCATCTATTTTATTAAGAGGGTGAAAAACTGAGTACAGGAGATGAGGCTTTTAGCTTCAGTGGTTTACTGGCTGATCAAAGGTATCTTTCCTTGTCTAACGTGGCCTTCTGCTTGGTCTTGGTTGTGTTTTGTAGTGATGGGTCCATCTGGGAGGAGCTTTCTGATGGCACAGCTGTGAGTGAAACCAGCACAACATGTTCAGTGTCGAAGACCTCCTGATTTCTCATGGATACAAATTGTCAAAAAATCCCCCTGTTCCATACGAGAGCAGGTATGATGGATACCGGCACGAGATCGCGGGGGACAGATCTGCTCAGAGAACAGCACTGAACGGGATTGAAACAGAATCCAGAGCTGGGGCCTTCAGCAAGAGACCTCTGGTGAAAACCAGCTCAAGCAGCACTGAAAGCAGCCACGGGAGCCAAGGGAGGCAAGCAGGTCCTGGTTACCACCATGACCTTCAGGGTTTGTCCACTTTTCATACTTCAGAAGGGGGGTAAGTTTCAGCATCATGCCATGGCTTTGCTTTCTCTTTCTTTTGGTCTTGACAGATAACTAATCATGACTCTAACCCTTAACACCATCTTCCTGTGATCCTTTCCTGCTCCCATCCTAGTAACGTTTCCGTTCTCTGGATGTCCATGTCCAGTGACACATCCATTCAGCTTCTGCTGGAGAAAGGCCTCTGGGAGTCCTGGGATAATGGGAAGCGGCAGAGTGTGGGAAAGTATGTTTTATTAATGTGGTCTGTATGAGAAAGGCCTTTCTGATGGACTTAGGAAAGCTTAGCTCTAGCACAGGGGAAAAATAAGGGGGAAAAAGGTCTTCCTTTTCTTCAGTTTTAAAACTGCACCCATTTTTTCTACCACTTACACACCTGGGTTCTACTGTGGGTTCAGCCCCGTGCAGCTCTTGGTGGGTGCTCCTACATGCCCTGAGGGCTTGCTTGTTCTCCTGACAAGAGGAGTGAGCACGAGAAGGAGCCTGCTCTCTTTCAGCGCGGCCGCAGGGCAGTGGGAGCTGCTTGGTGGCTGTGCTGGCAGAGCCAGGCCGGCCCAGCCCCGCGTACGTGCGCGGCGGGGCAGGAAGAGCTGTGTGTACACACCGGGGCTTGGCCATTGTTCTGCTGCTATTTGAGTGCTGCCGACGAACAAAGGAAGGGGCTCGAGCAGGACTGGAAGCCAGCCCAAGAATGACGATGGTTTGCAAGGAAAAGCCCCTTCCTCTGGCTGAGCGGGCTTGAAACTGAAAGCAGGGCAGAACACATCGCCTTGGGAGCTTGTCCTCTTGCAAAGACCTTCAGTAACACGTGCCAAAGCCATGTGTCCCCTTACTCCTGGGCTCATCTGCTCTTTCCCTTCACGTCTTTTCCCCTTGCAAGTCTGCCTGGAGCAGGAGTGGCTGCAGGTTGCCAGTTAGGATAATGGGCAGGAAGAGATGTGAGCCCTCTAAAGCAGTCACAGGACAGCAAGTGCTAGTGAAGGTCTCCAGGTGGAACTGTTCATTCTAGAGAAGGAAGGATAGAATTGGGAGGATCCTTTCTGGTGTGTTTTGGATGAAGTAAACTGGACAACAAAAGAAGTGAGGAAAGATACTGAAAAACAAAGAAAGAGAAAAAGGTTTTGAAGCAAGGGAGTGGTGCTGAGTTAACAGTGTGGAGAAATAGAAATACTGTTGTGGAGAAAGTCTGGCTGTGCAAGGCTGGAAGCTACCACAGTGCCGCTGCTCCTGCACCCTGTTAGTCAGAGCCTGTGTAGATTCACAGGGGCTTGGGAGAGCTGCTGCCTCCTTGCTTCCCATCCCTCTGGGTGCATCTGCAGGGGCTCACATCTTGGATATGGCAGAGATACCTGTAATTGCTGGCCTTGGCTAAATACCAAATAATGCTCTCTAACAGTTTAAACATCTCTTTCTAAGTGCAAAGGGTGGGACCTGCCAGTCTACAGCATAGTTAAATATTATATCCTGGTTTTTAAAAGTGGCTTTTCCACATAAAATAGGGAATACAACCCTGGAAATGGTTTTGTCACACTTTCATAAAAATAGAAATATTTTCATGCTATTACTGTTTCAGCAAACTCTGATTCCCAGTGAGCCTACTGGGAGCTCTCACAAGGCACTAGCAGCTGGGAAAACCTTTGTGTCATCCCTTCCTTGCCACACCTGGCAGTGTGGAGTGCCTCTGGTGTGGAGCACGGCCTGGCTGGTCCAGGAGGGGAGGAGGGAGCTCTCCAGGCTGGATCTGGGACAGCTGCAGCTGCTGCACTGCAGCACCTGTGTCAGCTCCTGAGCCCAGGTGACAGTCCCCCTCCAGAGCCACTCCCAAGCCATGAGGCTGCTGTGTGTGAGCTGCTCTAAAACTGAACAGCAGATACCTGTGTTGGCCCAGCTGGGAGTGCTTGGGCCAGGTGAGCTGTGGTGAACTCCCCCAGACATTTTGATATCTCTGCTTGGATTCTGGACTGCTATGGGAAACCAGCTGCTGGTTCCTAGGCTGGGAAAGTACTGCACTCTGCAGAGACCTGAGGATAATTTGAGCCCAAAGAGAAGATGATCATCCAGCAAGATACTCTCTGGGCATCACAGGCTTCCTGCCACCATTTCCTAGGGCTTCTTTCCCAGTCAGCACAGAGCAGGAGAGGGCATGAACAGGCCATGTGCCCTTCACAGATGGTGACAGCTCCACAGCAACTCAGAGCATGGCTTAGGCTCCTTGTCCAGGGAATTATCTGCACCATACTCTTGTTTATACACAACTGATGTAGAAGAACTAATCACCTCCCATACACCATGGAAGTGAGTGATGTTGCCAGCCTCATAGCTGCCTTTGCAGGGAGGTTTGCAGGGCTTGTGGCGTTTTGTGATGACCAAGGGGATGATGACCAGAGGATGACACTGTTGTCTCTGCTTATTAAGGTTGTGCTGCTAATCAAACCTTGCTGTGAAGGGTAGAGACTTCATAGCACTGCTCCTGCTGCTTGTGAGGGGAGAGTGATTCCCTGGTGGAATGGGGAAGTGGTGTTTGGCTCCATCCTGTTGTTCTTCAGGCAAAGTGTGAGGGAGCAGATGGTGGGAGGGCTGTCCTGCCTGTCCTGCTTAACTGAGCATTTGGAGGCCACACAGTAAAGGTTTGGAAGAGGAGAAAAGTCAAAGAAAATGGGAAAGCTGATCCTATGGGTATAGATGAGAGTTCTCTCTTTGCAGGAGAACTCCCTCCTGATTCTGTTCTAAGTAGAGAGAAGAGGCATTTTGCTTAGTTGTTTGTGTGGGAGGAACTATGTTAGTAGCTAGCAAAGTTAGTGATAAATAGATACTATAATAATGAGATCACCTGCTGGAACAATTAGAAAAGTATACTGGTGTTTTCCAGTGCTGGGTCTCAGAAGAGTGTGTGTGAAGATAGGATCTCAAAATAGAACAGAAGCTGCCAGAATCCAGAACAGTCATCAGAAAATTTTTCCACATTGCTGACTTTCTTAAAAGTGCTTTCTGTGGGGCACATAGTCTGTGGCAGTGCCTGCACCTCATGCAGGATGAGCTACTGAGTGCCCAACACCTTCCACTTGCATGCTGGCAACAGGGACAGACATTCCCTACACAGCTCTGCAGTGGCCTAATTCTGCAGGGTTTGGACTTCAATGCCTTTGCCACACTCCTTAGCTTTTGGCCCCATTATCTGCACCATGTGAGGTCCTGCTGGTCCAGTGTCACCCTAGGGGAAATGGGCAGCTTCAACCCACAGCTCTGAGCAAGACAGCCCAGTGAAATGTGGTCGTGCTGCCAGGGGAGGGTAGACTGATGGCCTCATTTCTGGTAAAGGCTTAAGATTCACAGAAAGCTAGAAATAGTTTTAGGGGTTTAAAACCATTTAAATTAAGTTAGCTTTATATAGAATCAATTCAGAGCACTTTATGAGTGATAGTCGTGAGAAGCAGGCCTGTTCGAAAAGAGTTCATAATGTTAAAATCCCCCTCCTTGATCCCTTGGGACCACTCTGCCCCTGGAACTTAAATCTCCACAGTTGGTCCCATGGTACTGCTCCATCCTTGGCTCCATCCTCCTCCCAGCTGTCAGGCACTTGTGTCCAGGTGTGCATTTCTTTGTGCATCAGCACCAGCACATCGTGGAGAGACACAGAGTTATGTTAGTCAGAGATGAGTGGCTGCACAGAGGGGCTGTGAATTCCCTTTGGTGATGTCTTGGGCATGAAAGATTGCACCATGGCTGGTACTCATCATTCAGAGATCTAGCATTGCTGAGGCTGCAGTGAAGCATTTTAAACTTGGAGTGGCTCTTGGAAGTTTCCCCTTGCACCACTTTATTGACTGCAAGAGCCAGAAGTGCCACATGCCCTGGAAGGAGGCACACTGCTGCAGCTGTGTCCACAGGCAGTGTGGCTGTGCTGTGCTGCCCCACTGCCTGCTGCCTGCCACGCCTGCATGCAGGTGTGCAGGAGCTGCTCTCCATCAGTGACAGCAGAGGAGACTGCAGGATGGAGCTGTACTGGAGGGTCCTTGGGGCATCCTCTTCCCACTGCACAGTGCACTGTCATCTTCAGAAGTCTACAGGGTCTCTGATAGAAGCTGGCTGCATAACCACTTCTAGTGCCTTAGCCAGGACTTAGAGAGACAGATACTGTCTGTCCTATGAGCAGATCTTAGAAAGGATCAGGTTTAAAATGCTCTAAATGCCTCCTTTTAAATGTCTTTTTTACACTCTTGTTGCAATGATCACATAGTATAGTTTACATGGTGGATTATATCATGTTCTAAAGTTCATTACTGGAAGCTAGGTATTAACCTTTAAAAATAAATATAATCTTTTAAACAGCTTTTAATAAATGCAGGGTCTTTCTTTTGAGAAGAGTTTTGGGTTACTTTGTAGGGTTTTTTAAATGGTGAATTAAGCTTTGCAATATCACTGGAAATTTAAAAATCAGAATTTTAGGTGCTTTTCTAAGATGTGCAACCACTTAGGCAGGAATCATCACAAAGATGTCTGATGGTCTGTGCTGCTGAGCAAGATGTCAAACTAAATAATTGTAATAGTCTCTTCTGATCTTGGAATCTACGAATGTACTTCCTGCAATTTCTGTACGCCCTTTTACAGTGATGGATAAAATCAGTCAGAAAGAACAACCTGTCCATTTCCTCCTCATTCTTGCTGTACCCTGTTTCCTACCTCATTTTGTAAGCACAGATACAAATGGTGCCACAGCAGTATGGGGATTAGACGAAAAGGTAGAAGACAGCATTTGTTCAGCTGTGTGTTTCCATGTGGAAGTGTTGGTTGTTGCTACAATCAGATTCTGATATAGGAGGTGTCCTGTTATGTTTCATTGATTAATGAAGACATCTGTTCCTTCCTGGGCTTCAGCAATCAAACTCTATTCATGCTTCAGAGGCAGAACATTTTGTTCAGAAGTTCAATCTTAATCCAATTGAATTAATATGAACGAGATGCTCCATATCCCAGTCTGGTTTTTAAACTTTTAGTCTCATAGGATGAAGGTAATATACATAAAATAAAATTGCTGTGGATCTGGATGGCTTAATTTTCATTCTGAATTTTGACTTGTATTATGTCTTCACGAAGTCCTATTTAAACAGATCATTGTTTTTAGTAAAAAAGAGCCCGATGACGCTGTTTATATACCTTGGGGTGGAGGGAAGAGGAAGAAATTATTGGGTTCTATCTACATACTTGTCCTATTTCTGTCAATTTTGATCTTTCTTTCCAGTCTTATGCTGGTGGCAGCCACATAGTGTAAAAGCAGTTATATTGTTGGACACCTTAGGTACTAGAATGGAAGAATGCAAGTCAAGTAGAAAATTAATTTTTTATATAGAAGGATACCAATTTTGTTCTGCAGGAATGTATAAAACAGTTTACACTGCTCAGAACAGACAGAGAGCCTATTCTGTTAATGTAAATCTGTGTTCTGAGTTTCTGATCTGCAATGTCTAATGTCTTTCATATTTCACTAATATATTCTTTTATTTTAGAATTTTACACTTCTTTTGAAGTATTTTACATTTTAAATATTGGTTCCATCTTATTCAGAACTGTGTTTATACATCACCATTGTTGTGACATGTGTCATTTATTCCAAAGCACCCTGAAGAAATTTGTTCCCTCAGAAAGATGAACAAGAATCAGTTCTGAAACTGACATGTTTAATTTCAGCACTTTTACCAGAATGCAAATCATGTTTCTTACAGACTATATCTTATGAAATCTTATGATATAGACATCTACCTGTTCTCCCTACCTCTGCTTCTTGGAATCCTATTATACTTGAATACTGCAGTAGTCTCCTTGGCATCTATAGATTTTGGTTTAGCAGGATACAGAAGTAATTCAAGGCAGTCATTTCTGGTTTTAGAATGGCATCTTAAAATCAGAGGGTGGTCTGGGTTAGAAGAGACCTTTAAGATCTTCTAGTTCCAAGCCCCCTGCTGTGAGCAGGGAGTTTTCTAATGTCCATCAAGGAGAGCTGTGCATGTTTGCACAGCAGGTAACTGTGTGCATTTGTCTCTCTTTCTAACATCTCTGCATAGCTAACAACATGTCAAAAGTTCTTCTGTCCCTTCCTTTACCCTTGTTAATTTACTAACTTTTAAATCCTATCATTAAAATTGTCATCTGATTACACAAAACCCCATTGGCATAACTCATCATTTGATCTCCTAATGACCTTATCCATGGTGGAAAAAACAAGCACCTGTGCACATTGCCTCTGACACTGCTTTTTCTTCCAGGGCTTATGACAGGCCTCATTTAGCATGGTCTTCCCAGCCCAAGACTGACAAAGATCTCGCCTACTGGAGAAGACGGGGGCAGGACTTCAGTGTGCTGCTGGGCTATTCCCAGAAGGCCAGTGTGGAGATGAAAGGCCTGGCTGCAGCCCCAGGGGCACCCCGGCACCCCAAGGAGAGTCAGCTGAAGGTGGGGACAGGTGCAGGGTTTGTCAGAAGAAGCGGATTGCAGGAAAGCTGTGAAGTGCCCAGCGACTGCAAATGGCGAAGCCTGGAGGTAGAAAGCTGGAGCCAGCCAAAAAAGGTTGGCAGGCAAATGTCTGAGGGTGACAGGGAGAAGCTGCTTCAAGAGCTGTATTCGCTGACCATGGGAGACAACGCACTCAGCACCCACAGCAGGGGCAAGTCGCAGTCGTTGCCGAGGGTCCTTTCCCCCGAGAGCATGAGGTGCGTGGAAATGCCCTCCCTGACCAACAGTAACAACTCGCTCAGCGCCACCAAAACCCCCTCCTATCCCCCACACAGACTGAGTGTGGAACCAGCCAAGCACCAGGGAACGGGAGGCCATGTCCTTCCCCTGGTGAAGCCCAAGTACGGGAGACCTCTCAAGCCTCCATCCTATGAACTGCAGCGGCAGACCAGGGCACCTGCAGAAAATGTGGGCTTCCAGGACCACTACCAGAAAGAAGAGCCTGTCTCCTACTTAGCCAAAGTCAGTGAGCCCAGGCAAGATGCTGGCATTCCAGACTCTGGTTTGGAGCCCCCAGTGTACGTACCTCCTCCTTCTTACAAATCCCCACCTCACCAACACGTGGCCCCACATTCCCCCAGTGAAGTGCCTAACACCAACACGTGCGCCAGCAGCGATCCGCAGGGTCCTGCAGAGCGGGCTGTCCCCTGCCAGCGACCAGCCATGAGTACTTTTGAAGTGGGGGGTGACCCTTGCAAAGACAACCATTTTCCTCATGGGAAGCAAAGCCATGCAAGGCGCCCTGCTGACCACCTGCGTTCCGTTCAGTACATTCCCTTTGATGACCCTCGCATACGACATATTAAAATTGCACCACTGGAAGGTCTGCAGGGCAGCTCTAACCACACTGAAAATGCACGTAGTCCCAGTTCTGGTGCTTTGCAAGAGAGAAATCTTGAAGTACAGTACAACAGTGCCTTTGTGGATGCATCAAACTTGTCCTGTTCTGCAAAGGGAGAAAGAACTTCCGACAGCTCCACCCATAGCAACAGATGGTTGGCACCATCCATCCGAGATCAGGAAAATTGTGCCTTGACGGACCAAAGAGACAATTGTAGTGCAACTAATCACAGCCCCCGCAACAAAGCCAGCACAGAGTACACGAAAGGCAAACTTTCTGTTAGAAATTCACATATGGACAACACCTGTGAGACTGTTACAAAAGTGAAAAAGTTTGAACCTGGAACTGGGATGCAGAGCAAAAAGAGTTCAAAGAAAAAAATGAATGAAACTATATTTTGTTTGGTCTCCATCCCAGTTAAATCAGAATCCAATCTGCCAGATACAGATAGGAACAACAACATAACTCAGAGCCCTGATAAGAATAGGTTTGATAACAATGGGGCTTTACAAGAACAAAGTCTCTTAAGTATGTCTTCAACAGACTTGGAGTTACAAGCGCTTACAGGAAGCATGACCAATAAAAATGAGTTACAAAAACAAGAGCTGTGGAGACCAGAAGAGTTCAAACAAATGAATGACCTCAGATTTATTCAGCCTACAAAACACAGAGAGCTCAAATATTCTGGCTCCTGGCCAGGTGATCAGTACAAAGACCAGCAGACACAGACCAGTTTCTCTGAAGAACCTGAGAGCCCAGAGTTTTTCCATGGTACAAAGCCTGGGAAGCCTTATAATAGTAAACCACTATCTCCAAAACTCCCAGGATGTACAGCATCCACGATGGGGGCAAAGCAGACAGGGTCTCCTTCTGATGAGACAGGCTACAGGCAGAGTGCTTATGGTATGAAGGGCCAGACACACCTCAGCCAGTCTAGCAACAGTGCATTTTCCAGGACTGGAACCTCAGTCCTTCAGTCTCCCTCCCCAAAAGCCCACCAGAGCCAGCCTGTGCCTGTCCAAGAGAGGGAAAACGGCCTTCTTTCCAAAGGAGATGTAGTTAAGGGAGAAGCAGGTGCTTCCTGCAACAGTAAAGAACCATTTGGGCAGTTCCTGTTGAAACCTGTAAGTCGCCGTCCCTGGGATGCAATAAGTGAGCTAGAAAGTTTTAACAAGGAGCTGCAAGGGCAGGAGGAGAGCACAAGCAGTGAAGAAGATTTGGAAAGTGCTGCAGCTCCTCTGCAGGCAGGTGTCTTTATGCAGAGGAGGGAGTTCAGAAATGAGAAAGCAAGCCAGGAGCCAAAACATGGTGGGAAATCAGAAATGGTTGTGCCAGAGGTGCCTGTATTTAGGTCAGGAAGGGTTAAAAGTAAGTCTGAAAGTTGGAGCATGGGGACAGAGCATGGTGGCGAGCCAAGATGTGTTGGCTCCCAAGGCTCCTCAAAGCCAGGAGGGAGCAGTGAAGGAGTCAGGCCAGCAGGTGGAAATCTGATAGCAGAAATGGGGATGGGGGAAGCCAAGAGCAGAACAAGCAAACAGCCAGTTCATGTGGGCCCTGTCAAAAGAGTTTTGTCCAGTAGCCCAAGTAGTTCATGTCACAGTAATCCTTTTAATAACCCTGTCTTGCAGGAGATGAGCGAAGACCAAAATTACCTAGACTTTGTTAAACTGAGCAAATGTGCAACTCCCACAAATGATAGTGTATTGGAGAGAGGGTCAGTAGTACGCTTGTCACTAACCAAGAGGAACCAAAGGTGTTCTGAGCCAGATTTGAGGTCAGTGGGACTTGATGTGGCCCCAGAACTTGGTGCTAACAACTCTGATCACTCTTCAGATGCAAATGCAGTGGAAATCCCTGTGAATGAGTCATTGCAGGCAAGAGCTGCAAGAATTTTAGGTATAGATATAGCAGTGGAGTCTCTCCTTCCAGATGACCATGCTGGGCCCCACCCAGGCACCAGCCCTTCCAATGGTGCTCAGGACTTTGAGTCATCAACGATAGGGAGCACAGTAAGTAACAAAGAAGGAAAAAAAGAAGATTCTTATGAAGGCAGACGAAAGTGTGGCTGGACAGAGAGTGCTCTCTTTGTCAGAGCAGCAGGACGATCTTTATACCCTGATGAGTGCCAGGCCACTCCCCAGGAAGCCAGAGCTAAACCACTGGTAACCGAGCAAATTCTTGAACAACCTGCAAGTCCCAGCCAAGGTGAGGACCAAAACTCGGTTTGCAAGTCAGCTGCTTATCAGCATTCAGAAAAGAGAGTGAGGAGCACCTCGAAAGTGATAGAGACCCTCCAAGGCAAGCTCACGTCTCCCCCCAGCCGGACTGCCATGGATCGCCTGGTGCGGATGAAGGAAGTTGACTCCGTGTCGCGGATGAGGCGTCTGAGCATTAAGAGCGCAGACTCGGGGGAGGAGGTGGATGAGGAGAAGCTGTCAAAGGTACCAGAGGAGAGAGGAAGCAAACTGGCAAGCTCAGGGGCTGTTTCCAAGCGTGTTATCTCTCTCAGTGAAAATGGATGTTTAGGAGGAATGGACAAGAAGAAGATCGACAGAGATTTTTCTTTAGGTAAGATCCTGTTATGGGAGATTCAGATGGGTACTCATTCCTTATGTAATGGCATGATCAGTTTGCTTATGCCCACGTAATGCTGCTCAAATAGTAACAGGCTGTAGGTGGTACTATCCTCATCTGGGAGCCACCCACTATGCTCTCCTTGTGGAAAAGATGAGTGTTCTCTGGTCCCATTTTAGGAATAGTTACTGTAAAACTCACTTGTGATATGGAGATTCATTCACAGAGACTGGAGTGCTCCCTTAGGTCTTATCTCTGTCTAATTGTTTCAGGGAATGGCCAGGCTAAAACAGTGGAGTTCAAAGACAGTCACTCTAATGCCAGTGTTTGGGAACATGTGGTGATTGAATCATAGCTGTTCCTTGAATGCCAATTTTTTTCCTTCTCTAATACTTAAGTAGACACATACTATATCATAGTTCAGAAGAAACTAAAAATAAATATCTAATGTTCTTCTGTGAAGCTTCTGGGAAATGGCTGCATATAGGGGCCTGGAAATTCTCTTTCTCTCTCTCTCATGAATATTTTCCAGATCAGATGTTGAGAATAACTGTTAACCCCAGGACAAATGGAAAGTTGACTTTTTCAGTGAACACCTTTTTTTTTTTTTCCTATTTTTTGGTATTTCTGATCTGTCTAAAACATATAAACTTGTGTAGTCCATATGCATCCCTAAAGTAACATGAGCTGTTCCCTCTCTAAAACATTTTTCATTTAGCATTTTGTTGAACAACTGAAAATCAGTTGTTCCTACAGACCTGTTTAAAGGGATAAATCTCTCAGGCTACCTGCCTAGTCCATTAAATAGATTGGAGTGAGCAAACATACAGTGTGAAAGTTGTTAAATTAGTATTAATCTCCTTCCTTTTTCCATCCTTTCTGTTACAGTTGACACTTTATCTTGAAATCTGCACAGGTTATTCATTTACCTGATTGATATAAATCTGTTCACAGTTTTTCAGTACAGAGGGACTGAAATTAAATGGAGGACACTTTAAACTGGATTTATGCATTTCCAACTGAAAAGAAATGCTTGTATGAGTTCTAAGTATTGACTCCTGCAGCCTTGCAGCCTTTTTCTCCATGTCTTTTTCTGTATCCCACATATTTGTCTCTTTCTGCTCTGAACTGTATTTCTCCAGACCAGATTTTTCAAACAGGCTGACTCAGCTTTCTTGTACCCATCAGGTCTCGTATGTCCCACATGCATTTCATATGCTTTCCTCCCTTGGGGTTTCTGCTGGAGTGAAGAAAATAACTGTTGTGGTGACATGACTTCAGGGATGTATCAAAACAGATTGTGTGCATTTTATTGGAGAGTTATTCTGCAGTAAATTAGGTCTAAATTTATCCCTCTTGCTGACAATGCCAGCCTTGTATTCTGCAGCGTGTTCCCACTGCAGCAGTTCCCTCTCAGCCATAACAGCCCTCCCCATGTCTGGGTGGCATGAACGTCCCTTCCTGCTGCACTGTCCAGCACCGCAGGGTGACACACATGGGCTGGGCAGGTGGCTCCTCCACTGGGCTTTTCCTATCCAAAGAGACCCTGATTTGTTGATGGCCCCAAAAGCTTCAAATTACAGAGGGACTGTAGATTCATGTTTGTAAAAAGGCCTGATGTTGTGTCTTCCTCTGTTAAGTCTCACTCCAATTTTCACAATAGCTCATTGCTACCACTGAAAGCCCAACTGAGAATTAATCCTGGGAAAACATTGTATTTGTTGCTTTCAAAGAGCAAATATTCCATTCTAAAAGGCCACTTTATTTGGAGCAAGGTAGGGTGATGTTAGTCTTATAATTGCAGGCTGGGCCTGTCACAGAGGCTGCAGCCCTTAGCAGAAACAGGCTTTCACATGTATAATGTAGCTTGGCAGACGAACAGTCATCTCAGAGTAAGAGCCTTGCCAAAACTGAGTGCAAGAAGCTCATCTTACTATGCAAATACTGCCATTAGGAGAACATCTCCAAGTGTTCCCAAATGCATTGGATGTCTTTTCTCCTTTGCTGTTGAAGAGATGAGGCTGCTAATCTGGCTTTGTTTCTGTAGAGAGCATTTTGAACGAGCTTAACCAGATGTTGAATAAACATTTCTGTATCAGTGTTAGAGCTCCAATGTCTGTCCCCCTCAAAAGGGTGACCTGGCCTGTCAGTCTGGCACTTTTGTGTCCTTGGTTTAGGTGCTGAGGGCATGGGTAAGCTGTCAGGGAAATACATTGAGCCATGCAGAGGTTCCCTGTCTTGTGGCCTGGTTTTCTCCCATCCTCCCCACCCTGTCCTGCCACTCCCTGAAACAGTGAGCACCTGAAATTTTGTGGGGAATTCTGTTAATGTGTCTGGCCTTAGGAAAATCAGGTTTCTGAAATGCAAATCAATTTTTATTCTTAGGTCAGCCTAACACAGAATACTTCAGAATTTTATGTTCTAACAGTTTACATGGCAAAATATTTACAATCAAAAAAACGTTACTGCTTTAGAGGCATCTTCATACACCATCAGTGCATTAAGCTTAAAAAGGTGCTGCATTATCCTAAAGCACACTAGCCCTCAAAAACTTTATTCCTGTTGGTTTTTTACATTCATGTGGTGTCTATTTGGAAATACAAGAAAAGGCTTAGCAGAAATCATAGGTGTTGCTGGCACAGACTCCTTTCTTGGCTGGACTAGCAGCTTGGGGAGGGTGGGCAAGAGAAGTGATAAAAGATTCTGCACCACAGATCCACCCACTGGGGCCAAATCCAGAAGTCCTTTGTTAGCCAGTTCCCCCTTGACGTGAGTGTGGATGTCGCAGATGGACACTTGCACGTAGGAGCAAAAATCTCCCTGGAGGATTTTTATGCTTTTTATGTTTGAATGAAGACATTCACTCACATCAGCGCGAAAGTCCTGCGGATGAAGGTTTTACTCCAAAGTGTGATATTTCTGTGTGGAGCTATTTTCATGCTGAGCTGTTGGAAGGCGAGCTGTGGGAGTGCAGCCCACGGAGGGACGTTTGAGGTTAGCGCAGATCCTCAGCTTGCGTAAGAGCAGGAGCAGCACGCGGCAGCGCGGCTGCAGAGCCGCTTTGGCCGGGCCCCTCTGCGCCTGCACGCTCCTCCCTAGGCAGCCCTGCACCAGGACAGTGCACCCCAAGGGCGAGCCAGGTGTCTGCATGATGGCACTGGGCAGGCAGACCTCACAGGGCAAACCCTTTCCATGGCAATCCTGTCCCACAGTGACCAGGGTGAAGGAAAAGGCTCATGTCTGCTCACTTCATGGCCAGCAGTGGGATCGTCCAATTAAAAAATCTCATAGAAGAGTGTCCTCAGGGATTTGGGAGAGGGAAAACCAACCTGTGGTGCATCCTGTGAACTGGCAGGAGGGAGGCTAGAAGTGAAGAAGAGTGTTAATAATCCAGTCCAGTGCTTTAGTGAAAAAGGCTGAAACATGAGCTGCAATTTGCAGACTGAAGCGAGACAGGCTAACCATAGTGATGTAACACAGCTGTGCTTTCCTCTTTTCTGTTGAATTAATCTGAAATGAAGGATTTGCAATCAAATGAAAAGTCCCTGATGGCTTCATGGCATAACCACTCCTTCAGCTAGCCTTACACACCCTGCTAGAATGTTTAAAGCTTTTACTGATCCTTCGTGTTCAGTATCAAGGGGAACAAATCTCATGTCTTTTTCTTCCTGTCAAAGCACCTGAAAACTGGAAGTAATCACTTAGCGTTCAGTGTGCTTGTTCCTACCTACCCAAGGCCTTCCCAAATTCTATCTTCATGCATTTGATCACAGTTGTTCCTGAATTATACTGGTAAAAATACAGAATTTGTGTTAGGAATGCGATATGTATCTTTAATGCAGCAAGTCCATTATCAGCTTTTCTTTTTTTAAATAAAAACTAGGAAAATATGTGTCATTTCCACAGCTAGCAATATTGAATAGATTTCACAATACATTATTAATAGTGTTTTCTTGTTTTTTCCAGATACATATGACCCCACCAAAGTTGAAAAGGTGTGAGATTAATGAAGAGAAGAATAGAGAAATTTCTGCTCTACTAAGAATGTTTCACTGATTTTTTATTTTCTGGGTGCTTTTTGTTTGGTTTTTGTTCTTTAATGTTTGGAAATTGTCTCCATTTGTGATGTTCATGATGTACTGATAATGCCTTTACCACTGCCACTAGGAATTAGCTTTTCATGTCTGAAGCTGTTGTGGAGACCACAGAAAAATCTGATTTCTACGTTGGAACCGTCTGGCTTTCTAGTGTTTAAGACAATACCTACCATTTGCAAAGAATTTTCTTCTGAACTTTATTTCAGTCTTTAGCAAGGATGATGAAATGCATCAAGTGAGGTGTTACATTGGTGTAAATGTAAACGTGGGAAATGAGTGAAATTATTTTTAAAAGAATGTGAATCTATAAGCTAAACTTCTAAGTATCTACATTCTAAACTTTGTTTAACTTAAGGGATTTTTTGCCATAAGTAGAAAGTGCTGCTGCACTGTGTGGGGAAAGGAATGTGAAAGAATGGTAGCAGAGACTGATTGTGAAATAATCTCTGACTTCCAGAGTTTGAATTTACTTGGATTAAATACTTACTTGCCACCTAGAAAGAAGAAAAACAAAACCCAAAGCTTCTAAAAGATGGAAGACTTTTGTAGTACAGTGTACAGAACATGTAATTATAGTAGCTGGCAACTATGTTTCAAACCAATGCAAAGTATACCACTGGCTGTTTTGCACTCAGTATTACCTATTTTTGTTTTGCTGTTTAGAAATTCTTTATATGAAAGAATAGTAGCTGGTTTAAAATAGCCCGTTTTAACAAAGTAACTATATTTCTTGTTACAGAATACTATCTATTTTTCTACGATGTAAACAATTGCTAACAAGTGGCAAGTATAAAGAAGTATTATTATTATTATTATAATTATTATTATATTTTAAGAAGACTTATTCCTCCGAGTAAAGGTGCCCCAAGCAGATTTCACTTGTATATCTTAATGCACATACCATATTGCCACTTAACTCAGTAGTGCTACCTTATTTTGCTCTGAAAAAAAAACAACAAACCCTTTATCTATCTATCTATCTATCTATCTATCTATCTATCTATCTATCTATCTATCTATCTACTATAGGATTAATTTCTAATTTTTTCCACTCAACCCTTGGAGCCACTTTCTGAAACACACTGAGAATTCTCCAGGCTGGTGCTGCTGCCATTTCATTCCAGGGACGCTGATTACCAAAAAATGGGTTTGGATCTTTGTCCCAGTGTTGCTGAGTGGCTCAGATAAAATACCTGCTTGCTTTCTTATACTTTGTTCATTTTTGCAGATTATGAGTTTGGATTAGGCCAGTGCACAAAAATAAGCAAAACTGGACTCTTCCCTGAAGTCACCAGCTGTTTCTCGGAGAAGTTCAGGTGTCTTTTTGATGGCATTTAAATACATGGCTTTAAATATATTTTATCTGCACACACAAATGCATGAATTACAGAATTTATAATAAAGCCTATGCATTCTGCCCTTTGATCCTGAATTAGCCTGCTTAGTATCTGTGGCTTAAAAGCCTTTATGTCCATTCTTGTATGTTTTTTGTAAGTACCTGTGTACTAACAATCTTCTGATGACTTGTTCATTTACTTCACCAGTCTGTTCTATTGGCCTTTTCTGGGTTTTAGCATAATTTTATTTTTTAAAATCTTGTAATTTCTTGAAATATTTTTCTGAAGTCTGTAATTTGGAAAGAACAATCGGGAAAAACACTCATCCTGTGTTTTGGCAGCAAGACTTTCTTGTCTGTAACACATGATTCTGTTACATATGGACTATTTAAAGCTTGCTTGAAAAGAAAATGTGGTGTATAATTTATTTTATTAACTCTTGTGCATGCTGTGTAGCAATACTTGTTGACAAACTGTTCCTACCACTCTTACTATATTCACCTCTCTTCATCACCATTTAGGATATCTGGGGACTTGTAAATAGCTACAAAACATGATCCCCCCCCACCAGTGCCTCTCCACCTGAATCCTGCCCATAAAAAACAGTTCTTAAAGAACTTCATCAACTCTCATCTTCCCACTTACCAGTGAAGCTGAGATGTGTAGCAATTAATTGAAAGTTTTAATTTAAACTTGTTTGCTGAAGAACTTTAAATTGTCCCATATAAACATTCCTGTGTTGCCTTCTGTTTAGGTCTCCATGGAACAAAACTTTTCTGTGCATGCTATTTTCTTCTGATAGGAATAGGTTAATTGATTCTGCAGCGTGTCTGTTTCATCAGTCATTTCAAGTAATTACTTTTCCAAAGCACATAAACAGCCAAGAGCTAACAAAAAAAAAAAAAAAAAGAAAAAAAAAAAAGGCAACAATATTGCAGGGAAAGTTTTATTGGCCAAAACCAAAAAATTTAAAACCTTAATAGTGGATAAGCTTTGTTTTGCAGTAGTATGTGACTGACTAGTGGATGAAGGAGCAGAGTTAGTACTCTTTTAGAAATGGTGTGTTCCTCTAACAGCACTAGTAGTTTCATTTGATACTATGGTACAGACAACTGAGAAATCCATAGTTTTCTGAACAATTTTGCCTCAGTGTTTCTACAGTGTCGATGCCATGGATCAGCTCTTGGAACGGACTGGATGGTATTGTAGCTGAACTAGCTTTCCAGAAACCTTTTGCCAGTTTGCAGTCAACAGGGAGCCCCTTTTTCACCAGACATGGTTAAAAACCAGAAAATGGTGCCTGCCAGTGCCTGTCTCAATGGGTACATAAAACTGCCTTGGCAACAGCTGTCACTGGTAATGGCAACAGCAGGAGCTCAGGGCTGAGCGGGTGCAGAGGTGGACGATGCAGCAGGCTGCTTCCAGTGCCTCTTGCAATGCAAGCACAGTGAAAAGTGAGCAACGTGCTGTGGATCCAGCTCATGCTGCTGCTAAAGCTGTTGTAGCTGGGGAAGGTGAGGTCGGTGGAAGATACTGATTTCATAGGCGTTCTCAGAAATTCATGCAAAAACCCCACAAACTTCACTGATTCATACATTTTAAAAGATGTTTAATGGGAATACTCGGGACCTGGATGGCTAAAGAGGAGACCTGCCATCTCCTTCCCTTTACCCTGTTGAAATCCAGAAGGGACAGTCACATCCTGAGGGGCTGGTGCCAGTAACAGCGGGTGGTGGCAGGGAGATAAAAACGAACACGACATTCCAGGCTGCTATCTCCTATCTGAGGAAGAGAAGCCACCCGTGAACTCCGGGGCTGCTGAACGGCCCGAGCCCCGCGGGCAGGGCAGGACGGCCTCTCCCGGTGCGGCAGAGGCGGGCAGCGGGAGCGGGGCTGGGAGCGGGATCGGGACTGGGAGCGGGATCCGGACTGGGAGCGGGATCCGGACTGGGAGCGGGGCTGGGAGCAGGATCGGGACTGGGAGCGGGATCCGGACTGGGAGCGGGGCTGGGAGCGGGATCGGTACTGGGAGCGGGATCCGGACTGGGAGCGGGATCCGGACTGGGAGCGGGGCTGGGAGCGGGGTCCGGACTGGGAGCGGGATCGGGGCTGGGAGCGGGAGCGGGACTGGGAGCGGGAGCGGGACTGGGAGCGGGAGCGGGACTGGGAGCGGGATCCGGACTGGGAGCGGGATCCGGACTGGGAGCGGGGTCCGGACTGGGAGCGGGATCGGGGCTGGGAGCGGGAGCGGGACTGGGAGCGGGAGCGGGACTGGGAGCGGGATCCGGACTGGGAGCGGAGCTGGGAGCGGGGTCCGGACTGGGAGCGGGGCTGGGAGCGGGGTCCGGACTGGGAGCGGGATCGGGGCTGGGAGCGGGAGCGGGACTGGGATCGGGGCTGGGAGCGGGATCCGGACTGGGAGCGGGGCTGGGAGCGGGGTCCGGACTGGGAGCGGGCGGCTCTGGGCATCTGGGCAGGGCAGCGCGCTCCCTCCTGCGGCTCCCGAGCGCCAGCAGGAGGTTGGTTTCCCTGAAGAACCGCTGTTTGCGGGCCCCACGCCATCCTCCTTGCTAGAGTCGTCTGGAACTAGTCAAAGTGCGGTCTGAGCAGAGCTCTTGAGTGTTTGCAATGCCACCAGCAGCCCAGCTAAAGGAGGGGATGGGAAGGCAAAGGAGGAAAATGCCTCTGAATGACTTGAGAGCTCCAGTGACAGAAATGCCCAGTGACACAATACACCTGACCAAGCATTGCTCGTCAGATATTCACTCAGGAAGCCTTCCCCAGGCATAAGAAGGGCTGTTGTGTTTCATACCACAGGTTTGTCTTTATCGAAAACACCAGCATCGTGTATCAAAGCCATCAAGTTTCCGTGACTCAGCTCCTGATATGGGAGCGCGTCTTTGTACTGAAATATCCAATGACTCTGCGAAAAAAGGAAGGACATCAATGCTTAAAATGGTAAAGTCACAGAACTAACCTCTCACCCTTAGAAAATAATCAGTCCTTATTTAATCAGCTTATTTAAGGATAAATATCGAAATTTTGTAAAATATTTCTGTTTAGTATCACAAATCAAAATAAATATCTAGAGTCAACATTCTATTGCCTTTGCCACATAGCCAGTGGAATGTTAGCTTTATAGTGCTCAACTTTCTCTTTGGGTTAAAATGTTGATATCTTCTTCACTGCCTCCTTTCAAAGGAAAAAAAAACAACAGTGGAGTGATTGGGAAAAATGCAGAAATCAAATGTTCTTGCATTTTGAATGACAAAAGTTCTTGCAATTGCAAAGTGGGTCCTTTTGTCCAGCTTCAAAATCTGATAGAGGCAAGTATATGTGAGAAATGAATCTCTACTTGGCAGGAGCCTTCAGCTGAAAGAAGATAGACAAAACAGTGCTAAAAGGAATGGAGAGAAGTGACAGCTTGTCAGACTTTTGAATGTTTTGTGTAAAGCTGTCCTTTTGGAAGACATTGGTATTTTCTTGGTTGAGGATCAAACAATCCCCTAATTTCCCTCCACTGGCAATAAGCCACGGTGCTGCAGCCCTAATTTACTGGAGTGGGTTTTAATTACAAGTGGAGTCTACAAAATTTAAACTTCTTTTCTTCTGCATAATCCAAATACAGGTTCAAGCTGAAGATTTCATGTGATGACAAGTATATCACTGAATTAATTAGAAAAGTTGGAAAATTGTGATTTCTTATTCAAATTTGCATGAAAATGTTTACTGTCCCTCCCCTGTGGACTAAATGAAACCTGTTTACCCTCAATTCTATTTTCAAAGAAAAAAATATATTTTAACAGAGAAAAAGGGAAATCCTGATATCAATAGCAAAGCCCAAGCTACAATGTTACCTCCCACCCATGCTGAAAAATATGTTTGCAATATGGCATGCAGAGCTGTACAGCAGGGAGAGGGTGAAGGGAACTTAAATCAGAATTGACCGACACATGGCTGAGATTAGAAATAGAAATGAAATTTCCCAGCCAAGAGAAACCACAATAACATACATATTATAAAATGAAGGAGGAACTTTCTACCCTTAACAGCCATAATCTCAGCTTTCTTTAGAGCTCTGAACTAGCAGAGAAAATAATCAGAACCATTCCGAAAGCCATTCCTGACCTGGAAAGAAAACAAGGAGATATATATACTAGACAGTGAATCATTATCCATGTGTCTTTGTCTTTATACAATACAGCTAATTTTCCACACTGACTTTTAAGATACTGTGGCCTTTCTCCAAAACTAATACTATGTCATTGCCTTGGTTCTCTTCTCTCACTAGTCCACAGGCAGATTTAGTAGGATAAAAATAGAGGAAATAGACGTAATCAATTATAATACTATTTATATGGTATCAGAAGATGAATGTGTTTTAACAGTTTTCTTTGTATTTTTTTCCTGCACAATGCAAATACTGTTTCTAGGCTTACATGTAAACCAGAGGGGTGCTGTTATTCAAGACAAGACATTTTACAAATAAAGATTTTTGCATGAGTATGCTACTCAATGATGTTGTTGATGTTGTTATCATGAGCTAAAATGGAGCATGTGCTCTGATTTTTGCACTGCCTTCAAGAAAGGTAAATGTATTGGTGAAGTGTTAAAAGGCTGCAGTATTCTCCAGGGGTCTTCTGCTTCCAAACCTGGTGTCTGCAGCATGAGGTACAGAATTTTTTTTTACTTTAAAGAATTTCTTTCCACATCCACACGTCTCAGACCAGCACAGACAGCCATTTCGAGGTTGTGTTCTGATTGTTTGCTACCTGCAGGGTGTGTTCTGCCTCTGTTCAAGTAAAGGATTCCTCCTTTACTGCCTGGCAACCAGCCATGTGCACCGGCCAAATCTACATTGCCAGAGCATTTTCCACTCTTGTCAGTGCTTTCCCCTCCCTTTGCAAAAGTTGATATGGCACTGGGATAGTTTACTTTGGCTGTGTTGCAGCAAAGAATGGCATGTTCTGTATCTGTGCTGATAGGACTTCAAGAGAGCTAAGTTATCAAGTTAATACAATTTCTTTTCCCCCCAGGCAAAAGTGTAGGTTGCTCATGGCTAGAACGTGCAGCTCTGTCTTTTGTCACTGGCTCACAAGCAGGTTAGACGTTACTGTCACACTCACATGTATTGCTGTGTAGAAGCAGTGGATTCATCCAGGACCTCTCACGTGTCACCAACAAACCTGTGGAACAAAAGACCCAACAGATCTGGGGAGGCTGAAGATAGAAATCATTGTGGCAGTTTTGCTCTCCTCTTCATCATTCAGTCAACCTGATCTCACTATACCCTCTCTTTCCTCACCTGCTTGAAGTATAAAAATCTCTAGTCCAGCATAATCCCACCTTTCACCCAAATTTGAGACTAGATACCAATTTTTTTCTGCACGTAGGAGTATGCAGGCATTCAGTTCTTTTCAATTGCTGATATGTGGGGGGTTTTGTTTCTACTCTTTACCTAGTTTTGATCCCTGAATCAATTCAAGCATGTTGTTCATTACTTTTTGCAGAAACACATAACAGAATGGGCCCATTTACTATCAGCTACAAAAGGCAGAAGTCCCCTGGGTCCAAACTCTCCTGTTACATTAAGACCCAACGTTTTGAAGAAAGGAGCTGGCCATATATTGGGGAACCCACACACAGCCCCATAGGAGAGGTGAAAGAATAAGAACAGAGACCTTTCTGACACTACCACCCACCCTCCCTGCTGTACCAAGGCTGGTGCCAGCCTCTCCAGCAGGGAGCATCTCTCACTTTTGCTCTTGGATGTCACCTGGCCAGCATTCTCATGCCATGCTTCAGGGGGCACAGGTTCTGCTGGCAGCTACCAGACAGGGACTGGGGCTGGCCAACAGTCTGTGCTCCCCCCAAGCAAATCTGTCAGTGCTCAGGCCACCCTGGCCTGCAAAGCACATCAGTGGGAAAGTGTAGTGTTGGATAAGGATGAGCAGAGGTTGCTCAGCTCTCACCCAGAAGTTTCCTTGCTAAGTTAATCAAAAACCCTTCCAGATGCAGAGTGTCCCTTCTCCCCCTCTCCAGCATTGATTGTGAGAGCAACCAGGTCACTCATCCTTTGCCACTCTAGCCCACACATGCCTGACCCTTGATAATCCATAAGACTCTCAGCTCTTATCTTACTCTACACACATCTCATCTTCTTTATCTTTCCCACTGAGCTCTCACAGCCCCTTTGTTTGACCTTTCTGGGCAACAATAGTATGTTACCATGTTCAATTAAAGCTGTTTTATCTCTCAAAATCATCCCTTTCTTGGGGAAAAGAAAAACAGCCCCCCTGGGGAATCCCTTTGCACCATTTATGCAGTGAGTGCTAACACCAGCCTGAATAAGTGTGATATCTCAGCAGATGATGCAGTAAGGAAGGAAGCCAACTCCTTCCTTCTAAACCTTAAAAGAAGATCAATTATTGTAACAATATTAAGATCAAGGAAAATTCCTGGGGGGAAAAAAAAGGAAAAAACCTTAAAATCTGGAGGTGCTATACTGTGCTCTGTAGCAGTGTATTTACAGGCCTGCTGTAGCTCCTTTGGACTTTGCCATCCTTGGGAAGGGGTGGGCAGATGTTGTCCTAACCAGGGAGCTTCAGCTTCTCCTCTTATCCCTTCCCTGCATGATTTAGTCTGCAGTGTTTAGTCTGTGTTTAGACTTTCCTTCTATGTACTGCCCAAGGTACAGCCTTTACTCTTTCAGCATAGTAACAACACCACCTTGAAACCCACAAAGCCATGAGCGGGGTGACCTGGCCAGCTCGTGTCACCTGAAGTGGCAGAGGGTTATGACATTTTTTGGGCAGGAAAGCCTGTCATTTGTCCCATTTTCTCATTATTATTGTAGTGTAATGTTTAGAGTATAAAGGAAGTCCTCTGCTCTCCCAGTGGTGGGTCACACTATAAATACCCCAGACGGCACAGGACAAGGAGGGCTGTAAAACTCAGGATGTGGGTCACAGGATGGCTGTCTGCTTGCTGTCTGGGGGAACAGATAATAAACTCTTGCAAAGAGCTCTGATAACACCACATGAAAGGAGTACAAACACTGTGGAGGAGATCTTCGGCTGCTGTAAAATGTCACCGCTTTCTTCAGTTCATGATATGCTGCTTTTCTTATTTCCTTCCCTTCTCAGCCTCCTCCTGAGTGCCTGGAGTTGAAAAGTATCCACAAACCATTTTTTGCCTTCTGCTTTACTTTTCAGCTCATTTTCCCTCTCACTGCAGACACGCCTCCATGTTCCTGCAATCTCCTCCTTACAATTCTGACACTTCAGCCAACAGTCCCCTGAAGGATATCAGCACCGTGCCAAAAATACAGAGCCCTTTCCCCTGCTACCAAGAGTCACAGGCACAGCAGGGAGGTGAGTCAGGACAGTCAGAGGCCACCAGGTTCCTGGGACAGATTTTAAACAGAAACAGTATTTATGTAAAACTCATTCTTTGTTCTCCTGGAGAAGTTAAAAACAGAATTCAGGAATTTTGTCAAGTCATGCAGTAAGAGGATGTTCATTGAGAACATTGTGCCTTTTACTGCAGTTTTAATATCAAAATATTATTGGCTATTTCACTGGTGTTTAAATAATCCTGGGATAATGTTTTTGGAAAGATTTAGAAAGAGTATTGGAGAGGAGCAGAAATAAAAAAACAGTGGTGGATTGATTGCAAACCTTTAGAAATGGTCTTTGCACACCCCCTTTTCCCTCTACCCCAAAAGTAGTTATTAATGGCTTTGATCTGAGTACCTGAATATTCCCCCACCCTCAGCCTTTCAAACCACCAAATCCTGGTGTGGACCACAGCCCTATGGAGTGTCTATTCCAGCTAAAGTTCAGTGGTTGGTAAATATTAGGGACTGCATTTATATCTGTACAGTATGTTAATGGCTTAGAAATTACACTGCTTTAGCTATGCAAGTGAAGCAATATAGTTTTGTAATGTAAGTCCACATTTCACCCAGACAGGGTTGAAAGGTGCAACTCACGGCTCCTGAGGCAAAGGAGATTTATTTCTTTTTTATTCTCCCTCCCCCTGAGATAGGAACTGCCCTCTGCTGCTGAATCAGCAGGATGAACCCCATGACACTGATTTCAGCTGGCTGGAAGCTGTTAATGGGTCTGAAATCCATTCCCTGTCCCACAGCGGGCACGGGAGAGGCGGGGAGCCGAGCAAACAGCATGGGAGAGGGAAGCGATCCCCTGGAACACACAGCTGTTGTGTCGGTGATAAGCTGCATCCTGTGCCGTGCTCCACCTCGCTGCAGCGGGGAAGGCGTTTGAACTCCAGGACCCTTTCTCAGCTCCATCCCTATCTGACAAACACACAGCAGGCAGCTGGAGGGGAAAAAAGCAGAGTTCAGCCACATGACTCAGTTTCTAAGATTTCTGACCAATTTCCTAAAACTCTGCCCTGAGGATTATTTTAGGCAGTGTCGGTATACTTGAATCATATAAATAATGAAGAAGTTCATAATAGCTGTGGGGTGGAGATGCAAAGAGATCGAGCTGAGATGGGAGTAAAAAACCTCAATTATGTGCAGGCAGGGTAGTTAAAAAAAAAAAAAAAAAAAAAAAAAAAAAAAGGCTTTCAGGAGAGCACCTTGGCTGCAGCTGAGCTCGGGTCTGCCATCAAACCCACCCGAGTGTGGCTGTTGCTTGTGTGTCCCCCTCGCACTGAGACTGTCCCTATGGAGCCGGGTGCGACGGGGCTCCTCAGCAGAAACAGCACATCTCCTTCCCCACGTCCTCCTCCTTCTTCCATCCTCCCCACGTTAGCAGCGACAAAAGTCACGGCTGTGATGTCTGTCTGTCTTAACTTCGTCTCATCTTTGTCATGGGCCGCTGACCCGGACCCTAAGCCACAGCCCGGGGGAAAAGCCCGTGTGTCCCGCAGCCGGCGGTGCCGCCCGCTCCTCTGGGGGAAGGTTGCCACCGCGCCTGCCTACCTGCTTGCTTCTTTTCCGCAGAAAAAGTCACTGGAAAGTTACTTCGCTTTTGTTTTGCTCATATTGGCGCTCTCTCCCAGCAAAAGGCGAGCGGCTCTCGCCCCTCAGGCCGCTCGGGCCCGGCGCGGCAGCGCCACCTGCGGGCCGGGAAATGGGAAATGGAGCCGGGGGCGCGGCCCGCGGCCCTCAGGGAGCGGCCGGAGAGGGGACACGGGCCGAGGGGACAGCTGGCACCGAAACAGGCTGAGACAGGAGAGTTTAGCTTTCAGGGATAGCGTGGGAAGGGTGGCAGCCAGGTGGGAAAGGCAGGAGCTGTTGGGTCCAAGCCCTGTTGGACTGGAGCTTGGAAAGGGCAGAAAAAGCTGGTGAGCTGAGGGGCGGGTATGGAGGGAGGCATGTAAGGTGTGCTGTCTTGTTGGTCCAGCTGTGACACACTGTTAGAAGCATTGCTTGACAGACCTGGATGAGGACAAAACATTCAGAAACCTTTCAATCGAGCTCACACTTCCTTGGGTTTACCTGCAAGGCATGTGTCATAGAATCGTAGAATACACCCTGAGTTGTAAGGGACTCACAGGAATCGTTGCAGTCTGTCTCCTGGCCTTGCACAGGACCACCCCAAGCAGCACACCATGAGCCATGCCTGTCCTGAAGCACTTCCATTTTAACCCTCCTTGGGGTAGGACTGCCTGGGGTGACGTTCCTGACTGCAGGCACCCATTACAGCCCCTTGTTGTGCTTCTAGGTGCCCAGCCCAATCACTGCCACCAGCCAAATCACCCTCAGCATCCCTGAGACACACGGGCTGTGCTTCAGCAGATTCCCCAAAGGCAGGGGCACCTGCAACTTCGCTGTAAGAGGGTTTCCCAGGATTAGGAATTGATCACAACATGGATGAAATTACTCAGCAGTGCCACCACATTCACCAGCTACCACTGCACTTTGAAAACTTTTCTGTCTGCTTCGCTGGCGTGTGCTCTTGGTTCTGAACAAAACACCTCTACTCTCACTTCTGCCAAAACCACATCACCAACATTTGACTCTTCAGTAAACCCCTTAAGAGCATCCTACCTGCCATCCCTCCCATAGCCATCCTCCCTGCCCTTGGTGTCATGCCTGGCTTGATCTCATTTACACCTTGCACTCTGGCCAAAACCCTTGGTTTTAAACTCTTTCCTCTTTTTAAACTGGAATGCCAGTAATCAGTCATCCATCTACACCAACTAATAGTCTATACTGACACACTGTCCTAGTCTTACTGAATATCAATTTTTAAAATACAAAATTGGATTCTTCTAGAGGGAAAGACAGAGACATTCCCTGAAATTTTAATTAAAAGGAATAAAAGCCAATGCATGGGAGCCACACTCTTCTCTGTCTGGTACAAAACCAAATTATAAGGTTGGACTTAGGTACTCCAGGCTACTGCACTCTTCTGGCAAGGGAGAATCTTTATTTTTAATGAATATTTCAAAAGACATGGGGTTTATTCCAATGATGGTTTTCATGGAAGCAGAGCAATATGATACTCTTTTCAAAACTGCATTAAGCACAGTTTCTTCCCACTTGCCAAACCCTAGCAACCAGAGTTCCATAGCTCTTTTCATGCCAACCATCCTATATTCCAGTCTCAAACATGTAACTCATTTAACTTTGATACCACAACTGAATTGTCCCATCCCAATCCTGTGGTTTCAGACTCAGCAAAGGCAAATTTGACATTTCACATTTGTATGGAAAATAGCTTGAAGGCTAAAAAGTCTGTGGAGGTTGGCGTTGTTCTTCATTGTTGATTGGGTGGAGATGGCTGAAGAATGATTGGGAAGGGAATAGGCATGTTAGCTTCATGCTGGATGAGGAAAGCTGTGTCTTGGCATTTCTTTCATGGGTAGTTGCATTCCAGGGTGGCTGGGAACACCCACTGAATGGAATAATTAATGTTCAGCTGCTCATTAAGCTCACACATCACTTACACATTTTTTCTCAAAGTTTGAAAGAGCTGTTGCCAGATCAACACCATTTTTTCCTGAAATCCATCTCAATTCCAAGTCTAACTTAGATTTTTCTCCACCTTTGAACTCAGAGAACCTCAGTTATGAGGACAGGAACATTTATGTTGAAACATGTCACAGGATGAGTTGGGACAAAGAAAAATTAATATTTCAAGAGTGCAGTAGCATGGAGGTAATTTTTCACCCTTGATTCTCATATAAACATTTTTGGTGAACATGGCAATGGGTTTTGTGTTCTTCCCATCTTATAAAGTGGTGAAGCATTTTGAGATCTGAAGGTGAAAAAATATTGTACTAGCACTACATATTTATGACTGTGTTCTTTGTTGTTTCTCATCTGGTTTTCTTAAAATGTTTGCTTTTCCAGCTGTCTACCCATCTTCACTTTCCTGGGAGATGTGCAAATGCCTTGCTCCACCTCCTTCTCTGTAGTGACACAAAAGGCAGGCAGTGCCATCACATTGTCTGCACTGTGTCAGCCTTGGCTTGATACAAAGTCCTTGGAATTCATACAGCAAGTCACACAGCATGGTATAAAATTTTTTATCTATGCTGATCCCTTTGGAGTTATGGAATAAAACAATGAAGTGCAAGCAAGCCAGATCTACCTGGGTGGGAAGAAACACATGGCAACTTCACTTCTTTTGTCTCCCCTTCTCCCCTCAGCTTCTAATACTGCCTTTGATAAGGTAGGATATTCTTATGAAAGATACTGAAGAGGGAGGAAATCCACAGTCATGATAGCAGAGAAAAAAAACAAAAAAACAAACAGGAAAATGACAAGTCCTGCGAAAAGAAGCCACTCTTGTTTCAAATGAGTAATGTATCAGTCTCTCCTCTGCAGATCGCCAGAAGCATTTATCAGACTTTTTCTATTGAACTGACCAAAATCACAGCACAGGCTAGAGGGAAGTGCCTGCCAGACACAACTTCCAAATAAATATTTGCCAAATTAAGTCCCTTTTTTTACAGGAAAAACACAAAATCCAGCCTGATAGAAATCTGCATGTGATGGAAAGAGTCAAGCAGCCCCCTTCTGCTTGGAGTCAGGAAGGGATGAAACCTTTTCAGGAACAACCACTGCTTCCTCAGGCTCATCTTCCTGCTCCCACTGTACTAAGGGCCAGGTCTGAGTCCAGCAGCTGCAAATCTGACCCTCTGGCCACTTCCCAGCACCTGCAGGCTGCTTCCTGCAGAGCCGAGCCAGCTGCTTTCTCGGGTCTCTAAAGGGCACAGATTTTTCTCACACTGTTTTTCTGCACAGTTTTATTTGCATAAAATGAGTGTTCTTTAAACTCAGATACTTTTTTGGTTTTTTTAAGATCAAAAGCCTGGTGCCCTTTATTGCAGGTGTGTGTGTTGCTTAGCATGCAAGCCAGTTTTAAAAATCTACACAAACCAGCTTTGGGGGACTCTTCTTTCCTGCAGTGCAAGAGGCTTTAGGGAAAACATGTATCAGTGAAAAGTAAATTTGAAATAATAGACATGAGCATAAAGCCAAAATCCTGAAACATAAATTGGAATGATAAATATTCAAGTATATCTTACATTAGGTATCTAAATCAGAACCTTTTTGGAGTTCCTGTTTCATGCCCACATTTTAGCCCACAGGAAAATAGGTACTGAGAGGCAACGCTCATACAGACAGTGTCAAAATAATGCTTTTCCTTTCTCTTCCAAACAGGGCTTTCTACAAATTAACAGTAACATTTTGAAGAAATCATCTGTAGGAAGAAAGAAGGTGATTTATACAAGTATTTGTTTTCACCTTGATCTAATAAGTGATCAGTTATGGTCTGTGAATTAGTCCTACAGGTTGTTAGTGTAGAACAGAAATCTAGCAATTCAGTCTGAAGAGACTTGCTACTCACATTAAGCAAGAGACACTATCACTTTTTGGCTGTGGATTTAGTTCAGTACAACTCTTGGTGTCAGTCTAATCTCAGTGAATGTCTAGAGGAAGACGTAGAGCATTCGCTGCAATCCTTCCACGTCTTTGAAATACACCAGTCCTTAGCTTATTAGCTTTGAACCCTATGTGGAGAAATGCTTTTGAGGTCTTACATGAAGTGATATTTTGGAGAGATCTAGCAAGCCCACTCATTATTTTGGTTGAAGAGTTTTCTCTTTTATAAATCTCCAGTCTTTGTGTTTGTGGTTTTGACAAACACAAACTTTTAAAACTTTTTAAACTTTTAAAAATGTTTCAGCAGGAGATTTTCCATGACATCCAGCTTAAGCTACTTTCAAGATCCAAGTTAAGGATCAAAAAATGCTGTTTTTTCATGGCCTGAAATTCTTGAGTGGTCTTTCTCGTATGGGCAGTGGGATGACTGACAGGTCTTCCATTCTTTGGAAAGAGCTCACAATGTGGCAAAAAAACTGACTATAGTGCAGAGCATGGAGAAAAAGAGCAGCCTTTTAAAGACCAGAGCAGTTTTCAAGGAACATTTAGACTGTGATTTTAGAACCTCACAGAGTCCATCTTCTCTGAGCACAAGCAGAAGGGAAGCACATATTGCAGCCAGGAAGGACAGGAATAGAAAGGATAGTATTGCCCAAAAAAGGGACTGTCTCTGTCCCTCTGTCCCAGGTGATGCAGGGCACTTCATTCACACAGTCTTTGAAGAGGGGGTGGTACCACTGAAATCCAGTGGTAGCTCTACTTTGGGCAGGTGAGGTGCCAGGCTTAAAAATCCTGAAAAATCAGGGACAAACAAAAAAATCAATTTTCTGGCAGGCTCCAGCTGTCTTGATTTATATTGGTGAGTACAGATGGGATCTTCATTCATGGAGATACTAATTGCACAGACCATGTGTTTTCTGTGGAGGACAGTGATGACTCCCCCATTCAAAGTTCTGAAACTGAGCATAATGACCTTATTTCTGGTATTGCCTGGCTTTTGAATCCTTATCTTGGCAACCTTTGGATTGTTCATCTAATCGAAGTTTTATGTGCCATAATATGACTCCTACAGGCTGGAATGCTAATTATTAGGCAGGCTTCTTAATCTCTTTCTAGTTTTACTGTTCCAAGACAGAAAAAGCCCAGCCTGAGACTGGGTTATGAAATATGATTGATCTAAAACTACAGTTTTCAGTCATCAGATCCCTGGAACAACTGCAGTGGAGTTTGTCCAAGGTAACTGCTTGTTGTCAGTTAGCTTGCATTTGAAATCCAGGTTCCTCCCCTCTACTACACGCTCCTTGCTTTGCAAATTAAAAACATGGATTTGAAGAATCAAGGCTGATTTTCCTGGTGTTCTATTGCTGATGGCTTGCCAGTGGGGTTTAACTAGACACATCTGAATGTTGCCATGTGATTAGAACAGAATAAGCTTTTTGGAATAAAGATAATCTTTGGGCAGTTTAACTTTGTGTGTGTGTGTGTGTGTGTGTGTGTGTGTGTGTGTGTTTGAATTGACCACAAGCAAGTTATGACTATTTACAACATTTTTGCTTAATCAAAATTACCCAGGATTACTCCTGGTCAAAAGCAATTTAAGAGCAACCTATATCTAATATGCACTATTTAGACACTGAGTGAGTTGAATGAATTAATGACTCATAAGGGTGGTTTTGCATCTTGTTCTACCATTGGGCAAGTAAAATTTAGCTTCAGGTTTTGTGCAAGATCACTCCCACTGCACAAGTCCATAATTTCCCTTTTCTGTGAATGTTACCAAATGTTCCTTAAAAATCTACTGCTTGGCATAAACAATAGATGCTGTCAAATTCAATGTGCACTCGGACACCTGCAGGGCCTCTGGAAAACAGCTCCTGATTGCTGGACAAGTATGAACAACTTAAAGGCAGTAAATGCTTCACTTCACACTTCCTTTTTATTAAAAAGCCAATAAACTTTTTTGGCCTATATGATATCCCTAAGTAAAGATGTGAAAGAATGTTTCCAGAAAATCATTTGTACATACAAGATGTGGCCAGGGAAATTGCTTGGTTGTATACAGGACATCCTCTGGAAGAGCTGTGTGTCACATGTAGGTCACTGCAGCATATTAAATCTGCAAGAGCAAAATACTTATAACATCACATCATAATCAAAACAAGTAACAGTTTCTCTTGTTCACTTCTATGGTCTGTTAACTCCTGGCTGTCATGGATTTTGACCAGCTCAAACATGTCTGATACTAAGCTGTACACTACTCATTGGCTTTGTTAAATACATTATAGCCTTTCATGAATTTTGAGAGAAAAATCTCATAAAAAATTAGAAACTTCCCCATTTTTTGGATGAAATAATTTTTTTAAATAACAAATATAAAGGGTTCAGTGAAAGGACATGAAGGTTTACTCAATTGTTTCGCACTCTAGACATAAAGGCTAACAGGCATAAACTGTTTTTAGAGGAGAGGGAAGAGGGAAGGAGACTAGAAGAGTTTTGGTCTATCCTCAGGATTTCCCCATCTGCATCCAGTCGTTGTTTTGCTTCTGCCAATACAGACAGCACTGTACATAGCTGTGCTGTTTGTATTCTGCCTCGTGGGTAGCTGTGACTTGAAGGTTGCAAGTAGGCTTGAATCAGGACCTGTGGAGACTCTTCACCTCATCTGGGTCCAATCAGCACCCTGGCTCCTTTGGTAGGCAATGAAAAGATGGGGGTTGTTGGAGAACCTGTTGGTTTAGACACACATTTAGGATGACACATGCTCAAGTCTCCACTGCTCACACTGACCAGGTCCCTGCTTGTATTATTATTTATGATGCCATTATTTATTATTGCCATTATTATTTATTATGCCATACCCAGATGTTGTGCATGTCTCTTGCACTGTAGCTCACACAGCCACTCACACCCGAGCTGCAGCTCCTTTCTAATCTTGCTGGGCTGTACTTGCAAGTCTGGCTGGGAAGTCACTCCAAGTGTAAAAGATGTCTACAGGGCCTCAGCATTTATCTGTGTGTTTCTCTGAGACAGGAGAGCTGCACTGGGGAGGCAGTGAGCAGTGGGACCTGGGGCTCCCTCGTTCCTTGCAACTCCCCTAGAGCTGCTGGAGAACTCAGGAGAGTAGGAGCAGAGTGATGTACATAGGACCACAACAACCCCAGTGTGGTTTCGTCTTGCTGAGACATCTCCTGGGATGTCAGCAGGTAAGAGGGGGGATTGAATTCCTTCTCCAGATCTCTGTTGCATTTCCATACTAAACTATTCTCATTCCAAGAACCTTGCTCACATGCACTTCTCCCCATAATTCAGATTTTTCTTTCCTCTGTAAATCACATGCACTATAGAGCCTCATTTATGAAAACAAGATCTGTGACAAAACCCTCCAAACACCAGTAAATCTTGTTTTAATGAATTGGGCCTGTAGCTTCAATTATGAATCTGGGATGTGAAGTCTGCTGAGTGAGCCATGCCAACAACAACACTGAGGCAGATCACTGTCATAAGGGTGTTAGGAGAGTCTTGGGAAAGGCTTGGATGGTCCCTCTTTCCCTTCAAGCACTTTCACATCTGCACTGCATTATATCCCCATCCAGATGACTTTGCTGGGATCTCCAGTGTTCTTGGGAGTATTTACATTATAAGAAAAAACCCATGAATTTATTTGTTCAGTCTTTCAATAAATACACCCATAGTCTAGTGTGAAACAGCTCACATTTATCTGGTTTGCTTTGTTTTCAAGTGCACCTAGCCTGGATTTTCAGTTTTACAGTGTATGTAAAGAATTAAACCCTTTAATTAATTGTAAACCCTCTGGATCTTTTTTTTTTACGCCATTTCTGTGCAGTGCATACCATAAGATGCTACTGTCCTTCAACATTAGTGGGAATAAAGCACTTTCAGGTATCCTGTAGGAGTTGGATGGGTCGCTTACAGAGAGGGGCAGATCTAGTGGCTCTCACAGGTGATGTGGGAAGGATAAAGGTGCTATTTCTATCCTCTCCCTTGGGAAATAAATTTGGGCCATCCATAAGAGAAGGTGTTGCCAAGCTCAGTTTTTTATTTACCATTGAGAAATTGCCAGTGGACTGACACATGATAGGTGATGCTCTAATCCTTCTGGCCTTGGGAACAGAGAAAGCAGCAAAGCACAAAACAAGTGCTCACCCTCAAACCCTCCTACCTTCATCTGTGACCAGTGTGATGATAAAGGCATGGGGAGGAGGGATCAGATTGCCTCAGGTCTAGGAAGATTTTCATCTGTTCTTGTCATATTGATACCAGTAGCAAGCTTTTCTTGCTACCTCCTTCTGCTGTTCTCCCAGGGCAGCTCTCTCGAGTCTTGGTACCACAGCAAAACTCAGTATTGCAGAGGACCTCTTTGACTCCATTTTAATATTTGAAAGTCTGCACTTTTCCTGTTCTCTGTCCTCCTGCATCAGTCTGGGTCATGTTGATTTAGTGATGGAAGATCCCTTGGTTGAGAAATGGGAGAAGGGAATATTAAAACAATAAATTTTACGTACATGAATGCTTGGCCAAGAGACACCTGTTTCTGTGGATTTCCATCACTTGGAGTGGATGCTGATCTAGTAGACATACTGCAGCACATAGGCATTCTTGTGGACTGCAAGGTGGACTGCAAGTTTGCTAAAGAGATCTCTGAGAGTGAGGAGAACTATCAAAAATTTTCCATATTGTACCATCTGTTGTTCCATCTTCTTTCCTTAAGTTACATGGTTTATTCCTTATTATTAAGGAGGAAAAGATATTGAAAGTATGAACATTTACAACAAATTCATTTGAAACTGGGCTTCTGCAAAAGGCTAATGATCCAACTTTGCTATTGCTTTTGTTTCTGTGAAAGTGCCTGGTTTGTAGAGCAGTTTCAGTTTGGGAGAAATGTCAAAAATGTTGGGGAATATTTAGCTGCAGAATTTGTGGTTTTCTTATTAAAAAAACAGTGTACAGCTGCTGGAAGAAAGATAACAGCTGTCACCTGTGTGTGTACCCAAGCTCAGGAGAAAGGCTGCAGATGTTTCAGCTCCTGAAGGGCCACAGCATGTTGGGGTATGGCAGAGGAGGGATGTGTGGGTGTGCTTTTGTCATTCTGGTGACAGCCAAGTGACATCTATGGTGCTTGAGAATTTGAGGATGAGTATTTCCCCTGATAGCACAGTTTCTGAAAACCAGCTGGGGGCACATCAGTAAGGTCAGGCATTACTCATGAGTCAAAAATGAGTCACTCCTTATCTAGATATCAAACTGTACATGTTCTGGAAAATAATTTTTCTGGTATAGACTAACCCCATGGACTTGGGGTCAGCTGCATAGCCCAGAAGGAGATTGCAGGGAAGGGTGTGGCTGAGAAAGCAAGAGAAAAGACCCTAGGACTGTGGCCAGTTTTAGTCAGAGGAACTGCTTTGTTATTGTACTACAGCTGCACAGTGTTTTTAACTACAAACTCTGCTTCAAACCCAGGCTGAAAGGGGTGCCACAGCAGTTTGTATGGCAAAACAAATTACAAATCCCTCATGACACACTGTTTGAAAGTCCTTTGAAAATATTGTTTGGGCAGCAGCAGGACTCTTTTCAAACCCTTCTAGGGTTGCAGCTCTTATTTCTAAAGGTACAGCTATACAAACAAGTGACTGTGGGGACATGCATGTACATCACATCAAGTTTTCCACAGCAAGATCCCATTCACAGCCTATGGTAAGTGAAAGCTCCCTAACCATAAAGAGAAATTTGCTTCAAGGCAAGAGGAAGAAGTTGCCGTGAGCAGCTACACTGACACTGTAAATCCACACCTCCACTTCATTCAGAAATATCTGTAGCTGTGCCCTGTGTTACTAAAGCACTTGTTAGAGATGCAGTGTTGCAAGAAGCAGCTTTGCAGGATGTACCTGGGAAGTGCACAGGGTGCTGGAAATAGATACAGCTATTTGTGCTGTCAATGGGAAAAGGGATATGCCTATGTATTACAGTGTTATCTGCCTCCTCTATCCATTTCCTGGAAAATTCTGGATATTGGGATGTTTTCTATGTGGATCCCAATCTAAACTCTCACAGTTAAAAGGACATGGGCTGAATTTTCTGTCTGCTGCATTGGACACAATGAAGTGCAGAAATGCTGCTGTAGGTACTTGCAGCATCACAGGAAAGCAGCTCCTGCACTTCTGATGAGCTCCTGTGGGCACAGCACAGCCTGGGCTGGTGGAAGGCCCATCTCAATGTGTGGAGAGTCCATAGACTCAGTCCAGACTTAATTTTATGGACTTCTTTCAGAGATCTCATTTTATCTGCTGCTCTTCTTTATATGAGTTAAAGGAAAACAGTGAGTGAATGGGACAAGGATTGTATTTGAAGTCTACCCATATTTCCCCTCCAGCTAGGATTTCAAGTGCCTCTAATTCCCTAAATTAGTGACAAGGTTAAATACTGCCAGAGAAATATGGGCTAAGGTTGGAGCTCCAGCTAGCCAATATCTAGGTAATAATTTAAAATGTATTATTCATGAACACTTTATTACTGTTCACATTAAATTATAATTCTTTCAGTACCAATGTCCCTGCTTCACATGAGTGATGTTTAATATTAGCTGCTGTTCAGCCCTTTCCAGTCAAATAAAACCATTCTTAGTTGATTCTGTCTTGCTTGGATCAACAAAGATGGAACTTTATAAACTCCCCCTGCTCTGTGACTTGCATGGCCAGGATGGGAGGGGGAACATACCACCACAAATCATCCTGCAGCACTTTCCTTTGGCAGCACACAGTCCAACTTGTACAAGGACCATGGCAGTGCCACAGGATGCTGCACCTGCCAGCTGCTCTGCCTGCCCTCCTCAACACAGCTGCTGTGGGAGGGCAGTTCAGCAATGCAGTGCCTCCTACAGTTAGTCTGCTTCCCAGAAAGACTCACTGAGGGATATTCCCTCTTCCTCTCTCATCCCCAGTAGCCCCTGTCCAGGGCAGCAGTTTTGGACAATGTGAGAGCAACCCTGGTGCTGGGTTGGCAGCACAGAAGGTCCAGCTCTGCAGCAAATAATGGGAAACCAGCTCATCCCTTGAGTGAGGCTGACACATAATGATGGAGAGGAAATTTTGGGTACACCCAAACCCAAACCAATCTCTATTAAGAGTTTGAAAGCTGGGCACTGGGAATGTTTTTGAACTACGAAAGCAATGCCAAGAACAAAACCATAGAATAATGTCAGGTTATTTTGATTAAATCTAAAATGTTCCCAGTATTACTTGAAAACTAAAAGCAGACAAAATTATCCATCATGTTATGGATAACTTGGCTGCAGAAATATGGCATCAGCATATGCTGAAAAGTAAAAGCTAACATGATTAGTAGACTATTAGTTCTAGCATCAGACTTGCCTACATGATATCCACATGTACAGAAGATAAAGTCTTTGGAGCCAAGACCAAAGTTTCTGTGTATCTGTAAAGCAGGTGGAATAGGTCTGAGCATTAGACTAAAAACTATGAATTGAAAAACTGGCAATGGCCTTCAAAAATGTTTGCACATTTGAAGAGTTGCCACAGACTTGTGCTTCTATTGAAGCTGGATGATATCCATATGTTTAATTCCCCTGAGCTGGTTAGGCTAACTTGGATCTGGCATCCAGGTATATCTATCCAGAAACTAGGTTTTAAAAGCACACTGCAGCTCCTGGAGCTCATAAAAGCTCTGATTACAGAATTTGTAGTCAGTACAGTTTGTATCATAACTGGCCCCCACATCTCCCAAGCCTCTGGGGTTTTTGCACTTGCTGTTTCCTAAGTGCCTTAACTCAGAAACTGCAAATACCTCTTTCCTCATTTACAGGGACTTGATTAAAGACTGTTAGATACCTGCTAATATTAGATTAGACCCACGGAACTGCAGTGGTTTTCATTTTCCAGGGAACATGGAGAAGAAATTGCATCCTGCTGAGTTTTGGCAACAATTTGACATGGGAAGGTCCATAAAGAAAACACTATCAGTAAAGGTCTTGTGAAAAATAAACTTCAAGATTACTTAATTCAAAAAGTCCTGTTAAATAATGTTAAATATTTTCTATGCATCCACAAAGGATTTGACAGCTAGTGTCTTTTTCTCACTGGATTAAGCTACAAATTGTACACATGCCCTCCTCTGCTGGCCTCCCTCTCATGAATCCAGCTTAGCCCTTACAAATCAATTTGGCCATAGCATTTTCTGGCCTGGTCTTCAGTCTCTAACACTAATAATGTGTGTTGCAGTTTATCTATCCCAGGATTTTTGTTTCCTCTGTGGGATCTGAGGAAATTCATGTTCCCCTTCCTGGGAAAGGCAATAACTTCCTAGTGGTGAATGAAAGCTTGCCACTCTCTGCTGAAATAGTCTCCCCACCCAGGAACATGCTGTGCTGTGCAGCTCCCACCCATGCCTCCTCTGACCTCCAGTAATCACCCCATACCACATCTCAGTCATGGGAATTTTGACAGCCAGAGAAAACCCACAGAAGGTCAGAGATCAGTAGACCCTTCCCTATCCATGGCCTCTCTATCATTTTAATGTTTCCACATTTAATTAATTCCAGAAATTCTTTTGTTAAAAATCTCATTTACAGGTGAAGGAGAAACTCACTATATACTATTGAAAACCTGAACAGTAATTTGAAAATTACTGCTAGTCTAGATTTGATTGTTAGAGAGAAAGAAAGAATAATAGTGCAGTTAAAATTCTTTCACACACACCTGGTTTCTGCCCCTTTTCCTGGTGTCAGGCTGCTCCTCCATGCCCTGAGCTGGGTGGTCTCAGTCTGGTAGGGCTGGGGCATTGCAGCGAGTCAGGGATATCCAGAATGTTTTGCAAGGAGGTTGGTGTTCCCTTTCTTGATCTAGGATCCCCTTGGAGTCGTTTTCATAAGTTTTCACACTAGCTTTTTTCACACCTTTCTCTTTCTGCACTGGTCCGCAGCTCCATGTTGTTCTGGACTTTACTATATGTAGTGCCTTTTACATACATTTAATACTATTTCTTATTATTATTTTACTCTAAAACCAGGTTTGTCCAGTTCCACACTTCATTGAACTAACTCGACTTGAATTTTATTGGAGGGAGAGATATTTCTAGCTGTGGGATCAGCAGTGCCTGCCCGTGCCACATCTCTGCCATCCCATGCCTGTGCTCCTCTGTGCTGCATCCTGTATATCCACTTCTCCATAGATGTTGTGGCTGACTGTCCACCCCTACACTGCATTATTGTACTGAGCAAAAATAGCTTACTCTGCATAGAATAAGTACAGTCTCTGTAAAACTATGGCCATAACAGGCGAAGATGTGCAAAAGTAAAACAAACTAACTTTGTACATGTGGTCACGTCAAGAACTTACTGCCACATCTAAATGAAGCAAAACAAAGTGAAACAAACCTGCAAGCAGATCAAGAAGAGTTCAGAGAGAGCAGAGCCTGAAAATCTCAGTCCTGAGTATTTTGAAATCCAGTGCAAGGCTTCTGGCCTGAGAAAATCAGTGCTGCACTGCAGGGCTACCTCATCACATGATGCCCTGCTCAGCTTCACAGACAATAATTTTTCCAGTGCCTTACATGAAAATAAGACTGCAGGCACCGGAGCATGAGAGGATGGATGACAGTGACACATGAAAGCAGTTTCAAGTGTTAGAGCAGTTTGTTCTTGCTTTTTCCACTTAGCTGTTCAACAGCTGCTGGTGGGGAAGTGCTGCTGTGGGTGATGGAGCAGGTATCTCCTGCTCTTCAGCTCTTGAGCTTCTGGCCTGTCTTAGCAGAGGCAAAGGCTGGGTATGACAACCCAGCTGTATCTCAGCAGGCCTGGGAAGGTGCCCATCCTCAGGACTACCCTGCTTACTTCCAAAAGGCAGCAAAACACTTCACATTTGGCATGGGCAGCATGTCAAAATTATTTTCTTTTCACTTTCAGACACATTGTTTCAAAGATAAATAGCATCTAAGAACTTCTGGCATCACTGCAGTATATTCTGTTCTTTATGTCTTTATGAATGTCCACATCTGCATCAGTCTGGCTTTCACTGAGTTAGAACCATGGGGCACTGGGAACTTTTATCCCAAGCTGTCAAATAGATCTCTGACCCTGACAGTCCTGCTGTAATAAGATGCCTAGTGCCACTGAGCAAGGAAAATGCCATTTCTGTTTGCAAAATGGACACACTTCCTTGGGTAATAAATAAATGAAGCAGGTCACTGTCTGTGTGGGCTGGCAGTTATCTTCAGCTCCTTGCTCCTTGATTTACTCTGTGTGGGAGCAGCTTGGCACATCAATATTGCAAATTAAATACCAAGCAGATAGGTGATCTTTTGAGTTTGCATCTGGGAAGGAAACAGCTTTCCAACAGAGGTTCAGCTCTCCTTCAGTTCAAATTATGGCACTCAACTAATGTTTGATCAGCAGTTTTTAATGCAGTCCCAGTCTGTACAGTCTGTTCTGGGCTTTTTCTTCTCCCTCTTCCTCTCTCTGTCTCCCTTTTTCAGCAGTCAAATTCTACTTCAAAGGCTGGTTATGCTTTTACACTAGTATTACACCACTCAATGGTGGAAGCTGCTTAAAATCCTGCATAACTGCATTGTATTTGTGTATCTGTTTTCCTTGGGCCCTTCTGGAGTGTGGAATCAGTGGGTCTCAGAACTATTAGGGCCAGGCACAGTTTAGCCAATGAAAATGCTAATTAGGATGGAGAAATATATTGTATGCATTCCACATGTTTAGCCCTAAAAAATATGAAAATCCATAGCCTTAACACTCTAAAAATGTCAGATTTTCTCTCAGATGATGTCTTGGGTGTTCTATAAGCCTTGGCAAAGATTATTTTGTTAATGCCTCCCCGATAATTAGATCCACATGCACACAGGATACACCATGAGCCCTGCCTTGCCTTTCAGCTCCAGGCCTGTGACAGTGGTTTATGCTGAACTTCAGGGTGTGTTTTTAAATAACACAAAAATATGTCAGCTAAGTATTGAAGCTACCAAATGAAGCCCCTGGGCTAGGAGAGGCCAGTACCCACCCCTCCTGTGTGCCTTGTGTCACATCCTTCACAGCCAGGTGCTCCATCTCCTGTAGGACCTCTGTCCCACCCGGGGTACAGCAGCCTAATTAACCAACAGCTAATCAAGAGGTGGGTTTCATCCTGTTCCTCATAGGTAATCCAGACCTTGGCTCCTGTGGCTAGGGCAGGGTCAGAGCTCAGGCCCAGGCCCCACAGCTGGAGCTCAGCAGTTGTCAGCACCCAGCAGAGCTGTGTGTCCTCTGCCTTCTCCAGATATCCCATCCACCCCAACAGAACAGCTCCTTCCTCTTTGTCATCCTTCCCTTCTCCCTTTGGGCAGACCCCTCTGGCTCCTCTGTCCTTTAGTTCCAGCTAAAGGCAGGATGCTGAACCCTGTCCCTTGTCACTCTGTTGGCAAAGGGACATTTGGGGCCCCGTGAGGGAGCGTGTGCCCAGCACAGGGGGACCCTGGGGCAGCCCAGAGCTGCTCAGTGCCTGCAGCAGCAGGAACGTGGCTTCTGGTGGCACATGTCTGGGCCAGTGCCATGCAGAACAAAGGGCAGTGGGGCCAGCTCACTGCTGGGGCACCTGAGAGCTGGGCAGCTTCTGTCTCTGTAAAGCACGTGGGAAGTGCAAGTTCTCTGAGGCAAGAGCGGCCCTTCACTCAGGGAATGTTCTCTGTAATGGCAAAGCCAAACCACTGCTGCAGCACAGGGGTAGCTGGAGGAGGCTCATCAGAGGCTACAAAGGAGGCTGTTAATATTTACTGTGGGCTGGGCAATGTGTATTTTATTTCAGCCTTACTCTTGGAAATGAATGAACTGCTTTAAACTGCACTCTCAGTGTCACAGGGCCTCGTATAATACCAGCACTTTGCCACAGATCATTTCTGGAAGATGAAGGAGGTGAGAGCACATTTGCACCCACTGGAGGAAGGGCTCACTTGGCCCCTTGCTTTACAACCTCCCCACCTGCTCCTTGTGCTGGGTCCACGAAGCCTCTCTGCTCTGGCATGGGTTCAGGAGGGAAGAGGAACAGGGGGATGGTTCCCCCACATGCCTGGCCTGTGTCAGGACCTGCCTTCCCCTCCCTCAGCCCCAGGGCTGCTGGAGACACAGGTTATGCATTAGTGAAGAGGAGGGGATCCTCTCCCTTGGAGGAAGAGAGCATTAAAGCATAAATAACTGCAGAAAATGAAAATGATGTTAAGAAAACAAGTCCAAAGGTTTTAACTGTTAAAGTGGAAAAATAATGTTTTATAAACATAATCTTCCTAATACTCCATAATGTACTTCTCTGTGTCATGCAGCACAATAATTTCCTGTTCAGCTTCGCTTTTTGAGCAAAAGCAGAGAGCAGGATTGGCAAGCTGTAAGGTGAGAGCCCGAGATCCTGCTCCCTCCTGCCTTGCTCCCAGCACAAGCCCGCTCAGCCGCCGGGTGATCCTCTTGAATCGCTTTTTAGCCGAGTCAAGACGACTTCTATGGCAACAGCCTTGTTTGTGTGGAGTAAGGAAAGGGATTTGTAGCGAAGTAGTGAAGGGGGAGGGAAGAGAAAACATTTGCCTAAGAACTGCTTACACAAGTAAAAACCATATTTCCTCCTCATCTTGCTTCAGAGCGAGTTTTTTGGAGAATGGGAGCTCTAGAAACATGCAATTACCATTTGCTTTATCTACAGATTTATTTTTTTATTTCTGTCTTTACGGTGCTGCCGTAGGAGCAGCTCGCTTTGCAGGCTGTAGGTGTGTCTGCGGCTGCTGTCGGTCTGTCCGTCCCGCTGCCCCGAGCCGCCCCGAGCGGCTGCGACTGCGCTCGGATCGTTCTCCCGTTTCGGTGGGGCTATATTTAGGCTGCCCAGTGACTGTGCCCTGGACTTTCCAAAATAAATCGATGCGCAAGGCCCTGGTTTAGAGAGCGCAGCTTTGAACAGCGGCGGGCAGAGACCCCGGTCCAAGCCCGGGTTTAACCCGACTCTGCTCCTGCCCCGCTCTGCCCTTGCTGCCGCCTGCTGACCTGCGCTCAGGTTAATATAGCTCCGCTGTGAGTGAGGTGAATCACAGATTTGCACCTTTGCAGAGAGGTCAGAGATCCTGGGCTGTTTTCCTGTTTTAACCATCGCTCGATACATATTTAGATTTGCATGAAAAATAGCCACCCGTCTTTGACCTCTGTAGGAAACAAGTCAAACAAAACAATCTCTTCTATTGCAAGTTTGGTCCTAAGTCTGTATTTTAATACCAGGGATCCACTTACAAACTGAATCAAAGGTTCAGTTTACAATCTGAACAATTACTGACTGTAATTTTCCTAAGTTGTTCTGCAAAACTTGGAGAGTCAGGCACAAGAATTTTTTTCCTCAGTCATCGAATACCTTTTCTTTTTTTCCTAACATGGACTGGACATTGTGGAGCTAGTTAGAAAATAAGTCTGCAGGAATTAGGCCTCAAAGCTTAAATACAAATTCCCCTTATTTCAAAAGTATAAGGACTGATTTTGGCCCATGTCCTTACCAACCAGTACTGGGTTTGTAGCCACACGCTGCCACTCTATCCTGCTGATACTTTGCAGTGTTTCTGTAAAGCTCACTGACATATTTATCCTACAGAGCAGCCAGTGATGCTCCCTGCATGCAGACATCAGCTGTGGGCTGGTGCTGGTAGCATCATTCAGAGGTATCTGCAGAATTGAATTCCCACTGGCTGGCAAGGCTGTGTGCCAGCAGCCTGTCTGGCCCCACAGAGTGGAGGATGTCCAACATGAAACTGAATTTCACACCAAAAATACCAGCCTTGAAGACAACCACAGTGTCCTTTATTTAGAACTCATTTGAGACAACGTTAGTAATTAATTCACTGTTCAGTTTTTGTGGTTGGGATAGGATTTTTATCAAGCTTGTGTTGTTGAAGCACACATGGGTCACATTTATAAATAAAAGGTCTCATTGCTGGGGTCATGTAGATCTTGAACAGCACCCAGCTGTTCACTGAGGTGCAAACTTGACAGGTAATATGAAGTTCCAAACTTCTAAGGAATGGTCAAAACCTACCAAATGGCAACATTTCTCATAAATATAAATGCTCCAATGTATCAGCTGTCAGGAATTCAGTGCCTAATCTGTCCCATCATTGACTGGAGTGATAGGGACACTGCAGTTGGAATGATGCCATTCTGGGAAGCAATCACATACAGTCTGTAAATTAATTCTTGAAGATTTTCAGCAGTTTTGTCTAATCAGCTTTTTTATCACTGTTTTCTTTTTAAGAAATCTTGTGACTTCTGCTCCAGTGATCTGGCCAGACCCAAGAGTGAGGGGCTGAGAAGCTTCAAATCAAATCAGATGTGAGAGCTAAATAAATTGGGGGGTTCTTGGCAAGGCTTCTCAGAAACATAGAAACAGATGTAAAAAGAGGCACAGAAGAAACAGCAATGCCTCATCTGCTCCTAATGAGGGTCCCAGCAGGGAGCTAGTTAACCCTGCTCAGGGGCTTGCAGGCTCCTGGCTAACCAGAGGAGAACCTGAAAATGCAGTGTCAGCACATGTAAAAGTTAAAATGGCTCTTTCCAACCTCGTAGGCTGCCACCACATGCTGCTGGTACTGTGCTGTGGCATGTGTTGCACAGCCTAGCAAGGCTTCTGTCTGTCTTGGGAGCTCTTGTGCAGCAACCCTGAAATGATCAGTCCTCCCATTTTTGGCAAAGCTTGACTAGAGAACATGTCTGAGAAAATGCAGAAATGCATGGACTGTCACTGTCATTAATGTAGCCTGTTTGGTGGGAAATTCAAGGTAGATTCAAGAAGAGTCATTTTCCACTGGTGCCAGATTTGGGGCCCGTCGTGCTGCACCGATGGTGTCAGCCAGCTCTTCACTGAAAGGAAAAAAAAATAGAAAATACATCATAACACCCTCCCCAGAAGAAAGGTTGCTCTGAGCACTGGCTGGAAAATTTCCCATGCACTTCAAGAGCCTGTGGTTGTATTAGTCATGCAGTGACGAGAAAGTGGCCTGCCCTGGGGCTCTGCTGGGGCAGTGGGAGGGAGCTGGCTTCTCCCAGCTCTCCCACCTTTCCTTTCCAGACCAACAACACTGACAAACATGCATGGCAGCTCAGGTCTAAGCCAGGGAAACTGATCTGTTGTTGAAGCCATGCTGAGGATGGAGGAGAGGAAGACATGCCCTGGTTATTTTCAAGTACAGAGAAGCAATACTTTAGCAAATGTTCTGAAATGCAAACAAGGAGAAGTTTACTGTGTAATATTTCCTGGCTTTGAGGTAATCTTTGTTACAAAAACAAGTTATCACTTGTAGATTTTTTGTTCATTCCTGATTAACCAAACTCCAGACTGCCTGCCTCTGAAATAGTCCTATTTTGTGACTCTGTCATAGTTAGAAAATTAAAAAGAGAACCCTTGACTAGCATTAAAGCTCCTTTCTTGCCTTTTTTGGTAGCATGTCTTACTACAATAATTCTGTTGAAACACAAACAAAGGGCACTTTCTAATTTCTAAGCAAAAAGCAAAACAAAAAGCATCAAATATTCAGTGGGGTAACCCATGCTTTAAATATTGTATTTTTGAGCATTGTGTAACATTCTGAAATGAGTGGTAATGTCCTGCAGCTCCTGTAGTGCTGAGGTTTGCCATGCTGATATCCAGCAGGCAGGTAAAGAACTACAGAATGATGTAAAAACTACTTTTTTTTTTTTTTTTTTTTTTTTTTTTTTTTTTTTTTTTTTTACATGGAATAGAAATTCATGAAAAACTAACCAAAATTGATCCTTACTTTTGCTGAAAGCCAGGTATTGGAGTAAATATATTTCACAGCAGTGGTTCACAGGCTCATTCCACTGCTGGGGTGCAGCTCCCATGCCAGACTAAGCCTCACATGGTGTCCCAGGTGTCCCCTAAGCCCAAGGAGGAAGAGAAACATGGAGCTCAATCCAGTGGTAATTTAGGAATGGTAAAACTTAAAAGATTCTGGTTTCTTATGGTTTCTAGGAGTCCATATAAAGCCAACACTCTGAAAACTGAGTGGCACTAAAAATGCAGTTTTCACAGAGGAGTTAGACTGCCTGGAAAAATGTTGGCCACCTATAGCAACAAAAAGAACATGCTGGTGAGCCAGTCCTGGGGGTGTACCTGCAGAGCTGAATGTGCCCCATAGTTAGGAGGGTTTCCATGCCTCTGCATTCCTGGCCAGAGAGGAAGGGCTGAGTATGGACACAGAGGATCCCAGCGGAATGCACGGCAGGTCACGAGCTCAGCAAGGACGGTCAGATGGCCGGGGTAGGTGTTCAGTGTATCTGTCTCTTGGCTGCACAAAGTGAATTTGAAGTATCTATATAAGGAGAAGCTGAGGTAGGTATAATCCATTAGATTTGACAAGGAACATTACTGGATATAATATCGTTTCCTAGTGGTCTTAGAGCCCCTGTTGTAACATCTCTTCCCATTTGTCTTGTTATCCTTGCTAACCCCTATTTATCTCCTCTCTTTGTGTTTATCCCTGCATTTCTTTTAGCTAGCTCTTGCAGCATCCTGTGGTGTTGGGGAGGAAATTTGGATGTGAAATTGCACAGCAGGGAGAAAGATCTCTGTAGAAGTAACCAGCAACAAGGAAAGATATGCAACGTTGAACTTATTTCTTGCTTCCTTGCCCTGGGCAGGCTGGTACAAATTGTATCTTGTGTCAGACTACAAGAATCACAGAGGGAACATGGGATACCAAGGGATTTAGCTAACAGGAGACAGAATGTGTTTGTATTAATTGCTTAGTGCTCAAATGTGTTAGAAATATTTATATAACTATAACAATCTATTTCATAGCTTACGTATGACTTGATATTTCCAAAGACACTGTTAAACAACAGTGCTTGCTGGAGTCTCTGACAGCAAGGACAGCTGGTATGCACATTTAAATGGATAGCTTGTACCTAAATAGACATTATATTTTCTAACAGAAGTCCCAAACTCAGATCTAAAACTTGGGAAATTGGTGGAGTTATGCATCCTTAGCAGAAAGTTTGGGAAAGATTATCTTCAAGGAAGGCTACTTTTGCTTTGGCTATCGGTACTGCAGCCAGGGGGAGCATCTACAGATCCAAAGCCATATAACTACCAGCACACAAAATTTCAGGAAATCTGCAGCTCTCTCATATAAATGTGTTTTATGAGTGTCCAGAACTGCTTTAAATCGTTACTTGTCAAAGTGGAGTCTCAGTGTTGTGGAGAAGAGCTAGAAAATAAATGATGAGTAAACCAAGCTGTACCAAAATTAATTGTCAGCTGTACTACAGTTTGAATCTCTGCATAGCTGTGATGTGTGTGTCTGAAGCAGCTGGACTGGCATTGACCTTCTTTGCAGAAAAAAAAAAAAAAAAAACCAAAACCAACCAAAAAGCTCACCAAAGGAGGGGGGAGAGGGGAAGGAAAAAGCCCATTCCAGATAACGAGACCGCAGAGCAACTCGTTGTTTGGAAGTCGGTTTCTCACTGAGCCGCTGTGTCTGCAATGGGCTGAGCTAATCCCCAGTCATAAGCACTAGCAGGATTGATCTTGGCTGAACTTTGTGACTCCTGTCTGTCATGCTCAGTGAGACAGGAGCCAGGAGTCCCTAAACTCCCTTTTCTCCCCTGGCCGGGCAGCTGTGAGCTGTGTGAGCAGCGCTCCTGCTCCTCGCATGCCGGGCTGCTGGTGCCAGGGTGAGAGGAGAGTGCTGGGGGCTGTTCAGCAGCTGTGCCCATCACAGCACTCTGGAGCTGGACAGGGACTCTACTGACTAGTCAACTCTGGTTGGCCTTGAAAATAAGAATGAGGGAAAAGCACGAGAAGTCCATTGAACCCCCAAGGTTCAAGAGGCAGCATCTGGCCGAGCCAGCTTGCTCAGATCAGGGGAATGCAGCAGGAGGGCTCCTGGGTCTCTCTAGCTTGTGTGTGTGAAGTGACCAACCCAAACAAATCAAAGTGGTTTATAGCCTGCTCAGAAGTCAGGCTGGTTTAATTAACGCAGATCTTTATGCCATAACAAAACTTGCTTTTCTTGAAACAAATATTTGAGACCTTGAGCAAAACATCTGAGAAACTATAGAGTAAGAATAAATGTAGATTTCCTTGGAATAATTACCTTGTGTGCACCTTTGAAACACTTAACACCCTTACAAACTTTTCTGTAAATTTCCTGGAACTTCATGGCCCTCATTATTAAAGGTATTGAAGTCATTTTCGTGAGGGAAAGGTGGAATCCTTTCTCTGCATCACTTCACACTGAACCTGCATCAACTCCATTTGATTTTATGTCATTTCTTGTAAACATGACCCAAGCCCACTCCAGCATCAGAGGAGAGAGAAAAGGTCAGAACCATAAATTTTTGACCTTGCTGGGTGAAAGTAGACATTACACTCAAATCCCTGTTACTAATGGTTGCCATACTTCACGGCAGTGCAGGCAGCCCAAAAGGGCACCAGCAATGACATCTTTCATCACTTGTGCTAAAATGCTCTTCACTTACTGCCTCTTGCATGGGGTGCCAGCAAAATGAGATGTAAATGGATCTGTTGACAAACAGGTTAAATGTCAACACCCACAATGATACGTTGTTAATAGTGGGGCAGAAGATATTACAGAATTGTTTAAAAGGGGCAAGTGCTGAAAGGTGAGCAAAGTTGTCATCGCGGTTATTTACTGCCTGAGGACCATGGTTGGACTGCTGGCTCTGGTTCAAGGCAGCTCTCCTCCTAATCTTCCTCTTCTTTCTGACAGCCTCGCTCCAGGCTTTGCTGCTGAGCACCCCCAGCCCTGTGGCTGCCCTGCCAGGGCTGCAAAGCAGCAGGAAGGCTCAGGAGACACACACGGAGCCCTCCTGGGACCCTCACTGGGACCAAAACGCCTGTGCTGGTGGGAGCTGTTTGGGGCATGGTGAGAGCTCTAGGCAGAGATGTTAGAGATTGTGCAACTCAGGGCAGCTCTTAGATGTGACACTCCTCCTGTGTGCTCTGACTTGTTTGCTTTAGAGGGAGACTTTTTAATCACACTGGTATTTATATTGTTTTGCAATGCTTTTATTGTTATTCTGAGTCTCCGTTTTGCTAGGCACAACTTAATAACTTAATGCTGTTATTCTCACTTGATTTTCTTCTGTAATAAGGCTCTTGAGACACTGACAGTTGCTACTAAGGGAAGCAAACTGAAAACTTCCCCTTCTCCAATGCTGAAATAGGTTTTTCACGAGGATGGTGCTGGAGTGAGTGACTGCTGTTTGTTTCCACTGTGCCTCAGGCAAAAGAGGAAGGATCCTACAGAAATATATTAGAAACACACACAGACAAGGTGGTATTTGTGAATGACTTAGTGTCTTCCAGGCAAAATAGTTTATAAGCAGGATAGCAATTAAACAAATGATTCATTCTTTTTGTAAGGCTGTATTACTGTGTCGTGTTTAATCCACAGTCATGCCCCATGTCCCATGCAGGCTGGCTGTCTTGGGTGATGTGTAAACATGGTGAGATATAAAACAGGCAAGATTAGACTTATTCCAGTCAGTTTTTGATGAATAAATATTGTGATGGTACATTTTAATGATGTGAATGCAGAAACTATCCCATGAAAGGATGTTAATAAAAAATAGCCAAAGGGAAAAGGAGCTTCTAAGGAGATATGCACAGCCCTGAAATCAGTGTTTCCCGTCTTAAGTTGATGGATTTGTCACTTCCTCTCTTGGCTCTTTCCCAAATGTAGATGTCAAATAAAACAAAAATAATAACTACAGATTAAAATCATCCTAGAGAATTAGAAGAATCAAAAATCTCCATGCAGAGCATTAGCAAAGTATCTCCAGGAAAACTGAATTTCAGCATAAAATGTAAGAATGTTTCTTCTTTCTTTTTCTAGAAAAAGAAAATATTTTAAATAATAAAAGGAAAGCATGACATGTAAAGTCAGTAGGAAATTCTGTGTAAACAGGACTGGGTTATGGCTCAATCAGGGATCATCTCAGATATTTCTCACAGCTAATCCTTAAATAACTTCTTCTTCAGCTAAAACAATACAACTTTGCAATGAGAAACCAGGGGGAAAGTAAGAATTCCTGGCACAGAAAAAATACTTAGTAGTTTCTATATTTTGGAATTAGAGATTAGAGGGAATGCTCTATTAAAGATGTTTCAAAACTACCTTTTCAAAGGTATTTTTCAAACCAATGTTTGAAAACAAGTAATGGCCACTTATATTCTAGGGTTGAACAATGGAATGGATCTAAACTTTGAGGCCATAGAGCAGCATGGCACCTCTCTCCTGGGGAAACCTTTCCTTGCAACACCTTTTCCCTAATGTCCCCTTCCCCACTGCTCCTTCCTCAGTCCAGAGCTGTCATTCCACAGGAGGTGTTGGCTGTGAGTGTGATCCAGAGCAGCAGCTCCTTGGTCCCCCCCAGAAGAAATAATGGGAACATGGAAATATCCCAGACCTGGTGATGAGTCATTCAGCTACATGGCAGCTACCAGCACTCTGCTTGCTCTCCAAGCTCTCTGCATCCCAGTTTGGATGGGACCTCCAACTCCTCCTGGCTTTCTGCTTCCTTTTGCTTTCTCCCTGTGTTATTCTTAGGGCTCCTTCTTTCTGCTCTCTAACAAGGCAGCTCCCTCTGGCTCCTTCTAGTGCTAATTCTGTTTCATGCTTTCCCCGTGCGTCCCTCACAGTGTGCAGGTAGGAGCATACAGGCACTGCACAGCTCTCTTATTGTTTGCAATAACAAGAAAGGGAGTGTTATATGGCCCTTATATATGAAATTTCTTGCAGGATTACAAAGCTCTCCCTGCTGTGGTGTTAAACTACTCACTCCACCTCAAGCTGTACACCTCTGCATATCCCTCCTCACAGATGCCTTCATCCTGGAATAAAGGAAGTACCTGGAAACTGTCCATTTATAGGACAATGCTTGAGTGCTCTTTGCTTCAGTATTGCATCAGCTTTGCTTCTACCTACTCCTTCCTCTCTTTCTCTTCTCCACAGTATTTTCCATGCTTTGAGCCTGACCTCCCTTCCTCTGCCTGTTCATTAATCCTGTGTCTCTTGGCCAGGTCCTGGCTCTTGGCAGTTTGTACAAACCAAGTGACTTCCTTCTCTCCAGACCTCTGCTGAAGACCAGATCTCTCCTATCTTTCCTGCCTTCTCTTCTGCCACTTCTTGGACCTCTCAGCAGTCACAGAACATCTTCCTGTTCCAGCTATCCATAGCTGTGAATTCAATACGTGTCTCTCAAACCCAGTAACAGCAGTAAATATTTATATTGTATCAGCATTTTAACTGGTATTCAGTTATTACTGAGTTATTGCACAAGCTCAAAGGGAAGCAATCTTTGGCCAGACAGCAAAAGCTGCTGAAGGTGGGTTCAGCAGTGCCTCAGGCAGGTGTATCAAAGGGTGTCTCTGCTGTGCTGAAGAAACCTGTCTTTTCAAGTGGGAACTTGAAAAACTTGTGTGTACCATAAATTTGCAGCCTGTGTTCTGCTCTCCTGTCACTGTGTTGCCATACAAATCCCAGCCAAATAACTCAAACTGCATACTAAGCACTGGTTAAAGAACATCACACATTACATGAACTTACATAAACCACTAAGGTTACCAAAGATTTAACTCCCCAAAACAACAATATCTTACAGCTCTAAGACCGTAGCATGAACTTCCCCAGGAAATACCTCATCACCTTCTGCCCTCAGTATAAACTCTGTTTCTTTGATGTTACCTTCTTTTAAACATATAATACCATGTGTGTGTTGTTAGAAAATTCAAATAATTGTATATTCTGGAAGCAAGAGTAAAAGAGAGCAAGCAGGTGAGCAGCTAATCCCAGTGGGGAGCTCAGGAAGGAGCTCCATGTGTTGATGGAGTGTATGAGTTTCAGTGTGGGAAGGATGGAGCAGCTGAGTGGCTTGCCAGGATGAAGAAGTGACTGTACTGATGTAGGAAGGGGCTGACTCACAAGGTCTGACTCCAGGCTCTTTGCTTGATCAGTTTTTGCAATTAAGAAACTCCCTTTCTTCCTACCATAACAGGCACTATTCAAAATAAGACATTAACAATATCACAATGTCATTTGCCACAGTTCAGCCCCAAGGTGAGGGTAGAGATAACATTATTCCTGCAGTATTTCTTCCTGGTCTTCAGCTCTGGGCAAGTGCAAGGCTTCTTAATGGTGTCAGTGGGTAACTGCAGGACTTGATAAACTTGTCTTTATCAGTGAATTCAGAGCATGCTATTATCAAATGTATATGGATTCTGTGTTTTGCTACAGTATAGCCTTTTCTGACAGTTAAAGATGTGCTAAGTTTCCTTGACAGAAAACAGACATTTTAATAAAATGGCTGTCATTTAACTAGAAACTCCTGGGCAAAGCTCTATGGGAAACAGTTCCCATGACCTTCAGGGGGGAAAAATATTTGTCTTTTAATAGGGTTCCATTCTGTAAAAAAAAAGTCCTTACTCTGCAGTATCCAGGCTTTTTTAACACAACCCTAATGATGCAACTGCTGAGGAACTGCATATGCCCTTTGCAGAAACATATTGCTAATCACACTAGTCTTTACTTTCAGATAAAGAAACTTTGAACTATTTCAGAACAATGAATTTGAAACAGAGTAAGACTGAAGCAGAATCTTCTGTAATGCATCTAGTTTCATTACACTGTACATTTTAAACTTGAAATGACAATTGCACATTGATTTACTTACCCATTTATACAGCTGGCTGATAGTTTTGTGTGTCTGGCAATTCATACTTGTACTTTGCATTGGTTTTGTTTTGGATCATATCTAAGTTCATATTTAGTATATTTATTTTAATATAAAGCATGTTTTACAAAATTAGCAGAACCTATAACCCAGCTGTTTTTATTCAGCATATTCTGTTCATGCTTAAGGGTCACCAGCTTGAATTAGGCCCTTATTCAACATGGCAAGATTGTTTATAGGCTGCACAAGTCACTGAGAAATTGTAAGAAAAATCTTATTTACGAGCTGCCCTACCTGGGAGTGCTCCCCAGTGGCAAGATGAGAAGTGAGCAATGGGAACTGAAGCTGCAAAGCAAGTTGCACCATCTGTCTTGAAAGCCAGACACAGGTGAGAGATAGAGAAGGGATGAAAAGGGGCATTCATAAAAAGCTGATTCATCACTAATCTGCTTGTACTCAAACACAGAAGACAATAGCTTGTTTTGTGATAAGGTTCTGCCCTTCCAAAGCTGTGTTCCACTTTGGCAGGGAGAGTGTACTGCATGCCACAAACTCGAGGTGATTGGCTTCATTTCACCAAAAAGCTTGTGCTGAAACTCCACATTGTCTGTGGTTGGCACAGAAATAGAATGGGTCTACTGGGCAAGGGAAAAATGAGAGAAGTTCTGCAGAGTCCACCTGGACCCTTTGCTGTGCTGCTTGGCAGAGCTGGGTGGGCAGCCCTGCTGGATGTGAAATCTGTGCAGCTCCTCAGGCAGCTTCAGCTCTGAGCCCACCAAGGCTCACTGCTCACCCCATCTGCAGTGGCACCACCTCTCTGCACCTCTGATTCAGTCCCACAGCCTTAATTACCTAAGTGTTACATGGCCTGTGGGCTTGTGCTGTGTGTGCTGTACCCACTCTGTACAGCTTAAAGTCGACCTGGGTTAAAAATAACAGCAAGTTTCTGTCTTCTTCTTGCACACATATGAATAAAAATAATTTTGAATTAAAAGCACTACATGGTCCCCTCTCCCTGGCTTCTCTGGCAGGGGCTTTTGCCAGCAGTGTGCCTTACCCTTGTGGCAGCCACCCTCAGTTTTCTCTTGGAGCAGGAGTGTTTCTCCATGGCAGGAGGGCTGGCTGGCCCCTGAGCACAGCCCAGGCTGGGGTGCCCAGAGGCTGCTGCAGTCATGAGGAGGGAGCCCACTGCTGCACACAGATCTGCACAGCTCTCCTGGCACTGCACAGTCCCACACGTGTGTCCCAGCTCCCAGTGCAGCCCATGACTTATGCCAATGCATAACAGGACAAATAAAGGCCACATACTGCCCATATGGTAAAATGAAAGAATCCAAGAGGATGAAGATTTCCTGAGGCTTCTAGCAGCTGCAGAAAGAAATCCTTCTAGAAAAAGAAGGCTTGCACACTTTTTGACAAGCCTGCTCTCCAAAGGAAATGATGCTGGTGAGGTTGCACTCTGTCAGACTCCCTTCCTGTCCTCCAGCCAGCACCTTTCCAGCTTGTGTGCCAGCTCAGATGGGTTGGAACAGGATGAGGGTCCCTGTCACATGAGACCTGGTGGCTGCTCAAAGGACTAAGAGCCAGGTCAGTGCCTGCCCTGGGGAAAAGCCCCCAGTGGGTGTTCAGCTGTGACCCAGCCCAGTTAGATCACTTACTGGCAGAGCAGTTCATGACTATCTGTGCAGGGGGACACCAGAAAACATTTCTTTCATTCATGGGTCATGAGAAGGAAAGGAAGAATTCACATGGTGACACCAGGCTGCTCAACTGCTGATTAAGCTGGATTTTCTGTGTTAGAGTTCAACAGAGAGAAAATCACAGCATTTTTACATTTGATTGCAGAGCAAATAAAACACAAAATGAGGATCTCCATTTTTCATCACATTTTTCACACCTGAAATGAGAATCACTGGGGCTTGAGGCTCTGCTAGTTACAACATGATTATAATTGCAGACCTTTGTTTTTAGAGAGAAGGCAGGTAGAAGAATGGCATTCATGGAAGAAAATTTCTAGCTGGGTATATAAAAAGCAAATATTACCTCCTGTATTTGATGAGAGATTTTCTTGCAAAGGTTCAATTAGTCCTATATGGAGGGGGATTTCTTTTCACTGTGGGCAGCATGGGAACATCTTGGTGTCCCAAACTCCAAAGCCAAAGGGAGTCTGGAGCAGGCACCTGGGCCTGTGATGCCACCCAGGCAGTGCAGAGGAAAGAGCTGCACAGCTAAAACCAGGTCTGAGCACTTTGGGTCACTCAAGTTACCTCTCAGGTAAATTGCTTTTATGACAGTGGATGCTGGGATAACATTCTTGTCCTGTCAAGAGATACACCCTCAAAGATAGACAAAAGAACTTTGCACTGCTGAAAGCAAGAGAAAAAAAACATTTTGTGTGGATAATTGAGGGTAGTAACAATTGTTATTTGGCTTACTGTAAACATTACAGGAGAGGCTCTTGGAGAGCTCTTAGTGAACTTGCACATTTCACACAACTTGTAGAAGGAAGAGAGAACAAAAATAGCAAATTGTTTAGTCTTCCAGTTGTACTTTAAAATTATAATGGCAAGGCAGGAAAGGTGTAAAGCAGCATCATTCCACATATATAATAGTTTTTAAATGCCTGTCTTCACATTTTTATTGCAGCAAACAAAATTTCATTAATAATTTCAACCACTTTCATGGAAAAATTACTGAGAAAAGATTGAAAGCAAATTACCAAGCAGCTTGTCCATGTTTAAGGAAAATTGTACTAAAGACTGGTCTAAGCTCTATTTTCAGTCATATTCTTCAATTTATTAAAATATTTTGAGTTTTTTATGCCCTTTCTCTCTTCATGTGCAGAAACAGAAATAATATTTTCTTTGTATAAACAAGCTGCAACAGAGCTCTAAAGACAGAGTTTTATGAATAGGAAAAAAATCCATCAGAGACTAAAATTGTCTATAAGTAATGTCTTCAAAAAACCTGAATTATATTGAAGGGCAGTAGCAGTGTATACTTAAGAAGGAAATGAATCATCTCTAATGGAGATATAGTGCCTCTGACTATCCCATTGAACAAAGAGTTGTTCCACATTTGTGCCTTATATCCAACCAATACAGGCTGTGGTACTAACCACTGCGTTGTTGCCAAATGGGAATTCCTACAGAAGATACAAAACTTATTTACTTGCTGAAAGACTCCATCACCCCAGCCTGAATATGGGGAACACAAGTAAAAAGTGAGGGGCTTGGGGTGGTGGTCTGCAGGTTGGTGGCTGGCATGGTAGAAAGAATAAAATTCAAAAAGGGAAATATGAGGGAATAAAAATGAATTGAGACCACAAGAGAAATATGGTATATGGGTTGCTGAGTAATGGTCCCTGAATGTACCATGAGGTGATGCTAACCACCAGATCATGTGCAATTCAGCCCATTAGCTGAACTGCATCCAGCAAAATCTGATATTTCTCCTGGCTCACTCCTGATACAGTGCAGCCCACAATGTGTGACAGCTGCAGTGCCAAGCACATCGTGGCTATCAGCCTGTGGCTCACAGACATGGGGCTTGCCAAAAGGAACAAAGAAAAGACAGGTTAGCATACAGGTTTCAACTACCTAGAATGCTTCTCTCTTCAAAAATACCAGAGCTACTCAAGCCATGGAGGGTCCAAAGATGGTTCAGTACATAATATCCAGTGATGTCACCTGTTCATTGTCAGAGGATAGCTCAGTGGTCTGCTGGATTTTAAGTCAGTAGCAACACTGATGTGCAATTTCAGTGCAGCAGAGCTTCATAAATGACTGCCATGCCTGTTAGGTGTTGTTGGCTATCATTCATCTCTCAGCGCAGGCATTGCAGGAGATTTTGTGCTCGTGTGATAAGAGCCCATGGGTGATGGTAACGATGCCAAAGTGAAAGGAGGAGATCTATACAAGGTATAATCCACTTAATGAGGTCTATTTCCTTCCAGTATAAGTCTGTGAAATTCACTCAGCTGCTGAACACCTGCAGATGCAGCCACACTGTCTGTAATTAGATGTGGTCACTGACATTGCCAGCAGTGCTCAGTACCACTGTACAAAGGAAATTCAGAAGCAGTGCATGGGTGTCTCAATGACAGTCACATGAGTGGTGACCTCTTCTAGCCTCTATGATATTCAGGCTCATTACATCCACTACAGCTACAGAACATCACCTCTTCCCATCTTTTCCATTGTGCTTTTGTGAAGAGCTTCACACAGGGAAGAGCTCAGCTGCACTGAGACTGATTTTTTGCTCACCACTTCATGAGGATACAACCACAACTGCAGCTACAGGACAGAAGAAACATGACAAATCCTTATCTCATTATTGGTGTCATTTGAGTTGCTGTCTCTGGATAATAATTATCTCCTGATAATGTTTTAGCTTGCACTTTAATCTTGCTGTCACCATGTTTGTAAACTTGAAAAGAAACTTCTGTTAAAAAAGGCACCCTGAGCTGCCAACAGACTGCACAAGACTCCTTTTCCAAAGAGCAGATCCCTGCTGCTGGTGCTGAGCTGCTGGCCCAGGAGCTGGGAAGAGCATGCACCCCCATGGCACCTCAGCCTTCAGGGAAGGAAGGGAGTGAGAGCAGGAGCAACAGGACTTGATTTCTCAAAATCCAGGGTAATCTTCAGAGGCAGTAAGAAAAAAATAGCAAAATGGCTTCCAACTTGCATAAAACTAAATATCATGTGGAGCTCATCATGTAGTGACATTTTTTTACTCTAGCTGCTCCTCATCTAATAATGAAGGTCCTCAGATTTCCATCCAGAAGACTTGTGTTTTGATAATCTGCCCTACTGTTTCCCCAAATCTCCTTCCCTTTGTAATCAGACCATCAGTCACTACAAAGGATCAAAATTGCCACATTTAAATACTATTCTTCTTGTGAGAAACTACCATCTGATCAAAGATTAACAGCATGAAATACGTTTCTTGTTTTTGCAGTAAACCTGCATGTCCCTTGTTGTCCATCCAAGTTCAGGGAGGTTTATTTTCAAAGCAAATCTCTTGTTTTCCTTTCACCAGAGAGCTGTTATAAAGCCAGCTAATGTTATTGCAGAGTATAACTTTATTTTTTTAGTCCAACTACTAGAAGCAAATGGTTTTCATCAGGTAAAAAGTCATAGTATACAGCATTATATAGACAGGTCCTGGACACAACAAGCAGTTAATGTTTTTTAATTAAATAGAGTGAGACAGGACACTCAAGGAGTGACCCAAGGATTACTTGTAGAGGAAGTTTCTCTCATGACTAATAGTGACTACAAATAAGATAGGGTATTACAATAAAATTCTACTGCTGACAAAAATATTAGCAGTAAACGATGACAGAGCCTTCATCTGGGACTAGGAGAGCATCTGGAATATATTAAGACTGTAAAATTTCCCTTTAAGTGTGGGTTGCTAAAGTTAAAACCAGCCACCCAGAAACTATGGCACTCAGAGAAACTCAATATTTTTTTTCATTAAAAATTACTTAAGGAGATTTACATCTTCCCTTGGTTGACATTGTGATGTTCTGCTTGTCCAGACTTTGAGTCCTGAAAATATGCATGTGATGAGAAGGAGTGGAGAAAAAAATTGTCTCAAATATGTCCTGCCTATGTTGATCTGGGAAAACAACCCCAGTTCCAGGCATCCTTCTGCAATGCAATCAGTCAGATGCTCTTGCAACCACTCTGTGCAGATACCCACTGCTTATTAAAGCCACATGTGAAGCTGATGAATTATGTATCTAGAAATGCAATATAAGCACCAGATATTGACAGAGATAAACAGGAGTGAAGTGGGATGTGCTGGGAGATCACTACAGAAAAAAGGAAAGTTTGCTTTAAACAAAGGACAGTGTGCTAAAAGGCCAGCATGGAAGGAAAGTTCCTGTTTGCCAGCCTCCTTTCTCCCTGTCCCCAGTGGTCATGACACCTCTCAGTATGGACTGTGAGTTCCTGCAGACAGAAACTGTCCTGTAACTTGCATCTACTCTGTGCAGCACTAGGAGTGCTCCTGCCTCTCCATGTCTCTGCAGCTGCACTGGGAGCTCCATGTCTGCAGCTGAACTGGGAGCTCCATGTGTCTGCAGCTGCACTGGGAGCTCCATGTCTGCAGCTGAACTGGGAGCTCCATGTGTCTGCAGCTGAACTGGGGAGCTCCATGTCTGCAGCTGCACTGGGAGCTCCATGTGCCTGCAGCTGCACTGGGAGCTCCATGTGTCTGCAGCTGAACTGGGAGCTCCATGTCTCCAGCTGCACTGGGAGCTCCATGTGCCTGCAGCTGAACTGGGAGCTCCATGTCTCCAGCTGCACTGGGAGCTCCATGTGTCTGCAGCTGAACTGGGAGCTCCATGTGCCTGCAGCTGAACTGGGAGCTCCATGTGTCTGCAGCTGAACTGGGAGCTCCATGTCTGCAGCTGCACTGGGAGCTCCATGTGTCTGCAGCTGAACTGGGAGCTCCATGTGCCTGCAGCTGAACTGGGAGCTCCATGTCTCCAGCTGCACTGGGAGCTCCATGTGTCTGCAGCTGAACTGGGAGCTCCATGTGTCTGCAGCTGAACTGGGAGCTCCATGTGTCTGCAGCTGCACTGGGAGCTCCATGTCTGCAGCTGAACTGGGAGCTCCATGTGTCTGCAGCTGCACTGGGAGCTCCATGTCTCTGCAGCTGCACTGGGAGCTCCATGTGTCTGCAGCTGAACTGGGAGCTCCATGTGTCTGCAGCTGCACTGGGAGCTCCATGTCTGCAGCTGCACTGGGAGCTCCATGTGTCTGCAGCTGAACTGGGAGCTCCATGTGCCTGCAGCTGAACTGGGAGCTCCATGTCTCCAGCTGCACTGGGAGCTCCATGTGTCTGCAGCTGAACTGGGAGCTCCATGTGTCTGCAGCTGAACTGGGAGCTCCATGTGTCTGCAGCTGCACTGGGAGCTCCATGTCTGCAGCTGCACTGGGAGCTCCATGTGTCTGCAGCTGAACTGGGAGCTCCATGTCTCCAGCTGCACTGGGAGCTCCATGTGTCTGCAGCTGCACTGGGAGCTCCATGTGTCTGCAGCTGAAGTGGGAGCTCCATGTCTGCAGCTGCACTGGGAGCTCCATGTGTCTGCAGCTGAACTGGGAGCTCCATGTCTGCAGCTGAAGTGGGAGCTCCATGTGTCTGCAGCTGAACTGGGAGCTCCATGTGTCTGCAGCTGAACTGGGAGCTCCATGTGTCTGCAGCTGAACTGGGAGCTCCATGTGTCTGCAGCTGAACTGGGAGCTCCATGTCTGCAGCTGCACTGGGAGCTCCATGTGTCTGCAGCTGAACTGGGAGCTCCATGTCTGCAGCTGAACTGGGAGCTCCATGTGTCTGCAGCTGAACTGGGAGCTCCATGTCTGCAGCTGAACTGGGAGCTCCATGTCTGCAGCTGAACTGGGAGCTCCATGTGTCTGCAGCTGCACTGGGAGCTCCATGTCTGCAGCTGAACTGGGAGCTCCATGTGTCTGCAGCTGCACTGGGAGCTCCATGTCTGCAGCTGCACTGGGAGCTCCATGTGTCTGCAGCTGAACTGGGAGCTCCATGTCTGCAGCTGAACTGGGAGCTCCATGTCTGCAGCTGAACTGGGGAGCTCCATGTCTGCACCTGAACTGGGGAGCTGCATGTCTCGCACAGTGATCCTGGGAGGGCACTCAGCACTTGCTCCTGTAAAGCTGGGCCAGCTGGTCTCAAACCACCAGGAATTAGGAATAACCAGCCCTCCTGTACTGACTCCCATTTTGAGAGTAAAACCCAGATGATGTTAGCTTGGGGAGCTCCCAAAAGGCAAGTCCAGGTTTGAAGAACAAATTGAGAGACAAAGGGTGGCAGCGAATTCCTGCTCTCAGCAAACAAGACCAAAACCTGCAAAACTCCAGAAAGTGGAATTCGTTTCACCTTCCAGGACATGAAGACCCTGGGCACTTCCATTTTCCTTCACTTGCTCTAGTGACAATAGAAATGAGAAGGACTTGTTCCCCAGCAGTTATTTCCAGGAGCTTGTGCTGAGTGAGACGAAGTCCATCAGCTGCGTTCAGGAATCAGTCCTGCCAAAGAACTCTCCTGCCCTATGTTTTCCACCCTGAGGTGCCTCCTGTTTGTGGAGGAGGCTTGGTTAGGGGAGTGCAGCACAGCTCAGCACATGAAGCACAGGAGGCCTTAATTTGCCACCAGTTAGCAGTGGTGGGTTGTGGTATCTCTTGGAGCCAAGGATCCCACAACGAAAGACATTCACAAATACAGAGCAGAGAGCTGGTCCAGAATAAAGGCCAACTCACTGGGTGGCCTTGGTAAGCATCTTATGTCCCAGTTGAATATTTGTTTTTATTTCCACTCATGCAGTGTTTCCTCAGAACAGGGGAAGGGTTGAACATTACTTTCCTGCAAACCTTCAATCCAAATCCTGATGCTGAGGTAAGAACCCATATTCAGAGATCAAAGAATTGTGTTAGGGAGAAGAAATTAATCTTTTCTCTCCTCTTCGCACCTCCCTCCACCTCCCATTTCCTCTTTCTTCTGACCATGTATTTGTGTGGGTGAAACATTCAAAAGTAGCAATAGAAATAAGATCGTTATTCAGAAACTGGCAAGGAGCATTTTCCCATCATGATCCTTACACATGGACAGCACACAGGATCTAAGCTCTGATGAGCCTGTAGCTACCTTTTTTGGCATCTAAGAGGAGGTTTGGAAATGCCAGCCTGCAGTTTTAAGAAGGACAAAACCCTGTTCATGTCTCCCATCAGAGAAATCTGAAGCTCTTGGTCTACCCCACATCTCATCCTACCAAGAGGTTGGTGAATGCTATCAAAACAAACCAGACCACAGAGAGAAAGTCTGCTCCTGGAAATATTCTGTAAGAAGAAAAATACAGATATACACTGCCCTGAGTGCTAGCTCTTACCACCCAGCCCCACTTCAGGGCTTGGCAGTAAGGGAGTGTGTAGGAGACAAAGCAGGGGAGCTGGAATAATCCACTAATGTCCTCAAATTTTCCCTCCTATCAGTAAGTCATTGTTGCTAAAGGCAATGAAGGAAACCTGCCAAATATAACAGCTAAAACCAACACCCTGAAAAACATAATATTTAGGAAAAGTTGTGTGTTGGGGCCAGCTTGTGCCAGCTGCCAAGTCTGCTACACGAGAGGCTGGGGCATGGGGAGGTGTCCAGGAAAGCCCCTGTTGGTGGCCAGGACAGGACAAACCCTGCCCCTGTGCAGATGGGGGACTGTGACCCTCTCAGCTGGTGGATGTCCTGCTGGCAGCATGGAGGGTTCAGTTCCCTTCCCTTCAGCTGCTCTTTGCAGGTGGGAATGGAGGTAAGTGCTGGTGACTGTCCCAGGCTGGGATGCTTGGTCTTGTGAGCAGTGTTCTGACAAGGACTGAGGCCATGACCAGCTCACAGGGCCTCAGCAGGAGCTCAACACCAGGATGGAGTGAAATAGGGCCTTAGGGAAGGCTTGGACCTGCTGGGGTCCCATGGATGTCATTGGACATAAATATGGAAGTTCTTTTCTAACTCATCTCTGTTAGGATGAGGACAGTACAATTCCTTTCTCTGCACTCCTGGGGGGATGTTGGGAGGGATGCACATCATCACACAGGAGTGGGGGACACCTTGTTAGAGTTGAGAAGACAGATGTGGAATATGCAAAGAATTCCCCATTCTCCCTGTTTATGTACCTGGGGCCTAATTTGGGCATACAGTGAAATTCCATTTCTCTCCATGGAGCTGACATTGCCTGGTTACCCTGCAGAGAGATTTTGATTGAGGAACTGTGTGTGGATTTTAAAAGGGTGATTCCAGATATTTTGCTGGTAGCAATTAGTAGCTCTAGTCCATGAGGATTTGTGTGTCTTTGTCTAATTCATGATTATGGACTCCAGCAGCAAGTAACTAGGCAAAGTTTTACTGGCTAAATACCTAATTTGAATTTAATTTGATCTTCTGCCCCTAAGCTCAATGAAATCCATGGCTTTGGGTCCATATGAGGTGCTCATCAGCTGTTTCTCCCAGCCAGCATTGCTGTCCTTGGCATTAGAGTCTCCTGAGAAGCCTGGGACTTGAGGCCAGGGTGTGCAGAACTAGTATGGCTTGGGATGAGTAGTGGATTTCTTCCAGTAGATGTGAACTTTGGAGCACAGCTGAGCACAGCTCCAGCCAGGTCTGTTCAAGCAGAGCAGATACCTCTCCAAGGGTCAGCTTGCTGGCTGCACATTTCATGTGAGCTCTGCAGACCCTGTTGGGGCACAGTTTCTGGGGAAGCAGGAACAGCATTCACTGTACCTCATAAAGAGTGTACCTGCTCGTTTTTGATGGTCATCTCTGTCTAAAAGCTGTCATAAAACAGCTTTTACAAACTTCACAAGTTCTTCCTAAGAGATCTCCTTGATTTTCCAGTATCTGAAAGCCTCTTCTCCCCCTGGGGCTCCTGGGAGCCATTGCAATTGCTCCTGTCTTGCTTCTCCTTGCAATTTTCTGCACACACTCTCACTCAGCTGCTGTTCCTGTGCTCGTTTTTATCTTCACTCCAGGCTTGAGCTGTGGCTCATTGTGACAATATTTCCTCATAAGGCTGTGCTTAAAAAGTGAGGAGCTTGTGTTTGTTGGTGCTGGGTGGTGGCATGTGAGGCTGCACAAAGGAAAACAAATGTTTGAGATGTTTTTGAAGGTGCTGTCATGAGACAAAGCAGGGCCCTCATTGCTAAGTTTACTTGTGCTTGGATGTGTTCAGGCTCTTTAATAACTCTGCCCTGGGAAGTTTCCATCACCTCCCATCCCTTCCTCCCCTCCTGCCAGCTCTGCTTGCCACCAGAGCTGTGCACTTTGGAGGGATTTTGGGGAGAATCTCCCCCACCCTGGAGTCTGACCAGCCACTGCCACCTTGCAAAAGTAATTTCTTCTGCCCTGTTTGCCACATGGGTGTCACAGCTGGAAAACCCCCTGCAGTCACAGCAAGGCTGCACTTCTCCTCCTCCAGGGAGGATTTCCACTCAGACCCCAGAGATTTAAGCATTCCAGAAGCTTTGTCCTGGCTCTGCAGTTAAAGCATCCATGCAAATGCAGGGACTAATATCCACTCAGCTCAGGGGAAGCTGTAAGAGGAAGCACTAAGTCTTGTCTCTCTCAGGGTCAGGGGAGCAGAGGCAGAGGAAGGGACATGAATTGGCCACTGCACCAAACTGAGCTTGCTTCTCCTTGCCCAGCCTGATTTGGAAGCAGAGCTGAAAAGCTGTTTGCTTAGGAGGTTTGTTACAGCTATGAAAGCTGAGGCTGGAGTTATGCTGAGCAGCAGGGCAGAGGGTAAAGCAATATTTTATCCCTAAGTTAAAACACTTTCACCAGGGTAAAGTAAGTTGTGTGCTCTGTCAGCAGCTTGTTGTGCAGGGTGGGATCACCCTGTGGGTGCCCCCACTGGGTGAGAATGCTGCACCTTTGGGTCACCACCCCAACCAGGGCACCACATCCCTCACCCTCCCTCTCCTCTGGACACCCTGCTGATGCTCTGGGGTGAGGAAAGGGGACTAGTTCACCAGCCAGCCAATCCCAGGGAAAACAGCCTGTTAAAGCCCTCACAATGTAAGACCTTCTTTCCTCACATATGAGGTTCAGAGCTGTGAAGTTGTGATTCCTGGAAACTGGTGTCTTCTCCTACAACAATTGTGTGGACTGGGTAACAAAGCACTGCTAGTACTTAGGAGAAGATTTCTTTTGGGCTTGGAAATGTTTGCTACTTCTCTGGCCAAAGAGCTGTGCTCTTCTTTGAAATAAAATTCTATCAGGCTTTTAAACTATGGAACTTCTTAGTTCTCTGTTTTTTGTTTTTCCCTTCTAAAATTTGAATACCAATTTGCCCTGGAAATGAGATATACAAAGGAAATACATTTGGGGAAGAATTGTGCTCTGAATATGGGAAAGTGAAATCCCAGGAGGTGAAGGGACTTGCTCCAAGCCCCATAGGGAGCTTGTCCCACACTGTAGAACTAAGAAACCTTTTGAACACTAAAACTTTTTCTTAGTTGTAATTTTCTTGTAAATATTTGGGTCTCAGATTTCAAAGTTCAAGCTGGGTTAATCACAAAGAATGCAGCTCTTCCTGCTTTCCATGCAGGGTGTAAGGTAACAGTCTGTGGTGCCCTTCCAGACACCCCATGCATCTGCATGGGTTTCAAGTGACAGCTGGTCTTTAAACTCAGTACCACACATACAGATTAATCATTACCTGGCTGCTGTCCTGCCTTCCAATCAGTTCCACTTTATTGACTTACCCTGGGCCCAACAATGGTTTATTAATCTTGCCTTTGTGTCTGCACAGCAGCCTTATTGTGATTAAATAGCTCCCCAGTTTTATTAGCAGGGTTAGTACTGTAAGGCACTAAGGACTTTGTTAGCTGGGGCTGCCTGTCTGCAGACTGGAACAAAGGTGAGATCCTTACGAGGGCCAGATCAAATTCCACCCTGTGGGAACTTTCTCATCTGGAGAGACGGGATAACAAGGTGCTGCTGGAATGGACCTGGGACACTGGTGCCCATCCCATGAGGTGCCATCAGAGACTGTGCTGCAGCCCAGGTGTGCAGGGCAGGGGATACCTGTGTGGCAGAGAGATCTGTGTGGCTCAAGGCAGCAAACATGTTGGGAAAGTTGCTCCAAACCATCCACCAGAGCCTGTTCCTGGAAACAGATAATTCCAAACATTTGTCAGAGGGATGATTCGTGGGATAACCACAATCATTTATATCACAGAGCAAATATTTGGGGCACATCCAGATCAGCTGTTACTGATGTTATTGCTTTCAATCTTCTGTCAGAGGAGTTCCTCAGAGCTGCCTGCACTGGGAAGTGACAGGAGGAGAGCTGGGGCATGAGGTGAACCCCAGAATGGGCATGGATCTGAGAGCCTGGGATGGTGATGCAGAACCTCCAAAGGTTTATTTTTATGGAGACAACCTGCACATGAGGAGAAAAAAGAGCCTATTATAAAAAGTAGAGGCAGTCAAACAGCAGCTGTAAAAACTAAAACTTCCAACAATACAACAAACAGAAAATTACATTTCCCTTCATTGTGTGGAAGGGGCCAAGCTTCTAGCCAGCTGTGTAGGAAATAAGGAGTTTACATTATTTGCAGTGTCAGTGAAGACCAACATACAAATTTCCTGTCTGTCTCTCTCTACAAATTAGCAAAGCTTTGACAAAAAGTACATTTTCATTTTATTCCATTTTTCTGTTTCTGTGGGGAGAAGATGCACCCCGAGCAGTGTGTGGTCACAAATAGAGTAGCTGAAAAGTGTCAGGGGAAACTGATCAAACAGATCAGAAGGAAAAGACAGAAATGGCTGTGATGCCAGAGCAACACAGCTCTGCCCTCACATTTCTGGGCCCAGACAGAGCAGCAGCTTGCAGGCATGTGTCAATGTCTGTGGTCTCACAGAACAGCACATGCCATTTACTCACTAACCCAAGCCCAAAGATTTTACAACATCTCTTGCCATGCAGAAAATTACCTCCCCCTATGTTTGTTTTAAGTTTCAAAGCATTGACATGTAAACTTAAATTATCAAAAGAAAAAAATTACATATTCTGTCCTGGTGCTTGCTTATTCAGTCTGTGTAAGCAGAAATCACAGCTCATCTGTGCCAGAGGGTTTTCCATGCCTTCCTGCACTGCAGCACAGGGTATTTCAGCCAGTGTGGGCAGAAAGATGCTGGCCCTGGGTGGAGGCTGGCGTTCCTGCTGCTTTCCCAGCTGCTTCCAGCATCCTGTGACTGGTGGGCAGGAAGAAAAGTAAACATGCAGAGTCAGCAAATTACAAGTCAGGTGTACATAAAACAAAGCAGTTGATAGTCATTAGCAAACTGCTCAGCATGGCACAGGCTTCCTGAGGTACACTGGGGGACAGTCAGGGGTGCAAAGTGTCCTGACTGTGCATTCTCTTTCAGTCAATCCCACTGCAAATAAAACCAGTATTACCAGCTCATCTTCCTGTCCAAAATTACAACTTTTATGTTCCTAATTTAAGGCAGCTCCTGCCTGCCCTTTGCCTGTGTTTGAGGTATGCTGGCTGCTGGGTCTCTGGTCTGAGTGTCTTGGAATAAATAGCAGAGCAGTCATCTGCCCTGTTCCAGGATATTGGAGTCATTAGGGAGCATTTCAGGGGACCAAGGGAGGAATACTTCAAGCTTCTTCACTTGAAAGAGGGGAAAGAGGAACCTCCAAAGGAAAAGAGTTGGATTTCACCCAAAGTTCTGTATTGCAAATTGACCTAATTTAACTGCTCTGATTTCTGTAGCCAAAGAGATATCTCCCCTGCTTGGTGCTTCCAAGACTCCTCTTGCTCTGCTTCTGGGTGCAATGGGGGGCACTTTTCCATGGGGGCCCTCCCAGGGCAGCCCATGAGCCACTGCTGATGGAGGGGATGGCCATGAGGAGAGGGGTCAAGGGGCCAGGCTGAGGGTCTAGGAAGAGATTGCACTGGAAAAGAGACAGAGCTCTGCTTTGGGAATGGCTACAAGGATTGTTGGCTCCAGGGTCTCCAAGCTGATTAACTTCTGGTGCAGAGTAGGCTCGTGTGTTTACCTTCTCAGGAGATGAAAAACAGAGTGAGGTTTTGCAGCACTCAGATTCCCTGAATTTTTTTAAGATTTTGATTAATCATGAGGCATTTTGGCAGCCTCCTTGGATACTCCATCACCCCTGTTTAATCAGTCTGAGTGCTTGCTCTGCCTGGTCTCAACTGGCAAGGTTGATACTACAGGGGAATGGGTGGGCCTCAAGATGCTGGTGGGGCAGGCAGCTGGCTCTGCTCAGGGTCTTGGTTTCTGCAAGGGGAGACCTCATGACAAATGCCCTTACATGGATGTAAAGCATAAAATAACCTTAGTTTATATTCTGTGCACTCACAGTTGGTTTGTGGGGCTCAAGGAAATAAAAAGAGCCAGTCTTCATGGACCTGGAGGCAATCATCATTAAAGCTGGACAATTATGCCATCAGTATTATAACAGTGAGGTTGTGGAAGCATTGCCAGACTGGTAATAAAAGTGGGTTTTCACTGTGCTCTTCAGCTCTCTGGGTGTCTCTGCTTTGCCAGTGAGGGACCCCTGAACTGTCTGTGTCTCCATTAACAACTTGGTGCAGACCAGGATGAGGCTTTCAAAGCAAAAGTCTCTGTGTGTCATGTTTTATTATGACAGAGAGGTTTTGGAGAATGTGAACTGCATAATCTTTCAAACAAATGGGAATGCACTCCAGACATGCATTTGACAGCACGTGGGACCACATCCAGATAGTGCAAAGCAATCCCTCCTTAGTGTGTGGGTATGGCCCCACACATGCACTTTCCACTTTCCACTCAGCAATTTTGCTCACTGGGCAATGATACACAGCCAGTGCTGAGCTGGTCAAAAAGATGGATACCCTTTTCCTGTCCCTTGTGCATGATGGAGAGCTTGTTTAGTTCCAAAAGAAGCTGGGTGGTACCTCTTGTTAGCAAAACAGCTTTTCTTGTGTTTTACTGAGATGGAAAAGCTACTTCTGTACACAGAAAGTACACATATAATTGGCAGAAAAATATTGAATGGAAGCTATGCTTCATTTTCCCTTCTAAATATTTCCTTGTCTAAACCAGGAAAATTTAGCATTCTTCCTTCCAAAAAATGAATGACAGGAATATGCATAAATATGCCACTTTACAGACCTTGAATAATAATATAGGCCACTGATTAGCCTAACAAAGTAAAACCAAGCATGTCTGAAAGAACAGGATGAGCATAAATTCGCAGGAGAATAAAGATGAGCTTCTACAGTAATGTGTCACTTATTTTATGTCTTACAGTGTAGCAGCATTAAAAAATGTACAATTCCCTGCTGTTTGCAAGTTCATTTGGATTTACTACATTTGGGAACATCAGGTTTCCATCATCACTGTGTACCCATGCCTTGACTTCCTTCTGTGATGATGAATGTGGCTGGTACATGCACAGATCAGAAGTGTCATCTGTCTCTTCTTCCAAGCAGATTTTCCTACCAATCTTCTTTGTGCACCATCTGCCACGGGGGTGCAGTCTTTTAATTACCTGGTTTTGCATTCACAGCAAGAAGCTGATGAGTGGATTCCTTTCTGATATGTCTTGAAGACTCCTACTGGTGCTGTATTTACATGTTAAACAGAGTCAAAAGTGTATAATGAATCACAGTGTCTTAGTCTTGGGCATTTCCATCAAAGGATGGAGCATGGACTGGCTGAGAACAAGCAAAGCTCATATGGGAATTGTTCAGCATGTTATGTGTGCAAGAAAGCTGACAGCTGTCTTGCCTGCCTCTTCCTCTGCAGTCAAATCTACACTGTAACAGCCATCAGATTTTGGGTGCACTATAACCATTCCTTCTGATAAAGTGATAAAACAATTTGTCCCTCATCCATTGTAACAGCTGAATGACATGAAAATAATAATGATGCTGTTGGGGAATACAGCTGAGACAGTTTTAAGCTATATGGCATTTAGTTAGTTGTGAAAAAAGGCTTGTTCAGATAACCAATAAATCAGTTAAATGCCATGCAGACAGTTTGTACTGGGTGTCCTGGGATTCCTTTTTCTCACAGTTCCTGAGCAACTAAAAAAGTAAAGGACAATTGTCTATAGGGATTTCCCTCATGGAGGTATTTATTAGTTCAAGAAATATCAACATTATTAGGAGAACATTAGAGGGAACATTGACCTCTACCTGGAACCAAATTGTTATCCAAAAGAACACTCACATGCTCTACTCCTTGAAACCCCACGTTTATTTTGCAGCTGTCAGCAGTAGGATAGGTACATGTGATGTGAAAGATGCTGAAGATGCTCACTGATGTTTCCTGATCAGGCCTGTAGCTGGACCAGACAGATGTGCAGTGAGACTCTTTGTTTTCCCAAGAATTATACAACTGGCACTGATTTGTCTTGAGGAACTCTCAAGCTGCTAGGACAGACTGTTCACACATGAGTTCAACAATGGCAGTGGAAGAAAATATCCCCCTTGTCTTACTTGTTGCTGGTTCCAGCTCTAGATTGCTCAGCAATTTTCCTGGGTCTATCCTCAGACTAGAAAAATATCAAAACTGTGCTCAGCTCAGCTCAGCTCAGCTCAGCTCAGCTCAGCTCAGCTCAGCCTTAAAAATTCTGAAGAGCCAGTGGAAAATACCTAATGAATAACTTGTGCCCATGTGAATTTTGGTATTTTGATGCTGCCATTTCCCTCACTGGTGCAGAGTGCAGTAAGAGTAGAGAAAGTCAAACCAATGAGGGCAAGATTAAGAAACAGATTATGCATTTCTCCAGCAGCTCCTGCTGCACAGATGCTGCTGTGGCCTCTGTTTAATGGCTGGTGGAACTTCCATGCCTGTGGCAACTCAAGCTCCCTCATGTGCTGTACTTTCTGTCTATCTGAAACAGTGAAATGATATGAGGAGAGAAGATTATTCTTAAGCCTTAAAAGGCTGGAAATATCATCTTTAATACAGCATTGAAAGCTTGGGACTTTCTGTATCTTACCTTGAGCTTTAGCACTTCAGTCCCCAGTTCCAATTTGTACCTTCATGGGAATTACTGTGATAAACCAGCACACAACAGAGGCTCTGCAGCTCTGATCTGGGTTTGCACATCCAATAGGGGAATGGGAAAAGGGGGTTTACTCCTCTTATTAAGTTCTTTGGGGCATTGCATTGTGTGCAGGGGGAAAGTTTGCAGAAAAAAAAGAGATCCATGATTCCTGGACACCACTAAATTAAGCAACTAGAGACAAGATAGGAACTGCAAAACTGCACCAAGAAAACTGGAAAAAAGTAGCCCTTTAAATTAATAAAACATGTCACCCACAATAAACAGAGAGTTTAATACAGATCTGAATGCATCAAATAGAATAGAACTAGATGGAAAAATCAATTATGTGTTCTACAGAACTGAAATAGAGACCTGGCTGGAAGTCTTCCAATGGAAAAATTTTACTTGCAAAACATTGACTGTAGTTAATTGTCTTGAGGATACTTTTGGCCTTCAATTAATAAAATCAACTGAAGGGAAAAATGGAGATATAATTTTCATAACATTGAATATTTTTCTATTTGGACATCATCAGTATTTTTCTTTGTATTAGAGCTATAACCTATTCCCAAAAGCTTATTTCAATCAAAGTCTTCATTTTTGTTAGTATAAGAAGTTTCAAGATGTTTTAACCATCTTGTATTTTTTTCACAATTAGGATTCATTTGCAAAATTCATTATGGAATGAAAAAAAAAAAAAAGCCAAAAACCTCAAAGAAGTAAAATTTCCTCTGCAATGAAAACTCTAACTTTTGGATTAGCTGTTTATGTTCCTCCCAAAATATCTTTACTTACTGGCCTTTCTTTTATTTATTTTATAATATATTCCAGTTTTTGGAATAAAAGCACAGTTGTTGACTAGGACATTCTTCTCACACCTTATAATATGTCTGCACAAGAATGCAAGCAAATTTTACACTCTTTGGTGTATACCATATTCATTGAAATAGTTGTATGATAAACATGTGTCTAAGTAACTCAGATTTATTAAGTTCTGCCAGAAGGTTTGAAAAGCTCCATTATATTATTTATTGAATTTATATTTCTTTTTTTCTTTTGTTCATCCCTGAGACTCAGACTGAAAATCTCCCCAATCTGTATGGAATCCTTCATGGAGACAAGGAAAATATCTGCATTTTTTAATTGTTTGGATTTTCTCTTTTCTTATGGGAATAGGAATGAAAAAGACCACAGAGAACTTCTCTAACAGAGATTTGATGATTTTAAAAAATGGAGAAAAAGACTGCTTGAGAGGTTCCAGGGGATGGAAGAAAGACAAGAGGCCAAGGAGAAATGACATTTTCTTGAGCAAGTCATGGTAAGAGTGCAAGGGTGAACATCCTAATCAGGCTGGTGACTAGCCTGGCTGAAACAGTGGCTTCAGGAGCCACAGGGAAACAAAAGTTGTGGAAAATGTATTGTATGAATTCAGTATGATGTATGGGAAATAGAGGCAAGGCTGAGGCAGGAGAGAGGCAAGAACAAACCAGGAGCAAGGGAGCAGGACTGTGGTGGCTTTGCAGCTGGTGGTGTCCTACAAGGTTCAGGACCCAGAACTCATACAGAAAAATAGCACATTTGTCTGACAAGCTGACACCACACCAGGCTGGGGGACATGCAGGTCCTGGCAGAGGACACAGCAAAGAAAATCACAGCTCACATCCAGCAGCAGCTGCCAGGTGACATCTAGAGGAAGGGGAATCCCTTTGAGAGAAACACTGGTAGAAAGAAAGAGACCATGCTTCACTGGTCAAGGATGTTGCAACTGTTGGCAAAAGACTTAAATTTATTGCATTTTTTTTTAAATCAGTCTTTGCTGTAACCAGGTAACCAGTTAGTTACATATTAGGGAAAAAGAGGAAAGGCTTTGTCATTACTAGTTAATTCTAATAGTCTCAATATTAAAAAAAATCATTAGCAAGGAAATAAATAGCACTCAGCATGGAATTGTCAGAAACAAAATTATTTTCCCCCTAGGGTAAACAGCAGGTTTTGTGGGGGAGGGCAAGCAGCTTCATTTTAGCCAGGCACTGAATGCCATGTTTGGCCATTTTCAGAAGCAGGGCATGGAAATGTGGTGTTGATGGAGGGAGTGGACACCTTTGAGAGGAGGCTACACAGATAACTGTGAATGCTTACAGGGTGAGACTTTCAGACACCAGAGAAGAGATAAGGGATTGTTGGAGCATCTTCCCTTCTATTTTTCTGTATTTCTGTGAGTTCACATGCACATCAATTATTATTATTTCTTATTATATTTTGCATTCTGTCTTGTCCTGCTTTGAATCCCATGCTGTTTTTTCTTGCCTAATTGACAGAGTTCAGTGGCTGCTGAATTATATCACAAATGTTTCTTAGTTGCAAGTGGCATCGAGATCTGACAGCCTCTTTTGCCAGAGGAGTTTCTTTCTTCTTTGAAGTCATTACATTCAGTAACACAGGAGACATGACAAGGCAGATAGAAGGGATTGCAAACGAGAGAAGCCAGACTGCACGGAATCCATAGCAAAGCTGACAACTGAACCCAAATCCTGGATCCCCAGAGAGTATCTCATGTGAATGACTGTCCTATTAATCATGGGGGCAGGACAGGCTGTCATGAGCCACATCAGCAGCTGCCATCTTCTCTCTTTCTCAAGTTAAGTGAGCACAGGAGCTGTTGGGCTGAATCTTAACTGTGAAAGCCCAGGAATTACTCCTGCGGCTCCAGCATCCCAATGAATAAAAAGTTTTGATCTCAGCATCTCGAGCTAATGAGCCTTTCAAAGCTCCCCTCAGGTTGTCTGGAGCCACTCCCCAGCCACAGACTTAATTTTCTCTATACACTCTGAAAAAAGTAGTCTATTTAATATTCTACCCACAAGCTGGCTTGAGGCTACTTGAATCCATTGTTTAGGGTTTTTTTCCGGTCTGTTAATTATACCTAAAATTGGCAAACTACCATTTCTGATGTAAAGCTACATGTGCTGTGTCCCTAAGCCAAATCACATATTATCTTAGCCTGGAAAGCTGGCAGCCAAACACAGCAAAACCTGGGCTCTGGAGGTGTCCCCTGAGCATGTGTAGGCAGCAGGGAAGACAAAATGAGGTGGTGCCCAAAGGGCAGATCCCGCAGCACTTGTTCAGTTTTTATGGCAATCCTTTACTCAGGCAAAACTCTTATTTGTTCTAGGGAAGTGAAGGCTTTGGAGTGTGGATTTGCAGTGCTTATAGGCAGGCAACCCTTGGGGAAAGATCATGTGGCACTGTGTTGGGTTGATGTGGCCAGAAATGTGAATTCTATCACCATCTGTTAAAGCCAGGTGGGGCAGTGATTCCTTATCTCATGGCACATATTATCTGCTAATGGGCCATCTTTAAAACCAGGTGGGGCAATCATCTTTATCTTTCCACAATCCATCCTCCCTCCAGGAAGATATCATCTGCTGCTGGGCCATTCAGTTCCAGTGTATGACTGATAAAATTACATCATCCCACTGGGAGATGCTCCACCCAGAGGGAGGAGCCAAACATTTCCTACCCATATAAAAACTGAGATTTTGGACAGCTCAGGCCTAAGCAGCCATGACTTTTAGTTACTGCAATAAGAAATGGAAATGGAATGGAAAATGGAAAAAATCTAACCAGAATGGAATAAAAAATATTTTCATTTTGCAGAAGTGAATATTGTTTTACACTTTTTGCAATTCGTGGAATGTTTTTGAAGTATTTAGTCTTTTTGGTAGTTTAGCTTTTAGTTTCTTATTTGCTGCCAAGTATAATAGACTAAGTGGTGGCCACAGAGTAGCACTTTTCCCCACTTTCTAAAATATACCCTTGTCACCCTAAGCTTTCAAGACATTATAAAATTGTGGAAGTTCTGAAAAATTAAAGAGTGGCAGAAAGAAAATCAAAAGAAAAGTGATGAGTGAGGAGAAGAACAGGGGTTATTCAAGAAAAAAAAGATCAATAGTCTCTCATCTGGCAAACGGGTGTTTTCTCAGAAATCTGGACAGACTGAATGGCACTCACAGGGCCACCCTCACAGTTTATGCAGCCTCTGACTCCTCAGCCTCTGACTGTTAGATGTGCTGTACAGAGGCACAAAATGATTTTGTGGCACAACATTTGTGCTTTCATTACATGTGCATTTCATGCCATGTAGCAAAGAAATCTGAGGCAACTAAATTTAGCCAATTACTCTCAGATCATGGCTAGTGAAGTCTCTTACATAAACAATTCAGAGCCTATGCAATCCATTTCCTTCTTTGCACAAATAAACCTCTCCCTTCTGTAAAATTTTGCACACAGAAAGAAAATTGGCCAGAGCAAGTCCCCTGGTAGAAAGGCTGCTTTCTGCAGCTACTCAAAAGAGATATTTTACAAGCAAATCTATAAAGTTGTGTGAAACAATGCTCCAGCCCCAAGAACAAAATGGGGTGAGCTGGATGTGGAGGGGAAGGGCTGGGTCAGCAGCAGCCAGTGTGGTGGCAGTGCCACTCTGGGTGGTCCCTGGTGGGTTTGGGGACTGTGGCTCTGCAGGCACTGCTGGAGGCTCACAGGGGGCTGGGCAGCCTAGCAGTGCAAAGCTGCTCCCCCAGTCTGGCAGCTGTGACTGGGCTCAGGCTCAGGTCCAGCTCCATGCTTTGGTGGTGAAATTGCAATATAACAGAAATACAGAATTTAACAGCAACAAAAAAAAAAATGTTACACTTTCCTTCTCACCTTAACAAATTACTCAACAGAATGTTTTATTTGTAGAAAATTTTAGAAATTTGATCACTGCTTTATATTAAAAACCTGTAGTTCCCTTGTCACCCTTGCATGATGCAGGGTTGAAACCACTGTGATCTGGCAAAGAGCAGGAGAGGGGAAGAGGAAAGACATGCCAAAGGTGTCCACATATTTTAGCATTTATCCTCTTACTGAATATATCTGGAACAGCCAGCATTGCTCGGAAATAAAATAATGTAAGAGAATTTAGAGGGCAACATCTGTTTTAGTGTCAGAATTCATTAGTGAAGGAAAGGGGAACACAGGTACACTAGGGGGATTTGGAAAACCTGAGATTACAAGCAAATGTGTCATTCAACATACACTATTTTCTGTTTCTTGCAACTTTGCTTGGCAGATGAAAAGAGTTTGAGTACAGCTAAAGAGTGTATGTGAGGCTTAGAAGTATTTATGGTACTCATTATCCTGCATGGAATCCTCCTTAATGATTTGTTCTGTGTTCATATAAAGGATCACAAATGCAATAAAAGTGGGAAATGTTGAGTTAAAGCAATGTCTGGCATGCTGATATCATCTACACAATAAACAAATGTCAATGTGGAGCTATAAATAATCTCTTTATCATAATCTTGATCCGATACCAGATGTATACACACTTCATGAAAATTCCTTAGCTTTGAAGAAGGAGGACAATAGCCTGTAACATAAAGCTGTATGAATATCTGTGTGTGTGTTTCCTGTGGGTAGTATGTGCTATGGCAAGAGGGCACAGGGCTGCTCTCTCCTGCTGTCCATGCCTCTGTGCCAAGCATGACACACTCCTGTGAGCATGCAGACTGCAAGGATCACTCTGGGCTGGTAAAGACCTCCCCAGGGACAGGCAGCTCCTTGGAAGCATAGAAAAAAATTCATAGAGAACATCTCATTTATGAGAGAGATCTGAGCACACCTGAGCTTTCCCTCTTGAAGGCAAGGTGAATTACATAGTGGTAAAACATCACATGAACAGATATCCGTGCTGAAATCCCAGTCTTGGGCATCTAAATCCATCCTTCTGTTTCAGACCTCTTTTTAATGCTGCTTATATGAGATATTTCTGTCCAACAGTAGCTTTTACACTGTAATGATTGCATTAAAAAAATAAAAAAAAATCCGTTTCATCAGTCAAGCAGCATCTTGGGCTGACTCAAGCCAATGAGAATCTTTCCATTGACGTCATTAAGCCTTTATTCAGGCTCTTAATCTGCAATCAATCAACCTTTAATATTATTCCATGCAGAGCTCCATGCCTTCGTTTGGTGATAGAAAAAGATGAGACCAAACACTTGTCCCAGCTACCAGTACTGCAAATGAGCCTGGTCATGATTGCATTTCCAGGGAGCCTCAGTCAGGAGCTGTCCTGAAATGCACTGTTTTGCCTTTTCTCCTTGTGTACATTCCTCCAGCTTCATGTTTTGGTTTTCACACTGCCTGGGACTGCTCCTGCTGATCCAAACCGGAGAACCCAGCCCTGTGGCACCCTGAGTGCTGCTGGGGACAGCCTGAGCCACGGGCTGCTCCAGGGGCAGGCTCTGGGATGTTACATCCTCCTACAGTAGCACAAGGTATTTACTAACAGCTGAGAAGCTGCATGAGATTGTCAGGGAAAAAAAAAAAAAAATAGGCATAAAGCCCCTGATCTTCCCTGGCCTCTCCCAGCAATGCATACACCTCAGTTAACCTTTTCCTCTCCAATTGTGCATTTTCTATGCACAAGCTGCCAGAATAAGGAACATCTGTCTAGGGGCTTTGATGACAGGGACTTTATCTCTTGTTGTGTTCTAGTGGTCTTTCTGCTATGCTTTCATCATATCTTTTTTTAGAGGAAAGAGAACAGGAGCCTGGGTCTGCTCCTGCAGGGACAGTGGCACAGGACCATGTACAGCTCAATGGATCACACACACCAGGACTATGATCAGTCTGTAATGGGTGAAACAATTTTCTTCATGTAGCAGCAGAAAAGAACAAGCAAAAAGGAAGAGCTGAAATGCAAGGCATTATCAGAGGTGCCTGAAACATGGTACACTGGACATTGAGAGGAGTGACATAAGGGAAGGCTGCACACCTGAAATAAATTCAAGCACAGGCACAACAGTGACTGCAGAGGTGCCAGAGATGGTGAGGTCTCAGGTGGGAATTGTGCCTTGCTGCTTCCTATTGCAAGTCTGTCACTTGCATTTGGAAATCATTCAATGAAGCCTTGGCTTTATTTGCCTCAGTGCCCATCTGCCCCTGAAAGAATAAAAATTAACCAGCAACCCCATGAGGTCAGATAACAGGGAGAATGGTCTTAGCTTTCAAGGACAGGGAGTTCAGGATAGCTCTCAGAGCTACAAGTACCCACCTGTACCTAAAGGTGTCAGAGTCCTGGCCCTGTTGTAAACTGGAGGTCAAATGGACAGATTTAAAGGAGTACAGAGCACCCAAACAGAAACTGCAGGTCCAGAGAGTGTCCACATGTCTAAAGTAGACCAGGAGCAGAGGAGGAATCACTTCCATGTCTTTCCAGCTTTGGTCTCTTATTTTATTCACGCCAACTCCATCATTCATGCCATGGATTGAGGAGTGAAGTGTGCAGTCAGACAGAAAGGAAACTCCTGGACAGAGGGATGCAGGGCTCAGGGCTGGCCTGCAGACAGCAGCTTTCCCCCAGACCAGGGGCACACAGGACTGCTTTTTGTGGGCTTGAGATGTGGGGGAGCCCCAAGGGCAGAGCTGAGACTCAGGGAGAAAGGAGAGGAGCAGTAGAGTTCAAAAGCATGCTTGAACTGTGGCACATCTGGGTGAGGGTAAAGATGGCCAGGGATCACTCACAGGAGGTTTGTGTGGTAAAGAACTTTACTGTATCTGTATATTCATTGCAATGCTAAAGATTAAATACTTGCCACTTAAGAGTTAATTTGAGGTGAAACCATAAATTAAATTTTTCTCATCTCTCACCATTCATCTTTTCAGGGAAGATATAAGCATATACAAGTCAGAGCTGGAAAATGAGGAGTAATTGATGGAGCAGCCAGAGGGCTTTGTTGTAGCCACATTCATTTCGTGCTTGTGAATTATGCCAACAACAGCAAACAGATTTACATTAGTAGCACTTTCAGGATAATCTCTTGGTGTGTAAAATATGCACAGGTACCCTGATACTACAGATTCTGCAGAGATGTGCTTTATCAACAACACACAGCTTTGTTTCTGAATTAATGCTGAATATTCCAGGTGCTCTGTAAGACTGAAGGCCTTTGCACTATAAATCACAGGAGAGCAATAATTTCAGCCTTTTACAATGAGAAAGCTTGTTCTGGGAAATCTTCCCCTCTCGAAGGCCCCCTCTTGACTTTGAGCAGTTTGGGCTTGCAGGTCTCCCTAAATTTCTAGGCTAGAATTTACAGATAAAAATGTAAAAAACAGGTCTCTCAATATTTGTCCCAAGTGTGAATATAATATGACACTAAAGCAATGATGCTCAGCTGGGGGACATGAGACCATTTCTTTTGTGACTTAGGGCCACAGGAAATTAAAATTTTAAGCTGAGAAGGGACAAAATACAGTATGTGTAATATTGTTTCTTACATTGCTTCCCTCTGGCATCAGGGGACCCATTGACAGCCTGACTCTGCCACAAGCTTTCTGCCATCTCAGGTGTCCTTGGAGTCTTACCATCTGGACAAGCAAGAAATGCAAATGTCAGTTCATATTTTCTTCCTCTCAGCACAGCTGGAAAAGAAACTCACTTGGAAAATGTGAAATTAATATAATTAATGACTCTCAGAAATTGAGAGGAGAAAGCATCCAAAGTAAGTAATTGTAGAAAGTCTCATGATGTTTAAATCAAAGTGTTTGTGTCTGATTGAACAGGCTGTTTTCAGAGGTGCATCAGCCCTGCAGCCAGATAAGTCAGCCTTTTTTCAGCTTTGTAAAACTATTAAAAATGGATGATACCTTGATTTTCCAACCTATTAATGCTGCTTGGCCAACTTCAGTTGAATGGATCTGATAAGTAAACAGCTGCAAAGTGGTGCTGGTTGTGTTGGAGCTCAAAATCTCTCTGCCATGCAAACCAGAGCTCCATCATACAAGGAGGAGAGGGACCAGAGCCAGGCTGGGAAGGGCGGGAGGGCAGGATGGGCTGTGAGCAGCCCAGTGTGGGAGAAGGCTGAGCTGCCTGTGCTGAACCTGCCACCCTTGGCTGCATCAGCAGCAGCTGCACCAAGGGAAAAACCCTGAGCAGAACCATGGCTGGAGCTCTGCAAAAACTGCCTTGTTTCTGACTTACTTAAAAACTGGAAAAAGAAGAATTAAAAGGTAATCATCTATCTGGGTCAAATGAAGGAGAAGGATTAGGATGCAGGGAGGTACCTGGACAAGCATTTCTGCAGAGGGGATTAGCACAGCTGGGCTCATGAGCTGGGTTTCCAGCTGCTTTGCTTCCCCCATCTCTGGCCTCCCCAGGCTGGGACACCTGCAGTAAGCTCCTGGAGCACTGTGGCCAAGTACCCTGGCTCCCAGGGGGCTTCTGCCTTTGGGCAGAGGAGCTCACCAGCCTGGGAAAGCTGCAATTCCCTTGCTTTTTAACTGGTCCTGTCCAGCCTTTTGTTCCAAGCCACCAGAAGGTGAATTAAGGAGGATTGGAGTTGCACTGTTATTCTTCTAGATAAATGCTACTGACGTGTGGCCACTCTTGCCTGGCAGTCATTTTGGATTTCTATTATATTTGCATATTTTAAGCTCAAGAAAAACAGCTGAGGTCACAAGCTAGGTACTTTCAGCAATCTCAGGGAAGAAAACAAACCAACCAAAACCAGCACAGAACTGTCTAACAAAGGTGCCCTTAGAGGGTGGCTATGTCAGCGTGCTGCCCACTGGCCCTGGGCAAGGAGGGGCACACGGAGGTGGGCATGGGCACCAACCTGCAAAACCATGCAGCTCCTGTGGGGCTGTGCCCAGGGGGCACCTTCTGAGCCCCTCCAGGCTGTGCCTTAGATGAGCTCTCAGTCTGGGCTCTGCAGATCCTGCACTTTGCAAAGGCTGCTGCAAACTCAGCCAGCATGTCAGCACAGCCTGGAGGCAACCAGCAGGGAAACAAGCCCAGGTCTGGCTTTTTCACTCTTTCTAAATATATGGGCAGTGACAGGTGTAAAATTACACCAACCAAGCAATAACTCAGACCTGTTTGAGTGCCAATTATGTGTCTTTTTACAACATTGGGCCTCTGCCTGAACACATCATTTAGGAGAAAAATATGTTGTAAAAGTGTATTCACTCTAAAGAATGCTATAAAAAATGATTCTTAATATTGGTCTCACTTGTTTAATCTTCAGCCTTTTCCTCTGCTCCTCCCTCATCCTGGGATAAAGGAGTTTTGGATGCCCTGTGTTTCCTGCACAATCTTGCAGGGTTAGCGAATAGGCCATCGAAAATAAATATACATAAATCTTCACCATGTATGGTCTCCAGACAGGGAAAATGGCTCACAAAACCCAGAAAGATGACCACCCATTATAAAAATGCTGGGCAGTATTGTTTAGATGGCAGGCACTCAAGCTGCACGGAGCACAGCACAGTTTGCTTGGCAGGCAGAGCAGTGCCCAGGGCACGGGTCAGGACTGGGTTATGCACTGGGGCTGCTGATTGCCACAACTAACACTTTAGCCTGTGTTATCTGGTTAATAACAACTAAAAATTGAGTTTAGATGGTGGGATCCTGTTTCTAAAACATACCAGTGTGGATTCTGTGTTTTGCTAACAGGAATGTTTTGCATATGAACTCGCTCACGTTGTGGGTGGAACCACTGCCTGCTCTGAGCCATGGGGGACTTCTGCAGGCAATTAACAAAACTCATCCATGGAAGAAGGCTTGAAGAAGATAGGCAAGGATGATGTGCTTATGAAGCTCAGAAAAGCACACAGGAAGAGACCACAGATGTAGTACAGGAAGCTGAACTCAACACAAAGAGCTCCAGAGGGTAGCCTGCATTTTAGATAAACAGCTGTATCTGTTGAGTGGGTCAACTGGCTGTGAAAATGGCCTTTCCTAAGATGATTAACAGGCAGTATTATCTTTCTGAGCCAGCCATACCAGCATGGGGAAAACAATTCCTGGTTCAGCCTCACACAGAATCTAAAAGTCAAAAAAATGGACCCTGAAGAGAACAATGGGGCTGAGCTGCTCTCAGCCAGTAGTGGAAATCATATATTACAATCCAACTGTTTATCCAATTTGCTTTATTGCCTTTGCCTTGTGATTTCAGGACATTGCTGTATCACCCTGTTACATCAGAATTCCATGCAATGTCAAACACCTACTCATAAGTAAATTTGATATTAAAAATCAAACCCTTCTTGAGTGAAACATCTGAAAGAACTTGGTCAGAGGATGACAATCATCTGATTGACTCAATCAATTGAGTCATGACAATTACCCTCCCCAGGACACAGGCTTAGGAATTGGTTTCCCAAGCCCTTTGGAACATGTTACTCCTGTCAGTAAAGCTGAGTGCATATATATTCCTGTAAACTGTATCACACTTGGTGTCACTGCAGTTTCCAATATTTCCCTGTAATTTCCTGGCCTGCAGATGATTCAGGGAACTAATGTGAAACCACAACTTCTTTGCAAATTTCCCAAAGCACTGCATAAGCCTCTAGAAACCCTCTCACCTTCATGCCCCCAAGTTTCTATCCAGGCTCTTCTCCCTCATTTCCTTATCCCTTGGGTTGCTCACAATCCTCTGGTAGGACTCAAGTGAGCAGAAAAATCATGTGCTTGTTATTGTTCATATTCTGAACAGCTGAAGGGGGAAGGCTGAGCCCATATTCTTGAACAGAAGCATGCAGAACAATTCAAAGCAAACCTATGATTTTATTTACATGTTTGTAATTATATTACACACAATAACAACATCTTATAATGTGGTTTTATAATAGTAAAATATTTGAATATTTTTATTATTACATATAGTGATTTTTTTTTATTTAAATATGCAAGCTTATATTGTTTAGCCAACCAGTGTAAACACTGAAGCCTTGAACTAGTTGAAATGTATCAGATGAATGTGGTAGTGCTTTGTCTTGTGGCACAGACATATTTGTAAGGAATCATTTGACACATGCAGTTATTCTGCTGAGAGACAGTTTTCTTTTGCTGACACTATATTCCTCAGTCTGCAGAAGCTGTTTCTTCCCTTACAGGTCCTGCTTTAATAACACTTCAGGCCATTTAAAAGTCCACACTGCAAGCACAGTGGAGGGTGCAGTCAGTGTGGAAGTCAGGGTGAGGAGGATGCAGGCAGGTCTGGGGCTCACACAGATGTGGCTGTGCACAGCTGCAGTGGGAGGCACCCTTTGGAAAGGAGCTGCAGAGCAGGGCTCAAGGCTGCACATTCCCATGTATGGCAGAAAATGCACTTTTGTTAGCATGAAGAATAATCTGCACTGAGCCTCAGACACATGTCCCTGGGCTGCCAGCTTCTGCTAGCTCCTTTTGAAATGAGGTGCCTTGCTGGAAGTTTTTCATGTGAATTCGTGACAAAAGCCTGAGGTACCTGCCATGCTTTGACCTTCTCAATATCCTCCTGGCCTGGGGCTGCCTTTACCCTTTCTTAATTCGCCCCCAAAGCCCCAGTTCACATCAACCTCATTTCAGCTGTGAAAAAGAGGATGCTTCCAAACTCTTGAGCATTTCTGATCATCATCAGCATTTCTGAGCATCATCACAACCCTTCCTTCCCTCCCACTGCCATTGCCAAACACTGAACTAGAAGTTTATCATTTTTGTCCTATTTATATTTCAAATTTGGATCAATGAAAACAAGAAAGCTAAAACAGACTCTATGGGACAATCAGACATGAAAGACATTACCTTTGTCCATGGGAGGAACCTGCTGCAAGGCTTATTTCTCTCCCAGGCATAGCAGAGGGAAGTGTGGGAGAGTTGGGGAGTTCTGTGTTTGGACACTTAGGGTTCTCAGGACTCCATCAGATTCAGATCTAGCAAACTGGTGGACAGTGGTATTGAGTATCTTTTAGAAACCTAAAAAAAAACCCAGTCAGTGTAATGGTCCAGTGGTTCTGAGGCAGTCAGCAATTAACAGTCCCCTGGGGGAAAGTCTGTGGTAATTGGTTTATAGAACTGATCAAACTGAGAGAAACATCAAAAACCAGATTATAAGAAGGAAGGAGAGTACACTTGTGAAAGGAGATCTTAATCACTGTAAAAGGGCAACAAAGAGGCTGCAATAGCTGCTTGTTTTACCTGTCTGCCTTGGGAAGGCCAAATCCTGCAAATATAACACCTCAGATATGTTCTGTAGGATGTCCTGGCATCAGCTTGGTTCTATTTGCAGAATACCTGATGAAATAATTATGTGTTTCAGGTCTGTAGAGAATAGTGATATTAGAGGCAGTACAAACTCAAATGCCTTTTATTCAAAAGGCTTTGGCTTGTTAGTGAGATTGGACCAGCAGATGGTAAATACCAGCTTGTAATACAGTATAATGCAGTTTGCTGCAAAAAATGTAACATAATTTGATGTGAGAGTAAGGAACCAATCAGTCAGTGCAATGAGCAGGGAAGGGATTGAGAGTATTACAGAAAAATCATTGAAACCATGAGGCCAGCACACAGCTGCAGTAATAAAGTCAGTCATAAAGTGGAAGGGACTGTAAGAGGGGACTTAGTGTAGATGGTATTAGTCAGAGCCCCATCTGCTCTAAGCCCCACACCACACAAGGGAGATGTTAATGGCTCAGAGGGGCACAGGGCAGCTCAGGGTGAGGGCACCTCTCACTGCCAGGTTTATGGGGAGGAGGTGACCTACATGGAGGCCCCAGCAGGACCAGGATGCTCTCCTACAACAGACAGGGAAGCAGGAAGGGAGCTGAACCCAGGTTTGTAGCTGCCAGGCCTTCAAGTCTTTACATAGAGCAAATTTGTTGTATCCTTTGCATGATTTATGTTTAATTGCGAGTAAGACCCAAAAAGATGTTTCATTATTTGTGTGACCAGCCTGAAAATGTGGATCATCCCTGGTACCTGTATGTCAAGTAAGCATTTTACAAATGCTTCACTGGTTAGTGAGCTTACCTCTCCTTAAGCCCACCTGCCCCTCAACAAACCTTTCCAGAGAAAACAATCATCTTCCTCCAATTCCACAAAATCTGGGTTAGATTTCTCAAGTGAAATATTGGAAGATCACTGAATTATTTAATACCATTATTCTGATTTTTTGGCAAAGTTCTGTCTCAGATGACCGTGATTTTCTGATTTGTTAAGCAAAAAGATTCACTTTAGATGTGAAAGTCAAGCTGAGGTTCCCCTCCCTGTGTCTCCTGCCAGCCCAAACAGCCTGAGACCAGGCTGTGCTGCATTGCCCCTGTGTGGTGCATGTCATTGTACCCCATCCCTCCACACCAGGCACCTTCTTCGTCTTCTGTGGGATTGCAGGGTGATGAATGAGTGCAGAATCTGACTGAGCAGGAATTAATGAAGTTTAATACTGTCTTTGGCCAGACACAGTGACCACCACTTGATAGCTGAAGAAACGATTACATTCCACAAGAAACCATATAATTAAACCTACAGGAACCTCCACATCAAACACAAGTATGTGTCACTACCCCAGATGAAAGTACACATGAGGCATAGAAGGGGGGAGAGTTTTACTGCCTCTTTTTCACAAAGGCTTATGTGTTTGAGAAAGAGGCTGTGCAGCCAAGGGGAGCTAGCAGAGAAGATGTAAAAGAAGCCCTCAAAAAACCCATCCCAATAGTGCAGTATAAAAAGCTCTGTAGAAAAGAAAGGATGTTTGACTTGGTTAGAAGTGTAAAACAAGAGATTATCCCCTTTGTCTGATTTTTCCTGTGATTTGTGGCCAGTGCATACCCTTAGTGCATTAACAGATGTGTACCAAAAGGACTTTCTTCATTTTTCCTTTTAAAGGAAATAGTCCACTATTCCTCCTTTGGCTAAAAGCTTAGGGTTTAAAGGGAAGTGCAATACTGCTGTTGCCTGAGATTCAACAGTGCAACTCAGCCTCTCTACCACCAACAAAAAAAAGGAGCATGTGAAAAAAATTCTTGCCATTGAAGTCACTAGACCGGTATTCTGATTTCACACATGGAATATATCTATTAAGGAAGCAGATGCCAATTTTATACAGGCAGTCTTTAGACCAAAACCACACTTTAAATAATGAGGGAGTGGGGAAGTGCATCAAAGGTTGGAATGAGACTCCATGCTAGCATGAATAAAGGCTAGCAGGGCTCTGGATGCATTCAGAACTCAATCTTTGTGATATTCTCTCAAATAAGTTAAGTGAGCGTGATGGAATTTTGCACACATTAATTCACTTCCCACAAACACAGGAACACAAGGCATCCCTAACCCTGTCCCTGTCCTGGACCCAGGCCCAGTTACCCAAGCTCATGTCCTGGTTGTGTGCACAACCTCAGGGCCACTCCTGGCCCACTCCCCTCCTTTGCCTGCTCAGCATCCCTGGAGACACAGGGCTTGCTGCAGCTCCTGGGGCAAGCCAACCCCACACGGGCCAGAAAGGGCCAAGCCCAACCCCATGAGGGACAGAAAGGGCCAAGCCCAACCCCACAAGGGCCAGAAAGGGCCAAGCCCACTCCCGCAGGCAGGAGGAGAGCTGGATGTCTGTGCTGCAGTACAGCCAGGGGCAGGACTGGAAGCAGTGCCACAGCTACACAAACATCTTGGAGACCTTCTGACCATGGAATCTGCAGTCTGCCTTTTGAGCATCCAGAAGTGGGGCATGGGGGAAGGATCCAGTTATGGCACCTGCATGCTGGAAGGATGACTCCCTTCCCACCTTGTGCTGCCTGACTATATAGTGGGTTCATTCTCTCTCTTCATTAACCAGAAGAAATCCAGGAGTGTCCCCACTAAAGCTCATTACAGCTGTCAGAGGCAGCAGAGAGGGTCTTTCTGTGAGCAGTTAGATTAGTTTAGCTCCATTCTACCCCCAGCACATCATCATATCCTTATCAGATGTCCAACAACAGCACTGTGGTTTAAAAGGGATCCCTACAGAACTGGCAGCCTTTAAGGGACTTTTATTTTTATCAATGTACTTTGGGATAATTTCTCCAAACAATTACAAATGAGGTTAAGAAAAATGCCTCCACTCTTTATTTTAACCTCAGTTGCTAATCTGTAGCAGTTCCTGTATCATTGATCCTTATGTGCCATAACAATCTTTGATCTGGCATTAGTCCTTCTTAAGGAGGCTCCAAGAAGCAGCCCAGCTCATTCCAGGACCAAACAAAAGGCCATGTTCTGAAACACTCACCATTACATTCAGAGTCATTTTGAAACATCTGCATGACCCAAGTACAGATCAAAGCCTGCATGCCTGGAAAGGTTCCCCTGAGGATGAATGTAGGATTGCAGTGTCCATCACACGACAGGGGGTGGGATACCGAAGGATCATATTCCTGAAATCACTTAGGTTATGTGCCAGGAGGAGCTTCACACATGAAACAGATCAATCAAAAGCAGCCTTGAGCTCCACTTTGAGTGATGCAGAAACCTCTTGGTCCTCACCTGGCTGCTGCAGGTCAGTGCTGGAGCCAGGACTGGCACCTCAGTGTGGGCTGGGCAGGGCAGGGACATGGACATCATGGATATGGACATGGATCTAGACATCCTGAGCTCCTCTGGGCAAAGCACTTGAGTCAAGCAGCTCTCAGGCACAGCATGGCCTTGTAGGCAGACCTTATCTTTTATCATCCCAAGACATGGCCCTTATCTTGGGGTGCTGATCTGCAAGATATAACAGTTAAAGTAATTAAATTCTTTCTTGCCAGTAAGTTTTAGACCCCTTTAGGCTATTGCTTTCAATGATGAGAAAGCTGGTGGTTACTGTTTATGAAGCCAAGGTTGGTAACAATCTACACTGTAAGGAAGGTTCCACCCTGGGGACTAATTTTCAGGGATTGTTAAAAAGAATGGTTTTCTTTATGTTGGACAGAAATTCCAGTGCCATCTCAGCACATATAACTATAGATCCATATATATATATGTTAATGCACATGCATAAAAATAAATTTTGTATATATAGTACTTATATATTTGCAGTTATGTATAAAATGCTTTTCCCACTAGACAAGTTCAGTGCCAAAGATAATGCTCTTTGCATTGCATTTGCTTTAACTTTCACAACAGAAGGATGAAAAAGTAATTTTCTTTAATATTTGAATATGTTTTAGAGGCTTGTTTAAGCTGCCTTTTGTGGCCCACCCAGCTGCTAGAAATGGGATTCTGTCACACACAGGAAGTTGAAGGGCACTGTCCTCTTCAATGACAATCCCAGCACAATACCCTAGAGAACAGTGTAAAAGCCTTGCACTGCATAAGCATAAACCCAGTGTAAGTAGATTTAATAGGATCTTCCCCTGGCCTGAATACACACTCTTTCATCATGTGCTGTAAACAAAATGCAATCTATTTACTTTACCTAAATCTTATCAAGGAGTTTGCAGTGAAACTGTGGCAGCTTCATGTAGATATTGTGGATGAAGAAATTCTGTTCTTCCTGAAAACACACAAAGAAAAGTTTATGTCCTTCCTTACTTGGATGGGATGGCTCTGCCCTGCAGCTGACCTCTTACACTCATCTGTCACCAGAAGCTACACTGATGTCACCTGCATCTCTTTGGGAAGTAATTGTGAAGGTCACCCACCCTTGTTAAGAGAATAAACACAGGTTTAGGAACCCAGGCTTAAAACTGGCCTTGGGACTGCATGTTACTTCAGTTAGAAACAAGAACTTTGTGTCATTAAAAAAAAATTTAAAAGAGCAATGTTCACAAAATAACACCTTCCAGTAGCTGAGAAAATGTGTGGGCTCAGAGCCAGCATCACTCACTTTGAAGCAGTTTTAAAACAAAGGGTCATTTTTTAGAAAGTGTTGCTCCAGAGCAAGGCAGTGCAGGTGGGGATCAGGATGAGCTCTGTGCCAGGGCAGTGGTCTGGGCACACCCCACGTCCCCTCCAGCTGCAGCCCCTTGGTCAGAGGGGACAGTATAACACCACAGCATTCCCAGGTGCAGTGTCCTTCCAGCCAGGGCTGGAACCTGCAGCCTCAACAGCCCTGCTCCTCTCAGCCTGATGTAAACCACAGTGAATTCCAGAGGGAGCTGCAAATGACCAATTGTGACTGAATGTTACACTGCCTGTGATTTTCTGCTTTGCATTTTTGGATAGAAATTATTCATTCTAGGCTAATATCCAACAGACTGATTTATTTGTAAAATTTCATACAAGTGATTAAATATTAGGTAAACACAATTATCTGTCAACTAGCTTATAAATAGATATCTTAGTTACTGCATTGCATTCCAGGCCCCAGGGACAGCCTTAATAAGCTGATACAGACAACCCTATTAGGAAAAGGTTTTGCCATGGTTTTGACTGAGGTTTCACTTCAATTGAAGAACTTTTTGATAACTTATTCTTGATAAATAAATGCAAAAAAAAAAAAAATTGTTCTTGGAACAGAAAAAGAACAAGGTGGGGGAGATGGGCAAAGAGGGAGGAAGGTAGAAAGGGAGAAAGAGGGAGAGGGAGGAAACAGGATTATTAGATATTCACTCTTTATTTCCACAAGCAGCTCATGAGCAACAAATTTAACCATAAAAATGTCATTGGAACAGATTTTGGGAAACACACCCCTACCTAACAGCAGTCCCACTGGGGCCTCCCTCTTCTGATCCTACCACAATTAGCAAATAGCAATAATTTGATGTCCAGCAGAAACAGAGTTGTCCTCATAGAGGGCACAGACTTCCCCACTTCAGGGGGCTTCAGAGGTTTCCTGGGTTGGTGTTTTCTTTAATTTTGAACAGGCCTAATTTTGTGTCAAAATGATCTGCAGCAACAAACTAAAGCATGGTTACAGCCATATTTATTGGCATTCCAGAGCCATGACTCACATGGAATTAGCTCTTGAAGCAGAACAATGTGAGCTGAAGAGGTTTACACTTGAGGCATAAACAAAGGAGATGGATTGAAGATCCAACCTGCAAGAGACCAAATTTAGGAGGGGATTGGTGCAGTACAATTTTGTTAGTTACTGGGCTTTCTCCTTTTCTTCTTTTCTTCCCCAGCATTGAGGGTGAGGTTTTTGGTCCGTGATGCTAAGCTTTCATAGTTAATCTTTCAGAGTGAAATGGGTAACAGCAGATACCCTGCCTTTGTGCATGCTGCCTGACTGCACTTTTTTCAACTTGCCACTAAGAAAAAAATGTGAATGTTCAGTGACTAAAATGAGGAAAAGGATTAGGCCATGAATTACAGTTTATCCTTGAGGAATTTATTAGGTTTTTATTCAGAGCTCACCACAATACTCACAAAATCCTCTAAAGCCCAGGCTCATAGGATGAGTTCTGCACATGGGAACTTCTCACCTTACTGGGGCAGTTGATAAAGATTCAGGAACTCCTCTTCTACTGCTAGACTTCAGAGTCTGGGGAGCAGACAGTGCCTTTTGAAAGCTGCACAACAACTTTCCATATTTCTGTGAGTCTGCACTCCCAGGGTTGTATCCTCCATCTCCATTCACCACCTAGCAGCTGGAGGCTACTTGACAAGTTTATATAAATGTAGGCACTGTTTTACATGCAGCCTCCTAATTTCTTCAGGATTCAGCTCATTTCAGTCGTACAGTGCTAAAAGCTGCTGGCTGCTGATGGGGCAGAGCTCCAGTGAGCTGCTGGTGCAAGTGCAGAACAAACCAGTGTCTGGTGAAAGGCACAGCTGAGTGGCAGTGACACCCAGAACATGCTGGAGAAAGAGCAGATGTCATAGCAGGAGGCACACTAGGGCCAGAAATGTGGATCAGGCCTTGGAACAGATGGCTCCAGGGGCCACAGCCTGAGTGTCTGTGTGGCTAGAGTGGATAAAAACCAGCTCAGGGGAGGGCCAGAGCTGGGACTGCCACAGGGGGAGCGATGGCCTCGCTGTTTTCTTGTTACAGGGTGAAGTGCTGCATGAATACAGTTGCTGTGGAGGGCAGTGCATGAAATGGGATGGTTTTGCTTCATTTAATGGTGAAAGGCATTTCACTTCTTGGAGGTCCCTTTTTCTCCTCCCCTCCCACATCATCTCTGTGCGTGATCCAGACTGGATTCCAAAAGGGAGGAAGAAAGGAAACTCACAATTATTGACTTGCTCTGCCAAAGTTTGAATAGATTCCTTGGAAAACAAATGAAAGCCTGTTTAACTGGCCTGGAAAACATGAATGTGAACAACATTATGTGCTGCCCTTTTTGTAACTCTATCACACTGGGAGATCGTTATAGCAAAAGACAGAACAACATTATCCCAAGCTGCCTGAATTATAAATCCCAAGGGCTGTACTGCACTAAAAAATCCCTGGGAGATGGCAAGAGTTGGTCTCTTTCCCTTACCTAGGCAGGGAACATCAACTTCTTAGCTCAGCATCTCATTAACTTTTGTGTGCCTGCTTTCTTCCTCTGCCCAGCTCCCAGCTGGTGTCTGAGGCTTCAAAATATTCAATGCAAGAGAAACTCGAGACAGTCGACCAGAATTTGGAGTAGAAACAAAACCCCTGCCACCTTGCTTGTAATTTGCCACTCCTTTTGAGTCCCAGTCTGGCTGGTGAATTACTACATGTGGAAAAATCTCCTTCACACAAAGAAATGATCTAGCAGTGGAAGATCTCCCACAAGCAGACAGATGCAACTTTCAAGATGTGCACTTCCAGCAAAAATGAATTTAAATTCACTTTTAGAACCAGATGTTGATCTGACTCTATTAAATATCCTGGTGTTCTCCCAAAATTTCTTCATTTTCTTCATTTTTTACCAAGGCACTGAACCTTAAATGTGCCTTGTGCCTAAATATTTAATGAACCTTAAATACTGTGCCTCTGGGCTAGCAGCAGCTTCTGCACAAGCTAATGGGCAGGGGCAGAAAGGTGGCTACAAACCACCTTTGCTAATCCTTTCAGCTCAGTTTCAGCCCTATCTGGGTGATGTTTGTCTCTGCACTAACTTGTGAGAACCAAATCATTTGACAACTAAGTCTCCAAGTCCATGAAATAACTTACATAAAGGTCACTACAGTGAGGCTACAGTGCACTTACACAGGACAAATGGGGCATTGCCACAGCATGAAGACATAGAAAATGCCTTGAAAAGCTGAGAAGAAGTAGGCTTTGGAAGGCTTCACTGGAGACAAGCTGTTCTCTCCAGAGCACACACAGAGGCAAGGGTGACCAGTTCTGCTGTTGCTACCCCAGTAGGTATTTCTGGCTTCATGGTGTCCCCATACATGATCCCTTCAAGGCTACAGTCACATCAGAAGGTTGGACATTATTGCTGTGGAATTTTTGAGAAGAATTGAGAAGATGGGAATGGACATCTCTTTTTCTTCTTCTTCAGTCTTCAGAAGTCTACTGGTTGAAAGAAGTAAGTAGGAAGAGCACACAATTATGGCCAACATCTGTTTTAAGATAGATGCAAACTATGAATGAGAAAAAACAACTTCTAATAATTACAGTGAGAATGTTTAAAATGGAAAATTCATAAATGTTTCTCCAGTCAGCCACAAGCAGTGGAAGCAACTACCTGCAGAGAGGTGCCCCATCCCATGAGATGTCAGTGTCATCAGCTAAGGATGTTTCTAGAGCAGGACTCTGCTTTGGAGGCAGACTGTAACTGAAATGCACCTGAAATGCTCCCATGAGTAAGGTTTTAGATGTTTATTATGCTTTTTATTTCCTTCTGGGATGAGGACCAAAAAAGAAAAAATATCACAAGGAAAAGCTCACTTTGCAGGGTTTCTGGCCCCTGCCAGAAGTCAGAGAGCTGAGAATTGTTATGTGAGAGAGTGGAGAGAGTGTTTTACTGGTCCTTCATCTGGTGAAATATGGGGTATATGTAAATGCCAGCCAAACATTACCTGTCAGGTACTTGACTGAGCCCAGACTCTGAAAACTGTGAAAACTACACAAACCTGCTTCTGACTACTCCATTTTTTTTTTTTTTTTTTTTTTTTTATGAGGGCAAAGCACATAGGGAATAAGGCATAGCCCTCGAAATGGATGCAACTGAAACAACTTTCAAGAACCACACTTTCTTACTACTCCCTCTGAAGGAACAAGAAATAATTCTCCAGTGCTTTGTTTCATCTGAGTAGGTTAGAAACCAGGACAGTTCAAAACATTCCTTCCTGCTCTGTTTCTAATAACTTGTACTTTGGAATAACAAATAATTCAGTGGGTGATTAGGCAATCTATGGAATCAGTGCATCATTGCACCTTTTTTGAAACATTACTGTGGGGAAACAAACCTTCTTGGCCATCAGTCAGTACCTGGCTCTAGGAAGAAACTTGTCTTGGGCAGCCTAACCTTAGACTATCTACTTGTAAAGTTACTTGCACATTTTTCTGAGATATCTGGCATTAACCACTGCCAAAGGAGAAACTAAGTAGGATGAATCATTAACCAAATGTGGGAAATACACTGTGATTAAGGTGCAAGAGTCTGCCATGTTAGTTTGGTTTTGTGACAACATTTCAGTATCAAGAAATCTCTCAAAAACACATTGAGAAATCTCTCAAAATTGATACAGAGCTGCTTCCCTTTACCCAGTTGTGTTTTCCAAAAGAGGGACAGACCAGGTCAAAGCAGGTCCTGCTCAAGCTGAGTGCTGACCCTGCTCCTGGTGCCCCTTTTCCATCCCACCTCTGGTTCTCAAGCTGTCATTTTCCTCAGGCCAGTGCCAGCTACAAAAGCAGAATTAGGAAAAGGATTTGATCTTCTGATAACACATCCAGAATCTAAAATCTCCATTTTTCTATTGTCTGACTTGATTTGCCATGTCACTTTGTGGAACCATTTAGGGAATGGTTCTCCCCTGAGTTAGGCTGGTGAGTGTGGGGATGGTATTTCCATTCAAGCTTTGCAGACCACTTTATAAGTTCTCTGTGAATGTGTTTTCATATGTGAAAAAGGAATTCATTGTGGGTTGAGTAACCAGGCCTGCTTATCTGCAGAGCAAACATAGTAGGAGGTAAAACAGAGAAGTGAAACTCTTGTTCAGGCTCATGAGCTGGGTTATCAGCAGAGGGATGGGAATAAGCCAGGTCTCCAATTCAAGGTTAAACCATAGCCCTATCTTCAGATTTCCAGAAAGTGAGTTAATGAACTTGCTAACTGCTTGTGCATCCTCATCATCTTAGCTCTCTGCCTTGATACATTCTGCTGTGTCAAAACAGCTTGACAGCTCCAGTCTTGAAACTGGAAACCAAGGGAAGCCAGTGATTGTGAGCTTTAAACAAACCTTAAAGTGTTTCCCTGTCATTACACTGAAAAGGAGCTGGGGCAGCTCTGCCATACACATGGACATGAGGGACTGAAGCCTGTGCACAAAGGTAAATGTCACCTGATATATCTGAGTCTACAAGGTGCTCTGCCTAGCAGAGCAATGGATGCACCACTCCTGACAAAATATGTGCAGATGTGTGGACAAAAGAATTTATTTTTCTAAAAGCCATAGCAGACTAAGAGCCTTGGAGGCAAGGCTCTTAATTCCAGTCATACCTGGATGTGTAGCGACAATACAAAGGAATCACTAGACACCTGTTTGGAGATAAATGCTCTCTGCAGAAGGTAGCTGGGGACAAAATGGGCTTGACAAGGTACTTGGCCTGGAGGATGAAGCTCTGGACAGAACAAAACTCTGACTGCAGGTGGGTCAACTAGGATGTGGTGTCAGGGAATTCCTAGCAGATGGCTTTCATCCAGGAGGGATCTAAGGAGGTGTCTCTAGGGTATTTCTCAGCTCTGTGCCCAATTCACTAAGGAAAACCTTGGGTTTGAACCCCTAGGGTTTCCTACAAGGAATCTGCCATACTCTTTCAGGAAAGTAATACAAATGGCTATTCCAAGTTTGGCAAAAGTGAGAAACTCCATTGTCAGGGCTGAGTAAGCTTCTGCCTTTCTTATAGTCCAGAGGCTTGCTTTGTCTTTTGGTTCAACTCCAGCCAAAGCACACCTGAGACTCTCAGTTACTGTAATTAATATAATAGCAATGCCCCAAGCAGAAATTAGGTCCCCACTGAATGCTGTGCTGTCCAAATGCATGCAAAGATAGAGTTCCTGGCCTTAATAACTTGCAAGTTGAAAGAGCAAACAATGGTCAAGTTTGTGGGATATAATACCAGAGACAAATCAAGGGAGGGGTGATGATAGATGCATGGCTTGTTAGCTCCACTTCTTTCTGACTCATTTGCTGTACTTACATTACATAAACCTGGTTTCAGGGGATGTCATGGGGAAATTATTATTGAAATAGGAGACGAGAGGGACTGTTGGAATATGAGGAAAGGTGGGGTCAATTCCAGCCTGTTAGTGCACTCAGGGCTCTGAGATGTAGGAAGCTGAGTCCTCTCATCCAACAGCAACAGAGCAGGAGACTGATGGCTGCCCTTTTTCTAAGAGCTCATTACTTTAAGTAATGCTGAGTACCAGCCTGTCCAGCTTCTTTCTTTGCACAGTTGTTAGAAGGGGTCTGTGCTGGCTCCTCTCCTGGCCTGGGAAAAGCATCAACCAGGGCACTGTGCAGCTTTCCTCTGCAGAGCCCTGAAAGTGCTATGGCAGCTGGCACAGGGTCTCTTGGTGAAAATTCCTGTGGAAAATCAGGCAAACTCATGACTTTGGGAACCAGGCCTTTCTCTAAGCCAAAAGTAAAGACAGCCTTAGTATGCCCAAAGCCAGAGAGAACCAGAGGGCCAAAGTCTTCTCCTCTCTCAGTCCATTAACCACCCATCTCAGGACTTGCTGTCACCTCCTGCCTCAAAGCCCTGGCTTTGACTTCCAGTGCTGCTGGTGCTTTTCTTCCAACAACTCACTGTTTAATGTTTTAAACATATCAGGAATTGCATACCTGGTGGCAACATCGCAACTGTTATGTGCAGGATCACTGCCTGGGAAAGATGTATCTATCGTTCTCCAGGGACAGCAACCCACTGCAAACCATCTTCAGGGAAAGTATCCTTTACAGCTGACTCCTTTTCCCACTCTCCTTTGATTTCAAGGTATCCTTTCACACTGAACAGGTGGCAAGCATCATTGGTTACTTTGCTCTGTACATCACTTTTGTGTAGCAAAGTTCATTTACATGAGTCCATATGCTGCCCCTCACTAAGTGGTAATGAGATATTTCTAGTGTCTTCCCAGAACACGGTTCAGCTGAGTGTTTGATGTTCCAAATCAACTGTGCAGTGTCAAAACTGTTTAGCAGAGTCCCTTTATAATTGTAGGATTTATTTGGTGGCTGTCACCATGATAAATAGTGCTTTACAAGACTTAGTGGGAATACAAACCACATGAATAGTTTCCTAGTTTTATCAGGGTTTTATTGACAAATGGTTTCCAGAGCTTGTTTCTGACCCTTGTCTCATAGAAATAATGGTGTCTCCTTAAGCCAGAGTTTGTCCTACATTAATGTCTGTCTGTAGCTACAAATCTAAAATAGGCAGAGGAAAATTAGAAATGAGCTAATCTGCCAGTGTTTCTGTATTTAAATTTTCCTCTCCTTTGAAGTAAATCCACAGGTATTTAACGATACTGGCTTCCAGAGAACACAAGTATTTCCTCAGATAATTATCATCTGGAACCTTCTGCATAAATTCTTTTTTAAAACAAAACAGGCAGAGTGACAAGGCCAACAGGAGGGAGAAAGAAATAAGGAGAGATGGAAAGAAAGAAGGAAAGAATAAGAAAGAAAGAGAAAGAAAGAGAAAAAAATTAGAGGAAGAGAGAAGGAAGGAAGGAAGGAAGGAAGGAAGGAAGGAAGGAAGGAAGGAAGGAAGGAAGGAAGGAAGGAAGGAAGAAAGAAAGAAAGAAAGAAAGAAAGAAAGAAAGAAAGAAAGAAAGAAAGAAAGAAAGAAAGAAAGAAAGAGAGAAAGAAAAAGAAAAAGAAAAAGAAAAAGAAAAAGAAAAAGAAAAAGAAAAAGAAAAAGAAAAAGAAAAAGAAAAAGAAAAAGAAAAAGAAATTACTATCTTGACAGCAAGGAGCTAAGAAAGAATAATTGAGCTATGAAGAAAGAGCCTTAAGGTTTTTTTTCCAAATAAACAAAGCAGGTGGAGCCACACTGCTTTGTCTTTTTCTTGGGCTTGGGTCCTGCAAATATGAAATGTTTGGGACATAATGGACATCTTGCACATATGCACTTCAACAGCATAACCATAACTACACTTGCTGCACACTCACCAGAGCAGGAAAGAAGTCCTGCCTCTGTAGAGGGCACCTGGGAAGATTTTCTGGGCATTAGCAGTACAGCTAGCTACATGTACTGGTTCTAAAATCAATTTATATTATTATTGTTTATATAATATATTATTTGATAATAGTATTTTTCTTAGTAATTTATATTATATATTTGGTTTGCTTTCCGGGCATAAATCCAGAAAACCTAGAAATGTAGTCAGATTAGTCACTACTAAGCCAGCTCAGTGTTGACTTTCTGTTTGTGCCCATTGCCCCAGTAGCTACATCTGGTCTGAAGGGATGGGAAAGGACTCCCACTGGTCCCAGATGGGCAGGAGTCCGTGACACAGCTACTCAACACCACTTCCTTAAATAAACAACTCAAATCCTGCTCCATGTGCAAAACAACCCCATACCTGGCAGAGGTTCTCTTCTCCCCTGCAGTTGGTGGTGCCACTGACTGAGGATAAAATAAAAACGCGTCAGCTACAGGAAGAGTGTTGGCACCGGCTCAGCCTCAGCACACGCTGAAATTTTTGGGGACAGGGAAGTTGCTCAGCCCTCCCTCCCAGGAGCACAGACACCAGCAGGAAGCTGAGGCTGTGGCTTCCCAGCTGTGCCTCAAAAATGAGCAGCGACCCCGGGAATCTGTGGGAATTAACTTTCCCCAGGGACAGCGCTGGGGACAGCACGGTGGGGACAGTGCTGGGGACAGCACGGTGGGGACAGTACGGTGGGATCTGTCCCTAGGGACAGCGCTGGGGACAGCACGGTGGGGACAGCACGGTGGGGACAGCACGGTGGGGACAGCAAGGTGGGGACAGCACGGTGGGACCCGGCCCTCGGGACAGTGCCCGTCCCTCGTTTCACTTCACAACCGGCTCGATTTCTGATTGATGCCGAACCTGCCCCTGCAGGATGGGGATGGATAGAGCCAGGTGCCAGGTTCTGCTGTGGCTTTTTAAATATGATGGTGGAAGTAGGGCTGGGCTCAGCCAATATCCTCTTTTGGTTTAAATGTCTAGTTAAAAATCATTTATGGAGAAAAATCTGCCAGTCTGCCTTGGTGCTGTTCTCCTGAAATCTAAGAGGAATCAGTATTTTAATTGCAGTCATGTCTTTTATACTTTGTGTTAACTCCTTGTAGTTTCTGGCAAAAAGAGGTAGCCCTAATTTTGGTCATTTCATGGCTTCAGAAATGTATGTGTAATTTGTAATTTTAACCCTATGCACACACTCATTCCTATTTTTAGATTTTGAACAGTTTTAGAATAGAAATACATACTCCATCTACCTTTAAAGCAGGAGTTAGGAAGTTGCTTGTGCTCACACCTGGGCTGGTATCTGGATGGAGCCTTAAGTCTCTTGAAAGCATGTCTGCTTTTGATATGGTTGCTAAATCTGGTTCTTGTCCTTGTTAAATTTGGCTGCCTCATTGGAGTAAGTCACTTTTCCACAGACCAGATGACTAGAAAAGCTTGTTGCATTTTTCAAGCAGTTCCCTTTTGGGGATGATCAGATTACTGCAAATGCATTGGAATTTACACAAATAAAAATGTATTTTAATTTCAATGGCTTGGGATTTTTTAAAGTGGCAACACAACTGCAGAAAATGTGAAAAATATAACATCTGTTAGAGGTCTACAGTGGTTGGGAGGCTGGAGCACATGACTTAAAAGCAGAGGCTAAGGCAATTGAGTCTGTTCAGCCTGGAGAAAAGAAGGCTGAAAGCAGAGATCTAATTTCTGTCCTAACTAGAGACTGGGTGGTTTAATACAGAAGATAAAACATACTTATCTTAGAGGTCATCAGTCAAAGAGGCAACAGAGACAAACTGCAAGAAGGAAATTCCGATTAGGAAAATATTCCTTGGGGGCAGCCAAACACCAGAACAATCTGTCCAAAGAGCTTGCAGAGATTTGATCCTTGCAGATACTCAAATCTCAACTGGATGAGCAACCTGGTTGAATATTGAAGCTAGTCCTGTTTTAGGGGATCAGACCAGATGATTTCCAAGAGCTCTTTCCAACCCAAACTGCGCTTTGAATCTATGAAAAATATTGGAACTAGTTACCAAATCAGACACAAGGGGATAGGTAAACCACAAACTGTGCAAGGAAAAAAAAATATTTTTTAATTGTTTCAAGAAGTAATTTGTTCTGCCAATATAGGAATATAAACTACAGAAAATATACTTATTATAAAGTCCTTTTATCTTTACTGGTTGTGCCTGGATTGCCATGTGTCACAGCCTGTGCCTGAGCTGCTGAGGTTCAGCATGTTCCTACAAGATCTTTGCAAATTCCTCACTACCATATAAGAATCATTTCTCAGAGAAGATGCTCTTGAAGGATGTGTTTTTGTTTGTTTTCCATTCTGGAATGCACAGATCTGTATTTAATCAATCACAGAGGCTGCAAGGTTGGAAACTCGTTGGGCTGTTTCTGCTCAGGCTTCCAGTGGTACATCTGGTGAGGAGGACACTTTTCCCTGACTGGCTTCACAAAAGCAATGTGGGGAATAATAGACACATTCTTCTTGGTTAGCAGGGCAAAGGGTAACTGTAACACACCCTGCAGCTATGATAAAGCAGCCATAATTTGGGATGAAATAATAGAACTCAAATCTTTACAGACATGGAGAATTGAGTGCTATATGATCATTTCTCTCTCTAGGGCATGCTTCAGAAGTGGGGTTGGACCAAATATGTGGAATAATTCAGGTTGAACTGTCAAGTAATCACAAATTTAAGAGTACAATATGTGAAGTAATTTCAACTTACTCCAAAAAAAAGTTTGGGAGGATTGGGTGAGGGGTTTTTGGGGGGAAAATATTGCCTGTTTCCAAATCTGAGTTAAGTATTTTGTCTAACTCCATTCTTATAGAAAATTTGGAGAAAGAGACATGTATGGATGTCAAATCACTTTATCCAGAGATATGTATGTGTTTAGGATGGTGATGCTTACAGCAGGCCAAATGGATGCCACACAAAGGTTCAAGAATGCTGAAAATTAAATAGTAAGTTTGGAAACAGGAAATTATTTTGACCTATCTTTTCTCTTTTAAAAAAGGTGCTATCTAAATAAGAAAGTGTTTCAATGATTATTACAATAAAGTGAAACAGGGGGAAAGAACTTCAAAGAATTATTTTGCAGTTTTTCTATTTATCTGCAAAACAGAAAAAAAATCTACAGCACTGACTTTTGTTCTACAAGTCCAGTATCACCTTATTGTGTGAGGGGTTGAGTCAGTATTTACAGAGCAAGACAAAAAAACTTCCTAAGTAGCAAATAGAGTTGCTAATAAGCTGAAGAATGTGTTCTGTTAAATTGTAGTATTATTAATCTCTTGCCTTATTTAGCATTTCCTACAAATGCTTGTGGTTACTAACTTTTCATTTATTTTAGAAAAGTAATTATCCTCTAGAAGCAGAATATGTTAAGGTTTGGTATTTTTATCCCCTGATTTATGATTCTATTTTAAATTAAGAGTCATCCAGACAAGCAAAAACAATACTTGAGAGTACAAACACACAACACAGATAAAAGCATGGAAATGCTCAAATGAAGTTGTTTCAAAGACCAAAGGACTGAAAATTATTTGTGCAAGGTATTCCACAAAGAAAGTAGGTGAAAAGCAACACTAAAACATTAAAAAGCTCAATTCACATTTTTTTCCTTTTCCAAAAATAATGGTAAATCCATAACAAACAGTTCAGCCAGCTCTAGACTCAGCTGGGATCTGATCCAGTCATTATTTTGGTTCTTGAAATCAAAAGGGATTTGATGGGAATGTATGATAGATTATTTTCTGCACATTTTTAATTGGGTGACTTCTTCCCTTAAAGGGTCTGTAATTTTTCACACATGTCTCCAAACATCCTCTGCCAATATTAAATTCTGCTCAGATGGATTTTCTGTTAGAGAAAAATTTGGCAGTTACAACTGTTTGGCCAAAATCCAGTAAATTCAGATGGGTGGAGCCAGGCAATGGAAGTGCTTTGTGTAGATAGTATGTTACTAGTTCATGCATCCAGATTTACATATTCTTGGAAGAAACAAAGTCAAGAACTTTATTTTGAAAAAAAAAAAGAATAAAAAAGAAAAAAAAGCTGCAGTAGCACAGAACCTTCCTCCTAATCTTTGGAGTTTTCTCTCTGAGGTAGCAGATGAATTTACCATTGCCTACATATCTCTTCCCCTTTGTCCATCTTGCAGCATAAACCTGATAAGGCACTTCTAGAAATGAGAAATGATTTGGTGGCTTGAATTATCAATATTCTTCCTAGATAGGATCAGTTAGGTGAATGCCTTATGATGTTATATCCTACATAGATATTCTGTCTTTTAATCTTCTGAGAAGAGATTTAAGAGAGAGAGAGAGAAATCACTAGTTAAATTTACTTGAAAAATAAAAAAAAAAAAAGTCTCAGGCTTAATGTGAATAAATTGTTCAGAGAGAGAATGGATTTCCAAGCTTGTAGATGAATATTTAAGTATGCCAATAATGAGCAGTTGAAATAGCACAGCTAAGCAGAGCAAGGCAGCTTTAAAAGGCCCCAAATGGTTACATTCAGATGTCATGGTTTTATGAGTGATTATTTTTGCTACAGATTTAAACAAAATCCATCTTCTCATCCCAGCCTGAGGAAAAAAGTGACCAGAAGAAAGGCTTGTACCATACCAGTGATGTCTCCTTGACACAACAGTGTCTGAGGGCAGGCACAGGTTTATTGCTGGAAAGTTTTTGCTTATAAGAACAACTTCTGTTACAGACACTATTGCATGTATGCTTGAGTTACTGAGGACATGCTCATCATAAAAACTGCATAAGTTATTTCTTCTCACAACTTTTTTCCTTTTGTTTCTCTCCTGCAAGTTTGGATTTATTTGGATCAAGGTAATTAACCACTATTTCCCAGTCTAAAGGCTCCTCAGACAAGACTATGGCAGAACTGCAATTTCTGTTTCACAGGAAATTCTGACATTTTGAAACATGTCCAGATTTGGAGTGGCAAAAGATCAGAGAATTCATAAATATCTATAACAGAAAATGTTTTTTAAAAGTCATGTCAATGGAAATATATAACTTTGTTAAAATTCAATGGAATATCAATTTCATTTTTTCTTTGTTTGCTTGCTTTTTTAAAGAATAAAGGTTCTTCTGAAAGAAGAATAAAAAAGAAAAATATTTTTCTAAGACTTTTGCAATAAGCTTTAACCAAATTTCCTTTTACTGAGCATGAATATTTCCAATATGAAATTTCTACCTTGACATATTCCTACTGATGATTTAGCATTTTCAAAATAGAGAACATTTAGAAAACGTTTTCCTAGCACTCGGAATAGATTGAGAAACTGCTTCAAAGTATTTGTTTGTTTCTGTTTTCAAATAAATGTTACTAACAAATACCATAAATGTTATATAAGTGTTCTCCACATCCTGCACTTGGTGTAGTTTGGATGTAAGGTAGCAGCACACTCACCTGATTGTCTGTCTCAATGAAATAAGTTGGCTCAGGAATCACCTTTTGGCACCAACCAGAACATCTCAGGTGCTGCTGGCAGCAGGCTGCTCCTTTGCCACTTTGGGATTTGTTGTGCAGCATTAAGAGGCCTTGCAGGAGTGGAACACAGAACTGCAGCTCTCCACCAGCATTCACAACTGCTCGTTTTCACTCAGGTCCCACTGGCCACAAAGAAGCAGAAGACAGGACAGCAGTGGACATCTGAAGACAAAACTTCTGACTCATTGCCCCATCAATGAGATGTTTACCAACACACTTTCCTCCCTGCTTTCCTTTTTATTGGCATTATTACCACTGGGAAAAATAACTTGGTAGCCTTGCAGAAGTGCTCTCATTTTGCTAATTCAGCCTCTCCTAAGTTACCTGAATTTTCTCCCCCTGTGTTTCTGGATTTGGTTTGATTTGATTTGATTTGATTTGATTTGATCTGTATGTGATCTGCACACATGGAACACCATAAACACCATCCATTCATAGGTGCAAGCACTGTCAAGGAGAAGTAGTATTACTGTTTTTCTTGCTGCTTCTATGAAAAAATATAATATTTTATTGCTTTTTCATGGCTTGCTTGTGTAGTAATGGAATATAATTATACCCACATCAGATTGGGGAAGGTTATCTGCTTTAGTGAGAAGGATAAGAAGAATATAAGAAATTAGACCTGAGTATAAAGATACCTGACACAGAAACCCAGAGAAGCACAGGAAGAAAATCCCACCCTATTAGAGGAGGATGCAGTTTCCAAAACAGTGAGCTAAGTCTGCCCAAGCCAGGCCAAAGCTGTGAATCTACAAGCAATCCCACCCAAAAGCGTTCATTATACAGACCTGTGCAGCAGATTTAAAGTTCCTTGACTTGTGACGTCTGTGTGGCAGGTACTGGCTCTCTTTATTGGTTTTGGACAGGCTTCAAGATCATGGATTTACAGATTATTTGAACACACTGAGACATTTTAATTGGCTAAAATGCAAACATTTTGCAGTTAATGAGGGGTGGCTTTAGAACCTGATTTTCCACTGCCTTGTACCTTATGTAGCCATTAGTTCACAGCAGGAGAAAGGTCTCTCAGTGCAGTTTGGCAGCTCGGTGCTCATGACCTTCCCATGACATTAAGCCCACTGAGCTTTTAAAAACCTTCTGTGTGGCTGGTTCTGTTCTGGATCCTCCACACTGTCACAGCAACATGATGGGGTTCAGAGTTAATGCAACTGGTGCTCACAGATTTTCCCAACCTTTTTCCAAGGTGCTCCCTTGCTCATTTCCAACTTCAGGACCCAGACTGTGGAGGATAACAAGAGAGATTTGTTGCCAGATCATGTTGTATTCCAGCCTTTTATTTATTTGTTTTTTTAATCCACACCCCTCAGCTATTACAGCACTTGGTAGAACCTCAAGTATCTGAAAAAAATGAGAAGCAATCCCAGAGCTTGAAGTACCAATATCTTTTGCTAGAAACCTCAATCAATCACAATTTGTAAGGTCAGAATAAAACTGGCAAATCACTTTAGCTTAACTAAAAGTCTTCAACTATTTTATTCTGAGTACTACTGCTGTCTTCTTTGAGAGAACAGTTGGTTTGGAGTATATATTTTATGGCTAAATAATTTCTGATCTTTACAAAATTATTATCATTATAGAAATTACTCCTTGACACAGTGTTACTGCTGGGATTATTGTGTTTCACATTTTGCTTTTGCTTATTACCAGACACAAATCTTTGGCAGCAGTACCTCCAGGCCTGGAGAAAAAGTGTGTGAAATTGTCAGTACTGCAAATGAACTTACAAGCAAGTCATTTAAAACATTTTTTGTACCTTCTGCCTTACAGCCTACAATATAGTGACAATATTCTGGATTGCTTTGGAGATGTGTGCAGTGGTTCTCAGACTCACTGTGTACAACCAGAGACAGAATTTTCAGCTGAAGGACACTCTAACCTGCATTTCTGTGGCTGGCAGTTGTAGCTGATGGCCCACACTGTTTTCCATTTAATCTTGTTACCTGAGTCATGTTGTAGACACCAGTGAATCTAGAAGAGTATTGGCAAATTAGTTTATACTGAAGACAATATTTGCATCCCATAACACAGTGACATTGATGTTTTTGAAATATCACAATACAATCTGTTAGGTCACCAAAGAACTTTCCATATCACTTGGTAGTAAACAGGAATTTGCTTCATAAATCTGTCTTTCTATAAAATTCCTGCCTTGAAGGTTTTATTTAGGCCTAGAAGAGGTTGGGGCATTTCATTATGAGACAAAACATCTCTGTTTAGCTTTTTGCTCCTTCATTAATTCAGTTTGCTGAAAAAAGCTCTGAGTTGTACAGAGTGTTACTTGTTTAAATTAGGGCTTTCCTATTCAAATAACCTTATTCTATTTCTCTGAAAAGTTGCTTTAGGCAAGCCAAAAATGAGATCTTTATTCCACAGATGAGATGTGGCCTGGAGGAGGAGGGGTCCCATGTTCTTTTCTGAGACAAACTCTGCCAGTGGGATTGCAAACATTTTCATTCTTGTAGACAGAAGTCACTCCAAGCTCCTGTTTCCCCTCCTGCAGTCCTTTACTCTTTGATGTGGATTGCCCATAAGAAGTTTCTCCATTGTTTCTGGGGGTTTTTGTAGCTCTCATATCTGTTGCTGACACATGACTTTAAGATGGAAAATAAATCATGAATGCAATATTAAACTGCAGGATCCTTGTGAAATATTGCAGAAAACTCAGGCTTTCCTTGGAGTGTAAATATTAATCATACTTTATGTTTATATGGCAGTGGCAGCTCTAAGACTTGGGAGGGATTAATTTAAAAAGATTGTGCTTTTCACATATTTCTAATTATTTGCAGTTGCAGAAGTTCATGGGAAATCTGTGCTTAAGCTCAAGAGTTCTCCAGAAAACTTATTACTGCTAGTGGATCATTCAGGACCATACATTTCCATCTCCTCCAGCCACAGTGACTCTTGCTCCAGTTAATGAGACCAAGACACAGCTTCATGTAGAGGATTACTGGATGTCTGAGCAGTGGCCAGAGCTCTCCCATGAAAACAATAGTTCATGGACTTCTAATTCAGTGAGCCACAATATTTTTGAAAAGAGGTAAAATTTGAAAACTTTCAAAGTTGTGATTTTTCCAAGGTGTTTTGTTTCATGCTTAAATTTATTTAATTTTATTTATTTAGCTGTTTTGCAGCACTTTTAAAAATCAAACCAACTATAAAACTGACCTGGCACTTTCAAATTGAAAGTCAAAACATTTCAGTTTAAAATATCACCATTAAACATTTAGTGTTTCTGATTCTCCTCCTATTTTTCCAGTTGAAGCGATTAAGAAAATTAAACAGACATTCCAAAATACTGTTGTCTCCTTGAATACAACTTGTTTAATGACATGACTATGTAAAATAAAATCCTCATTACTCCAAAGTAGTGCAAAGCAATCCTTTCTCTAAACCTGAGCAGTTCTGCAGGAAAAGGACTCCCAGCGGGAGCTCTGCTCTCATACTCTCCCGTACAAGCAAAGTTTGTGCACACTGAAGCAGTTAAACCTCTAGCTGTAGATGTTTGCCAGTAAAGACTTTGCTTTCATACAAGGCTTCCTAGAAAGGTTAATGTATGGTAAGACTCTGTGAGTGAACTGCTTAAAGTACTGGTATTTTTATTTACATCATTTCTTATAAATGGAATATGTCCTTGAAGTGTTGGAAACAGAAGTGCAACCCTTGCAGAACACCAGCTCTGTGGAAAAAGAAGCTGGAAGGGCAATGGACAAAACAATGAACTGGTAAGATCAGTGACACAAGTGCAAGGACTGAAAACAAGGAACCTGCAGGGTATTTGGCAGGTGGAGAATCCCTGCATGTGGAGGGACCCACATGGATTTTGCTCCATCTCTTTGCTGCCTGTGCCACTGCAGGAAGCCACAACAGACTACAAACTTCTGCCACAATCACAGGGCTCACCAGGCCTGGAAGGCTCAGGAATTGCTTTGGGTTCCTTGCATATTTCCAAGCCATTAACATCAGAGATTACCATCTCCACTGTGCCACAGGCACATGTCAGAGGAATGACTGCACCCTGTCTGTGCAGAGCACACTCAGCTTTGTGCAGCCACTTTGTGCCCCGAGTGCTGCCCAGGTCCCTTCAAGCACCTGGACCATGAATATTTGGTGCCAGTAACTCTTAACTCTCTCATTCTCTTGTGAACAGCAAAATGAGATTGCTAATGGTGAGCTTCCCTGTCATTATGGAATTACTATGTTAATTGTTTTACTTTTTAATATCTGCTATAAGACTGCTGGATGGTACTGGAGTCCAAGCTGAGGAATGACAGTCAAAATCCCATATATTATTCTAGAGGCACTAGAATTTTGTATTTTAATAACTGTGACCAAAGAATCTGAGGAAAACTCTGTGAGAGACAGGCCCACTGCCTTTGCTGAAACCTGTATGTCAGTGCCAGCCACTTTCTGAAGGGCATGTACAGAGGCTTTCAACTTTTTCTTGATGTTTTTCAGATGCTGCCAGTAGCTAAAAGCTTCATTCAGCATGACCCTGTGCTCCAACACTCTACTGAGTTCAGTGGTTTGGGTGCAACCTCAAACTACAACATCTTGCTGAATTTTGTGACTGGTTCCAAGCAAAAATCAGTTTTTTTCCCAGGTAACAGTGTCTCATTGTGGGGAGACATGCAAACAAGTAAATAAAAAGTCAATTTATTTGTATCAAAGAAATACTATGCAGAATTCTATGAGCATGTGAAGAACAGAAAATCACCATAAGCCTGGCATGTCCAAGTATCAGAGGTACAGTGCATAAATTACAGTTAATCTGACTTTGCACAGTAAATGGGTTTAGTATGGGTTGTGCAGTTCATCTGGGCAACATATGCTCAGAAGGTTTAACACTGTGGAAGTCCTGCAGACTTTGTAGAGTAGATCTGCAAGGCACATGAATGTGTCTAGGATTTCCAGGTATCCAGCAGCTCAGGCAGAGTTGCTATCTGGTGAGACTGTTCCAGACAATTGCCAGCATTCTCAAGTTTGTCCCCAAGAAAATTGCCAGTAATGTAATAGGATATTTCTGGTAAAAGCCAGATAAAGGTAGGCAAGAAAAAAAATCCTACCACATATATATAAAACTTTTATCACCCCAGGACATGACCTTATTCCAGTGCCTCAGACTAAGTCACCTCCTCAAGACCAATAAGAAACAACTCAATAACCTAATGGGCTAAATAGATGCCAAATAAAGGAATTAAATAAAAAGCCAAATTAAAAATCAACCAACCAACCAACCAACCCCAGTTCTGCATATAGTTCCTAAGCAGAAATACACAGCTCCATTGTCAGACCAGGGAGAGCAGGACAAGCCCCTCAGTGTGACTCCCATGATAACCTGGAGAAGCAAATATGCACTTGGTATCTAAGAGCTGCAGCTCTAAATGCAGCTGTGCCCCTTTTCCAACACTCTTCCTCCTTCAGAGCTGAAGGCACTCACTGCAGTGGTGAGCAGGAATTTCCTGGGAAGTGAGGTGAGCACAGCAAAGCAGGTCACTGGAAGGCAGCGTGTTCTGGGCCAGTGACCCCATTCATCCAGCCAGGATTCCTTTTCTGTCACACACTGTCTAGTGTTACTGCTCTTGGTATTGATTGCCAGGGAACTTTGACATTTGCTTGCTGTTGTTTGATGAAAGCAGCTAATTGGAGTGCTTCCTCTGAGGAAAACGTCTCACATATGTGGAGTCCTTTGTACCTGTGCATATGTAGGTGATACATTCTGAAACCGACATAAAGAAAAGCTGTCTACATGTAGCATAAATGTAACTAACTGCCCTTGCTTTGCTGAACATTCACTCATAACTTGCAATTCAATTCCAGCACCTGTAACAAAATACTCGAGACAACTGTAAACTAAATGTCAGCCCTCTTTCTTCTCAGAGAAGCTGCCTTTTTCTTTCCAACTTATCTTACTTTTAAAATACTTTTCTCTTTTGGAAAATACCCAGAGGGTTGGGTTTTTAAAGCAGTCTTACAGAACCTCAATTGAAAATAATATGAAGTGATTCAAATAGAAAGGACTGAGAAGTGGAATATAAATCCTGATATAAGACTTCAGATGTTTTACATACAAACTTTTTTTTAACCCTGGTACTCATCCATGTTATATGGTAAAATGAACAAGCAGAATCAGAGACCAACAGTAAAGCACAAAAAAATGTATTTCTATACTGTGCATGAAATTTAAAACAAATCACATGCTACAGCACAGTTTCTCCAAACATCTTTTTCCAAACTCAGCAGCTTTTTGGTAAGATGATTTAGGTGATGAGCATGCTTGTATAAATGCCATGTGGACCACAAAATATGTACTCCACCTGTAGAAACTGCTGTCCTAACTTATACAAACTTCCTTTGCACCCCCCATTTTCATTTTTTTCCAGTGCAATAATTGCAATAGCACTGACATAAGGCAGGACTTACTCCAACATTCTCCACAGCTCCTTTTAGAAAATACATGAGAGTTTGTACAGAAAGTATCTCCTGACAAACAGGAGATCTTTTGGGGATTGTGTTGCCACCCCCTCTCCCCACCTGCCCCTTCTCTTCTCTTTATTTTTTGTTGCTTATGAGATGGATGGTTATTATCAGTTTATTATTACTGCTTTTCCACAGACTTTCTCAAATGTCAAGTGAATCTGATCTGGAGTTCAGGCCCATAATTACACTGGACCAACTCCAGGAGCTCGTAAATAAATCGGTGGTGGCTGCTATGGTTGCCAGAGCTCTGTCATTTTGCTCTTCTGAGGGTGGACAGAGGCTTTGGCTCTTTTCTAAAATTCTACACTTGCTACAGAGTTTTTCACACCTTATTTTAAAAGACTCTAGGCTTTCTCACTCTAGTTTGGCATAGTTTTACCACAGGCACAGAAAGCTACCAGACTGCCACATTGTTGAATGTGTTCACTTAGAAAAGCAGCTGAGATGTGAATTGTTACTTTTAATGTTTTTTTTTTCTTCTTTCTCTATATGTGGGAACCTCGCAGGAACAGACATTATTTCTGTCTCTCTGCTCTGGCCTCTTTGTTGACATTAATAGTTTACACTGGGCTCTACAGTGAGGCTCATCTTTGTCACACTTTTGTCACAGTGTATTGACTGTGCTCAGCCACAGAGGTCAGCCCCAAGGAAGTCCCTCAAGTGCAGAGATGTCTGGATTCCAGATCAGGAGTTTAAGAGGAGTGGGCACAGCATTCATTCCCAGACCTGGCTTACTGAGGTCTGAGAAGCTTACTAGTGATTTTAAGTGTTGCTTTCAAGCCTGTTTCTAATCATGTCAATGCACATACAGCACAGCATCTGGTTACAGAGCTGAATCTCCAGCCAGTGCAGGTTTGAACTGAAAACGTTACAGATATTTATCTCCTGATATTTCTGACACTTTTTTTCTGAAAATCTTCAAATAAACTACTGAAGCACACTGTAGCAGTTGATCTAGAATATGTAACTATTCAGAAAGTGGTTCCTCTCCCTCAGCCTCCTCTGCAATTAGAACTAGTCCCCACATCAGCCATTCATTGATGGCAGCACAGATCACAACTTGCACAACTTGATCTACAGTGGGTTTTTACCAGAAGCTAAAATAATTCCTGAAATCAGAACTAATCCTCAGTGCAGACAAGGCCTCAGACTGCCAACTAGTTCCAAATGTTTTTAAGATGTGAATACTTGTATGTTGCCAATGAGACCTAGATGACCAATTCTTTTCACGTGGGTCACTCCAAGGCCAGCAAAAGGTATCAGCATTTCCCCAGAGCCACCCTGGCTCACAGACACACCAGTCACATAAAGGTGAAAGTGTTGCTGGACTCCTTTACAACGGATGGAGTCATCGTGTCTTCTGCAAAGCACTTTTCAAAACAAAGCAAAATACTTTATGGAGTGGAAAACACTGAATTATTTGCAAAAAATTTCTTTTCTAAATCCCTCCCCAGGGAGCCCATTGTTCAAGTAAGTATTTGCTTGTACCCCAAAGTACAGATGTTTTTGCCTCTTGTCATAAATCAAACATGCTTATGTCTAACACATTAAAAAAGAGTAGAAAATTGCAGGCATGGATTAAGATGGTTGGTCTGACCCAAATTATAGTTCTTCAAAACTGTTAATTTTTTGCTGATTCTTCTGGGAACAAAAGATTCGACACCATCATTGTGCCTCCCTCCTCTCCCTTGGAATTAAAATCAATCTTTTACTCCTTTTGAAATGTAAATTTGAAATAATCATGTATCTGGATCATGGATTAAGTTTGCAGGAGAAAAATCTCTGGCAGAAGATGGCAGGGACCGTGCCTAAAGCTAAATCCAGACACACAAATCAGCTCTGAGCTAGGCTGAAAACAGAGTTCTGGTTAAATGGGTTGCAGGCTTTCAGCTGCAAAAGTTCCATCAAGAAACCAATCTGATATTTGAAAACAAGTAAGAAGGCTTCATGTCATTTGCAAGAAAAGCAAATTTAGCATTCCAATTACTTTTTTCTCCCCTCAGACATTTCTCTCAGGCCTGTGTTAAACGGCATTTTTTACAGAATCAGAATTCCATCTGTAAACCTTGACAATTCTAGTGAGATGGTGCTGCCTTTTTATTTTTTTTATTTTTTTATTTTTTTTTTAATAAAGAAAGACAAGCCTTTGATAGTTTCAAATATGTGTGTTGAACCACAGGACAAATTGTCCTGAAAGGTAGCAAGGGAGCAGGATAAACCATATTTTCAAGGCCAGTTTTTTAATCCATGGCTTTAAACCTTGCTATGATTTATGTTCGACCTCCTTTCTACAGTGGTTTTCTTCCTTCTCTCCTTCAGACTGAAAGGACACGTCTATGCTTTGTATTTGATGTGGGTTTCATGTATCTGCACAAAGTAATTCATAACCACTTGGCAAAAGGCATGTGCCCACACCACATCATTATCCTGCAATTAAGAAAATTCTCCCTGCCACAAAGCTATAAAGCCCAGTGATGTTTCAAGCTAAGCCCTCAATATTCATCCTGAATTCATCTAGGGCACAAAGCTGCTGTAGTGCTGCAGAGAGATTTTGTAGTGTGTCTCATAAAATACTTGTTGCGTGTCAATTGGAAATTATTTAAGTTTGTCTCATCTCAGCATGTTTCCATATCTTAAGATTTTCTTCTGCTTCTCTGCACAGACTTCACACAGATACAGAGAAGATAGCTCTTCTCTGCAACTGAATGGAAGCATGTATTGTGTTTGGTTCTGTGCATCCTCTACCTAAGTGATCAGGTTTAACACTTTCTTCAAATGATTTTTAGATTTTTGATTATTCTCTCTGTGTTGTTGGTCTGGTTGCAGATTGCGTTGTAAGACTTGATCAAGCAGGTCTTGAATTATCCATGTGATTTACTTCCAAAATCTTTGATTTAAGTAAAAGATTGATGTGAAAGGAAGGCAAAAAGATTCTACCCTCTGGGATGTTTAACATGAGTCAATTTCAATGCCGCGTTTCTCTTTTACTGTGTGGACAAACACCTTCTCTGCATCAGTGGTGCAGTCTATAACATTTTATTTGCATTTCCTCCATGTTCCTAATGATGCCTAGATTTTAAATAAGTAGATCCGAGGGGGAAAAGTTTCAATTAAATAAAATGTGGTGATGACTTTCCGACTTCTACCTCATGTGGCCCCAGTAGTAGGGAGAGGAGGACATTTATTGAATTACTCCTTTAGACAGCCTTCTCCTCAGGGTCTTCCCAGCAGGAGCAAACCCTTCCATCAGGTTGAGACAGCTTGGAAAGTCGTGCAAGCCAATAAAGAATAGTGGTGTGCCTCTGAATGCACGCCACAGAGAAACACTGTCCAGAAGCGCTGCCAGCGCAGGAGCTGCCCGTAAACGCACGGGAGTGACGCTGCACTGGAGCTCTCTCGCTGGGCCTGCTCTCCTTTGAACAATTACAGATTCTATTGGCCAGGCGCGGTGAAAGGAACCCAAAAATGCCACCGGGAGCGGCTCCTTTAAGGCGCGGAGCGGCGCCCGCGGGAACGGGAGCGCCTTCGGTCCGGTCTCCATCGGTCCCGTTCGGTCCGGTCCCCATCGGTCCGGTCCCATCGGTCCCGTTCGGTCCGGTCCGGTCCGGTCCCCATCGGTCCCGTTCGGTCCGGCTCAGGGCCCTGGAACCCCGCCCGGCCCCGCCGCTCCCGGGCCGCTGCGGGGGGCTCCGAGCCCCGGTCCCGCCCCGCCGGCAGGAGGGGGCCGCCCCCGCCCCCCGCAGCCCCCGCCCCGCTCCGCCCCGCCACCGGCCGGAGGCACGGACGGACGGACGGACGGACGGACTGACGGACGGACGAGGCCGCCGGAGGCAGCGGCTGCCCCCGAGCCGCCGGTGCGAGGTGAGAGGCGGCGGCCGCGCTGTCGCCCCGCTGCCCGCGGGAGGGGAGCGGGCTGGGCGCTGCCCCGGGCTCGGTCCCTGCCCCGGGCTCGGTTCCTGCCCCCGGGCTCGGTTCCTGCCCCCGGGCTCGGTTCCTGCCCCCGGGCTCGGTCCCTGCCCCGGGCTCGGTTCTTGCCCCGGGCTCGGTCCCTGCCCCGGGCTCGGTCCTTGCCCCGGGCTCGGTTCCTGCCCCGGGCTCGGTTCCTGCCCCGGGCTCGGTTCCTGCCCCGGGCTCGGTTCCTGCCCCGGCTCGGTTCCTGCCCCGATGCCGTGCTGGAGGCGCCGCGGGCTCCCCGCGCTCCCGGGCAGCGCTCGGGGTGCGGAGGTGCCGCGCCGGAGTTGCCGCTGCTCCGGCGCTGTCCCCCCGCTCGGGCTCTCCCGGCGATGCGGGCTCGCCCCGCGCTCTCCCCGCAGCACCTGCTCCGGGCCGGGCTCAGCCGGGGCCCCGCGGTTCGGCCGGAGCCCGGGGAGCAGGAGCCGCTCCCGGGCCGCCCGCGGCGCTGGGGCCGCACCGCAGCGGGGCTGAGAAGTGTTTGAAGGAGTTTTGTCTCCTTCCAGCTGGAAAAGGAAAGGCAGCGGCGGTGGCAGCAGCGCGCACGTGTGATGTAAAGAAAGAGGGACTTTATGATGCTGGCTGGTTGCAGCTCGGTAGGATCCCGGGAAAGGCGGGCAGAATCAACAGGGTGCTCGTTGGGCGGTGCACGGAACCGCTCCGGCCCAGAGCCCCCGAGCTGGTTTGGACAGACTGAGTGCTCATCCTGACTTAAATTGGTCAGCAGTGGGGTTCCAGCTTGCCCCGACTTGTCCAAACTGCAGGAAACAATATGACGTTTAGAAAAGGGGAAACAATGTGGTATTGTGATTAATGGGAGAAAAATGGGTCGGGTATGCTGAGAGTTACCAGTGCAGTGCTTGTAGGGTTTTACATAGAGCATGGATACCCAGTGCTGCAGAGCTGACTATTTAATTACACCTTTGCATCCATTCTGCTAGTAACACTTATTGGAGTCTGATGGATTGTGATCATGGATTATGACTCTTTTAAAGAAAGACTTATGTGGTCTTTCTGAGTGTACTCAAGTTTATTTCTTGGCAGGGGGCAGCAGCATGAAGCCTGGGAATGAAAATAGGAAGTGAACATTACTCATTTAGTTTTGATATTGTGTCTTTGACGGTTGTAAGTGTCATCATAGACTGATCCTAGCTCAGATAGCATCTCATGTGCTGAGAGACATTGCTCTTGTCCTGGTTAATACCTACTTCTAGCTGTGCAAGCAGTCCCTCTGATATGGAATATGTTCTGAACAGGTCTGGTTATTTCTATAATGGGCAAATGTGTTTCTGGAAGAGTAAATCAAACTGTATCATACTGAAGAATGTTCTTAGCCTGTCATATCTTAATCTCATGTGTTCAAAATGAAAACAGCAGCCACCGGAAAACTGAAACCACTCTTGACTGATTCACATGGCTAATGAGGTTTATGACAACGGAACTGTGTGCAGTGTTACTACACTGAGGTGTGGTTACCTCACTCCTGGAAGTGTGGTTCGAGATGAGGATGTGCTGTCTGCTGGCTCTGTGTAACCAGCAGTGGCAGAGGTCCAGCCTGAGTTTTCAGAGAAACAGTCCTGGCTTCTTTATGGTCCTTTTGGAGCCTTCATGAGATAGAAGTGCTTGTTCTGTGGACTGGGAAGGAATGGTGGTAATGTGCCCCAGTCCTGAAGCACAGGCTTGACAGCTGTTCTTGCCAAGAGATGCTTTTCCCTGGTGGACATTGAGAGGCTTGGGATGTCACCCTGTTTTCCTCTGCCCCCTGACGCCACAATAAAAGGGTTTTGGCCTGTCCTTAAATGCATCTGGCTGTAGGTAGCAGCATGGTGAGATGCACTAGAGTGGTTTGCTCAGTTTCAGTTCTGCTTTGTTTATCTGTCTGAAGGCTTTGTTAGATGTTACTGTGTTAAGTGAGATGCAGTTAAAACTTTGATTTGCTATTCTGATAGGAATTGTGCTTCAGCTTTCACTTTAAAGTAGTTGAGTATTAATTGTAATGCTTAAGGAGCTGTATCCTAGCATGGATGTGCATGCCTTTATCTGGCCATGGTATCCTTACTAACCTCCCTGATCAGGCAGGACCAAAGTGTCCATCCTGTGTAGAAACTTCTGCAGTCACCAGAGGAAAGTCATGGGCTTTTTCACAATAAAGCTCTGAACAAAATTCCTGTCTTCAGGTGAGTGTTAGTTCCTGCTAGGTGTGGCCTGACTGTATTCCCCTGGGGGAATAATTTCATGCCCTTTGTTTCCCTAGAAAATTTATGGTTCCCAACTGCACTGCTCAGTTCTGAGTGGATGCAAACTGTGCTGACTCATATGCTGAACTGCAGCCTTGCTCCGTGTAAACACAAGCACACTTCTAAAATATTTAATTTGTAATGTCCTCTGTGGAGAGCTATCCCACAGCTCCTGGCATAATTCCCAGAAGCAGCAGATTTTGGGGTTCTGGGAGTTTCAAAGGCCAGTGGTGCCCAGCGGGATAATCATCTGAACTAGTTTAGTGTAGTTTATCCTGGCACTGGGACAGCTCAAACTGAACAGGTATTTAATCTTGCTTAAAGCAAGTCTGCTTTGAACAATACATGGTATGTGTATGAATGATCTGGAGCCTGTTGGGACATGGCTGTCAGGAGATCTACATGGAGGGAAATCTGTGTTATGGCAAGTACACTTTGGTGTAGCTGTACCTCCCAACAATTTCTAAAACAACCTCTGTGGGCAGTTATAGTAAAATCAGGAATAAGCTATTAGACTATTTGTTTTCTTAGTTCCACTCTGGTGAATACCAGTGATAATTGTCTTGTAAAACACCCAAGTTTATATCCACAGGTAAAATGCATGTTAAAAAAAACTTCTCAGAAATACAGAAACTCACTGCTATTCATGTACACAAAAATTCTTATTCTTTTAATTGAAAATAAGTTACAGTATATGATTTGGCTACAAAGGAGGAGAGTGGAACCAAAGAATGATTTCTATGTGCACTTATTTTGTCTGTACCTGCTAAGTACAGTATTGGAGTTTAAGACAAATATCTTCTCCTTTAAAACGGTAATTAATTCAGTGGAGACTAGTTGATAAGAAACCAGAGTTCTTTGGTTCTTATGTGACTTAAAATTTGGGTTTGTCTGTTTGGTTATTACTGTGAGCTTGGTTGAAAGAGTGATCCATTACAATAAGTACAGAGAGTAATTTGGGAGAGATTCAGTGCATCTTATGGGTGGTCTGGATCAATCCCATATCACCTGCTCAGGTGGGCTGACTGTCAGTGCATTACCTGCAATTGTTAAGCATCATCTGTTTGCTGAACTGAGCTCAGCTTCACTGATGTCATAACTCATCCCAACATCCTGCAAAGTTTTCAGCTTCCATTCTTAATTTTCTGTTTTGCGATCAAGATTCTAGAGACACTAGAGTAGTGAGATGTGCTCAAAACTGGGTGAGTCTGGGTAGCAGAAGTGGTTCCAAACCCTGGAGGAAAAGCCCCTGGAGCAGATGTGGCTCTGGATCTCACTGAGGTCCCCTGGGGGTACAAACATTGCTCCCAATGCCACAGCACAGCAGCACTGTCAGTGCAGCAGGAAAAGCAAATCTGTGCTCTTTCCTTTGCAGGTGGTAGGGTTTGAAGGTAGTGTGCCTGTCACTTGTTTGACTGGGGAAGGGTACCTGGCATAGTACTGTTTTGGTACAAGAAGCATCTTTTCTGTGAGTATGATTCAAAGCTCAACTTACTTTCCTTCTTTATTAATATAGGGAATTTCCTTACAAATGTGGCTTAAACCACAAATTAATTTCCCTAGAAAGACTATCTGAAGTCTGAAATGGAAGTGTACAGATGTGGCATTTTGCTGCTTGATTGTGCTGAGAGATATGCTTGCCATTAGCAGAGTCCCATTAGCTACAAGGTAGTCTTACAATCCATATTTCAAAATCCTGCTTTCTATGATGGCTGTTAGTGGCAGTTTTCTTTGTAAAAGCAAAGGAAATTAAAAATTGTGTCTGCATCTGTTATTGTTGCTATGACAGCTGTCTTTGTCCAGTTTTAACCATCCTATTCTGAGTAGCTCCCAACTGGGGTTGTAACATCAATGGCTGTGTGCAGAGGAAATAGAAGTGGAGGTCTTTCAGTGCTGTCTCCTTCTCTCAGTCAAAAAATATTTGAGCTACACTAGTTTTAATCAAGATGCAGTAAGTCAAAACATTCCACTCTGTTTTGGTGCCTAGTGTAATTAGGACTGATATGGTTACAACATAAATTAGCAGCCAGTTCCTTAGAAATATTTAATCATGGTTTGTCTTGAGCAAGACAGATGGTACCACTGATACTGTGCTTCTGAGACTTGAAACTGGGAAGATCACTTGAAATGAGGTGATGCAATTTTTGTAGGAGGTCATGTACAAAATTGTCCTCTTCAGATGGCAATTGTGAAACAAGACAGTGCTCCTTGCAACATGCTATCAGTTGTTGCATAAGTGGGCACGAAATAAGGGCCACCCCTGTGTCGAGGTGAGCAGTGGGATGTGCTGTCTTCAGGTGCCAGCTTACTTTCACACCGATGTGCAACACCTGTGTAAAAAAAAAAGATGTAGAATGGCCCATGTTTATTCAAACCCTCCTTTCTAGCATACCCAACATCTTCCTCTGAAGTGGAAAGCTAACTTCTGTGTAGTCAGAGTCTATATTAAGAGTTTGTAAATGGCTGTCTTCCTGACTCTAGCTGGGAAATACTGTCATGAGAGAAGTTTTTTTGTAAGTTAGATGGCAGCCAGTTAGTGTGAGTAACACATGGTTGGAAACTGTTGGTGGTAAAGCAGCAGCAGCTTGGAAAGCTCTGTGACCCTGATCCAGACTTGTTTTAGAGGGTAACTTCTAATACAGAATCTTGTACAGTTTAGCCCAGTTGGAAGGTCAGCTGTCTATTTTGGAGATCAGACTGCTGCCTTTTAAGATGAAAGCTGTATTTTGTGAATATGAACTCCTTTTTATCTGCTTGCTGTGCCCTGTCTGAGGGAAGGAGCAGCTGTAGTCCGTTTTCCAGACCTGCATTTGGCTGTTGCTGCCATTGTGTTGTGTGTAAACATGTACCATTATTTTGGATCATATAGCAGCCTGTTCAAAAGGGTCTCGCATTCCCCAGCTGTTCTGCAACTTTTCCATCTCTGAGCTTGCCAGCTGCTTAATACAGGCAACTGTAGCTGCATTTGTTTCTCTGGTGTTAAGTATTAGTGGAGATAAAATTGACTTGTTAAATGTTAGGTGCTCTGAACCCCTCTCCTGCTTGGAATGGACTTAAAAGAAAAGCAGACTGTTCTTACCACATTGAAGTTGTTAGAAGTTTTCTTTGTCAATAGCTGAACAGATTGCATAAAAATCTTTGTTTTGTAGATTTGAAACAAATATGAAATACAATTGTGTTTACATATATATACAGCCACAGGTTGTAGCAGCAACTAATCTGAAAGAACTGGGTTACAAAAAGGTGTGCCTTAAAGCCTTGTCAACAGCTCATTTGTTTAACCACTTCTCTGAACAATGTTCAGTGTGACAAGGCATCCTGTGCTCTCTTGTCAGCCAGCCCTTTTGTTTATTGAATCTGGGAACTTTTGTTTCAGTGGCAGCCCTGCTCAGGCTGGGTGTCAGGGAAGGAGCAGGGGCTCTGCAGTGTCTTGTACCTGCAGGGAGTGCTCAGTCCAGGTGGGGAGCCACAGGCTGAGACCTGCCTTTTCCAGCCTGCTCTCCCTGCTATGAAAATGATAGCAAATGTCTGGAAAATGTTTTGTGTGACTGAACTCCTCTTTACTGCAGCTTTGAATCCAGAGCTATCTGCCTGGAGATACAGAAGCTGAAAGTCAGAGTAAATTCAAGCTCCTTTGGAAAAATGAGATAATTCTGTTCATGACTAAAGTTACTATTCTAACCACTTAACCTGTTCTATAATGTCAGTGTGAAACTTGGGGTGAGGAGGAGTGTATCCTTGGTTGCTGCAAGAGACTGCTTAAGATAGTGATAAAGCAAGGTTTTCAGAGGCTTGAGCCATTAATTAATATTCCTTACACCCATATAAGAGCATTAATACAAACCACCACAGTGATAAATCAGATATTCACTAGAAATCATATTTAATGCAGTTTGTATTTGAAAAATGTATATTTGGTTTTTGATGGTTTTGCCATTCGTTTCATGGTGAAGGAGACTGACTGGAAGGGAATGACTTGTGCATTCCTGCTCCTGATAGCAGAAAGGACTGCCTCTGCCCCAGAGTCCAAGTTACCCATTGTAACTGGCCTGAATACCCTATTATTCAAGAGGAAATTTCCAGGTGACTGTAAATTCTTTTTTCTTACCCCCTTTTTTCCCACCCTTTCACCAGACCTGCTCTATCCTTGCTGGTTGTAGCTTTCATGTTAAACATCAACACTACCTAAATTATGCTAGGATGACTCTGGATGACTTCATCATAGAGCCTTGACCTGTAAAAACTAAAAGCAAAAGTACAAAAAAAGTCTTTTGATTTAAGGTAGCATGTTTCAGGATCTGTTTTTTATATCTCCAAATATCTGGGAATTTGAACTTTTCCATTCTAATGCCAGTGGCTTAAAAGAAGTTGAAACACTGTTTGGCTAGATGCTGCACTTGTCTTCTGGAAAGTTAATTTTTCAAAGTCAGTATTAGAGCACTAAATCATTATTTGTCTGAAATCATAGCAGAAATACAAGCTTATAATTTGAAGTGATCATACTAGATACATAGTTATGTTAGCTGAGCAGAGTCATAGATATTAGATTAAAATGTCTAGCTAACGGAGAAACTGTAGAAATGAATGTGTGTTCTGGATTTAATATGAATGAACAGTTCTTTAGAAAATAGGTAACAGGGGGTTCCCTTTCAGAACACCAGATTGACCACAATTCAAAAATAGAGGAAGAAAAAGAGAGTGATACTGAGGGCATGGAGAGAGGGGATGGGAATGGAGAAGGAACTTCTGTCACAGTGAAAGTTAGGGAGAGCATCTTAACATTTTATTTCTTTTAAGTGCTGCTGATTAATTCATAAACCCCTTTGGAGTGAGTTTAGGGAATGGACATAGAGGAGATTGGAGAAGTAGATTTTGAGAAGTAAGGAAGTAAAGAAATGTTGGTCTGTCCACAGTTGAACAGAAGAGGAATGCAATCTGATTAATAAGTAGTGTTCAATTATTGAAGGCTCTAGGAGAAATAAATATTTCTTTCAGAATATGGTGGGAAGTGAAGTGAGAAGACTTTAAATGGCTTTAAATTGCTTAAACGTGTTTAAAATAATAGAGGGGGGGAAAGAAGGGATTACCCTCTCACCCACCTGCAATGACTGTTTTTAATTGTTTTAAGTTGGTGGAAATTTGGGAAGGCATAAAAAGAAAGCATTTGAGAAGGCTTTTTGTTAGGTGATTTTGTTTCTTTCTTTCAAATGAAAGGTTCTGCCAGTGTTTTTAACTTGGCTTAAATTTGCTCCATCCTCTACAGGGGAAAATATTTATTTTAAAGCTTCCTCTAAACTTAAATTGGCTTCCCAGCCAATTTAGAGACATGTCTGTCTATGTAATACCTTCCAACTCCAGGAAAGCTGAAAACTCTAAAGCTTAATGAAGGAGGAGACCTTTTGATTGCACAGGAGAGCAGCATTTCCAGCAGCAGAAAAATTGCTGTTCTGAAAATGTAGCTTGAATTAATCCCTTCCACCTTTGTTTCCTTTTGCTGTTGTTAATGATTTCCTTTGCTCAGCTAGTGGTAAGTGTTGTTGTGCCTGCCTCACTCCACTGATTCTTCCACTGCCCTCTGGGACTGAAAATTATAGTATGTGTCAATTTAAAGACAGAAATAGAGCAGTGGCAGATAGAGCTTCTTCACTAAGCTGCAAGCTTATGGGAATTATGATCTTTAACTTTGGCACCTGAAGTTATTTTTCTCCAGGGTGGTCGCTGCAGCTCTCAGTGTGGGTTGTCCTGCACACTGATGAGTTTGGGTGCCTGTAATCTCACAGGCTTGTGGCTCAAGTCTCTGCCCTATATGTAGCTTATCAGCCACTTGCACTGCTCCCCAGGGACCACACGAAATTGTCTCTATGCTGGAAAGATTCAAGGCTTTGAAAGAGGCTGCTTAAGCAAAAGACGCGATGATGAACAAAACTACAAAAAGAAAACAATTATTTACTTAGGTAATATGTGAGGACCTGGCTCAGTTAGGCTCTGTTGTTAGGTTTGCCTGTTACAGCTGTTTGGGTTCTGGATGCTTTGCCTTGTTTGTGTGCTCTCCTCTGTAATCAGCAGTAGGTGTAAACTGCTCAAAAGTTCCAATTCTGCTTCTTCTCCCACCTTACCCCACAACACTACTTAGCTGAGGTGTTCCTGTTCAGATCACACTGCTGGCTTTAGGCTTAAACTACTTTAGTCAGAGTCTTCTGTCATTTGTGGTTTAAAGTATTTGCTGTGACAAATAGTACTTCAAAGGAGTTTGTACAAAACTTGACCCTTGCAAAGCTCAGAGAATAAGGACTCTCCAGAACTCTATAAACAGCCTGGCCATGGGATTGCACCAAACCTCTTCTCCCCCTGGGCCTGTCCCCTTCCTTCCTGTTGCATTGCAGAGTGCCAGTAGTTGACAGGCAGAGGGTTTGTTTTTCCTGAAATACACTTGTTTGTCTTGTCTCCATAATATTTGTTGCATGCCTGACCCAACAACTTGCATGCAAATGCCTATTTTTGTACTGTTTTTGTGGGTTGGCAACAAAGCAACTGTGGCTTCCTACTGCAAGCAAAAGCCTGGTGTATGGAAGGGAGTTGTTTATATGGATTCCTGGTATGGAATGCAAGTTTAATTCTTTTAGCTTGAAATTAAATTGTGTTGAGCAAAATTAACTTTGAATTTAAGTGGCACTGAACCCAGCTAAACAATTTTCTAGGGCTTACATTAATAAAAGGGAACTATAGCATAGCTAACTTCTGCTTGGGATGCATTTCAGGTTCTTAAAATTTGTGGTTTAAGAGGGGAATGCTCAGCTTATACTTCTCTAAACTTCATGTCTGAAGTGCACTGTGTGGTGTACCCTGCTGGGATGTAACACAGGTTACCTGAAGGGATTTGTGTAGGCTGGGAGAAGGCAAGTGAGACATTCCAGGTGAGATACAAATTTCCATGGCCTTGTTTGGGAACCTAACCTGCCTGACAGTAGGAGATGGGTCAAAAGAAGTTACCAGTGATTTTGTTTCATCTGATCTACTGTGTAGAGGACCTATATCCTTTTGAAAGAAATCTTTAAATATTTGGTCAAATGTGCTTTTCCTGGACTCCCAGGAGGTGCTTGCCAGCAAGGAGCTGCTGACATCAAAAGCAAAACCCCAAAAGGCACATATATGTGTGTGAAGTAAGGAAGCCAGGAATGAGAGTGGTTTTGTGCTGAACTTCAGCTGAAAGATCTTTCCAGATGCAATAAAGAAACTGAGCACCTTAATTACTGCCTTCAAAAGTTATGATGGCTTGTGAGATTCCTGGAGTAACATACTAATGAAGGCAGTGTCCTTCCAATAAAACAAATCTTGCTTCATTAAATGTTTCTTATGCAAGGACCAATATGAGAACTTATAATCACACCAATCACCTCTGAAACAAAGCAAGCAATCTTGGTGTTACAGAGGTTTGTTTCTTAAGGAAGCCCTGAAAAAAACTTTTTCCATGAACACGTTGGTATGAATTGGCATTCTTCCTTGCACAGGAAACCACAAATTCTTATTGCAGAAAACTTCTAACTCTTGTAAAAGAGTCATTAGTTTTGTGTATTAAATGTTCAGAATGTTCTAGATTTTAGTATTTTTTTTTTGTTTTGTTTTGTTTTGTTTTTGTTTCTTTTTTTTTTTTTTTTTTTTTTTTCCTTGTGTGGCCTCTGGAGAGCTCCTCTAAGAAATGCTTCTCTTTTGATAAACAGAAGATCACTTGCTCAAATGTTTCCAGTCCCTTGTAGTCCCTGTGCATGCTGCTTGGATACTTCTCAAATGCCTACAAGCCTGAGACCATCTTTATTGCTCAATTATTTTTACCCCTCAAGTCTGACAGTTGCAGCAACTGAACATGATCCCTGTATGAAATGCAGCAATGTGTTTGATGAGTTGCTTTGCTTTGTTAGGGTTGCTGGAACTGGTGCACTTGAGATTGCCTTTGGTGTTGGGGCAGCTCCCAGACCAGCATCACTCATGCACACAGAGAGACACAAACTGTGCTTGTGTGCCCTCCTTGGAGCACCTGTGTGCAGTGTCAGTGTGGCTTGTACACCTCCAGTGTGTGATGTGTATTACAGGCTGGGAGCTTCAGTGTCAGGTGTCTGGAAAAATTACTGCTATGGCTTCACTGTGCATCCTTCTTTTTCTTTATGCTAGTATTTTTTTTTTTTTTTTTTTTTTTTTTTCCCCAAGCCCCTATTGTGGATTTGGTCTGCAATCTATGATCAAACATCACGTGAAGTAAAACCCTTACTTAACAAAGTTTTCCATAGTTTTCTTCCTTTCAAACACACTATTAATAGTAGAACTCAAATGTAGAACTCAAATTACACATCACATTCTTTTTATTTTTTTTAATGACGGAGGAAGGGACAGTGGGTAGGTATGTAGCAAATCACATAAGCTAGCAGTGATAAAAGTGTTGGGGTTTTCTTGCAGTGCAGGCTACTTGTCTGAAACAGATTTATCATATCTTCATCAGTGTTTTATAGTTTCTACTATTTTGGAGTGCAAGCTGGGTTCTCAAGTAGTGGAACGCTACTGCTGCTATTTAAAGCAGGACATCTGTCATGATGTGTCTAGAGTCTGATTTCCCCAAGCCTGAACAATTCTTGCCTTTATGCTCTACCTATGTAGCCCTTGCTCTTTCTACAGCCTAAAAATAACATAGAAGTTAAACAACTCATTGAAAGTCTGTAATTTCTGAGAGCAGCAGCTTGCCAGTAGCTATGTCTTGTGTCATCTGGACAATGCTTTGGCAGACTTTTAAGAATTTGCTAAACTAGGCCAAATTAACTTTTCTTTCTGGTCAGCTGTAACTTTCTGTACTGAAAGGATGTGCACAAAATAAATGCCTGCTCTCACAGACAGTGTAAACACTGCCTCATGCTGCACACACTGAGGCTCCTGTGGCCCATCCCAGCAGCATCCTCTGGCATCCTACCCTTGGTTTCCTCCCTTGCTTCTGGAAGTCATGGCTTGCACATGGACTGCCTTGGGATTTGGGACTCTCCCCTTCCAGTAGCCTCAGTGTTAGCTGCTCTCTCAACTCTGGTTTGTGTCCCAACAGCTGTTCAGTTTGCAGACTTTTACTGTAAACACTTTGTACAATATTATTACAGTATTATCAAGTATGCTGTGCACAGGATAATGAGGCTACTCTGTGGAGCTTCAGAGCTCTTCTGTAGAACAGGCAGACTTTTAATCTAGAGAAATTATTCCCTTTCTCCCTCTGAAACCCTACCCTGAAAACTTTGTTCTAGAGTTTAATGAGTTTGAAACCTGTATCACAGTTTTCAGAGCAATTCATTTATGTCTGTAGCCTTGCAATAATGCCATTTTTGGGGATGAAATTTTATTACTCCAACAGCTCTCCTCCCATTTCCCTCTTTCCTTCCTGCTCCCAGCTGTATGCATGTGCTGGTTATTCTGGGGTGGTTCTAGTCCACTCCTTCAGCTTTGTAAGCTGCTTTATCTCAGGTTTTGGTTGTTGGATCAGCAGATCAGTGTCTGCTGTTAGTGAGCCAAGGAAGGTCTCAGACCTCCAAGGCTTGTGGGAGGTGGTGCAGTGGGGACAGTGTCAGACTGAACAGAAAATCTGTTCTTTGCACAGTTCACTTTGCCTAACATGGATCTGTAGATGAGCATGAGTTTTCTGATGGTGCCTCTCAGTTCTGATTTGACAAATTAAAAGCTTTCAATTGGAACCCTGAAGCAGTGTTTATTTGAAGCTTAAAATGCTGGAATTGGATTTTTTTTTTCCTTTGTGTTTGTAGCTCCCATAGCACACTATGTTTTTACATGTTGTTTGTTTAAAGGAAGCTTTACACTTCCCAGGGAAGATTGCAGCTGGGAAAGGTCTGAAACTATTGCAGTTGCTTGGCTCTGTTGCATTGTAACTGTGTATGACTCCTACTAACCTAAAATTGTAGATGCCTTACTGTTTGTTAGATTGTAAAAATGCTATGAGACCATCCAGCATCTTTTAAAATTAGGCTGAGTTACATCATTTTGGAGTTAGAATGGTCATGATGACAGCATGTCTCTTTGTACTGGTGAAGAAAATTAGAGAGAGTGGGGAATAAATGCTAAGAAGATTTGAAATAACACTACATAAGAAGTTTTGGGTAGCTTTGTAAAACGGGCTGAGTACTTAAAGGTTTGCTGGAGAGTAATACATGCCATAGAACCTGATGGCTTTGGCTTGTGACCACCAGTGAAGACCTGCTTTTTCACCTAGTTTTGCAACTGGGAATTTACTTTGGCACAAGGAAGATAAGTTTCTTATTTGAGTTAGCAGAAGACAAGTGTCTGGTTGGAAACATTCCCAGCAATGATCTGATTCCTAGCCTTTTCTGTGACTTCTCAGTAGTGCCACCAGTGCATATTTGGCCACAAAATAGTTATGAGGACTTGCATAAACTCCAAGATTTTTTAATGTCTCAAAACACTTTAATATGGCTGGTCATTTATAAACACTGGCTTAAACAAAGTAATCAGATTTAACAGAACAGCTTGGTAGATGGTCAGTTCCAGTCCTAGGAAGTTCCAGCTGAGTTTATCAGAATTATTGCTTCTGCTTGCTGAGTTCATGGCATCCCATGAGCTTTGCAGTCAGTAAAGTGACTGCCAGCCACTGGCCCTGCACACCTTCCTCACAGTGCAGGACTCCTGTGCCTGAAGACAGCATCTCCCAGACCAAGATCTCCAGATTATTGCTGGGCTTTGTTTGGAAAGGACACCTGAGCTGGCTCTGTTCCTTGCTGCAGGTGTTGAATTGCTGCAGTGTTTAAAGGAGGCTGTGCTGTACTATCAGTATATATTCTCCAGGCTAATTCATATATACATTTTTGACCAAAACAAAAGAAGGCCCTGTCTTCTATTACATCATAAGGAACCTTTTCTCATTCTGTAGTATTGAACTGAAGTATTTGAGAATAAAGAAAAAAAAAAAAAAACCAACCTAAAAAAACCAAAAAAAAAAAAACCACCAAAACAAAACAATTTGGTTTCTCACTTCATTCTGGCAGTAGAGGCACATCCAGTGTGTGAAGGGAAGACACATGACTGTGTTAAGCTCCAGATGTTCTGGAGTTCTGCACTACAGGTAGATGAAATAAATTTCAGAGCCATCTGGCAATGAGCAGAGTGCAACTGCTTGACTGCTTTGAACTTGTATAAATGAACCTCTTCACAGGTCTTCTTTTTAGGAGTGTTCTGAAAAGATTGTCATTAGATTGTTAAAAAAAATTTTTTTTACGTTGTTGTCTGGTGATTTTATTGTCCAAAATTCTGCATAATTTGGATCTGAGATTTAGATTCAAAGTTAATATATCTCCATAGCAAAGTCCATGTTGTTCAGAGATTTTGCCATGTTAATTGTTAACAAAGGTGCTCTTGCTGCTCAGCAGAGCAGCAGGGTTTGTTAGCTGAGTGCTGCTTGCAGCACTGTTGTTTAAGTGCTGTTTTTGATGTCTCACAGCACCAACATGTGTAATTTGATTGATGTGACAAGGAGGAGCCTTATTCTGAAATGTGCTTCTGGAGCTTAGTTGGGACTGTTCAGATTGTGCTCAAAATTTCTACTTTATATTTTCTCCAGGGTTAATTGCACCATCAATTCAGTTCATTCAATTTCAATAATATACTTACTTTGATCTTTAAGCGTAAGATCTGATTTTATTTGGTTGTTTATGGCAACCTGAGCATTGTGTTTTATGTTTGTTTTTGGTTTTTTTTTTTCCTCGTAATATCTTCTTTATTCAGTGCTGTTTAGAGCAAGAATTTATTTGTGTGTGCACCTTGTTCACAAGATTCACTGTTATGTTTAAGATGTCTTCAGAGTCTTGCTTCTCCTTGTCTACTGCCTTTGCTTTGTTTCTGTTTCTTTCTTGTGTGGTACTGCCCATTTGCAAGACCTTGGAACTACAGCTCTCTCTCTCATGTTTAGGCAACTCTTTTGTCTTGTTCCATAATTGCTCAGTGAAGAAATCTGAATTGTTGTCAAGGAAGCTTGAGGTGCTTTGAGGTGTTGCAGATCAAAAAACAATTGTAGTTCTGTAAGAGTTCCTCTGTTCTCCAGTGTGGTCACTAACAGAGCATTTTTGAAAATTCACATAGGTGAACAGAAGTGCAGTGGGCTACATGAATCCAAAAGATCCCCTTAATATGCTATTTTGTTTGAAAAATATATATTTTTAAAACTTTAGGAATTCCTTTTGAATTTATTTTTAATGAAATTAGTTCCATTAGTAAGGGAGTTGTTTTCAGTCATGCTTGCACAAGATGCTTAAGTCCAGGAGATAAATCTAAATGTGGGGGATGTCTTGAATACCTTGTAAAGTGATGATCTCAATGGACCAGTGCACAGCCTACTGGTTAAGGATCATTGATGATTAGTCATGTCTTTCTGACTTGTCTGGGAAATCAATGTTTCATGTTCCTTCCATTTCTCAATCTTACTAGAGATTGTACTTAGCAGTGACTGGTCCCTTTGGTAGGAAATTCAGCTGTTTCTAATTTGGATTTTATGGTCTTCTTTCTATCATTAATAGATTCTTGGGTATTTGGGAAGTTTCTTTGGTGTGTGTTCCTCCTTAACTTGCTCCAAAGACTTCATTGTTAGACACCAGCCACATCCAGTTGGTACCCAAGTAGTCCCAGCAGCTGAGACAACTTGTTTTCTGTTGGAGATGGATGATGTGCTTGTGCATTTTGGGGTGATGCATAATAACCTGATCAGGAGAGATGCCTGTGGAAAAAAGAAGAGGAAAACAGGATTCCTAATTATGTGACCTCTTATTAGTTTTAGGGAAAGGGTGCTGGAAGGCAGGTATATTTTAAGGGGCTACTTTTTTTATTATGAGTCTGCATAGCTCAAATTCTCATTTAGCACTTCAGCCTTTGCCTGGCCTCCATCAAATCTTTTCCTTTAGCCATATTGGCAGTATCTTGATTTTCTGGCCAAAGGGGGAAAAAAAAAACAAAATGCACATTTTAATATGTCATTTTTTTGCACTACTCTATCATTTTGCCAGAGTGGGGAAGTAGTGTGAGTTTGGAAGGAGGATATGAGTTCTGTGAATGATATTGTCTCAACAAGTTTTGTAGGTGTTGGTGAAGACTCAATGAGGGTTAAAAAAATCCCCTCCAACTCTCTTTTTGAGAGTTTTTGAAAGCAGACTGATTTGTTTTTGAGAGCAGACTTATCTGAAGTACTTGATGTTCAAAACTGTACAATTATTATATGTAGAACTTTCTTTTCAAAAGATTTTTCCCCTTATTCTTGAACAGCAGAAATGGACACCTGTCTCTGTTTGAATAAGTGCTGGCAAATTCAAAACTGTCAGTGGTTTTTGGGATGAACTAGAATTTCAGAGGTGACACAGCTGTCAACTCTTGTCTGTGTCCTTGAATGTAGAAACTCTGTTCCTCTGTGGTCCAGTAGTTCCAGTTGTGATCTCTCCACTTCTTGGCATGTAAGAAGTTGAGCATCTTTAAAGCAATGAATACTTCATGCTGCTAATGGCTTTGGAGTAACTAATTTAAGTAGAAACTGAGCAGTCTCTGATTTAAATGTGCTTCAGATCATGTTTGTAAACATTCTAGAGATTAATTGCTGCATCTGACTTTCAGTATTTCTCATATATTTCAGGGAGACAGTAAAGTATCAAAATTGATGTGAAATTGATTTGTTTTGGAGAATGACTTGAAGGAATGACTCTCTTGATCTTAGTGCTTGGTATAAACACTGAAACTTATGTACTGGGAATGCCATAGACTTAAATTGCAATAAGGAGATAAGATGGCAGAAAAATGAGTCAGAAGTGAGGTAATCTAAGGAAATCAAATAAAATTTACCTTGTAATAATGGATTATTGAATGTTTGGGGTTTTTTGAAGAGGTGGTTAAGAACTGTAATCTGCATAATGGAATGTGTGTTCTAAAGGAAAAATCTGCTACTTTTATGAAATCAGAACATGCAAATGTTTCTGAGAATGAAGAAATGTTTCAAAAATTCGTTTTGAGGACTTGGAAGCCAATCTAATAAGCATGGGTGGAAATCTGCTCCACAGTACTATTAGGTTGGCAGGAGACTTTGGTTTACATGTTAATAAGATATTGCTTTCATGAATGTTGCTACTCAGCAAGACTGAAAACTTTATAATTTGATTTTGCTTCTTTTCAGAAGATGTCCTACATAATTGATGCCCCTGCCAAAGGAGCTAAGAGAGGCATTGTAATGGAAACATCTCTGATGTCACATTTTAGTTGTTAAGGAGCTATTAAATAATGAAACCTTTAAATCTAAGATCATATTTCATTTTGGCTAAAACTGGCATTTATTTACTTACATTTGTGCTCTATTTCTAGGGAGTTTGTGAGGAAATTTTGAAAGTTGTAGTTGTTCTTGCTCAGATAAATAGTTGAGTAGGCAATTGATTGCAAGTCTCATCAGACATTGGTGTTTGCCTGTGTTAGGATGGATGACTGTGACTTGAATTAATGGCAGCAGGTTTGCAGGTATAGAAGGAATCTTCTCTTTGCCAGGTGCATCTTAGTCAACTTTGCTGAAGTTATTTGAATGTTCAGTCAAGTGTATACAGGGATCTGGGTAAAACTTGGACTGCTTATCACTGGGATACCCACTCTTGTGTAGCAGCTGCAGCACTTTTTAAAAACTAGATTTGTGGGATGTTCCTGCAGCTAGTGCTTGGCTTTTATTCTGGTGTATCTAACAGATATGTAGAAGGAATTCAAGCTGCAGATTAGGAGTGAGTGTGCCTGTGAGGGCTCAAGCAGTGTGATTTGCCCTCTGAACTCCTGACTGAAGCTCTAAGCACAGTCTGTGTTTCTGTCCCTGGCACTCTGTCAGAGGGGCTCCCACTGCTGTTATTTGCACACTGGCCCATGTCAGGGGAGCTCTCCAGCAGGAGTGCAAATATCACAGCCCCAGTTTGTAACCAAGGCTGAGCAGAGCTGGGCAGTGCAGGTTAGGAGTGAGATAACACAAACACAGCCCTCTTGGGTCTGCCAGCTGGCTGACACACAAAGTGAGTTTTACAGCACACACTCTCTAAACTGCAAGGAAGATACTGAAGGCAAGAGTTGATTCCTAGATGTGCTGTAAACCCTGGAGTTTTAATCTGTACATTTGTGCTGTGAAAATTGGTTTGGGATTTTTTTCCTGCTTTTTCTCACCTATAGGTAGTGAAATTAATTTGAACTTAGATGAATTTCAACAGTGGTGCAAATAGTTACTTTTTGCATTAGCACAGCAGCTTACCTGGCTGAGAGGGCATTGCATTTCTACACTTTACCTTTTCAGTGGCTCATTGCTAGCCTTAAAGAGCACTCACTCTTCATTTAAAGTGAAGCATGGTTGTCCAAAACTCAATGGAAACAAAGAAATAGAATGTACCTGTTGTGTGTGTTTCAGAGACAGCACTTGCCTGCTGCTGGCTAACTGGCTGACTGAACATCTGCCCTGGTTAGGAATTTCCATGGGGCTGGGGAAGAGTGAGAGGACACCCCCTGTGCTGGCAGGCTGTGCTGCCATCCCTGCTCTGCAGTTTCTCAAGCTGTGCTGGGGATGCTTTCCCAGCTGTGTGGTGGAGGAGAGGAGTGCTGGCTGAGCTTGCCAGCAGTGATAAGGCTCCAGGTGGGGGGATCACAGCAAACATGCTGTGGGAATCAGCTTTCCCAGGAGTTACACCAGGCAAAGATGTTCTTCTGTCACTTGTTCTGCTGGAAGCTTCTTGCTGCTAACAACTAAATATGCAAATCAAACTGTGGCTCTTCCAGCCTTCCTGGTGTTCTGACTTATGGTATTGCTTCTGTTTTCAAAACTGAATTTGTCAGCACAGACTATTTCACTCTGAAAATGTAAAATCATACCATAAGTGCTTCTTGTGTTGTAATAAACACACATAACTTTCCTTTAGAGGATCTGCATATCATGCTTGCTTTTTCTCCCCACTGTTTATTCACTGCCCTGCCAGCAGCACAGGTACCTTCTGAGCAGGTTTATACAAAACTGGCAGATTGAATGGTAAAGTCATTGCTTCCAGTGAATTCAGGCTATTGTATTCTGCATAGAGTATTCACAGCTGTATTACTGGCTAACAAGACTGCTGCTGGCTACAATGAAGTGCACCACAAAATTGCTCAGATCTAAGGCTTAGGTTATAATTTGAGACAGTTATCCTAAACCAAAAGAACCTAAGTCCATAAATAAACTGTTAAGCAATGTAAACTTTATAATGGCAGAGACAGTTAACAAGGAACTATACAAACCCCCCAGGCCAAGATAATCTCTACCATAATTATGTAGTCTACTAAGTGAGAAAAATTCCAGAGTTTTGCTTATGAATAAGACTGGATTATTTGTGATGCGATTTCATAAAATAAACACAGAGACTAAAGGCTCCAGAGGCTACTTAAGGTTTTGCAGAGGGGTAAATGTTAATCCTTAATTGTTTAAAGTATGTGTGAAGTGATACATGGCAAAGTTGTACAAAGTATGCCTTAAAAAATAACTTATTGTTAGATATGTGGTGAATTTCTTTACCCTTTCTTTAAGCTGTGTTTCCAACAGGTCACTTTAGTAATCCATTCAAAATAGCCTTTAAATGTACAGTGAGCTTTTTGCTACTAATGTTCTGCTAGATAATATATATTGCTAAATACTTTCTATCTGCTGTATTCTAATTGTGGTAATAAAGTGAGCATTGCTGTGACCTTTCTTGTTCTGCTTTGGTACTGTTAACCCATCTCTGTTCTGATCCCATTTATCCCATCTAATTCTCCCCCTAAGACAGCTGTGCCAACAGGAGCACTGGGAAGAATACAACAGTTGCACTAGAAAAAAGTGTTCCCCAGGAGATGGGTTTTGGAGGAGAGAGATAGCTGAGGTGCTCAGCCACAGAGCTGATGAACTCCATCCTGATGGCTTGTCCTGCTGGTCCTGGAGCCAGCCAGCCCCAAAGAGCCACAGAGATACAGCCAGCACTCTGCAGATCTTGGGAAACTGTGGCTTCCTTTTGGGGTGCTTTAAGAATGAGTTGTGTCTCCTCCATTTTTTTGAGAGAGGAGAAAAGAGTTCCATCTTTTGGGGGCACCTTATCTAGGGAGCATCCTCAAGACTGTCTTATCTCTTTTTTTTAATGCTAATTTTATCCAGTTGAGATAAAGCACTATGCATGCTTCTGATACAGGAATTTGTACTTGTTCAGATAAATCATGCTCCACACCCAGACACAGAAGGAACCACAGGAAGAAGCAGCAGAAAATGGTGATCTTGTATGGGAAGGCCCCTTCTGTGCCTTTTACCTTTTACATCCCTTGTACTGGAGCTTCCTGCTAAACAGACCTGTCCTGGAGTCTCTGCATCAGCATGGATCCCTTCTAAGCTTTGTTTTACTTCACTAAGTCTCTGACTCAAAGTCCCTGTAGAGCTTAGAAATTTGAGTGATGGAAGCCAAAGACTTACACTAAAATGTGTGTTCTGTAGAAAAAAATCCCCTTCCTTAGACAAATAATGTAAACAATTGCCCCAGTGAGTTAATATGAATCTCAGTGTTTTTTAAACCCTGTTATTCATGCTCACCAGACTCCTGTGGAATTGAAGTTCTCTTTATCTTGAGTGATGGACTGGAGCTGGGTTATGGGGCTGGCTATCATGTTCTCACCCACATGCACCAGCTTCCCCTTTGCCCTGCTCTGCTCTCCTGACCCTGCACTGAGTCATCTGTGTTTAATAGGTAGGAGAACAACTGAATTATTTTTATGGTTGCTGGTCTGCAGTGAGTCAGTGCAGGGTCAAACATGTTGTGGAGCAGGGAAGGGAGAGGAGTGGGAATCTGGCAGCCAGCAGCTTGGAGCCACAGACCAACCCTGGTGACTTTGCCAAGGTCACACAAGCTCCTGTCAGCAGGAAACTGAAACCTCTCTTGTTTTATACAGGGTGCTGACCACAGCTCTGTCAAATGCATAACTGGCAGGAAGTGGCTTTAAATTTATTCTACTTGAATTTATTGTTTGCTAATACTGATGTATGAATTGATAGTTGCTTTCTAATGTGTGCTTTCTATTAATAGATGTGTTCAATTAATATTAATAATATTATTAATATTTATATATTAATATTAGTAATTCTAGTGTATGCCAGAATCCAAACATACAGAACTGGTCATAACTGTAGATCTTCAGGTGTAAGCTGGGTGCATTCCATGAGGAATTCATAATTAGCTTGAGCTAACTTTCCCTTAGAAATGTGATTTTTGTGTAGGTAGAGATCCCTCAACTACAGCATATTTCTGTATAAGGGCTACTGCCCTTTAATAAAGATAACTCAGGAGTTAGTGCCTGAAAGAAATCATTGCATGGTATTATATTGTATTATATTATATTATAATACATGGTATTATATTATATGGTATTATATTGCCAATTTGGTGAAAAAATCAGTTGCTTGATAACTCACACAATCTGCAGCTGATACTTTATCACTGGCCTAATACAGAATTCAGAATTTTCACCAGTCCTGGGCATACAAATTGCTGGATGCACACGAATTTCAGCATTTTGAGCTGTGTACATTATGAAAGCAGCACTTAAAGTAAGGGTATGAGGGCTTAGGTCATGTATTCCAGCATCAATTTCCATGGTCTTTTTTCTGTTTGAATTCACTTGGGTGCAAAGAAACTAAGAAACTTTTTTGAGTGAAGATTTTGGAGCTCTGTGCTGGTTATAAAGTTACCTGTGGCTTCTGTCTTTTTAAAGTTTCTTTAGAAAAAGGGCTTGCTAAAAATATTCTGGATGTGATTGTATGTAATGTGTGCATTTTCTTTGCACAATACACAACAGTTAATTCAATTTGAAGGACTTTCTCCTAGCTCTGACAAATCTTGACTTAGTCTCTGTGTCTGGTTATGTTTTTTGTTTTGTTTTGTTTGAGGCTTTTTTAACTTATTGAAATCAAAGAAAGCTTGTTGCAGGTGTGTTTTTTGGTTTTGTTTTGTTTTTTAATTTAAGAAAGATAATATTGGAGAAACCTGTCTCCAGCAATCTAATATATTGCCTGGTGTTCTTCTAGGAACAAATATATCATGCAGATTTTTTTGTAGGAGGCTTTTTAGACTTTTAGAGGCTGGGTGTTAGCCATAAGGTTCATGTGACATGACAAATGTGGAACATCTGTGTGCTGGTGCACATCACTGTTCTAAAAGTCATTCCCCTCACCACATGCATTGAATTAAACACAAGAATTTAGAGAAAAAAATAGTTGGAAGGACACATTCTGTCAAATACAATGGGAATGATCTGTTGTGCAAGCTGCTGGAGCTCACTCACACAATTCTCCAGTCACTAATTCAGGGTCTGGTGTGCTCTGTGCCTCTGCTCTTCCTCCTTGGAGCTGGGAAAGTGCTATTGTGCCTTCCTAGTTGGTGGTAAGCAGTTTTCTGGATAGAAATTAGAGTTGAGCATAAGGTTAACATCTAAAGGGATTTCTAATAAACTACAGGGATTTCTCAGTGTAGTTTCTTGTTTGAGTGAAGTGGTCTGAAACTGTGTGGGTTTGAACACATCATTAAGTATTGGGTTTTTAAAGTCATTTAAAGCTATCTTTTAGATGTCATTACACATAAGGGTTTATTGAGTTCTGATACAGCTAGAAACCAATATTAAAAATTTGATTCTCATTTCCTAGTTTATCTTCACAGACTCAAGTCTGGGACTGCAGATGTAAAGGACCTCTTCTAGCTGATCTGAACTTAATTTCAAACATTTACCTCTGAGATGACTTCTGAATGCTTCCTCATGCATTGTGATGGCTGCTTTCATGCTGTGCTTAACTCTTTATGAATTTAGTATTTCTAAGGCTTTTAAAATCTTGCTCAAAAGATAGTTTATAACAGCTCCTGCTCTAGAGTGCATGTAAAAGCTCTTGTTCCAGCACAACCACCTATGCCAGACTTGGGAAAGCTTGTTCATGTTGAAAATATCATTTCACTTGGAAACAGCCTCTGGATGATTCCTTGCTTTTAAAGGAAGTGTGAGAAATGGTCTGGAGTAAAGGAAGCATGTCTGGGATTTGTTGTCCAGAGGCAGGTGCATAGGGAGTGGACAGAAGTGGCATACAAGTGGCATGCCTAAAGAATTTGGGCATCCATTTCAATTGTTCTGGTCTCTAAGAATTGGCTGTGCTCTAATTAAGCAATTCTTGTCATAAAACTCTAGTTAGCTCACAACAAAATGCAGATTCTATAATCATAGAAGTTGTGGGGCAACCTTCCTTGTTTAAAACATTTTTTGAAACTAACTTAATTTTTTGTTTGTGTTTTTGTTTGATGTTGATAGGTTGTGTTTTTACCCTCTTCAAACCAAGCAGCCCCTCTCTCACCCCAGCCTGCCTGGGCTCAGAGGGCACCTCCTGTGTCTTCAGGGAGTGAGCACTCATGCAGATTTCTGTATTGCATTCCCAGCAAACTTCAGTGCTGGCTGCAGGACATTCATCTGAGTGTATTCCTAAACTGTATTTAGGAAAAAAATCTACACATTCAGAATGTGTAGGTGTTAAATTCAGCTGGGTTCAAATAAGTGAAATGCAGCTTTGATGTAAATTTCTTTATCTAAACACAGCAGGAACTTCACATCCATTGAACAATTTGAGTTCTGCAGCTTCTTTCACCCTTGCTCCAGTTTTCTTAAACAATTGAGAGTAATCCTGGGAGACACTTCTGACTTCAGTCTGTTTTATTGCATGAAAATATTCTTCAGAGTGCTGGGAAAAAAAGCTGATAATTTTTCTGTCTTTGAAGAGACTTCTGATGTTTTGAGTCTTTATTACACTAGAGGTCAGTGTATGATGGGAGCTTCTGTGCTGTGGTATAGAGTTTCTTGCAGAATCCTATTTCATCAACTTTGAAACCAGATTCTAAGAGAAACTGTAGCCTGTTACTATGGAAAAAACTTAACATTAAAATGTCTTGTGACTTTCTTGGCTAAAGGACTTTTTTGAGCTTCCTACTTTTAATTCTCCTTGCCAAACAAATGCAAGGCAAATATCAGTGAGAGTACTTTGATGTGGTGAGCATGAATGTGCACCTCAAACATTCATCTTTCATTGCAATGCCATGGGTTTTTGGTTCATATTTCTGTATTTCCAGGGTATTTCCAGGAGTCATCCTCAGCTTGTGCACTGCACCTCTTAAGGGCATGGTGGGAGAATTGCACTTGCATCTCTTATTTTTAGAGTAGGTGTCAGCTTCCTGAGCACTGAGCTGTAACTTCCAGGTGGGAGTTCTTCACTCTTGGGTGTTGAGGGAAGCACAGTCAAGTATGACTCTGTCATGGTACATGCAGAGATTCTTTCCTCAGCAGGTCTTCTTCAGTTCTCCAGATAAGTAATTTCCTTAAACAGCTGGAATGTGCCATGGCTGCTGACATCACTGGGCAGGGGCACTAGAGCAGATATCTGAAACACAGCAGTGTTATGTGGTGGGGAATGCACTGGAAGAGTCCTGCAGACTGGGGCAGGTTACAGCACAAATGGCAATTGGAGTAAGATGCTGGAAATACTCCACCAGGGTGGATTTGAGCCCTTGGATGTTTTTTATGAGAACTGACTACGAACAAAAGTGGCTATATCCTGTTGCTCTTTTGTAGAGTTCTTCTTAAATGCCTCAGAAAAGAACATGGGATGTTACAAGTTTACAGGCTTGCACCAATGTAGAGGATAAGTGCAGGCACAGAGCAGAATTTTACTGTTTTAAAGTGATTTTCTGAGTGTTCAAGAGACTTGGACTGATGAACATCTTTGTGGTCTTTCTCTTTGATGAGGTGGAAGTGGGAGGGACACAGTAAGAGGAAAACCAGCAGTCTGAAAATCCCCTGCTGCCCAGTGTGTTGTGTAAGGTGCCTCTGGAGCACTGAGAAGGGAAACACCTCAGCTGAGAGAGTGTGAAGGAGCTGCTAGACTCTTTAATTGGACTGTCTGTGAGGATTCCTGGCTGCACAGGAGAGATATTGCAGTCTTCTACCTCCTTCCTGAGTTTTTCCAGGCTGCATTTTTTTTTTTTTTTTCTGTAAGAAATTGAAATGTACCAAGGCTTTTCAGAATGGAGCTTTATCAAAACATCTCTGTGGTGTTAGTTCATTTAGTTAGGCAAGAGCCTGAAAAGGTGATGGCTTTGCAAAACTGTGTGATGTAAGTAATCAAGCAACAAATAAAACATCCTAAAAATTGCTTTCCTTTTCTTATCCTTTTCTGATTGGAGGCATGCAGCCTTCATTTGTTTCAGTGGAACTCATCAACATCTGTTCTGCATGTAAGAGCTCAGGATAGGAGAGGCTTATCTTGAAGAAAATAAAGTGGTGTAAAGGTGTCCTGGAGCCAACCTGGTGAACAACCTGATGGATCACTGCAGATTCTTGTCTTTTGCACATAGTTACAGTCTTTCTTAGTTTACCTGCCTAGTGTTAAATCAGTCCAAGTGTTGATGCTATCTGCACCTGAAGAATATTTGTGTAGAAGAAATGTAAGTTTGATTATTCTCTTGGATCAAAAATGATGGATCTTTGTAGCTAAACAGAGATGATTATCCACTAGCCCCTCTTTCTAGTTCATAATATGAAGTATCCAAAAGCTGTTTTCATGTCTGTCTTTCCTTCATGATATACTGACTAATTCTGGTATCTGTCTGTTGTGTAATAAAAAAGCAAAAATTAGTATTTGAAGTGTCTTTTCCTGCTTTTGTTCTCAGCTCTCAAAGTGCAGGGCTTATCAGACATACAGTTCAAGTGGCTTGCCAGGCATGTCTCAGATGAACTGCAGGGAGAGAACAAAAAGCTGCAGCCAGGGTCAGTTTTGAAAAGATTCTTTTAGAATTTAATTGTCAGCCTCACATTTTTATTTCAATCTCAAAAGTTTCCTGATGGGTGCTCTGTATTTGTTAGATCTTATGTTTTTCTTGTCATGTGTTCTTGCCAATACTTCTCCTATGACTCCTGACACTATTAAAGTTCTGTAGAATATTGTGACACAGCAAATACATGTATATGTAAAAACCCCAAACCACTCTGTCAAGATATTTCAACTCTTACCAGTTATTCAAGGTTCCTTTAAAAGGGTAGATTTTGACAGGCTTCAAAGCTGCAGGCTTTGAAAAAAAGGAAGGAATTTACCCAAAAAACGAAGAAGAATTAATAAAATGTATTAGTGGGACAGTGGGAGTGTGCACCAGGTTTAATGTGTTTTGTGCATTATAAATGTCCTCTATTCCCACCTCACAGTTGCTTCCTGGAAATCTCTGAAGTAGTTGACCAAAATGATAGCTGGATTTCAAATCCTTTCTTTTCTGGTTTGTTTTTTTAAAATACATAAAGAGGAAGAAAGTAGGAACAGCAGAAGCAATTAGGCAACCCTACAGTTAAGTAGCAAGAAGAAATATGGAACCAAGAATTATGTAATGGTGGAAAATCTAGTTTATCTTTTTTCCAGCCATGCATTGTTGACCATCTCATTTATTCACCTTTCCTACCCCACTGAAGTGCCCACTAATTTACCCTTCTGAAGTGCAGGAGTGCTCACTTGAGGGGAAAACAATGGCATGTGGTTTACCATATTCTTGGAACTTTAGGCTGGTTTCCTCCCTGAAATGCAGAGATGAATGTGGTTAGATCTTAAAAACTGTCTTAGTTCAATTGTTGAGAACAGTCACATAGCATTAGGGACAAGACTGATTTGCTGCCTTACCTGTCCTTCTGCATTCTAAGGTAGTCTGTGTTTGGGGGTCTTCCAAAACCAGAATTCTTCCCAACTCAGGCAAAATTTCTGTCTTCTCTGTCTTTTCAATGAATTATTTTTGTTTTGACCTCTTCTCTAGATGCTGTTATTAGAGTCTGACATGTTCAGCAGCTGCAGGAAGCAGAGCAGTGACCTGACTGCTCTTGAAAGTTGTTGCTCTAGTCTCATAGGATATCATGACTTCATTTTGTACCTCCTAATAGATTGAGAAAAAAAAAAAAGAAGTTGAATAAAGCAGTTGGGAAAGTAAAAACAATGTATTTGGCACCTAAACACACAAAAGTGAGCTGAGCCTGAGCTGAGCAAGAGTAAAAATGTAATTTCACTTTCCAGCTGTAAGAGGAGGGAGACAATAATCTGTGCAATAGCATGGGCTGCTTCAGGTGGTTCAGGTCTGCACTGGAGAACTCTTCACTCTCTGGAAAGAAACAACTACATGTGGTACAGAATAGGGAAAGAAGCCCAGAGCAGCTGGTTATTTAAGTTTTTATAGTTTCAGGGAATTGGCATCTTTAAGGACAACGTAGTGCTCAGGTAATTCAGCTATCTAACAATCTAACTTGAACACTTAATCAACATGAGTATCCACATGGGCTGAATCACCCTGCAGATAATGCAGAGAATCACCACAGCCAGAGGTGGTTCTATTTACCAAAGAATAAAATAAAGCCAGTTGTGGCTCAAGGTGTGGGGATCAGAAATCAGGCCATGTGCCAGTGTTGTTTGCAGAATTGCTTGATAGGTCGAGTGCTCTGCACTGGGAGAAGTCTTGGGTCTGTCTCCTGGTTGCTGTGAGAATTGGCTTTTTCAGTTGCATCCAGTGATGTTTAAAATCATGGATTTTGAGAGTAATAGTATTTTGGTAGATGCTTCTGGTTTTATTATTATCTCCAGTGCTGCTTGACCTTATTGAAAGACTGAATTTATGATAATAAGGTCTTCCTGTGGGGTGGCTAAGGAAAAGTTCAGCTCTTGTCCATATGAATGGGCCAGTGCCCAATGTGCTCTAAGCTGCCTCAGCCCTTGCAGTCAATCAGTTCATTCCCTTTGTGCATCTGCCTGCTAGTTCTGAAGTGGTTTCCATATCCTGGGATGCATTGTGATTCTTACCCATGCTTTGTTGTGTCTGTTTCTTGTAGGAGGAGGATTGCCTTTGGACTGTGAGCCACAGTGATGCAGCTGCACCTGGAGGGTCAGGCCTGGATGGCTGGGATTTAAGGTACACCTTCCCTGAAAAATGCATGCAGATCTGAAACAAGAACTGTGGGTTGTTGTTTTTCTTCTTCTTTTTATTTATTTATTTTATATTTTATTTTTTATTTTTTGGAGGTGTTTGTATAAAACATTTAAAGAAGAGTCTGTGTGTGCCTTCTCGTGCATATGAACTTTAATAAAATGAAGTGATATAATAGCTAAGGTTCAAGAGTAGCCCATAGGAGCTTCAGAAAAGCTGATTGGTGTTTGAATACCTAGAGGTGCTAATGCTGCCTTGGGAAGAAATGTTACTCAATGAGAAAGTAACAATAAGAATTCCTGAAACAACTTCTCAGAATTCACTGAGATGCAGCAAGCAGCTAAGATAGACCTCTTGTTCAGCCTTTCTATTATTCTTTCTTCCAAATATTGTATAAGAGAGAGAAAGCAGCTTCAACCATTCTAGACAATGGACAATACCTTATAATACTTTAATTATTTACAGGTCTGTACTTTCTTTGATGCTGCACACTCTTCATGTTGCAGACTTTTGATTAAATATTTGCAGTTTAGATTTGATTTTTTCAGCTTTTAGCTATGGAAAAACTTTTCCCTGTGTGAACACTAACCAAGAACAAAAGGGACCTTTTTTTTTATGTGGAAGTGCATAGCAGGTTCTGTAGGTCCCACAAGGCAGAGCTTGCCAAATTTCTGTAAAGTGTGGGATTAATCTTTCTCCTGGAGAATTGTGTAATTGTGTAATTTCACTGGAGAGATGTGATTTCTTGGATGTGATCAGGAATGTCTCAGTGGTTTTGAATCAGCAAAATTAGTTATGTAGATGATATAATTTAACCTTCCTAAAAAAGAATTGATGTTTAATTCTGGTCATACTGCCAGACAAGAGCTGTCATCCTATTAGTTCTCTTGCCACATTTTTCTCTAAGTTTTCTAGCCTTTCTAGCCTCTGAGTAGCCTAAGTTATAATAGTCAGAGGTATGAAAGGCACCATTTCAGCCGTTGCTCCAGAATTACATAAGAACTGTTTTCCTTGCAACTTGTCATAGCTTCTGAAGTCTGGGAGAGCACCCTGTAAAGAGTGGAAGTTAGAATTAAATCATCATCTACTGGTTTTAACAATTTACTTGAAAAGAAGGAAAGTGAGAGACTGGGAGCAGTGCTTACTCTTACATGTGCTAGAAAGCCTGAAAAGTTGTAAGGTCTTGCAGTAGAAAAGCAAAACCTAACCCTGATTCCTGAAGATTTGAACTTGGAGCATGATCATGGAAGACATGAACTGAATCTTGACAAACCAGGATTAAAGCATATGAATAAAGTCTCCTCAAAAATGTTAGAGCAAGCACATCACATCACAGTAATTACATGCATACTTTTTATGCATGAATAATTTAATGAAGGTGAGCAGGAGTAGTGTGGTCTTGTAAGACTAATGCAGATTCTGAAAATTATGTGAACAGTCATGGGAATATAGTTTTTTAAGGGTAATATGGATTTAACTTCTTTCAACAAAGACTCAAGTCAAGCCTTCAGACAATTTCTTGTTGAAATTCTTGTTTCTTGGTATATACCTTCATAAAATGGTTGTAAGCTTCATAAGATGATGCTGTTAGACCATGTGAATGAGTATTCTGCTGTATTTTTAAAAAATCAGCCACAAAAAAGAGGTTTATTTTAGTAGAGAATTTACAGAACTAGAGTTTGTTACCAGTCTGCAATTTACACACTTGATGTGACATAGCTGGACCTTGTCAGATAACTAAGCCATGGGCTATTTGGATACAGTCTTCAGATGAATGTGTTCATGTTTTTCCACAGAATCTTGGAATACTGTGCAGTATTTACTGCAGCTGTTACTGCTTTGTGATAGATATTCATTAAGCAATTACATGGACTTCATATTATCAGACTGAAAAATAATGGGAAAAAAATTGATAGTTCCTGGATGTCATGACCAGCTTTCCACTTCATTGCTGAAGTTGCATCTAAGACTGGCCAGTTGACTTCAGAGGCTGGGAAATGTTCACAATCAGATGAGTCTCTTATCAGATGAGTCACCCTCTTTTCAAAACATTACAATAGAAACTGTTTATGGACTGTTTTGGGTATTTGGTTTTTTTTAAATTTATAGAATTCTAACTTTGCTAGCAGCATACCATTTATCATGTGCTGCCTGTATGGCATGACTCCCACAAAGTCAACAAAGCCAAGGCTTTATGTGCAAACTCATGTGCTGTCTTGCTGGACACTTTAGCAGCCTGACTGATATGTGAAGAAACATCCACTGCTCCCTCTAATACTGGGTATTTTTAATTGCAAAGATTTCAGCCAGTGTAGGCTAATATAGCTTGAAAAACAGTGAATGGGTTAATTTCTGCCATCTAGAATAGAATTGGAGTGTTGGGGATGCCCAGCTTATGTAAATCCTTTGTCTGTGCAGCAGTCCCCTTCAGCTGAATGTTCTTGCTTGTCTAAGTGAAAGCTTCCTTCTCTCCCTTCTGAAGATGAAGGCAAATAGATGTATTTCCTGTTTATTTTCTAGGATATCAGCAAGATTTTTCCTCTCTACTATGGTTTCAAATCAGCTGTTTTTCCAAATACTTTGTAAGCTGAATTATTAATGCAGTTTTAAAAAATAATGCATGCAGTACCTCACAGTCCATTGCTGACCCAGCAGTTGGGGTTTGGTTTTTGTTCTTGTTGTTCTGAGAAGTTTGCTTGAACTTCTGCATTTTACTGTTCCAGGACAATGCTGCTGGACTTATTGCAAAAGCCAAGCTTACAGGAAATGTCATCCTGTCAAAAGTGGTTTGTTCTTACACAGCATATGATAATACTTTTCTCAAAATGTATTTGTTTGGCATAGGACCTGTTGTGCCTGGTATTCTCTGGCAGTGTTCCTCACTCAGTTTACCTGAGGATGGGAGTGTTAATGTTGGGTTGGCCTGGTGTCTTGGCAGAGAGTTGAGGTCTTCAGTTGGACTTAAAGCTCTTCCCTCTACCAGCTCTTCCCCTTCTACCTTGTTGTAAGGACAAGTGTTACACTATTTTCTCCATACAGTTCCTCCAGTCTTTGGGATTGCATTAATTGAAGGCCTCCTCAAAACTGATTTTTGTTGTCATGAATTTTATTTAGCCCATTGGAAATTTTAAATTAAGGTGTCAGGTGAAGAAGGGTGGAACAGAAGAGCACAAAAGTATCTTCCTTATTGCTGCATTTTTCTTCAGACTAATAGTTATTGGTGAGAAAGAAGCTATGCCTGATATCAATCCCAAGATTTAACATGTGTCTCTGCACATGGCCTGGGCTGTTGCCAAATGTCCTTAGCTATTTATTATGGTCAAAACATCGTCTTGACTATTTGAGAATTGTAAACTTTGGATGAAGCCAGGAATCCATTCAGTTCTGACACTGCACTTCTTTCTGTAGTATGGCTTTTGAGGAGCAGCCTGTCCACCTAGGTCATTTGTCCCTAATTCCCATTCACTGAAAGATTTCATTTCTCTTTCTGGGATCTGGATTACTCATGCCTCTTCCCAAAGCTTTTATTGCAGGGCCCTACAGAAAACATCAGAAATTTTCAACCTTAGAATGTGTTTCCCCCAAACTGTTGTGACTCAAGTGTGTTGCTGTAAAGCCACACTGCAAAGTGAGAGAGGGTCAAGAAATCTGAGAAGTGATGATACAATTGTACTGCTTTTGCTAATTTCTTTGAATTGTGTATTCTGACTTTATAGGTAGTGTCTACAAACCTTGGTGTTTGTGACTTGCAACTGATACCTTTTCTAAAAACAGAAGGAGGCAGGAGAGAGAGTACTCTGTTTATTTCAACAACCACAAGCAACACTTCCAAAATACACTTGTGGTTGTATCACAGAGTTATGAATCTTGGGTTATCTGGTGGTGAGTAACGTGGTGAGGCACTGGCCTAATATGTCCAGGCTTTATTTAGAGAAGGTAGTTCCTGTCAGAGGCAAGGAGCACTGGTGTTTCTTTCTCTGTGCCTGCTGAATCCCTAAGGACAGATATCAGCTCTGTTGACAGTGTGTGGTGCCAAGACACAGCACCTCCCTCTTGGGGTCTGACTGCAAGTTCTTAAGGATTTTGCAATATAGAAATAAAAAAAAATCCTTCCCCCCTCCAGCTGCTCACCCAACTGCTCTGTTTAGGCTGTCCTGTGGTTTGATCAAAGTTAACAATGGGTTGTGATATCTCTTGACCAAATAGATTTTTTTTTTTTAACACTATTATCTTACTAGAGAGGAGGCTCACAAATAGATTGTAGCTTTCCAAATTCTTCAGACAGTGCCTAGATTGTACCAATTATTACACCTAGACAACCCTGGAGATTAAGAAAATATTACTGAATTTTCCTCACTGGAGAGCTAAACCTGTGGAGGCTGGCTGTGTGTCTTCACTAAGGCAATAATCTTTTACTGTCCTGCCTATTTAAAAATAAAATGGAAGAGCAAATCCTCCCTGGCAAACCAGGAGGTGCTCAATTTTGGGATTATATACAGTTTGCCTTGAAGATAAGGTGGGCTGGGGGCATGGGTTTTGACACAAAACATGTGGCTTTGTTCCCATGGACAGACCATGCAGCAGAACTGGGATTACTGGAGGCTGTGGGACTGTCCTCCCTGAATTGCCACCTTCTCCTCAATTCAGGGCACAGGGAATTGTTCATCCCTGTGGCAATAACATCACTGCAATTTGTGTCTGATAGTGAAAGAATGAATGATTTCTTCTCCCAGAAAGACAGAAGGTGTTTGTGTTGGGTTTGGGCTTTTTTGTTTTTTAACATTGTCAGTGTTTGGCTTTTTTTAAGATAAATAAAAAATCCTCTGTGAGTCATTTTAGGCTCTCACAGAAACTTGAATGTGCTAAATGAGTAGGTTCCCCTGGCTGAGCCAATGGGGATGGCCAGGCACAGGCAACACTTTTATCCCACGAAAGGGAGGAGGGGTGAATGAGCCAGAAGATATAAGCTGAAACAAAGCCATGCTGTCCTTCTGAGTCATTCGCACACGCTGGGTGGGTAAGGCTTCCTGCTCCCTGGGACACACAACTGGGGTCATGATTCTAACAATGGATGCTGGTAAGTCGCTTTTTATTAAATTTGTCTGGGGTTTTTTCCTAGGAAGTCTTCCCTTCCCCTCCCCCCCCAGCTGAAAAGAAGATATCTGTGAACTGGGAAGCTGAATTGTTAAATAAGAGAATGCTTAATCCAGACTTTGCACACTGTATGCACTCCACTGTGTGTTACCCTGGTGTTATTTCTTGAGTTTTACTCATTGAAGCACATATCCTCTCCTGCAAAGGAATCAAAAGTGTGTTTGTTAATTTGTATTTCTGTGTTCATTGGTCAGAACCTGTGGCCTGAGAAGTGTGTGATGTCTCTCTCTCTTTGATGATAGAGCTGATAGTGTCTAGCAGATACATTCTAGATGTTATGCTTGCTGTAAAGGGATAGTGCTTAACTAATGTATTGTCTGTGGCTTCCTCTGCTCTGTGTTTACAGAAATTTTGTATTGGGGAGGAAGAGGAAGAAACTGCTGTATTTCTGTGGTAGGCAGCTCTGTTTTATGTGCTTGTAGTCAAGGGAGCCTATGTTGTATGAAAAAGCACATTCAAGATTTTTATTTATTTTTTAAATTAAGCACAAAAACGAAATCTGCAACATAGTTTCTTGTGTGATATGGAGAATGAATGTAGAGTGGTTTCTATAAAAGAAACAAGCAATCCCTGTCTTGCTTCTAGAGGGGGTGTGTTTCCATGTCATAACTTGCATCCTTCAAATTCCACAGTAATAAAAGACCTTGGATTTTAATGGTTATGGATAGGGCATTAAAGCACCAGTGGTTGTGGCAGAATGCTCTAGGCTGCTCTCTCTCTGTGCCAGCTGCAAGCATGCCTTCTGCATTTTTGAGAGCTCTGTTGAACTTTTGTCAGCAGTTGGTTCAGATACTTTTTTTTTTTTTTTTCACCACAATGCAGAAGCATAATGTGACATGTTCTACAAGCTCTGTTCAAAGTGATAAACTTACTCAGGCAGATCTTGCTGGTGTGTTTTATCTACTTGTCACATGCTGAGTTTACTCCGTGCTAATGAAAAGCTCACTGTCCCACAAATATCTGAATTGATTCAGTTGGGCATTTGCTAGGTCCTGAGAGAAAACTGTCTGTGCCTTTGTATAGCTCTGTGACTTTACTGAGACTTCCAGAAGGTGACCCAGCTGGGTTCTTTGTGCACAATTTAGAGGAGACAGCAAACCAATTCATTTCACCCACCCACACTTAATTGAGGTTGTTTTGTTATTGTCTTTGTAGTCTAGTGACTCTTTTTGTGTTCAAGGTATGTTTGCTTTGCAAATCACTTAAAACCTTTAACTAGATGATAAAATTTAACTCGAGTGTGAAGAGGAATATGATGGTTTATGGCTGACAATTTACCATTAAGTAGAAGCTGATGATTTTTTACATTTTGGCCTTTTCATTAGAGTAGCTTCTAGAGGCCCTTAATGCCATTTGCATACCAGGAATTGGCAATCCTCTTCTACCCTTGCTTGAATAAAAAGGATGGATGTAGATGTAGATGTAGATGTAGATGTAGATGTCCTGCCCAGTATTTCAGGAGGATGCCCTGGCAATGTTCAGAATTTATGTGCTTGTGGGAGATAAAGATACAGAGTTTGCCACAAGACACTTCTTCCCCTTTGAAGTGCCAAGTTCTCCTGTACTGCACTGGAGTAATTGATGTTTTGGGATGTAATGTTTTGGAAAGACTGGTGAGATGTTAATAATAGATCTCAGAAAAAAATATCTTTTATTTGCATGTACTTACATGCTTGCAATGTGCACTGTTTCTTGGCACTGTCAGATGAACCATGAAGATCATACTGCTCACCTATGTTTTATTGGATCCAAACCTACTTTTTTTTCTCAGAACAATGTCACTGCACTGGTTTCTCAGTAATTATTATACTCTTGTAGTCCTAGTGGTAATTTTCAGTTATACCAACTTACATGGTTAGTAAACATATATTTTGGAAGCTTTTAATTCTGTGAGAATTCTTAAATTACAGTTTTCAACTTCTTTGTGGGAAAAGGGTTCTAACTACCTGAAAGGAAACATTGTAATTCAAGGATTTATAGCAGGGTATTCTAGTACTTCTCAAGTATATTTAGGTTACAGAAAAAAATATGAAAGCAATTCAGTGCCTTATGCCTTATTCTGGGACATGGATAGTGCTCCATGAAGTTTATCTGCTTAGTTTCACCCACCTTTTAAAGCTGTGCTTGCTGCTCTTGGAACTGTTTGCTTATTTAATATTATGTGTTTGCTGTGTAAGTCAGGGCTGATGACTTCTTTTTTATGGGCATCAAATACTTAAGCTGTTTTTTAAGAGAATAAAACTTGCCTTCCTTAAGTTAATTGTAAGAATACTTGTGCATGTGTTTCAAAATTTATTTAATGGGCTTGATTCTGCTGTGTTTGCCTTAGCAGCTTCTAATTTCTGTCAGGAGGAGGACTGAAAATGTTTTGGACCAAGGGAATAAAAGGGAGAGCTGCAAGCCAGAGTTGACAGTATAATTGGATTTGAGGCTGGGACTGCTGCAACAGCTGATTTGATCCTTCTGAGTTTCAAGAGCTATTTATGGTAGATTAGCTGTATCAAAGCTCTACTGTTCCAACCATAAAAGGCTGGTCCTATGTGAAGTTGCCACACTGCATTTGGCTTAGTCCTCAGAGGTTGGAGAGCCTATAGCTTTTTATGTGGATAAATCCAGTGATGGATGGAAATGCTAAAGGCAGATCAAGGAATAACACTGTTGAGGACTTCAGATGGCAGCGAACTCTTAAAAGGAGATTTTCACTAATAAATTTTTTGCTCTGATGTTTGGAAGCAGCACTTGGATATAGCTCCTGCATATTTACTGCATTTGGTGAACGCATGCTTTTAGGAAAGCGCTGTTCTAAATTTATCTGACTTATCTGAATCATCTTGACTGCACATGTACTTGCCAGCCATGCATGTTGATATTTGGTAACTTTTGTGAAGTCACTTTTCTGTTTTCTAAGTGGGTGAGTGTTAGGTTCTTGGGAAAAGAATCTTAGCTGACACGAGAAACTTCTTTAAAGCAAGAATTATGAAGTACTTGGCCAAAGAGAGCTGCAGCCATTATCAGTAACTATTTTGAGAAGACTTTGACCCCTTTTGCTGCATCTGTACCTTCTTTCTGTCCTCTTTGTGCAGAGGCAGACAAGTGGATTTTTACAGGATTCTGAAGTAAGTAGCACCTCGCTCGGGGAGCTTGCACGAGCAGTTGTTTGAGAATATTCACAGCATTGTCAGGTTGAAATGCAAGTGGGTTTATTCCAGCCTGTGCATGCCAGTCCTTCAGCCTTCCTTAAGGCTTTTTGTGTTTTTATTCTCGTGGTTTTGCTTAGAAGATGAGTTCATTCTGCTGTGAATGGAAAGTCCTGTTGCTGGCTGGTTTGTGTGTGTGTTTCTCTTTTCTTTTTCAGTTTTATTATATTAACCTTAGCCACAGTACTTCGAGTGGCTATAAGAACACTTCTATAATAACAAAACTTTTCAGTGGTAATTTTGTCTTGTGTTTAAGAAGTTCTATAAATACATGTGTGTACTGTTGCATTGGATAACTCTGCTCTATTTTGAGACTTGGAGCATTCTGAGGAAATCTTGTTCCAACTTTCCATTCTCTTAATTTTAAACTTTACCAGGACACTGCAGGTAGAAGAGGTATAAGTTACTGGCAGTGTTTTACTTTCTTCTCCTGCAGCAATATCTTTGCTTGCAGTTCCTTCAGCCATTTGTTTGAGAAAATTTGCAGCATTGTCAGTTTGAAATGTGAGTGGTTTTATTCCAGCCTGCTTAAAGGGGGGGAGCATAAGGGGCAGGGGGATTGGAGAGCAAGTTTCCTTGCTTCAAGGATATTCCAGGTGCTGTATTTTAATCACCAGAAGCACAAGAATAGTGTCCTTGAAAAAAAAAAATTCTGCTTCTCAATTTTCCTTTTAGGAACTAGCAATTTAAAGTCACCATCTGTTTTATTTGGATTATAAATCTGTATTTCTCTGTCAAATGGATCTAGAATTTTTATTCTGAATTATATAAACCTTTGTTTTAGCCCTGGGAATACCAGAAGACAGAACATATCTGGAGCATTACTATTTTAAAACCACTTTATGAGTTTAGTGAAAGGAATATTGTATTGGAATAAACTCTCCCATATAGTGAATTGCTTTCCACAGACTTTGTTAGATATATATTTTAATTATCACCTATATCTGCATGTTTTATAGGAGATTGAATCCTTCTACCTGCAGAAGCAGTGAGGGTTAGGAAGAAACTGCCTAATAAATATGTTCCTTCAGACATCTTAATTTTTGTATTGTGCAACAGATGTGTGCTTCAGTCTCATACTGACTTTTAAAAGTTTTTACATTGCTTCCAATAAAATGAATATTTTTAATAAGCATCCTTTTTTATGTGATCTGATTTTCTTTTCCTTTGCTAATTGTATTTTAAATAGCAAGTTGCTATAAATTGCTCCACCATTTTAATATGCCTGTTGTGTTCCTGTAAACCTGCTAGAAGGTGTCAATGCCTTTAAGTCTTAAAACAGATCACAGAGACATCACATATGGAAGTTGGATATCTCAGAGTGTGCAGAAACTCTTAACTTGAATTTCAGACTTAAGTGCCCTAAGGGTGGAGTGCAGGAAACATTTTGATTGATGAAAAGTAACAATATCAGCTTCTCTTTGTGCAGCTGAGGTTTAAACTTGTTAGAACAGGTAAATTTTCTTCCCTACCTCAACTTAAAAGTTAATTCTGCCTCTCCCATGTTATTTTGTCTTGATTCCATTGCTGAATGACATTTTTGGCAAAAGTTTCCAGTAGGAAGGAGGAATTCAGATTTCTCTGAGCTTTATTCAGCAGTGCACTTGACATTTATTTGCTAAATTCTTTGTATTTGATACTTTGTATGGGATAAAGGTGGAGGGGGACATAAAGCAGTTTTAATCTGTCTTTAACTTGGCCATATTTACTTTTTTATACAGAGAAGGAGGATTACACTACAGCTGTACACAGAACTCCCCAGAACTATGTAGTAGAGGCAAAGGGAAATGGAAGTGCACATTGCTCCTTCACAGTGAGCCCAGGTAGACTCAGAGATGATGGAGATGAGCATTTGTGACCAAGGCATTTAGACAGGTCATTGGAATCTTTTGCCAATTTCCTGTTTGGAAAGTGTCTGTCTTACACATCATAACCCAGTATGAGCTGAGGTTTCTCTTGTCTCTATGTTGATGAAGTGGTTTGAAAGCTGTATATAGTTTAATACATTTGTTTATGCAAAAGGTGATTAAGAATGTGTGGAATTTGTGGTTTGTGGTTTTGGGGTTTTTTAAATGCAGCATTGTTACTTTACTTTCTTAGAACATGTTCTCAAGATCAGATGTCTATGAAACCTTTAATGTAATGAACAGAGGAGAAAATTACACAAGCTTATTTGGTTTAAATTGCCATTGTTTGAGTTCATGTTCCTCCCCAGTGTCTTGGCTGTTGTGGATGGAAATTTCACTGTAATTTTCAGGAGGCAAAAGCTGTGGAATAGTTTGCAGCAACAGGGTGGCTGAGATTATCCTCTTTGCAGAGACCTTGCAGTCTGCAGTGTGTTTTTCTTGCTGAATGCAGAAGTTCTGTCTCCTGTTTCTGCATGGAGAAGCCTTCCCTTGGCTCCTGCAGGAGAGCAGTGAGCTTGCAGAGGAATTAATGTGCACAGTGGTCTCACCTTGTTGATTCCCTGCTTTTGCTATATTCCCAACTAAGAGTTAATAGACACATTGGAAGGTCGTGATTTTTAATGAGCAAAACATGTCCTACTTGGAGTCTGCCTTAAGCAGATAAGAATGCATTGGGTAACTGGTGATAAAAATGCTTCTGATGTCACTGCTTCACGTGGTGGTGTGTTGAAGGGAGTCTTTCAGTAGAGAGGGTACAGCAATTATGCATTAACTCTTTGATGCTTTATTTGGATTTAGTTGTTGGAATGGTCTCTCTTTGCTCTAATGATGCTCAGTTTTCAGAGTTAAAAAAAAAAATCTGTAAAGTCAGTTTTCAAAGACCAGATTAAAATTATTTGGCTTTCCAGACATGTCTCTCTTCATGTACACCAAAAAAATCATCACGAGGAACTTGGACATCAAGCATCATGTGTCATAATATTTAAGGCCAGATATATTTCTAGAGCAACTTGAGCCTCCATCAGACCCTGATGAAGGAAGTGTGCAATTTCCTGACAGAACTGAGCCATTTGACACAAAAAATGCCATGCTGTTACCAGTGTCTGTTACAAAGGGACTGCACTCAGGTGTTAGTCCAGAGATGGTGTGCCAAAGTACTGTGAGAAGTAAATAATATTTCTGTGGGGTTAATGACTGCCAAATGTGCTGCTTTTGGCTTATACCTGTAAAACTCTTGGCAGTCAGCAAAGATGTGCAGGATTTCATTCTTGCTCTGTTATATCAGCCGTAGATTTAGACAAAATTACTGTCTATTCCCTGAAATAAAACAAAGGTAGCACTGTCTCCCATCAGCTCTCTGTGGAAGGATGAAGGAGTGTGGATTGCTCTTTTTAAACAGTTGCACCAAATGGTCTAGAGAATATGCAAGTCATATGTGCTTCACATGTGACTTTTTCAATCTTTCCCTTTCTGACAAGAAGCCCAGTTAAGCCTCAGAGACAGCTAGAATAACTCCTAGAAAATAATTGTCCCAACTGTTTATATTAGAGTGAAAAATGGACAGTATTTCAATGTCATTTTCCATTAAGTGACAACTGGCCCTGAAAGCAAGGTGAAATCCTACTGAAAGCAGCATTTCAGGCAGCTGCTGGCATTCCAGTGGTGTCTAGGGTTTGGTAAGACTAACCCTGTGGCCACAAGTTGGATCTGGGAGTTGAGTTCCCTTGGCTTTGGTGTCAGTCATTGTAACACCTGCCTGCTCTTGGTTCCAATAAAAAAAAACCTGCCAGATGTTTTAACACAGGCAGCTGGAGCTGAACAGCCAATGCAGTTGTTGCTCCAGCAGCACTGAATTTCACTTTTTTACCTCTTCATTGTGAAGAGAAGTAGCTATTTTGTGTGGTGAGTAAAGCTAGCCTTGAATGATATATTTCTTATTGTAGTCAAACATCCAGAGAATATAATTCTTTTGAAAGCAAACTCAGGGCTTTAGTGTTGGTAATCCTAAGCAACCTGAAGCTGGGGCAAATAAAGCTTACTGCATGCCCTAGAGTTAGTTTTTACTAACCTGTTTCAAACAAAAAATATATGCTAACTCCCTAAGTTGCTCTCAGCAAAAGCTGTGTGAATTGTACACAGTTGTACACTTTGAAAACACAGCTCAGCCCCCAACCTTTCATTCTGATTGGAGAGTAGGGGTTGGCTTGGCAAGGAAACTTCATATTTATAGATGAAGGTTGAGTTTTAGAAGGAGAAACTTCATTTCATACCTGTAAAATTAACTCAAGTCTTTAAAGGCTGCATTACAGATTTAAATAGCAAATTCTTAGGTTGAAGTTTCCCATCTATTTTTTTTCTACTTTCATTCCTTAAGCTAAACTTTAAAAAATAGCACAGAATATGTTTTGGTTATAGAGCTCTACATACTAAAATACTCTGTTTATCAGTACCCAAGTATGTAAAGGTTTGCTGTAAATGTAATTGTGACAGATGCAGTTTCAACACTGTCAAAATGCATTGTCAGTTTATATGTGGATTTACTGGAAACTGTAGTTCTGCAAAAAATCAGCATTTCATTTTCAGTCAACTAACTGTATTAAGAATGAACAAAACTATTAGAAGTTTTCTTTTGGTCAATTCTGCTTATGTAACAATCATCTAGAATTGTGTTTCAACTGACTGGAGTGGTTTGGTACCCAAAACATTAGTCAATCAGACCACTTGTGGAAGAAACATCTGTTTGTTAAAATTGTTTGTATTTTATGTGTGGGCAACTTTGATTTTTTGACATTTCTAAAGGGATAAGGGTCTTTTGGCTTCTTCAGAGGAGTAAGGACTAACTGAACTGACCACATATGCTGAAAACGGTGAATATTATGAAATAACATGTAAATATACTGTTATAATCTGCCAGGGATTTTGGAGGAGTGGGGACCAGGCAGGTAGATATGTGTGCACATCCGTAAAGGGCAAACAGACACAAACATGTTGCTGCCTTGAGCAGCTGCAGTGAAGGGCCAGGGTTAGCCAAGCCTTCACCAGGACTCCTGATTGCTCTCTGCATCTGAAGAGTGACCTGTCCAGGTGGAGACCTTGCAGAGGTGGGAATAGCATGTTTAAACCTGGCTAGGTTAAGTTCTTTGAAAAAGTAGCCAAGGAATGGTTCAATGTCTTGAAGCACATCAGAGCTCAAAAGGACAGGTTGATGATTGCATGCTCATTTACAGCATAGTGTGCCAGATAAGATACAGAATTCAGAGGAGCTCTGAAAGGAGCTGAAAGAGCTGTGAAGTTAAAAAAAAATGCTCCTGTATATGCAAATGTTTGGCATTTCTCTTCAGATCAGAGGCTGGAAGCCTTTGCTGTTCAGTCATTAGATGAAGTCACAGCCCTTTATGTGTAAGAGCTATGTTTAGGTGGGCAAAGGAAAATGATCCATCCTGGCACTTACTCAGAGTGAGTCACAGAGGCTGAGATTTTCTGGTGTTAATCGTGTTTCTGGCTATTTGGACTATGTATATTTGCTGCCTATAAGGATTTGTAAGTGTTAAGTCAAAGGAGAAAACATAGTATCAACTCTTCTGTCCAACATTTTGCTCTCTGAATAAGTAATGTGTTCCAGACATATTAGCTAGAATTCATAGCAATTACTAATTGCAGGTAAAGAACATAAAATCATCCATGAGACTTTGTGTTCTTTGTAGCTGCCCTGCTTTAAACAGGAGAGGCCAAGAGTGGCCTTGCTGTTCATTTGCTTGTAGGCTGGTGCTTGGGGCTGTCTTGAACTGGATTCAGCCTTCAGGTGGGTAAGTTTCAAAACCAGATCTTTTTTTTGTTAAAGGCAAGGGTTACCAATTTTGTTCTTCTGACTGCTTTAGGCAGCTGATGGCTTGGATTGGGAGGTAGGAATAGTGAAAGTGGCAGCCTTGCTTTAAAATACCAATTTAGGAATCTTTCCCACAGTTTGCTCCAGAGCCACTCTCTACAATAGCATCAGGTGGGTATATGGCCGCACAGATTGGAGAACTGCTCTGTCAGAAGATTTTTCCTGTTCCTCCCAAGTCCTGTGGGCTGCTCAGACCTGCTCACCATGGCTGTGTCAGCCTGAGTGCTGAATGAGCAGCAGAGGAGAAGTCAGGGTTTGAAAAGAGTCGCTCAGTGTGGGAGTGAGCATGTAGGACAGGTGTAATGGTTATGAAAGCAAAACCAGTGACAGACTCCAAGTCAGAAATACAGTTTAACAGGGGAAAAAAAGAGAAAAATAAAATGCATGCAATAGTACAAAAGAAAAACCACTGACAGTCAGAATACAACCTGACACCCTGCTAGTTAGTGTGGTGGTAGCAGTCCAGTTAAATGGTGGCTGCATCCTCCTGCAGTGGCAGATGTGGTTCAGCTGAAGCAGTGCTCCTGTAGAAGGTGCAGTTTTCCTCTGAAGGTTCAGTGATGATGTGGAAAGGTCCAGTTTTCCTCTGGAATCCAGTGGGAAAAGGCTGCTTTGGTGTTCCAAATAGCAGTGTTTATCTAGGTGGGAAAGGCTTGGCTCCTCCCCCTGGGGTGGAGCATCTCCCAATGGGATGATGGAATTTTATCAGTCATGCAGTGGGACTGAATGGCCCATTAACAGGAGATATCTCCCTGCAGGAAGGGTTGGTAGTGGGAAAGGTAAAGAACATTGCCCCATCTGGTTTTAACAAATGGCCCATTAGCAGAGGATATCTCCCACAGAGATAAGAATCCCTGCCCCACCTGGCTTCAGCAGATGGTTATAGAATAAATACTTTTGGGCACATCTATTACACTGTAACCTAGGACAACAGGTGAGTAAGGAACACTGTGTTGGCTTAGGTTAGAGGGAACTGGGGGGCCTATGAGCTCTGTGAGGTTCCTCAGTGCTTTGCTTTCTCATCTCACTCATCAGGTGGGATGTCAACATTTAAAGGTTTGTGCAAGGTCTATCCTACTGTACTCGTGACAGCCTCAGTTTGCTTGATTTAGAGACTTCAATGATGGCAAGTCATTTATGAAAATGTGTTTTGTGAGTGTAAGGCTGATATTCTTATGCAAAAGAGAACTTCTCTTTTATTTTAAGTCACTGCATTGATTCTTGGACCAAGTCTACTGCTGTGTTTTCTAGCCCAGTATTAAGACTGCCCACAATTTACTTGCCTCTGTGTAATGCTGCTGGAAGAGTGTCATGAGACTTAAGTTTGAGCAGTCTTCTACTTGAAATTACTTAGATCTGCACCTTTGATTTGAGATATATGTAAACTCTTTCCTTGAATGACTAAAGCTCATATACTGCCTGTGCTGGCTTGTATGGACCTGGGTAAAAATAGGTATAAGTAAAATTGGGACATAATTTTGAATTGCAGCTATGAAATAATTTTATTTAATATCACAAGTACTTTACAGCTTGATTGAAGCCAGCACAGAAGTAGCACATTTGTAGTGAAATATTAAATGGAGAAATATTTTTGATTTATACCTAGGGCCCAGTAATTGAATAGAATTTTATGAGTGACTTCCAGTGGCTGTGAGAGACTGAATGCAGACAAGGAAATGTCATGACAGCACAACTTCATGGAAGTTAATTGTCAGGAAAGAAGTGACTTCACACATAATCCTCTCAGCAAATGTTTCAGATAAATCAAGAACTGTTAGGCTCACTTTCTTGTACCTCCTGGTGTCATGAACAACCTTCCACAGCAGGGCCCTTGCTCCCTGTGCCAAACTTTGGAGAGACAGAGAGGAGAGAAGCAGGAGTTGAGAGAGAGCAAGGATTAGGGACCAGGCATTGAGATGGAGAGGTAGAGGTGTCTTCAAGGGAAGCACTTAAAGAACCATAGAATATGCTGAGTTGGGAGGGCCCTGGACCATTGGTCCAACTCCTGGCTGCTCACAGCACCATCCCCACAAGAGGAGCTCTCTCATGTTTTGGTTTCTCCTGTCTTGATTGGATAAATGAGCTAGTTTAAACAGGATCTTCAGACACCTCTGCTGGCAGCAGACAGGGTTAATATGCTGGGATAAGATTTAATCAGAGTATTTCATCGTGGGATTACACCCTAGGAGGTGTAAATGACTCGTTCTCACCATGACTTCACTTACATGACCTGTGCCCTGACAATGCCTCCTCAGGTACCTGGGGGTGTTTTACTCCTTATTCCTGTCTTTGACTCAGTCTGTGAAACACAACCTGCCCAGCTTCAGTCTAATGAATGCTTTGAGTTGGAATGAGCTTCAGGCTGATTAACACTTCTGGATTGCTCCTCTCTTGTGATGTGTAACAATTAGCTGAATTACCATGAAGTTTTCTGGTGTCTCTGTTGCTTTCAGGAAGACAGATTTTTATTAAGAACTTTTTTTACCCGGGGAGCAAAGCACAAGTGTGTTCCCTGCATGTTGCTAAGCTGGTGGGCAAAACCCAACCATGAAAGCCAGTGAAGCTGAGATGTGCCCTTCTGCCTGCTAAAGGATGCCTTGGTGCATCTCCTGCTGGGCAGACATGTGTGAATCCTCCTCCACAGAGCAGTGATTTTGCCAGTTCACTGGAGGTTAAGTGTATTCAGTGGAGTTCAGTAAAAATCAGTGTAGCTGGTGGTACTGTTCCCATGGCCATCAAGCTGTACTCCCTGTGGGTGGTCCAGCAAGGCAGACAGGCTCAAAATGTTTGGAAATATTTACACAATTCAGGACCCTGAAGCTGGCCAACATAGCTGTCTATCCTACAAGAGGATTGGGTGCCAAAAAAAATGGGCATTCAGCTTCATCCAGCCCATCATGGTTTTTTTGTAGCTAAAAGTCTTTCCTAAAACCACCTGCCAAGTGTTGTAGCTGTTTAGCTTTAAGGGTTGACAGCTACCCAAATCTGATTTTGTTGTGGGCTAGAGATTTAACTAGCCATTAAAAATAAATAAATAAATGGTGCTGGAAGAGTTTTGCAGACCAGACTCAGTTTGGATTTTTTTTCACCTAATTTTGGGGCTCTTAGCAAAGCAGCAATCAAGGTTTTGGGTCAGATTCTTGAAGAAAATTATTTTAAAATAATCATAACAGTTTAAAAAAACCCATTCTGCTTCTAAGGGAGATCCCATACAAGTGAATGGTTCCCCTTTTCCCTGCACAGCAAAGGATCTCTCCTGACTGGGGCAAACAGGCAGCTTGTGACTTTGACAATAGGTCTTTGTGTTCTGAGGACAATAAATTATTCTCTCCCCAAAGAAGGCTAGGAAGCTAAAAACAAGTCCAAATAAGCTGGTTTCTCTACAGAAGCCAAGCAGGAATAGTGTAACTGAAGCACAGTGATGTGTGCTTGCTGTCCCTGAGCAGTGCCCAGGACTGCCTGGAGTGCAGAGCTCTCCCCCAGGCTCTGGTGGGAATTCACAGTAGTCTTCCCAAACAGCAGCTCTGGCCAGAGCTGTGACCTGGGAGCTGGAGGAAGCATCAAGTGATGATGTTCTACAAAGTCTTTTTATTTATGGTACTTCAGACTTTCTGGATTGGCCCATAGGCCATTGTATCAGTCACAATTTTAGCTTTTCCCTTTTTAAAATAGAATCATGATTACATCCTTCAGGACTTGTGACCTTTTTTCTTCATTGTTTCAGTTGCTGATCTCTAATTTCTTCTCCCTTTCCACTGAGGGATTATATCGTTTTTAGTATTTGTTATTCTTTATTTACATTTCTCTTCTCTTTTTTCCTGCTGAGTAGTCTACAAGTTCTCTTTGGAGATGCCTTTAAACTGCTTTTTCCAAATGGTGCTGTTGGAAGTTATTCTTCCAAATTGAGAGCTTTTCATTGTTCTATAAATATTTGAAGCAGAAACAAAAACCAGAAGCTTGGAATACTCATTTTTGACAGATCAAGCCTCTTACCTTGTTTGTTCTGAAGCAATGGTGCTGAGGGGGAAATCACATAATTGCATAAATCGCTGTAAGTTAAGGCTTGACAATAAATACAGAAAGTTCTACCTAAATTTGTTTTGCCAGGAAATTACAAAAGTACAAAAGAGCTTTGCTGAGCTGCCTCTTTGCTGAGGAGAAATATAGTTAAGGAATATGTAGGAGAAATGACACTATTTGGCTTTCTAGTTTTGCTTTACAGCTTGCATGACTATTAGGAGAAACTGGCTTAATATACACCTGGTTTAATGCATTAAATGTAGCTTTGAATTTCACATTCCTTACAAGCTATGCTCTAAATATTTGTTGCCCTGTTCTGATTCATAAGAGCTTTTGATCTACCTGCACTATGAACTTTTATTGAGCTAAAACTGGAGATCCTTCACATCTGGGGATAGTTGGATCCCATGTTTGTGACCTACAGTAATGTCCAAGCCAGTGGCCTAGAATTTCAGCACTGTCACAATTTGGACAACACAAAAAACTGTGGAACAAATTATACCTTTTGATTCAAGAGAAATGTTCGTGCCTCTTGGCAATGGACCAAAGTGTCACAAACTTTGCTTAGCTGTTGCAGTGTGCCAGTTCCATCTGTGTTGTGGCACTTGCTGAAACAAGCTGACTGTGGGGAATAATTGCCTGTACACATCTGATAAACTCTGTGGCTTGGGCAGCAGTTCTCTGAAGGGCTGGCTGTCGTGTGCTTGGCTTGTAATTGCAGTGGCATGTAGGAGGAGAGAAACAGGAGGAGATAAGGGAGAAACAGATTTGACAGCCTAGAACCAATGGGGCCTGTGAAGAAGCATCACATCCACTGGAGGGATTAATAGGCACCCTGAGCAGCAGCCTCAGTGTCTGCTGTGCCACTTAATCTCTGAAAATTGACCCAGATGGTTGGATCAACTGCAGGCTTGATGCACTTTCTGACTTGTAATAAATAGGCCAAGGGAGAAGCAGAAGTAATAGAACCTCTTTGAGCACTGACATGCCATTGGGTTTTCATAAATCCCTGGAAGTGTAATGCTGGCAAATTAATATTCATAAACTGGGCTATTAAAATTTTAAGAGAACCTTGAGGGGATGATGATGATGTCAGATTCCAGAGTTAATTATAGAGGTGATAAAGTTCTTGGCTAACTATGCTGAACACACTCTTACAATAGTTTTAACACAATACAACAATCAGAGGGAGCCACAGTGTTGGATATAGGTTCTCAACCTCTTAATATATTCCTTGAACTGAAAGTCTAGCAATGCAGGGAAGGATTTACATCCAGCTCCTCTAGAAATAAAGCAGCTTCTAGTGATTGAGTTGCTGTTTGTCTTTTGAGCTTATTTTTGTCATTGATTTGATTACAGTTTCTGGCTCATTCACTTGTCATAAATTGCCCTGCAGGGCTGGGCTGCCCTGCTGTGGTGGCTCCCTTGAAAATTGCCAATTGTTATATGCAATCTGTAGTGTTCATGAGTCTTATTACAGGGAATGCTAATACTTCACTAGCTTTACTTACTCAAGACAGCAGTCAGTTGCTATTGCATTTTTTGACAGCATTGATTAAAACTCTAGGAGAAATGCCAGTCCCAATTCCTCATGTTTATTAACTCACTTGGTTGGAGCATGGTGCTAATAACCATGGTTCTGGGTTCATACCCCATGGGCCATTCAGAGTTCAGAGCTGGACTCTCTGATCCTTGTGCAGCCTTTGCAACTCAGAATATTCCATGATTCTTCCCATGGCATGGTGGTAGTGCAATGGACAAAACTACTGAACACTATTATAACTGCCCTGGAATCAGGTGGTGAAAGTTTTAAATTGTGGGGTCTTGTTGAAATTAATGTTACTGTTCCACTTCTAATAATATCTCCTTTCTTAAATAGAAAGGGTGAAAAGGAAGAAGGCATTACTTTGTTTCTTAACTAAAAATTTGTACCAGAGGACCCTTTTAATACCATAATTCATAGAAGGAAGAGGAAGAAAATAATTCTTGGAATATTTTTTTTTTTTTAGATGTTGTATAAAATTAAAATCGAAACCAAACTAGTTAATTTGGTTTGGTCAAGAAACAACTGAAAAAAACAACTGTAAATATAGATTAAGCAGTTCTTAAATCCAAGCAAAAGGCCTGAAAACAACTGTGAATCTCAAAACAGGTTAAATAGATTCCAAAGGTTTAGGATGATTTAGAAAATCGTTCCAACTTGCTTTGAAATGGAAATCTTTCTTCTTAGGAGGCAACTCTTCAGCAGTCAGTAAGTCTAGAGATGTTTGTGACCATGAATATGCAAAAAGGTCTTAACATTTTGTAATACATTTTATCAGAAATAATACTTCCAAGAATTCTCATCAGTTCTGGGAGTGCAGCAGGAAATTGGTAATGTCCAGTGAGATGTGATGCAATTTTGAGAGAAAGAAAATAATTTATTCACCCCAGGTTTCAGCAGCCCTTGTTGTAGGGTGACTAGAGAGGCACTGTCTGCTTTTGGATGTAAAACACAGGCTGCCTTTTTGGCAGAGGTTTTTCTGAGTGCTCTGAGAGGAAAGCATATTTATCACTTGCCTAATCTTGCAGTTTGCATGAAGTAAGCATGGGGTCTTCCTCACTGCTCAGGCTTGAGTGCATTTCCTACAAGAGGGGCTTGTGCCACAGAAACTGTCCTGCCCACCTTCTTCCTGCTTACTAAAGATGCTTTAATGTGGCCTCTATACATGAGATCTGGTGGAAAAATAAAAATATACATCTGCAAGATGTGTGTCATGATGGAAAGCAAGGTTCAAGACTGTTGTGGATGAAAGGCTTTTGAATGTCACGTGCTGGCAGCCAAAGCTGTGCTGATTGCATCCATGCAGGAGACAGCACAGTTACTTGTCACAGAGGAAGAGCTGAGCAGATGCCAAACCTTCATCATGAATCTGTCCACTGGAAAGAAAAACCATGTCAGTTGGAAAGCTAGGCTTTTCCTTAGCAAAATAATATTTTAATAAGTATTTCCCCTTCTTTCTCATATCAACCACCCATCAGAGGATGGATATGAGTGGTTCCTATCATAGAAGGCAGATGTTTCTCTAAACACCATAGTCTAGAAAGTTGGAAGTGAGAGACTGGCTTAGTGCTGGTTGTCCACCCAGCACCAGTGCTGGGATCAGCACTGAACTGGGTGTTTTTTGCTCAATTCAACAGCACTGGGCCAATGCTTCAGGAGCATAGGGAAAACCACAAGCTAGATTGTGCAAAATGTGATAGCTTTAACTTGTGGAACAAAAAGGTTTTTTCTGAAAAGGATGAAGGTACCTTTAAATAGATACTTGCTCTTTCTGTTTTGCTTTCATGCCTTTTTGTATGGTTCCTGTACCTGACCTTGGCTATACTAGAGAGGAAGAAGGTAGTGAAGAAAACCTGAATGGAACTTGGAGTTTCTTTTTCCAAAAGAAAAAAGAAAAATTTCTCAAGTTATGTTAGCTGAGAGTTTTTCTTGGTGTCAGAGAAAGAAAATGCGAGCAGATCCTGATCTTTCACCTCAGGTCAGGTTATTGCTTCAAATTCTTGAGGTCTGCTCTTCTCCCTTGGTCTCCTCTGCCTCTAACGTTCCTGAGGTCCCTGGGAGAGAGAAGTATCAGGAAGATGATTGACCTCAGGTTTTACTTCCATTTATTTTTGTCAAAGTGGTCAGAGGCTGTGTAAAAATAGTCTGTTCTCCCTGTCTGTGGGAAGCAGGGGGATGTGATCTCAAGGAGCATCTTGCAGGTGTTGCCCCAGCATGGGGGCTGCCCCCAGCTCCTGTGCTTTGGCACATTGATGGTGTGCAGCCTGAGTTTTACATCAGTCATTACCAGCCCTTTAGGCAGCTGCTGTCCCCTGCCATTCATGGGCAGTGCTGCCTGTGCCTTGCACATCCTCTGGTGAGGAGCAGTGCTTGTTCTGCAGTGCTGAACACAGCCCTGTGCTGTAGGCAGTGCCTGTCCTGGGAATGAGCTCTGTGAGCATCAGGCTTTGGGGGTTTGTATGGAGCTCTGCTCTTCATTTCTTTCCTCTAATGATTAATCAGCAGTTAGAAAGGGGTTTTTTGTTTGTTTGCCTTTTTCAAACCATAAACTCCACATTGTTTTTTGTTAGTTTTTTTTTTTTTTTTTTTTTTTTGTTCAAGGAGCATATGGCTGTATTGATTGTACAGAGCTGCCACTCATTTTGCCAAGTTGTTGTTAGCTTGCCTGTGCCCAGGCAGCATCTGTGAAAAAGCCCTGCCTTGCCTGCTCCTGCATTGTTTCCAAATAAAGGCATGTCTGAAACGAGAGCTAAGCCTCCAACTGCCGGACCTTAAAGAAAGGACTTTTTACCCATGGATTGAAAAGAGGTGATTTTTCTGCAAAAAAAAATGCTCCTTCCCCACCCCCTTCTTCTTCTCAAATTAGGTGAAAAAGTTGCTTTAAAATGTAAATCACGCAAACTGCATGTTTTGAACTCATTCTCTCTAGCAGACAGGGAACCTAACCATCAGGCCTGGAGTCACCTCCGACTTATTAAAATGTCCAGTCTATATATTTCATTATACATTTAGAGCAGCTTAAACAGAAAATGCTCATGCTCCTGGCAACCATTTAAAAGTGATCCTTTCCTCATCTATGTGAGGAGTGGGGAAGGTGAATGGCCACCTGTAATGCAAGGTTTGAGAAACTTTCATTTTTTTATTATTTCTTAAGCTAGCATGGCATCTTTATCACAGTTTAATACAAGTGTGAAGTGTCATAATAGTATTTAGCTGTGTATGATCTAAGGACATAACTAACATGAGGTTGTTAGGAAGAGGTAATTTATTAGACCAGCTGGTATGGGGGGAAAAAATGAGCCAAGCTTGCAGGCACACCAGCACTTCATCAGGTCTGAAATAGAAGCAGCAGATTTCAAGGTTAAACAGGAGTTATGAAAAACTGCTCTGTTTAATCAGACATGCATTGAACTGCCAAAGAGGAGCTGGTATGATATTCCTTCAGTGGAGAGGGGAGGGTGAGAAGATGATTGTTATACTGTAGAAAGAGATAAGGACTTTACAGCCTGTTAAACAGGGGGAGGCTATAAAACCAGTACCTTAGATTCTTGGGGATAGGAAATTTTAGTTCTTTGTCTTTAAGAAGTTTTGGTTTTGTAGGATTTTTGAGAATCATGATTGCCAGATCAGTAATTTGTAGACAAATAGTTGGTTTTATCTGAAGGAACTTTATCAGACAAATTTAGTTTCAGGCATCCTTTGTCAGTTGGTTGCCATCCTTAACCTATACTGCTGACTTAAGAAGTTACTTGACACCAAGTTCATATTTGTAAAGATAATGGCCGAAAGAAAAAAAAAAATCCAAACAACTAAACCTCTATTTTTTATTGGTTCTTTTAAGCACAAAGTATTTAAATTCTAAAATCTGATCAAATCTATTCTAACAGAAAATCCTGAATGCTAGTGGGCTTTTTAAAAATCTATTATTTTACTCAATCAGAAGCCAAATTCAGAGTTGAAGTGTTTTAAAAAAATAGATTTCAAGGCTTTATAGAATAACAGATGCTTTACATGTGCCGTTATCAGAGTTGGTAATGTGCTGTTTCTAAGATTTGCATTAGGTTGTGTTAGCCTTGTGGTTTCAATACAGATCTGGTGATGCACTCACTGTCAGTATGTATGACAGTATGTGCACTGTGGAGAGCAGAGGGGAACTACTTGGGACTCTTTATAAAAAGCTTTTCAATATTTTTCTGTAGTGCTGTATCCTAAACTGATAAATATTATAGTTAAAGCAATGTCAGACGAAATATGTTGAAGTCACAATCTTCTTGTTTGCTCATCTGACTTCTTAGTTGTGTTTGATGGGCTGTCTGTACAAATGTGCTCTAAATTAACTTCTGTGTGTATTTTAAAGTTGTAATATCTGCCTTTATCATGCAAGACTGACTTTTGGTATCAGTTATGATGGTCGAAGCAATTGATGCTGTTGTAGTGGTGTCAGGAGTCCCAGGAATCAGCCTGTTCATTTTTCTGAGTCCCTCTGCTGTATGCCAGGAGGGCAGAGCTGTTTGCTCAGCTGTGTCCTGTTTGTATGGCAGGGGCTGGATAGGTAACCCTGGAATTTAACCCAAGCCCTGGCTAGGTGGAGAGGGTCAGAAAAGATTAATCTAATTCAGATAAATTACTTGCCAGGGAAGGGTATAGCTGTACTAGCATTTGTCTTTCTCTGCCAGAAGACAGCTTCCTCCAACCTGCTGAACCAACAATTTGAAAAATGTTGTCAGGTATTGGGAGCAGTTACACAGCAAGTGGGATATATTGAGGGAGAGACTGCAGCATCTTCCATGATCCTTGATGTTGTAGGATATGGCATAGCTGTGCCTTGGCTTACTTGAAGGTAGTTTTATGGAAACTTTTAAAGATTAAAGTATGTTAAAATATCCCTTCCATGGGGTACTAAGTCACAGAACTCGGGTCACATAGCTAGCACTGGGGCAAGGTTTTTGTGGTTTGCTCTCAAATTTGTCAAGAATTTACTTGTAATTAGTTGTGAATGCCCTCTATCACTGCCACTTTAGCAGTATTACCAGTGCTTTAGTAAGCTGTCCTAAGAGTCTCAGGAAATACCCTGAGCACCCACACTGGACACCAGATCACCCCTAGACTGGTCTTGAGAGATTGGCAGTATTGAGTAACAAGGTCATAGCAAAGGTGATATTAGAAGCTAAAACTAATATATTGTTTTAATGCTTGATCAAAAAGGAGTAGCAGTATAAAACTGATATATGGTGTAGAACAAGTTACAGGAAAGCTGTAACCTGAGTGGAGCTTGATGGAGTGTGGTGGCTCAGTTCTAACAGATAGGAGCTTTGTATATTGGCTGCACACTGTGTACATAGCTTTTATTTATGGCAGAGGTAGCCAGCATGCTCTATAAAGTTGAAATATGAATATTTATAGGACTCCATCCTGATTAATTAATAATACCTGTGCTTGGAAAGAGAGAGAATTAGATGGCATAACACTTGATGGGATTAAAAATGAGAAGGGGAAAAAAGTTAATTGAAGCAATTTCAGTAGATGGAAAGGGGTTAACTGTATATTCTTCCAACACAATTGGACCCCAAATCTGTTCTGAGATCTTCTTTTCCAACTCCTATCTCTTCATGAGAGTAACTGAAAGGAAGCAAAAGCCCTGCTGCAGTCTCCAAATTTAAAGGCAGAAAAATTCTATACAGAGCCCACGCTCGTTTATTTTTCTCACAATAGGGGATATTAAAGGGGAAAAAAGAGTCAATGAACAGAAGCGGTTAAGCCCTATAGATAAGAAAACAGAAATACAATGTTAGTTTTATTTTTGTGTAGTGAGGGATAAAGTTGTTACAATATTTAACAATGTTTGCTATTGGATGTTCCTATTAAGGCATTTCCACTAAGTAGTGATCCTGGAACGCCCTCAGTGGTTTGCTTTGCAGGTTTGAAAAAGAAACACAACTAACAGTATGACTTCCACAGGGAAACCACTTTTGAAACAAAACTTGAGAGCAGTCCACAATAAATGTAGATTTCTGGCATTCCTAGAGCTGATTCCCCTTGGCATCCCTCAGTTTACTCCTTTTACTCCTCCCTGCCTTTCTGTTTTTGGAAGTAATTTTTTTAATTACTTGCCAAGTTGCCTGTCTTCTGTTTGCATCCTGATTGCAAGACAAAAAGACAGGACAGGTGAGTTGTGTGTTCATTCTAACATAAAATTTTCTAGTAATCAATAGATTACTAAACAAAAGCCTCAAACAACCCATCCCAATCAAGGAAACATTTCTTCCTGTATGCAGGTGTGTTTTATGCACCCTTGAAATACTAGAAACTGGATGCTCCCACACTGTTCCTCATAGTGATTTGCAAAAAATAATAATACTTAGCCAAAAAAAGCTCTCAGAAAAGGCACCAGTTGAGAACTTACATGTGCCAAATTGTTTAATAGGATACTTTCACACATATGCACACATACCCTTGAGGGCAGAAAGTGAGAATTTGACTATTAAAATGAAATTATGCTATCTAAGTGAAATCCCTACATAATGTCCTCACCAGAGCAGTCCTCTAGTTTTGTTCAGCCTTCATTAAATAGCATTCTAGTGTTCCAGATCTCCTTGGATAGGATTTTGTTCTTTTCTGCATATTGTGAACTAATGCAACTCCTGGACTTGGTCCAGCCTGTGATGACTTTACATCTAGACTTTGGGTATAAGCTGCTGATTATGGTTTCAAACTTCTCAGGAAACAAAAATAAAGAGCTCAAGAAAATGTTGCAGCTTTTTGCAGTGATCTCATGCATGGCCACATGCTGTCAGGAATTTAAAGTTTCTTGTGCTGGGTTTTAATGCAGGCATACTTTCCATGGCAGTCTGAAATACTGCTGCAGTTTGACTTACAGCCACTGGCAGACAGTATATTTACAAGATAGTCTGGGTGTCCTAAAATGTAGCCTTCACTGAGCCTTTTTGGTTTTTTGGGTTTTTTTTGTTTACTTGACTATTTGTGAACTTGATTTTTTTAAGTCAAAACAATCCATGTGTATGCTCAGCTGCGCTACAAATTTTTTTTGTAAAATGATTTGTTAAATCATTTAGAGAAGCTGCTGGATTATTTAACTCTTCTACTGCTGTCTCTTATTCAGTTTTTCCATTAGCACTTAAAAGTCAGGCAATGAGGAAAACAAGCATCTTGCTTGGACTTCAATATCCTTTGTGTGGAATGTAGATATAGAACTTAATAGGAAATGTGCCAGTAGTGCTGGTGGGCCAAAATGAAGCTCCCAAATGGTTCCCTGGAGTAGGAAGGACTGTTTTCATGCCAGAATACCTTTCTGTAGACTCTGTGGGCAGGACACTGCTGACAATAAACTCAGTTCATGAATTTCATGTGTGTCTGTGCAGTACATGCTCTGTCAAGGTACTGAAACTCATGAACTGCTGCCTTTCATTGCTTGAATCAAACTGTGGGCCCAGCCTTTGTGGTGTGTGTGAGGATGATGGAGCATTTAACAGGTTCCAAGAAAGGTTCTTAGGATCCCTGTACCCCAGAATTCCCCAAGGCTGGCAGTGTCTTATTTCTCCTGAGAGCTACAAGGTCCTGGCTTTGGAGCAAGTGTGGTGTGGTGGCAGAGAGAAATCTTAGTGCAGAACATGCCCCTTTCCCTGCTGGGGTTTGCAGCCCCTCCTGAGGTCTGTGTTGCTGTGGCAGCTGAACCTCAGCTGAGCATCAGGCTGTGCTCACACATGACAGGGCCCTGGGCACTGAGCATTCTGCAACATCACCTGGCTCAGGGCTGGGAGACATTGTGCTGTGCATGTCTGTGATTCTGGTGATTATACACTGTTCCTCAGCAGGGGTTTTGGCTCACTTTTAGACAAATACCTTGCAAGGCAAGGTATTTTTTCTTTGCCTTGCAAGGATCTAGTCCAGCACCCTTTCTGTAACTGGTTGTTGGTGTATGACTGTAATAACCAATGGCTATTAAGTCATCGAGGGAGTTCCATTCTTTCCAGCTCTTCATTTGTTCAAGCTGCCTGTCTTTTCTCTGTTTTAAGGGATGTCTCTTTCCATTACACATGCTTAGTGCCTCTCTTCAAACAGTGCAGCATTCCTTTGATGCTATTCATGGGACAAACAAGTTGACTGATGAAGGGAATCTACCTGCAAGAAAAAAAAAGCCCAAGAGTATCAGCATGCTTACACTGTGACCTTCTGGTTGTTGGGCTGCTCCACAGTGTACTGCTGAAGTTAAGCTTTGTGCACTGCAGTTGGTTCAGCTCTCACTAACACACCTCCTTAGTTTCCCATGATCAGTTCTCTCCTAAGTGTGCTAGTGTTGGACAGACCTTTACTGAAATCTCCTTGAGAAGGAAAACAAAACCCTTCTCAAAAAGATGGCTGGGTTTGTGCAGGAGGTGAAATGAAGAGGGTTGGGAGAGCCACTGAGGAGAATCTGCAGTGGGAGCAAAGAGCCAGAGAAGTAGAAATAATTTAGGAACACTGAAGAATAGAAATGCAGTGGGATTACCCATAGTATGGGGTACAGAAGGAAGGTAAAAGTATACAGAAGGCAGCAGAAGTAAAATCAGAAGTGAGAGATTGAAAGGGATGAGAGTTGGGAGACTAAGAGGAATAGAGCTGGGAATGGTGGCCCTAGTCTTGGGAAGAGGGACTTTGGGGCAAATGCAGCTGAGCTCCTCCATGAGTCAGTAAAAGCTGGGGTGTAGCTGGGCACTTCTCTTCAGCCATCCCAGGGGCATCAATATTGCACCAGCCCTGGGGCTGTTCCCTGTTTGCTCATGAGGTGGCTCTGAGAACCTGGATTATAACAAACCTCTTGGTTTCTCCCCAGGCAACTGTCCTTGTTCTTTCATTTGTAGGCAGTTTTCTCTGCTCATTTAATTTCAACAGTCATGATGTTTTACTCTGGAGCTTGAACTGACCATCTGTAGACCAGGGGAAGAACAGCTCCCCATTACCTCACTGAAACCCCATCTGTCTTCTCAGTGGATGTGTGCCTGCAGCACATAACTGGTGATTACATGGTGGATGTGTTTCCTCTCGTGTGACCGAAGCTGGGGTGGCAGCTGATTCTTGTAAGGTCACTGGAGGAGGTGGCCTTTTTGGGGCAGTGAGAGCAGAAAATATTCTTCAGCCTTGATTTAAGCAGAGGTCTTATGTGAGCCATTATTTTGTTCTTTCAGCATCACCTTTGATATGCATATACAGATTTTGCTGAAATTGCTTTTCTGGCCTGTTCTTGAAAAATTCAGTGAGAACTTTACTCTCTAGCTCAGTCAGGTTTAACTGAGTACAGTAACTGTGCTTTGTCCTGAGCCATGCAAAAACCAGGTTTCTTCATGAGGGTGACTTTCCTACCACTTAGGTATCCTTTTGTGTTTAAACAATTCAGAACACTGATTTTTAAAAAATGTTAATTCTACCTTTTTCCCCATCTTTAGCAGAGGGGAGGAGATACTGCTATATTTCTAAAATTCATTCCTGAAGCCTGTCTTGGAATTCATAACGTCTGTGAGCAAAGATGAAAAATGGGAGTGTTAAAATAGAGAAAAGTCAGCTGTAACATTATCTTCCATTTAAAATTAAAACTGTGAAAGCATTCTAAAGCCTTTGCTCATGTGCAGTTGCACAAACAATCCTAAATTAACTGGTGTCAAATAGGCAGTCACCTGTGAGGGTGTCAGAGTGCTCCCTTCCAGATGTGCCTAAGTTTATTGAGATTCTCCTTTTTAACCAAGAGGAGAAGTAGTGTTCTCCTGGTACTTTGGATTTGTCAGTGCATATTCAGAGACTTGAAACTAATGGGTGAGCCCATTTCCCCTAGCAGTGCATGTCCAATAGCTTTTCTGTCATCCCAGCCTGAAAGTCTGTGAAATGTCTGTGAAATGTGACTGATTTCCATAGTTCAGGGCTATCTTGTCTTCTTCCTAAAACTCTTAACAGGTCTAGTGCTCACACAGCAGTTCTTCTCATTTCTTGTGTGTTGTTTAGTTTCCTCCAGCATTCATTATTGATATTCATAAGAGCATATTGTGCTGCTGATCTAAGCAAATTGGACACAAAGTGAGTTGGCTTATTTTAGGACTTACCTCTGTGTAATCATGTCTGACTGGCCCTTTTTTGAATGTGTGTGCTCCATTTCTTTGTATAAGTGAAGCTTATTTTGTGTGAGAATCGACTTTGAGCAGAAAGTCAGCAATTCTGAGCCAAGATTTGTGTGTGCACCTGGGCATGGCTTCAGCCCAAAATTATAATGGCTAAGCTTACAAACTATCAGCTATTTTTCTAACATGTACAGTTTTAAGAGTGAATGGGCCATTTAATTATAATAGTGTGAACCCCAGGTTCCTAGCAGGAACAGGACTAACTGTGGTAGTTTGGTTACTTCAGTGGGGTGATAGTCATAGTTTAGTTTTACTCCCTGTGCTCAAGACAGTTTTCTAGCTGAATCATATGACAAATACATCATTATATCAGGTAGTTTTAGGGAGGTGTTTAAACCTTACAAGGTGTTTTTGTTGAAGGATGGAAATGCACTGTCTGTACTGACCTGAAGAGAAAAGCCACTGTGCACAGCCCCTCGCAGGGGTCTGGTGGCAGCACCCTGGCAGGAGGTGACCTGGCTGCTCTCCTCTGCCTGCCAGCTCCAGCCACAGACTGTGCTGGGAAATAGGGTAGGACAGTATCCCAATCTAGCATCTTGCCTTGGGAGTAGTTTAAAGGAGAAAATAGACTGACTCACAAGGGAAGCAGCAGAAGAAGGGATTTTTTTATTTAGCTGGCTCGCTATTTTTGTGGCGGGTAAATCATTACTTTTGAAGCCATCTGTCTGAATTGCAGTGAATCTCACCATAACTGATCAAGAGTAATAAATAATGAAACAGTCGTGCTCAAATGAGCATCTCTGCCTGGCTTTCATCAGGTTCCCTCGGCTCTGCTGTTTGACAAGTACCTGCCTGCTGCCTGGGAGCTGTGAAGGTGTCTGTTCCTACCTATGCTGCTGCCCTACTTTCGAGCAAGTCATGCAGTGAGAAACCTGATTATTTTCTCAGTCTAGTGGTCCTGCAATGTGCTGTGGTAAAAGTGTAGCTGCACACCCTACAGTTTCCTGCTGTCTGTGGTGAAAGCCAAGCGTGTCCCGGGCTGAGCTGTGGCGTGAGCATGCCGATGGCAGCGCTGGCCGGAGCAGAGCAGGGCTGGGAGCTGGCAAGGTAAACACTGCTGACCTCTGAGGCAGCCAGTCAGCTCGCTCGTGGCCTTATTAGGCTGTGGAGCCGTGCCTGGGGCTGGCTGAGCCCAGAGCCCAGCTCTGAGCCCAGCTCTGATCCAGCACAGAGCCCAGCACAGATCCAGGGCAGAGCCCAGAGCAGAGCCCAGCTCGGATCCAGAGCAGAGCCCAGCTCGGATCCAGCGCAGAGCCCAGCTCGGATCCAGCGCAGAGCCCAGCTCGGATCCAGCGCAGAGCCCAGCTCGGATTCAGGGCAGGGCCCAGCTCGGATCCTGCGCAGAGCCCAGCTCGGATCCAGGGCAGGGCCCAGCTCGGATCCAGCGCAGGGCCCAGCTCGGATCCAGGGCAGGGCCCAGCTCGGATCCAGCGCAGGGCCCAGCTCGGATCCAGGGCAGGGCCCAGCTCAGATCCAGGGCAGAGCCCAGCTCGGATCCAGTGCAGGGCCCAGCTCGGATCCAGAGCAGAGCCCAGCTCAGATCCAGCGCAGAGCCCAGCTCGGATCCAGTCAAGGGCCCAGCTCGGATCCAGGGCAGAGCCCAGCTCGGATCCAGGGCAGGGCCCAGCTCGGATCCAGGGCAGAGCCCAGCTCAGATCCAGCGCAGAGCCCAGCTCGGATCCAGCGCAGGGCCCAGCTCGGATCCAGCGCAGAGCCCAGCTCAGATCCAGCGCAGAGCCCAGCTCGGATCCAGAGCAGAGCCCAGAACAGAGCCCAGCTCGGATCCAGCGCAGGGCCCAGCTCAGATCCAGCGCAGGGCCCAGCTCGGATCCAGCCAAGGGCCCAGCTCGGATCCAGCCAAGGGCCCAGCTCGGATCCAGCGCAGAGCCCAGCTCAGATCCAGCGCAGGCCCCGCGAGGCGCGGCCCAGAACGGCGGCACCGTGGCGCTGGGGCTGCCTGAGCCCAGCTGTCCCACAGCACTGCCTGCCACACTGCAGGAGTCCTGCTGGGTGCTTTAAAAACTAAAACCTTTTGGAGCTGGGGTTCTCTTCCTGGCGTGTTTTTTATGTGATTAGTTATAGCCTTCACACTGTCAGTCCATACACTGAAACACCTCATGGGGGCCTTTGCTGGGAAGTGCCTTCATTCCTTGCTCTGCCTGCTTTTCCAGGAATACCTGGACTAAGAGGAACTAATTTATATATTTTTATGACTTTGGGACTAATTTTTCCTTTCTTATTATGCAGTTTTATGCCCTTTATTGGAAAACTGATTCTGAGTGCCTAAAGCAATTATCTCGCTCCCAGAGGAAGGGGAATATTGGCACCCACTGTCTGTGTACAGACAAGGACTAAGCTAGGTTGCTTCACACCCACCTCATAAAATCTGACTTTCACATGGAAGAAGCCTTTAGAAAAGTATTTCGGTTTTTCCTTTAGTGTAATCTCTAGGTTTAGACAAGCCGATGCTGTGCAAACTCTGGGAAGGCTCTTCAGATCTGACTTGTGATTAACTTCCTGGTACCCCCCTGAGCTCCAAGAATATTGGTGATTTTTGCAGGGGCCTTGGGAGTGAATGAGGGCAATGAAGAGAAAAACACCATCACTGCCATGAATTTAAACCTGCTCTCTAGAGAACAGACTCCAGAACTGCAGCATCACTGGGTTAGGTTTTTTTTCCTCATTAATTTTTGCTTAGCCATGCTGGTTGCAAATTAAGCCTGGTACATAAGCCTTTTTCACAGTGCAGTGACAGTATTTGTAGTCAAGCTGTCCTACCTTGACCATCGTCTCTTGAATAAAGCATAGGTTTTTTTCTTTATTTTTTTTAAATAAATATTTAATTTTCTGAGAAAGCATTGCAACATGCCATAAACAGGAAGGGAGCTGGGGTCATGCATTTCTTGTCTTCAAGGTTGCTGTCTGCCTGAGGCTTGAAAAATTATATTTCAGGGTAAGTATGCAGGGATAGGATGTGGCCTGTGAAATGTCACATCACAGTGGTAAACAAAATCGGTGTTTTCCTTAGATGGCTATCACGAAGAGCCAAAAAACTTTGTTATAAATTCTTCCTTGGGGTATGTGTGCCTCTCTCTACTCCCTTATTGGGCTTTTGCACACATGCAGAGGTGTTCAAGAGCAGCCAGGAGAAAACTCAGTGGTGTGGCATGGTTTTTTGTGGCACCTAACTGCAGGGGGCCACTTGCTGCTGCAGGCAAGGAGCCCTGTGCTGGTTATAGACACTGGAAGTGTCAGAGGATGGGGAAACCCATCCTAGAAACCTTGGCTGTTTGATTTTGAGGGACACAAGTTTAACAGTCTCCCAGCAGCAGTTTGAGCCTGGGGCTATCTCAGCAGCACAGCTCTCATTCACTGCAACAGCAAGAGAGAAGCTGAGGTTTCTCCAGTGAGGGATGTCCACAGAGCTGTGACTGTCCCTCTGCCTCCAGAGTCTGTGCTGCAGCTGTTCCACAGAGAGCTGTGCTGTGAAAGGCTCTCCAGTGCTTTTTGCTGGGTAAAACCCCATGTCTCCTCAAAGCCCTTGAGCTGTTTAATGATTGAGATTGTCTCTATTGCTGGGAGATGAGTTACTGTTACTGCTTTGGGCCCAGAGACAAATCAGTGTGACTGAATTCAGATCCTGTGCCCCACTGGTATATCTGACTATCACATGAGAAAAGGGCATGTGCCCTTTGAACTTCCTTGAAGGAACTCCTCCAGTCTGATCCTACTCCTAAAGAGGAAAACCTTAGGGATCTTTTAATTATGTCTTGTCATGCAGTTTTGCAAACAGTGATATGAGAGGTAAGGATGTCAGGGGACATTAGATTCATGTTCCTTATTCTGAAATGTGCTCCAAAACTGAAAGGTACCAAAATCTCCTTTTAGGAGTAATTAATTGCTGAAATGAATGAGTGGAGTGAAATCTGAAGATCTGGAGATTGGAAGCAGATTTCTAGTGTGGGTACAAAAATACCTGTTGTTCTCCCTTTTTGCAGAACACATTACTAAATAGCCAGTACAAAAAGACCATCCATATTCTTTCAACACATTTTGTGCTACAAACCTCAGTCCCCTTTATAAATCTTACTAAATATCTTTGCATATGACCTGTTTAAAGTATGCTACACAAACAATGCAGTGCTGAAGTTAAACTGAAGACTTGTCCAAAACACAATCACTGGCCAGACATAAATCATTATTTGGAAAGGATTATATTTGCTTTTCACTAGAGTGATGACACCATGTCAGGAAACTTTATCCTATTTTTAAATTTCGTACAAATGGCCTCAATTTAATAAATGAGAAAATATCACTTCCCCACGTACATGGGGCTTGGATGGAGAAGATAGACCTGAGTCACTGCCAACCCAGGATATGTACTGTGATTGCAAGGTGGGCTGCTGGGACATGATGAGCTTTTAATTTGTACTACTGAAGTAAACTGGGAGATTCTTGACCTGTCCTTCAGCTTTGGGCTGACTTGAACAACTTTGCAGAGATTGCTGGAGAGTGAGGAGAAGGGGAAATAAGAAAAGGGAGTGCCTTGCCACTTTCCTTTGGAAAGATGTGCCTGCATGCCAAAAACTGGCAGGGTGGCATTAGGTAGGTGAGGAGCCTGCAGCGTGGGAGGGGGGTCAGGTGGGCTGATGGAACAGAGTGCTCTGCTTTAGCCCAGTCTTCTGACCTTCATTCCTGCAATCATCCACAGCATCTCAGATCCTGGCATAGCTCATTTTGACTAGCTATTCCAGGAGTGCTCACCTTGGACAAAGAGCAGTTGAAAAAAAATAATGAGCTCCTTTAGATCTCTGCCCATGAAGAGTGGATGAAAATATGATTTCATTATTACATTTATACAGATCATCTCAGTTTTCTGTGCTGCTCAGATTCCTGCTTACCTAACTAGCATATTTGGAAAAAGTTTCATGCAGTAACTGTGGGTTTTCTTTCCTCTGCATTGTTGATTCTTTAAAATTTTATTTTATTTTTAGGTTTTCTTCAAACAACTGTCATGGCTTTCTTTGATTTTTGCTTTTATGATAACTGCAAGTCACAACAAAGTATCTACTTCTCTTTATCATTTCTAAACACTTCTAAATATAAATTAGTAAGTGATCAAAATTCAAGAAGAAAAAAGGCCTGATCTTGGTGGGACCTGGTTCATAACTCCTCAGTGCCTTGGGGCTGGCAGGCCTGTAAGTTGGGAAGTGTTTTCAAGTCATTTATACTCCAGATTTGATTAGCGCTATTAGTTTTGCCAGACAAAAGGAAGATATTTTCCTTCTCTTCCTGTGGGAAGCTTCAGAACAGCATTTAACTGCCAGCTGGTCTTTCATGAGCAGGCTCAGATTTGAAATGTATACATGCTTAACCTCGAGCTCTAAGCCCAGATTGCTGCAAACTTAGCTTCCCACTGGGCTGCCCCCCTTTCTGAGGCTGAACTGTTGTTCTCTCTTTGTTTGCTTATGTTGGAAGCTGCTAATGCTCAAGAATTAATGATGGCAGAGGGGGACAAGAACATTACTACTGATTTGTAACACAGCCTGCAAAACATAGTTTGGCTGAGCACACTTGTAGGTCCTGGAGACTGGATCATTTTTGAAGGACAAACTGCTCTTCTTCCTTTCTTCATCAAGTGTTTGGAGATTAATTTCTTTTCCTATGGGAAAGATTTACTCTTAAACCTGCTGTTTTCAAACAAGCAGCAAAATGCTAAATCAAAAACTTCTTTTTTTTATCCCCTTGGTTGATTCTGCTGACTTACTGTTTCTGTGCCTTGTTTTTCCTTCACTTCTAAAGCTGGTTAAGGGCCAGCACAGAGACTTCTCTTGCTGTAGGTGAACCCTTTTTAATGGAAAGGAGGATGGAAGGGTCAGATACCTACAGTTCAATATTCCCAATGATCTGTGTGAAGTGCATAGAATTGCTGTAATACACCAAGGCTCCAACATCTCAGAGGTTTAATATTGGAAGCAGTGTTGGCACACACCCCTCATCTTGAATCGACACTGAATGAACTCTGGGATCACAGATTCTGCGCAGCAGCACAGTTTCAGTATCAACAGCAGTGATATTAATGTTAAATCATAGGTGCTGTGCACAGAGCAATGGCTGGTGATCACCTTCTAATCAAATGTGAAGAGATCATGAAGGTATTTTTGTGAAGAGCTTGATAGGGATTTTTTTAAATTGACTATTTTACTTTCCCCTTTAATAACTCTCTTTGGTCCCATGAGGTAGCCCCTGGATTCTTGCTCTGCCAGCTGTACATAGTGGGAAGAGGAGTCCTATTTGCACCAAAGCCTATCACAGATGTTTCTTCCCAGGTGGTAGCCAGACCAGTTGGAGAGTGGCTTCGTACTGTGTACTGTAGGCAGAATCTGAACAGCACAAGCAAGAGCCCATTTTAAAATTACACAACTGTAAAAGGCACTCTAGAGTTTTCCTGTCTTTCTGCAGCTCACTGTGCTTTCCCTTCTACACCTCATTCACCAGGAGGATGCTGAGGACAATATGTTGAGGATGATGTATAGCAGAGGAATGGGAGAGCCTGACCCCTCCCTCCACAAAAACAACCATACTCCTCCTCTCTGTTGTAGGGGGGGGACATTTGAGCTGAGCTCACCTCCTTTGTTAGCCTGAAGGGTTGATCCCTTTCCTGATTATAAGATCCTGTGCCTTTTTCTTTGTTCTGGCACCTCCTGAAAAGCACACCCAGCAAAAATAAAAGGGAATATTTACTGCCAGTGTAGTCATCAGGCTGGGTCACTATGGGAGCAGGACCTAGCAGAGGTCCTGCAGCAGGAGGAACCATGGCTAGGACTGTCTTTCTTGGCAGCCTTGAGCTATTGCATCAGCTCAGCTGTCAAGTCTAACTTCTTCAACCTTGCTAAAGATTGCAGACACAAAATTTATCAAATGTGGTGTTTACATGTGCTTTATCAGAAACTTCCCTTACTGTGTACCAAATGAGTTACAGGTGCTTAAAAATGCTCCAGGTAAAAATACCTCTATTCACAAGATCATGCAAACAGTCTTCAGAGAAGCAGGGTTGAGAAAAAAGAGAGTTTTGGAAACAAAAAATACGGTCTCTCATTGCTATACCAACACATATCCTGATTCAGAATTCCCCCATTGACTGTTACCAGCAGCTCCTTATTTTTGTGTTCTAAGCATACCTGCACTTATGCCTAGCCCATAAAGCACCAGATTTTCAGGTTAATTGCAGATTTGGTCTTGAGTCAACAGATTACATGTTATGTATACATTAGGCTCAAGTACATGGAAGCCTTCACAGCTGGTCAAGAGTGCACAGAAGTGTTATTTTGTGTTCTGTTGGTGGTGCTGAGAGTGCTTAGAATTAAACACAAAAGGTAGCAAGGTTACAGGCAAAGAAAAGAAACATGGTATGTACCATCAAATATTTCTGAACAGAGATTGTTACTTGATGAGTCAGAGGCTTCAAGGCCATATTCCTGTTGTTGGGTGACTCTTGCTCAGGGAGCTCTGGGCTGTTGGAAGATTAGTTAAGAGAAGGTGCTTTGATTAGGTTGACTCCAACATGATATGTGTTTTTAAAAATAGATTAAAACAAATATCAGCTGCATTATCCATTGCAATAACTTGTTAGCATGATGAGCAGTGTTTTGATGACCTAAATAGGCTAAATACAATTTCATGATGAGCCAATAGCCAGTAATAGGTTTTTGATTTAATATATTTTTCACTTGTGGTTTGCAGTCTCTTTCACAGCACCATTGCTCCTGTCTTGTCTGTACGTTGAGGTTCCCAGCATAGATCAGGGTTCTGTTGTACCAGGTATCACAAAAGCAGGTAAGAATAGTCAAGAACTTCAGCCTTATGTTCCTAGTCTACCTTTTAATGATCCTGACAGCCCCAGTCCTGTGGAGAGATTTCTACTCATAGAATCACAGAATGGTTTGGAATGGAAGGGACCTTAAAGATCATCTCATTCCAACCCTCCTGCCAGGGACACTTTTCACCAGACTGGGTTGCTCAAAGCCCCATCCAGCCTGGCCTTCAACACTTCCAGGGATGGGGCAATCAATTCACAGCTTCTCTGGACAACCTGTTCCTCACCACCTTCACAATCAAGAATTTCTTCCTAATATCCAAACCTACCCCTCCTCAGCTCCAAGCCATTACCCCTTGTCCTAGCTACAGGTCCTTGTAAAGTCCCTTTCCTGCTCTCTTGTAGCCCCCTTTAGGCACTGGAAGGTGCTCTAAGGTCTCTGGAACCTTTTCCAGGCTGAACCACCCCAGCTGTCTGTAATACTGATAGTAGCTGAAATCTTTTGGAAGGGAAGAAGTCTGTTGGAGGGAAGCTGAAGACTTATTTGTTTGGATGGGGTGAAGTTCATGGACCTGTTTCAGTCACACATTTCATGCTTCTTTGTGTCTGTATTAGACCATCAGGTAGTTCAGTGTGGGTGACTGAGCCAAGGTTATTGCACCATTGCAACAAATATTTCCAGACTTTCAGAATTAACTAAAAGGGTGCCAACTCTTCAATCCAAAATCCATCAAATCTGTTTAATAAATAAATAATAATTTTAAAAAGGTAGCTAGACAGTACTTCAGTGCAATTTTTCACCTTCTGTCTTGAATTAAAATATTTGGAGCTGTGGTGTCTGTTCTTAAATCCCTACCCCCACCAGTAATTTTGCTCATATGTTATCCATAAATCTTGTCTGTTTTAAATGCTCCAAGTAATAGTTAGGCAAAACATTTAAGCATAATGCTATGATTATCAGAGTCCATTTTTTGGCAGCCTGGGTACTGTTTTTCTTAAATAAGCACTGCAGTTTATCCTGATTGGAGATATGAAGGAATTATTCCTCTTCTCGGCATTTCTTCTGTTGTTCTTGGGTTTTTTTTGTTTGTTTGGTTTCCTAATATGAGGATTTAGGGGTTCTGCATTCGTTTTGCAGGAATATAATGTGTGATTTGGCTGGATCTTTCAAGTGGTAATATTATAAATCTCCCAATCACCGTTGCCCAATCTGTTTTAGCATTCATGTGCCTAATTTCTGTTGGTAATCTGATTACTGGCTTGAGCTGCTGGGGCTTGCAGCCTATTGCTATGCATTTACTGTACTCCCTGGGACGCCAGAGCCTGACAGCTCCAGTCCTGTGCTATGAAAAATCTCTACACGATATTGCTAAGACAGGCCTGAGGGCTGGGGCTGGCTCAGAATTAGCTGCTATTGTAGCTTCTCTTTGCCGAATCCTTTGTTTGTGCAACCATGTTCAGAAATCCTTGGATCTCCAGCTATTTGGGAAATGTCAAATACTCTGAGGAGCAAGGTAAGAGTTCCAAGCAGATATAAGAAAATGCAGTTTGTGTGTGTTTAATCTCTCGTATGTGTGTCTGCATGTGTAAATGTTGTTTGACTGGCTCTCCTGCAGCTGCATTAGGTACTTTAGCAATCAGTATGCAGTTAGTCACCTAGGCTATTTTGTTATTTCCTAAAGGACACTTTTGAAAGATCCGATTAGATGGATCTTTTAATTAGCTTAGCATGCCACCGACTTAGGGCCTTTAAATATACTGAGTAACGCTGGAAGGTTGCATCTACTTTTTCTTTTTGCACTCTGCATTTTAAATTTCCTACATATTAAAGTATGGGTAGTGGTTTTATCGGGTAGTTTGTACCTAAGAGAGAGCAGAACTCAACTGAGCAAATGGTTAAACTTGTGAGCAAGTCTGATTTACACTTCAGTGAAGATACTCTGAATTTTGAATAAAAATATTATATTGCTATAATATGATTATGAACATGTTTAGAATTCTTCAGTGAAAAGCAGAACAAAATGCTGTTGTAAATATTTTCCTTCTGTCTATTGAGCACTGTGTGGGTGGGTTTTTTTATCTTTAAATTAACCATTGAATAAGACTGTGCTAAATTGATGTTTCTTTTGTGGGCATATTTATTGTCTTTTGATGTATAGTTGTTTTACTTTTCCTCCTGTGTTTGTATTTAAGACTTCCATATTGTGGTAAGTAAATTTTATTGGACTTTAATCCCCCCCACATGGTGTTTAATTTGAACAGGAGGAAATGCATAAAATATCAAAACTGTGTAATGGAATTTAATTGTCTGCTAAGTTTTTCTGTGTTTGGGGGAAGATTGAGACTCAGCCCTGTGAAACACAGCAAAGTTTTAAGATGATTTTGAGGCATTATAGATGTGGTGTGCTTGAATGTGTTTAGGGGGTGCAAGAGCCAAACTGGCTGATGTGCCCCTCCTGGCAGCTCTTCTCCCTCCCTGCTCCCAGGGAAGCAATGCAGGCTCCTTCCTAACATTCTCAGATTCCCTCCCCAGTTTTGGCTGGGCTAGGCAGAATTTCTCTGTGGTCCACTTGTGGTTTTCATGGTGGACAGCTGTTCCAGTGCCAAAAATTCTAGGATGGGTTGCATCCTGTTAGAACAGCTATAAATTTAAGATATGCCTGGTTCTGATTAGCTAAGCTGATACTGAGCTGGGCTTTGGAAGTTAGTGCATAGTCTTCTCAAAGTAATGTAAATCTGCCCTTTTTAGAGGATCCATATGGCTCAGAGTATTCTTTTTAATGCTGTAGTGTAAAATATAATGATTAATATACCATCCACACTGTTTTTCTTACAATATTCTGTTTTGGTCTAACAAGATGTTTCTGTGTAATCTATGTGCTTTATTCTCCATTTAATGGAAAGGGAAAATGAATGTTAACAAAAACAGGAAAAAGTTGCCTATTAAAGTTGAAGAATGCTATTAGCAAAGCTGCTTGAAATCTGCACTGACTTGTAGCAGATGCCTAAAAAATGCCTTTTTGCACATTTTAAGCTTCCTTATCTAGTTGTTAATGTCCTCTTTTTAATGTTACTTTTTTAAAGCTTTTTTCAATCTTTATACCTGTAGAAGAGGCAGAAGGAAATGGAAGAGGATAAGAAAGTTTTTAAATACATAGACAAAATGTACATTCTCTAAATTAAGACCTAAAATGTCAGCTATAAATTTCACTAAACCCTTGTTGAAAAAATAAGAGCTGTTCTACCCAGACTTAAAATACTGTGCATAAGCAAAAAAAAAAAATTTTTTTTGCAGTTAGATCTTCCTTGAAATAGTTAAATCTCAGCTCTGAGGTAGAGTAATAGGAGTGTAGCTGCAACTGAGTTGTTCTGAAGTCTGGGTCTGTCTTTGAAAAATAAAATGATTGCTGTGTCAGTGACCAACTGTTTATTAATTTAGTGTCTTGGGTAGTAGATTTAATACAGAT